>NC_138997.1:53335708-54535708 GCF_964374135.1 Grampus griseus
GACTTATTTCAGTTAGAATCATCATATGTAAATCTACTCATTATGCTGCTACAGGCCTGATGACATAGATTTCATTGCTGAGTGATACTGCATTGTACGAGAGTTCCACAACTTATTTATCCATTTTTCACTTTCTGTGATATTGAACTTGTATGGTAAACGAGGTTGTGGTAAACAGAGCCGTCCCAAACTTTGGGGTGGCTGTGTCTTTTTGATTTTAATTTCCCTAAGCTATAGGACCATAAGTGGAAGTGCCCTAGGCTCTGTTGCTTTGTTTTTTAGATGTTTCAGGAAACACCATACACTTCTCCCGAGTGTCTGTTGGCAATTTACATCCCGCCCATCAGCATAACAAGGTTCCCAGTTCTCCATGGCCTGTCCTGCCTTTCTGGATTTTACACATTTTTCAGATGGCCCTTTTGACCGGGGGGAAGTGAGACTTCATTGTAGTGCAGATTTCCTTTGCAAGCTTGCTTGGTTGGCCAAAAAGGGCGTATGCGTTTTTTCCTGAATATATTCAGGAAAAAATGCATACGCCCTTTTTGGCCAAGTGCATCATTGTGGACGTTCTGCCTCTTTTCCTATGCTTTCAATGCAATTCCAGTCTACCTCCTGAAATCGGTTTCCTGCAATTCTGCCCCGCTTTCAAGTCCTCTTGGCAGCCTTACTTCAGTATATTTTTGGACGATAGCTGTCATTTATAACTCTGCAGGTTTGTGAATTACAGTGCCCCTGAGCTCCTTTCTTCAACTCGCTTTCTTGTGAGCTGGCCGCAACACCGCAGGATGGCTTCAGGCCCTAATCTTGTTCCGGCACGGCACGCTGAGCGTTTGGTTATTTCCTCTTCCTGGTGGGAAATGAGAGTTAAATTTGCCCGTCCAGACACCTCCAGCTAGTCTCTCATTGGTTCTCCCTATTCCTGTTCATCTTCCGCAGAAATTGCAAACTGGGCCAAACAGGAGGTTAAAGGCGCTGACTCTCCAAGTCGGGAGAGTGTTAGTAAAGCGTCTGGAATGTTGCACCCGAGTACCAGGGGAGGAAAACTGAGACATATTTGAACACGTCTCCCAATCACATGGTTGATCATACTCTGGGTTCCACATGCATGTTTTAGCTGAAGGAAGAATACCTTAAACTTGGGTAGTTGAAACCCGTGGAATGGGTACCATGCAATATGACTTCAAAGGGTCTTCATTTGCTCACCGAACCTCTCCAATGCTATCACTGCTGCGTTTATGACCCTGTACACATGCTTGATTCTCTTTCGGAGACATAGCAATCCATAGGTTTTAAGATACTTACTAGTCAGGTACATTCTTAGGCGTTTAATATGCGGTGTTGAGTCCATTTCGTTGAGCAAGGAGTAGCTCTTGTCTCTTCCATATTTGGCTTAAGGAACTTTATCTGTGCTCATTTCAATCTCTGGTTTTATGCAGCACCCCAACTCACCTTTCCCCTTAAGCAAGCATAAGTTGGTTTTCTAAATTTGAGACCCTGTTCTGTTCTGTAATTCAGTTCCTGTGTAGCCAAGTTTACATTCCGTGTATTACTGATATCTTATGATATTTCTTTTTCTGTGTGAGTTATTTCAGTTAGAATTATCATACCTGAATCCACTCATTATGCTGCTACGGGCCTGATGACATAGATTTCATTACTGAGTGATATTGCTTTGTAAGTAAATACCACAACTTCTTTATCCATTTTTCACTTTCTGCGATGTTGAACTTGTACTGTAAACGAGATTCTTGTAAACAGAGGCGTCCCAAACTTTGGGGTGGCTGTGTCTTTTTGATTTTAATTTCCCTAAGCTATAGGACCATAAGTGGAAGAGCCCTAGGCTCTGTTGCTTTGTTTTTTAGATGTTTCAGGAAACACCATACACTTCTCCCGAGTGACTGTTGGCAATTTACATCCCGCCCATCAGCATAACAAGGCTCCCAGTTCTCCATGGCCTGTCCTGCCTTTCTGGATTTTACACTTTTTTCAGATGGCCCTTTTGACCGGGGGGAAGTGAGACTTCATTGTAGTGCAGATTTCCTTTGCAAGCTTGCTTGGTTGGCCAAAAAGGGCGTATGCGTTTTTTCCTGAATATATTCAGGAAAAAACGCATACGCCCTTTTTGGCCAAGTGCATCATTGTGGACGTTCTGCCTCTTTTCCTATGCTTTCAATGCAATTCCAGTCTACCTCCTGAAATCGGTTTCCTGCAATTCTGCCCCGCTTTCAAGTCCTCTTGGCAGCCTTACTTCAGTATATTTTTGGACGATAGCTGTCATTTATAACTCTGCAGGTTTGTGAATTACAGTGCCCCTGAGCTCCTTTCTTCAACTCGCTTTCTTGTGAGCTGGCCGCAACACCGCAGGATGGCTTCAGGCCCTAATCTTGTTCTGGCACGGCACGCTGAGCCTTTGGTTATTTCCTCTTCCTGGTGGGAAATGAGAGTTAAATTTGCCCGTCCAGACACCTCCAGCTAGTCTCTCATTGGTTCTCCCTATTCCTGTTCATCTTCCGCAGAAATTGCAAACTGGGCCAAACAGGAGGTTAAAGGCGCTGACTCTCCAAGTCGGGAGAGTGTTAGTAAAGCGTCTGGAATGTTGCACCCGAGTACCAGGGGAGGAAAACTGAGACATATTTGAACACGTCTCCCAATCACATGGTTGATCATACTCTGGGTTCCACATGCATGTTTTAGCTGAAGGAAGAATACCTTAAACTTGGGTAGTTGAAACCCGTGGAATGGGTACCATGCAATATGACTTCAAAGGGTCTTCATTTGCTCACCGAACCTCTCCAATCCTATCACTGCTGCGTTTATGACCCTGTACACATGCTTGATTCTCTTTCGGGGACATAGCAATCCATAGGTTTTAAGATACTTACTAGTCAGGTACATTCTTAGGCGTTTAATATGCGGTGTTGAGTCCATTTCGTTGAGCAAGGAGTAGCTCTTGTCTATTCCATATTTGGCTTAAGGAACTTTATCTGTGCTCATTTCAATCTCTGGTTTTATGCAGCACCCCAACTCACCTTTACCCTTAAGCAAGCATAAGTTGGTTTTCTAAATTTGAGACCCTGTTCTGTTCTGTAATTCAGTTCCTGTGTAGCCAAGTTTACATTCCGTGTATTACTGATATCTTATGATATTTCTTTTTCTGTGTGAGTTATTTCAGTTAGAATTATCATACCTGAATCCACTCATTATGCTGCTACGGGCCTGATGACATAGATTTCATTGCTGAGTGATATTGCTTTGTAAGTAAATACCACAACTTCTTTATCCATTTTTCACTTTCTGCGATGTTGAACTTGTACTGTAAACGAGATTCTTGTAAACAGAGGCGTCCCAAACTTTGGGGTGGCTGTGTCTTTTTGATTTTAATTTCCCTAAGCTATAGGACCATAAGTGGAAGTGCCCTAGGCTCTGTTGCTTTGTTTTTTAGATGTTTCAGGAAACACCATACACTTCTCCCGAGTGTCTGTTGGCAATTTACATCCCGCCCATCAGCATAACAAGGCTCCCATTTCTCCATGGCCTGTCCTGCCTTTCTGGATTTTACACTTTTTTCAGATGGCCCTTTTGACCGGGGGGAAGTGAGACTTCATTGTAGTGCAGATTTCCTTTGCAAGCTTGCTTGGTTGGCCAAAAAGGGCGTATGCGTTTTTTCCTGAATATATTCAGGAAAAAACGCATACGCCCTTTTTGCCCAAGTGCATCATTGTGGACGTTCTGCCTCTTTTCCTATGCTTTCAATGCAATTCCAGTCTACCTCCTGAAATCGGTTTCCTGCAATTCTGCCTTGCTTTCAATGTTTCTTCATAGCCTTACCTCAATATATTTTTTGAAAATAGTTGGCCTTTATAACTCTGCAGGTTTTTGAATTGCAGTGGCCCTTAGCCCCACTTTTCAGCTCTTATTTTTGTGGTCTTGCCCCATAACCACAGGATTCCTTGAAGCCCTATTTTTCTTCTGGGGCACCTTGCTGTGCCTTTGGTTAATTCTTCTTACTGATGTGACATTAGAGTGACATGTGCCCATTGAAACCGCTACAGCTTGTTTCTCACTGGTTCCCCCTATTCCCATTCATCCTCTACACTAACTGCAGACTGTGCGATACCAGAACTTAAAGGCATTGACTCCATGTGGGGATGTTGTTAGTAAAGCGGCTGGAATGTCGATCCGGAGCCCCAGGAGAGGAAAAATGAGGTGTGTTTTAGAAACCTTTCCCTATCATATGGTATAGCAGTCGCTGGGTTTCCCAAGCATGGTTTAGCTGTAGGAAGATTCCCTTCAACCTGGAGTGTTGGGACCCTTGGACTGAGTAGCATGAAGTATTGCATTAAACTTTCAGCAGTTGCTCACCAAAGCTCACCAATCCTCTCAGCCCCAAGTGTCCAGCCTTATGTCTTATCCAGCTGTGGGTTTATATGTGGTCAATCCAGGTTGCATCACAGCCCCTGAGCGAATTTTGTAAGAATTTTTCTCTCTTTCATTGTTTCAGCGTTTTGTTTTTAAAATTTATTTCTATAATGGGGTTTAGCTCATTTTCACTGCTGTGTTTGTGCCGCTCTGCACACACTTGATTCCCTTATGGAGATATATCAATACATGGGTTTTAAGATTCTTATTACTCAGATATATTTCTCTGCGGTGTATAGGGTGTGTTGAGGCCAGTTCATTGAGCAAGGTGTAGATCTTGTCTAATACCTATTTGGTTTATTGAACGGTATCTGTGCTAATTTCAAACTCTGGTTTTATGCATCACCCCACCTCTCCTTTCCCCTTAAGCTGACATAAGTGTGTTTTCTAAATGTGAGACACTGTTCTGTTCTGTAATTCATTTCTTGTGCAGCCATATTTACCCTCCCTCTATAAGTGATATCTTATGATATGTTTCTTTTTCTGTTTGACTTATTTCAAGTAGTATTATCGGACCTAAATCCACTCTTTATCCTTCTACTAGCCTTATTACATTGATTTCATGGTGAAGAGATATTCCATTGTACATAAGTACCACATCTTCTTTATCCATTGTTCTCTTTCCTGGGATATTTAAGGTGTACTGAAGTTGAGGTTCTTGTAAACAGAGTAGCCCTAAACTGTGGTGTGCTTGTGTCTTGTTGATTTTTAGACTTCCCTAGATATACTCCCATGATTGGAAGTGTCCTATGCTCTGTAGCTCTGTTTTTTAGATGATTTAGGAACCACCATACACTTCTCCAGAGTGGCTCTCGGCAGTTCACACACTGCCCATCAGCGTATAAAGGCTCCCTGTTCTCCATGGCCTGTCCTGCATTTCTGGTTTTTACAAATTTTTAGGATGGCCCTTTTGACCGGTGGGAAGTGAGACTTCTTTGTTGTGCACATTTGCATTGCTTGCTTGCTTCGTTGCCCATAAAGTGCGTATGCGTTTTTTCCTGGATATAATCAGGAAAAAACGCATACGCCCTTTTGGGCCAACTGCATCATTGTCGAAATTCTGCCGCTTTTCATGTGCGTTAAAGACGAGTCCAATCTATCTCTTGAAATCTGTTTCTTGCAATTCTGTCTTGCATTCAGATCCTCTTCTTTGCCTTACCTCAACATATTTTTGGACATTAGTTTTCATTTATAACTCTGCAGGTTTGTGAATTGCAGTGACCCTGAGCTCCATTTTTTAAGTTGCTCTTTTGTGAGCTGGCCACAAACCCACAGGATTGCTTCAGGCCCTATTTTGGCTCCGGCGAGGCAGGCTGAGCCTTTCTTTAATTCTTATTCTTAATGGGAAATTAGAGTGATATGTGCCCGTCCAAACCCCTACAACTATTCTCTCATTGGTTCCCCCTCTTCCCATTCATCCTCCTCACAATTTGCAAAATGTGTGAAACAGAAGTTTAAATGTGCTGATTCTCCAAGTGGGGAGATTCTAAGTAACATGGCTGGAATGGTGAACAGGAGCACCAGGAGAGGATAAATGAGGTGCATTTTAGACACATCTCCCGATCACATGGTGTACAGTCCTCTGGGTTTTCCATGCATGTTTTAGCTGTAGGAAGATCCCTTGAACCTGCAGATTTGGGACCCATTGAATGGGTACCAGGTAGTATTACTTTAAAGGGTGTGCATTTCCTCACCCAACCTCACATTTCTCTTAGCGCAAACAGTTTCCAGCCTTATGTCTCATCCTGCTGTGGGTCTAGATGTGTTCAATCCATGTTGCATCACCGTCCCTGAGGAAAAGTTGTAAGAGGTTTTCTCTGTCTCTCTGTCGTTTATTTTTTTCAATTTATTACTATATTGATTACAGCTGATTTTCAAAGCTCTGTTTCTTGCTGCTGTACATCCACTTGATTCACGTACAGAGAGTCATCAATAAATTCTTTTTCAGATTCTTACCAGTCGTATATATTCTTTTCCGGTGACTTGAGTGTGCTGAGTGCAGTTCTTTTAGCTACCGTGTAGGCCTTGTTGATTATCAGTTTGGTATTTGGAATGGTATCTTTGCTAATTTCAACCTCCTGGATGATGCCTCACCCCTCCCCACCTTTCCCGTTTAGCAGCCTTATGCGTGTTTTCCACATATTTGACTATGTTTTTGTTTTGTAATTTATTTCATGTGTAGCCATTTTGGATTCCACCTTTAAGTGATATCTTATGATATGTGTCTTTTTCTTTTTGAATTCTGTCACTTAGAATGATCATACGTAACTCCTCCGGAGTTGTTACAACTGGCCATATTTCATTGATTTCCAGGCTGAATAATATTCCACTCTACCTAAGTACCACATCGCTATCCATTTTTTCCCTCCAGAGACATTTAAGTTATATCCTAGTCGAGGATCTTTTAAACAGAGAGGGGGTAAACATTGGGGTGCCTGTGTCCTCTCGATTTTTGTTTTTCCCAAGATATACGCCCATGAGTGCAAGTGCCCTATGCTCTGTAGCTCATTTTTTAGATGCTTTAGTAAACACAATACACTTCTCCAGAATGGCCGTTGGCAATATACATTTCCACTATAAGTCTCACAGGGCTCCCTCTTCTCCTTGCCCTGTCCTGCATTTCTGTTTTTTACGCTTTATGAGGATGGCTCTTCTGACTGATGCGAAGTGATATCTTTTGTAGTATTGACTTCCAGTGCCCACCTGTTTGGTTGGCTAAAAAAGTGTATGCCCTTTTCTTGAATATATACAGAAAAAAACGCATACACCCTTTTTGGCCAACTGCAATGTTGGCAATGTTCAGCTCCTTTTCTTGTGCTTAATGGCGAGTCCTTTCTACCTCCTCAAATCCCTTTCCTGCCATTCTCCCTTGCTTACAAGTCCTTTTCTCTGACTTTCCTCAAGACATTTTTCAGTGATGGATATTTTCAGCTCTGCAGTTTTGTGAATTTTACTGCCCCTGAGTTCCATTGTTCAACTTGTGTTTATGGGAACTGGCCACAAAGCAGCGGGATTTCCTCAAGCCCTATACTGTTTCCATGGGCAACCCTAGCCTTTGGTCAATTCGTCTTCCTGATTGGAAATTAGAGTGACATGTGCCTGTCTGAACACCTAGGACTTGTCTCTCATTGTTCCTCATCCTTCCGCTTCATCCTCTGGACAAATTCCAAACTGTACGCAACAGGATGTTGACAGTGCTGACATCTCCAAGTGAGGAGACTGTTAGTAAAGACGCTGGAGGGGTGAACCCGAGCACCAGGAGATGAGGAGATGAGATGCCTTTTCCAAACTCTTCCCGATCAGACGGTATACCATCCTCTGGGTGTGACAGACATGTTTTAGCAGTAGGAAGAGTCCCATTCATGTAAGGAGAACACCAGGGCTTTTTCAAAATCAGTGTCTCCCCGAAACCCAAACTGGGGAAGTTTTTAAGCTACGGCTACACATATGTTCATTAAGGGCCTTGGGAAGTAGGCAGAGTCCAAACTTTAGATGATTGAAGTCTTCAGGGTCAGAAGCACTCACCACCAGCTTCCCTTAGGCTACACTTTAACTATCATTGATAGATGATGTCAATAAAAATATCTATTCTTTTTCAGATTATTTCCCCTTATAGGTTATTGCAAAATGTTGAGTGTAGTTCCCTGTGCTATACAGTAGTTCCTTGTTGATGATCTATTTTATACATAGCAGTGTGTATGTGTTAATTCCAAACTGTTAATTTATCCCTCCTCCCACCTTTCCCCTTTGGTAATAATAAATTATAAGATTTTATACTTCTCAGAAATGGGGGAGCTGAAAGAGAGGTATCATTTTCAATGGAAAAGCATTTAAAACAAGATTGAAGGTTTAACCAAGATTATTAGATGTACATCCTTGGAAAGAAATCACTTCGTTTCTCTAATATTGACCTGAAAAATAAGACAAACCTTTTCACTGAACTTGCTTATAAAAAGTGATGGAAATATCAAATGGAAGTGTTAGAAACATCTTATTTTACCCGAGCCTTATACACTGTTCTATGTTAACTACAGTTTGGCTCACACATCTGTTCATTGAGGTTACAATAGTCTCAATTTCTGTTACTGATCCTCCAGAGTGGACCCCAACAAGTGTCCCCCTGCCCAGTGTCATTGGGGCCAACAGATCGAGACTGAGTTTGGTTCACAAGCAAAGGAAACTTTATATTTTGATCAGAGAATGGAGAGGTGAGAGCATGCACTACCCCGTGGGCTGTGGGCTGGGCTGGGCTGCTGTGTAGAGATCCTGTCAGAGTCAGTGGGAGGGAGGGATGCGGCGGAGCTCTCGAGGGCCGGGTTGGCTGTAGCTCAGGCTCTATATCGTGGAGTCTGCACTGGGCCCCAGGAGCTGAGGTGTCGACCCAGCCATTCTGCACTAGGAAATCTGGTCTGAAGTGCCGAGTGTGGAACCTCTGCATGCGGGACCCTAGGAGCACGTGAAATTAGACAAAGCACAAAGGATAAAAAAGGTTAGACTTGACTTTATTGCCCAGATTCTATTTTTATCTCCCAGGGATTTTTAATGGGCTTTGCTGGGGACAAACCCCTCCTCTGCCTTTTGTCCCGTTCCTCATTCTTGGAGTGCTGAGGGTGCAGACCCTTCTTCTGTAACTGCTGAGTGCTGAGTTGGGAGCCCTCATACCCTGGGGCGAGGGTCAGAGCTTCTCCCCAGCAGCCTCCCGGTGACGTTGATTGTCCCCAGGCCCCCTGCCTCCCTGCTCGTCCACCTGAGCACCAGCATTGGAAGTGTTATAGATTCTAATGACCTTTAAGGGTCCAGGAAAGAGATGTGCAGAGACGCTGTGGGGGCCGGTTTCACCCCGCCCCACATTTGTTCGGCCACCTTAGGCTGACCGTTTCTGCCAGCCTAGATGCTCTGACCAGTAGTCTGCGCTTTCTTCAATTAGGCCCCTGAATTAACGTACAAACAGCACCAGGTGTCAGAGCCCTGCCCGCTCAACTCCCAGACAGTCCAGGGTCAGTGGTGATAAGGACCATGATGGCTACTGAGTCAACAGCCTTTTGAAGTAAACAGGAGTTCAGCCGGTCTTATTGGCCACCATCATCACGGTGTCTGTAGGCTTTTCTATGGTGACAGTGTGGTATACTGTTCCCCCACCAAGATTATTAGCTCCCCGCTGGGTGCAGTAAGTCCTGCAAGCAGTAGTCTACTCTTTTGGGACACACTCTTGTTGTTTTATGAGAGAAACTCCAGGTCAAGTGATGTTCACACGAGTCGTCATGGTGCCCTGTTGCCCCCGGTTATCTCTCTGGATGTTGGAGTTGGAGGGCCTCCTCACTCGAGGTCGGTGTGCCCACGGAGCGAACCCTGCAACTTCAGGGCATGGTTGGTGGTTAGGATCACCACGTGGGGTCCTTTTCCCTTAGGAGGGAGGTGGCCTTTTGGGCTGCTGATTTCCAGGTTTTTAGATACCGCCAGTATCTTGGCCAGATGTGGCAGTGGGCCAAGCCCCTTAGTGACCGTAGTTTATCCTACCTGGATGGCATTCTTGCATTGTTCCATTTCAAGTGGTCCCAGTTTTTGCACTAATTCTCCAATGGCGATTCACCTTTCACCGGGAATGTAAAGGTCAAAGGGTTTAGCTAAATTAGGGAGTTCCAGGGCAAGGGTCTGAATTGACTGCTCTTTCCATTCTTGAAAGGCCACTTCTGGATTCTATTCAAAAGGATCATCATCTTTTCCTTTCAGTGTTTCATATAGAGGCCCAGCTAGTAGACTGTAGTTAGGGATCCAGAAGCAGCAAACCCTGGCCTCCCCAGGAACCCCTAAGCTGTCTTCTAGTTTTAGAAAGGGGTAAGGCTGAAAATGGTTTCTTCCCTTTCCTGGGATGGGCTTCTCTGACCTTGTGTGAGAATGAAGCCCAGGCAGGTCACCGCAGTCTGTGATATTTGAGCTTTTTCTTGGACAACTTCTATCCTTTATTGGCTTGGTAGTTCAGAGGCCTCCTTAGTAGGGCTGGCGATCAGAATGTCGTCTGCATATTGAAGGAGGGTTTCCTTTTCCAGAGGTAGAACTTTTAGGTCTTTAGCTAAGCTTTCCCCAAAGACGGTGTGGGAATTTTTGCACCCTTGGGTCCAGACGGCCCGGAAGTATTGTTTTAGTTGTATGTTGAGTCCTGCCACTCACAAGCCAAAATTTCTTGTGACTCTGGGACTAATGGAATACAAAAGAAGGCATCATTGAAGACTAATACAGAATACCATGTCCTGGTGGTTGGTAGAATGACCAGCAGGGTGTAGGAATTAGGAGCAACTGGAGGTATATCCTCGGTGGCTTCACTGACTGTCCTGACATCCTTTACCAGGTCCCCAGCAGCCCATGGGGCTCTCGTGGTCAGACCAATCCCAGAATATGGAGCTCACCTGGGCAGGTACCCCACCCCCACCCCAGCCCACGGGGCTCTCATGGTCAGGCCCCTCCCAGGATACAGAGCTACCCTTGCAGGTACCGTGGCAGGGCTGGGCACACAGGAACCGTGCACATAGCCCTCATTGCAGAGCACCCCCAGCTCACCTGTCGCTCAGAGCTGACACAGAGCACCTCAGAGCAGGACTTGAACTAACAAACAGCAGCTGCGACAGGTCTGTGACCCTGGGCATCACTCCGTGAGGCCTCCCTCCACCTGGTCTTCCAGAGACTTCCACTGCATCCGGGGCACCAGGCCTCTGTCTCCAACCACCACCCACCCCTCCTCTCCCTGACTCCTGGGTTCCTCTCATTAGGAGAGGGTTTTCTTGAAGTTGTCTCCCACTCATGGGCCAGATAAAATGATTAGAAAACAAGCCAAAGCTGCAGCCCCTTGTCTATCCTGACTCTCAGGAGCCCACACCTGTTCCTTGGACCTGGCCGGTTCAGCAAGTTCCATTTTCTGCAACTGTGAGCCCCTGAGGGGTGATGATTGGCTGACCTGGGCAGCCTTACCGTGCCGGCCAGCCCTCCCCAGGTGTGCCTGGGTTGAGATCAATATAAATACCACTCCAGGCAGCAAGAGCCCCTGCAGCCGTGCCTGACACCATTTTCTCTGCCCTGTCAGCAGTCTCGGGGCTGGGCTGGTGGGAGGGAGTGAGAGGCCACGGCTTTGTGGGTGGCCCAGTGTGAGTGGGGCTCTGCTGGACTTTCTGCAGCAGTTGCCAGGCTGCCACCTGCTAAAGAAGAGGATGTGTCACCCATACCTGCTGCTGGAATTTCTCCCTGGGCAGAGGTGAGGAAGGAAAAAAGCAGTGGGGGCAGGGACAGGACGGGTATCTCAGGCAGGGAAATGGAAATCTTCCAGAAGAGCACCCAGGGCCAGGACCATCCTGGCTGGCCTGCAGGCACCAAGTCGGCCGGCATGCTGTCACTCGTGTGGCTCTATGGCCCTTCCTCTAGGCTTTCAAGTCCTTGTATATATTCAGGTGTTTTACCTGGGACGGGTGGGAATAGTTCAGCAGCAACTGGCCTGGGGCTCAGCTCACGTTTACTCACAGATGCCTCGGCACGGTGCCTCAGCTTTGCAATGAGGACGCTTGTTGCGTGGGGGCTGCTGGCTGAATGGGAGACGATTCCCCACCACTGACCAACTTCAGAATTGTTTACAACTGGAGCAAGTGCCCTGATACGGTTTTCCTCTGTGTAACTGGTGGGTTCTGTGTTTTTTTCTCTTTTTCGTTTTTGGTTCAAGGTAGATTTTATTCCTCTTTTTTGTATTTACAGATATAAGCATGGAAATAATTTATTCATATAAATACATGTATGTGCAGGGAATAATTGTTTTTTCTGTTTTATTTTTTAAATTTTATTTCTTTTTAATTTTGAATTTTATTTTATATTTTTATACAGCAGGTTCTTATTGGTTATCTATTTTATACATATAAATGTATACATGCCAATCCCAGTCTCTCAACTCCTCCCACCACCACCCCCCCAACAGCTTTCCCCCCTTGTTGTCCATACGTTTGTTGTCTACATCTGTTGCTCTATTTATGCCTTGCAAAATGGTTAATCTGTACAGTTTTTCTAGGTTCCACATATATGCATGAATATACAAGATTTGTTTTTCTCTTTCTGACTTACTTCACTCTGTATGACAGTCTCTAGATCCATCGACGTCTCTACAAATGACCCAATTTCATTCCTTTTCATGGCTTAGTAATATTCCATTTTATATATGTACCACAGCTTTATGCACTCGTCTGTCTGTGGGCATTTAGGTTGCTTCCATTACCTCGATATTGTAAATAGTGATGCAATGAACATTGCGGTGAATGACTCTTTTTGATTTATGGTTTTGTCTGGGTATATGTCCAGTACTGGGATTGCTGTATCATATGGTAATTCTATTGTTAGTTTCTTAAGAAATTCTATATTGTTCTCCATAATGACTGTATCAATTTATATTCCCAACAATAGTGGAAGAGGGTTCCTTTTCTCCACACCCTTTCCAGCATTTTTTGTTTGTAGATTTTCAATGATGCCTATTCTACAAGGTGTGAGGTGATACCTCATTGTTGAATCCATTTCGTTGAGCAAGGGGTAGGTCTTGTCTATTAAATATTTGGCTTATGGAACGGTATCTGTGCTAATTTCAAACTCTGCTTTTATGCAGCACCCCAACTCACCTTCCCCTTAAGCAAGCATAAGTTGGTTTTCTAAATTTGAGACCATGTTCTGTTTTGTAATTCAGTTCATGTGTAGCCAAGTTCACATTCCGTGTATTAGTGATACCTTATGATGTTTCTTTTTCTGTGTGACTTATTTCACTTAGAATCATCGTGCCTCAATCCACTCATTATGCTGGTACGGGCCTGGTGACATAGATTTCATTGCTGAGTGGTATTCTGTTGTACATAAGTACCGCAACTTCTTTATTCATTATTTGCTCTCTGAGATATTTAACTTGTGCCGCAGAACAGATTCCTGTAAAAAGATCGGTCCCAAATTATGGGGTGGCTGTGTCTTTTTGATTTTAATTTCCCTAAGCTATAGGACCATAAGTGGAAGTGCCCTAGGCTCTGTTGCTTTGTTTTTTAGATGTTTCAGGAAACACCATACACTTCTCCCGAGTGTCTGTTGGCAATTTACATCCCGCCCATCAGCATAACAAGGCTCCCAGTTCTCCATGGCCTGTCCTGCCTTTCTGGATTTTACACTTTTTTCAGATGGCCCTTTTGACCGGGGGGAAGTGAGACTTCATTGTAGTTCAGATTTCCTTTGCAAGCTTGCTTGGTTGGCCAAAAAGGGCGTATGCGTTTTTTCCTGAATATATTCAGGAATAAACGCATACGCCCTTTTTGGCCAAGTGCATCATTGTGGACGTTCTGCCTCTTTTCCTATGCTTTCAATGCAATTCCAGTCTACCTCCTGAAATCGGTTTCCTGCAATTCTGCCCCGCTTTCAAGTCCTCTTGGCAGCCTTACTTCAGTATATTTTTGGACGATAGCTGTCATTTATAACTCTGCACGTTTGTGAATTACAGTGCCCCTGAGCTCCTTTCTTCAACTCACTTTCTTTTGAGCTGGCCGCAACACTGCAGGATGGCTTCAGGCCCTAATCTGGTTCCGGCACGGCACGCTGAGCCTTTGGTTAATTCCTCTTCCTGGTGGGAAATGAGAGTTAAATTTGCCCGTCCAGACACCTCCAGCTAGTCTCTCATTGGTTCTCCCTATTCCTGTTCATCTTCCGCAGAAATTGCAAACTGGGCCAAACAGGAGGTTAAAGGCGCTGACTCTCCAAGTCGGGAGAGTGTTAGTAAAGCGTCTGGAATGTTGCACCCGAGTACCAGGGGAGGAAAACTGAGACATATTTGAACACGTCTCCCATTCACACAGTTGATCATACTCTGGGTTCCACATGCATGTTTTAGCTGAAGGAAGAATACCTTAAACGTGGGTAGTTGAAACCTGTGGAATGGGTACCATGCAATATGACTTCAAAGGGTCTTCATTTGCTCACCGAAACTCTCCAATCCTATCACTGCTGCGTTTATGCCCCTGTACACATGCTTGATTCTCTTTTGGAGACATAGCAATCCATAGGTTTTAAGATACTTACTAGTCAGGTACATACTTAGGCGTTTAATATGCGGTGTTGAGTCCATTTCGTTGAACAAGGAGTAGATCTTGTCTATTCCATATTTGGCTTAAGGAACTTTATCTGTGCTCATTTCAATCTCTGGTTTTATGCAGCACCCCAACTCACCTTTCCCCTTAAGCAAGCATAAGTTGGTTTTCTAAATTTGAGACCCCGTTCTGTTTTGGAATTCAGTTCCTGTGTAGCCAAGTTTACATTCCATGTATTAGTGATATCTTATGATGTTTCTTTTTCTGTGTGACTTATTTCAGTTAGAATCATTGTACCTGAATCCACTCTTTATGCTGCTACGGGCCTGATGACATAGATTTCATTGCTGAGTGATACTGCATTGTACGTAAGTACCACAAGTTCTTTATCCATTTTTCACTTTCTGTGATATTGAACTTGTACGGTAAACGAGGTTCTTGTAAACAGAGGCGTCCCAAACTTTGGGGTGGCTGTGTCTTTTTGATTTTAATTTCCCTAAGCTATAGGACCATAAGTGGAAGTGCCCTAGGCTCTGTTGCTTTGTTTTTTAGATGTTTCAGGAAACACCATACACTTCTCCCGAGTGTCTGTTGGCAATTTACATCCCGCCCATCAGCATAACAAGGCTCCCAGTTCTCCATGGCCTGTCCTGCCTTGCTGGATTTTACACTTTTTCAGATGGCCCTTTTGACCGGGGGGAAGTGAGACTTCATTGTAGTGCAGATTTCCTTTGCAAGCTTGCTTGGTTGGCCAAAAAGGGCGTATGCGTTTTTTCATGAATATATTCAGGAAAAAACGCATACGGCCTTTTTGGCCAAGTGCATCATTGTGGACGTTCTGCCTCTTTTCCTATGCTTTCAATGCAATTCCAGTCTACCTCCTGAAATCGGTTTCCTGCAATTCTGCCCCGCTTTCAAGTCCTCTTGGCAGCCTTACTTCAGTATATTTTTGGACGATAGCTGTCATTTATAACTCTGCAGGTTTGTGAATTACAGTGCCCCTGAGCTCCTTTCTTCAACTCGCTTTCTTGTGACCTGGCCGCAACACCGCAGGATGGCTTCAGGCCCTAATCTGGTTCCGGCACGGCACGCTGAGCCTTTGGTTATTTCCTCTTCCTGGTGGGAAATGAGAGTTAAATTTGCCCGTCCAGACACCTCCAACTAGTCTCTCATTGGTTCTCCCTATTCCTGTTCATCTTCCGCAGAAATTGCAAACTGGGCCAAACAGGAGGTTAAAGGCGCTGACTCTCCAAGTGGGGAGAGTGTTAGTAAAGCATCTGTAATGTTGAACCCGAGTACCAGGGGAGGAAAACTGAGACATATTTGAACACGTCTCCCGTTCACACGGTTGATCATACTCTGGGTTCCACATGCATGTTTTAGCTGAAGGAAGAATACCTTAAACCTGTAGAGTTGAGACCCGTGGAATGGGTACCATGCAATATGACTTCAAAGGGTCTTCATTTGCTCACCGAAGCTCTCCAATCCTATCACTGCTGCATTTATGCCCCTGTACACATGCTTGATTCTCTTTTGGAGACATAGCAATCCATAGGTTTTAAGATACTTACTAGTCAGGTACATTCTTAGGCGTTTAATATGGGGTGTTGAGTCCATTTCGTTGAGCAAGGAGTAGCTCTTGTCTATTCCATATGTGGCTTAAGGAACTTTATCTGTGCTCATTTCAATCTCTGGTTTTATGCAGCACCCCAACTCACCTTTCTCCTTAAGCAAGCATAAGTTGGTTTTCTAAATTTGAGACCCTGTTCTGTTCTGTAATTCAGTTCCTGTGTAGCCAAGTTTACATTCCGTGTATTACTGATATCTTATGATGTTTCTTTTTCTGTGTGACTTATTTCAGTTAGAATCATCGTACCTGAATCCACTCATTATGCTGATACGGGCCTGATGTCATAGATTTCATTGCTGAGTGATACTGCATTGTACGTAAGTACCACAAGTTCTTTATCCATTTTTCACTTTCTGTGATATTGAACTTGTACGGTAAACGAGGTTCTTGTAAACAGAGGCGTCCCAAACTTTGGGGTGGCTGTGTCTTTTTGATTTTAATTTCCCTAAGCTATAGGACCATAAGTGGAAGTGCCCTAGGCTCTGTTGCTTTGTTTTTTAGATGTTTCAGGAAACACCATACACTTCTCCCGAGTGTGTGTTGGCAATTTACATCCCGCCCATCAGCATAACAAGGCTCCCAGTTCTCCATGGCCTGTCCTGCCTTTCTGGATTTTACACTTTTTTCAGATGGCCCTTTTGACCGGGGGGAAGTGAGACTTCATTGTAGTGCAGATTTCCTTTGCAAGCTTGCTTGGTTGGCCAAAAAGGGCGTATGCGTTTTTTCCTGAATATATTCAGGAAAAAACGCATACGCCCTTTTTGACCAAGTGCATCATTGTGGACGTTCTGCCTCTTTTCCTATGCTTTCAATGCAATTCCAGTCTACCTCCTGAAATCGGTTTCCTGCAATTCTGCCCCGCTTTCAAGTCCTCTTGGCAGCCTTACTTCAGTATATTTTTGGACGATAGCTGTCATTTATAACTCTGCAGGTTTGTGAATTACAGTGCCCCTGAGCTCCTTTCTTCAACTCGCTTTCTTGTGACCTGGCCGCAACACCGCAGGATGGCTTCAGGCCCTAATCTGGTTCCGGCACGGCACGCTGAGCCTTTGGTTATTTCCTCTTCCTGGTGGGAAATGAGAGTTAAATTTGCCCGTCCAGACACCTCCAGCTAGTCTCTCATTGGTTCTCCCTATTCCTGTTCATCTTCCGCAGAAATTGCAAACTGGGCCAAACAGGAGGTTAAAGGCGCTGACTCTCCAAGTGGGGAGAGTGTTAGTAAAGCATCTGGAATGTTGCACCCGAGTACCAGGGGAGGAAAACTGAGACATATTTGAACACGTCTCCCGTTCACACGGTTGATCATACTCTAGGTTCCACATGCATGTTTTAGCTGAAGCAAGAATACCTTAAACGTGGGTAGTTGAAACCTGTGGAAAGGGTACCATGCAATATGACTTCAAAGGGTCTTCATTTGCTCACCGAAGCTCTCCAATCCTATCACTGCTGCGTTTATGCCCCTGTACACACGCTTGATTCTCTTTTGGAGACATAGCAATCCATAGGTTTTAAGATACTTACTAGTCAGGTACATTCTTAGGCGTTTAATATGCGGTGTTGAGTCCATTTCGTTGAACAAGGAGTAGCTCTTGTCTATTCCATATTTGGCTTAAGGAACTTTATCTGTGCTCATTTCAATCTCTGGTTTTATGCAGCACCCCAACTCACCTTTCCCCTTAAGCAAGCATAAGTTGGTTTTCTAAATTTGAGACCCTGTTCTGTTCTGTAATTCAGTTCCTGTGTAGCCAAGTTTACATTCCGTGTATTACTGATATCTTATGATGTTTCTTTTTCTGTGTGACTTATTTCAGTTAGAATCATCGTACCTGAATCCACTCATTATGCTGATACGGGCCTGATGTCATAGATTTCATTGCTGAGTGATACTGCTTTGTACATAAGTACCACAAGTTCTTTATCCATTTTTCACTTTCTGTGATATTGAACTTGTATGGTAAACGAGGTTCTTGTAAGCAGAGGCGTCCCAAACTTTGGGGTGGCTGTGTCTTTTTGATTTTAATTTCCCTAAGCTATAGGACCATAAGTGGAAGTGCCCTAGGCTCTGTTGCTTTGTTTTTTAGATGTTTCAGGAAACACCATACACTTCTCCCGAGTGTCTGTTGGCAATTTACATCCCGCCCATCAGCATAACAAGGCTCCCAGTTCTCCATGGCCTGTCCTGCCTTTCTGGATTTTACACTTTTTTCAGATGGCCCTTTTGACCGGGGGGAAGTGAGACTTCATTGTAGTGCAGATTTCCTTTGCAAGCTTGCTTGGTTGGCCAAAAAGTGCGTATGCGTTTTTTCCTGAATATATTCAGGAATAAACGCATACGCCCTTTTTGGCCAAGTGTATCATTGTGGACGTTCTGCCTCTTTTCCTATGCTTTCAATGCAATTCCAGTCTACATCCTGAAATCGGTTTCCTGCAATACTGCCCCGCTTTAAAGTCCTCTTGGCAGCCTTACTTCAGTATATTTTTGGACGATAGCTGTCATTTATAACTCTGCACGTTTGTGAATTACAGTGCCCCTGAGCTCCTTTCTTCAACTCGCTTTCTTTTGAGCTGGCCGCAACACTGCAGGATGGCTTCAGGCCCTAATCTGGTTCCGGCACGGCACGCTGAGCCTTTGGTTAATTCCTCTTCCTGGTGGGAAATGAGAGTTAAATTTGCCCGTCCAGACACCTCCAGCTAGTCTCTCATTGGTTCTCCCTATTCCTGTTCATCTTCCACAGAAATTGCAAACTGGGCCAAACAGGAGGTTAAAGGCGCTGACTCTCCAAGTGGGGAGAGTGTTAGTAAAGCGTCTGGAATGTTGCACCCGAGTACCAGGGGAGGAAAACTGACACATATTTGAACACGTCTCCCGTTCACACAGTTGATCATACTCTGGGTTCCACATGCATGTTTTAGCTGAAGGAAGAATACCTTAAACGTGGGTAGTTGAAACCTGTGGAATGGGTACCATGCAATATGACTTCAAAGGGTCTTCATTTGCTCACCGAAACTCTCCAATCCTATCACTGCTGCGTTTATGCCCCTGTACACACGCTTGATTCTCTTTTGGAGACATAGCAATCCATAGGTTTTAAGATACTTACTAGTCAGCTACATACTTAGGCGTTTAATATGCGGTGTTGAGTCCATTTCGTTGAACAAGGAGTAGATCTTGTCTATTCCATATTTGGCTTAAGGAACTTTATCTGTGCTCATTTCAATCTCTGGTTTTATGCAGCACCCCAACTCACCTTTCCCCTTAAGCAAGCATAAGTTGGTTTTCTAAATTTGAGACCCTGTTCTGTTCTGTAATTCAGTTCCTGTGTAGCCAAGTTTACATTCCATGTATTACTGATATCTTATGATGTTTCTTTTTCTGTGTGACTTATTTCAGTTAGAATCATCATACCTGAATCCACTCATTGTGCTGCTAAGGGCCTGATGACATAGATTTCATTGCTGAGTGATATTGCTTTGTAAGTAAATACCACAACTTCTTTATCCATTTTTCACTTTCTGCGATGTTGAACTTGTACTGTAAACAAGGGTCTTGTAAACAGAGGCGTCCCAAACTTTGGGGTGGCTGTGTCTTTTTGATTTTAATTTCCCTAAGCTATAGGACCATAAGTGGAAGTGCCCTAGGCTCTGTTGCTTTGTTTTTTAGATGTTTCAGGAAACACCATACACTTCTCCCGAGTGTCTGTTGGCAATTTACATCCCGCCCATCAGCATAACAAGGCTCCCAGTTCTCCATGGCCTGTCCTGCCTTTCTGGATTTTACACTTTTTTCAGATGGCCCTTTTGACCGGGGGGAAGTGAGACTTCATTGTAGTGCAGATTTCCTTTGCAAGCTTGCTTGGTTGGCCAAAAAGGGCGTATGCGTTTTTTCCTGAATATATTCAGGAAAAAACGCATACGGCCTTTTTGGCCAAGTGCATCATTGTGGACGTTCTGCCTCTTTTCCTATGCTTTCAATGCAATTCCAGTCTACCTCCTGAAATCGGTTTCCTGCAATTCTGCCCCGCTTTCAAGTCCTCTTGGCAGCCTTACTTCAGTATATTTTTGGACGATAGCTGTCATTTATAACTCTGCACGTTTGTGAATTACAGTGCCCCTGAGCTCCTTTCTTCAACTCGCTTTCTTGTGACCTGGCCGCAAAACCGCAGGATGGCTTCAGGCCCTAATCTGGTTCCGGCACGGCACGCTGAGCCTTTGGTTATTTCCTCTTCCTGGTGGGAAATGAGAGTTAAATTTGCCCGTCCAGACACCTCCAGCTAGTCTCTCATTGGTTCTCCCTATTCCTGTTCATCTTCCGCAGAAATTGCAAACTGGGCCAAACAGGAGGTTAAAGGGACTGACTCTCCAAGTGGGGAGAGTGTTAGTAAAGCATCTGGAATGTTGCACCCGAGTACCAGGGGAGGAAAACTGACACATATTTGAACACGTCTCCCGTTCACACGGTTGATCATACTCTGGGTTCCACATGCATGTTTTAGCTGAAGCAAGAATATCTTAAACGTGGGTAGTTGAAACCTGTGGAATGGGTACCATGCGATATGACTTCAAAGGGTCTTCATTTGCTCACCGAACCTCTCCAATCCTATCACTGCTGCGTTTATGCCCCTGTACACACGCTTGATTCTCTTTTGGAGACATAGCAATCCATAGGTTTTAAGATACTTACTAGTCAGGTACATTCTTAGGCGTTTAATATGCGGTGTTGAGTCCATTTCGTTGAGCAAGGAGTAGCTCTTGTCTATTCCATATTTGGCTTAAGGAACTTTATCTATGCTCATTTCAATCTCTGGTTTTATGCAGCACCCCAACTCACCTTTCCCCTTAAGCAAGCATAAGTTGGTTTTCGAAATTTGAGACCCCGTTCTGTTTTGGAATTCAGTTCCTGTGTAGCCAAGTTTACATTCCATGTATTAGTGATATCTTATGATGTTTCTTTTTCTGTGTGACTTATTTCAGTTAGAATCATCGTACCTGAATCCACTCTTTATGCTGCTACGGGCCTGATGACATAGATTTCATTGCTGAGTGATACTGCATTGTACGTAAGTACCACAAGTTCTTTATCCATTTTTCACTTTCTGTGATATTGAACTTGTACGGTAAACGAGGTTCTTGTAAACAGAGGCGTCCCAAACTTTGGGGTGGCTGTGTCTTTTTGATTTTAATTTCCCTAAGCTATAGGACCATAAGTGGAAGTGCCCTAGGCTCTGTTGCTTTGTTTTTTAGATGTTTCAGGAAACACCATACACTTCTCCCGAGTGTCTGTTGGCAATTTACATCCCGCCCATCAGCATAACAAGGCTCCCAGTTCTCCATGGCCTGTCCTGCCTTTCTGGATTTTACACTTTTTTCAGATGGCCCTTTTGACCGGGGGGAAGTGAGACTTCATTGTAGTGCAGATTTCCTTTGCAAGCTTGCTTGGTTGGCCAAAAAGGGCGTATGCGTTTTTTCCTGAATATATTCAGGAAAAAACGCATACGCCCTTTTTGACCAAGTGCATCATTGTGGACGTTCTGCCTCTTTTCCTATGCTTTCAATGCAATTCCAGTCTACCTCCTGAAATCGGTTTCCTGCAATTCTGCCCCGCTTTCAAGTCCTCTTGGCAGCCTTACTTCAGTATATTTTTGGACGATAGCTGTCATTTATAACTCTGCAGGTTTGTGAATTACAGTGCCCCTGAGCTCCTTTCTTCAACTCGCTTTCTTGTGACCTGGCCGCAACACCGCAGGATGGCTTCAGGCCCTAATCTGGTTCCGGCACGGCACGCTGAGCCTTTGGTTATTTCCTCTTCCTGGTGGGAAATGAGAGTTAAATTTGCCCGTCCAGACACCTCCAGCTAGTCTCTCATTGGTTCTCCCTATTCCTGTTCATCTTCCGCAGAAATTGCAAACTGGGCCAAACAGGAGGTTAAAGGCGCTGACTCTCCAAGTGGGGAGAGTGTTAGTAAAGCATCTGGAATGTTGCACCCGAGTACCAGGGGAGGAAAACTGAGACATATTTGAACACGTCTCCCGTTCACACGGTTGATCATACTCTAGGTTCCACATGCATGTTTTAGCTGAAGCAAGAATACCTTAAACGTGGGTAGTTGAAACCTGTGGAAAGGGTACCATGCAATATGACTTCAAAGGGTCTTCATTTGCTCACCGAAGCTCTCCAATCCTATCACTGCTGCGTTTATGCCCCTGTACACACGCTTGATTCTCTTTTGGAGACATAGCAATCCATAGGTTTTAAGATACTTACTAGTCAGGTACATTCTTAGGCGTTTAATATGCGGTGTTGAGTCCATTTCGTTGAACAAGGAGTAGCTCTTGTCTATTCCATATTTGGCTTAAGGAACTTTATCTGTGCTCATTTCAATCTCTGGTTTTATGCAGCACCCCAACTCACCTTTCCCCTTAAGCAAGCATAAGTTGGTTTTCTAAATTTGAGACCCTGTTCTGTTCTGTAATTCAGTTCCTGTGTAGCCAAGTTTACATTCCGTGTATTACTGATATCTTATGATGTTTCTTTTTCTGTGTGACTTATTTCAGTTAGAATCATCGTACCTGAATCCACTCATTATGCTGATACGGGCCTGATGTCATAGATTTCATTGCTGAGTGATACTGCTTTGTACATAAGTACCACAAGTTCTTTATCCATTTTTCACTTTCTGTGATATTGAACTTGTATGGTAAACGAGGTTCTTGTAAGCAGAGGCGTCCCAAACTTTGGGGTGGCTGTGTCTTTTTGATTTTAATTTCCCTAAGCTATAGGACCATAAGTGGAAGTGCCCTAGGCTCTGTTGCTTTGTTTTTTAGATGTTTCAGGAAACACCATACACTTCTCCCGAGTGTCTGTTGGCAATTTACATCCCGCCCATCAGCATAACAAGGCTCCCAGTTCTCCATGGCCTGTCCTGCCTTTCTGGATTTTACACTTTTTTCAGATGGCCCTTTTGACCGGGGGGAAGTGAGACTTCATTGTAGTGCAGATTTCCTTTGCAAGCTTGCTTGGTTGGCCAAAAAGTGCGTATGCGTTTTTTCCTGAATATATTCAGGAATAAACGCATACGCCCTTTTTGGCCAAGTGTATCATTGTGGACGTTCTGCCTCTTTTCCTATGCTTTCAATGCAATTCCAGTCTACATCCTGAAATCGGTTTCCTGCAATACTGCCCCGCTTTAAAGTCCTCTTGGCAGCCTTACTTCAGTATATTTTTGGACGATAGCTGTCATTTATAACTCTGCACGTTTGTGAATTACAGTGCCCCTGAGCTCCTTTCTTCAACTCGCTTTCTTTTGAGCTGGCCGCAACACTGCAGGATGGCTTCAGGCCCTAATCTGGTTCCGGCACGGCACGCTGAGCCTTTGGTTAATTCCTCTTCCTGGTGGGAAATGAGAGTTAAATTTGCCCGTCCAGACACCTCCAGCTAGTCTCTCATTGGTTCTCCCTATTCCTGTTCATCTTCCACAGAAATTGCAAACTGGGCCAAACAGGAGGTTAAAGGCGCTGACTCTCCAAGTGGGGAGAGTGTTAGTAAAGCGTCTGGAATGTTGCACCCGAGTACCAGGGGAGGAAAACTGACACATATTTGAACACGTCTCCCGTTCACACAGTTGATCATACTCTGGGTTCCACATGCATGATTTAGCTGAAGGAAGAATACCTTAAACGTGGGTAGTTGAAACCTGTGGAATGGGTACCATGCAATATGACTTCAAAGGGTCTTCATTTGCTCACCGAAACTCTCCAATCCTATCACTGCTGCGTTTATGCCCCTGTACACACGCTTGATTCTCTTTTGGAGACATAGCAATCCATAGGTTTTAAGATACTTACTAGTCAGCTACATACTTAGGCGTTTAATATGCGGTGTTGAGTCCATTTCGTTGAACAAGGAGTAGATCTTGTCTATTCCATATTTGGCTTAAGGAACTTTATCTGTGCTCATTTCAATCTCTGGTTTTATGCAGCACCCCAACTCACCTTTCTCCTTAAGCAAGCATAAGTTGGTTTTCTAAATTTGAGACCCTGTTCTGTTCTGTAATTCAGTTCCTGTGTAGCCAAGTTTACATTCCATGTATTACTGATATCTTATGATGTTTCTTTTTCTGTGTGACTTATTTCAGTTAGAATCATCATACCTGAATCCACTCATTGTGCTGCTAAGGGCCTGATGACATAGATTTCATTGCTGAGTGATATTGCTTTGTAAGTAAATACCACAACTTCTTTATCCATTTTTCACTTTCTGCGATGTTGAACTTGTACTGTAAACAAGGGTCTTGTAAACAGAGGCGTCCCAAACTTTGGGGTGGCTGTGTCTTTTTGATTTTAATTTCCCTAAGCTATAGGACCATAAGTGGAAGTGCCCTAGGCTCTGTTGCTTTGTTTTTTAGATGTTTCAGGAAACACCATACACTTCTCCCGAGTGTCTGTTGGCAATTTACATCCCGCCCATCAGCATAACAAGGCTCCCAGTTCTCCATGGCCTGTCCTGCCTTTCTGGATTTTACACTTTTTTCAGATGGCCCTTTTGACCGGGGGGAAGTGAGACTTCATTGTAGTGCAGATTTCCTTTGCAAGCTTGCTTGGTTGGCCAAAAAGGGCGTATGCGTTTTTTCCTGAATATATTCAGGAAAAAACGCATACGGCCTTTTTGGCCAAGTGCATCATTGTGGACGTTCTGCCTCTTTTCCTATGCTTTCAATGCAATTCCAGTCTACCTCCTGAAATCGGTTTCCTGCAATTCTGCCCCGCTTTCAAGTCCTCTTGGCAGCCTTACTTCAGTATATTTTTGGACGATAGCTGTCATTTATAACTCTGCACGTTTGTGAATTACAGTGCCCCTGAGCTCCTTTCTTCAACTCGCTTTCTTGTGACCTGGCCGCAATACCGCAGGATGGCTTCAGGCCCTAATCTGGTTCCGGCACGGCACGCTGAGCCTTTGGTTATTTCCTCTTCCTGGTGGGAAATGAGAGTTAAATTTGCCCGTCCAGACACCTCCAGCTAGTCTCTCATTGGTTCTCCCTATTCCTGTTCATCTTCCGCAGAAATTGCAAACTGGGCCAAACAGGAGGTTAAAGGGACTGACTCTCCAAGTGGGGAGAGTGTTAGTAAAGCATCTGGAATGTTGCACCCGAGTACCAGGGGAGGAAAACTGACACATATTTGAACACGTCTCCCGTTCACACGGTTGATCATACTCTGGGTTCCACATGCATGTTTTAGCTGAAGCAAGAATATCTTAAACGTGGGTAGTTGAAACCTGTGGAATGGGTACCATGCGATATGACTTCAAAGGGTCTTCATTTGCTCACCGAACCTCTCCAATCCTATCACTGCTGCGTTTATGCCCCTGTACACACGCTTGATTCTCTTTTGGAGACATAGCAATCCATAGGTTTTAAGATACTTACTAGTCAGGTACATTCTTAGGCGTTTAATATGCGGTGTTGAGTCCATTTCGTTGAGCAAGGAGTAGCTCTTGTCTATTCCATATTTGGCTTAAGGAACTTTATCTATGCTCATTTCAATCTCTGGTTTTATGCAGCACCCCAACTCACCTTTCCCCTTAAGCAAGCATAAGTTGGTTTTCGAAATTTGAGACCCCGTTCTGTTTTGGAATTCAGTTCCTGTGTAGCCAAGTTTACATTCCATGTATTAGTGATATCTTATGATGTTTCTTTTTCTGTGTGACTTATTTCAGTTAGAATCATCGTACCTGAATCCACTCTTTATGCTGCTACGGGCCTGATGACATAGATTTCATTGCTGAGTGATACTGCATTGTACGTAAGTACCACAAGTTCTTTATCCATTTTTCACTTTCTGTGATATTGAACTTGTATGGTAAACGAGGTTCTTGTAAGCAGAGGCGTCCCAAACTTTGGGGTGGCTGTGTCTTTGTGATTTTAATTTCCCTAAGCTATAGGACCATAAGTGGAAGTGCCCTAGGCTCTGTTGCTTTGTTTTTTAGATGTTTCAGGAAACACCATACACTTCTCCCGAGTGTCTGTTGGCAATTTACATCCCGCCCATCAGCATAACAAGGCTCCCAGTTCTCCATGGCCTGTCCTGCCTTTCTGGATTTTACACTTTTTTCAGATGGCCCTTTTGACCGGGGGGAAGTGAGACTTCATTGTAGTGCAGATTTCCTTTGCAAGCTTGCTTGGTTGGCCAAAAAGTGCGTATGCGTTTTTTCCTGAATATATTCAGGAATAAACGCATATGCCCTTTTTGGCCAAGTGCATCATTGTGGACGTTCTGCCTCTTTTCCTATGCTTTCAATGCAATTCCAGTCTACATCCTGAAATCAGTTTCCTGCAATACTGCCCCGCTTTAAAGTCCTCTTGGCAGCCTTACTTCAGTATATTTTTGGACGATAGCTGTCATTTATAACTCTGCACGTTTGTGAATTACAGTGCCCCTGAGCTCCTTTCTTCAACTCGCTTTCTTTTGAGCTGGCCGCAACACTGCAGGATGGCTTCAGGCCCTAATCTGGTTCCGGCACGGCACGCTGAGCCTTTGGTTAATTCCTCTTCCTGGTGGGAAATGAGAGTTAAATTTGCCCGTCCAGACACCTCCAGCTAGTCTCTCATTGGTTCTCCCTATTCCTGTTCATCTTCCGCAGAAATTGCAAACTGGGCCAAACAGGAGGTTAAAGGCGCTGACTCTCCAAGTGGGGAGAGTGTTAGTAAAGCATCTGGAATGTTGCACCCGAGTACCAGGGGAGGAAAACTGACACATATTTGAACACGTCTCCCATTCACACGGTTGATCATACTCTGGGTTCCACATGCATGTTTTAGCTGAAGCAAGAATACCTTAAACGTGGGTAGTTGAAACCTGTGGAATGGGTACCATGCAATATGACTTCAAAGGGTCTTCATTTGCTCACCGAACCTCTCCAATCCTATCACTGCTGCGTTTATGCCCCTGTACACACGCTTGATTCTCTTTTGGAGACATAGCAATCCATAGGTTTTAAGATACTTACTAGTCAGGTACATTCTTAGGCGTTTAATATGGGGTGTTGAGTCCATTTCCTTGAGCAAGGAGTAGCTCTTGTCTATTCCATATTTGGCTTAAGGAACTTTATCTGTGCTCATTTCAATCTCTGGTTTTATGCAGCACCCCAACTCACCTTTCCCCTTAAGCAAGCATAAGTTGGTTTTCTAAATTTGAGACCCTGTTCTGTTCTGTAATTCAGTTCCTGTGTAGCCAAGTTTACATTCCGTGTATTACTGATATCTTATGATGTTTCTTTTTCTGTGTGACTTATTTCAGTTAGAATCATCGTACCTGAATCCACTCATTATGCTGATACGGGCCTGATGTCATAGATTTCATTGCTGAGTGATACTGCTTTGTACATAAGTACCACAAGTTCTTTATCCATTTTTCACTTTCTGTGATATTGAACTTGTATGGTAAACGAGGTTCTTGTAAGCAGAGGCGTCCCAAACTTTGGGGTGGCTGTGTCTTTGTGATTTTAATTTCCCTAAGCTATAGGACCATAAGTGGAAGTGCCCTAGGCTCTGTTGCTTTGTTTTTTAGATGTTTCAGGAAACACCATACACTTCTCCCAAGTGTCTGTTGGCAATTTACATCCCGCCCATCAGCATAACAAGGCTCCCAGTTCTCCATGGCCTGTCCTGCCTTTCTGGATTTTACACTTTTTTCAGATGGCCCTTTTGACCGGGGGGAAGTGAGACTTCATTGTAGTTCAGATTTCCTTTGCAAGCTTGCTTGGTTGGCCAAAAAGGGCGTATGCGTTTTTTCCTGAATATATTCAGGAATAAACGCATACGCCCTTTTTGGCCAAGTGCATCATTGTGGACGTTCTGCCTCTTTTCCTATGCTTTCAATCAATTCCAGTCTACCTCCTGAAATCGGTTTCCTGCAATTCTGCTCCACTTTCAAGTCCTCTTGGCAGCCTTACTTCAGTATATTTTTGGACGATAGCTGTCATTTATAACTCTGCACGTTTGTGAATTATAGTGCCCCTGAGCTCCTTTCTTCAACTCGCTTTCTTTTGAGCTGGCCGCAACACTGCAGGATGGCTTCAGGCCCTAATCTGGTTCAGGCACGGCACGCTGAGCCTTTGGTTAATTCCTCTTCCTGGTGGGAAATGAGAGTTAAATTTGCCCGTCCAGACACCTCCAGCTAGTCTCTCATTGGTTCTCCCTATTCCTGTTCATCTTCCACAGAAATTGCAAACTGGGCCAAACAGGAAGTTAAAGGCGCTGACTCTCCAAGTGGGGAGAGTGTTAGTAAAGCGTCTGGAATGTTGCACCCGAGTACCAGAGGAGGAAAACTGAGACATATTTGAACACGTCTCCCGTTCACACAGTTGATCATACTCTGGGTTCCACATGCATGTTTTAGCTGAAGGAAGAATACCTTAAACGTGGGTAGTTGAAACCTGTGGAATGGGTACCATGCAATATGACTTCAAAGGGTCTTCATTTGCTCACCGAAACTCTCCAATCCTATCACTGCTGCGTTTATGCCCCTGTACACACGCTGGATTCTCTTTTGGAGACATAGCAATCCATAGGTTTTAAGATACTTACTAGTCAGGTACATTCTTAGGCGTTTAATATGGGGTGTTGAGTCCTTTTCGTTGAGCAAGAAGTAGCTCTTGTCTATTCCATATTTGGCTTAAGGAACTTTATCTGTGCTCATTTCAATCTCTGGTTTTATGCAGCACCCCAACTCAGCTTTCCCCTTAAGCAAGCATAAGTTGGTTTTCTAAATTTGAGACCCTGTTCTGTTCTGTAATTCAGTTCCTGTGTAGCCAAGTTTACATTCCATGTATTACTGATATCTTATGATGTTTCTTTTTCTGTGTGACTTATTTCAGTTAGAATCATCATACCTGAATCCACTCATTGTGCTGCTAAGGGCCTGATGACATAGATTTCATTGCTGAGTGATATTGCTTTGTAAGTAAATACCACAACTTCTTTATCCATTTTTCACTTTCTGCGATGTTGAACTTGTACTGTAAACAAGGGTCTTGTAAACAGAGGCGTCCCAAACTTTGGGGTGGCTGTGTCTTTTTGATTTTAATTTCCCTAAACTATAGGACCATAAGTGGAAGTGCCCTAGGCTCTGTTGCTTTGTTTTTTAGATGTTTCAGGAAACACCATACACTTCTCCCGAGTGTCTGTTGGCAATTTACATCCCGCCCATCAGCATAACAAGGCTCCCAGTTCTCCATGGCCTGTCCTGCCTTTCTGGATTTTACACTTTTTTCAGATGGCCCTTTTGACCGGGGGGAAGTGAGACTTCATTGTAGTGCAGATTTCCTTTGCAAGCTTGCTTGGTTGGCCAAAAAGGGCGTATGCGTTTTTTCCTGAATATATTCAGGAAAAAACGCATACGGCCTTTTTGGCCAAGTGCATCATTGTGGACGTTCTGCCTCTTTTCCTATGCTTTCAATGCAATTCCAGTCTACCTCCTGAAATCGGTTTCCTGCAATTCTGCCCCGCTTTCAAGTCCTCTTGGCAGCCTTACTTCAGTATATTTTTGGACGATAGCTGTCATTTATAACTCTGCACGTTTGTGAATTACAGTGCCCCTGAGCTCCTTTCTTCAACTCGCTTTCTTGTGACCTGGCCGCAAAACCGCAGGATGGCTTCAGGCCCTAATCTGGTTCCGGCACGGCACGCTGAGCCTTTGGTTATTTCCTCTTCCTGGTGGGAAATGAGAGTTAAATTTGCCCGTCCAGACACCTCCAGCTAGTCTCTCATTGGTTCTCCCTATTCCTGTTCATCTTCCGCAGAAATTGCAAACTGGGCCAAACAGGAGGTTAAAGGGACTGACTCTCCAAGTGGGGAGAGTGTTAGTAAAGCATCTGGAATGTTGCACCCGAGTACCAGGGGAGGAAAACTGACACATATTTGAACATGTCTCCCGTTCACACGGTTGATAATACTCTGGGTTCCACATGCATGTTTTAGCTGAAGCAAGAATACCTTAAACGTGGGTAGTTGAAACCTGTGGAATGGGTACCATGCGATATGACTTCAAAGGGTCTTCATTTGCTCACCGAACCTCTCCAATCCTATCACTCCTGCGTTTATGCCCCTGTACACACGCTTGATTCTCTTTTGGAGACATAGCAATCCATAGGTTTTAAGATACTTACTAGTCAGGTACATTCTTAGGCGTTTAATATGCGGTGTTGAGTCCATTTCGTTGAGCAAGGAGTAGCTCTTGTCTATTCCATATTTGGCTTAAGGAACTTTATCTATGCTCATTTCAATCTCTGGTTTTATGCAGCACCCCAACTCACCTTTCCCCTTAAGCAAGCATAAGTTGGTTTTCGAAATTTGAGACCCCGTTCTGTTTTGGAATTCAGTTCCTGTGTAGCCAAGTTTACATTCCATGTATTAGTGATATCTTATGATGTTTCTTTTTCTGTGTGACTTATTTCAGTTAGAATCATCGTACCTGAATCCACTCTTTATGCTGCTACGGGCCTGATGACATAGATTTCATTGCTGAGTGATACTGCATTGTACGTAAGTACCACAAGTTCTTTATCCATTTTTCACTTTCTGTGATATTGAACTTGTATGGTAAACGAGGTTCTTGTAAGCAGAGGCGTCCCAAACTTTGGGGTGGCTGTGTCTTTGTGATTTTAATTTCCCTAAGCTATAGGACCATAAGTGGAAGTGCCCTAGGCTCTGTTGCTTTGTTTTTTAGATGTTTCAGGAAACACCATACACTTCTCCCGAGTGTCTGTTGGCAATTTACATCCCGCCCATCAGCATAACAAGGCTCCCAGTTCTCTATGGCCTGTCCTGCCTTTCTGGATTTTACACTTTTTTCAGATGGCCCTTTTGACCGGGGGGAAGTGAGACTTCATTGTAGTGCAGATTTCCTTTGCAAGCTTGCTTGGTTGGCCAAAAAGTGCGTATGCGTTTTTTCCTGAATATATTCAGGAATAAACGCATACGCCCTTTTTGGCCAAGTGCATCATTGTGGACGTTCTGCCTCTTTTCCTATGCTTTCAATCAATTCCAGTCTACCTCCTGAAATCGGTTTCCTGCAATTCTGGTCCACTTTCAAGTCCTCTTGGCAGCCTTACTTCAGTATATTTTTGGACGATAGCTGTCATTTATAACTCTGCAGGTTTGTGAATTATAGTGCCCCTGAGCTCCTTTCTTCAACTCGCTTTCTTTTGAGCTGGCCGCAACACTGCAGGATGGCTTCAGGCCCTAATCTGGTTCAGGCACGGCACGCTGAGCCTTTGGTTAATTCCTCTTCCTGGTGGGAAATGAGAGTTAAATTTGCCCGTCCAGACACCTCCAGCTAGTCTCTCATTGGTTCTCCCTATTCCTGTTCATCTTCCATAGAAATTGCAAACTGGGCCAAACAGGAAGTTAAAGGCGCTGACTCTCCAAGTGGGGAGAGTGTTAGTAAAGCGTCTGGAATGTTGCACCCGAGTACCAGAGGAGGAAAACTGAGACATATTTGAACACGTCTCCCGTTCACACAGTTGATCATACTCTGGGTTCCACATGCATGTTTTAGCTGAAGGAAGAATACCTTAAACGTGGGTAGTTGAAACCTGTGGAATGGGTACCATGCAATATGACTTCAAAGGGTCTTCATTTGCTCACCGAAACTCTCCAATCCTATCACTGCTGCGTTTATGCCCCTGTACACACGCTGGATTCTCTTTTGGAGACATAGCAATCCATAGGTTTTAAGATACTTACTAGTCAGGTACATTCTTAGGCGTTTAATATGGGGTGTTGAGTCCTTTTCGTTGAGCAAGAAGTAGCTCTTGTCTATTCCATATTTGGCTTAAGGAACTTTATCTGTGCTCATTTCAATCTCTGGTTTTATGCAGCACCCCAACTCAGCTTTCCCCTTAAGCAAGCATAAGTTGGTTTTCTAAATTGGAGACCCTGTTCTGTTCTGTAATTCAGTTCCTGTGTAGCCAAGTTTACATTCCATGTATTACTGATATCTTATGATGTTTCTTTTTCTGTGTGACTTATTTCAGTTAGAATCATCGTACCTGAATCCACTGATTGTGCTGCTAAGGGCCTGATGACATAGATTTCATTGCTGAGTGATATTGCTTTGTAAGTAAATACCACAGCTTCTTTATCCATTTTTCACTTTCTGCGATGTTGAACTTGTACTGTAAATGAGGTTTTTGTAAACAGAGGCGTCCCAAACTTTGGGGTGGCTGTGTCTTTTTGATTTTAATTTCCCTAAGCTATAGGACCATAAGTGGAAGTGCCCTAGGCTCAGTTGCTTTGTTTTTTAGATGTTTCAGGAAACACCATACACTTCTCCAGAGTGTCTGTCGGCAATTTACATCCCACCCATCAGCATAACAAGGCTCCCAGTTCTCCATGGCCTGTCCTGCCTTTCTGGATTTTACACTTTTTTCAGATGGCCCTTTTGACCGGGGGGAAGTGAGACTTCATTGTAGTGCAGATTTCCTTTGCAAGCTTGCTTCGTTGGCCGAAAATGGCGTATGCGTTTTTTCCTGAATATAGTCAGGAAAAAACGCATACGCCGTTTTTGGCCAAGTGCATCATTGTGGACGTTCTGCCTCTTTTCCTATGCTTTCAATGCAATTCCAGTCTACCTCCTGAAATCGGTTTCCTGCAATTCTGCCCCGCTTTCAAGTCCTCTTTGCAGCCTTACTTCAGTATATTTTTGGACGATAGCTGTCATTTATAACTCTACAGCTTTGTGAATTACAGTGCCCCTGAGCTCCTTTCTTCATCTCGCTTTCTTCTGAGTTGGCCGCAACACCGCAGGATGGCTTCAGGCCCTAATCTGGTTCCGGCACGGCACGCTGAGCCTTTGGTTAATTCCTCTTCCTGGTGGGAAATGAGAGTTAAATTTGCCCGTCCAGACACCTCCAGCTAGTCTCTCATTGGTTCTCCCTATTCCTGTTCATCTTCCACAGAAATTGCAAACTGGGCCAAACAGGAGGTTAAAGGCGCTGACTCTCCAAGTGGGGAGAGTGTTAGTAAAGCGTCTGGAATGTTGCACCCGAGTACCAGGGGATGAAAACTGAGACATATTTGAACACGTCTCCCGATAACATGGTTGATCATACTCTGGGTTCCACATGCATGTTTTAGCTGAAGGAAGAATACCTTAAACGTGGGTAGTTGAAACCTGTGGAATGGGTACCATGCAATATGACTTCAAAGGGTCTTCATTTGCTCACCGAAGCTCTCCAATCCTATCACTGCTGCGTTTATGCCCCAGTACACACGCTTGATTCTCTTTTGGAGACATAGCATGCATAGGTTTTAAGATACTTACTAGTCAGGTACATTCTTAGGCATTTAATATGGGGTGTTGAGTCCATTTCGTTGAGCAAGGAGTAGCTCTTGTCTATTCCATATTTGGCTTAAGGAACTTTATCTGTGCTCATTTCAATCTCTGGTTTTATGCAGCACCCCAAATCACCTTTCCCCTTAAGCAAGCATAAGTTGGTTTTCTAAATATGAGACCCTGTTCTGTTTTGGAATTCAGTTCCTGTGTAGCCAAGTTTACATTCCATGTATTAGTGATATCTTATGATGTTTCTTTTTCTGTGTGACTTATTTCAGTTAGAATCATCGTACCTGAATCCACTCATTATGCTGCTACGGGCCTGATGACATAGATTTCATTGCTGAGTGATAGTGCATTGTACGTAAGTACCACATGTTCTTTATCCATTTTCCACTTTCTGCGATATTGAACTTGTACGGTAAACGAGGTTCTTGTAAACAGAGGCGTCCTAAACTTTGGGGTGGCTGTATCTTTTTGATTTTAATTTCCCTAAGCTATAGGACCATAAGTGGAAATGCCCTAGGCTCTGTTGCTTTGTTTTTTAGATGTTTCAGGAAACACCATACACTTCTCCCGAGTGTCTGTTGGCAATTTACATCCCGCCCATCAGCATAACAAGGCACCCAGTTCTCCATGGCCTGTCCTGCCTTGCTGGATTTTACACTTTTTTCAGATGGCCCTTTTGACCGGGGGGAAGTGAGACTTCATTGTAGTGCAGATTTCCTTTGCAAGCTTGCTTGCTTGGCCAAAAAGGGCGTATGCGTTTTTTCCTGAATATATTCAGGAAAAAACGCATACGCCCTTTTTGGCCAAGTGCATCATTGTGGACGTTCTGCCTCTTTTCCTATGCTTTCAATGCAATTCCAGTCTACCTCCTGAAATCGGTTTCCTGCAATTCTGCCCCGATTTCAAGTCCTCTTGGCAGCCTTACTTCAGTGTATTTTTGGATGATAGCTGTCATTTATAACTCTGCAGGTTTGTGAATTACAGTGCCCCTCAGCTCCTTTCTTCAACTCGCTTTCTTGTGAGCTGGCCGCAACACCGCTGGATGGCTTCAGGCCCTAATTTGTTTCCGGCACGGCACGCTGAGCCTTTGGTTATTTCCTCTTCCTGGTGGGAAATGAGAGTTAAATTTGCCCGTCCAGACAACTCCAGCTAGTCTCTCATTGGTTCTCCCTATTCCTGTTCATATTCCACAGAAATTGCAAACTGGGCCAAACAGGAGGTTAAAGGCGCTGACTCTCCAAGTGGGGAGAGTCTTAGTAAAGCGTCTGGAATGTTGCACCCGAGTACCAGGGTACGAAAACTGAGACATATTTGAACACGTCTCCTGTTCACACGGTTGACCATACTCTGGGTTCCACATGCATGTTTTAGCTGAAGGAAGAATACCTTAAACCTGGAGAGTTGAGACCCGTGGAATGGGTACCATGCAATATGACTTCAAAGGGTCTTCATTTGCTCACCGAACCTCTCCAATCATATCACTGCTGCGTTTATGCCCCTGTACACACGTTTGATTCTCTTTTGGAGACATAGCAACCCATAGGTTTTAAGATACTTACTAGTCAGGTACATTCTTAGGCGTTTAATATGGGGTGTTCAGTGCATTTCGTTGAGCAAGGAGTAGCTCTTGTCTATTCCATATTTGGCTTAAGGAAGTTTATCTGTGCTCATTTCAATCTCTGGTTTTATGCAGCACCCCAACTCACCTTTACCCTTAAGCAAGCATAAGTTGGTTTTCTAAATTTGAGACCCTGTTCTGTTCTGTAATTCAGTTCCTGTGTAGCCAAGTTTACATTCCGTGTATTACTGATATCTTATGATGTTTCTTTTTCTGTGTGACTTATTTCAGTTAGAATCATCATACCTGAATCCACTCATTGTGCTGCTAAGGGCCTGATGACATAGATTTCATTGCTGAGTGATATTGCTTTGTAAGTAAATACCACAACTTCTTTATCCATTTGTCACTTTCTGCGATGTTGAACTTGTACTGTAAACGAGGTTCTTGTAAACAGAGGCGTCCCAAACTTTGGGGTGGCTGTGTCTTTTTGATTTTAATTTCCCTAAGTTATAGGACCATACGTGGAAGTGCCCTAGGCTCTGTTGCTTTGTTTTTTAGATGTTTCAGGAAACACCATACACTTCTCCCGAGTGTCTGTTGGCAATTTACATCCCACCCATCAGCATAACAAGGCTCCCAGTTCTGCATGGCATGTCCTGCCTTTCTGGATTTTACACTTTTTTCAGATGGCCCTTTTGACCGGGGGGAAGTGAGACTTCATTGTAGTGCAGATTTCCTTTGCAAGCTTGCTTGGTTGGCCAAAAAGGGCATATGCGTTTTTTCCTGAATATGTTCAGGAAAAAACGCATACGCCCTTTTTGACCAAGTGCATCATTGTGGACGTTCTGCCTCTTTTCCTATGCTTTCAATGCAATTCCAGTCTACCTCCTGAAATCGCTTTCCTGCAATTCTGCCCCGCTTTCAAGTCCTCTTGGCAGCCTTACTTCAGTATATTTTTGGACGATAGCTGTCATTTATAACTCTGCAGGTTTGTGAATTACAGTGCCCCTGAGCTCCTTTCTTCAACTCGCTTTCTTGTGACCTGGCCGCAACACCACAGGATGGCTTCAGGCCCTAATCTGGTTCCGGCACGGCATGCTGAGCCTTTGGTTATTTCCTCTTCCTGGTGGGAAATGAGAGTTAAATTTGCCCGTCCAGACAACTCCAGCTAGTCTCTCATTGGTTCTCGCTATTCCTGTTCATCTTCCGCAGAAATTGCAAACTGGGCCAAACAGGAGGTTAAAGGCGCTGACTCTCCAAGTCGGGAGAGTGTTAGTAAAGCGTCTGGAATGATGCACCCGACTACCAGGGGAGGAAAACTGAGACATATCTGAACACGTCTCCCGATCACATGGTTGATCATACTCTGGGTTCCACATGCATGTTTTAGCTGAAGGAAGAATACCTTAAACCAGGAGAGTTGAGACCCGTGGAATGGGTACCATGCAATATGACTTCAAAGGGTCTTCATTTGCTCACCGAACCTCTCCAATCCTATCACTGCTGCGTTTATGCCCCTGTACACACGCTTGATTCTCTTTCGGAGACATAGCAATCCATAGGTTTTAAGATACTTACTAGTCAGGTACATTCTTAGGCGTTTAATATGCGGTGTTGAGTCCATTTCGTTGAGCAAGGAGTAGCTCTTGTCTATTCCATATTTGGCTTAAGGAACTTTTTCTGTGCTCATTTCAATCTCTGGTTTTATGCAGCACCCCAACTCACCTTTCCCCTTAAGCAAGCATAAGTTGGTTTTCTAAATTTGAGACCCTGTTCTGTTTTGGAATTCAGTTCCTGTGTAGCCAAGTTTACATTCCGTGTATTAGTGATATCTTATGATGTTTCTTTTTCTGTGTGACTTATTTCAGTTAGAATCATCGTACCTGAATCCACTCATTATGCTGCTACGGGCCTGATGACATAGATTTCTTTGCTGAGTGATACTGCATTGTACGTAAGTAACACAAGTTCTTTATCCATTTTTCACTTTCTGTGATATTGAACTTGTACGGTAAACGAGGTTCTTGTAAACAGAGGCGTCCCAAACTTTGGGGTGGCTGTGTCTTTTTGATTTTAATTTCCCTAAGCTATAGGACCATAAGTGGAAGTGCCCTAGGCTCTGTTGCTTTGTTTTTTAGATGTTTCAGGAAACACCATACACTTCTCCCGAGTGTCTGTTGGCAATTTACATCCCGCCCATCAGCATAACAAGGCTCCCAGTTCTCCATGGCCTGTCCTGCCTTTCTGGATTTTACAATTTTTGCAGATGGCCCTTTTGACCGGGGGGAAGTGAGACTTCATTGTAGTGCAGATTTCCTTTGAAAGTTTGCTTGGTTGGCCAAAAACGGCGTATGCGTTTTTTCCTGAATATATTCAGGAAAAAACGCATACGCCCTTTTTGGCCAAGTGCATCATTGTGGACGTTCTGCCTCTTTTCCTATGCTTTCAATGCAATTCCAGTCTACCTCCTGAAATCGGTTTCCTACAATTCTGCCCCGCTTTCAAGTCCTTTTGGCAGCCTTACTTCAGTATATTTTTGGACGATAGCTGTCATTTATAACTCTGCAGGTTTGTGAATTACAGTGCCCCTGAGCTCCTTTCTTCAACTCGCTTTCTTTTGAGCTGCCGCAACACCGCAGGATGGCTTCAGGCCCTAATCTGGTTCCGGCACAGCACGCTGAGCCTTTGGTTAATTCCTCTTCCTGATGGGAAATGAGAGTTAAATTTGCCAGTCCAGACCTCTCCAGCTAGTCTCTCATTGGTTCTCGCTATTCCTGTTCATCTTCCGCAGAAATTGCAAACTGGGCCAAACAGGAGGTTAAAGGGACTGACTCTCCAAGTCGGGAGAGTGTTAGTAAAGCGTCTGGAATGTTGCACCCGAGTACCAGGGTACGAAAACTGAGACATATTTGAACACGTCTCCCGATCACATGGTTGATCATACTCTAGGCTCCACATGCATGTTTTAGCTGAAGGAAGAATACCTTAAACCTGGGTAGTTGAAACCCGTGGAATGGGTACCATGCAATATGATTTCAAAGGGTCTTCATTTGCTCACCGAACCTCTCCAATCCTATCACTGCTGCGTTTATGCCCCTGTACACATGCTTGATTCTCTTTTGGAGACATAGCAATCCATAGGTTTTAAGATACTTACTAGTCAGGTACATTCTTAGGCGTTTTATATGCGGTGTTGAGTCCATTTCATTGAGCAAGGAGTAGCTCTTGTCTATTCCATATTTGGCTTAAGGAACTTTATCTGTGCTCATTTCAATCTCTGGTTTTATGCAGCACCCCAACTCACCTTTCCCCTTAAGCAAGCATAAGTTGGTTTTCTAAATTTGAGACCCTGTTCTGTTTTGGAATTCAGTTCCTGTGTAGCCAAGTTTACATTCCGTGTATTAGTGATATCTTATGATGTTTCTTTTTCTGTGTGACTTATTTCAGTTAGAATCATCGTACCTGAATCCACTCATTATGCTGCTACGGGCCTGGTGACATAGATTTCATTGCTGAGTGATACTGCATTGTACGTAAGTACCACAAGCTCTTTATCCATTTTTCACTTTCTGTGATATTGAACTTCTACGGTAAACGAAGTTCTTGTAAACAGAGGCGTCCCAAACTTTGGGGTGGCTGTGTCTTTTTGATTTTAATTTCCCTAAGCTATAGGACCATAAGTGGAAGTGCCCTAGGCTCTGTTGCTTTGTTTTTTAGATGTTTCAGGAAACACCATACACTTCTCCCGAGTGTCTGTTGGCAATTTACATCCCGCCCATCAGCATAACAAGGCTCCCAGTTCTCCATGGCCTGTCCTGCCTTGCTGGATTTTACACTTTTTTCAGATGGCCCTTTTGACCGGGGGGAAGTGAGACTTCATTGTAGTGCAGATTTCCTTTGCAAGCTTGCTTGGTTGGCCAAAAAGGGCGTATGCGTTTTTTCCTGAATATATTCAGGAAAAAACGCATACGCCCTTTTTGGCCAAGTGCATCATTGGGGACGTTCTGCCTCTTTTCCTATGCTTTCAATGCAATTCCAGTCTACCTCCTGAAATCGGTTTCCTGCAATTCTGCCCCGCTTTCAAGTCCTCTTGGCAGCCTTACTTCAGTATATTTTTGGACGATAGCTGTCATTTATAACTCTGCAGGTTTGTGAGTTACAGTGCCCCTGAGGTCCTTTCTTCAACTCGCTTTCTTTTGAGCTGGCCGCAACACCGCATGCTGGCTTCAGGCCCTAATCTGGTTTGGGCACGGCACGCTGAGCCTTTGGTTAATTCCTCTTCCTGGTGGGAAATGAGAGTTAAATTTGCCCGTCCAGACACCTCCAGCTAGTCTCTCATTGGTTCTCGCTATTCCTGTTCATCTTCCGCAGAAATTGCAAACTGGGCCAAACAGGAGGTTAAAGGGACTGACTCTCCAAGTCGGGAGAGTGTTAGTAAAGCATCTGGAATGTTGCACCCGAGTACCAGGGGAGGAAAACTGAGACATATTTGAACACGTCTCCCGATAACATGGTTGATCATACTCTGGGTTCCACATGCATGTTTTAGCTGAAGGAAGAATACCTTAAACTTGGGTAGTTGAAACCCGTGGAATGGGTACCATGCAATATGACTTCAAAGGGTCTTCGTTTGCTCACCGAACCTCTCCAATCCTATCACTGCTGCGTTTATGCCCCTGTACACATGCTTGATTCTCTTTCGGAGACATAGCAATCCATAGGTTTTAAGATACTTACTAGTCAGGTACATTCTTAGGCATTTAATATGTGGTGTTGAGTCCATTTCGTTGAGCAAGGAGTAGCTCTTGTCTATTCCATATTTGGCTTAAGGAACTTTATCTGTGCTCATTTCAATCTCTGGTTTTATGCAGCACCCCAACTCACCTTTCCCCTTAAGCAAGCATAAGTTGGCTTTCTAAATTTGAGACCCTGTTCTGTTCTGTAATTCAGTTCCTGGGTAGCCAAGTTTACATTCCGTGTATTACTGATATCTTATGATGTTTCTTTTTCTGTGTGAGTTATTTCAGTTAGAATTATCATACCTGAATCCACTCATTATGCTGCTACGGGCCTGATGACATAGATTTCATTGCTGAGTGATATTGCTTTGTAAGTAAATACCACAACTTCTTTATCCATTTTTCACTTTCTGTGATGTTGAACTTGTACTGTAAACGAGGTTCTTGTAAACAGAGGCGTCCCAAACTTTGGGGTGGCTGTGTCTTTTTGATTTTAATTTCCCTAAGCTATAGGACCATAAGTGGAAGTGCCCTAGGCTCTGTTGCTTTGTTTTTTAGATGTTTCAGGAAACACCATACACTTCTCCCGAGTGTCTGTTGGCAATTTACATCCCGCCCATCAGCATAACAAGGCTCCCAGTTCTCCATGGCCTGTCCTGCCTTGCTGGATTTTACACTTTTTTCACATGGCCCTTTTGACCGGGGGGAAGTGAGACTTCATTGTAGTGCAGATTTCCTTTGCAAGCTTGCTTGGTTGGCCAAAAAGGGTGTATGCGTTTTTTCCTGAATATATTCAGGAAAAAACGCATACGCCCTTTTTGGCCAAGTGCATCATTGTGGACGTTCTGCCTCTTTTCCTATGCTTTCAATGCAATTCAAGTCTACCTCCTGAAATCGCTTTCCTGCAATTCTGCCCCGCTTTCAAGTCCTCTTGGCAGCCTTACTTCAGTATATTTTTGGACGATAGCTGTCATTTATAACTCTGCAGGTTTGTGAATTACAGTGACCCTCAGCTCCTTTCTTCAACTCGCTTTCTTGTGAGCTGGCCGCAACACCGCAGGATGGCTTCAGGCCCTAATCTGGTTCCGGCACGGCACGCTGAGCCTTTGCTTAATTCCTCTTCCTGGTGGGTAATGAGAGTTAAATTTGCCCGTCCAGAAACCTCCAGCTAGTCTCTCATTGGTTCTCCCTATTCCTGTTCATCTTCCGCAGAAATTGCAAACTGGGCCAAACAGGAGGTTAAAGGGACTGACTCTCCAAGTCGGGAGAGTGTTAGTAAAGCATCTGGAATGGTGCACCGGAGTACCATGGGAGGAAAACTGAGACATATTTGAACACGTCTCCCGATCACGTGGTTGGTCATACTCTGGGTTCCACATGCATGTTTTAGCTGAAGGAAGAATACCTTAAACCTGGGTAGTTGAAACCCATGGAATGGGTACCATGCGATATGACTTCAAAGGGTCTTTATTTGCTCACCGAACCTCTCCAATCCTATCACTGCTGCGTTTATGCCCCTGTACACATGCTTGATTCTCTTTCGGAGACATAGCAATCCATAGGTTTTAAGATACTTACTAGTCAGGTACATTCTTAGGCGTTTAAAATGCGGTGTTGAGTCCATTTCGTTGAGCAAGGAGTAGCTCTTGTCTATTCCATATTTGGCTTAAGGAACTTTATCTGTGCTCATTTCAATCTCTGGTTTTATGCAGCACCCCAACTCACCTTTCCCCTTAAGCAAGCATAAGTTGGTTTTCTAAATTTGAGACCCTGTTCTGTTCTGTAATTCAGTTCCTGTGTAGCCAAGTTTACATTCCGTGTATTACTGATATCTTATGATGTTTCTTTTTCTGTGTGACTTATTTCAGTTAGAATCATCATACCTGAATCCAATCATTATTCTGCTAAGTGCCTGATGACATAGATTTCAGTGCTGAGTGATATTGCTTTGTAAGTAAATACCACAACTTCTTTATCCATTTTTCACTTTCTGTGATGTTGAACTTGTACTGTAAACGAGGTTCTTGTAAACAGAGGCGTCCCAAACTTTGGGGTGGCTGTGTCTTTTTGATTTTAATTTCCCTAAGCTATAGGACCATAAGTGGAAGTGCCCTAGGCTCTGTTGCTTTGTTTTTAGATGTTTCAGGAAACACCATACACTTCTCCCGAGTGTCTGTTGGCAATTTACATCCCACCCATCAGCATAACAAGGCTCACAGTTCTCCATGGCCTCTCCTGCCTTTCTGGATTTTACACTTTTTTCAGATGGCCCTTTTGACCGGGGGGAAGTCAGACTTCATTGTAGTGCAGATTTCCTTTGCAAGCTTGCTTGGTTGGCCAAAAAGGGCGTATGCGTTTTTTCCTGAATATATTCAGGAAAAAACGCATACGCCCTTTTTGGCCATGTGCATCATTGGGGACGTTCTGCCTCTTTTCCTATGCTTTCAATGCAATTCCAGTCTACCTGCTGAAATCGGTTTCCTGCAATTCTGGCCCGCTTTCAAGTCCTCTTGGCAGCCTTACTTCAGTATATTTTTGGACGATAGCTGTCATTTATAACTCTGCAGGTTTGTGAATTACAGTGCCCCTGAGCTCCTTTCTTCAACTCGCTTTCTTGTGAGCTGGCCGCAACACCGCAGGATGGCTTCAGGCCCTAATCTGGTTCCGGCACGGCACGCTGAGCCTTTGGTTATTTCCTCTTCCTGGTGGGAAATGAGAGTTAAATTTGCCCGTCCAGACACCTCCAGCTAGTCTCTCATTGGTTCTCGCTATTCTTGTTCATCTTCCGCAGAAATTGCAAACTGGGCCAAACAGGAGGTTAAAGGGACTGACTCTCCAAGTCGGGAGAGTGTTAGTAAAGCATCTGGAATGGTGCACCCGAGTATCATGGGAGGAAAACTGAGACATATTTGAACACGTCTCCCGATCACATGGTTGATCATACTCTGGGTTCCACATGCATGTTTTAGCTGAAGGAAGAATACCTTAAACCTGGGTAGTTGAAACCCGTGGAATGGGTACCATGCGATATGACTTCAAAGGGTCTTCATTTGCTCACCAAACCTCTCCAATCCTATCACTGCTGCGTTTATGCCCCTGTACACATGCTTGATTCTCTTTCGGAGACATAGCAATCCATAGGTTTTAAGATACTTACTAGTCAGGTACATTCTTAGGCGTTTAATATGCGGTGTTGAGTCCATTTCGTTGAGCAAGGAGTAGCTCTTGTCTATTCCGTATTTGGCTTAAGGAACTTTATCTGTGCTCATTTCAATCTCTGGTTTTATGCAGCACCCCAACTCACCTTTCCCCTTAAGCAAGCATAAGTTGGGTTTCTAAATTTGAGACCCTGTTCTGTTCTGTAATTCAGTTCCTGTGAAGACAAGTTTACATTCCGTGTATTACTGATATCTTATGATGTTTCTTTTTCTGTGTGACTTATTTCAGTTAGAATCATCGTACCTGCATCCACTCATTGTGCTGCTAAGGGCCTGATGACATAGATTTCATTGCTGAGTGATATTACTTTGTAAGTAAATACCACAAGTGCTTTATCCATTTTTCACTTTCTGTGATATTGAACTTGTACGGTAAACGAGGTTCTTGTAAACAGAGGCGTCCCAAACTTTGGGGTGGCTGTGTCTTTTTGATTTTAATTTCCCTAAGCTATAGGACCATAAGTGGAAGTGCCCTAGGCTCTGTTGCTTTGTTTCTTAGATGCTTCAGGAAACACCATACACTTCTCCCCAGTGTCTGTTGGCAATTTACATCCCGCCCATCAGCATAACAAGGCTCCCAGTTCTCCATGGCCTGTCCTGCCTTTCTGGATTTTACACTTTTTTCAGATGGCCCTTTTGACCGGGGGGAAGTGAGACTTCATTGTAGTGCAGATTTCCTTTGCAAGCTTGCTTGGTTGGCCAAAAAGGGCGTATGCGTTTTCTCCTGAATATAGTCAGGAAAAAACGCATACGCCCTTTTTGGCTAAGTGCATCATTGTGGACGTTCTGCCTCTTTTCCTATGCTTTCAATGCAATTCCAGTCTACCTCCTGAAATCGGTTTCCTGCAATTCTGGCCCGCTTTCAAGTCCTCTTGGCAGCCTTACTTCAGTATATTTTTGGACGATAGCTGTCATTTATAACTCTGCAGGTTTGTGAATTACAGTGCCCCTGAGCTCCTTTCTTCAACTCGCTTTCTTTTGAGCTGGCCGCAACACCGCAAGATGGCTTCAGGCCCTAATCTGGTTCCGGCACGGCATGCTGAGCCTTTGGTTATTTCCTCTTCCGGGTGGGAAATGAGAGTTAAATTTGCCCGTCCAGACACCTCCAGCTAGTCTCTCATTGGTTCTCCCTATTGCTGTTCATCTTCCGCAGAAATTGCAAACTGGGCCAAACAGGAGGTTAAAGGCGCTGACTCTCCAAGTGGGGAGAGTGTTAGTAAAGCGTCTGGAATGTTGCACCCGAGTACCAGGGGAGGAAAACTGAGACATATTTGAACACGTCTCCCGTTCACACGGTTGATCATACTCTGGGTTCCACATGCATGTTTTAGTTGAAGGAAGAATACCTTAAACCTGGAGAGTTGAGACCCGTGGAATGGGTACCATGCAATATGACTTCAAAGGGTCTTCATTTGCTCACCGAAGCTCTCCAATCCTATCACTGCTGCGTTTATGCCCCTGTACACATGCTTGATTCTCTTTTGGAGACATAGCAATCCATAGGTTTTAAGATACTTACTAGTCAGGTACATTCGTAGGCGTTTAATATGGGGTGTTGAGTCCATTTCGTTGAGCAAGGAGTAGCTCTTGTGTATTCCATATTTGGCTTAAGGAACTTTATCTGTGCTCATTTCAATCTCTGCTTTTATGCAGCACCCCAACTCATCTTTCCCCTTAAGCAAGCCTAAGTTGGTTTTCTAAATTTGAGACCCTGTTCTGTTCTGTAATTCAGTTCCTGTGTAGCCAAGTTTACATTCCGTGTATTACTGATATCTTATGATATTTCTTTTTCTGTGTGACTTATTTCAGTTAGAATCATCATACCTGAATCCACTCATTGTGCTGCTAAGGGCCTGATGACATAGATTTCATTGCTGAGTGATATTGCTTTGTAAGTAAATACCACAACTTCTTTATCCATTTGTCACTTTCTGCGATGTTGAACTTGTACTGTAAACGAGGTTCTTGTAAACAGAGGCGTACCAAACTTTGGGGAGGCTGTGTCTTTTTGATTTTAATTTCCCTAAGCTATAGGACCATACGTGGAAGTGCCCTAGGCTCTGTTGCTTTGTTTTTTAGATGTTTCAGGAAACACCATACACTTCTCCCGAGTGTCTGTTGGCAATTTACATCCCGCCCATCAGCATAACAAGGCTCCCAGTTCTCCATGGCCTGTCCTGCCTTTCTGGATTTTACACTTTTTTCAGATGGCCCTTTTGACCGGGGGGAAGTGAGACTTCATTGTAGTGCAGATTTCCTTTGCAAGCTTGCTTGGTTGGCCAAAAAGGGCATATGCGTTTTTTCCTGAATATGTTCAGGAAAAAACGCATACGCCCTTTTTGACCAAGTGCATCATTGTGGACGTTCTGCCTCTTTTCCTATGCTTTCAATGCAATTCCAGTCTACCTCCTGAAATCGCTTTCCTGCAATTCTGCCCCGCTTTCAAGTCCTCTTGGCAGCCTTACTTCAGTATATTTTTGGACGATAGCTGTCATTTATAACTCTGCAGGTTTGTGAATTACAGTGCCCCTGAGCTCCTTTCTTCAACTCGCTTTCTTGTGACCTGGCCGCAACACCACAGGATGGCTTCAGGCCCTAATCTGGTTCCGGCACGGCACGCTGAGCCTTTGGTTATTTCCTCTTCCTGGTGGGAAATGAGAGTTAAATTTGCCCGTCCAGACACCTCCAGCTAGTCTCTCATTGGTTCTCGCTATTCCTGTTCATCTTCAGCAGAAATTGCAAACTGGGCCAAACAGGAGGTTAAAGGGACTGACTCTCCAAGTCGGGAGAGTGTTAGTAAAGCGTCTGGAATGTTGCACCCGAGTACCAGGGAACGAAAAGTGAGACATATTTGAACACGTTTGTCGATCACACGGTGGATCATACTCTGGGTTCCACATGCATGTTTTAGCTGAAGGAAGAATCCCTTAAACCTGGAGAGTTGAGACCCATGGAATGGGTACCATGCAATATGACTTCAAAGGGTCTGCATTTGCTCACCGAACCTCACCAATCTTATGAGCCCCAAGTGTCCAGCCTTATGTGTCACCCAGCTCTGGGTGTAGATATGGTAAATGCAGGTTGCATCAGAAGCCTTGAATGAATTACTTAAGTATTGCTCTCTATTTCACTGTCATTGTGTTTTGCTTAAGAAATTTATTTTTAATATGGGATTTAGCTGATTTTCACTGCTTTAATGCTGCTGTACACACTCTTCATTCTCTTACAGAGATTTATAAATCCATTGCTTTTATGATTCTTACTAGGCAGGTATATTCCTAGGCGTTGAATATGGGGTGTTGAGTCCATTTCGTTGAGCAAGGAGTAGCTCTGGTCTATTCCATATTTGCCTTATAGAATATTATCTGTGCTCATATCAATCTCTGGTTTTATGCAGCACCCCAACTCACCTTTCCCCTTAAGCAAGCATAAGTTGGTTTTCTAAATTTGAGACCCTGTTCTGTTTTGGAATTCAGTTCCTGTGTAGCCAAGTTTACATTCCGTGTATTAGTGATATCTTATGATGTTTCTTTTTGTGTGTGACTTATTTCAGTTAGAATCATCGTACCTGAATCCACTCATTATGCTGCTACGGGCCTGATGACATAGATTTCATTGCTGAGTGATACTGCATTGTACGTAAGTACCACAAGTTCTTTATCCATTTTTCACTTTCTGTGATATTGAACTTGTACGGTAAACGAGGTTCTTGTAAACAGAGGCGTCCCAAACTTTGGGGTGGCTGTGTCTTTTTGATTTTAATTTCCCTAAGCTATAGGACCATAAGTGGAAGTGCCCTAGGCTCTGTTGCTTTGTTTCTTAGATGTTTCAGGAAACACCATACACTTCTCCTGAGTGTCTGTTGGCAATTTACATCCCGCCTATCAGCATAACAAGGCTCCCAGTTCTCCATGGCCTGTCCTGCCTTTCTGGATTTTACACTTTTTTCAGATGGCCCTTTTGACCGGGGGGAAGTGAGACTTCATTGTAGTGCAGATTTCCTTTGCAAGTTTGCTTGGTTGGCCAAAAAGGGCATATGCGTTTTTTCCTGAATATATTCAGGAAAAAACGCATACGCCCTTTTTGGCCAAGTGCATCATTGTGGACGTTCTGCCTCTTTTCCTATGCTTTCAATGCAATTCCAGTCTACCTCCTGAAATCGGTTTCCTGCAATTCTGCCCCGCTTTCAAGTCCTCTTGGCAGCCTTACTTCAATATATTTTTGGACAATAGCTGTCATTTATAACTCTGCAGGTTTGTGAATTACAGTGCCCCTGAGCTCCTTTCTTCAACTCGCTTTCTTGTGAGCTGGCCGCAACACCGCAGGATGGCTTCAGGCCCTAATCCGGTTCCGGCACGGCATGCTGAGCCTTTGGTTAATTCCTCTTCCTGGTGGGAAATGAGAGTTAAATTTGCCCGTCCAGACACCTCCAGCTAGTCTCTCATTGGTTCTCCCTATTCCTGTTCATCTTCTGCAGAAATTGCAAACTGGGCCAAACAGGAGGTTAAAGAGACTGACTCTCCAAGTCGGGAGAGTGTTAGTAAAGCGTCTGGAATGTTGCACCTGAGTACCAGGGTACGAAAATTGAGACATATTTGAACACGTCTCCCGATCACATGGTTGATCATACTCTAGGTTCCACATGCATGTTTTAGCTGAAGGAAGAATACCTTAAACCTGGGTAGTTGAAACCCGTGGAATGGGTACCATGCAATATGTCTTCAAAGGGTCTTCATTTGCTCACCGAACCTCTCCAATCCTATCACTGCTGCGTTTATGCCCCTGTACACATGCTTGATTCTCTTTCGGAGACATAGCAATCCATAGGTTTTAAGATACTTACTAGTCAGGTACATTCTTAGGCGTTTAATATGCGGTGTTGAGTCCATTTCGTTGAGCAAGGAGTAGCTCTTGTCTATTCCATATTTGGCTTAAGGAAGTTTATCTGTGCTCATTTCAATCTCTGGTTTTATGCAGCACCCCAACTCACCTTTCCCCTTAAGCAAGCATAAGTTGGTTTTCTAAATTTGAGACCCTGTTCTGTTCTGTAATTCAGTTCCTGTGTAGCCAAGTTTACATTCCGTGTATTACTGATATCTTATGATGTTTCTTTTTCTGTGTGACTTATTTCAGTTAGAATCATCATACCTGAATCCACTCATTGTGCTGCTAAGGGCCTGATGACATAGATTTCATTGCTGAGTGATATTGCTTTGTAAGTAAATACCACAACTTCTTTATCCATTTGTCACTTTCTGCGATGTTGAACTTGTACTGTAAACGAGGTTCTTGTAAACAGAGGCGTCCCAAACTTTGGGGTGGCTGTGTCTTTTTGATTTTAATTTCCCTAAGCTATAGGACCATACGTGGAAGTGCCCTAGGCTCTGTTGCTTTGTTTTTTAGATGTTTCAGGAAACACCATACACTTCTCCCGAGTGTCTGTTGGCAATTTACATCCCGCCCATCAGCATAACAAGGCTCCCAGTTCTGCATGGCATGTCCTGCCTTTCTGGATTTTACACTTTTTTCAGATGGCCCTTTTGACCGGGGGGAAGTGAGACTTCATTGTAGTGCAGATTTCCTTTGCAAGCTTGCTTGGTTGGCCAAAAAGGGCATATGCGTTTTTTCCTGAATATGTTCAGGAAAAAACGCATACGCCCTTTTTGACCAAGTGCATCATTGTGGACGTTCTGCCTCTTTTCCTATGCTTTCAATGCAATTCCAGTCTACCTCCTGAAATCGCTTTCCTGCAATTCTGCCCCGCTTTCAAGTCCTCTTGGCAGCCTTACTTCAGTATATTTTTGGACGATAGCTGTCATTTATAACTCTGCAGGTTTGTGAATTACAGTGTCCCTGAGCTCCTTTCTTCAACTCGCTTTCTTGTGACCTGGCCGCAACACCACAGGATGGCTTCAGGCCCTAATCTGGTTCCGGCACGGCACGCTGAGCCTTTGGTTATTTCCTCTTCCTGGTGGGAAATGAGAGTTAAATTTGCCCGTCCAGACACCTCCAGCTAGTCTCTCATTGGTTCTCGCTATTCCTGTTCATCTTCCGCAGAAATTGCAAACTGGGCCAAACAGGAGGTTAAAGGGACTGACTCTCCAAGTCGGGAGAGTGTTAGTAAAGCGTCTGGAATGTTGTACCCGAGTACCAGGGAACGAAAAGTGAGACATATTTGAACACGTTTCTCGATCACACGGTGGATCATACTCTGGGTTCCACATGCATGTTTTAGCTGAAGGAAGAATCCCTTAAACCTGGAGAGTTGAGACCCATGGAATGGGTACCATGCAATATGACTTCAAAGGGTCTGCATTTGCTCACCGAACCTCACCAATCTTATGAGCCCCAAGTGTCCAGCCTTATGTGTCACCCAGCTCTGGGTGTAGATATGGTAAATGCAGGTTGCATCAGAAGCCTTGAATGAATTACTTAAGTATTGCTCTCTATTTCACTGTCATTTGGTTTTGCTTAAGAAATTTATTTTTAATATGGGATTTAGCTGATTTTCACTGCTTTAATGCCGCTGTACACACTCTTCATTCTCTTACAGAGATATATAAATCCATTGCTTTTATGATTCTTACTAGGCAGGTATATTCCTAGGCGTTGAATATGGGGTGTTGAGTCCATTTCGTTGAGCAAGGAGTAGCTCTGGTCTATTCCATATTTGCCTTATAGAATATTATCTGTGCTCATTTCAATCTCTGGTTTTATGCAGCACCCCAACTCACCTTTCCCCTTAAGCAAGCATAAGTTGGTTTTCTAAATTTGAGACCCTGTTCTGTTTTGGAATTCAGTTCCTGTGTAGCCAAGTTTACATTCCGTGTATTAGTGATATCTTATGATGTTTCTTTTTGTGTGTGACTTATTTCAGTTAGAATCATCGTACCTGAATCCACTCATTATGCTGCTACGGGCCTGATGACATAGATTTCATTGCTGAGTGATACTGCATTGTACGTAAGTACCACAAGTTCTTTATCCATTTTTCACTTTCTGTGATATTGAACTTGTACGGTAAACGAGGTTCTTGTAAACAGAGGCGTCCCAAACTTTGGGGTGGCTGTGTCTTTTTGATTTTAATTTCCCTAAGCTATAGGACCATAAGTGGAAGTGCCCTAGGCTCTGTTGCTTTGTTTTTTAGATGTTTCAGGAAACACCATACACTTCTCCCGAGTGTCTGTTGGCAATTTACATCCCGCCCATCAGCATAACAAGGCTCCCAGTTCTCCATGGCCTGTCCTGCCTTTCTGGATTTTACACTTTTTTCAGATGGCCCTTTTGACCGGGGGGAAGTGAGACTTCATTGTAGTGTAGATTTCCTTTGCAAGTTTGCTTGCTTGGCCAAAAAGGGCGTATGCGTTTTTTCCTGAATATATTCAGGAAAAAACACATACGCCCTTTTTGGCCAAGTGCATTATTGTGGACGTTCTGCCTCTTTTCCTATGCTTTCAATGCAATTCCAGTCTACCTCCTGAAATCGGTTTCCTGCAATTCTGCCCCGCTTTCAAGTCCTCTTGGCAGCCTTACTTCAGTATATTTTTGGACGATAGCTGTCATTTATAACTCTGCAGGTTTGTGAATTACAGTGCCCCTAAGCTCCTTTCTTCAACTCGCTTTCTTTTGAGCTGGCCGCAATACCACAGGATGGCTTCAGGCCCTAATCTGGTTCTGGCATGGCACGCTGGGCCTTTGGTTAATTCCTCTTCCCGGTGGGAAATGAGAGTTAAATTTGCCCGTCCAGACACCTCCAGCTAGTCTCTCATTGGTTCTCGCTATTCCTGTTCATCTTCCGCCGAAATTGCAAACTGGACCAAACAGGAGGTAAAAGGGACTGACTCTCCAAGTCGGGAGAGAGTTAGTAAAGCGTCTGGAATGTTGCACCCGAGTACCAGGGGACGAAAACTGAGACATATTTGAACACGTCTCCCGATCACATGGTTGATCATACTCTAGGTTCCACATGCATGTTTTAGCTGAAGGAAGAATACCTTAAACCTGGGTAGTTGAAACCCGTGTAATGGGTACCATGCAATATGAATTCAAAGGGTTTTAATTTGCTCACCGAACCTCTCCAATCCTATCACTGCTGCGTTTATGCCCCTGTACACATGCTTGATTCTCTTTTGGAGACATAGCAATCCATAGGTTTTAAGATACTTACTAGTCAGGTACATTCTTAGGCGTTTAATATGGGGTGTTGAGTCTTTTTCGTTGAGCAAGGAGTAGCTCTTGTGTATTCCATATTTGGCTTAAGGAACTTTATCTGTGCTCATTTCAATCTCTGGTTTTATGCAGCACCCCAACTCACCTTTCCCCTTAAGCAAGCATAAGTTGGTTTTCTAAATTTGAGACCCTGTTCTTTTCTGTAATTCAGTTCCTGTGTAGCCATGTTTACATTCTGTGTATTACTGATATCTTATGATGTTTCTTTTTCTGTGCGACTTATTTCAGTTAGAATCATCATACATGAATCCACTCATTGTGCTGCTAAGGGCCTGATGACATAGATTTCATTGCTGAGTGATATTGCTTTGTAAGTAAATACCACAACTTCTTTATCCATTTTTCAATTTCTGCGATGTTGAACTTGTACTGTAAACGAGGTTCTTGTAAACAGAGCTGTTCCAAACTTTGGGGTGGCTGTGTCTTTTTGATTTTAATTTCCCTAAGCTATAGGACCATAAGTGGAAGTGCCCTAGGCTCTGTTGCTTTGTTTTTTAGATGTTTCAGGAAACACCATACACTTCTCCCGAGTGTCTGTTGGCAATTTACATCCCACCCATCAGCATAACAAGGCTCCCAGTTCTCCATGGCATGTCCTGCCTTTCTGGATTTTACACTTTTTTCAGATGGCCCTTTTGACCGGGGGGAAGTGAGACTTCATTGTAGTGCAGATTTCCTTTGCAAGCTTGCTTGGTTGGCCAAAAAGGGCATATGCGTTTTTTCCTGAATATGTTCAGGAAAAAACGCATACGCCCTTTTTGACCAAGTGCATCATTGTGGACGTTCTGCCTCTTTTCCTATGCTTTCAATGCAATTCCAGTCTACCTCCTGAAATCGCTTTCCTGCAATTCTGCCCCGCTTTCAAGTCCTCTTGGCAGCCTTACTTCAGTATATTTTTGGACGATAGCTGTCATTTATAACTCTGCAGGTTTGTGAATTACAGTGCCCCTGAGCTCCTTTCTTCAACTCGCTTTCTTGTGACCTGGCCGCAACACCACAGGATGGCTTCAGGCCCTAATCTGGTTCCGGCACGGCACGCTGAGCCTTTGGTTATTTCCTCTTCCTGGTGGGAAATGAGAGTTAAATTTGCCCGTCCAGACACCTCCAGCTAGTCTCTCATTGGTTCTCGCTATTCCTGTTCATCTTCCGCAGAAATTGCAAACTGGGCCAAACAGGAGGTTAAAGGGACTGACTCTCCAAGTCGGGAGAGTGTTAGTAAAGCGTCTGGAATGTTGCACCCGAGTACCAGGGAACGAAAAGTGAGACATATTTGAACACGTTTCTCGATCACACGGTGGATCATACTCTGGGTTCCACATGCATGTTTTAGCTGAAGGAAGAATCCCTTAAACCTGGAGAGTTGAGACCCATGGAATGGGTACCATGCAATATGACTTCAAAGGGTCTGCATTTGCTCACCGAACCTCACCAATCTTATGAGCCCCAAGTGTCCAGCCTTATGTGTCACCCAGCTCTGGGTGTAGATATGGTAAATGCAGGTTGCATCAGAAGCCTTGAATGAATTACTTAAGTATTGCTCTCTATTTCACTGTCATTGTGTTTTGCTTAAGAAATTTATTTTTAATATGGGATTTAGCTGATTTTCACTGCTTTAATGCCGCTGTACACACTCTTCATTCTCTTACAGAGATATATAAATCCATTGCTTTTATGATTCTTACTAGGCAGGTATATTCCTAGGCGTTGAATATGGGGTGTTGAGTCCATTTTGTTGAGCAAGGAGTAGCTCTGGTCTATTCCATATTTGCCTTATAGAATATTATCTGTGCTCATTTCAATCTCTGGTTTTATGCAGCACCCCAACTCACCTTTCCCCTTAAGCAAGCATAAGTTGGTTTTCTAAATTTGAGACCCTGTTCTGTTCTGTAATTCAGTTCCTGTGTAGCCAAGTTTACATTCCGTGTATTAGTGATATCTTATGATGTTTCTTTTTGTGTGTGACTTATTTCAGTTAGAATCATCGTACCTGAATCCACTCATTATGCTGCTACGGGCCTGATGACATAGATTTCATTGCTGAGTGATACTGCATTGTACGTAAGTACCACAAGTTCTTTATCCATTTTTCACTTTCTGTGATATTGAACTTGTACGGTAAACGAGGTTCTTGTAAACAGAGGCGTCCCAAACTTTGGGGTGGCTGTGTCTTTTTGATTTTAATTTCCCTAAGCTATAGGACCATAAGTGGAAGTGCCCTAGGCTCTGTTGCTTTGTTTTTTAGATGTTTCAGGAAACACCATACACTTCTCCCGAGTGTCTGTTGGCAATTTACATCCCGCCCATCAGCATAACAAGGCTCCCAGTTCTCCATGGCCTGTCCTGCCTTTCTGGATTTTACACTTTTTTCAGATGGCCCTTTTGACCGGGGGGAAGTGAGACTTCATTGTAGTGTAGATTTCCTTTGCAAGTTTGCTTGCTTGGCCAAAAAGGGCGTATGCGTTTTTTCCTGAATATATTCAGGAAAAAACGCATACGCCCTTTTTGGCCAAGTGCATCATTGTGGACGTTCTGCCTCTTTTCCTATGCTTTCAATGCAATTCCAGTCTACCTCCTGAAATCGGTTTCCTGCAATTCTGCCCCGCTTTCAAGTCCTCTTGGCAGCCTTACTTCAGTATATTTTTGGACGATAGCTGTCATTTATAACTCTGCAGGTTTGTGAATTACAGTGCCCCTAAGCTCCTTTCTTCAACTCGCTTTCTTTTGAGCTGGCCGCAATACCACAGGATGGCTTCAGGTCCTAATCTGGTTCTGGCATGGCACGCTGGGCCTTTGGTTAATTCCTCTTCCCGGTGGGAAATGAGAGTTAAATTTGCCCGTCCAGACACCTCCAGCTAGTCTCTCATTGGTTCTCGCTATTCCTGTTCATCTTCCGCCGAAATTGCAAACTGGACCAAACAGGAGGTAAAAGGGACTGACTCTCCAAGTCGGGAGAGAGTTAGTAAAGCGTCTGGAATGTTGCACCCGAGTACCAGGGGACGAAAACTGAGACATATTTGAACACGTCTCCCGATCACATGGTTGATCATACTCTAGGTTCCACATGCATGTTTTAGCTGAAGGAAGAATACCTTAAACCTGGGTAGTTGAAACCCGTGTAATGGGTACCATGCAATATGAATTCAAAGGGTTTTAATTTGCTCACCGAACCTCTCCAATCCTATCACTGCTGCGTTTATGCCCCTGTACACATGCTTGATTCTCTTTTGGAGACATAGCAATCCATAGGTTTTAAGATACTTACTAGTCAGGTACATTCTTAGGCGTTTAATATGGGGTGTTGAGTCTTTTTCGTTGAGCAAGGAGTAGCTCTTGTCTATTCCATATTTGGCTTAAGGAACTTTATCTGTGCTCATTTCAATCTCTGGTTTTATGCAGCACCCCAACTCACCTTTCCCCTTAAGCAAGCATAAGTTGGTTTTCTAAATTTGAGACCCTGTTCTTTTCTGTAATTCAGTTCCTGTGTAGCCAAGTTTACATTCTGTGTATTACTGATATCTTATGATGTTTCTTTTTCTGTGCGACTTATTTCAGTTAGAATCATCATACATGAATCCACTCATTGTGCTGCTAAGGGCCTGATGACATAGATTTCATTGCTGAGTGATATTGCTTTGTAAGTAAATACCACAAGTTCTTTATCCATTTTTCAATTTCTGCGATGTTGAACTTGTACTGTAAACGAGGTTCTTGTAAACAGAGCTGTTCCAAACTTTGGGGTGGCTGTGTCTTTTTGATTTTAATATCCCTAAGCTATAGGACCATAAGTGGAAGTGCCCTCGGCTCTGTTGCTTTGTTTTTTAGATGTTTCAGGAAACACCATACACTTCTCCCCAGTGGCTGTTGGCAATTTACATCCCGCCCATCAGCATAACAAGGCTCCCAGTTCTCCATGGCCTGTCCTGCCTTTCTGGATTTTACACTTTTTTCAGATGGCCCTTTTGACTGGGGGGAAGTGAGACTTCATTGTAGTGCAGATTTCCTTTGCAAGTTTGCTTGGTTGGCCAAAAAGGGCGTATGCGTTTTTTCCTGAATATATTCAGGAAAAAACGCATACGCACTTTTTGGCCAAGTGCATCATTGTGGACGTTCTGCCTCTTTTCCTATGCTTTCAATGCAATTCCAGTCTACCTCCTGAAATCGGTTTCCTGCAATTCTGGTCCGCTTTCAAGTCCTCTTGGCAGCCTTACTTCAGCATATTTTTGGACGATAGCTGTCATTTATAACTCTGCAGGTTTGTGAATTACAGTGCCCCTGAGCTCCTTTCTTCAACTCGCTTTCTTTTGTGCTGGCCGCAACACCGCAGGATGGCTTCAGGCCCTAATCTGGTTCCGGCACGGCACGCTGAGCCTTTGGTTAATTCCTCTTCCTGGTGGGAAATGAGAGTTAAATTTGCCCGTCCAGACACCTCCAGCTAGTCTCTCATTGGTTCTCGCTATTCCTGTTCATCTTCCGCAGAAATTGCAAACTGGGCCAAACAGGAGATTAAAGGGACTGACTCTCCAAGTCGGGAGAGAGTTAGTAAAGCGTCTGGAATGTTGCACCTGAGTACCAGGGTAAGAAAACTGAGACATATTTGAACACGTCTCCCGATCACATGGTTGATCATACTCTAGGTTCCACATGCATGTTTTAGCTGAAGGAAGAATACCTTAAACCTGGGTAGTTGAAACCCGTGTAATGGGTACCATGCAATATGACTTCAAAGGGTCTTCATTTGCTCACCGAACCTCTCCAATCCTATCACTGCTGCGTTTATGCCCCTGTACACATGCTTGATTCTCTTTCGGAGACATAGCAATCCATAGGTTTTAAGATACTTACTAGTCAGGTACATTCTTAGGCGTTTAATATGCGGTGTTGAGTCCATTTCGTTGAGCAAGGAGTAGCTCTTGTCTATTCCATATTTGGCTTAAGGAAGTTTATCAGTGCTCATTTCAATCTCTGGTTTTATGCAGCACCCCAACTCACCTTTACCCTTAAGCAAGCATAAGTTGTTTTCTAAATTTGAGACCCTGTTCTGTTCTGTAATTCAGTTCCTGTGTAGCCAAGTTTACATTCCGTGTATTACTGATATCTTATGATGTTTCTTTTTCTGTGTGACTTATTTCAGTTAGAATCATCATACCTGAATCCACTCATTGTGCTGCTAAGGGCCTGATGACATAGATTTCATTGCTGAGTGATATTGCTTTGTAAGTAAATACCACAACTTCTTTATCCATTTGTCACTTTCTGCGATGTTGAACTTGTACTGTAAACGAGGTTCTTGTAAACAGAGGCGTCCCAAACTTTGGGGTGGCTGTGTCTTTTTGATTTTAATTTCCCTAAGCTAGAGGACCATACGTGGAAGTGCCCTAGGCTCTGTTGCTTTGTTTTTTAGATGTTTCAGGAAACACCATACACTTCTCCCGAGTGTCTGTTGGCAATTTACATCCCGCCCATCAGCATAACAAGGCTCCCAGTTCTCCATGGCCTGTCCTGCCTTTCTGGATTTTACACTTTTTTCAGATGGCCCTTTTGACCGGGGGGAAGTGAGACTTCATTGTAGTGCAGATTTCCTTTGCAAGCTTGCTTGGTTGGCCAAAAAGGGCATATGCGTTTTTTCCTGAATATGTTCAGGAAAAAACGCATACGCCCTTTTTGACCAAGTGCATCATTGTGGACGTTCTGCCTCTTTTCCTATGCTTTCAATGCAATTCCAGTCTACCTCCTGAAATCGCTTTCCCGCAATTCTGCCCCGCTTTCAAGTCCTCTTGGCAGCCTTACTTCAGTATATTTTTGGACGATAGCTGTCATTTATAACTCTGCAGGTTTGTGAATTACAGTGCCCCTGAGCTCCTTTCTTCAACTCGCTTTCTTGTGACCTGGCCGCAACACCACAGGATGGCTTCAGGCCCTAATCTGGTTCCGGCACGGCATGCTGAGCCTTTGGTTATTTCCTCTTCCTGGTGGGAAATGAGAGTTAAATTTGCCCGTCCAGACACCTCCAGCTAGTCTCTCATTGGTTCTCGCTATTCCTGTTCATCTTCCGCAGAAATTGCAAACTGGGCCAAACAGGAGGTTAAAGGCGCTGACTCTCCAAGTCGGGAGAGTGTTAGTAAAGCGTCTGGAATGTTGCACCGGACTACCAGGGGAGGAAAACTGAGACATATCTGAACACGTCTCCCGATCACATGGTTGATCATACTCTGGGTTCCACATGCATGTTTTAGCTGAAGGAAGAATACCTTAAACCAGGAGAGTTGAGACCCGTGGAATGGGTACCATGCAATATGACTTCAAAGGGTCTTCATTTGCTCACCGAACCTCTCCAATCCTATCACTGCTGCGTTTATGCCCCTGTACACACGCTTGATTCTCTTTCGGAGAGATAGCAATCCATAGGTTTTAAGATACTTACTAGTCAGGTACATTCTTAGGCGTTTAATATGCGGTGTTGAGTCCATTTCGTTGAGCAAGGAGTAGCTCTTGTCTATTCCATATTTGGCTTAAGGAACTTTTTCTGTGCTCATTTCAATCTCTGGTTTTATGCAGCACCCCAACTCACCTTTCCCCTTAAGCAAGCATAAGTTGGTTTTCTAAATTTGAGACCCTGTTCTGTTTTGGAATTCAGTTCCTGTGTAGCCAAGTTTACATTCCGTGTATTACTGATATCTTATGATGTTTCTTTTTCTGTGTGACTTATTTCAGTTAGAATCATCATACCTGAATCCAATCATTATTCTGCTAAGTGCCTGATGACATAGATTTCAGTGCTGAGTGATATTGCTTTGTAAGTAAATACCACAACTTCTTTATCCATTTTTCACTTTCTGTGATGTTGAACTTGTACTGTAAACGAGGTTCTTGTAAACAGAGGCGTCCCAAACTTTGGGGTGGCTGTGTCTTTTTGATTTTAATTTCCCTAAGCTATAGGACCATAAGTGGAAGTGCCCTAGGCTCTGTTGCTTTGTTTTTTAGATGTTTCAGGAAACACCATACACTTCTCCCGAGTGTCTGTTGGCAATTTACATCCCGCCCATCAGCATAACAAGGCTCCCAGTTCTCCATGGCCTGTCCTGCCTTTCTGGATTTTACACTTTTTTCAGATGGCCCTTTTGACCGGGGGGAAGTGAGACTTCATTGTAGTGTAGATTTCCTTTGCAAGTTTGCTTGCTTGGCCAAAAAGGGCGTATGCGTTTTTTCCTGAATATATTCAGGAAAAAACGCATACGCCCTTTTTGGCCAAGTGCATCATTGTGGACGTTCTGCCTCTTTTCCTATGCTTTCAATGCAATTCCAGTCTACCTCCTGAAATCGGTTTCCTGCAATTCTGCCCCGCTTTCAAGTCCTCTTGGCAGCCTTACTTCAGTATATTTTTGGACGATAGCTGTCATTTATAACTCTGCAGGTTTGTGAATTACAGTGCCCCTAAGCTCCTTTCTTCAACTCGCTTTCTTTTGAGCTGGCCGCAATACCACAGGATGGCTTCAGGTCCTAATTTGGTTCTGGCATGGCACGCTGGGCCTTTGGTTAATTCCTCTTCCCGGTGGGAAATGAGAGTTAAATTTGCCCGTCCAGACACCTCCAGCTAGTCTCTCATTGGTTCTCGCTATTCCTGTTCATCTTCCGCCGAAATTGCAAACTGGACCAAACAGGAGGTAAAAGGGACTGACTCTCCAAGTCGGGAGAGAGTTAGTAAAGCGTCTGGAATGTTGCACCCGAGTACCAGGGGACGAAAACTGAGACATATTTGAACACGTCTCCCGATCACATGGTTGATCATACTCTAGGTTCCACATGCATGTTTTAGCTGAAGGAAGAATACCTTAAACCTGGGTAGTTGAAACCCGTGTAATGGGTACCATGCAATATGAATTCAAAGGGTTTTAATTTGCTCACCGAACCTCTCCAATCCTATCACTGCTGCGTTTATGCCCCTGTACACATGCTTGATTCTCTTTTGGAGACATAGCAATCCATAGGTTTTAAGATACTTACTAGTCAGGTACATTCTTAGGCGTTTAATATGGGGTGTTGAGTCTTTTTCGTTGAGCAAGGAGTAGCTCTTGTCTATTCCATATTTGGCTTAAGGAACTTTATCTGTGCTCATTTCAATCTCTGGTTTTATGCAGCACCCCAACTCACCTTTCCCCTTAAGCAAGCATAAGTTGGTTTTCTAAATTTGAGACCCTGTTCTTTTCTGTAATTCAGTTCCTGTGTAGCCAAGTTTACATTCTGTGTATTACTGATATCTTATGATGTTTCTTTTTCTGTGCGACTTATTTCAGTTAGAATCATCATACATGAATCCACTCATTGTGCTGCTAAGGGCCTGATGACATAGATTTCATTGCTGAGTGATATTGCTTTGTAAGTAAATACCACAAGTTCTTTATCCATTTTTCAATTTCTGCGATGTTGAACTTGTACTGTAAACGAGGTTCTTGTAAACAGAGCTGTTCCAAACTTTGGGGTGGCTGTGTCTTTTTGATTTTAATATCCCTAAGCTATAGGACCATAAGTGGAAGTGCCCTAGGCTCTGTTGCTTTGTTTTTTAGATGTTTCAGGAAACACCATACACTTCTCCCGAGTGTCTGTTGGCAATTTACATCCCGCCCATCAGCATAACAAGGCTCCCAGTTCTCCATGGCCTGTCCTGCCTTTCTGGATTTTACACTTTTTTCAGATGGCCCTTTTGACCGGGGGGAAGTGAGACTTCATTGTAGTGCAGATTTCCTTTGCAAGCTTGCTTGGTTGGCCAAAAAGGGCATATGCGTTTTTTCCTGAATATGTTCAGGAAAAAACGCATACGCCCTTTTTGACCAAGTGCATCATTGTGGACGTTCTGCCTCTTTTCCTATGCTTTCAATGCAATTCCAGTCTACCTCCTGAAATCGCTTTCCCGCAATTCTGCCCCGCTTTCAAGTCCTCTTGGCAGCCTTACTTCAGTATATTTTTGGACGATAGCTGTCATTTATAACTCTGCAGGTTTGTGAATTACAGTGCCCCTGAGCTCCTTTCTTCAACTCGCTTTCTTGTGACCTGGCCGCAACACCACAGGATGGCTTCAGGCCCTAATCTGGTTCCGGCACGGCATGCTGAGCCTTTGGTTATTTCCTCTTCCTGGTGGGAAATGAGAGTTAAATTTGCCCGTCCAGACACCTCCAGCTAGTCTCTCATTGGTTCTCGCTATTCCTGTTCATCTTCCGCAGAAATTGCAAACTGGGCCAAACAGGAGGTTAAAGGCGCTGACTCTCCAAGTCGGGAGAGTGTTAGTAAAGCGTCTGGAATGTTGCACCGGACTACCAGGGGAGGAAAACTGAGACATATCTGAACACGTCTCCCGATCACATGGTTGATCATACTCTGGGTTCCACATGCATGTTTTAGCTGAAGGAAGAATACCTTAAACCAGGAGAGTTGAGACCCGTGGAATGGGTACCATGCAATATGACTTCAAAGGGTCTTCATTTGCTCACCGAACCTCTCCAATCCTATCACTGCTGCGTTTATGCCCCTGTACACACGCTTGATTCTCTTTCGGAGAGATAGCAATCCATAGGTTTTAAGATACTTACTAGTCAGGTACATTCTTAGGCGTTTAATATGCGGTGTTGAGTCCATTTCGTTGAGCAAGGAGTAGCTCTTGTCTATTCCATATTTGGCTTAAGGAACTTTTTCTGTGCTCATTTCAATCTCTGGTTTTATGCAGCACCCCAACTCACCTTTCCCCTTAAGCAAGCATAAGTTGGTTTTCTAAATTTGAGACCCTGTTCTGTTTTGGAATTCAGTTCCTGTGTAGCCAAGTTTACATTCCGTGTATTACTGATATCTTATGATGTTTCTTTTTCTGTGTGACTTATTTCAGTTAGAATCATCATACCTGAATCCAATCATTATTCTGCTAAGTGCCTGATGACATAGATTTCAGTGCTGAGTGATATTGCTTTGTAAGTAAATACCACAACTTCTTTATCCATTTTTCACTTTCTGTGATGTTGAACTTGTACTGTAAACGAGGTTCTTGTAAACAGAGGCGTCCCAAACTTTGGGGTGGCTGTGTCTTTTTGATTTTAATTTCCCTAAGCTATAGGACCATAAGTGGAAGTGCCCTAGGCTCTGTTGCTTTGTTTTTTAGATGTTTCAGGAAACACCATACACTTCTCCCGAGTGTCTGTTGGCAATTTACATCCCGCCCATCAGCATAACAAGGCTCCCAGTTCTCCATGGCCTGTCCTGCCTTTCTGGATTTTACACTTTTTTCAGATGGCCCTTTTGACCGGGGGGAAGTGAGACTTCATTGTAGTGTAGATTTCCTTTGCAAGTTTGCTTGCTTGGCCAAAAAGGGCGTATGCGTTTTTTCCTGAATATATTCAGGAAAAAACGCATACGCCCTTTTTGGCCAAGTGCATCATTGTGGACGTTCTGCCTCTTTTCCTATGCTTTCAATGCAATTCCAGTCTACCTCCTGAAATCGGTTTCCTGCAATTCTGCCCCGCTTTCAAGTCCTCTTGGCAGCCTTACTTCAGTATATTTTTGGACGATAGCTGTCATTTATAACTCTGCAGGTTTGTGAATTACAGTGCCCCTAAGCTCCTTTCTTCAACTCGCTTTCTTTTGAGCTGGCCGCAATACCACAGGATGGCTTCAGGTCCTAATTTGGTTCTGGCATGGCACGCTGGGCCTTTGGTTAATTCCTCTTCCCGGTGGGAAATGAGAGTTAAATTTGCCCGTCCAGACACCTCCAGCTAGTCTCTCATTGGTTCTCGCTATTCCTGTTCATCTTCCGCCGAAATTGCAAACTGGACCAAACAGGAGGTAAAAGGGACTGACTCTCCAAGTCGGGAGAGAGTTAGTAAAGCGTCTGGAATGTTGCACCCGAGTACCAGGGGACGAAAACTGAGACATATTTGAACACGTCTCCCGATCACATGGTTGATCATACTCTAGGTTCCACATGCATGTTTTAGCTGAAGGAAGAATACCTTAAACCTGGGTAGTTGAAACCCGTGTAATGGGTACCATGCAATATGAATTCAAAGGGTTTTAATTTGCTCACCGAACCTCTCCAATCCTATCACTGCTGCGTTTATGCCCCTGTACACATGCTTGATTCTCTTTTGGAGACATAGCAATCCATAGGTTTTAAGATACTTACTAGTCAGGTACATTCTTAGGCGTTTAATATGGGGTGTTGAGTCTTTTTCGTTGAGCAAGGAGTAGCTCTTGTCTATTCCATATTTGGCTTAAGGAACTTTATCTGTGCTCATTTCAATCTCTGGTTTTATGCAGCACCCCAACTCACCTTTCCCCTTAAGCAAGCATAAGTTGGTTTTCTAAATTTGAGACCCTGTTCTTTTCTGTAATTCAGTTCCTGTGTAGCCAAGTTTACATTCTGTGTATTACTGATATCTTATGATGTTTCTTTTTCTGTGCGACTTATTTCAGTTAGAATCATCATACATGAATCCACTCATTGTGCTGCTAAGGGCCTGATGACATAGATTTCATTGCTGAGTGATATTGCTTTGTAAGTAAATACCACAAGTTCTTTATCCATTTTTCAATTTCTGCGATGTTGAACTTGTACTGTAAACGAGGTTCTTGTAAACAGAGCTGTTCCAAACTTTGGGGTGGCTGTGTCTTTTTGATTTTAATATCCCTAAGCTATAGGACCATAAGTGGAAGTGCCCTAGGCTCTGTTGCTTTGTTTTTTAGATGTTTCAGGAAACACCATACACTTCTCCCGAGTGTCTGTTGGCAATTTACATCCCGCCCAGCAGCATAACAAGGCTCTCAGTTCTCCATGGCCTGTCCTGCCTTGCTGGATTTTACACTTTTTTCAGATGGCCCTTTTGACTGGGGGGAAGTGAGACTTCATTGTAGTGCAGATTTCCTTTGCAAGTTTGCTTGGTTGGCCAAAAAGGGCGTATGCGTTTTTTCCTGAATATATTCAGGAAAAAACGCATACGCACTTTTTGGCCAAGTGCATCATTGTGGACGTTCTGCCTCTTTTCCTATGCTTTCAATGCAATTCCAGTCTACCTCCTGAAATCGGTTTCCTGCAATTCTGGTCCGCTTTCAAGTTCTCTTGGCAGCCTTACTTCAGCATATTTTTGGACGATAGCTGTCATTTATAACTCTGCAGGTTTGTGAATTACAGTGCCCCTGAGCTCCTTTCTTCAACTCGCTTTCTTTTGTGCTGGCCGCAACACCGCAGGATGGCTTCAGGCCCTAATCTGGTTCCGGCACGGCACGCTGAGCCTTTGGTTAATTCCTCTTCCTGGTGGGAAATGAGAGTTAAATTTGCCCGTCCAGACACCTCCAGCTAGTCTCTCATTGGTTCTCGCTATTCCTGTTCATCTTCCGCAGAAATTGCAAACTGGGCCAAACAGGAGATTAAAGGGACTGACTCTCCAAGTCGGGAGAGAGTTAGTAAAGCGTCTGGAATGTTGCACCTGAGTACCAGGGTACGAAAACTGAGACATATTTGAACACGTCTCCCGATCACATGGTTGATCATACTCTAGGTTCCACATGCATGTTTTAGCTGAAGGAAGAATACCTTAAACCTGGGTAGTTGAAACCCGTGTAATGGGTACCATGCAATATGACTTCAAAGGGTCTTCATTTGCTCACCGAACCTCTCCAATCCTATCACTGCTGCGTTTATGCCCCTGTACACATGCTTGATTCTCTTTCGGAGACATAGCAATCCATAGGTTTTAAGATACTTACTAGTCAGGTACATTCTTAGGCGTTTAATATGCGGTGTTGAGTCCATTTCGTTGAGCAAGGAGTAGCTCTTGTCTATTCCATATTTGGCTTAAGGAAGTTTATCAGTGCTCATTTCAATCTCTGGTTTTATGCAGCACCCCAACTCACCTTTACCCTTAAGCAAGCATAAGTTGTTTTCTAAATTTGAGACCCTGTTCTGTTCTGTAATTCAGTTCCTGTGTAGCCAAGTTTACATTCCGTGTATTACTGATATCTTATGATGTTTCTTTTTCTGTGTGACTTATTTCAGTTAGAATCATCATACCTGAATCCACTCATTGTGCTGCTAAGGGCCTGATGACATAGATTTCATTGCTGAGTGATATTGCTTTGTAAGTAAATACCACAACTTCTTTATCCATTTGTCACTTTCTGCGATGTTGAACTTGTACTGTAAACGAGGTTCTTGTAAACAGAGGCGTCCCAAACTTTGGGGTGGCTGTGTCTTTTTGATTTTAATTTCCCTAAGCTAGAGGACCATACGTGGAAGTGCCCTAGGCTCTGTTGCTTTGTTTTTTAGATGTTTCAGGAAACACCATACACTTCTCCCGAGTGTCTGTTGGCAATTTACATCCCGCCCATCAGCATAACAAGGCTCCCAGTTCTCCATGGCCTGGCCTGCCTTTCTGGATTTTACACTTTTTTCAGATGGCCCTTTTGACCGGGGGGAAGTGAGACTTCATTGTAGTGCAGATTTCCTTTGCAAGCTTGCTTGGTTGGCCAAAAAGGGCATATGCGTTTTTTCTTGAATATGTTCAGGAAAAAACGCATACGCCCTTTTTGACCAAGTGCATCATTGTGGACGTTCTGCCTCTTTTCCTATGCTTTCAATGCAATTCCAGTCTACCTCCTGAAATCGCTTTCCCGCAATTCTGCCCCGCTTTCAAGTCCTCTTGGCAGCCTTACTTCAGTATATTTTTGGACGATAGCTGTCATTTATAACTCTGCAGGTTTGTGAATTACAGTGCCCCTGAGCTCCTTTCTTCAACTCGCTTTCTTGTGACCTGGCCGCAACACCACAGGATGGCTTCAGGCCCTAATCTGGTTCCGGCACGGCATGCTGAGCCTTTGGTTATTTCCTCTTCCTGGTGGGAAATGAGAGTTAAATTTGCCCGTCCAGACACCTCCAGCTAGTCTCTCATTGGTTCTCGCTATTCATGTTCATCTTCCGCAGAAATTGCAAACTGGGCCAAACAGGAGGTTAAAGGCGCTGACTCTCCAAGTCGGGAGAGTGTTAGTAAAGCGTCTGGAATGTTGCACCCGACTACCAGGGGAGGAAAACTGAGACATATCTGAACACGTCTCCCGATCACATGGTTGATCATACTCTGGGTTCCACATGCATGTTTTAGCTGAAGGAAGAATACCTTAAACCAGGAGAGTTGAGACCCGTGGAATGGGTACCATGCAATATGACTTCAAAGGGTCTTCATTTGCTCACCGAACCTCTCCAATCCTATCACTGCTGCGTTTATGCCCCTGTACACACGCTTGATTCTCTTTCGGAGAGATAGCAATCCATAGGTTTTAAGATACTTACTAGTCAGGTACATTCTTAGGCGTTTAATATGCGGTGTTGAGTCCATTTCGTTGAGCAAGGAGTAGCTCTTGTCTATTCCATATTTGGCTTAAGGAACTTTTTCTGTGCTCATTTCAATCTCTGGTTTTATGCAGCACCCCAACTCACCTTTCCCCTTAAGCAAGCATAAGTTGGTTTTCTAAATTTGAGACCCTGTTCTGTTTTGGAATTCAGTTCCTGTGTAGCCAAGTTTACATTCCGTGTATTAGTGATATCTTATGATGTTTCTTTTTCTGTGTGACTTATTTCAGTTAGAATCATCGTACCTGAATCCACTCATTATGCTGCTACGGGCCTGATGACATAGATTTCTTTGCTGAGTGATACTGCATTGTACGTAAGTAACACAAGTTCTTTATCCATTTTTCACTTTCTGTGATATTGAACTTGTACGGTAAACGAGGTTCTTGTAAACAGAGGCGTCCCAAACTTTGGGGTGGCTGTGTCTTTTTGATTTTAATTTCCCTAAGCTATAGGACCATAAGTGGAAGTGCCCTAGGCTCTGTTGCTTTGTTTTTTAGATGTTTCAGGAAACACCATACACTTCTCCCAAGTGTCTGTTGGCAATTTACATCCCGCCCATCAGCATAACAAGGCTCCCAGTTCTCCATGGCCTGTCCTGCCTTTCTGGATTTTACAATTTTTGCAGATGGCCCTTTTGACCGGGGGGAAGTGAGACTTCATTGTAGTGCAGATTTCCTTTGAAAGTTTGCTTGGTTGGCCAAAAACGGCGTATGCGTTTTTTCCTGAATATATTCAGGAAAAAACGCATATGCACTTTTTGGCCAAGTGCATCATTGTGGACGTTCTGCCTCTTTTCCTATGCTTTCAATGCAATTCCAGTCTACCTCCTGAAATCGGTTTCCTACAATTCTGCCCCGCTTTCAAGTCCTTTTGGCAGCCTTACTTCAGTATATTTTTGGACGATAGCTGTCATTTATAACTCTGCAGGTTTGTGAGTTACAGTGCCCCTGAGCTCCTTTCTTCAACTCGCTTTCTTTTGAGCTGGCCGCCACACCGCAGGCTGGCTTCAGGCCCTAATCTGGTTCCGGCACAGCACGCTGAGCCTTTGGTTAATTCCTCTTCCTGGTGGGAAATGAGAGTTAAATTTGCCCGTCCAGACACCTCCAGCTAGTCTCTCATTGGTTCTCGCTATTCCTGTTCATCTTCCGCAGAAATTGCAAACTGGGCCAAACAGGAGGTTAAAGGGACTGACTCTCCAAGTCGGGAGAGTGTTAGTAAAGCATCTGGAATGTTGCACCCGAGTACCAGGGGAGGAAAACTGAGACATATTTGAACACGTCTCCCGATAACATGGTTGATCATACTCTGGGTTCCACATGCATGTTTTAGCTGAAGGAAGAATACCTTAAACTTGGGTAGTTGAAACCCGTGGAATGGGTACCATGCAATATGACTTCAAAGGGTCTTCGTTTGCTCACCGAACCTCTCCAATCCTATCACTGCTGCGTTTATGCCCCTGTACACATGCTTGATTCTCTTTCGGAGACATAGCAATCCATAGGTTTTAAGATACTTACTAGTCAGGTACATTCTTAGGCGTTTAATATGTGGTGTTGAGTCCATTTCGTTGAGCAAGGAGTAGCTCTTGTCTATTCCATATTTGGCTTAAGGAACTTTATCTGTGCTCATTTCAATCTCTGGTTTTATGCAGCACCCCAACTCACCTTTCCCCTTAAGCAAGCATAAGTTGGCTTTCTAAATTTGAGACCCTGTTCTGTTCTGTAATTCAGTTCCTGGGTAGCCAAGTTTACATTCCGTGTATTACTGATATCTTATGATGTTTCTTTTTCTGTGTGAGTTATTTCAGTTAGAATTATCATACCTGAATCCACTCATTATGCTGCTACGGGCCTGATGACATAGATTTCATTGCTGAGTGATATTGCTTTGTAAGTAAATACCACAACTTCTTTATCCATTTTTCACTTTCTGTGATGTTGAACTTGTACTGTAAATGAGGTTCTTGTAAACAGAGGCGTCCCAAACTTTGGGGTGGCTGTGTCTTTTTGATTTTAATTTCCCTAAGCTATAGGACCATAAGTGGAAGTGCCCTAGGCTCTGTTGCTTTGTTTTTTAGATGTTTCAGGAAACACCATACACTTCTCCCGAGTGTCTGTTGGCAATTTACATCCCGCCCATCAGCATAACAAGGCTCCCAGTTCTCCATGGCCTGTCCTGCCTTGCTGGATTTTACACTTTTTTCACATGGCCCTTTTGACCTGGGGGAAGTGAGACTTCATTGTAGTGCAGATTTCTTTGCAAGCTTGCTTGGTTGGCCAAAAAGGGCGTATGCGTTTTTTCCTGAATATATTCAGGAAAAAACGCATACGCCCTTTTTGGCCAAGTGCATCATTGTGGACGTTCTGCCTCTTTTCCTATGCTTTCAATGCAATTCAAGTCTACCTCCTGAAATCGGTTTCCTGCAATTCTGCCCCGCTTTCAAGTCCTCTTGGCAGCCTCACTTCAGTATATTTTTGGACGATAACTGTCATTTATAACTCTGCAGGTTTGTGAATTACAGTGCCCCTGAGCTCCTTTCTTCAACTCGCTTTCTTGTGAGCTGGCCGCAACACCGCAGGATGGCTTCAGGCCCTAATCTGGTTCCGGAACGGCACGCTGAGCCTTTGGTTAATTCCTCTTCCTGGTGGGAAATGAGAGTTAAATTTGCCCGTCCAGACACCTCCAGCTAGTCTCTCATTGGTTCTCGCTATTCCTGTTCATCTTCCGCAGAAATTGCAAACTGGGCCAAACAGGAGGTTAAAGGGACTGACTCTCCAAGTCGGGAGAGTGTTAGTAAAGCATCTGGAATGGTGCACCCGAGTATCATGGGAGGAAAACTGAGACATATTTGAACACGTCTCCCGATCACATGGTTGATCATACTCTGGGTTCCACATGCATGTTTTAGCTGAAGGAAGAATACCTTAAACCTGGGTAGTTGAAACCCGTGGAATGGGTACCATGCGATATGACTTCAAAGGGTCTTCATTTGCTCACCAAACCTCTCCAATCCTATCACTGCTGCGTTTATGCCCCTGTACACATGCTTGATTCTCTTTCGGAGACATAGCAATCCATAGGTTTTAAGATACTTATTAGTCAGGTACATTCTTAGGCGTTTAATATGCGGTGTTGAGTCCATTTCGTTGAGCAAGGAGTAGCTCTTGTCTATTCCATATTTGGCTTAAGGAACTTTATCTGTGCTCATTTCAATGTCTGGTTTTATGCAGCACCCCAACTCACCTTTCCCCTTAAGCAAGCATAAGTTGGTTTTCTAAATTTGAGACCCTGTTCTGTTCTGTAATTCAGTTCCTGTGTAGCCAAGTTTACATTCCGTGTATTACTGATATCTTATGATGTTTCTTTTTCTGTGTGACTTATTTCAGTTAGAATCATCATACCTGAATCCACTCATTATGCTGCTAAGGGCCTGATGACATAGATTTCAGTGTTGAGTGATATTGCTTTGTAAGTAAATACCACAACTTCTTTATCCATTTTTCACTTTCTGTGATGTTGAACTTGTACTGTAAACGAGGTTCTTGTAAACAGAGGCGTCCCAAACTTTGGGGTGGCTGTGTCTTTTTGATTTTAATTTCCCTAAGCTATAGGACCATAAGTGGAAGTGCCCTAGGCTCTGTTGCTTTGTTTTTTAGATGTTTCAGGAAACTCCATACACTTCTCCCGTGTGTCTGTTAGCTATTTACATCCCGCCCATCAGCATAACAAGGCTCCCAGTTCTCCATGGCCTGTCCTGCCTTTCTGGATTTTACACTTTTTTCAGATGGCCCTTTTGACCGGGGGGAAGTGAAACTTCATTGTAGTGCAGATTTCCTTTGCAAGCTTGCTTGGTTGGCCAAAAAGGGCGTATGCGTTTTTTCCTGAATATATTCAGGAAAAAACGCATACGCCCTTTTTGGCCAAGTGCATCATTGGGGACGTCCTGCCTCGTTTCCTATGCTTTCAATGCAATTCCAGTCTACCTCCTGAAATCGGTTTCCTGCAATTCTGCCCTGCTTTCAAGTCCTCTTGGCAGCCTTACTTCAGTATATTTTTGGACGATAGCTGTCATTTATAACTCTGCAGGTTTGTGAATTACAGTGCCCCTGAGCTCCATTCTTCAACTCGCTTTCTTGTGACCTGGCTGCAACACCGCAGGATGGCTTCAGGCCCTAATCTGGTTCCGGCACGGCACGCTGAGCCTTTGGTTAATTCCTCTTCCTGGTGGGAAATGAGAGTTAAATTTGCCCGTCCAGACACCTCCAGCTAGTCTCTCATTTGTTCTCGCTATTCCTGTTCATCTTCCGCAGAAATTGCAAACTGGGCCAAACAGGAGGTTAAAGGGACTGACTCTCCAAGTCGGGAGAGTGTTAGTAAAGCGTCTGGAATGTTGCACTCGAGCACCAGGGTACGAAAACTGAGACATATTTGAACACGTCTCCCGATCACATGGTTGATCATACTCTAGGTTCCACATGCATGTTTTAGCTGAAGGAAGAATACCTTAAACCTGTGTAGTTGAAACCCGTGGAATGGGGACCATGCAATATGACTTCAAAGGGTCTTCATTTGCTCACCGAACCTCTCCAATCCTATCACTGCTGGGTTTACGCCCCTGTACACATGCTTGATTCTCTTTCGGAGACATAGCAATCCATAGGTTTTAAGATACTTACTAGTCAGGTACATTCTTAGGCGTTTAATATGCGGTGTTGAGTCCATTTTGTTGAGCAAGGAGTAGCTCTTGTCTATTCCATATTTGGCTTAAGAAACTTTATCTGTGCTCATTTCAATCTCTGGTTTTATGCAGCACCCCAACTCACCTTTACCCTTAAGCAAGCATAAGTTGGTTTTCTAAATTTGAGACCCTGTTCTGTTTTGGAATTCAGTTCCTGTGTAGCCAAGTTTACATTCCGTGTATTAGTGATATCTTATGATGTTTCTTTTTCTGTGTGACTTATTTCAGTTAGAATCATCGTACCTGAATCCACTCATTATGCTGCTACGGGCCAGATGACATAGATTTCATTGCTGAGTGATACTGCATTGTACGTAAGTACCACAAGTTCTTTATCCATTTTTCACTTTCTGTGATATTGAACTTGTACGGTAAACGAGGTTCTTGTAAACAGAGGCGTCCCAAACTTTGGGGTGGCTGTGTCTTTTTGATTTTAATTTCCCTAAGCTATAGGACCATAAGTGGAAGTGCCCTAGGCTCTGTTGCTTTGTTTTTTAGATGTTTCAGGAAACACCATACACATCTCCTGAGTGTCTGTTGGCAATTTACATCCCGCCCATCAGCATAACAAGGCTACCAGTTCTCCATGGCCTGTCCTGCCTTTCTGGATTTTACACTTTTTTCAGATGGCCCTTTTGACCGGGGGGAAGTGAGACTTCATTGTAGTGCCGATTGCCATTGCAAGCTTGCTTGGTTGGCCAAAAAGGGCGCATGCTTTTTTTCCTGAATATATTCAGGAAAAAACGCATGCACCCTTTTTGACCAAGTGCATCATTGTGGACGTTCTGCCTCTTTTCCTATGCTTTCAATGCAATTCCAGTCTACCTCCTGAAATCGGTTTCCTGCAATTCTGCCTCGCTTTCAAGTTCTCTTGGCAGCCTTACTTCAGTATATTTTTGGACGATAGCTGTCATTTATAACTCTGCAGGTTTGTGAATTACAGTGCCCCTGAGCTCCTTTCTTCAACTCGCTTTCTTGTGAGCTGGCCGCAACACCGCAGGATGGCTTCAGGCCCTAATCTGGTTCCGGCACGGCATGCTGAGCCTTTGGTTATTTCCTCTTCCTGGTGGGAAATGAGAGTTAAATTTGCCCGTCCAGACACCTCCAGCTAGTCTCTCATTGGTTCTCGCTATTCCTGTTCATCTTCCGCAGAAATTGCAAACTGGGCCAAACAGGAGGTTAAAGGCGCTGACTCTCCAAGTGGGGAGAGTGTTAGTAAAGCGTCTGGAATTTTGCTCCCGAGTACCAGGGGAGGAAATCTGAGACATATTTGAACACGTCTCCCGTTTACACAGTTGATCATTCTCTGGGTTCCACATGCATGTTTTAGCTGAAGGAAGAATACCTTAAACCTGGGTAGTTGAAACCTGTGGAATGGGTACCATGCAATATGATTTCAAAGGGTCTTCATTTGCTCACCGAACCTCTCCAATCCTATCACTGCTGCGTTTATGCCCCTGTACACACGCTTGATTCTCTTTTGGAGACATAGCAATCCATAAGTTTTAAGATACTTACTAGTCAGGTACATTCTTAGGCGTTTAATATGCAGTGTTGAGTCCATTTCGTTGAGCAAGGAGTAGCTCTTGTCTATTCCATATTTGGCTTAAGGAACTTTATCTGTGCTCATTTCAATCTCTGGTTTTATGCAGCACCCCAACTCACCTTTCCCCTTAAGCAAGCATAAGTTGGTTTTCTAAATTTGAGACCCTGTTCTGTTTTGGAATTCAGTTCCTGTGTAGCCAAGTTTACATTCCGTGTATTAGTGATATCTTATGATGTTTCTTTTTCTGTGTGACTTATTTCAGTTAGAATCATCGTACCTGAATCCACTCATTATGGTGCTACGGGCCTGATGACATAGAATTCATTGCTGAGTGATATTGCTTTGTACGTAAGTACCACAATTTCTTTATCCATTTTTCACTTTCTGCGATGTTGAACTTGTACTGTAAACGAGGTTCTTGTAAACAGAGGCGTCCCAAACTTTGGGGTCGCTGTGTCTTTTTGATTTTAATTTCCCTAAGCTATAGGACCATAAGTGGAAGTGCCCTAGGCTCTGTTGCTTTGTTTTTTAGATGTTTCAGGACACACCATACATTTCTCCCGAGTGTCTGTTGGCAATTTACATCCCGCCCATCAGCATAACAAGGCTCCCAGTTCTCCATGGCCTGTCCTGCCTTTCTGGATTTTACACTTTTTTCAGATGGCCCTTTTGACCGGGGGGAAGTGAGACTTCATTGTAGTGCAGATTTCCTTTGCAAACTTGCTTGGTTGGCCAAAAAGGGCGTATGCGTTTTTTCCTGAATATATTCAGGAAAAAACGCATACGCCCTTTTTGGCCAAGTGCATCATTGTGGACGTTCTGCCTCTTTTCCTATGCTTTCAATGCAATTCCAGTCTACCTGCTGAAATCGGTTTCCTGCAATTCTGCCCCGCTTTCAAGTCCTCTTGGCAGCCTTACTTCAGTATATTTTTGGACGATAGCTGTCATTTATAACTCTGCATGTTTGTGAATTACAGTGCCCCTGAGCTCCTTTCTTCAACTCGCTTTCTTGTGAGCTGGCCGCAACACCGCAGGATGGCTTCAGGCCCTAATCTGGTTCCGGCATGGCACGCTGAGCCTTTGGTTAATTCCTCTTCCTGGTGGGAAATGAGAGTTAAATTTGCCCGTCCAGACACCTCCAGCTAGTCTCTCATTGGTTCTCGCTATTGCTGTTCATCTTCCGCAGAAATTGCAAACTGGGCCAAACAGGAGGTTAAAGGGACTGACTCTCCAAGTGGGGAGAGTGTTAGTAAAGCGTCTGGAATGTTGCACCCGAGTACCAGGGTACGAAAACTGAGACATATTTGAATACGTCTCCCGATCATATGGTTGATCATACTCTGGGTTCCACATGCATGTTTTAGCTGAAGGAAGAATACCTTAAACCTGGAGAGTTGAGACCCGTGTAATGGGTACCGTGCAATATGACTTCAAAGGGTCTTCATTTGCTCACCGAACCTCTCCAATCCTATCACTGCTGCGTTTATGCCCCTGTACACACGCTTGATTCTCTTTTGGAGACATAGCAATCCATAGGTTTTAAGATACTTACTAGTCAGGTACATTCTTAGGCGTTTAATATGCGGTGTTGAGTCCATTTCGTTGAGCAAGGAGTAGCTCTTGTCTATTCCATATTTGGCTTAAGGAACTTTATCTGTGCTCATTTCAATCTCTGGTTTTATGCAGCACCCCAACTCACCTTTCCCCTTAAGCAAGCATAAGTTGGTTTTCTAAATTTGAGACCCTGTTCTGTTTTGGAATTCAGTTCCTGTGTAGCCAAGTTTACATTCCGTGTATTAGTGATATCTTATGATGTTTCTTTTTCTGTGTGACTTATTTCAGTTAGAATCATCGTACCTGAATCCACTCATTATGCTGCTACGGGCCAGATGACATAGATTTCATTGCTGAGTGATACTGCATTGTACGTAAGTACCACAAGTTCTTTATCCATTTTTCACTTTCTGTGATATTGAACTTGTACGGTAAACGAGGTTCTTGTAAACAGAGGCGTCCCAAACTTTGGGGTGGCTGTGTCTTTTTGATTTTAATTTCCCTAAGCTATAGGACCATAAGTGGAAGTGCCCTAGGCTCTGTTGCTTTGTTTTTTAGATGTTTCAGGAAACACCATACACTTCTCCGGAGTGTCTGTTGGCAATTTACATCCCGCCCATCAGCATAACAAGGCTCCCAGTTCTCCATGGCCTGTCCTGCCTTTCTGGATTTTACACTTTTTTCAGATGGCCCTTTTGACCGGGGGGAAGTGAGACTTCATTGTAGTGCCGATTGCCATTGCAAGCTTTCTTGGTTGGCCAAAAAGGGCTCATGCTTTTTTGCCTGAATATATTCAGGAAAAAACGCATGCGCACATTTTCACCAAGTGCATCATTGTGGACGTTCTGCCTCTTTTCCTATGCTTTCAATGCAATTCCAGTCTACCTCCTGAAATCGGTTTCCTGCAATTCTGCCTCGCTTTCAAGTCCTCTTGGCAGCCTTACTTCAGTATATTTTTGGACGATAGCTGTCATTTATAACTCTGCAGGTTTGTGAATTACAGTGCCCCTGAGCTCCTTTCTTCAACTCGCTTTCTTGTGAGCTGGCCGCAACACCGCAGGATGGCTTCAGGCCCTAATCTGGTTCCGGCACGGCACGCTGAGCCTTTGGTTAATTCCTCTTCCTGGTGGGAAATGAGAGTTAAATTTGCCCGTCCAGACACCTCCAGCTAGTCTCTCATTTGTTCTCGCTATTCCTGTTCATCTTCCGCAGAAATTGCAAACTGGGCGAAACAGGAGGTTAAAGGGACTGACTCTCCAAGTGGGGAGAGTGTTAGTAAAGCGTCTGGAATGTTGCACCTGAGTACCAGGGTACGAAAATTGAGACATATTTGAACACGTCTCCCGATCACATGGTTGATCATACTCTAGGTTCCACATGCATGTTTTAGCTGAAGGAAGAATACCTTAAACCTGTGTAGTTGAAACCCGTGGAATGGGGACCATGCAATATGACTTCAAAGGGTCTTCATTTGCTCACCGAACCTCTCCAATCCTATCACTGCTGGGTTTATGCCCCTGTACACATGCTTGATTCTCTTTCGGAGACATAGCAATCCATAGGTTTTAAGATACTTACTAGTCAGGTACATTCTTAGGCGTTTAATATGCGGTGTTGAGTCCATTTTGTTGAGCAAGGAGTAGCTCTTGTCTATTCCATATTTGGCTTAAGGAACTTTATCTGTGCTCATTTCAATCTCTGGTTTTATGCAGCACCCCAACTCACCTTTACCCTTAAGCAAGCATAAGTTGGTTTTCTAAATTTGAGACCCTGTTCTGTTCTGTAATTCAGTTCCTGTGTAGCCAAGTTTACATTCCGTGTATTACTGATATCTTATGATGTTTATTTTTCTGTGTGACTTATTTCAGTTAGAATCATCATACCTGAATCCACTCATTGGGCTGCTAAGGGCCTGATGACATAGATTTCATTGCTGAGTGATATTGCTTTGTAAGTAAATACCACAACTTCTTTATCCATTTTTCACTTTCTGTGATATTGAACTTGTACGGTAAACGAGGTTCTTGTAAACAGAGGCGTCTCAAACTTTGGGGTGGCTGTGTCTTTTTGATTTTAATTTCCCTAAGCTATAGGACCATAAGTGGCAGTGCCCTAGGCTCTGTTGCTTTGTTTTTTAGATGTTTCAGGAAACACCATACACTTCTCCCGAGTGTCTGTTGGCAATTTACATCGCGCCCATCAGCATAACAAGGCTCCCAGTTCTCCATGGCCTGTCCTGCCTTTCTGGATTTTACACTTTTTTCAGATGGCCCTTTTGACCGGGGGGAAGTGAGACTTCATTGTAGTGCCGATTGCCATTGCAAGCTTTCTTGGTTGGCCAAAAGGGCGCATGCTTTTTTTCCTGAATATATTCAGGAAAAAACGCATGCGCCCTTTTTGACCAAGTGCATCATTGTGGACGTTCTGCCTCTTTTCCTATGCTTTCAATGCAATTCCAGTCTACCTCCTGAAATCGGTTTCCTGCAATTCTGCCTCGCTTTCAAGTCCTCTTGGCAGCCTTACTTCAGTATATTTTTGGACGATAGCTGTCATTTATAACTCTGTAGGTTTGTGAATTACAGTACCCCTGAGCTCCTTTCTTCAACTCGCTTTCTTGTGAGCTGGCCGCAACACCGCAGGATGGCTTCAGGCCCTAATCTGGTTCCGGCATGGCACGCTGAGCCTTTGGTTATTTCCTCTTCCTGGTGGGAAATGAGAGTTAAATTTGCCCGTCCAGACACCTCCAGCTAGTCTCTCATTGGTTCTCGCTATTCCTGTTCATCTTCCGCAGAAATTGCAAACTGGGCCAAACAGGAGGTTAGAGGGACTGACTCTCCAAGTCGGGAGAGTGTTACTAAAGCATCTGGAATGTTGCACCCGAGTACCAGGGTACGAAAACTGAGACATATTTGAACACGTCTCCCGATCACATGGTTGATCATACTCTGAGTTCCACATGCTTGTTTTAGCTGAAGGAAGAATACCTTAAACCTGTGTAGTTGAAACCCGTGGAATGGGTACCATGCAATATGACTTCAAATGGTCTTCATTTGCTCACCTAATCTCTCCAATCCTATCACTGCTGCGTTTATGCCCCTGTACACATGCTTGATTCTCTTTCGGAGACATAGCAATCCATAGGCTTTAAGATACTTACTAGTCAGGTACATTCTTAGGCGTTTAATATGCGGTGTTGAGTCCATTTCGTTGAGCAAGGAGTAGCTCTTGTCTATTCCATATTTGGCTTAAGGAACTTTATCTGTGCTCATTTCAATCTCTGGTTTTATGAAGCACCCCAACTCACCTTTCTCCTTAAGCAAGCATAAGTTGGTTTTCTAAATTTGAGACCCTGTTCTGTTCTGTAATTCAGTTCCTGTGTAGCCAAGTTTACATTCCGTGTATTAGTGATATCTTATGATGTTTCTTTTTCTGTGTGACTTATTTCAGTTAGAATCATCATACCTTAATCCACTCATTGTGCTGCTAAGGGCCTGATGACATAGATTTCATTGCTGAGTGATATTGCTTTGTAAGTAAATACCACAACTTCTTTATCCATTTTTCACTTTCTGCGATGTTGAACTTGTACTGTAAACGAGGTTCTTGTAAACAGAGCCGTTCCAAACTTTGGGGTGGCTGTGTCTTTTTGATTATAATTTCCCTAAATAATAGGAACATAAGTGGAAGTGCCCTAGGCTCTGTTGCTTTGTTTTTTAGATGTTTCAGGACACACCATACACTTCTCCCGAGTGTCTGTTGGCAATTTACATCCCGCCCATCAGCATAACAAGGCTCCCAGTTCTCCATGGCCTGTCCTGCCTTTCTGGATTTTACACTTTTTTCAGATGGCCCTTTTGACCAGGGGGAAGTGAGACTTCATTGTAGTGCAGATTTCCTTTGCAAGCTTGCTTGGTTGGCCAAAAAGTGTGCATGCGTTTTTTCCTGAATATATTCAGGAAAAAACGCATGTGCCCTTTTTGGCCAAGTGCATCATTGTGGACTTTCTGCCTCTTTTCCTATGCTTTCAATGCAATTCCAGTCTACCTCCTGAAATCGGTTTCCTGCAATTTTGCCCCGCTTTCAAGTCCTCTTGGCAGCCTTACTTCAGTATATTTTTGGACGATAGCTGTCATTTATAACTCTGCAGGTTTGTGAATTACAGTGTCCCTGAGCTCCTTTCTTCAACTCGCTTTCTTTTGAGCTGGCCGCAACACCGAATGATGGCTTCAGGCCCTAATCTGGTTCCGGCACGGCACGCTGAGCCTTTGGTTATTTCCTCTTCCTGGTGGGAAATGATAGTTAAATTTGCCCGTCCAGACACCTTCAGCTAGTCTCTCATTGGTTCTCCCTATTCCTGTTCATCTTCCGCAGAAATTGCAAACTGGGCCAAACAGGAGTTTAAAGGCGCTGACTCTCCAAGTGGGGAGACTGTTAGTAAAGCGACTGGAATGTTGAACCCGAGTACCAGGGGAGGAAAACTGAGACATATTTGAACACGTCTCCCATTCACACGGTTGATCATACTCTGGGTTCCACATGCATGTTTTAGCTGAAGGAAGAATACCTTAAACCTGGAGAATTGAGACCCGTGGAATGGGTACCATGCAATATGACTTCAAAGGGTCTTCATTTGCTCACCGAACCTCTCCAGTCCTATCAGTGCTGCGTTTATACCCCTGTACACATGCTTGATTCTCTTTCGGAGACATAGCAATCCATAGGTTTTAAGATACTTACTAGTCAGGTACATTCTTAGGCGTTTAAAATGCGGTGTTGAGTCCATTTCGTTGAGCAAGGAGTAGCTCTTGTCTATTCCATATTTGGCTTAAGGAACTTTATCTGTGCTCATTTCAATCTCTGCTTTTATGCAGCACCCCAACTCAGCTTTCCCCTTAAGCAAGCATAAGTTGGTTTTCTAAATTTGAGACCCTGTTCTGTTCTGTAATTCAGTTCCTGTGTAGCCAAGTTTACATTCCGTGTATTACTGATATCTTATGATGTATCTTTTTCTGTGTGACTTATTTCAGTTAGAATCATCATACCTGAATCCACTCATTATTCTGCTAAGGGCCTGATGACATAGATTTCAGTGCTGAGTGATATTGCTTTGTAAGTAAATACCACAACTTCTTTATCCATTTTTCACTTTCTGTGATGTTGAACTTGTACTGTAAACGAGGTTCTTGTAAACAGAGGCGTCCCAAACTTTGGGGTGGCTGTGTGTTTTTGATTTTAATTTCCCTAAGCTATGGGACCATAAGTGGAAGTGCCCTAGGTTCTGTTGCTTTGTTTTTTAGATGTTTCAGGAAACACCATACACTTCTCCCTATTTTCTGTTGGCAAGTTACATCCCGCCCATCAGCATAACAAGGCTCCCAGTTCTCCATGGCCTGTCCTGCCTTTCTGGATTTTACACTTTTTTCAGATGGCCCTTTTGACCGGGGGGAAGTGAGACTTCATTGTAGTGCAGATTTCCTTTGCAAGCTTGCTTGGTTGGCCAAAAAGGGCGTATGCGTTTTTTCCTGAATATATTCAGGAAAAAACGCATACGCCCTTTTTGGCCAAGTGCATCATTGTGGACGTTCTGCCTCTTTTCCTATGCTTTCAATGCAATTCCAGTCTACCTCCTGAAATCGGTTTCCTGCAATTCTGCCCCGCTTTCAAGTCCTCTTGGCAGCCTTACTTCAGTATATTTTTGGACGAAAGCTGTCATTTATAACTCTGCAGGTTTGTGAATTACAGTGCCCCTGAGCTCCTTTCTTCAACTCACTTTCTTGTGAGCTGGCCGCAACACCGCAGGATGGCTTCAGGCCCTAATCTGGTTCCGGCACGGCACGCTGAGCCTTTGGTTAATTCCTCTTCCTGGTGGGAAATGAGAGTAAAATTTGCCCGTCCAGACACCTCCAGCTAGTCTCTCATTGGTTCTCGCTATTCCTGTTCATCTTCCGCAGAAATTGCAAACTGGGCCAAACAGGAGGTTAAAGGGACTGACTCTCCAAGTCGGGTGAGTGTTAGTAAAGCGTCTGGAATGTTGCACCCGAGTACCAGGGGAGGAAAACTAAGACATATTTGAACACGTCTCCCGATCACATGGTTGATCATACTCTAGGTTCCACTTGCATGTTTTAGCTGAAGGAAGAATACCTCAAAACTGGGTAGTTGAGACCCGTAGAACGGGTGCCATGCAATATGACTTCAAAGGGTCTTCATTTGCTCACCGAACCTCTCCAATCCTATCACTGCTGTGTTTATGCCCCTGTACACACGCTTGATTCTCTTTTGTAGACATAGCCACCCATACGTTTTAAGATACTTACTAGTCAGGTACATTCTTAGGCGTTTAATATGGGGTGTTGAGTCCATTTCGTTGAGCAAGGAGTAGCTCTTGTCTATTCCATATTTGGCTTAAGGAACTTTATCTGTGCTCATTTCAATCTCTGGTTTTATGCAGCACCCCAACTCAACTTTCCCCTTAAGCAAGGATAAGTTGGTTTTCTAAATTTGAGACCCTGTTCTGTTCTGCAAGTCAGTTCTTGTGTAGCCAAGTTTACATTCCGTGTGTTAGTGATATCTTATGATGTTTCTTTTTCTGTGTGACTTATTTCAGTTAGAATCATCGTATGTAACTCTACTCATTATGCTGCTACAGGCCTGATGACATAGATTTCATTGCTGAGTGATACTGCATTGTACGAGAGTTCCACAACTTATTTATCCATTTTTCACTTTCTGTGATATTGAACTTGTATGGTAAACGAGGTTGTGGTAAACAGAGCCGTCCCAAACTTTGGGGTGGCTGTGTCTTTTTTATTTTAATTTCCCTAAGCTATAGGACCATAAGTGGAAGTGCCCTAGGCTCTGTTGCTTTGTTTTTTAGATGTTTCAGGAAACACCATACACTTCTCCCGAGTGTCTGTTGGCAATTTACATCCCGCCCATCAGCATAACAAGGTTCCCAGTTCTCCATGGCCTGTCCTGCCTTTCTGGATTTTACACATTTTTCAGATGGCCCTTTTGACCGGGGGGAAGTGAGACTTCATTGTAGTGCAGATTTCCTTTGCAAGCTTGCTTGGTTGGCCAAAAAGGGCGTATGCGTTTTTTCCTGAATATATTCAGGAAAAAACGCATACGCCCTTTTTGACCAAGTGCATCATTGTGGACGTTCTGCCTCTTTTCCTATGCTTTCAATGCAATTCCAGTCTACCTCCTGAAATCGGTTTCCTGCAATTCTGCCCCGCTTTCAAGTCCTCTTCGCAGCCTTACTTCAGTATATTTTTGGACGATAGCTGTCATTTATAACTCTGCAGGTTTGTGAATTACAGTGCCCCTGAGCTCCTTTCTTCAACTCGCTTTCTTGTGAGCTGGCCGCAACACCGCAGGATGGCTTCAGGCCCTAATCTTGTTCCGGCACGGCACGCTGAGCCTTTGGTTATTTCCTCTTCCTGGTGGGAAATGAGAGTTAAATTTGCCCGTCCAGACACCTCCAGCTAGTCTCTCATTGGTTCTCCCTATTCCTGTTCATCTTCCGCAGAAATTGCAAACTGGGCCAAACAGGAGGTTAAAGGCGCTGACTCTCCAAGTCGGGAGAGTGTTAGTAAAGCGTCTGGAATGTTGCACCCGAGTACCAGGGGAGGAAAACTGAGACATATTTGAACACGTCTCCCAATCACATGGTTGATCATACTCTGGGTTCCACATGCATGTTTTAGCTGAAGGAAGAATACCTTAAACTTGGGTAGTTGAAACCCGTGGAATGGGTACCATGCAATATGACTTCAAAGGGTCTTCATTTGCTCACCGAACCTCTCCAATCCTATCACTGCTGCGTTTATGACCCTGTACACATGCTTGATTCTCTTTCGGAGACATAGCAATCCATAGGTTTTAAGATACTTACTAGTCAGGTACATTCTTAGGCGTTTAATATGCGGTGTTGAGTCCATTTCGTTGAGCAAGGAGTAGCTCTTGTCTATTCCATATTTGGCTTAAGGAACTTTATCTGTGCTCATTTCAATCTCTGGTTTTATGCAGCACCCCAACTCACCTTTACCCTTAAGCAAGCATAAGTTGGTTTTCTAAATTTGAGACCCTGTTCTGTTCTGTAATTCAGTTCCTGTGTAGCCAAGTTTACATTCCGTGTATTACTGATATCTTATGATATTTCTTTTTCTGTGTGAGTTATTTCAGTTAGAATTATCATTCCTGAATCCACTCATTATGCTGCTACGGGCCTGATGACATAGATTTCATTGCTGAGTGATATTGCTTTGTAAGTAAATACCACAACTTCTTTATCCATTTTTCACTTTCTGCGATGTTGAACTTGTACTGTAAACGAGATTCTTGTAAACAGAGGCGTCCCAAACTTTGGGGTGGCTGTGTCTTTTTGATTTTAATTTCCATAAGCTATAGGACCATAAGTGGAAGTGCCCTAGGCTCTGTTGCTTTGTTTTTTAGATGTTTCAGGAAACACCATACACTTCTCCCGAGTGTCTGTTGGCAATTTACATCCCGCCCATCAGCATAACAAGGCTCCCATTTCTCCATGGCCTGTCCTGCCTTTCTGGATTTTACACTTTTTTCAGATGGCCCTTTTGACCGGGGGAAAGTGAGACTTCATTGTAGTGCAGATTTCCTTTGCAAGCTTGCTTGGTTGGCCAAAAAGGGCGTATGCGTTTTTTCCTGAATATATTCAGGAAAAAACGCATACGCCCTTTTTGGCCAAGTGCATCATTGTGGACGTTCTGCCTCTTTTCCTATGCTTTCAATGCAATTCCAGTCTACCTCCTGAAATCGGTTTCCTGCAATTCTGCCTTGCTTTCAATATTTCTTCATAGCCTTACCTCAATATATTTTTTGAAAATAGTTGGCCTTTATAACTCTGCAGGTTTTTGAATTGCAGTGGCCCTTAGCCCCACTTTTCAGCTCTTATTTTTGTGGTCTTGCCCCATAACCACAGGTTTCCTTGAAGCCCTATTTTTCTTCTGGGGCACCTTGCTGTGCCTTTGGTTAATTCTTCTTACTGATGTGACATTAGAGTGACATGTGCCCATTGAAACCGCTACAGCTTGTTTCTCACTGGTTCCCCCTATTCCCATTCATCCTCTACACTAACTGCAGACTGTGCGATACCAGAACTTAAAGGCATTGGCTCCATGTGGGGATGTTGTTAGTAAAGTGGCTGGAATGTCGATCCGGAGCCCCAGGAGAGGAAAAATGAGGTGTGTTTTAGAAACCTTTCCCGATCATATGGTATACCAGTCGCTGGGTTTCCCAAGCATGGTTTAGCTGTAGGAAGATTCCCTTCAACCTGGAGTGTTGGGACCCTTGGACTGAGTAGCATGAAGTATTGCATTAAACTTTCGGCAGTTGCTCACCAAAGCTCACCAATCCTCTCAGCCCCAAGTGTCCAGCCTTATGTCTTATCAAGCTGTGGGTTTATATGTGGTCAATCCAGGTTGCATCACAGCCCCTGAGCGAATTTTGTAAGAATTTTTCTCTCTTTCATTGTTTCAGCGTTTTGTTTTTAAAATTTATTTCTATAATGGGGTTTAGCTCATTTTCACTGCTGTGTTTGTGCCGCTCTGCACACACTTGATTCCCTTATGGAGATATATGAATACATGGGTTTTAAGATTCTTATTACTCAGATATATTTCTCTGCGGTGTATAGGGTGTGTTGAGGCCAGTTCATTGAGCAAGGTGTAGATCTTGTCTAATACCTATTTGGTTTATTGAACGGTATCTGTGCTAATTTCAAACTCTGGTTTTATGCATCACCCCACCTCTCCTTTCCCCTTAAGCTGACATAAGTGTGTTTTCTAAATGTGAGACACTGTTCTGTTCTGTAATTCATTTCTTGTGCAGCCATATTTACCCTCCCTCTATAAGTGATATCTTATGATATGTTTCTTTTTCTGTTTGACTTATTTCAAGTAGTATTATCGGACCTAAATCCACTCTTTATCCTTCTACTAGCCTTATTACATTGATTTCATGGTGAAGAGATATTCCATTGTACATAAGTACCACATCTTCTTTATCCATTGTTCTCTTTCCTGGGATATTTAAGGTGTACTGAAGTTGAGGTTCTTGTAAACAGAGTAGCCCTAAACTGTGGTGTGCTTGTGTCTTGTTGATTTTTAGACTTCCCTAGATATACTCCCATGATTGGAAGTGTCCTATGCTCTGTAGCTCTGTTTTTTAGATGATGTAGGAACCACCATACACTTCTCCAGAGTGGCTCTCGGCAGTTCACACACTGCCCATCAGCGTATAAAGGCTCCCTTTTCTCCATGGCCTGTCCTGCATTTCTGGTTTTTACAAATTTTTAGGATGGCCCTTTTGACCGGTGGGAAGTGAGACTTCTTTGTTGTGCACATTTGCATTGCTTGCTTGCTTCGTTGCCCATAAAGTGCGTATGCGTTTTTTCCTGGATATAATCAGGAAAAAACGCATACGCCCTTTTGGGCCAACTGCATCATTGTCGAAATTCTGCCGCTTTTCATGTGCATTAAAGACGAGTCCAATCTATCTCTTGAAATCTGTTTCTTGCAATTCTGTCTTGCATTCAGATCCTCTTCTTTGCCTTACCTCAACATATTTTTGGACATTAGTTTTCATTTATAACTCTGCAGGTTTGTGAATTGCAGTGACCCTGAGCTCCATTTTTTAAGTTGCTCTTTTGTGAGCTGGCCACAAACCCACAGGATTGCTTCAGGCCCTATTTTGGCTCCGGCGAGGCAGGCTGAGCCTTTCTTTAATTCTTATTCTTAATGGGAAATTAGAGTGATATGTGCCCGTCCAAACCCCTACAACTATTCTCTCATTGGTTCCCCCTCTTCCCGTTCATCCTTCTCACAATTTGCAAAATGTGTGAAACAGAAGTTTAAATGTGCTGATTCTCCAAGTGGGGAGATTCTAAGTAACATGTCTGGAATGGTGAACAGGAGCACCAGGAGAGGATAAATGAGGTGCATTTTAGACACATCTCCCGATCACATGGTGTACAGTCCTCTGGGTTTTCCATGCATGTTTTAGCTGTAGGAAGATCCCTTGAACCTGCAGATTTGGGACCCATTGAATGGGTACCAGGTAGTATTACTTTAAAGGGTGTGCATTTCCTCACCCAACCTCACATTTCTCTTAGCGCAAACAGTTTCCAGCCTTATGTCTCATCCTGCTGTGGGTCTAGATGTGTTCAATCCATGTTGCATCACCGTCCCTGAGGAAAAGTTGTAAGAGGTTTTTTCTGTCTCTCTGTCGTTTATTTTTTTCAATTTATTACTATATTGGTTACAGCTGATTTTCAAAGCTCTGTTTCTTGCTGCTGTACATCCACTTGATTCACGTACAGAGAGTCATCAATAAATTCTTTTTCAGATTCTTACCAGTCGTATATATTCTTTTCCGGTGACTTGAGTGTGCTGAGTGCAGTTCTTTTAGCTACCGTGTAGGCCTTGTTGATTATCAGTTTGGTATTTGGAATGGTATCTTTGCTAATTTCAACCTCCTGGATGATGCCTCACCCCTCCCCACCTTTCCCGTTTAGCAGCCTTATGCGTGTTTTCTACATATTTGACTATGTTTTTGTTTTGTAATTTATTTCATGTGTAGCCATTTTGGATTCCACCTTTAAGTGATATCTTATGATATGTGTCTTTTTCTTTTTGAATTCTGTCACTTAGAATGATCATACGTAACTCCTCCGGAGTTGTTACAACTGGCCATATTTCATTGATTTCCAGGCTGAATAATATTCCACTCTACCTAAGTACCACATCTCTATCCATTTTTTCCCTCCAGAGACATTTAAGTTATATCCTAGTCGAGGATCTTTTAAACAGAGAGGGGGTAAACATTGGGGTGCCTGTGTCCTCTCGATTTTTGTTTTTCCCAAGATATACGCCCATGAGGGCAAGTGCCCTATGCTCTGTAGCTCATTTTTTAGATGCTTTAGTAAACACAATACACTTCTCCAGAATGGCCGTTGGCAATATACATTTCCACTATAAGTCTCACAGGGCTCCCTCTTCTCGTTGCCCTGTCCTGCATTTCTGTTGTTTACGCTTTATGAGGATGGCTCTTCTGACTGATGCAAAGTGATATCTTTTGTAGTATTGACTTCCAGTGCCCACCTGTTTGGTTGGCTAAAAAAGTGTATGCCCTTTTCTTGAATATATACAGAAAAAAACGCATACACCCTTTTTGGCCAACTGCAATGTTGGCAATGTTCAGCTCCTTTTCTTGTGCTTAATGGCGAGTCCTTTCTACCTCCTCAAATCCCTTTCCTGCCATTCTCCCTTGCTTACAAGTCCTTTTCTCTGACTTTCCTCAAGACATTTTTCAGTGATGGATATTTTCAACTCTGCAGTTTTGTGAATTTTACTGCCCCTGAATTCCATTGTTCAACTTGTGTTTATGGGAACTGGCCACAAAGCAGCGGGATTTCCTCAAGCCCTATACTGTTTCCATGGGCAACCCTAGCCTTTGGTCAATTCGTCTTCCTGATTGGAAATTAGAGTGACATGTGCCTGTCTGAACACCTAGGACTTGTCTCTCATTGTTCCTCATCCTTCCGCTTCATCCTCTGGACAAATTCCAAACTGTACGCAACAGGATGTTGACAGTGCTGACATCTCCAAGTGGGGAGACTGTTAGTAAAGACGCTGGAGGGGTGAACCCGAGCACCAGGAGATGAGGAGATGAGATGCCTTTTCCAAACTCTTCCCGATCAGACGGTATACCATCCTCTGGGTGTGACAGACATGTTTTAGCAGTAGGAAGAGTCCCATTCATGTAAGGAGAACACCAGGGCTTTTTCAAAATCAGTGTCTCCCCGAAACCCAAACTGGGGAAGTTTTTAAGCTACGGCTACACATATGTTCATTAAGGGCCTTGGGAAGTAGGCAGAGTCCAAACTTTAGATGATTGAAGTCTTCAGGGTCAGAAGCACTCACCACCAGCTTCCCTTAGGCTACACTTTAACTATCATTGATAGATGATGTCAATAAAAATATCTATTCTTTTTCAGATTATTTCCCCTTATAGGTTATTGCAAAATGTTGAGTGTAGTTCCCTGTGCTATACAGTAGTTCCTTGTTGATGATCTATTTTATACATAGCAGTGTGTATGTGTTAATTCCAAACTGTTAATTTATCCCTCCTCCCACCTTTCCCCTTTGGTAATAATAAATTATAAGATTTTATACTTCTCAGAAATGGGGGAGCTGAAAGAGAGGTATCATTTTCAATGGAAAAGCATTTAAAACAAGATTGAAGGTTTAACCAAGATTATTAGATGTACATCCTTGGAAAGAAATCACTTCGTTTCTCTAATATTGACCTGACAAATAAGACAAACCTTTTCACTGAACTTGCTTATAAAAAGTGATGGAAATATCAAATGGAAGTGTTAGAAACATCTTATTTTACCCGAGCCTTATACACTGTTCTATGTTAACTACAGTTTGGCTCACACATCTGTTCATTGAGGTTACAATAGTCTCAATTTCTGTTACTGATCCTCCAGAGTGGACCCCAACAAGTGTCCCCCTGCCCAGTGTCATTGGGGCCAACAGATCGAGACTGAGTTTGGTTCACAAGCAAAGGAAACTTTATATTTTGATCAGAGAATGGAGAGGTGAGAGCATGCACTACCCCGTGGGCTGTGGGCTGGGCTGGGCTGCTGTGTAGAGATCCTGTCAGAGTCAGTGGGAGGGAGGGAGGCGGCGGATCTCTCGAGGGCCGGGTTGGCTGTAGCTCAGGCTCTATATCGTGGAGTCTGCACTGGGCCCCAGGAGCTGAGGTGTCGACCCAGCCATTCTGCACTAGGAAATCTGGTCTGAAGTGCCGGGTGTGGAACCTCTGCATGCGGGACCCTAGGAGCACGTGAAATTAGACAAAGCACAAAGGATAAAAAAGGTTAGACTTGACTTTATTGCCCAGATTCTATTTTTATCTCCCAGGGATTTTTAATGGGCTTTGCTGGGGACAAACCCCTCCTCTGCCTTTTGTCCCGTTCCTCATTCTTGGAGTGCTGAGGGTGCAGACCCTTCTTCTGTAACTGCTGAGTGCTGAGTTGGGAGCCCTCATACCCTGGGGCGAGGGTCAGAGCTTCTCCCCAGCAGCCTCCCGGTGACGTTGATTGTCCCCAGGCCCCCTGCCTCCCTGCTCGTCCACCTGAGCACCAGCATTGGAAGTGTTATAGATTCTAATGACCTTTAAGGGTCCAGGAAAGAGATGTGCAGAGACGCTGTGGGGGCCGGTTTCACCCCGCCCCACATTTGTTCGGCCACCTTAGGCTGACCGTTTCTGCCAGCCTAGATGCTCTGACCAGTAGTCTGCGCTTTCTTCAATTAGGCCCCTGAATTAACGTACAAACAGCACCAGGTGTCAGAGCCCTGCCCGCTCAACTCCCAGACAGTCCAGGGTCAGTGGTGATAAGGACCATGATGGCTACTGAGTCAACAGCCTTTTGAAGTAAACAGGAGTTCAGCCGGTCTTATTGGCCACCATCATCACGGTGTCTGTAGGCTTTTCTATGGTGACAGTGTGGTATACTGTTCCCCCGCCAAGATTATTAGCTCCCCGCTGGGTGCAGTAAGTCCTGCAAGCAGTAGTCTACTCTTTTGGGACACACTCTTGTTGTTTTATGAGAGAAACTCCAGGTCAAGTGATGTTCACACGAGTCGTCATGGTGCCCTGTTGCCCCCGGTTATCTCTCTGGATGTTGGAGTTGGAGGGCCTCCTCACTCGAGGTCGGTGTGCCCACGGAGCGAACCCTGCAACTTCAGGGCATGGTTGGTGGTTAGGAGCACCACGTGGGGTCCTTTTCCCTTAGGAGGGAGGTGGCCTTTTGGGCTGCTGATTTCCAGGTTTTTAGATACCGCCAGTATCTTGGCCAGATGTGGCAGTGGGCCAAGCCCCTTAGTGACCGTAGTTTATCCTACCTGGATGGCATTCTTGCATTGTTCCATTTCAAGTGGTCCCAGTTTTTGCACTAATTCCCCAATGGCGATTCACCTTTCACCGGGAATGTAAAGGTCAAAGGGTTTAGCTAAATTAGGGAGTTCCAGGGCAAGGGTCTGAATTGACTGCTCTTTCCATTCTTGAAAGGCCACTTCTGGATTCTATTCAAAAGGATCATCATCTTTTCCTTCCAGTGTTTCATATAGAGGCCCAGCTAGTAGACTGTAGTTAGGGATCCAGAAGCAGCAAACCCTGGCCTCCCCAGGAACCCCTAAGCTGTCTTCTAGTTTTAGAAAGGGGTAAGGCTGAAAATGGTTTCTTCCCTTTCCTGGGATGGGCTTCTCTGACCTTGTGTGAGAATGAAGCCCAGGCAGGTCACCGCAGTCTGTGATATTTGAGCTTTTTCTTGGACAACTTCTATCCTTTATTGGCTTGGTAGTTCAGAGGCCTCCTTAGTAGGGCTGGCGATCAGAATGTCGTCTGCATATTGAAGGAGGGTTTCCTTTTCCAGAGGTAGAACTTTTAGGTCTTTAGCTAAGCTTTCCCCAAAGACGGTGTGGGAATTTTTGCACCCTTGGGTCCAGACGGCCCGGAAGTATTGTTTTAGTTGTATGTTGAGTCCTGCCACTCACAAGCCAAAATTTCTTGTGACTCTGGGACTAATGGAATACAAAAGAAGGCATCATTGAAGACTAATACAGAATACCATGTCCTGGTGGTTGGTAGAATGACCAGCAGGGTGTAGGAATTAGGAGCAACTGGAGGTATATCCTCAGTGGCTTCACTGACTGTCCTGACATCCTTTACCAGGTCCCCAGCAGCCCATGGGGCTCTCGTGGTCAGACCAATCCCAGAATATGGAGCTCACCTGGGCAGGTACCCCACCCCCACCCCAGCCCACGGGGCTCTTGTGATCAGGCCCCTCCCAGGATACAGAGCTACCCTTGCAGGTACCGTGGCAGGGCTGGGCACACAGGAACCGTGCACATAGCCCTCATTGCAGAGCACCCCCAGCTCACCTGTCACTCAGAGCTGACACAGAGCACCTCAGAGCAGGACTTGAACTAACAAACAGCAGCTGCGACAGGTCTGTGACCCTGGGCATCACTCCGTGAGGCCTCCCTCCACCTGGTCTTCCAGAGACTTCCACTGCACCCGGGGCACCAGGCCTCTGTCTCCAACCACCACCCACCCCTCCTCTCCCTGACTCCTGGGTTCCTCTCATTAGGAGAGGGTTTTCTTGAAGTTGTCTCCCACTCATGGGCCAGATAAAATGATTAGAAAACAAGCCAAAGCTGCAGCCCCTTGTCTATCCTGACTCTCAGGAGCCCACACCTGTTCCTTGGACCTGGCCGGTTCAGCAAGTTCCATTTTCTGCAACTGTGAGTCCCTGAGGGGTGATGATTGGCTGACCTGGGCAGCCTTACCGTGCCGGCCAGCCCTCCCCAGGTGTGCCTGGGTTGAGATCAATATAAATACCACTCCAGGCAGCAAGAGCCCCTGCAGCCGTGCCTGACACCATTTTCTTTGCCCTGTCAGCAGTCTCGGGGCTGGGCTGGTGGGAGGGAGTGAGAGGCCACGGCTTTGTGGGTGGCCCAGTGTGAGTGGGGCTCTGCTGGACTTTCTGCAGCAGTTGCCAGGCTGCCACCTGCTAAAGAAGAGGATGTGTCACCCATACCTGCTGCTGGAATTTCTCCCTGGGCAGAGGTGAGGAAGGAAAAAAGCAGTGGGGGCAGGGACAGGACGGGTATCTCAGGCAAGGAAATGGAAATCTTCCAGAAGAGCACCCAGGGCCAGGACCATCCTGGCTGGCCTGCAGGCACCAAGTCGGCTGGCATGCTGTCACTCGTGTGGCTCTATGGCCCTTCCTCTAGGCTTTCAAGTCCTTGTATATATTCAGGTGTTTTACCTGGGACGGGTGGGAATAGTTCAGCAACAACTGGCCTGGGGCTCAGATCACGTTTACTCACAGATGCCTCGGCACGGTGCCCCAGCTTTGCAATGAGGACGCTTGTTGCGTGGGGGCTGCTGGCTGAATGGGAGACGATTCCCCACCACTGACCAACTTCAGAATTGTTTACAACTGGAGCAAGTGCCCTGATACGGTTTTCCTCTGTGTAACTGGTGGGTTCTGTGTTTTTTTCTCTTTTTCGTTTTTGGTTCAAGGTAGATTTTATTCCTCTTTTTTGTATTTACAGATATAAGCATGGAAATAATTTATTCATATAAATACATGTATGTGCAGGGAATAATTGTTTTTTCTGTTTTATTTTTTAAATTTTATTTCTTTTTAATTTTGAATTTTATTTTATATTTTTATACAGCAGGTTCTTATTGGTTATCTATTTTATACATATAAATGTATACATGCCAATCCCAGTCTCTCAACTCCTCCCACCACCACCCCCCCAACAGCTTTCCCCCCTTGTTGTCCATACGTTTGTTGTCTACATCTGTTGCTCTATTTATGCCTTGCAAAATGGTTAATCTGTACAGTTTTTCTAGGTTCCACATATATGCATGAATATACAAGATTTGTTTTTCTCTTTCTGACTTACTTCACTCTGTATGACAGTCTCTAGATCCATCGACGTCTCTACAAATGACCCAATTTCATTCCTTTTCATGGCTTAGTAATATTCCATTTTATATATGTACCACAGCTTTATGCATTCGTCTGTCTGTGGGCATTTAGGTTGCTTCCATTACCTCGATATTGTAAATAGTGATGCAATGAACATTGCGGTGAATGACTCTTTTTGATTTATGGTTTTGTCTGGGTATATGTCCAGTACTGGGATTGCTGTATCATATGGTAATTCTATTGTTAGTTTCTTAAGAAATTCTATATTGTTCTCCATAATGACTGTATCAATTTATATTCCCAACAATAGTGGAAGAGGGTTCCTTTTCTCCACACCCTTTCCAGCATTTTTTGTTTCTGGATTTTCAATGATGCCTATTCTACAAGGTGTGGGGTGATACCTCATTGTTGAATCCATTTCGTTGAGCAAGGGGTAGGTCTTGTCTATTAAATATTTGGCTTATGGAACGGTATCTGTGCTAATTTCAAACTCTGCTTTTATGCAGCACCCCAACTCACCTTCCCCTTAAGCAAGCATAAGTTGGTTTTCTAAATTTGAGACCATGTTCTGTTTTGTAATTCAGTTCATGTGTAGCCAAGTTCACATTCCGTGTATTAGTGATACCTTATGATGTTTCTTTTTCTGTGTGACTTATTTCACTTAGAATCATCGTGCCTCAATCCACTCATTATGCTGGTACGGGCCTGGTGACATAGATTTCATTGCTGAGTGGTATTCTGTTGTACATAAGTACCGCAACTTCTTTATCCATTATTTGCTCTCTGAGATATTTAACTTGTGCCGCAGAACAGATTCCTGTAAAAAGATCGGTCCCAAATTATGGGGTGGCTGTGTCTTTTTGATTTTAATTTCCCTAAGCTATAGGACCATAAGTGGAAGTGCCCTAGGCTCTGTTGCTTAGTTTTTTAGATGTTTCAGGAAACACCATACACTTCTCCCGAGTGTCTGTTGGCAATTTACATCCCGCCCATCAGCATAACAAGGCTCCCAGTTCTCCATGGCCTGTCCTGCCTTTCTGGATTTTACACTTTTTTCAGATGGCCCTTTTGACCGGGGGGAAGTGAGACTTCATTGTAGTGCAGATTTCCTTTGCAAGCTTGCTTGGTTGGCCAAAAAGGGCGTATGCGTTTTTTCCTGAATATATTCAGGAATAAACGCATACGCACTTTTTGGCCAAGTGCATCATTGTGGACGTTCTGCCTCTTTTCCTATGCTTTCAATGCAATTCCAGTCTACCTCCTGAAATCGGTTTCCTGCAATTCTGCCCCGCTTTCAAGTCCTCTTGGCAGCCTTACTTCAGTATATTTTTGGACGATAGCTGTCATTTATAACTCTGCAGGTTTGTGAATTACAGTGCCCCTGAGCTCCTTTCTTCAACTCGCTTTCTTTTGAGCTGGCCGCAACACTGCAGGATGGCTTCAGGCCCTAATCTGGTTCCGGCACGGCACGCTGAGCCTTTGGTTAATTCCTCTTCCTGGTGGGAAGTGAGAGTTAAATTTGCCCGTCCAGACACCTCCAGCTAGTCTCTCATTGGTTCTCCCTATTCCTGTTCATCTTCCGCAGAAATTGCAAACTGGGCCAAACAGGAGGTTAAAGGCACTGACTCTCCAAGTGGGGAGAGTGTTAGTAAAGCGTCTGGAATGTTGCACCCGAGTACCAGGGGAGGAAAACTGACACATATTTGAACACGTCTCCCATTCACACAGTTGATCATACTCTGGGTTCCACATGCATGTTTTAGCTGAAGGAAGAATACCTTAAACGTGGGTAGTTGAAACCTGTGGAATGGGTACCATGCGATATGACTTCAAAGGGTCTTCATTTGCTCACCGAAACTCTCCAATCCTATCACTGCTGCGTTTATGCCCCTGTACACATGCTTGATTCTCTTTTGGAGACATAGCAATCCATAGGTTTTAAGATACTTACTAGTCAGCTACATACTTAGGCGTTTAATATGCGGTGTTGAGTCCATTTCGTTGAACAAGGAGTAGATCTTGTCTATTCCATATTTGGCTTAAGGAACTTTATCTGTGCTCATTTCAATCTCTGGTTTTATGCAGCACCCCAACTCACCTTTCCCCTTAAGCAAGCATAAGTTGGTTTTCTAAATTTGAGACCCTGTTCTGTTCTGTAATTCAGTTCCTGTGTAGCCAAGTTTACATTCCGTGTATTACTGATATCTTATGATGTTTCTTTTTCTGTGTGACTTATTTCAGTTAGAATCATCATACCTGAATCCACTCATTGTGCTGCTAAGGGCCTGATGACATAGATTTCATTGCTGAGTGATATTGCTTTGTAAGTAAATACCACAACTTCTTTATCCATTTTTCACTTTCTGCGATGTTGAACTTGTACGGTAAATGAGGTTCTTGTAAGCAGAGGCGTCCCAAACTTTGGGGTGGCTGTGTCTTTTTGATTTTAATTTCCCTAAGCTATAGGACCATAAGTGGAAGTGCCCTAGGCTCTGTTGCTTTGTTTTTTAGATGTTTCAGGAAACACCATACACTTCTCCCGAGTGTCTGTTGGCAATTTACATCCCGCCCATCAGCATAACAAGGCTCCCAGTTCTCCATGGCCTGTCCTGCCTTTCTGGATTTTACACTTTTTTCAGATGGCCCTTTTGACCGGGGGGAAGTGAGACTTCATTGTAGTGCAGATTTCCTTTGCAAGCTTGCTTGGTTGGCCAAAAAGTGCGTATGCGTTTTTTCCTGAATATATTCAGGAAAAAACGCATACGCCCTTTTTGGCCAAGTGCATCATTGTGGACGTTCTGCCTCTTTTCCTATGCTTTCAATGCAATTCCAGTCTACCTCCTGAAATCGCTTTCCTGCAATTCTTGCCCCGCTTTCAAGTCCTCTTGGCAGCCTTACTTCAATATATTTTTGGACGATAGCTGTCATTTATAACTCTGCAGGTTTGTGAATTACAGTGCCCCTGAGCTCCTTTCTTCAACTCGCTTTCTTGTGACCTGGCCACAAAACCGCAGGATGGCTTCAGGCCCTAATCTGGTTCCGGCACGGCACGCTGAGCCTTTGGTTATTTCCTCTTCCTGGTGGGAAATGAGAGTTAAATTTGCCCGTCCAGACACCTCCAGCTAGTCTCTCATTGGTTCTCCCTATTCCTGTTCATCTTCCGCAGAAATTGCAAACTGGGCCAAACAGGAGGTTAAAGGGACTGACTCTCCAAGTGGGGAGAGTGTTAGTAAAGCATCTGGAATGTTGCACCCGAGTACCAGGGGAGGAAAACTGACACATATTTGAACACGTCTCCCGTTCACACGGTTGATCATACTCTGGGTTCCACATGCATGTTTTAGCTGAAGCAAGAATACCTTAAACGTGGGTAGTTGAAACCTGTGGAATGGGTACCATGCGATATGACTTCAAAGGGTCTTCATTTGCTCACCGAACCTCTCCAATCCTATCACTGTTGCGTTTATGCCCCTGTACACACGCTTGATTCTCTTTTGGAGACATAGCAATCCATAGGTTTTAAGATACTTACTAGTCAGGTACATTCTTAGGCGTTTAATATGCGGTGTTGAGTCCATTTCGTTGAGCAAGGAGTAGCTCTTGTCTATTCCATATTTGGCTTAAGGAACTTTATCTATGCTCATTTCAATCTCTGGTTTTATGCAGCACCCCAACTCACCTTTCCCCTTAAGCAAGCATAAGTTGGTTTTCTAAATTTGAGACCCCGTTCTGTTTTGGAATTCAGTTCCTGTGTAGCCAAGTTTACATTCCATGTATTAGTGATATCTTATGATGTTTCTTTTTCTGTGTGACTTATTTCAGTTAGAATCATCGTACCTGAATCCACTCTTTATGCTGCTACGGGCCTGATGACATAGATTTCATTGCTGAGTGATACTGCATTGTACGTAAGTACCACAAGTTCTTTATCCATTTTTCACTTTCTGTGATATTGAACTTGTACGGTAAACGAGGTTCTTGTAAACAGAGGCGTTCCATACTTTGGGGTGGCTGTGTCTTTTTGATTTTAATTTCCCTAAGCTATAGGACCATAAGTAGAAGTGCCCTAGGCTCTGTTGCTTTGTTTTTTAGATGTTTCAGGAAACACCATACACTTCTCCGGAGTGTCTGTTGGCAATTTACATCCCGCCCATCAGCATAACAAGGCTCCCAGTTCTCCATGGCCTGTCCTGCCTTTCTGGATTTTACACTTTTTTCAGATGGCCCTTTTGACCGGGGGGAAGTGAGACTTCATTGTAGTGCAGATTTCCTTTGCAAGCTTGCTTGGTTGGCCAAAAAGGGCGTATGCGTTTTTTCCTGAATATATTCAGGAAAAAACGCATACGGCCTTTTTGGCCAAGTGCATCATTGTGGACGTTCTGCCTCTTTTCCTATGCTTTCAATGCAATTCCAGTCTACCTCCTGAAATCGGTTTCCTGCAATTCTGCCCCGCTTTCAAGTCCTCTTGGCAGCCTTACTTCAGTATATTTTTGGACGATAGCTGTCATTTATAACTCTGCAGGTTTGTGAATTACAGTGCCCCTGAGCTCCTTTCTTCAACTCGCTTTCTTGTGACCTGGCCGCAAAACCGCAGGATGGCTTCAGGCCCTAATCTGGTTCCGGCACGGCACGCTGAGCCTTTGGTTATTTCCTCTTCCTGGTGGGAAATGAGAGTTAAATTTGCCCGTCCAGACACCTCCAGCTAGTCTCTCATTGGTTCTCCCTATTCCTGTTCATCTTCCGCAGAAATTGCAAACTGGGCCAAACAGGAGGTTAAAGGCGCTGACTCTCCAAGTGGGGAGAGTGTTAGTAAAGCATCTGGAATGTTGAACCCGAGTACCAGGGGAGGAAAACTGAGACATATTTGAACACGTCTCCCGTTCACACGGTTGATCATACTCTGGGTTCCACATGCATGTTTTAGCTGAAGGAAGAATACCTTAAACCTGGAGAGTTGAGACCCGTGGAATGGGTACCATGCAATATGACTTCAAAGGGTCTTCATTTGCTCACCGAAGCTCTCCAATCCTATCACTGCTGCGTTTATGCCCCTGTACACATGCTTGATTCTCTTTAGGAGACATAGCAATCCATAGGTTTTAAGATACTTAATAGTCAGGTACATTCTTAGGCGTTTAATATGGGGTGTTGAGTCCATTTCGTTGAGCAAGGAGTAGCTCTTGTCTATTCCATATTTGGCTTAAGGAACTTTATCTGTGCTCATTTCAATCTCTGGTTTTATGCAGCACCCCAACTCACCTTTCCCCTTAAGCAAGCATAAGTTGGTTTTCTAAATTTGAGACCCTGTTCTGTTCTGTAATTCAGTTCCTGTGTAGCCAAGTTTACATTCCGTGTATTACTGATATCTTATGATGTTTCTTTTTCTGTGTGACTTATTTCAGTTAGAATCATCGTACCTGAATCCACTCATTATGCTGATACGGGCCTGATGTCATAGATTTCATTGCTGAGTGATACTGCTTTGTACATAAGTACCACAAGTTCTTTATCCATTTTTCACTTTCTGTGATATTGAACTTGTACGGTAAACGAGGTTCTTGTAAGCAGAGGCGTCCCAAACTTTGGGGTGGCTGTGTCTTTTTGATTTTAATTTCCCTAAGCTATAGGACCATAAGTGGAAGTGCCCTAGGCTCTGTTGCTTTGTTTTTTAGATGTTTCAGGAAACACCATACACTTCTCCCCAGTGGCTGTTGGCAATTTACATCCCGCCCATCAGCATAACAAGGCTCCCAGTTCTCCATGGCCTGTCCTGCCTTTCTGGATTTTACACTTTTTTCAGATGGCCCTTTTGACCGGGGGGAAGTGAGACTTCATTGTAGTGAAGATTTCCTTTGCAAGCTTGCTTGGTTGGCCAAAAAGGGCATATGCGTTTTTTCCTGAATATGTTCAGGAAAAAACACATACGCCCTTTTTGACCAAGTGCATCATTGTGGACGTTCTGCCTCTTTTCCTATGCTTTCAATGCAATTCCAGTCTACCTCCTGAAATCGCTTTCCTGCAATTCTGCCCCGCTTTCAAGTCCTCTTGGCAGCCTTACTTCAGTATATTTTTGGACGATAGTTGTCATTTATAACTCTGCAGGTTTGTGAATTACAGTGCCCCTGAGCTCCTTTCTTCAACTCGCTTTCTTGTGACCTGGCCGCAACACCACAGGATGGCTTCAGGACCTAATCTGGTTCCGGCACGGCACGCTGAGCCTTTGGTTATTTCCTCTTCCTGGTGGGAAATGAGAGTTAAATTTGCCCGTCCAGACACCTCCAGCTAGTCTCTCATTGGTTCTCGCTATTCCTGTTCATCTTCTGCAGAAATTGCAAACTGGGCCAAACAGGAGGTTAAAGGGACTGACTCTCCAAGTCGGGAGGGTGTTAGTAAAGCGTCTGGAATGTTGCACCCGAGTACCAGGGAACGAAAAGTGAGACATATTTGAACACGTTTCTCGATCACACGGTGGATCATACTCTGGGTTCCACATGCATGTTTTAGCTGAAGGAAGAATCCCTTAAACCTGGAGAGTTGAGACCCATGGAATGGGTACCATGCAATATGACTTCAAAGGGTCTGCATTTGCTCACCGAACCTCACCAATCTTATGAGCCCCAAGTGTCCAGCCTTATGTGTCACCCAGCTCTGGGTGTATATATGGTAAATGCAGGTTGCATCAGAAGCCTTGAATGAATTACTTAAGTATTGCTCTCTATTTCACTGTCATTGTGTTTTGCTTAAGAAATTTATTTTTAATATGGGATTTAGCTGATTTTCACTGCTTTAATGCCGCTGTACACACTCTTCATTCTCTTACAGAGATATATAAATCCATTGCTTTTATGATTCTTACTAGGCAGGTATATTCCTAGGCGTTGAATATGGGGTGTTGAGTCCATTTCGTTGAGCAAGGAGTAGCTCTGGTCTATTCCATATTTGCCTTATAGAATATTATCTGTGCTCATTTCAATCTCTGGTTTTATGCAGCACCCCAACTCACCTTTCCCCTTAAGCAAGCATAAGTTGGTTTTCTAAACTTGAGACCCTGTTCTGTTTTGGAATTCAGTTCCTGTGTAGCCAAGTTTACATTCCGTGTATTAGTGATATCTTATGATGTTTCTTTTTGTGTGTGACTTATTTCAGTTAGAATCATCGTACCTGAATCCACTCATTATGCTGCTACGGGCCTGATGACATAGATTTCATTGCTGAGTGATACTGCATTGTACGTAAGTACCACAAGTTCTTTATCCATTTTTCACTTTCTGTGATATTGAACTTGTACGGTAAACGAGGTTCTTGTAAACAGAGGCGTCCCAAACTTTGGGGTGGCTCTGTCTTTTTGATTTTAATTTCCCTAAGCTATAGGACCATAAGTGGAAGTGCCCTAGGCTCTGTTGCTTTGTTTCTTAGATGTTTCAGGAAACACCATACACTTCTCCTGAGTGTCTGTTGGCAATTTACATCCCGCCCATCAGCATAACAAGGCTCCCAGTTCTCCATGGCCTGTCCTGCCTTTCTGGATTTTACACTTTTTTCAGATGGCCCTTTTGACCGGGGGGAAGTGAGACTTCATTGTAGTGCAGATTTCCTTTGCAAGTTTGCTTGGTTGGCCAAAAAGGGCATATGCGTTTTTTCCTGAATATATTCAGGAAAAAACGCATACGCCCTTTTTGGCCAAGTGCATCATTGTGGACGTTCTGCCTCTTTTCCTATGCTTTCAATGCAATTCCAGTCTACCTCCTGAAATCGGTTTCCTGCAATTCTGCCCCGCTTTCAAGTCCTCTTGGCAGCCTTACTTCAATATATTTTTGGACAATAGCTGTCATTTATAACTCTGGAGGTTTGTGAATTACAGTGCCCCTGAGCTCCTTTCTTCAACTCGCTTTCTTGTGAGCTGGCCGCAACACCGCAGGATGGCTTCAGGCCCTAATCCGGTTCCGGCACGGCATGCTGAGCCTTTGGTTAATTCCTCTTCCTGGTGGGAAATGAGAGTTAAATTTGCCCGTCCAGACACCTCCAGCTAGTCTCTCATTGGTTCTCGCTATTCCTGTTCATCTTCCGCAGAAATTGCAAACTGGGCCAAACAGGAGGTTAAAGAGACTGACTCTCCAAGTCGGGAGAGTGTTAGTAAAGCATCTGGAATGTTGCACCCGAGTACCAGGGTACGAAAACTGAGACATATTTGAACACGTCTCCCGATCACATGGTTGATCATACTCTAGGTTCCACATGCATGTTTTAGCTGAATGAAGAATACCTTAAACCTGGGTAGTTGAAACCCGTGGAATGGGTACCATGCAATATGAGTTCAAAGGGTCTTCATTTGCTCACCGAACCTCTCCAATCCTATCACTGCTGCGTTTATGCCCCTGTACACACGCTTGATTCTCTTTTGGAGACATAGCAATCCATAGGTTTTAAGATACTTACTAGTCAGGTACATTCTTAGGCGTTTAATATGCGGTGTTGAGTCCATTTCGTTGAGCAAGGAGTAGCTCTTGTTTATTCCATATTTGGCTTAAGGAACTTTATCTGTGCTCATTTCAATCTCTGCTTTTATGCAGCACCCCAACTCACCTTTCCCCTTAAGCAAGCATAAGTTGGTTTTCTAAATTTGCGACCCTGTTCTTTTCTGTAATTCAGTTCCTGTGTAGCCAAGTTTACATTCCGTGTATTACTGATATCTTATGATGTTTCTTTTTCTGTGTGACTTATTTCAGTTAGAATCATCATACCTGAAACCACTCATTGTGCTGCTACGGGCCTGATGACATAGATTTCATTGCTGAGTGATATTGCTTTGTAAGTAAATACCACAAGTTCTTTATCTATTTTTCACTTTCTGTGATATTGAACTTGTACGGTAAATGAGGTTCTTGTAAACAGAGGCGTTCCATACTTTGGGGTGGCTGTGTCTTTTTGATTTTAATTTCCATAAGCTATAGGACCATAAGTGGAAGTGCCCTAGGCTCTGTTGCTTTGTTTTTTAGATGTTTCAGGAAACACCATACACTTCTCCCGAGTGTCTGTTGGCAATTTACATCCCGCCCATCAGCATAACAAGGCTCCCAGTTCTCCATGGCCTGTCCTGCCTTTCTGGATTTTACACTTTTTTCAGATGGCCCTTTTGACCGGGGGGAAGTGAGACTTCATTGTAGTGTAGATTTCCTTTGCAAGTTTGCTTGCTTGGCCAAAAAGGGCGTATGCGTTTTTTCCTGAATATATTCAGGAAAAAACGCATACGCCCTTTTTGGCCAAGTGCATCATTGTGGACGTTCTGCCTCTTTTCCTATGCTTTCAATGCAATTCCAGTCTACCTCCTGAAATCGGTTTCCTGCAATTCTGCCCCGCTTTCAAGTCCTCTTGGCAGCCTTACTTCAGTATATTTTTGGACGATAGCTGTCATTTATAACTCTGCAGGTTTGTGAATTACAGTGCCCCTAAGCTCCTTTCTTCAACTTGCTTTCTTTTGAGCTGGCCGCAACACCACAGGATGGCTTCAGGCCCTAATCTGGTTCTCGCATGGCACGCTGGGCCTTTGGTTAATTCCTCTTCCCGGTGGGAAATGAGAGTTAAATTTGCCCGTCCAGACACCTCCAGCTAGTCTCTCAGTGGTTCTCGCTATTCCTCTTCATCTTCCGCCGAAATTGCAAACTGGACCAAACAGGAGGTTAAAGGGACTGACTCTCCAAGTCGGGAGAGAGTTAGTAAAGCGTCTGGAATGTTGCACCCGAGTACCAGGGGACGAAAACTGAGACATATTTGAACACGTCTCCCGATCACATGGTTGATCATACTCTAGGTTCCACATGCATGTTTTAGCTGAAGGAAGAATACCTTAAACCTGGGTAGTTGAAACCCGTGTAATGGGTACCATGCAATATGAATTCAAAGGGTTTTCATTTGCTCACCGAACCTCTCCAATCCTATCACTGCTGCGTTTATGCCCCTGTACACATGCTTGATTCTCTTTTGGAGACATAGCAATCCATAGGTTTTAAGATACTTACTAGTCAGGTACATTCTTAGGCGTTTAATATGGGGTGTTGAGTCCTTTTCGTTGAGCAAGGAGTAGCTCTTGTCTATTCCATATTTGGCTTAAGGAACTTTATCTGTGCTCATTTCAATCTCTGGTTTTATGCAGCACCCCAACTCACCTTTCCCCTTAAGCAAGCATAAGTTGGTTTTCTAAATTTGAGACCCTGTTCTGTTCTGTAATTCAGTTCCTGTGAAGCCAAGTTTATATTCCGTGTATTACTGATATCTTATGATGTTTCTTTTTCTGTGTGACTTATTTCAGTTAGAATCATCGTACCTGAATCCACTCATTATGCTGCTACGGGCCTGATGACATAGATTTCATTGCTGAGTGATACTGCATTGTACGTAAGTACCACAAGTTCTTTATCCATTTTTCACTTTCTGTGACATTGAACTTGTACGGTAAACGAGGTTCTTGTAAACAGAGGCGTTCCATACTTTGGGGTGGCTGTGTCTTTTTGATTTTAATTTCCCTAAGCTATAGGACCATAAGTGGAAGTGCCCTAGGCTCTGTTGCTTTGTTTTTTAGATGTTTCAGGAAACACCATACACTTCTCCCGAGTGTCTGTTGGCAATTTACATCCCGCCCATCAGCATAACAAGGCTCCCAGTTCTCCATGGCCTGTCCTGCCTTTCTGGATTTTACACTTTTTCAGATGGCCCTTTTGACCGGGGGGAAGTGAGACTTCATTGTAGTGAAGATTTCCTTTGCAAGCTTGCTTGGTTGGCCAAAAAGGGCGTATGCGTTTTTTCCTGAATATAGTCAGGAAAAAAACGCATACGCCCTTTTTGGCCAAGTTCATCATTGTGGACGTTCTGCCTCTTTTCCTATGCTTTCAATGCAATTCCAATCTACCTCCTGAAATCGGTTTCCTGCAATTCTGCCCCGCTTTCAAGTCCTCTTGGCAGCCTTACTTCAGTATATTTTTGGACGATAGCTGTCATTTATAACTCTGCAGGTTTGTGAATTACAGTGCCCCTGAGCTCCTTTCTTCAACTTGCTTTCTTGTGACCTGGCCGCAACACCGCAGGATGGCTTCAGGCCCTAATCTGGTTCCGGCACGGCACGCTTAGCCTTTGGTTAATTCCTCTTCCTGGTGGGAAATGAGAGTTAAATTTGCCCGTCCAGACACCTCCAGGTAGTCTTTCATTGGTTCTCGCTATTCCTGTTCATCTTCCTCAGAAATTGCAAACTGGGCCAAACAGGAGGTTAAAGGGACTGACTCTCCAAGTGGGGAGAGTGTTAGTTAAGCATCTGGAATATTGCATCCGAGTACCAGCGTACGAAAACTGAGACATATTTGAACACGGCTCCCAATCACATGGTTGATCACACTCTAGGTTCCACATGCATGTTTTAGCTGAATGAAGAATACCTTAAACCTGGGTAGTTGAAACCCGTGGAATGGGTACCATGCAATATGACTTCAAAGGGTCTTCATTTGCTCACCGAACCTCTCCAATCCTATCACTGCTGCGTTTATGCCCCTGTACACATGCTTGATTCTCTTTTGGAGACATAGCAATCCATAGGTTTTAAGATACTTACTAGTCAGGTACATTCTTAGGCGTTTAATATGGGGTGTTGAGTCCTTTTCGTTGAGCAAGGAGTAGCTCTTGTCTATTCCATATTTGGCTTAAGGAACTTTATCTGTGCTCATTTCAATCTCTGGTTTTATGCAGCACCCCAACTCACCTTTCCCCTTAAGCAAGCATAAGTTGGTTTTCTAAATTTGAGACCCTGTTCTGTTCTGTAATTCAGTTCCTGTGTAGCCAAGTTTACATTCCGTGTATTACTGATATCTTATGATGTTTCTTTTTCTGTGTGACTTATTTCAGTTAGAATCATCATACCTGAATCCACTCATTGTGCTGCTAAGGGCCTGATGACATAGATTTCATTGCTGAGTGATATTGCTTTGTAAGTAAATACCACAAGTTCTTTATCCATTTTTCACTTTCTGTGATATTGAACTTGTAGGGTAAACGAGGTTCTTGTAAACAGAGGAGTTCCAAACTTTTGGGTGGCTGTGTCTTTTTGATTTTAATTTCCCTAAGCTATAGGACCATAAGTGGAAGTGCCCTAGGCTCTGTTGCTTTGTTTTTTAGATGTTTCAGGAAACACCATACACTTCTCCCAGGTGTCTGTTGGCAATTTACATCCCGCCCATCAGCATAACAAGGCTCCCAGTTCTCCATGGCCTGTCCTGCCTTTCTGGATTTTACACTTTTTTCAGATGGCCCTTTTGACCAGGGGGAAGTGAGACTTCATTGTAGTTCAGATTTCCTTTGCAAGTTTGCTTGGTTGGCCAAAAAGGGCGTATGCGTTTTTTCCTGAATATATTCAGGAAAAAACGCATACGCCCTTTTTGGCCAAGTGCATCATTGTGGACGTTCTGCCTCTTTTCCTATGCTTTCAATGCAATTCCAGTCTACCTCCTGAAATCGGTTTCCTGCAATTCTGCCCCGCTTTCAAGTCCTCTTGGCAGCCTTACTTCAATATATTTTTGGACAATAGCTGTCATTTATAACTCTGCAGGTTTGTGAATTACAGTGCCCCTGAGCTCCTTTCTTCAACTCGCTTTCTTGTGAGCTGGCCGCAACACCGCAGGATGGCTTCAGGCCCTAATCCGGTTCCGGCACGGCATGCTGAGCCTTTGGTTAATTCCTCTTCCTGGTGGGAAATGAGAGTTAAATTTGCCCGTCCAGACACCTCCAGCTAGTCTCTCATTGGTTCTCCCTATTCCTGTTCATCTTCCGCAGAAATTGCAAACTGGGCCAAACAGGAGGTTAAAGAGACTGACTCTCCAAGTCGGGAGAGTGTTAGTAAAGCATCTGGAATATTGCACCCGAGTACCAGGGTACGAAAACTGAGACATATTTGAACACGTCTCCCGATCACATGGTTGATCATACTCTAGGTTCCACATGCATGTTTTAGCTGAATGAAGAATACCTTAAACCTGGGTAGTTGAAACCCGTGGAATGGGTACCATGCAATATGAGTTCAAAGGGTCTTCATTTGCTCACCGAACCTCTCCAAATCTATCACTGCTGCGTTTATGCCCCTGTACACACACTTGATTCTCTTTTGGAGACATAGCAATCCATAGGTTTTAAGATACTTACTAGTCAGGTACATTCTTAGGCGTTTAATATGCGGTGTTGAGTCCATTTCGTTGAGCAAGGAGTAGCTCTTGTTTATTCCATATTTGGCTTAAGGAACTTTATCTGTGCTCATTTCAATCTCTGCTTTTATGCAGCACCCCAACTCACCTTTCCCCTTAAGCAAGCATAAGTTGGTTTTCTAAATTTGCGACCCTGTTCTTTTCTGTAATTCAGTTCCTGTGTAGCGAAGTTTACATTCCGTGTATTACTGATATCTTATGATGTTTCTTTTTCTGTGTGACTTATTTCAGTTAGAATCATCATACCTGAAACCACTCATTGTGCTGCTACGTGCCTGATGACATAGATTTCATTGCTGAGTGATATTGCTTTGTAAGTAAATACCACAAGTTCTTTATCCATTTTTCACTTTCTGTGATATTGAACTTGTACGGTAAATGAGGTTCTTGTAAACAGAGGCGTTCCATACTTTGGGGTGGCTGTGTCTTTTTGATTTTAATTTCCCTAAGCTATAGGACCATAAGTGGAAGTGCCCTAGGCTCTGTTGCTTTGTTTTTTAGATGTTTCAGGAAACACCATACACTTCTCCCAGGTGTCTGTTGGCAATTTACATCCCGCCCATCAGCATAACAAGGCTCCCAGTTCTCCATGGCCTGTCCTGCCTTTCTGGATTTTACACTTTTTTCAGATGGCCCTTTTGACCGGGGGGAAGTGAGACTTCATTGTAGTGTAGATTTCCTTTGCAAGTTTGCTTGCTTGGCCAAAAAGGGCGTATGCGTTTTTTCCTGAATATATTCAGGAAAAAACGCATACGCCCTTTTTGGCCAAGTGCATCATTGTGGACATTCTGCCTCTTTTCCTATGCTTTCAATGCAATTCCAGTCTACCTCCTGAAATCGGTTTCCTGCAATTCTGCCCCGCTTTCAAGTCCTCTTGGCAGCCTTACTTCAGTATATTTTTGGACGATAGCTGTCATTTATAACTCTGCAGGTTTGTGAATTACAGTGCCCCTAAGCTCCTTTCTTCAACTCGCTTTCTTTTGAGCTGGCCGCAACACCACAGGATGGCTTCAGGCCCTAATCTGGTTCTGGCATGGCACGCTGGGCCTTTGGTTAATTCCTCTTCCCGGTGGGAAATGAGAGTTAAATTTGCCCGTCCAGACACCTCCAGCTAGTCTCTCATTGGTTCTCGCTATTCCTGTTCATCTTCCGCCGAAATTGCAAACTGGACCAAACAGGAGGTTAAAGGGACTGACTCTCCAAGTCGGGAGAGAGTTAGTAAAGCGTCTGGAATGTTGCACCCGAGTACCAGGGGACGAAAACTGAGACATATTTGAACACGTCTCCCGATCACATGGTTGATCATACTCTAGGTTCCACATGCATGTTTTAGCTGAAGGAAGAATACCTTAAACCTGGGTAGTTGAAACCCGTGTAATGGGTACCATGCAATATGAATTCAAAGGGTCTTCATTTGCTCACCGAACCTCTCCAATCCTATCACTGCTGCGTTTATGCCCCTGTACACATGCTTGATTCTCTTTTGGAGACATAGCAATCCATAGGTTTTAAGATACTTACTAGTCAGGTACATTCTTAGGCGTTTAATATGGGGTGTTGAGTCCTTTTCGTTGAGCAAGGAGTAACTCTTGTCTATTCCATATTTGGCTTAAGGAACTTTATCTGTGCTCATTTCAATCTCTGGTTTTATGCAGCACCCCAACTCACCTTTCCCCTTAAGCAAGCATAAGTTGGTTTTCTAAATTTGAGACCCTGTTCTGTTCTGTAATTCAGTTCCTGTGAAGCCAAGTTTACATTCCGTGTATTACTGATATCTTATGATGTTTCTTTTTCTGTGTGACTTATTTCAGTTAGAATCATCGTACCTGAATCCACTCATTATGCTGCTACGGGCCTGATGACATAGATTTCATTGCTGAGTGATACTGCATTGTACGTAAGTACCACAAGTTCTTTATCCATTTTTCACTTTCTGTGATATTGAACTTGTACGGTAAACGAGGTTCTTGTAAACAGAGGCGTTCCATACTTTGGGGTGGCTGTGTCTTTTTGATTTTAATTTCCATAAGCTATAGGACCATAAGTGGAAGTGCCCTAGGCTCTGTTGCTTTGTTTTTTAGATGTTTCAGGAAACACCATACACTTCTCCCAAGTGTCTGTTGGCAATTTACATCCCGCCCATCAGCATAACAAGGCTCCCAGTTCTCCATGGCCTGTCCTGCCTTTCTGGATTTTACACTTTTTTCAGATGGCCCTTTTGACCGGGGGGAAGTGAGACTTCATTGTAGTGTAGATTTCCTTTGCAAGTTTGCTTGCTTGGCCAAAAAGGGCGTATGCGTTTTCTCCTGAATATATTCAGGAAAAAACGCATACGCCCTTTTTGGCCAAGTGCATCATTGTGGACGTTCTGCCTCTTTTCCTATGCTTTCAATGCAATTCCAGTCTACCTCCTGAAATCGGTTTCCTGCAATTCTGCCCCGCTTTCAAGTCCTCTTGGCAGCCTTACTTCAGTATATTTTTGGACGATAGCTGTCATTTATAACTCTGCAGGTTTGTGAATTACAGTGCCCCTAAGCTCCTTTCTTCAACTCGCTTTCTTTTGAGCTGGCCGCAACACCACAGGATGGCTTCAGGCCCTAATCTGGTTCTGGCATGGCACGCTGGGCCTTTGGTTAATTCCTCTTCCCGGTGGGAAATGAGAGTTAAATTTGCCCGTCCAGATACCTCCAGCTAGTCTCTCATTGGTTCTCGCTATTTCTGTTCATCTTCCGCCGAAATTGCAAACTGGACCAAACAGGAGGTTAAAGGGACTGACTCTCCAAGTCGGGAGAGAGTTAGTAAAGCGTCTGGAATGTTGCACCCGAGTACCAGGGGACGAAAACTCAGACATATTTGAACACGTCTCCCGATCACATGGTTGATCATACTCTAGGTTCCACATGCATGTTTTAGCTGAAGGAAGAATACCTTAAACCTGGGTAGTTGAAACCCGTGTAATGGGTACCATGCAATATGAATTCAAAGGGTCTTCATTTGCTCACCGAACCTCTCCAATCCTATCACTGCTGTGTTTATGCCCCTGTACACATGCTTGATTCTCTTTTGGAGACATAGCAATCCATAGGTTTTAAGATACTTACTAGTCAGGTACATTCTTAGGCGTTTAATATGGGGTGTTGAGTCCTTTTCGTTGAGCAAGGAGTAACTCTTGTCTATTCCATATTTGGCTTAAGGAACTTTATCTGTGCTCATTTCAATCTCTGGTTTTATGCAGCACCCCAACTCACCTTTCCCCTTAAGCAAGCATAAGTTGGTTTTCTAAATTTGAGACCCTGTTCTGTTCTGTAATTCAGTTCCTGTGAAGCCAAGTTTATATTCCGTGTATTACTGATATCTTATGATGTTTCTTTTTCTGTGTGACTTATTTCAGTTAGAATCATCGTACCTGAATCCACTCATTATGCTGCTACGGGCCTGATGACATAGATTTCATTGCTGAGTGATACTGCATTGTACGTAAGTACCACAAGTTCTTTATCCATTTTTCACTTTCTGTGATATTGAACTTGTACGGTAAACGAGGTTCTTGTAAACAGAGGCGTTCCATACTTTGGGGTGGCTGTGTCTTTTTGATTTTAATTTCCATAAGCTATAGGACCATAAGTGGAAGTGCCCTAGGCTCTGTTGCTTTGGTTTTTAGATGTTTCAGGAAACACCATACACTTCTCCCGAGTGTCTGTTGGCAATTTACATCCCGCCCATCAGCATAACAAGGCTCCCAGTTCTCCATGGCCTGTCCTGCCTTTCTGGATTTTACACTTTTTTCAGATGGCCCTTTTGACCGGGGGGAAGTGAGACTTCATTGTAGTTCAGATTTCCTTTGCAAGCTTGCTTGGTTGGCCAAAAAGGGCGTATGCGTTTTTTCCTGAATATAGTCAGGAAAAAACGCATACGCCCTTTTTGGCCAAGTGCATCATTGTGGACGTTCTGCCTCTTTTCCTATGCTTTCAGTGCAATTCCAATCTACCTCCTGAAATCGGTTTCCTGCAATTCTGCCCCGCTTTCAAGTCCTCTTGGCAGCCTTACTTCAGTATATTTTTGGACGATAGCTGTCATTTATAACTCTGCAGGTTTGTGAATTACAGTGCCCCTGAGCTCCTTTCTTCAACTCGCTTTCTTGTGACCTGGCCGCAACACCGCAGGATGGCTTCAGGCCCTAATCTGGTTCCGGCACGGCACGCTTAGCCTTTGGTTAATTCCTCTTCCTTGTGGGAAATGAGAGTTAAATTTGCCCGTCCAGACACCTCCAGCTAGTCTTTCATTGGTTCTCGCTATTCCTGTTCATCTTCCTCAGAAATTGCAAACTGGGCCAAACAGGAGGTTAAAGGGACTGACTCTCCAAGTGGGGAGAGTGTTAGTTAAGCATCTGGAATATTGCATCCGAGTACCAGCGTACGAAAACTGAGACATATTTGAACACGTCTCCCAATCACATGGTTGATCATACTCTAGGTTCCACATGCATGTTTTAGCTGAATGAAGAATACCTTAAACCTGGGTAGTTGAAACCCGTGGAATGGGTACCATGCAATATGACTTCAAAGGGTCTTCATTTGCTCACCGAACCTCTCCAATCCTATCACTGCTGCGTTTATGCCCCTGTACACATGCTTGATTCTCTTTCGGAGACATAGCAATCCATAGGTTTTAAGATACTTACTAGTCAGTTACATTCTTAGGCGTTTAATATGCGGTGTTGAGTCCATTTCGTTGAGCAAGGAGTAGCTCTTGTCTATTCCGTATTTGGCTTAAGGAACTTTATCTGTGCTCATTTCAATCTCTGGTTTTATGCAGCACCCCAACTCAGCTTTCCCCTTAAGCAAGCATAAGTTGGTTTTCTAAATTTGAGACACTGTTCTGTTCTGTAATTCAGTTCCTGTGAAGCCAAGTTTATATTCCGTGTATTACTGATATCTTATGATGTTTCTTTTTCTGTGTGACTTATTTCAGTTAGAATCATCGTACCTGAATCCACTCATTATGCTGCTACGGGCCTGATGACATAGATTTCATTGCTGAGTGATACTGCATTGTACGTAAGTACCACAAGTTCTTTATCCATTTTTCACTTTCTGTGATATTGAACTTGTACGGTAAACGAGGTTCTTGTAAACAGAGGCGTTCCATACTTTGGGGTGGCTGTGTCTTTTTGATTTTAATTTCCCTAAGCTATAGGACCATAAGTGGAAGTGCCCTAGGCTCTGTTGCTTTGTTTTTTAGATGTTTCAGGAAACACCATACACTTCTCCCGAGTGTCTGTTGGCAATTTACATCCCGCCCATCAGCATAACAAGGCTCCCAGTTCTCCATGGCCTGTCCTGCCTTTCTGGATTTTACACTTTTTTCAGATGGCCCTTTTGACCGGGGGGAAGTGAGACTTCATTGTAGTGTAGATTTCCTTTGCAAGTTTGCTTGCTTGGCCAAAAAGGGCGTATGCGTTTTTTCCTGAATATATTCAGGAAAAAACGCATACGCCCTTTTTGGCCAAGTGCATCATTGTGGACGTTCTGCCTCTTTTCCTATGTTTTCAATGCAATTCCAGTCTACCTCCTGAAATCGGTTTCCTGCAATTCTGCCCCGCTTTCAAGTCCTCTTGGCAGCCTTACTTCAGTATATTTTTGGACGATAGCTGTCATTTATAACTCTGCAGGTTTGTGAATTACAGTGCCCCTGAGCTCCTTTCTTCAACTCGCTTTCTTGTGACCTGGCCGCAACACCGCAGGATGGCTTCAGGCCCTAATCTGGTTCCGGCACGGCACGCTGAGCCTTTGGTTAATTCCTCTTCCTGGTGGGAAATGAGAGTTAAATTTGCCCGTCCAGACACCTCCAGGTAGTCTTTCATTGGTTCTCGCTATTCCTGTTCATCTTCCTCAGAAATTGCAAACTGGGCCAAACAGGAGGTTAAAGGGACTGACTCTCCAAGTGGGGAGAGTGTTAGTTAAGCATCTGGAATATTGCATCCGAGTACCAGCGTACGAAAACTGAGACATATTTGAACACGTCTCCCGATCACATGGTTGATCATACTCTAGGTTCCACATGCATGTTTTAGCTGAAGGAAGAATACCTTAAACCTGGAGAGTTGAGACCCGTGGAATGGGTACCATGCAATATGACTTCAAAGGGTCTTCATTTGCTCACCGAACCTCTCCAATCCTATCACTGCTGCGTTTATGCCCCTGTACACACGCTTGATTCTCTTATGGAGACATAGCAATCCATAGGTTTTAAGATACTTACTAGTCAGGTACATTCTTAGGCGTTTAATATGGGGTGTTGAGTCCATTTCGTTGAGCTAGGAGTAGCTCTTGTCTATTCCATATTTGGCTTAAGGAACTTTATCTGTGCTCATTTCAATCTCTGGTTTTATGCAGCACCCCAACTCACCTTTCCCCTTAAGCAAGCATAAGTTGGTTTTCTACATTTGAGACCCTGTTCTGTTTTGGAATTCAGTTCCTGTGTAGCCAAGTTTACATTCCGTGTATTAGTGATATCTTATGATGTTTCTTTTTCTGTGTGACTTATTTCTGTTAGAATCATCGTACCTGAATCCACTCATTATGCTGCTACGGGCCTGATGACATAGATTTCATTGCTGAGTGATACTGCATTGTACGTAAGTACCACAAGTTCTTTATCCATTTTTTACTTTCTGCGTTGTTGAACTTGTACGGTAAATGAGGTTCTTGTAAACAGAGGCGTCCCAAACTTTGGGGTGGCTGTGTCTTTTTGATTTTAATTTCTCTAAGCTATAGGACCATAAGTGGAAGTGCCCTAGGCTCTGTTGCTTTGTTTTTTAGATGTTTCAGGAAACACCATACACTTCTCCCGAGTGTCTGTTGGCAATTTACATCCCGCCCATCAGCATAACAAGGCTCCCAGTTCTCCATGGCCTGTCCTGCCTTTCTGGATTTTACACTTTTTCAGATGGCCCTTTTGACCGGGGGGAAGTGAGACTTCATTGTAGTGCAGATTTCCTTTGCAAGCTTGCTTGGTTGGCCAAAAAGTGCGTATGCGTTTTTTCCTGAATATATTCAGGAAAAAACGCATACGCACTTTTGGGCCAAGTGCATCATTGTGGACGTTCTGCCTCTTTTCCTATGCTTTCAATGCAATTCCAGTCTACCTCCTGAAATCGGTTTCCTGCAATTCTGCCCCGCTTTCAAGTCCTCTTGGCAGCCTTACTTCGGTATATTTTTGGACGATAGCTGTCATTTATAACTCTGCAGGTTTGTGAATTACAGTGCCCCTGAGCTCCTTTCTTCAACTCGCTTTCTTTTGAGCTGGCCGCAACACCGCAGGATGGCTTCAGGCCCTAATCTGGTTCCGGCACGGCACGCTGAGCCTTTGGTTATTTCCTCTTCCTGGTGGGAAATGAGAGTTAAATTTGCCCGTCCAGACACCTCCAGCTAGTCTCTCATTGGTTCTCCCTATTCCTGTTCATCTTCTGCAGAAATTGCAAACTGGGCCAAACAGGAGGTTAAAGGGACTGACTCTCCAAGTAGGGAGAGTGTTAGTAAAGCGTCTGGAATGTTGCACCCGAGTACCAGGGGAGGAAAACTGAGACATATTTGAACACGTCTCCCAATCACATGGTTGATCATACTCTGGGTTCCACATGCATGTTTTAGCTGAAGGAAGAATACCTTAAACCTGGGTAGTTGAAACCCGTGGAATGGGTACCATGCAATATGACTTCAAAGGGTCTTCATTTGCTCACCGAACCTCTCCAATGCTATCACTGCTGCGTTTATGCCCCTGTACACATGCTTGATTCTCTTTCGGAGACATAGCAATCCATAGGTTTTAAGATACTTACTAGTCAGGTACATTCTTAGGCGTTTAATATGCAGTGTTGAGTCCATTTCGTTGAGCAAGGAGTAGCTCTTGTCTATTCCATATTTGGCTTAAGGAACTTTATCTGAGCTCATTTCAATCTCTGGTTTTATGCAGCACCCCAACTCACCTTTACCTTTAAGCAAGCATAAGTTGGTTTTCTAAATTTGAGACCCTGTTCTGTTCTGTAATTCAGTTCCTGTGTAGCCAAGTTTACATTCCGTGTATTACTGATATCTTATGATGTTTCTTTTTCTGTGTAAGTTATTTCAGTTAGAATTATCATACCTGAATCCACTCATTATGCTGCTAAGGGCCTGATGACATAGATTACAGTGCTGAGTGATATTGCTTTGTAAGTAAATACCACAACTTCTTTATCCATTTTTCACTTTCTGTGATGTTGAACTTGTACTGTAAACGAGGTTCTTGTAAACAGAGGCGTCCCAAACATTTGGGTGGCTGTGTCTTTTTGATTTTAATTTCCCTAAGCTATAGGACCATAAGTGGAAGTGCCCTAGGCTCTGTTGCTTTGTTTTTTAGATGTTTCAGGAAACACCATACACTTCTCCCGAGTGTCTGTTGGCAATTTACATCCCGCCCATCAGCATAACAAGGCTCCCAGTTCTCCATGGCCTGTCCTGCCTTTCTGGATTTTACACTTTTTTCAGATGGCCCTTTTGACCGGGGGGAAGTGAGACTTCATTGTAGTGCAGATTTCCTTTGCAAGCTTGCTTGGTTGGCCAAAAAGGGCGTATGCGTTTTTTCCTGAATATATTCAGGAAAAAACGCATACGCTCTTTTTGGCCAAGTGCATCATTGTGGACGTTCTGCCTCGTTTCCTATGCTTTCAATGCAATTCCAGTCTACCTCCTGAAATCGGTTTCCTGCAATTCTGCCCCGCTTTCAAGTCCTCTTGGCAGCCTTACTTCAGTATATTTTTGGACGATAGCTGTCATTTATAACTCTGCAGGTTTGTGAATTACTGTGCCCCTGAACTCCTTTCTTCAACTCGCTTTCTTGTGAGCTGGCCGCAACACCGCAGGATGGCTTCAGGCTCTAATATGGTTCCGGCACGGCACGCTGAGCCTTTGGTTAATTCCTCTTCCTGGTGGGAAATGAGAGTTAAATTTGCCCGTCCAGACACCTCCAGCTAGTCTCTCATTGGTTCTCGCTATTCCTGTTCATCTTCCGCAGAAATTGCAAACTGGGCCAAACAGGAGGTTAAAGGCGCTGACTCTCCAAGTGGGGAGAGTGTTAGTAAAGCGTCTGGAATGTTGCACCCGAGTACCAGGGGAGGAAAACTGAGACATATTTGAACACGTCTCCTGTTCACACAGTTGATCATACTCTGGTTTCCACATGCATGTTTTAGCTGAAGGAAGAATACCTTAAACCTGGAGAGTTGAGACCCGTGTAATGGGTACCATGCAATATGACTTCAAAGGGTCTTCATTTGCTCACCGAACCTCTCCAATCCTATCACTGCTGCGTTTATGCCCCTGTACACACGCTTGATTCTCTTTTGGAGACATAGCAATCCATAGGTTTTAAGATACTTACTAGTCAGGTACATTCTTAGGCGTTTAATATGCGGTGTTGAGTCCATTTCGTTGAGCAAGGAGTAGCTCTTGTCTATTCCATATTTGGCTTAAGGAACTTTATCTGTGCTCATTTCAATCTTTGGTTTTATGCAGCACCCCAACTCACCTTTCCCCTTAAGCAAGCATAAGTTGGTTTTCTAAATTTGAGACTCTGTTCTGTTTTGGAATTCAGTTCCTGTGTAGCCAAGTTTACATTCCGAGTATTACTGATATCTTATGATGTTTCTTTTTCTGTGTGACTTATTTCAGTTAGAATCATCGTACCTGAATCCACTCATTGTGCTGCTACGGGCCTGATGACATAGATTTCATTGCTGAGTGATACTGCATTGTACGTAAGTACCACAAGTTCTTTATGCATTTTTCACTTTCTGTGATATTGAACTTGTACGGTAAACGAGGTTCTTGTAAACAGAGGCGTCCCAAACTTTGGGGTGGCTGTGTCTTTTTGATTTTAATTTCCCTAAGCTATAGGACCATAAGTGGAAGTGCCCTAGGCTCTGTTGCTTTGTTTTTTAGATGTTTCAGGAAACACCATACACTTCTCCCGAGTGTCTGTTGGCAATTTACATCCCGCCCATCAGCATAACAAGGCTCCCAGTTCTCCATGGCCTGTCCTGCCTTTCTGGATTTTACACTTTTTTCAGATGGCCCTTTTGACCGGGGGGAAGTGAGACTTCATTGTAGTGTAGATTTCCTTTGCAAGTTTGCTTGCTTGGCCAAAAAGGGCGTATGCGTTTTTTCCTGAATATATTCAGGAAAAAACGCATACGCCCTTTTTGGCCAAGTGCATCATTGTGGACGTTCTGCCTCTTTTCCTATGCTTTCAATGCAATTCCAGTCTACCTCCTGAAATCGGTTTCCTGCAATTCTGCCCCGCTTTCAAGTCCTCTTGGCAGCCTTACTTCAGTATATTTTTGGACGATAGCTTTCATTTATAACTCTGCAGGTTTGTGAATTACAGTGCCCCTGAGCTCCTTTCTTCAACTCGCTTTCTTTTGAGCTGGCCGCAACACCACAGGATGGCTTCAGGCCCTAATCTGGTTCTGGCATGGCACGCTGGGCCTTTGGTTAATTCCTCTTCCCGGTGGGAAATGAGAGTTAAATTTGCCCGTCCAGACACCTCCAGCTAGTCTCTCATTGGTTCTCGCTATTCCTGTTCATCTTCCGCCGAAATTGCAAACTGGACCAAACAGGAGGTTAAAGGGACTGACTCTCCAAGTCGGGAGAGAGTTAGTAAAGCGTCTGGAATGTTGCACCCGAGTACCAGGGGACGAAAACTGAGACATATTTGAACACGTCTCCCGATCACATGGTTGATCATACTCTAGGTTCCACATGCATGTTTTAGCTGAAGGAAGAATACCTTAAACCTGGGTAGTTGAAACCCGTGTAATGGGTACCATGCAATATGAATTCAAAGGGTCTTCATTTGCTCACCGAACCTCTCCAATCCTATCACTGCTGCGTTTATGCCCCTGTACACATGCTTGATTCTCTTTTGGAGACATAGCAATCCATAGGTTTTAAGATACTTACTAGTCAGGTACATTCTTAGCGTTTAATATGGGGTGTTGAGTCCTTTTCGTTGAGCAAGGAGTAGCTCTTGTCTATTCCATATTTGGCTTAAGGAACTTTATCTGTGCTCATTTCAATCTCTGGTTTTATGCAGCACCCCAACTCACCTTTCCCCTTAAGCAAGCATAAGTTGGTTTTCTAAATTTGAGACCCTGTTCTGTTCTGTAATTCAGTTCCTGTGAAGCCAAGTTTATATTCCGTGTATTACTGATATCTTATGATGTTTCTTTTTCTGTGTGACTTATTTCAGTTAGAATCATCGTACCTGAATCCACTCATTATGCTGCTACGGGCCTGATGACATAGATTTCATTGCTTAGTGATACTGCATTGTACGTAAGTACCACAAGTTCTTTATCCATTTTTCACTTTCTGTGATATTGAACTTGTACGGTAAACGAGGTTCTTGTAAACAGAGGCGTTCCATACTTTGGGGTGGCTGTGTCTTTTTGATTTTAATTTCCCTAAGCTATAGGACCATAAGTGGAAGTGCCCTAGGCTCTGTTGCTTTGTTTTTTAGATGTTTCAGGAAACACCATACACTTCTCCCGAGTGTCTGTTGGCAATTTCCATCCCGCCCATCAGCATAACAAGGCTCCCAGTTCTCCATGGCCTGTCCTGCCTTTCTGGATTTTACACTTTTTTCAGATGGCCCTTTTGACCGGGGGGAAGTGAGACTTCATTGTAGTGTAGATTTCCTTTGCAAGTTTGCTTGCTTGGCCAAAAAGGGCGTATGCGTTTTTTCCTGAATATATTCAGGAAAAAAGGCATACGCCCTTTTTGGCCAAGTGCATCATTGTGGACGTTCTGCCTCTTTTCCTATGTTTTCAATGCAATTCCAGTCTACCTCCTGAAATCGGTTTCCTGCAATTCTGCCCCGCTTTCAAGTCCTCTTGGCAGCCTTACTTCAGTATATTTTTGGACGATAGCTGTCATTTATAACTCTGCAGGTTTGTGAATTACAGTGCCCCTGAGCTCCTTTCTTCAACTCGCTTTCTTGTGACCTGGCCGCAACACCGCAGGATGGCTTCAGGCCCTAATCTGGTTCCGGCACGGCACGCTGAGCCTTTGGTTAATTCCTCTTCCTGGTGGGAAATGAGAGTTAAATTTGCCCGTCCAGACACCTCCAGCTAGTCTCTCATTGGTTCTCGCTATTCCTGTTCATCTTCCGCAGAAATTGCAAACTGGGCCAAACAGGAGGTTAAAGGGACTGACTCTCCAAGTCGGGAGAGTGTTAGTAAAGCGTCTGGAATGTTGCACCCGAGTACCATGGGAGGAAAACTGAGACATATTTGAACACGTCTCCCGATCACATTGTTGATCATACTCTGGGTTCCACATGCATGTTTTAGCTGAAGGAAGAATACCTTAAACCTGGGTAGTTGAAACCCGTGGAATGGGTACCATGCAATATGACTTCAAAGGGTCTTCATTTGCTCACCGAACCTCTCCAATCCTATCACTGTTGCGTTTATGCCCCTGTACACACGCTTGATTCTCTTTTGGAGACATAGCAATCCATAGGTTTTAAGATACATACTAGTCAGGTACATTCTTAGGCGTTTAATATGCGGTGTTGAGTCCATTTCGTTGAGCAAGGAGTAGCTCTTGTCTATTCCATATTTGGCTTAAGGAACTTTATCTGTGCTCATTTCAATCTTTGGTTTTATGCAGCACCCCAACTCACCTTTCCCCTTAAGCAAGCATAAGTTGGTTTTCTAAATTTGAGACTCTGTTCTGTTTTGGAATTCAGTTCCTGTGTAGCCAAGTTTACATTCCGTGTATTAGTGATATCTTATGATGTTTCTTTTTCTGTGTGACTTATTTCAGTTAGAATCATCGTACCTGAATCCACTCATTGTGCTGCTACGGGCCTGATGACATAGATTTCATTGCTGAGTGATATTGCTTTGTACGTAAGTACCACAAGTTCTTTATCCATTTTTCACTTTCTGTGATATTGAACGTGTATGGGAAACGAGGTTCTTGTAAACAGAGGCGTCCCAAACTTTGGGGTGGCTGTGTCTTTTTGATTTTAATTTCCCTAAGCTATAGGACCATAAGTGGAAGTGCCCTAGGCTCTGTTGCTTTGTTTTTTAGATGTTTCAGGAAACACCATACACTTCTCCCCAGTGTCTGTTGACAATTTACATCCCGCCCATCAGCATAACAAGGCTCCCAGTTCGCCATGGCCTGTCCTGCCTTTCTGGATTTTACACTTTTTTCAGATGGCCCTTTTGACCGGGGGGAAGTGAGACTTCATTGTAGTGCAGATTTCCTTTGCAAGCTTGCTTGGTTGGCCAAAAAGCGCGTATGCGTTTTTTCCTGAATATATTCAGGAAAAAACGCATACGCCCTTTTTGGCCAAGTGCATCATTGTGGACGTTCTGCCTCTTTTCCTATGCTTTCAATGCAATTCAAGTCTACCTCCTGAAATCGGTTTCCTGCAATTCTGCCCCACTTTCAAGTCCTCTTGGCAGCCTTACTTCAGTATATTTTTGGACGATAGCTGTCATTTATAACTCTGCAGGTTTGTGAATTACAGTGCCCCTGAGCTCCTTTCTTCAACTTGCTTTCTTGTGAGCTGGCCGCAACACCGCAGGATGGCTTCAGGCCCTAATCTGGTTCCGGCACGGCACGTTGAGCCTTTGGTTAATTCCTCTTCCTGGTGGGAAATGAGAGTTAAATTTGCCCGTCCAGACACCTCCAGCTAGTCTCTCAGTGGTTCTCGCTATTCCTGTTCATCTTCCGCAGAAATTGCAAACTGGGCCAAACAGGAGGTTAAAGGCGCTGACTCTCAAAGTGGGGCGAGTGTTAGTAAAGCGTCTGGAATGTTGCACCCGAGTACCAGGGGAGGAAAACTGAGACATATTTGAACACATCTCCCGTTCACACGGTTGATCATACTCTGGTTTCCACATGCATGTTTTAGCTGAAGGAAGAATACCTTAAACCTGGAGAGTTGAGACCCGTGTAATGGGTACCATGCAATATGACTTCAAAGGGTGTTCATTTGCTCACCGAACCTCTCCAATCCTATCACTGCTGCGTTTATGCCCCTGTACACATGCTTGATTCTCTTTTGGAGACATAGCAATCCATAGGTTTTAAGATACTTACTAGTCAGGTACATTCTTAGGCGTTTAATATGGGGTGTTGAGTCCATTTCGTTGAGCAAGGAGTAGCTCTTGTCTATTCCATATTTGGCTTAAGGAACTTTATCTGTGCTCATTTCAATCTCTGGTTTTATGCAGCACCCCAACTCACCTTTCCCCTTAAGCAAGCATAAGTTGGTTTTCTAAATTTGAGACCGTGTTCTGTTTTGGAATTCAGTTCCTGTGTAGCCAAGTTTACATTCCGTGTATTAGTGATATCTTATGATGTTTCTTTTTCTGTGTGACTTATTTCAGTTAGAATCATCGTACCTGAATCCACTCATTATGCTGCTACGGGCCTGATGACATAGATTTCATTGCTGAGTGATACTGCATTGTACGTAAGTACCACAAGTTCTTTATCCATTTTTCACTTTCTGTGATATTGAACTTGTACGGTAAACGAGGTTCTTGTAAACAGAGGCGTCCCAAACTTTGGGGTGGCTGTGTCTTTTTGATTTTAATTTCCCTAAGCTATAGGACCATAAGTGGAAGTGCCCTAGGCTCTGTTGCTTTGTTTTTTAGATGTTTCAGGAAACACCATACACTTCTCCCGAGTGTCTGTTGGCAATTTACATCCCGCCCATCAGCATAACAAGGCTCCCAGTTCTCCATGGCCTGTCCTGCCTTTCTGGATTTTACACTTTTTTCAGATGGCCCTTTTGACCGGGGGGAAGTGAGACTTCATTGTAGTGCAGATTTCCTTTGCAAGTTTGCTTGGTTGGCCAAAAAGGGCGTATGCGTTTTTTCCTGAATATATTCAGGAAAAAACGCATACGCCCTTTTTGGCCAAGTGCATCATTGTGGACGTTCTGCCTCTTTTCCTATGCTTTCAATGCAATTCCAGTCTACCTCCTGAAATCGGTTTCCTGCAATTCTGCCCCGCTTTCAAGTCCTCTTGGCAGCCTTACTTCAGTATATTTTTGGACGATACCTGTCATTTATAACTCTGCAGGTTTGTGAATTACAGTGCCCCTGAGCTCCTTTCTTCCACTCGCTTTCTTTTGAGCTGGCCGCAACACCGCAGGATGGCTTCAGGCCCTAATCTGGTTCCGGAATGGCACGCTGAGCCTTTGGTTAATTCCTCTTCCTGGTGGGAAATGAGAGTTAAATTTGCCCGTCCAGACACCTCCAGCTAGTCTCTCATTGGTTCTCGCTATTCCTGTTCATCTTCCGCAGAAATTGCAAACTGGGCCAAACAGGAGGTTAAAGGGACTGACTCTCCAAGTCGGGAGAGTGTTAGTAAAGCGTCTGGATTGTTGCACCCGAGTACCAGGGGAGGAAAACTGAGACATATTTGAACACGTCTCCCGATCACATGGTTGATCATACTCTGGGTTCCACATGCATGTTTTAGCTGAAGGAAGAATACCTTAAACCTTGGTAGTTGAAATCCGTGGAATGGGTACCATGCAATATGACTTCAAAGGGTCTTCATTTGCTCACCGAACCTCTCCAATCCTATCACTGCTGCGTTTATGCCCCTGTACACATGCTTGATTCTCTTTCGGAGACATAGCAATCCATAGGTTTTAAGATACTTACTAGTCAGGTACATTCTTAGGCGTTTAATATGCGGTGTTGAGTCCATTTCGTTGAGCAAGGAGTAGCTCTTGTCTATTCCATATTTGGCTTAAGGAACTTTATCTGTGCTCATTTCAATCTCTGGTTTTATGGAGCACCCCAACTCACCTTTACCCTTAAGCAAGCATAAGTTGGTTTTCTAAATTTGAGACCCTGTTCTGTTCTGTAATTCAGTTCCTGTGTAGCCAAGTTTACATTCCGTGTATTACTGATATCTTATGATGTTTCTGTTTCTGTGTGAGTTATTTCAGTTAGAATTATCATACATGAATCCACTCATTATGCTGCTATTGGCCTGATGACATAGATTTCATTGCTGAGTGATATTGCTTTGTAAGTAAATACCACAACTTCTTTATCCATTTTTCATTTTCTGCGATGTTGAACTTGTACTGTAAACGAGGTTCTTGTAAACAGAGGCGTCCCAAACTTTGGGGTGGCTGTGTCTTTTTTATTTTAATTTCCCTAAGCTATAGGACCATAAGTGGAAGTGCCCTAGGCTCTGTTGCTTTGTTTTTTAGATGTTTCAGGAAACACCATACACTTCTCCCGAGTGTCTGTTGGCAATTTACATCCCGCCCATCAGCATAACAAGGCTCCCAGTTCTCCATGGCCTGTCCTGCCTTGCTGGATTTTACACTTTTTTCAGATGGCCCTTTTGACCGGGGGGAAGTGAGACTTCATTGTACTGCAGATTTCCTTTGCAAGCTTGCTTGGTTGGCCAAAAAGGGCGTATGCGTTTTTTCCTGAATATATTCAGGAAAAAACGCATACGCCCTTTTTGGCCAAGTGCATCATTGTGGACGTTCTGCCTCTTTTCCTATGCTTTCAATGCAATTCAAGTCTACCTCCTGAAATCGGTTTCCTGCAATTCTGCCCCGCTTTCAAGTCCTCTTGGCAGCCTTACTTCAGTATATTTTTGGACGAAAGCTGTCATTTATAACTCTGCAGGTTTGTGAATTACAGTGCCCCTGAGCTCCTTTCTTCAACTCGCTTTCTTGTGAGCTGGCCGCAACACCGCAGGATGGCTTCAGGCCCTAATCTTGTTCGGGCACGGCACGCTGAGCCTTTGGTTAATTCCTCTTCCTGGTGGGAAATGAGAGTTAAATTTGCCCGTCCAGACACCTCCAGCTAGTCTCTCATTGGTTCTCGCTATTCCTGTTCATCTTCCGCAGAAATTGCAAACTGGGCCAAACAGGAGGTGAAAGGGACTGACTCTCCAAGTCGGGAGAGTGTTAGTAAAGCGTCTGGAATGTTGCACCCGAGTACCATGGGAGGAAAACTGAGACATATTTGAACACGTCTCCCGATCACATGGTTGATCATACTCTGGGTTCCACATGCATGTTTTAGCTGAAGGAAGAATACCTTAAACCTGGGTAGTTGAAACCCGTGGAATGGGTACCATGCAATATGACTTCAAAGGGTCTTCATTTGCTCACCGAACCTCTCCAATCCTATCACTGCTGCGTTTATGCCCCTGTACACATGCTTGATTCTCTTTCGGAGACATAGCAATCCATAGGTTTTAAGATACTTACTAGTCAGGTACATTCTTAGGCGTTTAATATGCGGTGTTGAGTCCATTTCGTTGAGCAAGGAGTAGCTCTTGTCTATTCCATATTTGGCTTAAGGAACTTTATCTGTGCTCATTTCAATCTCTGGTTTTATGCAGCACCCCAACTCACCTTTCCCCTTAAGCAAGCATAAGTTTGTTTTCTAAATTTGAGACCGTGTTCTGTTTTGGAATTCAGTTCCTGTGTAGCCAAGTTTACATTCCGTGTATTAGTGATATCTTATGATGTTTCTTTTTCTGTGTGACTTATTTCAGTTAGAATCATCGTACCTGAATCCACTCATTATGCTGCTACGGGCCTGATGACATAGATTTCATTGCTGAGTGATACTGCATTTTACGTAAGTACCACAACTTCTTTATCCATTTTTCACTTTCTGCGATGTTGAACTTGTACTGTAAACGAGGTTCTTGTAAACAGAGGCGTCCCAAACTTTGGGGTCGCTGTGTCTTTTTGATTTTAATTTCCCTAAGCTATAGGACCATAAGTGGAAGTGCCCTAGGCTCTGTTGCTTTGTTTTTTAGATGTTTCAGGAAACACCATACACTTCTCCCGAGTGGCTGTTGGCAATTTACATCCCGCCCATCAGCATAACAAGGCTCCCAGTTCTCCATGGCCTGTCCTGCCTTTCTGGATTTTACACTTTTTTCAGATGGCCCTTTTGACCGGGGGGAAGTGAGACTTCATTGTAGTGCAGATTTCCTTTGCAAGCTTGCTTGGTTGGCCAAAAAGGGCGTATGCGTTTTTTCCTGAATATATTCAGGAAAAAACGCATACGCCCTTTTTGGCCAAGTGCATCATTGGGGACGTTCTGCCTCTTTTCCTATGCTTTCAATGCAATTCCAGTCTACCTCCTGAAATCGGTTTCCTGCAATTCTGCCCCGCTTTCAAGTCCTCTTGGCAGCCTTACTTCAGTATATTTTTGGACGATAGCTGTCATTTATAACTCTGCAGGTTTGTGAATTACAGTGCCCCTGAGCTCCTTTCTTCAACTCGCTTTCTTGTGAGCTGGCCGCAACACCGCAGGATGGCTTCAGGCCCTAATCTGGTTCCGGAACGGCACGCTGAGCCTTTGGTTAATTCCACTTCCTGGTGGGAAATGATAGTTAAATTTGCCCGTCCAGACACCTCCAGCTAGTCTCTCATTGGTTCTCACTATTCCTGTTCATCTTCCGCAGAAATTGAAAACTGGGCCAAACAGGAGGTTAAAGGGACTGACTCTCCAAGTCGGGAGAGTGTTAGTAAAGCATCTGGAATGGTGCACCCGAGTACCATGGGAGGAAAACTGAGACATATTTGAACACGTCTCCCGATCACATGGTTGATCATACTCTGGGTTCCACATGCATGTTTTAGCTGAAGGAAGAATACCTTAAACCTGGGTAGTTGAAACCCGTGGAATGGGTACCATGAGATATGACTTCAAAGGGTCTTCATTTGCTCACCAAACCTCTCCAATCCTATCACTGCTGCGTTTATGCCCCTGTACACATGCTTGATACTCTTTCGGAGACATAGCAATCCATAGGTTTTAAGATACTTACTAGTCAGGTACATTCTTAGGCGTTTAATATGCGGTGTTGAGTCCATTTCGTTGAGCAAGGAGTAGCTCTTGTCTATTCCATATTTGGCTTAAGGAACTTTATCTGTGCTCATTTCAATCTCTGGTTTTATGCAGCACCCCAACTCACCTTTCCCCTTAAGCAAGCATAAGTTGGTTTTCTAAATTTGAGACCCTGTTCTGTTCTGTAATTCAGTTCCTGTGTAGCCAAGTTTACATTCCGTGTATTACTGATATCTTATGATGTTTCTTTTTCTGTGTGAGTTATTTCAGTTAGAATTATCATACCTGAATCCACTCATTATGCTGCTAAGGGCCTGATGACATAGATTTCAGTGCTGAGTGATATTGCTTTGTAAGTAAATACCACAACTTCTTTATCCATTTTTCACTTTCTGTGATGTTGAACTTGTACTGTAAATGAGGTTTTTGTAAACAGAGGCTTCCCAAACTTTGGGGTGGCTGTGTCTTTTTTATTTTAATTTCCCTAAGCTATAGGACCATAAGTGGAAGTGCCCTAGGCTCTGTTGCTTTGTTTTTTAGATGTTTCAGGAAACACCATACACTTCTCCCGAGTGTCTGTTGGCAATTTACATCCCGCCCATCAGCATAACAAGGCTCCCAGTTCTCCATGGCCTGTCCTGCCTTTCTGGATTTTACACTTTTTTCAGATGGCCCTTTTGACCGGGGGGAAGTGAGACTTCATTGTAGTGCAGATTTCCTTTGCAAGCTTGCTTGGTTGGCCAAAAAGGGCGTATGCGTTTTTTCCTGAATATATTCAGGAAAAAACGCATACGCCCTTTTTGGCCAAGTGCATCATTGTGGATGTTCTGCCTCGTTTCCTATGCTTTCAATGCAATTCCAGTCTACCTCCTGAAATCGGTTTCCTGCAATTCTGCCTCGCTTTCAAGTCCTCTTGGCAGCCTTACTTCAGTATATTTTTGGACGATAGCTGTCATTTATAACTCTGCAGGTTTGTGAATTACAGTGCCCCTGAGCTCCTTTCTTCAACTCGCTTTCTTGTGAGCTGGCCGCAACACCGCAGGATGGCTTCAGGCCCTAATCTGGTTCCGGAACGGCACGCTGAGCCTTTGGTTAATTCCTCTTCCTGGTGGGAAATGAGAGTTAAATTTGCCCGTCCAGACACCTCCAGCTAGTCTCTCATTGGTTCTCGCTATTCCTGTTCATCTTCCGCAGAAATTGCAAACTGGGCCAAACAGGAGGTTAAAGGGACTGACTCTCCAAGTCGGGAGAGTGTTAGTAAAGCGTCTGGATTGTTGCACCCGAGTACCAGGGGAGGAAAACTGAGACATATTTGAACACGTCTCCCGATCACATGGTTGATCATACTCTGGGTTCCACATGCATGTTTTAGCTGAAGGAAGAATACCTTAAACCTTGGTAGTTGAAATCCGTGGAATGGGTACCATGCAATATGACTTCAAAGGGTCTTCATTTGCTCACCGAACCTCTCCAATCCTATCACTGCTGCGTTTATGCCCCTGTACACATGCTTGATTCTCTTTCGGAGACATAGCAATCCATAGGTTTTAAGATACTTACTAGTCAGGTACATTCTTAGGCGTTTAATATGCGGTGTTGAGTCCATTTCGTTGAGCAAGGAGTAGCTCTTGTCTATTCCATATTTGGCTTAAGGAACTTTATCTGTGCTCATTTCAATCTCTGGTTTTATGGAGCACCCCAACTCACCTTTACCCTTAAGCAAGCATAAGTTGGTTTTCTAAATTTGAGACCCTGTTCTGTTCTGTAATTCAGTTCCTGTGTAGCCAAGTTTACATTCCGTGTATTACTGATATCTTATGATGTTTCTGTTTCTGTGTGAGTTATTTCAGTTAGAATTATCATACATGAATCCACTCATTATGCTGCTATTGGCCTGATGACATAGATTTCATTGCTGAGTGATATTGCTTTGTAAGTAAATACCACAACTTCTTTATCCATTTTTCATTTTCTGCGATGTTGAACTTGTACTGTAAACGAGGTTCTTGTAAACAGAGGCGTCCCAAACTTTGGGGTGGCTCTGTCTTTTTTATTTTAATTTCCCTAAGCTATAGGACCATAAGTGGAAGTGCCCTAGGCTCTGTTGCTTTGTTTTTTAGATGTTTCAGGAAACACCATACACTTCTCCCGAGTGTCTGTTGGCAATTTACATCCCGCCCATCAGCATAACAAGGCTCCCAGTTCTCCATGGCCTGTCCTGCCTTGCTGGATTTTACACTTTTTTCAGATGGCCCTTTTGACCGGGGGGAAGTGAGACTTCATTGTACTGCAGATTTCCTTTGCAAGCTTGCTTGGTTGGCCAAAAAGGGCGTATGCGTTTTTTCCTGAATATATTCAGGAAAAAACGCATACGCCCTTTTTGGCCAAGTGCATCATTGTGGACGTTCTGCCTCTTTTCCTATGCTTTCAATGCAATTCAAGTCTACCTCCTGAAATCGGTTTCCTGCAATTCTGCCCCGCTTTCAAGTCCTCTTGGCAGCCTTACTTCAGTATATTTTTGGACGAAAGCTGTCATTTATAACTCTGCAGGTTTGTGAATTACAGTGCCCCTGAGCTCCTTTCTTCAACTCGCTTTCTTGTGAGCTGGCCGCAACACCGCAGGATGGCTTCAGGCCCTAATCTTGTTCGGGCACGGCACGCTGAGCCTTTGGTTAATTCCTCTTCCTGGTGGGAAATGAGAGTTAAATTTGCCCGTCCAGACACCTCCAGCTAGTCTCTCATTGGTTCTCGCTATTCCTGTTCATCTTCCGCAGAAATTGCAAACTGGGCCAAACAGGAGGTGAAAGGGACTGACTCTCCAAGTCGGGAGAGTGTTAGTAAAGCGTCTGGAATGTTGCACCCGAGTACCATGGGAGGAAAACTGAGACATATTTGAACACGTCTCCCGATCACATGGTTGATCATACTCTGGGTTCCACATGCATGTTTTAGCTGAAGGAAGAATACCTTAAACCTGGGTAGTTGAAACCCGTGGAATGGGTACCATGCAATATGACTTCAAAGGGTCTTCATTTGCTCACCGAACCTCTCCAATCCTATCACTGCTGCGTTTATGCCCCTGTACACATGCTTGATTCTCTTTCGGAGACATAGCAATCCATAGGTTTTAAGATACTTACTAGTCAGGTACATTCTTAGGCGTTTAATATGCGGTGTTGAGTCCATTTCGTTGAGCAAGGAGTAGCTCTTGTCTATTCCATATTTGGCTTAAGGAACTTTATCTGTGCTCATTTCAATCTCTGGTTTTATGCAGCACCCCAACTCACCTTTCCCCTTAAGCAAGCATAAGTTTGTTTTCTAAATTTGAGACCGTGTTCTGTTTTGGAATTCAGTTCCTGTGTAGCCAAGTTTACATTCCGTGTATTAGTGATATCTTATGATGTTTCTTTTTCTGTGTGACTTATTTCAGTTAGAATCATCGTACCTGAATCCACTCATTATGCTGCTACGGGCCTGATGACATAGATTTCATTGCTGAGTGATACTGCATTTTACGTAAGTACCACAACTTCTTTATCCATTTTTCACTTTCTGCGATGTTGAACTTGTACTGTAAACGAGGTTCTTGTAAACAGAGGCGTCCCAAACTTTGGGGTCGCTGTGTCTTTTTGATTTTAATTTCCCTAAGCTATAGGACCATAAGTGGAAGTGCCCTAGGCTCTGTTGCTTTGTTTTTTAGATGTTTCAGGAAACACCATACACTTCTCCCGAGTGGCTGTTGGCAATTTACATCCCGCCCATCAGCATAACAAGGCTCCCAGTTCTCCATGGCCTGTCCTGCCTTTCTGGATTTTACACTTTTTTCAGATGGCCCTTTTGACCGGGGGGAAGTGAGACTTCATTGTAGTGCAGATTTCCTTTGCAAGCTTGCTTGGTTGGCCAAAAAGGGCGTATGCGTTTTTTCCTGAATATATTCAGGAAAAAACGCATACGCCCTTTTTGGCCAAGTGCATCATTGGGGACGTTCTGCCTCTTTTCCTATGCTTTCAATGCAATTCCAGTCTACCTCCTGAAATCGGTTTCCTGCAATTCTGCCCCGCTTTCAAGTCCTCTTGGCAGCCTTACTTCAGTATATTTTTGGACGATAGCTGTCATTTATAACTCTGCAGGTTTGTGAATTACAGTGCCCCTGAGCTCCTTTCTTCAACTCGCTTTCTTGTGAGCTGGCCGCAACACCGCAGGATGGCTTCAGGCCCTAATCTGGTTCCGGAACGGCACGCTGAGCCTTTGGTTAATTCCACTTCCTGGTGGGAAATGATAGTTAAATTTGCCCGTCCAGACACCTCCAGCTAGTCTCTCATTGGTTCTCACTATTCCTGTTCATCTTCCGCAGAAATTGAAAACTGGGCCAAACAGGAGGTTAAAGGGACTGACTCTCCAAGTCGGGAGAGTGTTAGTAAAGCATCTGGAATGGTGCACCCGAGTACCATGGGAGGAAAACTGAGACATATTTGAACACGTCTCCCGATCACATGGTTGATCATACTCTGGGTTCCACATGCATGTTTTAGCTGAAGGAAGAATACCTTAAACCTGGGTAGTTGAAACCCGTGGAATGGGTACCATGAGATATGACTTCAAAGGGTCTTCATTTGCTCACCAAACCTCTCCAATCCTATCACTGCTGCGTTTATGCCCCTGTACACATGCTTGATACTCTTTCGGAGACATAGCAATCCATAGGTTTTAAGATACTTACTAGTCAGGTACATTCTTAGGCGTTTAATATGCGGTGTTGAGTCCATTTCGTTGAGCAAGGAGTAGCTCTTGTCTATTCCATATTTGGCTTAAGGAACTTTATCTGTGCTCATTTCAATCTCTGGTTTTATGCAGCACCCCAACTCACCTTTCCCCTTAAGCAAGCATAAGTTGGTTTTCTAAATTTGAGACCCTGTTCTGTTCTGTAATTCAGTTCCTGTGTAGCCAAGTTTACATTCCGTGTATTACTGATATCTTATGATGTTTCTTTTTCTGTGTGAGTTATTTCAGTTAGAATTATCATACCTGAATCCACTCATTATGCTGCTAAGGGCCTGATGACATAGATTTCAGTGCTGAGTGATATTGCTTTGTAAGTAAATACCACAACTTCTTTATCCATTTTTCACTTTCTGTGATGTTGAACTTGTACTGTAAATGAGGTTCTTGTAAACAGAGGCTTCCCAAACTTTGGGGTGGCTGTGTCTTTTTTATTTTAATTTCCCTAAGCTATAGGACCATAAGTGGAAGTGCCCTAGGCTCTGTTGCTTTGTTTTTTAGATGTTTCAGGAAACACCATACACTTCTCCCGAGTGTCTGTTGGCAATTTACATCCCGCCCATCAGCATAACAAGGCTCCCAGTTCTCCAGGGCCTGTCCTGCCTTGCTGGATTTTACACTTTTTTCAGATGGCCCTTTTGACCGGGGGGAAGTGAGACTTCATTGTACTGCAGATTTCCTTTGCAAGCTTGCTTGGTTGGCCAAAAAGGGCGTATGCGTTTTTTCCTGAATATATTCAGGAAAAAACGCATACGCCCTTTTTGGCCAAGTGCATCATTGTGGACGTTCTGCCTCTTTTCCTATGCTTTCAATGCAATTCAAGTCTACCTCCTGAAATCGGTTTCCTGCAATTCTGCCCCGCTTTCAAGTCCTCTTGGCAGCCTTACTTCAGTATATTTTTGGACGAAAGCTGTCATTTATAACTCTGCAGGTTTGTGAATTACAGTGCCCCTGAGCTCCTTTCTTCAACTCGCTTTCTTGTGAGCTGGCCGCAACACCGCAGGATGGCTTCAGGCCCTAATCTTGTTCGGGCACGGCACGCTGAGCCTTTGGTTAATTCCTCTTCCTGGTGGGAAATGAGAGTTAAATTTGCCCGTCCAGACACCTCCAGCTAGTCTCTCATTGGTTCTCGCTATTCCTGTTCATCTTCCGCAGAAATTGCAAACTGGGCCAAACAGGAGGTGAAAGGGACTGACTCTCCAAGTCGGGAGAGTGTTAGTAAAGCGTCTGGAATGTTGCACCCGAGTACCATGGGAGGAAAACTGAGACATATTTGAACACGTCTCCCGATCACATGGTTGATCATACTCTGGGTTCCACATGCATGTTTTAGCTGAAGGAAGAATACCTTAAACCTGGGTAGTTGAAACCCGTGGAATGGGTACCATGCAATATGACTTCAAAGGGTCTTCATTTGCTCACCGAACCTCTCCAATCCTATCACTGCTGCGTTTATGCCCCTGTACACATGCTTGATTCTCTTTCGGAGACATAGCAATCCATAGGTTTTAAGATACTTACTAGTCAGGTACATTCTTAGGCGTTTAATATGCGGTGTTGAGTCCATTTCGTTGAGCAAGGAGTAGCTCTTGTCTATTCCATATTTGGCTTAAGGAACTTTATCTGTGCTCATTTCAATCTCTGGTTTTATGCAGCACCCCAACTCACCTTTCCCCTTAAGCAAGCATAAGTTGGTTTTCTAAATTTGAGACCGTGTTCTGTTTTGGAATTCAGTTCCTGTGTAGCCAAGTTTACATTCCGTGTATTAGTGATATCTTATGATGTTTCTTTTTCTGTGTGACTTATTTCAGTTAGAATCATCGTACCTGAATCCACTCATTATGCTGCTACGGGCCTGATGACATAGATTTCATTGCTGAGTGATACTGCATTTTACGTAAGTACCACAACTTCTTTATCCATTTTTCACTTTCTGCGATGTTGAACTTGTACTGTAAACGAGGTTCTTGTAAACAGAGGCGTCCCAAACTTTGGGGTGGCTGTGTCTTTTTTATTTTAATTTCCCTAAGCTATAGGACCATAAGTGGAAGTGCCCTAGGCTCTGTTGCTTTGTTTTTTAGATGTTTCAGGAAACACCATACACTTCTCCCGAGTGTCTGTTGGCAATTTACATCCCGCCCATCAGCATAACAAGGCTCCCAGTTCTCCATGGCCTGTCCTGCCTTGCTGGATTTTACACTTTTTTCAGATGGCCCTTTTGACCGGGGGGAAGTGAGACTTCATTGTACTGCAGATTTCCTTTGCAAGCTTGCTTGGTTGGCCAAAAAGGGCGTATGCGTTTTTTCCTGAATATATTCAGGAAAAAACGCATACGCCCTTTTTGGCCAAGTGCATCATTGGGGACGTTCTGCCTCTTTTCCTATGCTTTCAATGCAATTCAAGTCTACCTCCTGAAATCGGTTTCCTGCAATTCTGCCCCGCTTTCAAGTCCTCTTGGCAGCCTTACTTCAGTATATTTTTGGACGAAAGCTGTCATTTATAACTCTGCAGGTTTGTGAATTACAGTGCCCCTGAGCTCCTTTCTTCAACTCGCTTTCTTGTGAGCTGGCCGCAACACCGCAGGATGGCTTCAGGCCCTAATCTTGTTCGGGCACGGCACGCTGAGCCTTTGGTTAATTCCTCTTCCTGGTGGGAAATGAGAGTTAAATTTGCCCGTCCAGACACCTCCAGCTAGTCTCTCATTGGTTCTCGCTATTCCTGTTCATCTTCCGCAGAAATTGCAAACTGGGCCAAACAGGAGGTGAAAGGGACTGACTCTCCAAGTCGGGAGAGTGTTAGTAAAGCGTCTGGAATGTTGCACCCGAGTACCATGGGAGGAAAACTGAGACATATTTGAACACGTCTCCCGATCACATGGTTGATCATACTCTGGGTTCCACATGCATGTTTTAGCTGAAGGAAGAATACCTTAAACCTGGGTAGTTGAAACCCGTGGAATGGGTACCATGCAATATGACTTCAAAGGGTCTTCATTTGCTCACCGAACCTCTCCAATCCTATCACTGCTGCGTTTATGCCCCTGTACACATGCTTGATTCTCTTTCGGAGACATAGCAATCCATAGGTTTTAAGATACTTACTAGTCAGGTATATTCTTAGGCGTTTAATATGCGGTGTTGAGTCCATTTCGTTGAGCAAGGAGTAGCTCTTGTCTATTCCATATTTGGCTTAAGGAACTTTATCTGTGCTCATTTCAATCTCTGGTTTTATGCAGCACCCCAACTCACCTTTCCCCTTAAGCAAGCATAAGTTGGTTTTCTAAATTTGAGACCCTGTTCTGTTCTGTAATTCAGTTCCTGTGTAGCCAAGTTTACATTCCGTGTATTACTGATATCTTATGATGTTTCTTTTTCTGTGTGAGTTATTTCAGTTAGAATTATCATACCTGAATCCACTCATTATGCTGCTATTGGCCTGATGACATAGATTTCATTGCTGAGTGATATTGCTTTGTAAGTAAATACCACAACTTCTTTATCCATTTTTCATTTTCTGCGATGTTGAACTTGTACTGTAAACGAGGTTCTTGTAAACAGAGGCGTCCCAAACTTTGGGGTGGCTGTGTCTTTTTGATTTTAATTTCCCTAAGCTATAGGACCATAAGTGGAAGTGCCCTAGGCTCTGTTGCTTTGTTTTTTACATGTTTCAGGAAACACCATACACTTCTCCCGTGTGTCTGTTGGCAATTTACATCCCGCCCATCAGCATAATAAGGCTCCCAGTTCTCCATGGCCTGTCCTGTCTTGCTGGATTTTACACTTTTTTCAGATGGCCCTTTTGACCGGGGGGAAGTGAGACTTCATTGTACTGCAGATTTCCTTTGCAAGCTTGCTTGGTTGGCCAAAAAGGGCGTATGCGTTTTTTCCTGAATATATTCAGGAAAAAACGCATACGCCCTTTTTGGCCAAGTGCATCATTGGGGACGTTCTGCCTCTTTTCCTATGCTTTCAATGCAATTCAAGTCTACCTCCTGAAATCGGTTTCCTGCAATTCTGCCCCGCTTTCAAGTCCTCTTGGCAGCCTTACTTCAGTATATTTTTGGACGAAAGCTGTCATTTATAACTCTGCAGGTTTGTGAATTACAGTGCCCCTGAGCTCCTTTCTTCAACTCGCTTTCTTGTGAGCTGGCCGCAACACCGCAGGATGGCTTCAGGCCCTTTTCTGGTTCGGGCACGGCACGCTGAGCCTTTGGTTAATTCCTCTTCCTGGTGGGAAATGAGAGATAAATTTGCCCGTCCAGACACCTCCAGCTAGTCTCTCATTGGTTCTCGCTATTCCTGTTCATCTTCCGCAGAAATTGCAAACTGGGCCAAACAGGAGGTTAAAGGGACTGACTCTCCAAGTCAGGAGAGTGTTAGTAAAGCGTCTGGAATGTTGCACACGAGTACCAGGGGAGGAAAACTGAGACATATTTGAACACGTCTCCCGATCACATGGTTGATCATACTCTGGGTTCCACATGCATGTTTTAGCTGAAGGAAGAATACCTTAAACCTGGGTAGTTGAAACCCGTGGAATGGGTACCATGCAATATGACTTCAAAGGGTCTTCATTTGCTCACCGAACCTCTACAATCTTATCACTGCTGCGTTTATGCCCCTGTACACATGCTTGATTCTCTTTCGGAGACATAGCAATCCATAGGTTTTAAGATACTTACTAGTCAGGTACATTCTTAGGCGTTTAATATGGGGTGTTGAGTCCATTTCGTTGAGCAAGGAGTAGCTCTTGTCTATTCCATATTTGGCTTAAGGAACTTTATCTGTGCTCATTTCAATCTCTGGTTTTATGCAGCACCCCAACTCACCTTTACCCTTAAGCAAGCATAAGTTGGTTTTCTAAATTTGAGACCCTGTTCTGTTCTGTAATTCAGTTCCTGTGTAGCCAAGTTTACATTCCGTGTATTACTGATATCTTATGATGTTTCTTTTTCTGTGTGAGTTATTTCAGTTAGAATTATCATACCTGAATCCACTCATTATGCTGCTACGGGCCTGATGACATAGATTTCATTGCTGAGGGATATTGCTTTGTAAGTAAATACCACAACTTCTTTATCCATTTTTCACTTTCTGCGATGTTGAAGTTGTACTGTAAACGAGGTTCTTGTAAACAGAGGCGTCCCAAACTTTGGGGTGGCTGTGTCTTTTTGATTTTAATTTCCCTAAGCTATAGGACCATAAGTGGAAGTGCCCTAGGCTCTGTTGCTTTGTTTTTTAGATGTTTCAGGAAACACCATACACTTCTCCCTAGTGGCTGTTGCCAATTTACATCCCGACCATCAGCATAACAAGGCTCCCAGTTCTCCATGACCTGTCCTGCCTTTCTGGATTTTACACTTTTTTCAGATGGCCCTTTTGACCTGGAGGAAGTGAGACTTCATTGTAGTGCAGATTTCCTTTGCAAGCTTGCTTGGTTGGCCAAAAAGGGCGTATGCGTTTTTTCATGAATATATTCAGGAAAAAACGCATACGCCCTTTTTGGCCAAGTGCATCATTGTGGACGTTCTGCCTCTTTTCCTATGCTTTCAATGCAATTCCAGTCTACCTCCTGAAATCGGTTTCCTGCATTTCTGCCCCGCTTTCAAGTCCTCTTGGCAGCCTTACTTCAGTATATTTTTGGACGATAGCTGTCATTTATAACTCTGCAGGTTTGTGAATTACAGTGCCCCTGAGCTCCTTTCTTCAACTCGCTTTCTTGTGACCTGGCCGCAACACGGCAGGATGGCTTGAGGCCCTAATCTTGTTCCGGCACGGCACGCTGAGCCTTTGGTTAATTCCTCTTCCTGGTATGAAATGAGAGTTAAATTTGCCCGTCCACACACCTCCAGCTAGTCTCTCATTGATTCTCGCTATTCCTGTTCATCTTCCGCAGAAATTGCAAACTGGGCCAAACAGGAGGTTAAAGGCGCTGACTCTCCAAGTCGGGAGAGTGTTAGTAAAGCGTCTGGAATGTTGCACCCGAGTACCAGGGGAGGAAAACTGAGACATATTTGAACACGTCTCCCTTTCACATGGTTGATCATACTCTGGGTTCCACATGCATGTTTTAGCTGAAGGAAGAATACATTAAACCTGGAGAGTTGAGACCCGTGTAATGTGTACCATGCAATATGACTTCAAAGGGTCTTCATTTGCTCACCGAACCTCTCCAATCCTATCACTGCTGCGTTGATGCACCTGTACACACGCTTGATTCTCTTTCAGACATAGCCGTCCATACGTTTTAAGATTCTTACTAGTCAGGTATATTCTTAGGTGTTTAATATGGGGTGTTGAGTCCATTTCGTTGAGCAAGGAGTAGCTCTTGTCTATTCCATATTTGGATTAAGGAACTTTATCTGTGCTCATTTCAATCTCTGGTTTTATGCAGCACCCCAACTCACCTTTCACCTTAAGCAAGCATAAGTTGGTTTTCTAAATTTGAGACCCTGTTCTGTTCTGTAATTCAGTTCCTGAGTAGCCAAGTTTACATTCCGTGTATTACTGATATATTATGATGTTTCTTTTTCTGTGTGACTTACTTCAGTTAGAATCATCGTACCTGAATCCACTCATTATGCTGCTACGGGCCTGATGACATAGATTTCATTGCTGAGTGATACTGCATTGTACGTAAGTACCACAAGTTCTTTATCCATTTTTCACTTTCTGTGATATTGATCTTGTACGGTAAACGAGGTTCTTGTAAACAGAGGCGTCCCAAACTTTGGGGTGGCTGTGTCTTTTTGATTTTAATTTCCCTAAGCTATAGGACCATAAGTGGAAGTGCCCTAGGCTCTGTTGCTTTGTTTTTTAGATGTTTCAGGAAACACCATACACTTCTCCCTAGTGGCTGTTGGCAAATTACATCCCGCCCATCAGCATAACAAGGCTCCCAGTTCTCCATGGCCTGTCCTGCCTTTCTGGATTTTACACTTTTTTCAGATGGCCCTTTTGACGGGGGGAAGTGAGACTACATTGTAGTGCCGATTTCCTTTGCAAGCTTGCGTGGTTGGCCAAAAAGGGCGTATGCGTTTTTTTCTGAATATATTCAGGAAAAAACGCATACGCCCTTTTTAGCCAAGTGCATCATTGTGGACGTTCTGCCTCTTTTCCTATGCTTTCAATGCAATTCCAGTCTACCTCCTGAAATTGGTTTCCTGCAATTCTGCCCCACTTTCAAGTCCTCTTGGCAGCCTTACTTCAGTATATTTTTGGACGATAGCTGTCATTTATAACTCTGCAGGTTTGTGAATTACAGTGCCCCTGAGCTCCTTTCTTCAACTCGCTTTCTTGTGACCTGGCCGCAACACCGTAGGATGGCTTCAGGCCCTAATCTTGTTCCGGCACGGCACGCTGAGCCTTTGGTTATTTCCTCTTCCTGGTGGGAAATGAGAGTTAAATTTGCCCGTCCAGACACCTCCAGCTAGTCTCTCATTGGTTCTCGCTATTCCTGTTCATCTTCCGCAGAAATTGCAAACTGGGCCAAACAGGAGGTTAAAGGGACTGACTCTCCAAGTCGGGAGAGTGTTAGTAAAGCGTCTGGAATGTTGCACCCGAGTACCATGGGAAGAAAACTGAGACATATTTGAACACGTCTCCCGATCACATGGTTGATCATACTCTGGGTTCCACATGCATGTTTTAGCTGAAGGAAGAATACCTTAAACCTGGGTAGTTGAAACCCGTGGAATGGGTACCATGCAATATGACTTCAAAGGGTCTTCATTTGCTCACCGAACCTCTCCAATCCTATCACTGCTGCGTTTATGCCCCTGTACACATGCTTGATTCTCTTTCAGAGACATAGCAATCCATAGGTTTTAAGATACTTACTAGTCAGGTACATTCTTAGGCGTTTAATATGCGGTGTTGAGTCCATTTCGTTGAGCAAGGAGTAGCTCTTGTCTATTCCATATTTGGCTTAAGGAACTTTATCTGTGCTCATTTCAATCTCTGGTTTTATGCAGCACCCCAACTCACCTTTCCCCTTAAGCAAGCATAAGTTGGTTTTCTAAATTTGAGACCGTGTTCTGTTTTGGAATTCAGTTCCTGTGTAGCCAAGTTTACATTCCGTGTATTAGTGATATCTTATGATGTTTCTTTTTCTGTGTGACTTATTTCAGTTAGAATCATCGTACCTGAATCCACTCATTATGCTGCTACGGGCCTGATGACATAGATTTCATTGCTGAGTGATACTGCATTTTACGTAAGTACCACAACTTCTTTATCCATTTTTCACTTTCTGCGATGTTGAACTTGTATTGTAAACGAGGTTCTTGTAAACAGAGGCGTCCCAAACTTTGGGGTCGCTGTGTCTTTTTGATTTTAATTTCCCTAAGCTATAGGACCATAAGTGGAAGTGCCCTAGGCTCTGTTGCTTTGTTTTTTAGATGTTTCAGGAAACACCATACACTTCTCCCGAGTGGCTGTTGGCAATTTACATCCCGCCCATCAGCATAACAAGGCTCCCAGTTCTCCATGGCCTGTCCTGCCTTTCTGGATTTTACACTTTTTTCAGATGGCCCTTTTGACCGGGGGGAAGTGAGACTTCATTGTAGTGCAGATTTCCTTTGCAAGCTTGCTTGGTTGGCCAAAAAGGGCGTATGCGTTTTTTCCTGAATATATTCAGGAAAAAACGCATACGCCCTTTTTGGCCAAGTGCATCATTGGGGACGTTCTGCCTCTTTTCCTATGCTTTCAATGCAATTCCAGTCTACCTCCTGAAATCGGTTTCCTGCAATTCTGCCCCGCTTTCAAGTCCTCTTGGCAGCCTTACTTCAGTATATTTTTGGACGATACCTGTCATTTATAACTCTGCAGGTTTGTGAATTACAGTGCCCCTGAGCTCCTTTCTTCAACTCGCTTTCTTGTGAGCTGGCCGCAACACCGCAGGATGGCTTCAGGCCCTAATCTGGTTCCGGCACGGCACGCTGAGCCTTTGGTTAATTCCTCTTCCTGGTGGGAAATGAGAGTTAAATTTGCCCGTCCAGACACCTCCAGCTAGTCTCTCATTGGTTCTCGTTATTCCTGTTCATCTTTCGCAGAAATTGCAAACTGGGCCAAACAGGAGGTTAAAGGCGCTGACTCTTCAAGTGGGGAGAGTGTTAGTAAAGCGTCTGGAATGTTGCACCCGAGTACCAGGGGAGGAAAACTGAGACATATTTGAACACGTCTCCCGTTCACACGGTTGATCATACTCTGGGATCCACATGCATGTTTTAGCTGAAGGAAGAATACCTTAAACCTGGGTAGTTGAAACCCGTGGAATGGGTACCATGCAATATGACTTCAAAGGGTCTTCATTTGCTCACCGAACCTCTCCAATCCTATCACTGCTGCGTTTATGCCCCTGTACACATACTTGATTCTCTTTCGGAGACATAGTAATCCATAGGTTTTAAGATACTTACTAGTCAGGTACATTCATAGGCGTTTAATATGGGGTGTTGAGTCCATTTCGTTGAGCAAGGAGTAGCTCTTGTCTATTCCATATTTGCCTTAAGGAACTTTATCTGTGCTCATTTCAATCTCTGGTTTTATGCAGCACCCCAACTCACCTTTCCCCTTAAGCAAGCATAAGTTGGTTTTCTAAATTTGAGACCCTGTTCTGTATTGGAATTCAGTTCCTGTGTAGCCAATTTTACATTCCGTGTATTAGTGATATCTTATGATGTTTCTTTTTCTGTGTGACTTATTTCAGTTAGAATCATCGTACCTGAATCCACTCATTATGCTGCTTCGGGCCTGATGACATAGATTTCATTGCTGAGTGATACTGCATTGTACATAAGTACCACAAGTACTTTATCCATTTTTCACTTTCTGTGATATTGAACTTGTACGGTAAACGAGGTTCTTGTAAACGGAGGCGTTCCAAACTTTGGGGTGGCTGTGTGTTTTTGATTTTAATTTCCCTAAGCTATAGGACCATAAGTGGAAGTGCCCTAGGCTCTGTTGCTTTGTTTTTTAGATGTTTCAGGAAACACCATACACTTCTCCAGAGTGGCTGTTGGCAATTTACATCCCGCCCATCAGCATAACAAGGCTCCCAGTTCTCCATGGCCTGTCCTGCCTTTCTGGATTTTTCACTTTTTTCAGATGGCCCTTTTGACCGGGGGGCAGTGAGACTTCATTGTAGGGCAGATTTCCTTTGCAAGCTTGCTTGGTTGGCCAAAAAGGGCGTATGCGTTTTTTCCTGAATATATTCAGGAAAAAACGCATACGCCCTTTTTGGCCAAGTGCATCATTGTGGACGTTCTGCCTCTTTTCCTATGCTTTCAATGCAATTCCAGTCTACCTCCTGAAATCGGTTTCCTGCAATTCTGCCCCGCTTTCAAGTCCTCTTGGCAGCCTTACTTCAGTATATTTTTGGACGATAGCTGTCATTTATAACTCTGCAGGTTTGTGAATTACAGTGCCCCTGAGCTCCTTTCTTCAACTCGCTTTCTTGTGACCTGGCCGCAACACCGCAGGCTGGCTTCAGTCCCTAATCTGGTTCCGGCACGGCATGCTGAGCCTTTGGTTAATTCCTCTTCCTGGTGGGAAATGAGAGTTAAATTTGCCCGTCCAGACACCTCCAGCTAGTCTCTCATTGGTTCTCACTATTCCTGTTCATATTCCGCAGAAATTGCAAACTGGGCCAAACAGGAGGTTAAAGGGACTGACTCTCCAAGTCGGGAGAGTGTTAGTAAAGCGTCTGGAACGTTGCACCTGAGTACCAGGGTACGAAAACTGAGACATATTTGAACACGTCTCCCGATCACATGGTTGATCATACTCTAGGTTCCACATGCATGTTTTAGCTGAAGGAAGAATACCTTAAACCTGGGTACTTGAGACCCGTAGAATGGGTGCCATGCAATATGACTTCAAAGGGTCTTCATTTGCTCACCGAACCTCTCCAATCCTATCACTACTGCGTTTATGCCCCTGTACACATGCTTGATTCTCTTTCAGAGACATAGCAATCCATAGGTTTTAAGATACTTACTAGTCAGGTACATTCTTACGTGTTTAATATGCGGTGTTGAGTCCATTTCGTTGAGCAAGGAGTAGCTCTTGTCTATTCCATATTTGGCTTAAGGAACTTTATCTGTGCTCATTTCAATCTCTGGTTTTATGCAGCACCCCAACTCACCTTTCCCCTTAAGCAAGCATAAGTTGGTTTTCTAAATTTGAGACCCTGTTCTGTTCTGTAATTCAGTTCCTGTGTAGCCAAGTTTACATTCCGTGTATTACTGATATCTTATGATGTTTCTTTTTCTGTGTGACTTATTTCAGTTAGAATTATCATACCTGAATCCACTCATTGTGCTGCTACGGGCCTGATGACATAGATTTCTTTGCTGAGTGATATTGCTTTGTAAGTAAATACCACAACTTCTTTATCCATTTTTCACTTTCTGCGATGTTGAACTTGTACTGTAAACGAGGTTCTTGTAAACAGAGCCGTTCCAAACATTGGGGTGGCTGTGTCTTTTTGATTTTAATTTCCCTAAGCTATAGGACCATAAGTGGAAGTGCCCTAGGCTCTGTTGCTTTGTTTTTTAGATGTTTCAGGAAACACCATACACTTCTCCCGAGTGTCTGTTGGCAATTTACATCCCGCCCATCAGCATAACAAGGCTCCCAGTTCTCCATGGCCTGTCCTGCCTTTCTGGATTTTACACTTTTTTCAGATGGCCCTTTTGACCGGGGGGAAGTGAGACTTCATTGTAGTGCAGATTTCCTTTGCAAGCTTGCTTGGTTGGCCAAATGGGCGTATGTGTTTTTTCCTGAATATATTCAGGAAAAAACTCATACGCCCTTTTTGGCCAAGTGCATCATTGTGGACGTTCTGCCTCTTTTCCTATGCTTTCAATAAAATTCCAGTCTACCTCCTGAAATCGGTTTCCTGCAATTCTGCCTTGCTTTCAATGCTTCTTCATAGCCTTACCTCAATATATTTTTTAAAAATAGTTGGCCTTTATAACTCTGCAGGTTTTTGAATTGCAGTGGCCCTTAGCCCCACTTTTCAGCTCTTATTTTTGTGGTCTTGCCCCATAACCACAGGATTCCTTGAAGCCCTATTTTTCTTCTAGGGCACCTTGCTGTGCCTTTGGTTAATTCTTCTTACTGATGTGACATTAGAGTGACATGTGCCCATTGAAACCGCTACAGCTTGTTTCTCACTGGTTCCCCCTATTCCCATTCATCCTCTACACTAACTGCAGACTGTGCGATACCAGAACTTAAAGGCATTGACTCCATGTGGGGATGTTGTTAGTAAAGTGGCTGGAATGTCGATCCGGAGCCCCAGGAGAGGAAAAATGAGGTGCGTTTTAGAAACCTTTCCCGATCATATGGTATACCAGTCGCTGGGTTTCCCAAGCATGGTTTAGCTGTAGGAAGATTCCCTTCAACCTGGAGTGTTGGGACCCTTGGACTGAGTAGCATGAAGTATTGCATTAAACTTTCGGCAGTTGCTCACCAAAGCTCACCAATCCTCTCAGCCCCAAGTGTCCAGCCTTATGTCTTATCCAGCTGTGGGTTTATATGTGGTCAATCCAGGTTACATCACAGCCCCTGAGCGAATTTTGTAAGAATTTTTCTCTTTCATTGTTTCAGCGTTTTCTTTTTAAAATTTATTTCTATAATGGGGTTTAGCTCATTTTCACTGCTGTGTTTGTGCCGCTCTGCACACACTTGATTCCCTTATGGAGATATATGAATACATGGGTTTTAAGATTCTTATTACTCAGATATATTTCTCTGCGGTGTATAGGGTGTGTTGAGGCCAGTTCATTGAGCAAGGTGTAGATCTTGTCTAATACCTATTTGGTTTATTGAACGGTATCTGTGCTAATTTCAAACTCTGGTTTTATGCATCACCCCACCTCTCCTTTCCTCTTAAGCTGACATAAGTGTGTTTTCTAAATGTGAGACACTGTTCTGTTCTGTAATTCATTTCTTGTGCAGCCATATTTACCCTCCCTCTATAAGTGATATCTTATGATATGTTTCTTTTTCTGTTTGACTTATTTCAAGTAGTATTATCGGACCTAAATCCACTCTTTATCCTTCTACTAGCCTTATTACATTGATTTCATGGTGAAGAGATATTCCATTGTACATAAGTACCACATCTTCTTTATCCATTGTTCTCTTTCCTGGGATATTTAAGGTGTACTGAAGTTGAGGTTCTTGTAAACAGAGTAGCCCTAAACTGTGGTGTGCTTGTGTCTTGTTGATTTTTAGACCTCCCTAGATATACTCCCATGATTGGAAGTGTCCTATGCTCTGTAGCTCTGTTTTTTAGATGATGTAGGAACCACCATACACTTCTCCAGAGTGGCTCTCGGCAGTTCACACACTGCCCATCAGCGTATAAAGGCTCCCTGTTCTCCATGGCCTGTCCTGCATTTCTGGTTTTTACAATTTTTTAGGATGGCCCTTTTGACCGGTGGGAAGTGAGACTTCTTTGTTGTGCACATTTGCATTGCTTGCTTGCTTCGTTGCCCATAAAGTGCGTATGCGTTTTTTCCTGGATATAATCAGGAAAAAACGCATACGCCCTTTTGGGCCAACTGCATCATTGTCGAAATTCTGCCGCTTTTCATGTGCATTAAAGACGAGTCCAATCTATCTCTTGAAATCTGTTTCTTGCAATTCTGTCTTGCGTTCAGATCCTCTTCTTTGCCTTACCTCAACATATTTTTGGACATTAGTTTTCATTTATAACTCTGCAGGTTTGTGAATTGCAGTGACCCTGAGCTCCATTTTTTAAGTTGCTCTTTTGTGAGCTGGCCACAAACCCACAGGATTGCTTCAGGCCCTATTTTGGCTCCGGCGAGGCAGGCTGAGCCTTTCTTTAATTCTTATTCTTAATGGGAAATTAGAGTGATATGTGCCCGTCCAAACCCCTACAACTCTTCTCTCATTGGTTCCCCCTCTTCCCGTTCATCCTCCTCACAATTTGCAAAATGTGTGAAACAGAAGTTTAAATGTGCTGATTCTCCAAGTGGGGAGATTCTAAGTAACATGGCTGGAATGGTGAACAGGAGCACCAGGAGAGGATAAATGAGGTGCATTTTAGACACATCTCCCGATCACATGGTGTACAGTCCTCTGGGTTTTCCATGCATGTTTTACCTGAAGGAAGATCCCTTGAACCTGCAGATTTGGGACCCATTGAATGGGTACCAGGTAGTATTACTTTAAAGGGTGTGCATTTCCTCACCCAACCTCACATTTCTCTTAGCGCAAACAGTTTCCAGCCTTATGTCTCATCCTGCTGTGGGTCTAGATGTGTTCAATCCATGTTGCATCACCGTCCCTGAGGAAAAGTTGTAAGAGGTTTTCTCTGTCTCTCTGTCGTTTATTTTTTTCAATTTATTACTATATTGGTTACAGCTGATTTTCAAAGCTCTGTTTCTTGCTGCTGTACATCCACTTGATTCACGTACAGAGGGTCATCAATAAATTCTTTTTCAGATTCTTACCAGTCGTATATATTCTTTTCCGGTGACTTGAGTGTGCTGAGTGCAGTTCTTTTAGCTACCGTGTAGGCCTTGTTGATTATCAGTTTGGTATTTGGAATGGTATCTTTGCTAATTTCAACCTCCTGGATGATGCCTCACCCCTCCCCACCTTTCCCGTTTAGCAGCCTTATGCGTGTTTTCTACATATTTGACTATGTTTTTGTTTTGTAATTTATTTCATGTGTAGCCATTTTGGATTCCACCTTTAAGTGATATCTTATGATATGTGTCTTTTTCTTTTTGAATTCTGTCACTTAGAATGATCATACGTAACTCCTCCGGAGTTGTTACAACTGGCCATATTTCATTGATTTCCAGGCTGAATAATATTCCACTCTACCTAAGTACCACATCTCTATCCATTTTTTCCCTCCAGAGACATTTAAGTTATATCCTAGTCGAGGATCTTTTAAACAGAGAGGGGGTAAACATTGGGGTGCCTGTGTCCTCTCGATTTTTGTTTTTCCCAAGATATACGCCCATGAGGGCAAGTGCCCTATGCTCTGTAGCTCATTTTTTAGATGCTTTAGTAAACACAATACACTTCTCCAGAATGGCCGTTGGCAATATACATTTCCACTATAAGTCTCACAGGGCTCCCTCTTCTCGTTGCCCTGTCCTGCATTTCTGTTGTTTACGCTTTATGAGGATGGCTCTTCTGACTGATGCAAAGTGATATCTTTTGTAGTATTGACTTCCAGTGCCCACCTGTTTGGTTGGCTAAAAAAGTGTATGCCCTTTTCTTGAATATATACAGAAAAAAACGCATACACCCTTTTTGGCCAACTGCAATGTTGGCAATGTTCAGCTCCTTTTCTTGTGCTTAATGGCGAGTCCTTTCTACCTCCTCAAATCCCTTTCCTGCCATTCTCCCTTGCTTACAAGTCCTTTTCTCTGACTTTCCTCAAGACATTTTTCAGTGATGGATATTTTCAACTCTGCAGTTTTGTGAATTTTACTGCCCCTGAGTTCCATTGTTCAACTTGTGTTTATGGGAACTGGCCACAAAGCAGCGGGATTTCCTCAAGCCCTATACTGTTTCCATGGGCAACCCTAGCCTTTGGTCAATTCGTCTTCCTGATTGGAAATTAGAGTGACATGTGCCTGTCTGAACACCTAGGACTTGTCTCTCATTGTTCCTCATCCTTCCGCTTCATCCTCTGGACAAATTCCAAACTGTACGCAACAGGATGTTGACAGTGCTGACATCTCCAAGTGGGGAGACTGTTAGTAAAGACGCTGGAGGGGTGAACCCGAGCACCAGGAGATGAGGAGATGAGATGCCTTTTCCAAACTCTTCCCGATCAGACGGTATACCATCCTCTGGGTGTGACAGACATGTTTTAGCAGTAGGAAGAGTCCCATTCATGTAAGGAGAACACCAGGGCTTTTTCAAAATCAGTGTCTCCCCGAAACCCAAACTGGGGAAGTTTTTAAGCTACGGCTACACATATGTTCATTAAGGGCCTTGGGAAGTAGGCAGAGTCCAAACTTTAGATGATTGAAGTCTTCAGGGTCAGAAGCACTCACCACCAGCTTCCCTTAGGCTACACTTTAACTATCATTGATAGATGATGTCAATAAAAATATCTATTCTTTTTCAGATTATTTCCCCTTATAGGTTATTGCAAAATGTTGAGTGTAGTTCCCTGTGCTATACAGTAGTTCCTTTTTGATGATTTATTTTATACATAGCAGTGTGTATGTGTTAATTCCAAACTGTTAATTTATCCCTCCTCCCACCTTTCCCCTTTGGTAATAATAAATTATAAGATTTTATACTTCTCAGAAATGGGGGAGCTGAAAGAGAGGTATCATTTTCAATGGAAAAGCATTTAAAACAAGATTGAAGGTTTAACCAAGATTATTAGATGTACATCCTTGGAAAGAAATCACTTCGTTTCTCTAATATTGACCTGACAAATAAGACAAACTTTTCACTGAACTTGCTTATAAAAAGTGATGGAAATATCAAATGGAAGTGTTAGAAACATCTTATTTTACCCGAGCCTTATACACTGTTCTATGTTAACTACAGTTTGGCTCACACATCTGTTCATTGAGGTTACAATAGTCTCAATTTCTGTTACTGATCCTCCAGAGTGGACCCCAACAAGTGTCCCCCTGCCCAGTGTCATTGGGGCCAACAGATCGAGACTGAGTTTGGTTCACAAGCAAAGGAAACTTTATATTTTGATCAGAGAATGGAGAGGTGAGAGCATGCACTACCCCGTGGGCTGTGGGCTGGGCTGCTGTGTAGAGATCCTGTCAGAGTCAGTGGGAGGGAGGGAGGCGGCGGAGCTCTCGAGGGCCGGGTTGGCTGTAGCTCAGGCTCTATATCGTGGAGTCTGCACTGGGCCCCAGGAGCTGAGGTGTCGACCCAGCCATTCTGCACTAGGAAATCTGGTCTGAAGTGCCGGGTGTGGAACCTCTGCATGCGGGACCCTAGGAGCACGTGAAATTAGACAAAGCACAAAGGATAGAAAAGGTTAGACTTGACTTTATTGCCCAGATTCTATTTTTATCTCCCAGGGATTTTTAATGGGCTTTGCTGGGGACAAACCCCTCCTCTGCCTTTTGTCCCGTTCCTCATTCTTGGAGTGCTGAGGGTGCAGACCCTTCTTCTGTAACTGCTGAGTGCTGAGTTGGGAGCCCTCATACCCTGGGGCGAGGGTCAGAGCTTCTCCCCAGCAGCCTCCCGGTGACGTTGATTGTCCCCAGGACCCCTGCCTCCCTGCTCATCCACCTGAGCACCAGCATTGGAAGTGTTATAGATTCTAATGACCTTTAAGGGTCCAGGAAAGAGATGTGCAGAGACGCTGTGGGGGCCGGTTTCACCCCGCCCCACATTTGTTCGGCCACCTTAGGCTGACCGTTTCTGCCAGCCTAGATGCTCTGACCAGTAGTCTGCGCTTTCTTCAATTAGGCCCCTGAATTAACGTACAAACAGCACCAGGTGTCAGAGCCCTGCCCGCTCAACTCCCAGACAGTCCAGGGTCAGTGGTGATAAGGACCATGATGGCTACTGAGTCAACAGCCTTTTGAAGTAAACAGGAGTCCAGCCGGTCTTATTGGCCACCATCATCACGGTGTCTGTAGGCTTTTCTATGGTGACAGTGTGGTATACTGTTCCCCCGCCAAGATTATTAGCTCCCCTCTAGGTGCAGTAAGTCCTGCAAGCAGTAGTCTACTCTTTTGGGACACACCCTTGTTGTTTTATGAGAGAAACTCCAGGTCAAGTGATGTTCACACGAGTCGTCATGGTGCCCTGTTGCCCCCGGTTATCTCTCTGGATGTTGGAGTTGGAGGGCCTCCTCACTCGAGGTCGGTGTGCCCACGGAGCGAACCCTGCAACTTCAGGGCATGGTTGGTGGTTAGGATCACCACGTGGGGTCCTTTTCCCTTAGGAGGGAGGTGGCCTTTTGGGCTGCTGATTTCCAGGTTTTTAGATACCGCCAGTATCTTGGCCAGATGTGGCAGTGGGCCAAGCCCCTTAGTGACCGTAGTTTATCCTACCTGGATGGCATTCTTGCATTGTTCCATTTCAAGTGGTCCCAGTTTTTGCACTAATTCTCCAATGGCGATTCACCTTTCACCGGGAATGTAAAGGTCAAAGGGTTTAGCTAAATTAGGGAGTTCCAGGGCAAGGGTCTGAATTGACTGCTCTTTCCATTCTTGAAAGGCCACTTCTGGATTCTATTCAAAAGGATCATCATCTTTTCCTTTCAGTGTTTCATATAGAGGCCCAGCTAGTAGACTGTAGTTAGGGATCCAGAAGCAGCAAACCCTGGCCTCCCCAGGAACCCCTAAGCTGTCTTCTAGTTTTAGAAAGGGGTAAGGCTGAAAATGGTTTCTTCCCTTTCCTGGGATGGGCTTCTCTGACCTTGTGTGAGAATGAAGCCCAGGCAGGTCACCGCAGTCTGTGATATTTGAGCTTTTTCTTGGACAACTTCTATCCTTTATTGGCTTGGTAGTTCAGAGGCCTCCTTAGTAGGGCTGGCGATCAGAATGTCGTCTGCATATTGAAGGAGGGTTTCCTTTTCCAGAGGTAGAACTTTTAGGTCTTTAGCTAAGCTTTCCCCAAAGACGGTGTGGGAATTTTTGCACCCTTGGGGCCAGACGGCCTGGAAGTATTGTTTTAGTTGTATGTTGAGTCCTGCCACTCACAAGCCAAAATTTCTTGTGACTCTGGGACTAATGGAATACAAAAGAAGGCATCATTGAAGACTAATACAGAATACCATGTCCTGGTGGTTGGTAGAATGACCAGCAGGGTGTAGGAATTAGGAGCAACTGGAGGTATATCCTCAGTGGCTTCACTGACTGTCCTGACATCCTTTACCAGGTCCCCAGCAGCCCATGGGGCTCTCGTGGTCAGACCAATCCCAGAATATGGAGCTCACCTGGGCAGGTACCCCATCCCCACCCCAGCCCACGGGGCTCTTGTGATCAGGCCCCTCCAAGGATACAGAGCTACCCTTGCAGGTACCGTGGCAGGGCTGGGCACACAGGAACCGTGCACATAGCCCTCATTGCAGAGCACCCCCAGCTCACCTGTCACTCAGAGCTGACACAGAGCACCTCAGAGCAGGACTTGAACTAACAAACAGCAGCTGCGACAGGTCTGTGTCCCTGGGCATCACTCCGTGAGGCCTCCCTCCACCTGGTCTTCCAGAGACTTCCACTACACCCGGGGCACCAGGCCTCTGTCTCCAACCACCACCCACCCCTCCTCTCCCTGACTCCTGGGTTCCTCTCATTAGGAGAGGGTTTTCTTGAAGTTGTCTCCCACTCATGGGCCAGATAAAATGATTAGAAAACAAGCCAAAGCTGCAGCCCCTTGTCTATCCTGACTCTCAGGAGCCCACACCTGTTCCTTGGACCTGGCCGGTTCAGCAAGTTCCATTTTCTGCAACTGTGAGTCCCTGAGAGGTGATGATTGGCTGACCTGGGCAGCCTTACCGTGCCGGCCAGCCCTCCCCAGGTGTGCCTGGGTTGAGATCAATATAAATACCACTCCAGGCAGCAAGAGCCCCTGCAGCCGTGCCTGACACCATTTTCTTTGCCCTGTCAGCAGTCTCGGGGCTGGGCTGGTGGGAGGGAGTGAGAGGCCACGGCTTTGTGGGTGGCCCAGTGTGAGTGGGGCTCTGCTGGACTTTCTGCAGCAGTTGCCAGGCTGCCACCTGCTAAAGAAGAGGATGTGTCACCCATACCTGCTGCTGGAATTTCTCCCTGGGCAGAGGTGAGGAAGGAAAAATGCAGTGGGGGCAGGGACAGGACGGGTATCTCAGGCAGGGAAATGGAAATCTTCCAGAAGAGCACCCAGGGCCAGGACCATCCTGGCTGGCCTGCAGGCACCAAGTCGGCTGGCATGCTGTCACTCGTGTGGCTCTATGGCCCTTCCTCTAGGCTTTCAAGTCCTTGTATATATTCAGGTGTTTTACCTGGGACGGGTGGGAATAGTTCAGCAACAACTGGCCTGGGGCTCAGCTCACGTTTACTCACAGATGCCTCGGCACGGTGCCCCAGCTTTGCAATGAGGACGCTTGTTGCGTGGGGGCTGCTGGCTGAATGGGAGACGATTCCCCACCACTGACCAACTTCAGAATTGTTTACAACTGGAGCAAGTGCCCTGATACGGTTTTCCTCTGTGTAACTGGTGGGTTCTGTGTTTTTTTCTCTTTTTCGTTTTTGGTTCAAGGTAGATTTTATTCCTCTTTTTTGTATTTACAGATATAAGCATGGAAATAATTTATTCATATAAATACATGTATGTGCAGGGAATAATTGTTTTTTCTGTTTTATTTTTTAAATTTTATTTCTTTTTAATTTTGAATTTTATTTTATATTTTTATACAGCAGGTTCTTATTGGTTATCTATTTTATACATATAAATGTATACATGCCAATCCCAGTCTCTCAACTCCTCCCACAACCACCCCCCCAACAGCTTTCCCCCCTTGTTGTCCATACGTTTGTTGTCTACATCTGTTGCTCTATTTATGCCTTGCAAAATGGTTAATCTGTACAGTTTTTCTAGGTTCCACATATATGCGTGAATATACAAGATTTGTTTTTCTCTTTCTGACTTACTTCACTCTGTATGACAGTCTCTAGATCCATCGACGTCTCTACAAATGACCCAATTTCATTCCTTTTCATGGCTTAGTAATATTCCATTTTATATATGTACCACAGCTTTATGCATTCGTCTGTCTGTGGGCATTTAGGTTGCTTCCATTACCTCGATATTGTAAATAGTGATGCAATGAACATTGCGGTGAATGACTCTTTTTGATTTATGGTTTTGTCTCGGTATATGTCCAGTACTGGGATTGCTGTATCATATGGTAATTCTATTGTTAGTTTCTTAAGAAATTCTATATTGTTCTCCATAATGACTGTATCAATTTATATTCCCAACAATAGTGGAAGAGGGTTCCTTTTCTCCACACCCTTTCCAGCATTTTTTGTTTGTAGATTTTCTATGATGCCTATTCTACCAGGTGTGAGGTGATAACTCATTGTTGAATCCATTTCGTTGAGCAAGGGGTAGGTCTTGTCTATTACATATTTGGCTTATGGAACGGTATCTGTGCTAATTTCAAACTCTGCTTTTATGCAGCACCCCAACTCACCTTCCCCTTAAGCAAGCATAAGTTGGTTTTCTAAATTTGAGACCCTGTTCTGTTTTGTAATTCAGTTCATGTGTAGCCAAGTTCACATTCCGTGTATTAGTGATACCTTATGATGTTTCTTTTTCTGTGTGACTTATTTCACTTAGAATCATCGTGCCTCAATCCACTCATTATGCTGGTACGGGCCTGGTGACATAGATTTCATTGCTGAGTGGTATTCTGTTGTACATAAGTACCGCAACTTCTTTATCCATTATTTGCTCTCTGGGATATTTAACTTGTGCCGCAGAAGAGATTCCTGTAAAAAGAGTCATCCCAAATTTTGGGGTGGCTGTGTCTTTTTGATTTTAATTTCCCTAAACTATAGGACCATAAGTGGAAGTGCCCTAGGCTCTGTTGCTTTGTTTTTTAGATGTGTCAGGAAGCACCATACACTTCTCCCGAGTGTCTGTTGGCAATTTACATCCCGCCCATCAGCATAACAAGGCTCCCAGTTCTCCATGGCCTGTCCTGCCTTTCTGGATTTTACACTTTTTTCAGATGGCCCTTTTGACCGGGGGGAAGTGAGACTTCATTGTAGTGCAGATTTCCTTTGCAAGTTTGCTTCGTTGGCCAAAAAGGGCGTATGCGTTTTTTCCTGAATATATTCAGGAAAAAACGCATACGCCCTTTTTGGCCAAGTGCATCATTGTGGACGTTCTGCCTCTTTTCTTATGCTTTCAATGCAATTCCAGTCTACCTCCTGAAATCGGTTTCCTGCAATTCTGCCCCACTTTCAAGTCCTCTTGGCAGCCTTACTTCAGTATATTTTTGGACAATAGGTGTCATTTATAACTCTGCAAGTTTGTGAATTACAGTGCCCCTGAGCTCCTTTCTTCAACTCGCTTTCTTGTAAGCTGGCCGCAACACCGCAGGATGGCTTCAGGCCCTAATCTGGTTCCGGCACGGCATGCTGAGCCTTTGGTTATTTCCTCTTCCTGGTGGGAAATGAGAGTTAAATTTGCCCGTCCAGACACCTCCAGCTAGTCTCTCATTGGTTCTCGCTATTCCTGTTCATCTTCCGCAGAAATTGCAAACTGGGCCAAACAGGAGGTTAAAGGGACTGACTCTCCATGTCGGGAGAGTGTTAGTAAAGCGTCTAGAATGTTGCACCCGAGTACCAGGGTACGAAAACTGAGACATATTTGAACACGTCTCCCGATCACATGGTTGATCATACTCTAGGTTCCACATGCATGTTTTGGCTGAAGGAAGAATACCTTAAACCTGGAGAGTTGAAACCCGTGGAATGGGTACCATGAGATATGACTTCAAAGGGTCTTCATTTGCTCACCAAACCTCTCCAATCCTATCACTGCTGCGTTTATGCCCCTGTACACATGCTTGATACTCTTTCGGAGACATAGCAAACCATAGGTTTTAAGATACTTACTATTCAGGTACATTCTTAGGTGTTTAATATGCGGTGTTGAGTCCATTTCGTTGAGCAAGGAGTAGCTCTTGTCTATTCCATATTTGGCTAAAGGAACTTTATCTGTGCTCATTTCAATCTCTGCTTTTATGCAGCACCCCAACTCACCTTTCCCCTTAAGCAAGCATAAGTTGGTTTTCTAAATTTGAGACCCTGTTCTGTTCTGTAATTCAGTTCCTGTGTAGCCAAGTTTACATTCCGTGTATTACTGATATCTTATGATGTTTCTTTTTCTGTGTGACTTATTTTAGTTAGAATCATCATACATGAATCCACTCATTGTGCTGCTAACGGCCTGATGACATAGATTTCATTGCTGAGTGATATTGTTTTGTAAGTAAATACCAGAAGTTCTTTATCCATTTTTCACTTTCTGTGATATTGAACTTGTACGGTAAACGAGGTTCTTGTAAACAGAGGCGTTCCATACTTTGGGGTGGCTGTGTCTTTTAGATTTTAATTTCCCTAAGCTATAGGACCATAAGTGGAAGTGCCCTAGGCTCTGTTGCTTTGTTTTTTAGATGTTTCAGGAAACACCATACACTTCTCCCGGGTGTCTGTCGGCAATTTACATCCCGCCCATCAGCATAACAAGGCTCCCAGTTCTCCATGGCCTGTCCTGCCTTTCTGGATTTTACACATTTTTCACATGGCCGTTTTGACCGGGGGGAAGTGAGACTTCATTGTAGTGCAGATTTCCTTTGCAAGCTTGCTTGGTTGGCCAAAAAGGGCGTATGCGTTTTTTCCTGAATATATTCAGGAGAAACCGCATACGCCCTTTTTGGCCAAGTGCATCATTGTGGACGTTCTGCCTCTTTTCCTATGCTTTCAATGCAATTCCAGTCTACCTCTTGAAATCGGTTTCCTGCAATTCTGCCCCGCTTTCAAGTCCTCTTGGCAGCCTTACTTCAGTACATTTTTGGACGATAGCTGTCATGTATAACTCTGCAGGTTTGTGAATTACAGTGCCCCTGAACTCCTTTCTTCAACTCGCTTTCTTGTGACCTGGCCGCAACACCGCAGGATGGCTTCAGGCCCTAATCTGGTTCCGGCACGGCACGCTGAGCTTTTGGTTAATTTCTCTTCCTGGTGGGAAATGAGAGTTAAATTTGCCCGTCCAGACACCTCCAGCTAGTCTCTCATTGGTTCTCGCTATTCCTGTTAATTTTCCGCAGAAATTGCAAACTGGGCCAAACAGGAGGTTAAAGGGACTGACTCTCCAAGTCGAGGGAGTGTTAGTAAAGCATCTGGAATGTTGCACCCGAGTACCAGGGTACGAAAACTGAGACATATTTGAACACGTCTCCCGATCACATGGTTGATCGTACTCTGGGTTCCACATGCATGTTTTAGCTGAAGGAAGAATACCTTAAACCTGGAGAGTTGAGACCCGTGGAATGGGTACCATGCAATATGACTTCAAAAGGTCTTCATTTGCTCACCGAACCTCTCCAATGCTATCACTGCTGCGTTTATGCCCCTGTACACATGCTTGATTCTCTTTCGGAGACATAGCCATCCATAAGTTTTAAGATACTTACTAGTCAGTTACATTCTTAGGCGTTTAATATGCGGTGTTGAGTCCATTTCGTTGAGCAAGGAGTAGCTCTTGTCTATTCCATATTTGGCTTAAGGAACTTTATCTGTGCTCATTTCAATCTCTGGTTTTATGCAGCACCCCAACTCACCTTTCCCCTTAAGCAAGCATAAGTTATTTTTCTAAATTTGAGACCCTGTTCTGTTTTGGAATTCAGTTCCTGTGTAGCCAAGTTTACATTCCGTGTATTAGTGATATCTTATGATGTTTCTATTTTTGTGTAACTTATTTCAGTTAGAATCATCGTACCTGAATCCACTCATTATGCTGCTACGGGCCTGATGACATAGATTTCATTGCTGAGTGATACTGCATAGTACGTAAGTACCACAAGTTCTTTATCCATTTTTCACTTTCTGTGATATTGAACTTGTACGGTAAACGAGATTCTTGTAAACAGAGGCGTCCCAAACTTTGGGGTGGCTGTGTCTTTTTGATTTTAATTTCCCTAAGCTATAGGACCATAAGTGGAAGTGCCCTAGGCTCTGTTGCTTTGTTTTTTAGATGTTTCAGGAAACACCATACACTTCTCCCGAGTGGCTGTTGGCAATTTACATCCCGCCCATCAGCATAACGAGGCTCCCAGTTCTCCATGGCCTGTCCTGCCTTTCTGGATTTTACACTTTTTTCAGATGGCCCTTTTGACCGTGGGGAAGTCAGACTTCATTGTAGTGCAGATTTCCTTTTCAAGTTTGCTTGGTTGGACAAAAAGGGCGTATGCGTTTTTTCCTGAATATATTCAGGAAGAAACGCATACGCCCTTTTTGGCCAAGTGCATCATTGTGGACGTTCTGCCTCTTTTCCTATGCTTTCAATGCAATTCCAGTCTACCTCCTGAAATCGGTTTCCTGCAATTCTGCCCCGCTTTCAAGTCCTCTTGGCAGCCTTACTTCAGTATATTTTTGGACGATAGCTGTCATTTATAACTCTGCAGGTTTGTGAATTACAGTGCCCCTGAGCTCCTTTCTTCAACTCGCTTTCTTTTGAGCTGGCCGCAACACCACTGGATGGCTTCAGGCCCTAATCTGGTTCCGGCACGGCACGCTGAGCCTTTGGTTATTTCCTCTTCCTGGTGGGAAATGAGAGTTAAATTTGCCCGTCCAGACACCTCCAGCTAGTCTCTCATTGGTTCTCCCTATTCCTGTTCATCTTCCGAAGAAATTGCAAACTGGGCCAAACAGGAGGTTAAAGGGACTGACTCTCCAAGTCGGGAGAGTGTTAGTAAAGCGTCTGGAATGTTGCCCCCGAGTACCAGGGGAGGAAAACTGAGACATATTTGAACACGTCTCCCGTTCACACGGTTGATCATACTCTGGGTTCCACATGCATGTTTTAGCTGAAGGAAGAATACCTTAAACCTGGAGAGTTGAGACCCGTGGAATGGGTACCATGCAATATGACTTCAAAGGGTCTTCATTTGCTCACCGAACCTCTCCAATCCTACCACTGCTGCATTTATGCCCCTGTACACATGCTTGATTCTCTTTCGGAGACATAGCTATCCATAGGTTTTAAGACACTTACTAGTCAGGTACATTCTTAGGCGTTTAATATGGGGTGTTGAGTCCATTTCGTTGAGCAAGGAGTAGCTCTTGTCTATTCCATATTTGGCTTAAGGAACTTTATCTGTGCTCATTTCAATCTCTGGTTTTATGCAGCACCCCAACTCACCTTTCCCCTTAAGCAAGCATAAGTTGGTTTTCTACATTTGAGACCCTGTTCTGTTTTGGAATTCAGTTCCTGTGTAGCCAAGTTTACATTCCGTGTATTAGTGATATCTTATGATGTTTCTTTTTCTGTGTGACTTATTTCAGTTAGAATCATCGTACCTGAATCCACTCATTATGCTGCTATGGGCCTGATGACATAGATTTCATTGCTGAGTGATACTGCATTGTACGTAAGTACCACAAGTTCTTTATCCATTTTTCACTTTCTGCGATGTTGAACTTGTACTGTAAATGAGGTTCTTGTAAACAGAGGCGTCCCAAACTTTGGGGTGGCTCTGTCTTTTTGATTTTAATTTCCCTAAGCTATAGGACCATAAGTGGAAGTGCCCTAGGCTCTGTTGCTTTGTTTTTTAGATGTTTCAGGAAACACCACACACTTCTCCCGAGTGTCTGTTGGCAATTTACATCCCGCCCATCAGCATAACAAGGCTCCCAGTTCTCCATGGCCTGTCCTGCCTTTCTGGATTTTACACTTTTTTCAGATGGCCCTTTTGACCGGGGGGAAGTGAGACTTCATTGTAGTGCAGATTTCCTTTGCAAGCTTGCTTGGTTGGCCAAAAAGTTCGTATGCGTTTTTTCCTGAATATATTTAGGAAGAAACGCATACGCCCTTTTTGGCCAAGTGCATCATTGTGGACGTTCTGCCTCTTTTCCTATGCTTTCAATGCAATTCCAGTCTACCTCCTGAAATCGGTTTCCTGCAATTCTGCCCCGCTTTCAAGTCCTCTTGGCAGCCTTACTTCAGTATATTTTTGGACGATAGCTGTCATTTATAACTCTGCAGGTTTGTGAATTACAGTGCCCCTGAGCTCCTTTCTTCAACTCGCTTTCTTGTGAGCTGGCCGCAACACCGCAGGATGGTTTCAGGCCCTAATCTGGTTCCGGCACGGCACGCTGAGCCTTTGGTTATTTCCTCTTCCTGGTGGGAAATGAGAGTTAAATTTGCCCGTCCAGACACCTCCAGCTAGTCTCTCATTGGTTCTCCCTATTCCTGTTCATCTTCCGCAGAAATTGCAAACTGGGCCAAACAGGAGGTTAAAGGGACTGACTCTCCAAGTCGGGAGAGTGTTAGTAAAGCGTCTGGAATGTTGCACTCGAGTACCAGGGTACGAAAACTGAGACAAATTTGAACATGTCTCCCGATCACATGGTTGATCATACTCTGGGTTCCACATGCATGTTTTAGCTGTAGGAAGAATACCTTAAACCTGGGTAGTTGAAACCCGTGGAATGGGTACCATGCAATATGATTTCAAAGGGTCTTCATTTGCTCACCGAACCTCTCCAATCCTATCACTGCTGCGTTTATGCCCCTGTACACATGCTTGATTCTCTTTCGGAGACATAGCAATCCATAGGTTTTAAGACACTTACTAGTCAGGTACATTCTTAGGCGTTTAATATGGGGTGTTGAGTCCAATTCGTTGAGCAAGGAGTACCTCTTGTCTATTCCATATTTGGCTTAAGGAACTTTATCTGTGCTCATTTCAATCTCTGGTTTTATGCAGCACCCCAACTCACCTTTCCCCTTAAGCAAGCATAAGTTGGTTTTCTACATTTGAGACCCTGTTCTGTTTTGGAATTCAGTTCCTGTGTAGCCAAGTTTACATTCCGTGTATTAGTGATATCTTATGATGTTTCTTCTTCTGTGTGACTTATTTCAGTTAGAATCTTCGTACCTGAATCCACTCATTATGCTGCTATGGGCCTGATGACATAGATTTCATTGTTGAGTGATACTGCATTGTACGTAAGTACCACAAGTTCTTTATCCATTTTTCACTTTCTGCGATGTTGAACTTGTACTGTAAACGAGGTTCTTGTAAACAGAGGCGTCCCAAACTTTGGGGTGGCTGTGTCTTTTTGATTTTAATTTCCCTAAGCTATAGGACCATAAGTGGAAGTGCCCTAGGCTCTGTTGCTTTGTTTTTTAGATGTTTCAGGAAACACCATACACTTCTCCCGAGTGGCTGTTGGCAATTTACATCCCGCCCATCAGCATAACAAGGCTCCCAGTTCTCCATGGCCTGTCCTGCCTTTCTGGATTTTACACTTTTTTCAGATGGCCCTTTTGACCGGGGGGAAGTCAGACTTCATTGTAGTGCAGATTTCCTTTGCAAGTTTGCTTGGTTGGACAAAAAGGGCGTATGCGTTTTTTCCTGAATATATTCAGGAAGAAACGCATACGCCCTTTTTGGCCAAGTGCATCATTGTGGACGTTCTGCCTCTTTTCCTATGCTTTCAATGCAATTCCAGTCTACCTCCTGAAATCGGTTTCCTGCAATTCTGCCCCGCTTTCAAGTCCTCTTGGCAGCCTTACTTCAGTATATTTTTGGACGATAGCTGTCATTTATAACTCTGCAGGTTTGTGAATTACAGTGCCCCTGAGCTCCTTTCTTCAACTCGCTTTCTTTTGAGCTGGCCGCAACACCACTGGATGGCTTCAGGCCCTAATCTGGTTCCGGCACGGCACGCTGAGCCTTTGGTTATTTCCTCTTCCTGGTGGGAAATGAGAGTTAAATTTGCCCGTCCAGACACCTCCAGCTAGTCTCTCATTGGTTCTCCCTATTCCTGTTCATCTTCCGAAGAAATTGCAAACTGGGCCAAACAGGAGGTTAAAGGGACTGACTCTCCAAGTCGGGAGAGTGTTAGTAAAGCGTCTGGAATGTTGCACCCGAGTACAAGGGGAGGAAAACTGAGACATATTTGAACACATCTCCCGTTCACACGGTTGATCATACTCTGGGTTCCACATGCATGTTTTAGCTGAAGGAAGAATACCTTAAACCTGGAGAGTTCAGACCCGTGGAATGGGTACCATGCAATATGACTTCAAAGGGTCTTCATTTGCTCACCGAACCTCTCCAATCCTATCACTGCTGCATTTATGCCCCTGTACACATGCTTGATTCTCTTTCGGAGACATAGCAATCCATAGGTTTTAAGACACTTACTAGTCAGGTACATTCTTAGGCGTTTAATATGGGGTGTTGAGTCCATTTCGTTGAGCAAGGAGTAGCTCTTGTCTATTCCATATTTGGCTTAAGGAACTTTATCTGTGCTCATTTCAATCTCTGGTTTTATGCAGCACCCCAACTCACCTTTCCCCTTAAGCAAGCATAAGTTGGTTTTCTACATTTGAGACCCTGTTCTGTTTTGGAATTCAGTTCCTGTGTAGCCAAGTATACATTCCGTGTATTAGTGATATCTTATGATGTTTCTTTTTCTGTGTGACTTATTTCAGTTAGAATCATCGTACCTGAATCCACTCATTATGCTGCTACGGGCCTGATGACATAGATTTCATTGCTGAGTGATACTGCATTGTACGTAAGTACCACAAGTTCTTTATCCATTTTTCACTTTCTGCGATGTTGAACTTGTACTGTATATGAGGTTCTTGTAAACAGAGGCGTCCCAAACTTTGGGGTGGCTCTGTCTTTTTGATTTTAATTTCCCTAAGCTATAGGACCATAAGTGGAAGTGCCCTAGGCTCTGTTGCTTTGTTTTTTAGATGTTTCAGGAAACACCATACACTTCTCCCGAGTGTCTGTTGGCAATTTACATCCCGCCCATCAGCATAACAAGGCTCCCAGTTCTCCATGGCCTGTCCTGCCTTTCTGGATTTTACACTTTTTTCAGATGGCCCTTTTGACCGGGGGGAAGTGAGACTTCATTGTAGTGCAGATTTCCTTTGCAAGCTTGCTTGGTTGGCCAAAAAGGGCGTATGCGTTTTTTCCTGAATATATTTAGGAAGAAACGCATACGCCCTATTTGGCCAAGTGCATCATTGTGGACGTTCTGCCTCTTTTCCTATGCTTTCAATGCAATTCCAGTCTACCTCCTGAAATCGGTTTCCTGCAATTCTGCCCCGCTTTCAAGTCCTCTTGGCAGCCTTACTTCAGTATATTTTTGGACGATAGCTGTCATTTATAACTCTGCAGGTTTGTGAATTACAGTGCCCCTGAGCTCCTTTCTTCAACTCGCTTTCTTTTGAGCTGGCCGCAACACCGCAGGATGGCTTCAGGCCCTAATCTGGTTCCGGCACGGCACGCTGAGCCTTTGGTTATTTCCTCTTCCTGGTGGGAAATGAGAGTTAAATTTGCCCGTCCAGACACCTCCAGCTAGTCTCTCATTGGTTCTCCCTATTCCTGTTCATCTTCCGCAGAAATTGCAAACTGGGCCAAACAGGAGGTTAAAGGGACTGACTCTCCAAGTCGGGAGAGTGTTAGTAAAGCGTCTGGAATGTTGCACCCGAGTACAAGGGGAGGAAAACTGAGACATATTTGAACACGTCTCCCGTTCACACGGTTGATCATACTCTGGGTTCCACATGCATGTTTTAGCTGAAGGAAGAATACCTTAAACCTGGAGAGTTCAGACCCGTGGAATGGGTACCATGCAATATGACTTCAAAGGGTCTTCATTTGCTCACCGAACCTCTCCAATCCTATCACTGCTGCATTTATGCCCCTGTACACATGCTTGATTCTCTTTCGGAGACATAGCAATCCATAGGTTTTAAGACACTTACTAGTCAGGTACATTCTTAGGCGTTTAATATGGGGTGTTGAGTCCATTTCGTTGAGCAAGGAGTAGCTCTTGTCTATTCCATATTTGGCTTAAGGAACTTTATCTGTGCTCATTTCAATCTCTGGTTTTATGCAGCACCCCAACTCACCTTTCCCCTTAAGCAAGCATAAGTTGGTTTTCTACATTTGAGACCCTGTTCTGTTTTGGAATTCAGTTCCTGTGTAGCCAAGTATACATTCCGTGTATTAGTGATATCTTATGATGTTTCTTTTTCTGTGTGACTTATTTCAGTTAGAATCATCGTACCTGAATCCACTCATTATGCTGCTACGGGCCTGATGACATAGATTTCATTGCTGAGTGATACTGCATTGTACGTAAGTACCACAAGTTCTTTATCCATTTTTCACTTTCTGCGATGTTGAACTTGTACTGTAAATGAGGTTCTTGTAAACAGAGGCGTCCCAAACTTTGGGGTGGCTCTGTCTTTTTGATTTTAATTTCCCTAAGCTATAGGACCATAAGTGGAAGTGCCCTAGGCTCTGTTGCTTTGTTTTTTAGATGTTTCAGGAAACACCATACACTTCTCCCGAGTGTCTGTTGGCAATTTACATCCCGCCCATCAGCATAACAAGGCTCCCAGTTCTCCATGGCCTGTCCTGCCTTTCTGGATTTTACACTTTTTTCAGATGGCCCTTTTGACCGGGGGGAAGTGAGACTTCATTGTAGTGCAGATTTCCTTTGCAAGCTTGCTTGGTTGGCCAAAAAGGGCGTATGCGTTTTTTCCTGAATATATTTAGGAAGAAACGCATACGCCCTTTTTGGCCAAGTGCATCATTGTGGACGTTCTGCCTCTTTTCCTATGCTTTCAATGCAATTCCAGTCTACCTCCTGAAATCGGTTTCCTGCAATTCTGCCCCGCTTTCAAGTCCTCTTGGCAGCCTTACTTCAGTATATTTTTGGACGATAGCTGTCATTTATAACTCTGCAGGTTTGTGAATTACAGTGCCCCTGAGCTCCTTTCTTCAACTCGCTTTCTTTTGAGCTGGCCGCAACACCGCAGGATGGCTTCAGGCCCTAATCTGGTTCCGGCACGGCACGCTGAGCCTTTGGTTATTTCCTCTTCCTGGTGGGAAATGAGAGTTAAATTTGCCCGTCCAGACACCTCCAGCTAGTCTCTCATTGGTTCTCCCTATTCCTGTTCATCTTCCGCAGAAATTGCAAACTGGGCCAAACAGGAGGTTAAAGGGACTGACTCTCCAAGTCGGGAGAGTGTTAGTAAAGCGTCTGGAATGTTGCACTCGAGTACCAGGGTACGAAAACTGAGACATATTTGAACATGTCTCCCGATCACATGGTTGATCATACTCTGGGTTCCACATGCATGTTTTAGCTGTAGGAAGAATACCTTAAACCTGGGTAGTTGAAACCCGTGGAATGGGTACCATGCAATATGACTTCAAAGGGTCTTCATTTGCTCACCGAACCTCTCCAATCCTATCACTGCTGCGTTTATGCCCCTGTACACATGCTTGATTCTCTTTCGGAGACATAGCAATCCATAGGTTTTAAGACACTTACTAGTCAGGTACATTCTTAGGCGTTTAATATGGGGTGTTGAGTCCATTTTGTTGAGCAAGGAGTAGCTCTTGTCTATTCCATATTTGGCTTAAGGAACTTTATCTGTGCTCATTTCAATCTCTGGTTTTATGCAGCACCCCAACTCACCTTTCCACTTAAGCAAGCATAAGATGGTTTTCTACATTTGAGACCCTGTTCTGTTTTGGGATTCAGTTCCTGTGTAGCCAAGTTTACATTCCGTGTATTAGTGATATCTTATGATGTTTCTTTTTCTGTGTGACTTATTTCAGTTAGAATCATCGTACCTGAATCCACTCATTATGCTGCTACGGGCCTGATTACATAGATTTCATTGTTGAGTGATACTGCATTGTACGTAAGTACCAAAAGTTCTTTATCCATTTTTCACTTTCTGCGATGTTGAACTTGTACTGTAAACGAGGTTCTTGTAAACAGAGGCGTCCCAAACTTTGGGGTGGCTGTGTCTTTTTGATTTTAATTTCCCTAAGCTATAGGACCATAAGTGGAAGTGCCCTAGGCTCTGTTGCTTTGTTTTTTAGATGTTTCAGGAAACACCATACACTTCTCCCGAGTGGCTGTTGGCAATTTACATCCCGCCCATCAGCATAACGAGGCTCCCAGTTCTCCATGGCCTGTCCTGCCTTTCTGGATTTTACACTTTTTTCAGATGGCCCTTTTGACCGGGGGGAAGTCAGACTTCATTGTAGTGCAGATTTCCTTTGCAAGTTTGCTTGGTTGGACAAAAAGGGCGTATGCGTTTTTTCCTGAATATATTCAGGAAGAAACGCATACGCCCTTTTTGGCCAAGTGCATCATTGTGGACGTTCTGCCTCTTTTCCTATGCTTTCAATGCAATTCCAGTCTACCTCCTGAAATCGGTTTCCTGCAATTCTGCCCCGCTTTCAAGTCCTCTTGGCAGCCTTACTTCAGTATATTTTTGGACGATAGCTGTCATTTATAACTCTGCAGGTTTGTGAATTACAGTGCCCCTGAGCTCCTTTCTTCAACTCGCTTTCTTTTGAGCTGGCCGCAACACCACTGGATGGCTTCAGGCCCTAATCTGGTTCCGGCACGGCACGCTGAGCCTTTGGTTATTTCCTCTTCCTGGTGGGAAATGAGAGTTAAATTTGCCCGTCCAGACACCTCCAGCTAGTCTCTCATTGGTTCTCCCTATTCCTGTTCATCTTCCGCAGAAATTGCAAACTGGGCCAAACAGGAGGTTAAAGGGACTGACTCTCCAAGTCGGGAGAGTGTTAGTAAAGCGTCTGGAATGTTGCACTCGAGTACCAGGGTACGAAAACTGAGACATATTTGAACATGTCTCCCGATCACATGGTTGATCATACTCTGGGTTCCACATGCATGTTTTAGCTGTAGGAAGAATACCTTAAACCTGGGTAGTTGAAACCCGTGGAATGGGTACCATGCAATATGACTTCAAAGGGTCTTCATTTGCTCACCGAACCTCTCCAATCCTATCACTGCTGCGTTTATGCCCCTGTACACATGCTTGATTCTCTTTCGGAGACATAGCAATCCATAGGTTTTAAGACACTTACTAGTCAGGTACATTCTTAGGCGTTTAATATGGGGTGTTGAGTCCATTTCGTTGAGCAAGGAGTAGCTCTTGTCTATTCCATATTTGGCTTAAGGAACTTTATCTGTGCTCATTTCAATCTCTGGTTTTATGCAGCACCCCAACTCACCTTTCCCCTTAAGCAAGCATAAGTTGGTTTTCTACATTTGAGACCCTGTTCTGTTTTGGAATTCAGTTCCTGTGTAGCCAAGTTTACATTCCGTGTATTAGTGATATCTTATGATGTTTCTTTTTCTGTGTGACTTATTTCAGTTAGAATCATCGTACCTGAATCCACTCATTATGCTGCTACGGGCCTGATGACATAGATTTCATTATTGAGTGATACTGCATTGTACGTAAGTACCACAAGTTCTTTATCCATTTTTCACTTTCTGCGATGTTGAACTTGTACTGTAAACGAGGTTCTTGTAAACAGAGGCGTCCCAAACTTTGGGGTGGCTGTGTCTTTTTGATTTTAATTTCCCTAAGCTATAGGACCATAAGTGGAAGTGCCCTAGGCTCTGTTGCTTTGTTTTTTAGATGTTTCAGGAAACACCATACACTTCTCCCGAGTGGCTGTTGGCAATTTACATCCCGCCCATCAGCATAACAAGGCTCCCAGTTCTCCATGGCCTGTCCTGCCTTTCTGGATTTTACACTTTTTTCAGATGGCCCTTTTGACCGGGGGGAAGTCAGACTTCATTGTAGTGCAGATTTCCTTTGCAAGTTTGCTTGGTTGGACAAAAAGTGCGTATGCGTTTTTTCCTGAATATATTCAGGAAGAAACGCATACGCCCTTTTTGGCCAAGTGCATCATTGTGGACGTTCTGCCTCTTTTCCTATGCTTTCAATGCAATTCCAGTCTACCTCCTGAAATCGGTTTCCTGCAATTCTGCCCCGCTTTCAAGTCCTCTTGGCAGCCTTACTTCAGTATATTTTTGGACGATAGCTGTCATTTATAACTCTGCAGGTTTGTGAATTACAGTGCCCCTGAGCTCCTTTCTTCAACTCGCTTTCTTTTGAGCTGGCCGCAACACCACTGGATGGCTTCAGGCCCTAATCTGGTTCCGGCACGGCACGCTGAGCCTTTGGTTATTTCCTCTTCCTGGTGGGAAATGAGAGTTAAATTTGCCCGTCCAGACACCTCCAGCTAGTCTCTCATTGGTTCTCCCTATTCCTGTTCATCTTCCGAAGAAATTGCAAACTGGGCCAAACAGGAGGTTAAAGGGACTGACTCTCCAAGTCGGGAGAGTGTTAGTAAAGCGTCTGGAATGTTGCACCCGAGTACAAGGGGAGGAAAACTGAGACATATTTGAACACGTCTCCCGTTCACACGGTTGATCATACTCTGGGTTCCACATGCATGTTTTAGCTGAAGGAAGAATACCTTAAACCTGGAGAGTTCAGACCCGTGGAATGGGTACCATGCAATATGACTTCAAAGGGTCTTCATTTGCTCACCGAACCTCTCCAATCCTATCACTGCTGCATTTATGCCCCTGTACACATGCTTGATTCTCTTTCGGAGACATAGCAATCCATAGGTTTTAAGACACTTACTAGTCAGGTACATTCTTAGGCGTTTAATATGGGGTGTTGAGTCCATTTCGTTGAGCAAGGAGTAGCTCTTGTCTATTCCATATTTGGCTTAAGGAACTTTATCTGTGCTCATTTCAATCTCGGGTTTTATGCAGCACCCCAACTCACCTTTCCCCTTAAGCAAGCATAAGTTGGTTTTCTAAATTTGAGACCCTGTTCTGTTTTGGAATTCAGTTCCTGTGTAGCCAAGTTTACATTCCGTGTATTAGTGATATCTTATGATGTTTCTTTTGCTGTGTGACTTATTTCAGTTAGAATCATCGTACCTGAATCCACTCATTATGCTGCTACGGGCCTGATGACATAGATTTCATTGCTGAGTGATACTGCATTGTACGTAAGTACCACAAGTTCTTTATCCATTTTTCACTTTCTGCGATGTTGAACTTGTACTGCAAATGAGGTTCTTGTAAACAGAGGCGTCCCAAACTTTGGGGTGGCTCTGTCTTTTTGATTTTAATTTCCCTAAGCTATAGGACCATAAGTGGAAGTGCCCTAGGCTCTGTTGCTTTGTTTTTTAGATGTTTCAGGAAACACCATACACTTCTCCCGAGTGTCTGTTGGCAATTTACATCCCGCCCATCAGCATAACAAGGCTCCCAGTTCTCCATGGCCTGTCCTGCCTTTCTGGATTTTACACTTTTTTCAGATGGCCCTTTTGACCGGGGGGAAGTGAGACTTCATTGTAGTGCAGATTTCCTTTGCAAGCTTGCTTGGTTGGCCAAAAAGGGCGTATGCGTTTTTTCCTGAATATATTTAGGAAGAAACGCATACGCCCTATTTGGCCAAGTGCATCATTGTGGACGTTCTGCCTCTTTTCCTATGCTTTCAATGCAATTCCAGTCTACCTCCTGAAATCGGTTTCCTGCAATTCTGCCCCGCTTTCAAGTCCTCTTGGCAGCCTTACTTCAGTATATTTTTGGACGATAGCTGTCATTTATAACTCTGCAGGTTTGTGAATTACAGTGCCCCTGAGCTCCTTTCTTCAACTCGCTTTCTTTTGAGCTGGCCGCAACACCGCAGGATGGCTTCAGGCCCTAATCTGGTTCCGGCACGGCACGCTGAGCCTTTGGTTATTTCCTCTTCCTGGTGGGAAATGAGAGTTAAATTTGCCCGTCCAGACACCTCCAGCTAGTCTCTCATTGGTTCTCCCTATTCCTGTTCATCTTCCGCAGAAATTGCAAACTGGGCCAAACAGGAGGTTAAAGGGACTGACTCTCCAAGTCGGGAGAGTGTTAGTAAAGCGTCTGGAATGTTGCACTCGAGTACCAGGGTACGAAAACTGAGACATATTTGAACATGTCTCCCGATCACATGGTTGATCATACTCTGGGTTCCACATGCATGTTTTAGCTGTAGGAAGAATACCTTAAACCTGGGTAGTTGAAACCCGTGGAATGGGTACCATGCAATATGACTTCAAAGGGTCTTCATTTGCTCACCGAACCTCTCCAATCCTATCACTGCTGCGTTTATGCCCCTGTACACATGCTTGATTCTCTTTCGGAGACATAGCAATCCATAGGTTTTAAGACACTTACTAGTCAGGTACATTCTTAGGCGTTTAATATGGGGTGTTGAGTCCATTTCGTTGAGCAAGGAGTAGCTCTTGTCTATTCCATATTTGGCTTAAGGAACTTTATCTGTGCTCATTTCAATCTCTGGTTTTATGCAGCACCCCAACTCACCTTTCCCCTTAAGCAAGCATAAGTTGGTTTTCTACATTTGAGACCCTGTTCTGTTTTGGAATTCAGTTCCTGTGTAGCCAAGTTTACATTCCGTGTATTAGTGATATCTTATGATGTTTCTTTTTCTGTGTGACTTATTTCAGTTAGAATCATCGTACCTGAATCCACTCATTATGCTGCTACGGGCCTGATGACATAGATTTCATTGTTGAGTGATACTGCATTGTACGTAAGTACCACAAGTTCTTTATCCATTTTTCACTTTCTGCGATGTTGAACTTCTACTGTAAACGAGGTTCTTGTAAACAGAGGCGTCCCAAACTTTGGGGTGGCTGTGTCTTTTTGATTTTAATTTCCCTAAGCTATAGGACCATAAGTGGAAGTGCCCTAGGCTCTGTTGCTTTGTTTTTTAGATGTTTCAGGAAACACCATACACTTCTCCCGAGTGTCTGTTGGCAATTTACATCCCGCCCATCAGCATAACAAGGCTCCCAGTTCTCCATGGCCTGTCCTGCCTTTCTGGATTTTACACTTTTTTCAGATGGCCCTTTTGACCGGGGGGAAGTCAGACTTCATTGTAGTGCAGATTTCCTTTGCAAGTTTGCTTGGTTGGACAAAAAGGGCGTATGCGTTTCTTCCTGAATATATTCAGGAAGAAACGCATACGCCCTTTTTGGCCAAGTGCATCATTGTGGACGTTCTGCCTCTTTTCCTATGCTTTCAATGCAATTCCAGTCTACCTCCTGAAATCGGTTTCCTGCAATTCTGCCCCGCTTTCAAGTCCTCTTGGCAGCCTTACTTCAGTATATTTTTGGACGATAGCTGTCATTTATAACTCTGCAGGTTTGTGAATTACAGTGCCCCTGAGCTCCTTTCTTCAACTCGCTTACTTTTGAGCTGGCCGCAACACCGCAGGATGGCTTCAGGCCCTAATCTGGTTCCGGCACGGCACGCTGAGCCTTTGGTTATTTCCTCTTCCTGGTGGGAAATGAGAGTTAAATTTGCCCGTCCAGACACCTCCAGCTAGTCTCTCATTGGTTCTCCCTATTCCTCTTCATCTTCCGCAGAAATTGCAAACTGGACCAAACAGGAGGTTAAAGGGACTGACTCTCCAAGTCGGGAGAGTGTTAGTAAAGCGTCTGGAATGTTGCACCCGAGTACCAGGGGAGGAAAACTGAGGCATATTTGAACACGTCTCCCGTTCACACGGTTGATCATACTCTGGGTTCCACATGCATGTTTTAGCTGAAAGAAGAATACCTTAAACCTGGAGAGTTGAGACCCGTGGAATGGGTACCATGCAATATGACTTCAAAGGGTCTTCATTTGCTCACCAAACCTCTCTAATCCTATCACTGCTGCGTTTATGCCCCTGTACACACGCTTGATTTTCTTATGGAGACATAGCAATCCATAGGTTTTAAGATACTTACTAGTCAGGTACATTCTTAGGCGTTTAATATGGGGTGTTGAGTCCATTTCGTTGAGCAAGGAGTAGCTCTTGTCTATTCCATATTTGGCTTAAGGAACTTTATCTGTGCTCATTTCAATCTCTGGTTTTATGCAGCACCCCAACTCACCTTTCCCCTTAAGAAAGCATAAGTTGGTTTTCTACATTTGAGACCCTGTTCTGTTTTGGAATTCAGTTCCTGTGTAGCCAAGTTTACATTCCATGTATTAGTGATATCTTATGATGTTTCTTTTTCTGTGTGACTTATTTCAGTTAGAATCATCGTACCTGAATCCACTCATTATGCTGCTACGGGCCTGATGACATAGATTTCATTGCTGAGTGATACTGAATTGTACGTAAGTACCACAAGTTCTTTATCCATTTTTCACTTTCTGTGATATTGAACTTGTACGGTAAACGAGGTTCTTGTAAACAGAGGCGTCCCAAATTTTGGGGTGGCTGTGTCTTTTTGATTTTAATTTCCCTAAGCTATAGGACCATAAGTGGAAGTGCACTAGGCTCTGTTGCTTTGTTTCTTAGATGTTTCAGGAAACACCATACACTTCTCCCGAGTGTCTGTTGGCAATTTACATCCCGCCCATCAGCATAACAAGGCTCCCAGTTCTCCATGGCCTGTCCTGCCTTTCTGGATTTTACACTTTTTTCAGATGGCCCTTTTGACCGGGGGGAAGTGAGACTTCATTGTAGTGCAGATTTCCTTTGCAAGTTTGCTTGGTTGGCCAAAAAGCACGTATGCCTTTTTTCCTGAATATATTCAGGAAAAAACGCATACGCCCTTTTTGGCCAAGTGCATCATTGTGGACGTTCTGCCTCTTTTCCTATGCTTTCAATGCAATTCCAGTCTACCTCCTGAAATCGGTTTCCTGCAATTCTGCCCCGCTTTCAAGTCCTCTTGGCAGCCTTACTTCAGTATATGTTTGGACGATAGCTGTGATTTATAACTCTGCAGGTTTGTGAATTACAGTGCCCCTGAGCTCCTTTCTTCAACTCGCTTTCTTTTGAGCTGGCCGCAACACCGCAGGATGGCTTCAGGCCCTAATCTGGTTCCGGCACGGCACGGTGAGCCTTTGGTTATTTCCTCTTCCTGGTGGGAAATGAGAGTTAAATTTGCCCGTCCAGACACCTCCAGCTAGTCTCTCATTGGTTCTCCCTATTCCTGTTCATCTTCCACAGAAATTGCAAACTGGGCCAAACAGGAGGTTAAAGGCACTGAGTCTCCAAGTCGGGAGAGTGTTAGTAAAGCGTCTGGAATGTTGCACCCGAGTACCAGGGAAGGAAAACTGAGACATATTTAAACACGTCTCCCGTTCACATGGTTGATCATACTCTAGGTTCCACATGCATGTTTTAGCTGAAGGAAGAATACCTTAAACCTGGAGAGTTGAGACCCGTGTAATGGGTACCATGCAATATGACTTCAAAGGATCTTCATTTGCTCACCGAACCTCTCCAATCCTATCACTGCTGCGTTTATGCCCCTGTACACATGCTTGATTCTCTTTCGGAGACATAGCAATCCATAGGTTTTAGGATACTTACTAGTCAGGTACATTCTTAGGCGTTTAATATGCGGTGTTGAGTCCATTTCGTTGAGCAAGGAGTAGCTCTTGTGTATTCCATATTTGGCTTAAGGAACTTTATCTGTGCTCATTTCAATCTCTGGTTTTATGCAGCACCCCAACTCACCTTTCCCCTTAAGCAAGCATAAGTTGGTTTTCTAAATTTGAGACCCTGTTCTGTTTTGGAATTCAGTTCCTGTGTAGCCAAGTTTACATTCCGTGTATTACTGATATCTTATGATGTTTTTTTTCTGTGTGACTTATTTCAGTTAGAATCATCATACCTGAATCCACTCATTGTGCTGCTAAGGGCCTGATGACATAGATTTCATTGTTGAGTGATATTGCTTTGTAAGTAAATACCACAACTTCTTTATCCATTTTTCACTTTCTTCGATGTTGAACTTGTACTGTAAACGAGGTTCTTGTAAACAGAGGCGTCCCAAACTTTGGGGTGACTGTGTCTTTTTGATTTTAATTTCCCTATGCTATAGGACCATAAGTGGAAGTGCCCTAGGCTCTGTTGCTTTGTTTTTTAGATGTTTCAGGAAACACCATACACTTCTCCCGATTGTCTGTTGGCAATTTACATCCCGCCCATCAGCATAACAAGGCTCCCAGTTCTCCATGGCCTGTCCTGCCTTTCTGGATTTTACACTTTTTTCAGATGGCCCTTTTCACCGGGTGGAAGTGAGACTTCATTGTAGTGCAGATTTCCTTTGCAAGCTTGCTTGGTTGGCCAAAAAGGGCGTATGCGTTTTTTCCTGAATATATTCAGGAAGAAATTCATACGCACTTTTTGGCCAAGTGCATCATTGTGGACGTTCTGCCTCTTTTCCTATGCTTTCAATGCAATTCCAGTCTACCTCCTGAAATCGGTTTCCTGCAATTCTGCCCCGCTTTCAAGTCCTCTTGGCAGCCTTACTTCAGTATATTTTTGGACGATAGCTGTCATTTATAACTCTGCAGGTTTGTGAATTACAGTGCCCCTGAGATCCTTTCTTCAACTCGCTTTCTTTTGAGCTGGCCGCAACACCGCAGGATGGCTTCAGGCTCTAATATGGTTCCGGCACGGCACGCTGAGCCTTTGGTTATTTCCTCTTCCTGGTGGGAAATGAGAGTTAAATTTGCCCGTCCAGACACCTCCAGCTAGTCTCTCATTGGTTCTCCCTATTCCTGTTCATCTTCCGCAGAAATTGCAAACTGGGCCAAACAGGAGGTTAAAGGCGCTGACTCTCGAAGTGGGGCGAGTGTTAGTAAAGCGTCTGGAATGTTGCACCCGAGTACCAGGGGAGGAAAACTGAGACATATATGAACACGTCTCCCGTTCACACGGTTGATCATACTCTAGGTTCCACATGCATGTTTTAGCTGAAGGAAGAATACCTTAAACCTGGAGAGTTGAGACCCGTGGAATGGGTACCATGCAATATGACTTCAAAGGGTCTTCATTTGCTCACCGAACCTCTCCAATCCTATCACTGCTGCGTTTATGCCCCTGTACACACGCTTGATTCTCTTTTGGAGACATAGCAATCCATAGGTTTTAAGATACTTACTAGTCAGGTACATTCTTAGGCGTTTAATATGAGGTGTTGAGTCCATTTCGTTGAGCAAGGAGTAGCTCTTGTCTATTCCATATTTGGCTTAAGGAACTTTATCTGTGCTCATTTCAATCTCTGGTTTTATGCAGCACCCCAACTCACCTTTCCCCTTAAGCAAGCATAAGTTGGTTTTCTAAATTTGAGACCCTGTTCTGTTCTGTAATTCAGTTCCTGTGTAGCCAAGTTTACATTCCGTGTATTACTGATATCTTATGATGTTTCTTTTTCTGTGTGAGTTATTTCAGTTAGAATTATCATACCTGAATCCACTCATTGTGCTGCTACGGGCCTGATGACATAGATTTCATTGCTGAGTGATATTGCTTTGTAAGTAAATACCACAACTTCTTTATCCATTTTTCACTTTCTGCGATGTTGACCTTGTACTGTAAAAGAGGTTCTTGTAAACAGAGGCGTCCCAAACTTTGGGGTGGCTGTGTCTTTTTGATTTTAATTTCCCTAAGCTATAGGACCATAAGTGGAAGTGCCCTAGGCTCTGTTGCTTTGTTTTTTAGATGTTTCAGGAAACACCATACACTTCTCCCGTGTGTCTGTTGGCAATTTACATCCCGCCCATCAGCATAACAAGGCTCCCAGTTCTCCATGGCCTGTCCTGCCTTTCTGGATTTTACACTTTTTTCAGATGGCCCTTTTGACCGAGGGGAAGTGAGACTTCATTGTAGTGCAGATTTCCTTTGCAAGCTTGCTTGGTTGGCCAAAAAGGGCGTATGCGTTTTTTCCTGAATATATTCAGGAAAAAACGCATACGCCCTTTTTGGCCAAGTGCATCATTGTGGACGTTCTGCCTCTTTTCCTATGCTTTCAATGCAAATCCAGTCTACCTCCTGAAATCGGTTTCCTGCAATTCTGCCCCGCTTTCAAGTCCTCTTGGCAGCCTTACTTCAGTATATTTTTGGACGATAGCTGTCATTTATAACTCTGCTTGTTTGTGAATTACAGTGCCCCTAAGCTCCTTTCTTCAACTCGCTTTCTTTTGAGCTGGCCGCAACACCGCAGGATGGCTTCAGACCCTAATCTGGTTCCGGCACGGCACGCTGAGCCTTTGGTTAATTCCTCTTCCTGGTGGGAAATGAGGGTTAAATTTGCCCGTCCAGACACCTCCAGCTAGTCTCTCATTGGTTCTCGCTATTCCTGTTCATCTTCCGCAGAAATTGCAAACTGGGCCAAACAGGAGGTTAAAGTGACTGACTCTCCAAGTGGGGAGAGTGTTAGTAAAGCGTCTGGAATGTTGCACCCGAGTACCAGGGGACGAAAACTGAGACATATTTGAACACGTCTCCCGATCACATGGTTGATCATACTCTAGGTTCCACATGCATGTTTTAGCTGAAGGAAGAATACCTTAAACCTGTGTAGTTGAAACCCGTGGAATGGGTACCATGCAATATGACTTCAAAGGGTCTTCATTTGCTCACCGAACCTCTCCAATCCTATCACTGCTGCGTTTATGCCCCTGTACACACGCTTGATTCTCTTTCGGAGACATAGCAATCCATAGGTTTTAAGATACTTACTAGTCAGGTACATTCTTAGGCGTTTAATATGGTGTGTTGAGTCCTTTTCGTTGAGCAAGAAGTAGCTCTTGTCTATTCCATATTTGGCTTAAGGAACTTTATCTGTGCTCATTTCAATCTCTGGTTTTATGCAGCACCCCAACTCACCTTTCCCCTTAAGCAAGCATAAGTTGGTTTTCTACATTTGAGACCCTGTTCTGTTTTGGAATTCAGTTCCTGTGTAGCCAAGTTTACATTCCGTGTATTAGTGATATCTTATGATGTTTCTTTTTCTGTGTGACTTATTTCAGTTAGAATCATCGTACCTGAATCGACTCATTATGCTGCTACGGGCCTGATGACATAGATTTCATTGCTGAGTGATACTGCATTGTATGTAAGTACCACAATTTCTTTATCCATTTTTCACTTTCTGCGATGTTGAACTTGTACTGTAAATGAGGTTCTTGTAAACAGAGGCGTCCCAAACTTTGGGGTGGCTGTGTCTTTTTGATTTTAATTTCCCTAAGCTATAGGACCATAAGTGGAAGTGCCCTAGGCTCTGTTGCTTTGTTTTTTAGATGTTTCAGGAAACACCATACACTTCTCCCGAGTGTCTGTTGGCAATTTACATCCCGCCCATCAGCATAACAAGGCTCCCAGTTCTCCATGGCCTGTCCTGCCTTTCTGGATTTTACACTTTTTTCAGATGGCCCTTTTGACCAGGGGGAAGTGAGACTTCATTGTAGTGCAGATTTCCTTTGCAAGCTTGCTTGGTTGGACAAAAAGGGCGTATGCGTTTTTTCCTGAATATATTCAGGAAGAAACGCATACGCCCTTTTTGGCCAAGTGCATCATTGTGGACGTTCTGCCTCTTTTCCTATGCTTTCAATGCAATTCCAGTCTACCTCCTGAAATCGGTTTCCTGCAATTCTGCCCCGCTTTCAAGTCCTCTTGGCAGCCTTACTTCAGTATATTTTTGGACGATAGCTGTCATTTATAACTCTGCAGGTTTGTGAATTACAGTGCCCCTGAGCTCCTTTCTTCAACTCGCTTTCTTTTGAGCTGGCCGCAACACCGCAGGATGGCTTCAGGCCCTAATCTGGTTCCGGCACGGCACGCTGAGCCTTTGGTTATTTCCTCTTCCTGGTGGGAAATGAGAGTTAAATTTGCCCGTCCAGACACCTCCAGCTAGTCTCTCATTGGTTCTCCCTATTCCTGTTCATCTTCCGCAGAAATTGCAAACTGGGCCAAACAGGAGGTTAAAGGGACTGACTCTCCAAGTCGGGAGAGTGTTAGTAAAGCGTCTGGAATGTTGCACTCGAGTACCAGGGGAGGAAAACTGACACATATTTGAACACGTCTCCCGTTCACACGGTTGATCATACTCTGGGTTCCACATGCATGTTTTAGCTGAAGGAAGAATACCTTAAACCTGGAGAGTTGAAACCCGTGGAATGGGTACCATGCAATATGACTTCAAAGGGTCTTCATTTGCTCACCGAACCTCTCCAATCCTATCACTGCTGCGTTTATGCCCCTGTACACACGCTTGATTTTCTTATGGAGACATAGCAATCCATAGGTTTTAAGATACTTACTAGTCAGGTACATTCTTAGGCGTTTAATATGGGGTGTTGAGTCCATTTCGTTGAGCAAGGAGTAGCTCTTGTCTATTCCATATTTGGCTTAAGGAACTTTATCTGTGCTCATTTCAATCTCTGGTTTTATGCAGCACCCCAACTCACCTTTCCCCTTAAGCAAGCATAAGTTGGTTTTCTAAATTTGAGACCCTGTTCTGTTTTGGAATTCAGTTCCTGTGTAGCCAAGTTTACATTCCGTGTATTAGTGATATCTTATGATGTTTCTTTTTCTGTGTGACTTATTTCAGTTAGAATCATCGTACCTGAATCCACTCATTATGCTGCTACGGGCCTGATGACATAGATTTCATTGCTGAGTGATACTGCATTGTACGTAAGTACCACAAGTTCTTTATCCATTTTTCACTTTCTGCGATGTTGAACTTGTACTGTAAATGAGGTTCTTGTAAACAGAGGCATCCCAAACTTTGGGGTGGCTGTGTCTTTTTGATTTTAATTTCCCTAAACTATAGCACCATAAGTGGAAGTGCCCTAGGCTCTGTTGCTTTGTTTTTTAGATGTTTCAGGAAACACCATACACTTCTCCAGAGTGGCTGTTGGCAATTTACATCCCGCCCATCAGCATAACAAGGCTCCCAGTTCTCCATGGCCTATCCTGCCTTTCTGGATTTTACACTTTTTTCAGATGGCCCTTTTGACTGGGGGGAAGTGAGACTTCATTGTAGTGCAGATTTCCTTTGCAAGCTTGCTTGGTTGGCCAAAAAGGGCGTATGCGTTTTTTCCTGAATATATTCAGGAAAAAACGCATACGCCCTTTTTGGCCAAGTGCATCATTGTGGACGTTCTGCCTCTTTTCCTATGCTTTCAATGCAATTCCAGTCTACCTCCTGAAATCGGTTTCCTGCAATTCTGCCCCGCTTTCAAGTCCTCTTGGCAGCCTTACTTCAGTATATTTTTGGACGATAGCTGTCATTTATAACTCTGCAGGTTTGTGAATTACAGTGCCCCTGAGCTCCTTTCTTCAACTCGCTTTCTTGTGACCTGGCCGCAACACCGCAGGATGGCTTCAGGCCCTAATCAGGTTCCGGCATGGCACGCTGAGCCTTTGGTTAATTCCTCTTCCTGGTGGGAAATGAGAGTTAAATTTGCCCGTCCAGACACCTACAGCTAGTCTCTCATTTGTTCTCCCTATTCCTGTTCATCTTCCGCAGAAATTGCAAACTGGGCCAAACAGGAGGTTAAAGGGACTGACTCTCCAAGTCGGGAGAGTGTTAGTAAAGTGTCTGGAATGTTGCACCCGAATACCAGGGGAGGAATACTGAGACATATTTGAACACATCTCCCGTTCACACGGTTGATCATACTCTGGGTTCCACATGCATGTTTTAGCTGAAGGAAGAATACCTTAAACCTGGAGAGTTGAGACCCGTGGAATGGGTACCATGCAATATGACTTCAAAGGGTCTTCATTTGCTCACCGAACCTCTCCAATCCTATCACTGCTGCGTTTATGCCCCTGTACACATGCTTGATTCTCTTATGGAGACATAGGAATCCATAGGTTTTAAGATACTTACTAGTCAGGTACATTCTTAGGCGTTTAATATGGGGTGTTGAGTCCATTTCCTTGAGCAAGGAGTAGCTCTTGTCTATTCCATATTTGGATTAAGGAACTTTATCTGTGCTCATTTCAATCTCTGGTTTTATGCAGCACCCCAACTCACCTTTCCCCTTAAGCAAGCATAAGTTGGTTTTCTACATTTGAGACCCTGTTCTGTTTTGGAATTCAGTTCCTGTGTAACCAAGTTTACATTCCGTGTATCAGTGATATCTTATGATGTTTCTTTTTCTGTGTGACTTATTTGAGTTAGAATCATCGTACCTGAATCCACTCATTATGCTGCTACGGGCCTGATGACATAGATTTCATTGCTGAGTGATACTGCATTGAACGTAAGTACCACAAGTTCTTTATCCATTTTTCACTTTCTGTGATATTGAACTTGTACGGTAAACGAGGTTCTTGTAAACAGAGGCGTCCCAAACTTTGGGGTGGCTGTGTCTTTTTGATTTTAATTTCCTTAAGCTATAGGACCATAAGTGGAAGTGCCCTAGGCTCTGTTGCTTTGTTTTTTAGATGTTTCAGGAAACACCATACACTTCTCCCGAGTGTCTGTTGGCAATTTACATCCCGCCCATCAGCATAACAAGGCTCCCAGTTCTCCATGGCCTGTCCTGCCTTTCTGGATTTTACACTTTTTTCAGATGGCCCTTTTGACCGGGGGGAAGTAAGACTTCATTGTAGTGCAGATTTCCTTTGCAAGCTTGCTTGGTTGGCCAAAAAGGGCGTATGCGTTTTTTCCTGAATATATTCAGGAAAAAACGCATACGCCCTTTTTGGCCAAGTGCATCATTGTGGACGTTCTGCCTCTTTTCCTATGCTTTCAATGCAATTCCAGTCTACCTCCTGAAATCGGTTTCCTGCAATTCTGCCCCGCTTTCAAGTCCTCTTGGCAGCCTTACTTCAGTATATTTTTGGACGATAGCTGTCATTTATAACTCTGCACGTTCGTGAATTTCAGTGCCCCTGAGCTCCTTTCTTCAACTCGCTTTCTTGTGAGCTGGCCGCAACACCGCAGGATGGTTTCAGGCCCTAATCTGGTTCCGGCACGGCACGCTGAGCCTTTGGTTAATTCCTCTTCCTGGTGGGAAATGAGAGTTAAATTTGCCCGTCCAGACACCTCCAGCTAGTCTCTCATTTGTTCTCCCTATTCCTGTTCATCTTCCGCAGAAATTGCAAACTGGGCCAAACAGGAGGTTAAAGGCGCTGACTTTCCAAGTGGGGAGAGTGTTAATAAAGCGTCTGGAATGTTGCACCCGAGTACCAGGGGAGGAAAACTGAGACATATTTGAACACGTCTCCCATTCACACGGTTGATCATACTCTGTGTTCCACATGCATGTTTTAGCTGAAGGAAGAATACCTTAAACCTGGGTAGTTGAAACCCGTGGAATGGGTACCATGCAATATGACTTCAAAGGGTCTTCATTTGCTCACCGAACCTCTCCAATCCTATCACTGCTGCGTTTATGCCCTTGTACACATGCTTGATTCTCTTTCGGAGACATAGCAATCCATAGGTTTTAAGATACTTACTAGTCAGGTACATTCTTAGGCGTTTAATATGCGGTGTTGAGTCCATTTCGTTGAGCAAGGAGTAGCTCTTGTCTATTCCATATTTGGCTTAAGGTACTTTATCTGTGCTCATTTCAATCTTTGGTTTTATGCAGCACCCCAACTCACCTTTACCCTTAAGCAAGCATAAGTTGGTTTTCTAAATTTGAGACCCTTTTCTGTTCTGTAATTCAGTTCCTGTGTAGCCAAGTTTACATTCCGTGTATTAGTGATATCTTATGAAGTTTCTTTTTCTGTGTGACTTATTTCAGTTAGAATCATCATACCTGAATCCACTCATTGTGCTGCTAAGGGCCTGATGACATAGATTTCATTGCTGAGTGATATTGCTTTGTAAGTAAATTCCACAACTTCTTTATCCATTTTTCACTTTCTGCGATGTTGAACTTGAACTGTAAACGAGGTTCTTGTAAACAGAGGCGTCCCAAACTTTGGGGTGGCTGTGTCTCTTTGATTTTAATTTCCCTAAGCTATAGCACCATAAGTGGAAGTGCCCTAGGCTCTGTTGCTTTGTTTTTTAGATGTTTCAGGAAACACCATACACTTCTCCCAAGTGTCTGTTGGCAATTTACATCCCGCCCATCAGCATAACAAGGCTCCCATTTCTCCATGGCCTGTCCTGCCTTGCTGGATTTTACACTTTTTTCAGATGGCCCTTTTGACCGGGGGGAAGTGAGACTTCATTGTAGTGCAGATTTCCTTTGCAGGCTTGCTTGGTTGGCCAAAAAGGGCGTATGCGTTTTTTCCTGAATATATTCAGGTAAAAACGCATACGCCCTTTTTGGCCAAGGGCATCATTGTGGACGTTCTGCCTCTTTTCCTATGCTTTCAATGCAGTTCCAGTCTACCTCCTGATATCGGTTTCCTGCAATTCTGCCCCGCTTTCAAGTCCTCTTGGCAGCCTTACTTCAGTATATTTTTGGACGATAGCTGTCATTTATAACTCTGCAGGTTTGTGAATTACAGTGCCCCTGAGCTCCTTTCTTCAACTCACTTTCTTTTGAGCTGGCCGCAACACCGCAGGATGGCTTCAGGCCCTAAACTGGTTCCGGCACGGCACGCTGAGCCTTTGGTTATTTCCTCTGCCTGGTGGGAAATGAGAGTTAAATTTGCCCGTCCAGACACCTTCAGCTAGTCTCTCATTGGTTCTCCCTATTCCTGTTCATCTTCCACAGAAATTGCAAACTGGGCCAAACAGGAGGTTAAAGGCGCTGACTCTCCAAGTGGGGAGAGTGTTAGTAAAGTGTCTGGAATGTTGCACCCGAGTACCAGGGGCGGAAAACTAAGACATATTTGAACACATCTCCCGTTCACACGGTTGATCATACTCTGGGTTCCACATGCATGTTTTAGCTGAAGGAAGAATACCTTAAACCTGGAGAGTTGAGACCCGTGTAATGGGTACCATGCAATATGACTTCAAAGGGTCTTCATTTGCTCAGCAAACCTCTCCAATCCTATCACTGCTGCGTTTATGCCCCTGTACACACGCTTGATTCTCTTATGGAGACATAGCAATCCATAGGTTTTAAGATACTTACTAGTCAGGTACATTCTTAGGCGTTTAATATGGGGTGTTGAGTCCATTTTGTTGAGCAAGGAGTAGCTCTTGTCTATTACATATTTGGCTTAAGGAACTTTATCTGTGCTCATTTCAATCTCTGGTTTTATGCAGCACCCCAACTCACCTTTCCCCTTAAGCAAGCATAAGTTGGTTTTCTACATTTGAGACCCTGTTCTGTTTTGGAATTCAGTTCCTGTGTAGCCAAGTTTACATTCCGTGTATTAGTCATATCTTATGATGTTTCTTTTTCTGTGTGACTTATTTCAGTTAGAATCATCGTACCTGAATCCACTCATTATGCTGCTACGGGCCTGATGACATAGATTTCATTGCTGAGTGACACTGCATTGTACGTAAGTACCACAAGTTCTTTATCCATTTTTCACTTTCTGTGATATTGAACTTGTACAGTAAACGAGGTTCTTGTAAACAGAGGCGTCCCAAACTTTGGGGTGGCTGTGTCTTTTTGATTTTAATTTCCCTAAGCTATAGGACCATAAGTGGAAGTGCCCTAGGCTCTGTTGCTTTGTTTTTTAGATGTTTCAGGAAACACCATACACTTCTCCCCGAGTGTCTGTTGGCAATTTACATCCCGCCCATCAGCATAACAAGGCTCCCAGTTCTCCATGGCCTGTCCTGCCTTTCTGGATTTTACACTTTTTTCAGATGGCCCTTTTGACCGGGGGGAAGTGAGACTTCATTGTAGTGCAGATTTCCTTTGCAAGCTTGCTTGGTTGGCCAAAAAGGGCGTATGCGTTTTTTCCTGAATATATTCAGGAAAAAACGCATACGCCCTTTTTGGCCAAGTGCATCATTGTGGACGTTCTGCCTCTTTTCCTATGCTTTCAATGCAATTCCAGTCTACCTCCTGAAATCGGTTTCCTGCAATTCTGCCCCGCTTTCAAGTCCTCTTGGCAGCCTTACTTCAGTATATTTTTGGACGATAGCTGTCATTTATAACTCTGCATGTTTGTGAATTACAGTGCCCCTGAGCTCCTTTCTTCAACTCGCTTTCTTTTGAGCTGGCCGCAACACCGCAAGATGGCTTCAGGCCCTAATCTGTTTCCGGCACGGCACGTTGAGCCTTTGGTTAATTCCTCTTCCTGGTGGGAAATGAGAGTTAAATTTGCCCGTCCAGACACCTCCAGCTGGTCTCTCATTGGTTCTCGCTATTCCTGTTCATCTTCCGCAGAAATTGCAAACTGGGCCAAACAGGAGGTTAAAGGGACTGACTCTCCAAGTCGGGAGAGTGTTAGTAAAGCATCTGGAATGTTGCACCCGAGTACCAGGGTACGAAAATTGAGACATATTTGAACACGTCTCCCGATCACATGGTTGATCATACTCTAGGTTCCACATGCATGTTTTAGCTGAAGGAAGAATACCTTAAACCTGGAGAGTTGAAACCCGTGGAATGGGTACCATGCAATATGACTTCAAAGGGTCTTCATTTGCTCACCGAACCTCTCCAATCCTATCACTGCTGCGTTTATGCCCCTGTACACATGCTTGATTCTCTTTCGGAGACATAGCAATCCATAGGTTTTAAGATACTTACTAGTCAGGTACATTCTTAGGCGTTTAATATGCGGTGTTGAGTCCATTTCGTTGAGCAAGGAGTAGCTCTTGTCTATTCCATATTTGGCTTAAGGAACTTTATCTGTGCTCATTTCAATCTCTGGTTTTATGCAGCACCCCAACTCACCTTTACCCTTAAGCAAGCATAAGTTGGTTTCCTAAATTTGAGACCCTGTTCTGTTTTGGAATTCAGTTCCTGTGTAGCCAAGTTTACATTCCGTGTATTAGTGATATCTTATGATGTTTCTTTTTCTGTGTGACTTATTTCAGTTAGAATCATCATACCTGAATCCACTCATTGTGCTGCTAAGGGCCTGATGACATAGATTTCATTGCTGAGTGATATTGCTTTGTAAGTAAATACCACAACTTCTTTATCTATTTTTCACTTTCTGCGATGTTGAACTTGTACTGTAAACGAAATTCTTGTAAACAGAGGCGTCCCAAACTTTGGGGTGGCTGTGTCTTTTTGTTTTTAATTTCCCTAAGCTATAGGACCATAAGTGGAAGTGCCCTAGGCTCTGTTGCTTTGTTTTTTAGATGTTTCAGGAAACACCATACACTTCTCCCGAGTGTCTGTTGGCAATTTATATCCCGCCCATCAGCATGACAAGGCTCCCAGTTCTCCATGGCCTGTCCTGCCTTTCTGGATTTTACACTTTTTTCAGATGGCCCTTTTGACCGGGGGGAAGTGAGACTTCATTGTAGTGCAGATTTCCTTTGAAAGTTTGCTTGGTTGGCCAAAAAGGGCGTATGCGTTTTTTCCTGAATATATTCAGGAAAAAACGCATACGCCCTTTTTTGCCAAGTGCATCATTGTGGACGTTCTGCCTCTTTTCCTATGCTTTCAATGCAATTCCAGTCTACCTCCTGAAATCGGTTTCCTGCAATTCTGCCCCACTTTCAAGTCCTCTTGGCAGCCTTACTTCAGTATATTTTTGGACGATAGCTGTCATTTATAACTCTGCAGGTTTGTGAATTACAGTGCCCCTGAGCTCCTTTCTTCAACTCGCTTTCTTTTGAGCTGGCCGCAACACCGCAGGATGGCTTCAGGCCCTAATCTGGTTCCGGCACGGCACGCTGAGCCTTTGGTTATTTCCTCTTCCTGGTGGGAAATGAGAGTTAAATTTGCCCGTCCAGACACCTCCAGCTAGTCTCTCATTGGTTCTCCCTATTCCTGTTCATCTTCCGCAGAAATTGCAAACTGGGCCAAACAGGAGGTTAAAGGGACTGACTCTCCAAGTCGGGAGAGTGTTAGTAAAGCGTCTGGAATGTTGCACTCGAGTACCAGGGGAGGAAAACTGACACATATTTGAACACGTCTCCCGTTCACACGGTTGATCATACTCTGGGTTCCACATGCATGTTTTAGCTGAAGGAAGAATACCTTAAACCTGGAGAGTTGAAACCCGTGGAATGGGTACCATGCAATATGACTTCAAAGGGTCTTCATTTGCTCACCGAACCTCTCCAATCCTATCACTGCTGCGTTTATGCCCCTGTACACACGCTTGATTTTCTTATGGAGACATAGCAATCCATAGGTTTTAAGATACTTACTAGTCAGGTACATTCTTAGGCGTTTAATATGGGGTGTTGAGTCCATTTCGTTGAGCAAGGAGTAGCTCTTGTCTATTCCATATTTGGCTTAAGGAACTTTATCTGTGCTCATTTCAATCTCTGGTTTTATGCAGCACCCCAACTCACCTTTCCCCTTAAGCAAGCATAAGTTGGTTTTCTAAATTTGAGACCCTGTTCTGTTTTGGAATTCAGTTCCTGTGTAGCCAAGTTTACATTCCGTGTATTAGTGATATCTTATGATGTTTCTTTTTCTGTGTGACTTATTTCAGTTAGAATCATCGTACCTGAATCCACTCATTGTGCTGCTACGGGCCTGATGACATAGATTTCATTGCTGAGTGATACTGCATTGTACGTAAGTACCACAAGTTCTTTATCCATTTTTCACTTTCTGCGATGTTGAACTTGTACTGTAAATGAGGTTCTTGTAAACAGAGGCATCCCAAACTTTGGGGTGGCTGTGTCTTTTTGATTTTAATTTCCCTAAACTATAGCACCATAAGTGGAAGTGCCCTAGGCTCTGTTGCTTTGTTTTTTAGATGTTTCAGGAAACACCATACACTTCTCCAGAGTGGCTGTTGGCAATTTACATCCCGCCCATCAGCATAACAAGGCTCCCAGTTCTCCATGGCCTATCCTGCCTTTCTGGATTTTACACTTTTTTCAGATGGCCCTTTTGACTGGGGGGAAGTGAGACTTCATTGTAGTGCAGATTTCCTTTGCAAGCTTGCTTGGTTGGCCAAAAAGGGCGTATGCGTTTTTTCCTGAATATATTCAGGAAAAAACGCATACGCCCTTTTTGGCCAAGTGCATCATTGTGGACGTTCTGCCTCTTTTCCTATGCTTTCAATGCAATTCCAGTCTACCTCCTGAAATCGGTTTCCTGCAATTCTGCCCCGCTTTCAAGTCCTCTTGGCAGCCTTATTTCAGTATATTTTTGGACGATAGCTGTCATTTATAACTCTGCAGGTTTGTGAATTACAGTGCCCCTGAGCTCCTTTCTTCAACTCGCTTTCTTGTGACCTGGCCGCAACACCGCAGGATGGCTTCAGGCCCTAATCAGGTTCCGGCATGGCACGCTGAGCCTTTGGTTAATTCCTCTTCCTGGTGGGAAATGAGAGTTAAATTTGCCCGTCCAGACACCTACAGCTAGTCTCTCATTTGTTCTCCCTATTCCTGTTCATCTTCCGCAGAAATTGCAAACTGGGCCAAACAGGAGGTTAAAGGGACTGACTCTCCAAGTCGGGAGAGTGTTAGTAAAGTGTCTGGAATGTTGCACCCGAATACCAGGGGAGGAAAACTGAGACATATTTGAACACATCTCCCGTTCACACGGTTGATCATACTCTGGGTTCCACATGCATGTTTTAGCTGAAGGAAGAATACCTTAAACCTGGAGAGTTGAGACCCGTGGAATGGGTACCATGCAATATGACTTCAAAGGGTCTTCATTTGCTCACCGAACCTCTCCAATCCTATCACTGCTGCGTTTATGCCCCTGTACACATGCTTGATTCTCTTATGGAGACATAGGAATCCATAGGTTTTAAGATACTTACTAGTCAGGTACATTCTTAGGCGTTTAATATGGGGTGTTGAGTCCATTTCGTTGAGCAAGGAGTAGCTCTTGTCTATTCCATATTTGGCTTAAGGAACTTTATCTGTGCTCATTTCAATCTCTGGTTTTATGCAGCACCCCAACTCACCTTTCCCCTTAAGCAAGCATAAGTTGGTTTTCTACATTTGAGACCCTGTTCTGTTTTGGAATTCAGTTCCTGTGTAACCAAGTTTACATTCCGTGTATCAGTGATATCTTATGATGTTTCTTTTTCTGTGTGACTTATTTCAGTTAGAATCATCGTACCTGAATCCACTCATTATGCTGCTATGGGCCTGATGACATAGATTTCATTGCTGAGTGATACTGCATTGAACGTAAGTACCACAAGTTCTTTATCCATTTTTCACTTTCTGTGATATTGAACTTGTACGGTAAACGAGGTTCTTGTAAACAGAGGCGTCCCAAACTTTGGGGTGGCTGTGTCTTTTTGATTTTAATTTCCTTAAGCTATAGGACCATAAGTGGAAGTGCCCTAGGCTCTGTTGCTTTGTTTTTTAGATGTTTCAGGAAACACCATACATTTCTCCCGAGTGTCTGTTGGCAATTTACATCCCGCCCATCAGCATAACAAGGCTCCCAGTTCTCCATGGCCTGTCCTGCCTTTCTGGATTTTACACTTTTTTCAGATGGCCCTTTTGACCGGGGGGAAGTAAGACTTCATTGTAGTGCAGATTTCCTTTGCAAGCTTGCTTGGTTGGCCAAAAAGGGCGTATGCGTTTTTTCCTGAATATATTCAGGAAAAAACGCATACGCCCTTTTTGGCCAAGTGCATCATTGTGGACGTTCTGCCTATTTTCCTATGCTTTCAATGCAATTCCAGTCTACCTCCTGAAATCGGTTTCCTGCAATTCTGCCCCGCTTTCAAGTCCTCTTGGCAGCCTTACTTCAGTATATTTTTGGACGATAGCTGTCATTTATAACTCTGCAGGTTCGTGAATTTCAGTGCCCCTGAGCTCCTTTCTGCAACTCGCTTTCTTGTGAGCTGGCCGCAACACCGCAGGATGGCTTCAGGCCCTAATCTGGTTCCGGCACGGCACGCTGAGCCTTTGGTTAATTCCTCTTCCTGGTGGGAAATGAGAGTTAAATTTGCCCGTCCAGACACCTCCAGCTAGTCTCTCATTTGTTCTCCCTATTCCTGTTCATCTTCCGCAGAAATTGCAAACTGGGCCAAACAGGAGGTTAAAGGCGCTGACTTTCCAAGTGGGGAGAGTGTTAATAAAGCGTCTGGAATGTTGCACCCGAGTACCAGGGGAGGAAAACTGAGACATATTTGAACACGTCTCCCATTCACACGGTTGATCATACTCTGTGTTCCACATGCATGTTTTAGCTGAAGGAAGAATACCTTAAACCTGGGTAGTTGAAACCCGTGGAATGGGTACCATGCAATATGACTTCAAAGGGTCTTCATTTGCTCACCGAACCTCTCCAATCCTATCACTGCTGCGTTTATGCCCTTGTACACATGCTTGATTCTCTTTCGGAGACATAGCAATCCATAGGTTTTAAGATACTTACTAGTCAGGTACATTCTTAGGCGTTTAATATGCGGTGTTGAGTCCATTTCGTTGAGCAAGGAGTAGCTCTTGTCTATTCCATATTTGGCTTAAGGTACTTTATCTGTGCTCATTTCAATCTTTGGTTTTATGCAGCACCCCAACTCACCTTTACCCTTAAGCAAACATAAGTTGGTTTTCTAAATTTGAGACCCTTTTCTGTTCTGTAATTCAGTTCCTGTGTAGCCAAGTTTACATTCCGTGTATTAGTGATATCTTATGAAGTTTCTTTTTCTGTGTGACTTATTTCAGTTAGAATCATCATACCTGAATCCACTCATTGTGCTGCTAAGGGCCTGATGACATAGATTTCATTGCTGAGTGATATTGCTTTGTAAGTAAATTCCACAACTTCTTTATCCATTTTTCACTTTCTGCGATGTTGAACTTGAACTGTAAACGAGGTTCTTGTAAACAGAGGCGTCCCAAACTTTGGGGTGGCTGTGTCTCTTTGATTTTAATTTCCCTAAGCTATAGGACCATAAGTGGAAGTGCCCTAGGCTCTGTTGCTTTGTTTTTTAGATGTTTCAGGAAACACCATACACTTCTCCCGAGTGTCTGTTGGCAATTTACATCCCGCCCATCAGCATAACAAGGCTCCCATTTCTCCATGGCCTGTCCTGCCTTGCTGGATTTTACACTTTTTTCAGATGGCCCTTTTGACCGGGGGGAAGTGAGACTTCATTGTAGTGCAGATTTCCTTTGCAGGCTTGCTTGGTTGGCCAAAAAGGGCGTATGCGTTTTTTCCTGAATATATTCAGGTAAAAACGCATACGCCCTTTTTGGCCAAGGGCATCATTGTGGACGTTCTGCCTCTTTTCCTATGCTTTCAATGCAGTTCCAGTCTACCTCCTGAAATCGGTTTCCTGCAATTCTGCCCCGCTTTCAAGTCCTCTTGGCAGCCTTACTTCAGTATATTTTTGGACGATAGCTGTCATTTATAACTCTGCAGGTTTGTGAATTACAGTGCCCCTGAGCTCCTTTCTTCAACTCACTTTCTTTTGAGCTGGCCGCAACACCGCAGGATGGCTTCAGGCCCTAAACTGGTTCCGGCACGGCACGCTGAGCCTTTGGTTATTTCCTCTGCCTGGTGGGAAATGAGAGTTAAATTTGCCCGTCCAGACACCTTCAGCTAGTCTCTCATTGGTTCTCCCTATTCCTGTTCATCTTCCACAGAAATTGCAAACTGGGCCAAACAGGAGGTTAAAGGCGCTGACTCTCCAAGTGGGGAGAGTGTTAGTAAAGTGTCTGGCATGTTGCACCCGAGTACCAGGGGCGGAAAACTAAGACATATTTGAACACGTCTCCCGTTCACACGGTTGATCATACTCTAGGTTCCACATGCCTGTTTCAGCTGAAGGAAGAATACCTTAAACCTGGGTAGTTGAAACCCGTGGAATGGGTACCATGAAATATGACTTCAAAGGGTCTTCATTTGCTCACCGAACCTCTCCAATCCTATCACTGCTGCGATTATGCCCCTGTACACACGCTTGATTCTCTTTTGGAGACATAGCAATCCATAGGTTTTTATACTTACTAGTCAGGTACATTCTTAGGCGTTTAATATGGGGTGTTGAGTCCATTTCCTTGAGCAAGGAGTAGCTCTTGTCTATTCCATATTTGGCTTAAGGAACTTTATCTGTGCTCATTTCAATCTCTGGTTTTATGCAGCACCCCAACTCACCTTTCCCCTTAAGCAAGCATAAGTTGGTTTTCTAAATTTGAGACCCTGTTCTGTTTTGGAATTCAGTTCCTGTGTAGCCAAGTTTACATTCCGTGTATTAGTGATATCTTATGATATTTCTTTTTCTGTCTGAGTTATTTCAGTTAGAATCATCGTACCTGAATCCACTCATTATGCTGCTACGGGCCTGATGACATAGATTTCATTGCTGAGTGATCCTGCATTGTACGTAAATACCACACGTTCTTTATCCATTTTACACTTTCTCTGATATTGAACTTGTACCGTAAACGATGTTCTTGTAAACAGAGGCGTCCCAAACTTTGGGGTGGCTGTGTCTTTTTGATTTTAATTTCCCTAAGCTATAGGACCATAAGTGGAAGTGCCCTAGGCTCTGTTGCTTTGTTTTGTAGATGTTTCAGGAAACACCATACACTTCTCCCGAGTGTCTGTTGGCAATTTACATCCCGCCCATCAGCATAACAAGGCTCCCAGTTCTCCATGGCCTGTCCTGCCTTTCTGGATTTTACACTTTTTTCAGATGGCCCTTTTGACCGGGGGGAAGTGAGACTTCATTGTAGTGCAGATTTCCTTTGCAAGTTTGCTTGGTTGGCCAAAAAGGGAGTATGCGTTTTTTCCTGAATATATTCAGGAAAAAACGCATACGCCCTTTTTGGCCAAGTGCATCATTGTGGACGTTCTGCCTCTTTTCCTATGCTTTCAATGCAATTCCAGTCTACCTCCTGAAATCGGTTTCCTGCAATTCTGCCCCGCTTTCAAGTCCTCTTGGCAGCCTTACTTCAGTATATTTTTGGACGATAGCTGTCATTTATAACTCTGCAGGTTTGTGAATTACAGTGCCCCTGAGCTCCTTTCTGCAACTCGCTTTCTTGTGACCTGGCCGCAACACCGCAGGATGGCTTCAGGCCCTAATCTGGTTCCGGCACGGCACGCTGAGCCTTTGGTTAATTCCTCTTCCTGGTGGGAAATGAGAGTTAAATTTGCCCGTCCAGACACCTCCAGCTGGTCTCTCATTGGTTCTCGCTATTCCTGTTCATCTTCCGCAGAATTTGCAAACTGGGCCAAACAGGAGGTTAAAGGGACTGACTCTCCATGTCGGGAGAGTGTTACTAAATCATCTGGAATGTTGCACCCGAGTACCAGGGGAGGAAAACTGAGACATATTTGAACACGTCTCCCGTTCACACGGTTGATCATACTCTGGGTTCCACATGCATGTTTTAGCTGAAGGAAGAATACCTTAAACCTGGAGAGTTGAGACCCGTGGAATGGGTACCATGCAATATGACGTCAAAGGGTCTTCATTTGCTCATCGAACCTCTCCAATCCTATCACTGCTGTGTTTATGCCCCTGTACACACGCTTGATTCTCTTTTGGAGACATAGCAATCCATAGGTTTTAAGATACTTACTAGTCAGGTACATTCTTAGGCGTTTAATATGGGGTGTTGAGTCCATTTCGTTGAGCAAGGAGTAGCTCTTGTCTATTCCATATTTGGCTTAAGGAACTTTATCTGTGCTCATTTCAATCTCTGGTTTTATGCAGCACCCCAACTCACCTTTACCCATAAGCAAGCATAAGTTGGTTTTCTAAATTTAAGACCCTGTTCTGTTTTGGAATTCAGTTCCTGTGTAGCCAAGTTTACATTCCGTGTATTAGTGATATCTTATGATGTTTCTTTTTCTGTGTGACTTATTTCAGTTAGAATCATCGTACCTGAATCCACTCATTATGCTGCTACGGGCCTGATGACATAGATTTCATTGCTGAGTGATACTGCATTGTACGTAAGTACCACAAGTTCTTTATCCATTTTTCACTTTCTGTGATATTGAACTTGTACGGTAAACGAGGTTCTTGTTAACAGAGGCGTCCCAAACTTTGGGGTGGCTGTGTCTTTTTGATTTTAATTTCCCTAAGCTATAGGACCATAAGTGGAAGTGCCCTAGGCTCTGTTGCTTTGTTTTTTAGATGTTTCATGAAACACCATACACTTCTCCCGAGTGTCTGTTGGCAATTTACATCCTGCCCATCAGCATAACAAGGCTCCCAGTTCTCCATGGCCTGTCCTGCCTTTCTGGATTTTACACTTTTTTCAGATGGCCCTTTTGACCGGGGAGAAGTGAGACTTCATTGTAGTGCAGATTTCCTTTGAAAGTTTGCTTGGTTGGCCAAAAAGGGCGTATGCGTTTTTTCCTGAATATATTCAGGAAAAAACGCATACGCCCTTTTTGGCCAAGTGCATCATTGTGGACGTTCTGCCTCTTTTCCTATGCTTTCAATGCAATTCCAGTCTACCTCCTGAAATCGGTTTCCTGCAATTCTGCCCCACTTTCAAGTCCTCTTGGCAGCCTTACTTCAGTATATTTTTGGACGATAGCTGTCATTTATAACTCTGCAGGTTTGTGAATTACAGTGCCCCTGAGCTCCTTTCTTCAACTCGCTTTCTTGTGACCTGGCCGCAACACCGCAGGATGGCTTCAGGCCCTAATCTGGTTCCGGCATGGCACGCTGAGCCTTTGGTTAATTCCTCTTCCTGGTGGGAAATGAGAGTTAAATTTGCCCGTCCAGACACCTCCAGCTAGTCTCTCATTGGTTCTCGCTATTCCTGTTCATCTTCCGCAGAAATTGCAAACTGGGCCAAACAGGAGGTTAAAGGGACTGACTCTCCAAGTCGGGAGAGTGTTAGTAAAGCGTGTGGAATGTTGCACCCGAGTACCAGGATATGAAAACTGAGACATATTTGAACACGTCTCCCGATCACATGGTTGATCATACTCTAGGTTCCACATGCCTGTTTCAGCTGAAGGAAGAATACCTTAAACCTGGGTAGTTGAAACCCGTGGAATGGGTACCATGCAATATGACTTCAAAGGGTCTTCATTTGCTCACCGAACCTCTCCAATCCTATCACTGCTGCGTTTATGCCCCTGTACACACGCTTGATTCTCTTTTGGAGACATAGCAATCCATAGGTTTTAAGATACTTACTAGTCAGGTACATTCTTAGGCGTTTAATATGGGGTGTTGAGTCCATTTCCTTGAGCAAGGAGTAGCTCTTGTCTATTCCATATTTGGATTAAGGAACTTTATCTGTGCTCATTTCAATCTCTGGTTTTATGCAGCACCCCAACTCACCTTTCCCCTTAAGCAAGCATAAGTTGGTTTTCTAAATTTGAGACCCTGTTCTGTTTTGGAATTCAGTTCCTGTGTAGCCAAGTTTACATTCCGTGTATTAGTGATATCTTATGATATTTCTTTTTCTGTGTGACTTATTTCAGTTAGAATCATCGTACCTGAATCCACTCATTATGCTGCTACGGGCCTGATGACATAGATTTCATTGCTGAGTGATCCTGCATTGTACGTAAATACCACAAGTTCTTTATCCATTTTACACTTTCTGTGATATTGAACTTGTACCGTAAACGATGTTCTTGTAAACAGAGGCGTCCCAAACTTTGGGGTGGCTGTGTCTTTTTGATTTTAATTTCCCTAAGCTATAGGACCATAAGTGGAAGTTCCCTAGGCTCTGTTGCTTTGCTTTTTTAGATGTTTCAGGAAACAGCATACACTTCTCCCGAGTGTCTGTTGGCAATTTACATCCCGCCCATCAGCTAACAAGGCTCCCAGTTCTCCATGGCCTGTCCTGCCTTTCTGGATTTTACAATTTTTGCAGATGGCCCTTTTGACCGGGGGGAAGTGAGACTTCATTGTAGTGCAGATTTCCTTTGCAAGTTTGCTTGGTTGGCCAAAAAGGGCGTATGCGTTTTTTTCTGAATATATTCAGGAAAAAACGCATACGCCCTTTTTGGCCAAGTGCATCATTGTGGACGTTCTGCCTCTTTTCCTATGCTTTCAATGCAATTCCAGTCTACCTCCTGAAATCGGTTTCCTGCAATTCTGCCCCGCTTTCAAGTCCTCTTGGCAGCCTTACTTCAGTATATTTTTGGACGATAGCTGTCATTTATAACTCTGCAGGTTTGTGAATTACAGTGCCCCTGAGCTCCTTTCTTCAACTCGCTTTCTTTTGAGCTGGCCGCAACACCGCAGGATGGCTTCAGGCCCTAATCTGTTTCCGGCACGGCACGTTGAGCCTTTGGTTAATTCCTCTTCCTGGTGGGAAATGAGAGTTAAATTTGCCCGTCCAGACACCTCCAGCTGGTCTCTCATTGGTTCTCGCTATTCCTGTTCATCTTCCGCAGAAATTGCAAACTGGGCCAAACAGGAGGTTAAAGGGACTGACTCTCCAAGTCGGGAGAGTGTTAGTAAAGCATCTGGAATGTTGCACCCGAGTACCAGGGTACGAAAATTGAGACATATTTGAACACGTCTCCCAATCACATGGTTGATCATACTCTAGGTTCCACATGCATGTTTTAGCTGAAGGAAGAATACCTTAAACCTGGAGAGTTGAAACCCGTGGAATGGGTACCATGCAATATGACTTCAAAGGGTCTTCATTTGCTCACCGAACCTCTCCAATCCTATCACTGCTGCGTTTATGCCCCTGTACACATGCTTGATTCTCTTTCGGAGACATAGCAATCCATAGGTTTTAAGATACTTACTAGTCAGGTACATTCTTAGGCGTTTAATATGCGGTGTTGAGTCCATTTCGTTGAGCAAGGAGTAGCTCTTGTCTATTCCATATTTGGCTTAAGGAACTTTATCTGTGCTCATTTCAATCTCTGGTTTTATGCAGCACCCCAACTCACCTTTACCCTTAAGCAAGCATAAGTTGGTTTTCTAAATTTGAGACCCTGTTCTGTTCTGTAATTCAGTTCCTGTGTAGCCAAGTTTACATTCCGTGTATTAGTGATATCTTATGATGTTTCTTTTTCTGTGTGACTTATTTCAGTTAGAATCATCATACCTGAATCCACTCATTGTGCTGCTAAGGGCCTGATGACATAGATTTCATTGCTGAGTGATATTGCTTTGTAAGTAAATACCACAACTTCTTTATCTATTTTTCACTTTCTGCGATGTTGAACTTGTACTGTAAACGAAATTCTTGTAAACAGAGGCGTCCCAAACTTTGGGGTGGCTGTGTCTTTTTGATTTTAATTTCCCTAAGCTATAGGACCATAAGTGGAAGTGCCCTAGGCTCTGTTGCTTTGTTTTTTAGATGTTTCAGGAAACACCATACACTTCTCCCGAGTGTCTGTTGGCAATTTATATCCCGCCCATCAGCATGACAAGGCTCCCAGTTCTCCATGGCCTGTCCTGCCTTTCTGGATTTTACACTTTTTTCAGATGGCCCTTTTGACCGGGGGGAAGTGAGACTTCATTGTAGTGCAGATTTCCTTTGAAAGTTTGCTTGGTTGGCCAAAAAGGGCGTATGCGTTTTTTCCTGAATATATTCAGGAAAAAACGCATACGCCCTTTTTGGCCAAGTGCATCATTGTGGACGTTCTACCTCTTTTCCTATGCTTTCAATGCAATTCCAGTCTACCTCCTGAAATCGGTTTCCTGCAATTCTGCCCCACTTTCAAGTCCTCTTGGCAGCCTTACTTCAGTATATTTTTGGACGATAGCTGTCATTTATAACTCTGCAGGTTTGTGAATTACAGTGCCCCTGAGCTCCTTTCTTCAACTCGCTTTCTTTTGAGCTGGCCGCAACACCGCAGGATGGCTTCAGGCCCTAATCTGGTTCCGGCACGGCACGCTGAGCCTTTGGTTAATTCCTCTTCCTGGTGGGAAATGAGAGTTAAATTTGCCCGTCCAGACACCTCCAGCTAGTCTCTAATTGGTTCTCGCTATTCCTGTTCATCTTCCGCAGAAATTGCAAACTGGGCCAAACAGGAGGTTAAAGGCACTGACTCTCCAAGTCGGGAGAGTGTTAGTAAAGCGTCTGGAATGTTGCACCCGAGTACCAGGATATGAAAACTGAGACATATTTGAACACGTCTCCCAATCACATGGTTGATCATACTCTAGGTTCCACATGCCTGTTTCAGCTGAAGGAAGAATACCTTAAACCTGGGTAGTTGAAACCCGTGGAATGGGTACCATGAAATATGACTTCAAAGGGTCTTCATTTGCTCACCGAACCTCTCCAATCCTATCACTGCTGCGTTTATGCCCCTGTACACACGCTTGATTCTCTTTTGGAGACATAGCAATCCATAGGTTTTAAGATACTTACTAGTCAGGTACATTCTTAGGCGTTTAATATGGGGTGTTGAGTCCATTTCCTTGAGCAAGGAGTAGCTCTTGTCTATTCCATATTTGGCTTAAGGAACTTTATCTGTGCTCATTTCAATCTCTGGTTTTATGCAGCACCCCAACTCACCTTTCCCCTTAAGCAAGCATAAGTTGGTTTTCTAAATTTGAGACCCTGTTCTGTTTTGGAATTCAGTTCCTGTGTAGCCAAGTTTACATTCCGTGTATTAGTGATATCTTATGATATTTCTTTTTCTGTCTGAGTTATTTCAGTTAGAATCATCGTACCTGAATCCACTCATTATGCTGCTACGGGCCTGATGACATAGATTTCATTGCTGAGTGATCCTGCATTGTACGTAAATACCACACGTTCTTTATCCATTTTACACTTTCTCTGATATTGAACTTGTACCGTAAACGATGTTCTTGTAAACAGAGGCGTCCCAAACTTTGGGGTGGCTGTGTCTTTTTGATTTTAATTTCCCTAAGCTATAGGACCATAAGTGGAAGTGCCCTAGGCTCTGTTGCTTTGTTTTGTAGATGTTTCAGGAAACACCATACACTTCTCCCGAGTGTCTGTTGGCAATTTACATCCCGCCCATCAGCATAACAAGGCTCCCAGTTCTCCATGGCCTGTCCTGCCTTTCTGGATTTTACACTTTTTTCAGATGGCCCTTTTGACCGGGGGGAAGTGAGACTTCATTGTAGTGCAGATTTCCTTTGCAAGTTTGCTTGGTTGGCCAAAAAGGGCGTATGCGTTTTTTCCTGAATATATTCAGGAAAAAACGCATACGCCCTTTTTGGCCAAGTGCATCATTGTGGACGTTCTGCCTCTTTTCCTATGCTTTCAATGCAATTCCAGTCTACCTCCTGAAATCGGTTTCCTGCAATTCTGCCCCGCTTTCAAGTCCTCTTGGCAGCCTTACTTCAGTATATTTTTGGACGATAGCTGTCATTTATAACTCTGCAGGTTTGTGAATTACAGTGCCCCTGAGCTCCTTTCTGCAACTCGCTTTCTTGTGACCTGGCCGCAACACCGCAGGATGGCTTCAGGCCCTAATCTGGTTCCGGCACGGCACGCTGAGCCTTTGGTTAATTCCTCTTCCTGGTGGGAAATGAGAGTTAAATTTGCCCGTCCAGACACCTCCAGCTGGTCTCTCATTGGTTCTCGCTATTCCTGTTCATCTTCCGCAGAAATTGCAAACTGGGCCAAACAGGAGGTTAAAGGGACTGACTCTCCATGTCGGGAGAGTGTTAGTAAATCATCTGGAATGTTGCACCCGAGTACCAGGGGAGAAAAACTGAGACATATTTGAACACGTCTCCCGTTCACACGGTTGATCATACTCTGGGTTCCACATGCATGTTTTAGCTGAAGGAAGAATACCTTAAACCTGGAGAGTTGAGACCCGTGTAATGGGTACCATGCAATATGACTTCAAAGGGTCTTCATTTGCTCACCGAACCTCTCCAATCCTATCACTGCTGCGTTTATGCCCCTGTACACACGCTTGATTCTCTTTTGGAGACATAGCAATCCATAGGTTTTAAGATACTTACTAGTCAGGTACATTCTTAGGCGTTTAATATGGGGTGTTGAGTCCTTTTCGTTGAGCAAGGAGTAGCTCTTGTCTATTCCATATTTGGCTTAAGGAACTTTATCTGTGCTCATTTCAATCTCTGGTTTTATGCAGCACCCCAACTCACCTTTCCCCTTAAGCAAGCATAAGTTGGTTTTCTAAATTTGCGACCCTGTTCTGTTTTGGAATTCAGTTCCTGTGTAGCCAAGTTTACATTCCGTGTATTAGTGATATCTTATGATGTTTCTTTTTCTGTGTGACTTATTTCAGTTAGAATCATCGTACCTGAATCCACTCATTGTGCTGCTAAGGGCCTGATGACATAGATTTCATTGCTGAGTGATATTGCTTTGTAAGTAAATACCACAACTTCTTTATCCATTTTTCACTTTCTGCGATGTTGAACTTGTACTGTAAAAGAGGTTCTTGTAAACAGAGGCGTCCCAAACTTTGGGGTGGCTGTGTCTTTTTGATTTTAATTTCCCTAAGCTATAGGACCATAAGTGGAAGTGCCCTAGGCTCTGTTGCTTTGTTTTTTAGATGTTTCAGGAAACACCATACACTTCTCCCGAGTGTCTGTTGGCAATTTACATCCCGCCCATCAGCATAACAAGGCTCCCAGTTCTCCATGGCCTGTCCTGCCTTTCTGGATTTTACACTTTTTTCAGATGGCCCTTTTGACCGGGGGGAAGTGAGACTTCATTGTAGTGCAGATTTCCTTTGCAAGCTTGCTTGGTTGGCCAAAAAGGGCGTATGCGTTTTTTCCTGAATATATTCAGGAAAAAACGCATACGCTCTTTTTGGCCAAGTGCATCATTGTGGACGTTCTGCCTCTTTTCCTATGCTTTCAATGCAATTCCAGTCTACCTCCTGAAATCGGTTTCCTGCAATTCTACCCCGTTTTCAAGTCCTCTTGGCAGCCTTACTTCAGTATATTTTTGGACGATAGCTGTCATTTATAACTCTGCAGGTTTGTGAATTACAGTGCCCCTGAGCTCCTTTCTTCAACTCGCTTTCTTTTGAGCTGGCCGCAACACTGCAGGATGGCTTCAGGCCCTAATCTGGTTCCGGCACGGCACGCTGAGCCTTTGGTTATTTCCTCTTCCTGGTGGGAAATGAGAGTTAAATTTGCCCGTCCAGACACCTCCAGCTAGTCTCTCATTGGTTCTCCCTATTCCTGTTTATCTTCCGCAGAAATTGCAAACTGGGCCAAACAGGAGGTTAAAGGCGCTGACTCTCCAAGTGGGGAGAGTGTTAGTAAAGCGTCTGGAATGTTGCACCCGAGTACCAGGGGAGGAAAACTGAGACATATCTGAACACGTCTCCCGTTCACACGGTTGATCATACTCTGGGTTCCACATGCATGTTTTAGCTGAAGGTAGAATACCTTAAACCTGGAGAGTTGAGACCCGTGGAATGGGTACCATGCAATATGACTTCAAAGGGTCTTCATTTGCTCATCGAACCTCTCCAATCCTATCACTGCTGCGTTTATGCCCCTGTACACACGCTTGATTCTCTTTTGGAGACATAGCAATCCATAGGTTTTAAGATACTTACTAGTCAGGTACATTCTTAGGCGTTTAATATGGGGTGTTGAGTCCATTTCGTTGAGCAAGGAGTAGCTCTTGTCTATTCCATATTTGGCTTAAGGAACTTTATCTGTGCTCATTTCAATCTCTGGTTTTATGCAGCACCCCAACTCACCTTTACCCATAAGCAAGCATAAGTTGGTTTTCTAAATTTAAGACCCTGTTCTGTTTTGGAATTCAGTTCCTGTGTACCCAAGTTTACATTCCGTGTATTAGTGATATCTTATGATGTTTCTTTTTCTGTGTGACTTATTTCAGTTAGAATCATCGTACCTGAATCCACTCATTATGCTGCTACGGGCCTGATGACATAGATTTCATTGCTGAGTGATACTGCATTGTACGTAAGTACCACAAGTTCTTTATCCATTTTTCACTTTCTGTGATATTGAACTTGTACGGTAAACGAGGTTCTTGTTAACAGAGGCGTCCCAAACTTTGGGGTGGCTGTGTCTTTTTGATTTTAATTTCCCTAAGCTATAGGACCATAAGTGGAAGTGCCCTAGGCTCTGTTGCTTTGTTTTTTAGATGTTTCAGGAAACACCATACACTTCTCCCGAGTGTCTGTTGGCAATTTACATCCCGCCCATCAGCATGACAAGGCTCCCAGTTCTCCATGGCCTGTCCTGGCTTTCTGGATTTTACACTTTTTTCAGATGGCCCTTTTGACCCGGGGGAAGTGAGACTTCATTGTAGTGCAGATTTCCTTTGAAAGTTTGCTTGGTTGGCCAAAAAGGGCGTATGCGTTTTTTCCTGAATATATTCAGGAAAAAACGCATACGCCCTTTTTGGCCAAGTGCATCATTGTGGACGTTCTGCCTCTTTTCCTATGCTTTCAATGCAATTCCAGTCTACCTCCTGAAATCGGTTTCCTGCAATTCTGCCCCACTTTCAAGTCCTCTTGGCAGCCTTACTTCAGTATATTTTTGGACGATAGCTGTCATTTATAACTCTGCAGGTTTGTGAATTACAGTGCCCCTGAGCTCCTTTCTTCAATTAGCTTTCTTGTGACCTGGCCGCAACACCGCAGGATGGCTTCAGGCCCTAATCTGGTTCCGGCACGGCACGCTGAGCCTTTGGTTAATTCCTCTTCCTGGTGGGAAATGAGAGTTAAATTTTCCCGTCCAGACACCTCCAGCTAGTCTCTCATTGCTTCTCGCTATTCCTGTTCATCTTCCGCAGAAATTGCAAACTGGGCCAAACAGGAGGTTAAAGGGACTGACTCTCCAAGTCGGGAGAGTGTTAGTAAAGCGTGCGGAATGTTGCACCCGAGTACCAGGATATGAAAACTGAGACATATTTGAACACGTCTCCCGATCACATGGTTGATCATACTCTAGGTTCCACATGCCTGTTTCAGCTGAAGGAAGAATACCTTAAACCTGGGTAGTTGAAACCCGTGGAATGGGTACCATGCAATATGACTTCAAAGGGTCTTCATTTGCTCACCGAACCTCTCCAATCCTATCACTGCTCCGTTTATGCCCCTGTACACACGCTTGATTCTCTTTTGGAGACATAGCAATCCATAGGTTTTAAGATACTTACTAGTCAGGTACATTCTTAGGCGTTTAATATGGGGTGTTGAGTCCATTTCGTTGAGCAAGGAGTAGCTATTGTCTATTCCATATTTGGCTTAAGGAACTTTATCTGTGCTCATTTCAAACTCTGGTTTTATGCAGCACCCCAACTCACCTTTCCCCTTAAGCAAGCATAAGTTGGTTTTCTAAATTTGAGACCCTGTTCTGTTTTGGAATTCAGTTCCTGTGTAGCCAAGTTTACATTCCGTGTATTAGTGATATCTTATGATGTTTCTTTTTCTGTGTGACTTATTTCAGTTAGAATCCTCATACCTGAATCCACTCATTGTGCTGCTAAGGGCCTGATGACATAGATTTCATTGCTGAGTGATATTGCTTTGTAAGTAAATACCACAACTTCTTTATCCATTTTTCACTTTCTGCGATGTTGAACTTGTACTGTAAACGAGGTGCATTTAAACAGAGGCATCCAAACTTTGGGGTCGCTGTGTCTTTTTGATTTTAATTTCCCTAAGCTATAGGACCATAAGTGGAAGTGCCCTAGGCTCTGTTGCTTTGTTTTATAGATGTTTCAGGAAACACCATACACTTCTCCCGAGTGTCTGATGGCAATTTACATCTCGCCCACCAGCATAACAAGGCTCCCAGTTCTCCATGGCCTGTCCTGCCTTGCTGGATTTTACACTTTTTTCAGATGGCCCTTTTGACCGGGGGGAAGTGAGACTTCATTGTAGTGCAGATTTCCTTTGCAAGTTTGCTTGGTTGGCCAAAAAGGGCGTATGCGTTTTTTCCTGAATATATTCAGGAAAAAACGCATACGCCCTTTTTGGCCAAGTGCATCATTGTGGACGTTCTGCCTCTTTTCCTATGCTTTCAATGCAATTCCAGTCTACCTCCTGAAATCGGTTTCCTGCAATTCTGCCCCGCTTTCAAGTCCTCTTGGCAGCCTTACTTCAGTATATTTTTGGACGATAGCTGTCATTTATAACTCTGCAGGTTTGTGAATTACAGTGCCCCTGAGCTCCTTTCTTCAACTCGCTTTCTTTTGAGCTGGCCGCAACACCGCAGGATGGCTTCAGGCCCTAATCTGGTTCCGGCACGGCACGCTGAGCCTTTGGTTATTTCCTCTTCCTGGTGGGAAATGAGAGTTAAATTTGCCCGTCCAGACACCTCCAGCTAGTCTCTCATTGGTTCTCCCTATTCCTGTTCATCTTCCGCAGAAATTGCAAACTGGGCCAAACAGGAGGTTAAAGGCGCTGACTCTCCAAGTGGGGAGAGTGTAAGTAAAGCGTCTGGAATGTTGCACCCGAGTACCAGGGTAGGAAAACTGAGACATATTTGAACACGTCTCCCGTTCACACGGTTGATCATACTCAGGGTTCCACATGCATGTTTTAGCTGAAGGAAGAATACCTTAAACCTGGCGGGTTGAGACCCGTGTAATTGGTACCATGCAATATGACTTCAAAGGGTCTTCATTTGCTCACCGAACCTCTCCAATCCTATCACTGCTGCGTTTATGCCCCTGTGCACAGGCTTGATTCTCTTTTGGAGACATAGCAATCCATAGGTTTTAAGATACTTACTAGTCAGGTACATTCTTAGGCGTTTAATATGGGGTGTTGAGTCCATTTCGTTGAGCAAGGAGTAGCTCTTGTCTATTCCATATTTGGCTTAAGGAACTTTATCTGTGCTCATTTCAAACTCTGGTTTTATGCAGTACCCCAACTCACCTTTCCCCTTAAGCAAGCATAAGTTGGTTTTCTAAATTTGAGACCCTGTTCTGTTTTGGAATTCAATTCCTGTGTAGCCAAGTTTACATTCCGTGTATTAGTGATATCTTATGATGTTTCTTTTTCTGTGTGACTTATTTCAGTTAGAATCATCGTACCTGAATCCACTCATTGTGCTGCTAAGGGCCTGATGACATAGATTTCATTGCTGAGTGATATTGCTTTGTAAGTAAATACCACAACTTCTTTATCCATTTTTCACTTTCTGCGATGTTGAACTTGTACTGTAAACGAGGTTCATGTAAACAGAGGCATCCAAACTTTGGGGTGGCTGTGTCTTTTTGATTTTAATTTCCCTAAGCTGTAGGACCATAAGTGGAAGTGCCTTAGGCTCTGTTGCTTTGTTTTTTAGATGTTTCAGGAAACACCATACACTTCTCCCGAGTGTCTGTTTGCAATTTACATCCCGCCCATCAGCATAACATGGCTCCCAGTTCTCCATGGCCTGTCCTGCCTTTCTGGATTTTACACTTTTTTCAGATGGCCCTTTTGACCGGGGGGAAGTGAGACTTCATTGTAGTGCAGATTTCCTTTGCAAGCTTGCTTGGTTGGCCAAAAAGGGCGTATGCGTTTTTTCCTGAATATATTCAGGAATAAACGCATACGCCCTTTTTGGCCAAGTGCATCATTGTGGACGTTCTGCCTCTTTTCCTATGCTTTCAATGCAATTCCAGTCTACCTCCTGAAATCGGTTTCCTGCAATTCTGCCCCGCTTTCAAGTCCTCTTGGCAGCCTTACTTCAGTATATTTTTGGACGATAGCTGTCATTTATAACTCTGCAGGTTTGTGAATTACAGTGCCCCTGAGCTCCTTTCTTCAACTCGCTTTCTTGTGACCTGGCCGCAATACCGCAGGATGGCTTCAGGCCCTAATCTGGTTCCGGCACGGCACGCTGAGCCTTTGGTTAATTCCTCTTCCTGGTGGGAAATGAGAGTTAAATTTGCCCGTCCAGACACCTCCAGCTAGTCTCTCATTGGTTCTCGCTATTCCTGTTCATCTTCCGCAGAAATTGCATACTGGGCCAAACAGGAGGTTAAAGGGACTGACTCTCCAAGTCGGGAGAATGTTAGTAAAGCATCTGGAATGTTGCACCCGAGTACCAGGGGAGGAAAACTGAGACATATTTGAACACGTCTCCCGTTCACACGGTTGATCATACTCTGGGTTTCACATGCATGTTTTAGCTGAAGGAAGAATACCTTAAACCTGGAGAGTTGAGACCCGTGTAATGGGTACCATGCAATATGACTTCAAAGGGTCTTCATTTGCTAACCGAACCTCTCCAATCCTATCACTGCTGCGTTTATGCCCCTGTACACACACTTGATTCTCTTATGGAGACATAGCAATCCATAGGTTTTCAGATACTTACTAGTCAGGTACATTCTTAGGCGTTTAATATGGGGTGTTGAGTCCATTTCGTTGAGCAAGGAGTAGCTCTTGTCTATTCCATATTTGGCTTAAGGAACTTTATCTGTGCTCATTTCAATCTCTGGTTTTATGCAGCACCCCAACTCACCTTTCCCCTTAAACAAGCATAAGTTGGTTTCCTAAATTTGAGACCCTGTTCTGTTTTGGAATTCAGTTCCTGTGTAGCCAAGTTTACATTCCGTGTATTAGTGATATCTTATGATGTTTCTTTTTCTGTGTGACTTATTTCAGTTAGAATCATCGTACCTGAATCCACTCATTATGCTGCTACGGGCCTGATGACATAGATTTCATTGCTGAGTGATACTGCATTGTACGTAAGTACCACAGGTTCTTTATCCGTTTTTCAATTTCTGTGATATTGAACATGTACGGTAAACGAGGTTCTTGTAAACAGAGGCGTCCCAAACTTTGGGGTGGCTGTGTCTTTTTGATTTTAATTTCCCTAAGCTATAGGACCATAAGAGGAAGTGCCCTAGGCTCTGTTGCTTTGTTTTTTAGATGTTTCAGGAAACACCATACACTTCTCCCGAGTGTCTGTTGGCAATTTACATCCCGCCCATCAGCATAACAAGGCTCCCAGTTCTCCATGGCCTGTCCTGCCTTGCTGGATTTTACACTTTTTTCAGATGGCCCTTTTGACCTGGGGGAAGTGAGACTTCATTGTAGTGCAGATTTCCTTTGCAAGCTTGCTTGGTTAGCCAAAATGGGCGTATGCGTTTTTTCCTGAATATATTCAGGAAAAAACGCATACGCCCTTTTTGTCCAAGTGCATCATTGTGGACGTTCTGCCTCTTTTCCTATGCTTTCAATGCAATTCCAGTCTACCTCCTGAAATCGGTTTCCTGCAATTCTGCCCCGCTTTCAAGTCCTCTTGGCAGCCTTACTTCAGTATATGTTTGGACGATAGCTGTCATTTATAACTCTGCAGGTTTGTGAATTACAGTGCCCCTGAGCTCCTTTCTTCAACTCGCTTTCTTTTGAGCTGGCCGCAACACCGCAGGATGGCTTCAGGCCCTAATCTGGTTCCGGCACGGCACGCTGAGCCTTTGGTTATTTCCTCTTCCTGGTGGGAAATGAGAGTTAAATTTGCCCGTCCAGACACCTCCAGCTAGTCTCTCATTGGTTCTCCCTATTCCTGTTCATCTTCCGCAGAAATTGCAAACTGGGCGAGACAGGAATTTAAAGGGACTGACTCTCCAAGTGGGGAGAGTGTTAGTAAAGCGTCTGGAATGTTGCATCCGAGTACCAGGGGAGGAAAACTGAGACATATTTGAACACGTCTCCCGTTCACACGGTTGATCATACTCTGGGTTCCACATGCATGTTTTAGCTGAAGGAAGAATACCTTAAACCTGGAGAGTTGAGACCCGTGTAATGGGTACCATGCAATATGACTTCAAAGGGTCTTCGTTTGCTCACCGAACCTCTCCAATCCTATCACTGCTGCGTTTATTCCCCTGTACACACGCTTGATTCTCTTTCGGAGACATAGCAATCCATAGGTTTTAAGATACTTACTAGTCAGGTACATTCTTAGGCGTTTAATATTCGGTGTTGAGTCCATTTCGTTGAGCAAGGAGTAGCTCTTGTCTATTCCATATTTGGCTTAAGGAACTTTATCTGTGCTCATTTCAATCTCTGGTTTTATGCAGCACCCCAACTCACCTTCCCCTTAAGCAAGCATATCTTGGTTTTCTAAATTGGAGACCGTGTTCTGTTCTGTAATTCAGTTCCTGTGTAGCCAAGTTTACATTCCGTGTATTAGTGATCTCTTATGATGTTTCTTTTTCTGTGTGACTTATTTCAGTTAGAATCATCATACCTGAATCCACTCATTGTGCTGCTAATGGCCTGATGACATAGATTTCATTGCTGAGTGATATTGCTTTGTAAGTAAATACCACAAGTTCTTTATCCATTTTTCACTTTCTGCGATGTTGAACTTGTACTGTAAACGAGGTTCTTGTAAACAGAGCCGTTCCAAACATTCGGGTGGCTGTGTCTTTTTGATTTTAATTTCCCTAAGCTATAGGACCATAAGTGGAAGTGCCCTAGGCTCTGTTGCTTTGTTTCTTAGATGTTTCAGGAAACACCATACACTTCTCCCGAGTGTCTGTTGGCAATTTACATCCCGCCCATCAGCATAACAAGGCTCCCCGTTCTCCATGGCCTGTCCTGCCTTTCTGGATTTTACACTTTTTTCAGATGGCCCTTTTGACCGGGGGGGAAGTGAGACTTCATTGTAGTGCAGATTTCCTTTGCAAGTTTGCTTGGTTGGCCAAAAAGGGCGTATGCATTTTTTCCTGAATATATTCAGGAAAAAACGCATATGCCCATTTTGGCCAAGTGCATCATTGTGGACGTTCTGCCTCTTTTCCTATGCTTTCAATGCAATTCCAGTCTACCTCCTGAAATCGGTTTCCTGCAATTCTGCCCTGCTTTCAAGTCCTCTTGGCAGCCTTACTTCAGTATATTTTTGGACGATAGCTGTCATTTATAACTCTGCAGGTTTGTGAATTACAGTGCCCCTGAACTCCTTTCTTCAACTCGCTTTCTTGTGACCTGGCCGCAACACCGCAGGATGGCTTCAGGCCCTAATCTGGTTCCGGCACGGCACGCTCAGCCTTTGGTTATTTCCTCTTCCTGGTGGGAAATGAGAGTTAAATTTGCCCGTCCAGACACCTCCAGCTAGTCTCTCATTGGTTCTCCCTATTCCTGTTCATCTTCCGCAGAAATTGGAAACTGGGCCAAACAGGAGGTTAAAGGCGCTGACTCTCCAAGTGGGGAGAGTGTTAGTAAAGCGTCTGGAATGTTGCACCCGAGTACCAGGGGAGGAAAACTGAAACATATTTGAACACGTCTCCCGTTCACACGGTTGATCATACTCTGGGTTCCACATGCATGTTTTAGCTGAAGGAAGAATACCTTAAACCTGGAGAGTTGAGACCCGTGTAATGGGTACCATGCAATATGACTTCAAAGGGTCTTCATTTGCTCACCGAACCTCTCCAATCCTATCACTGCTGCGTTTATGCCCCTGTACACATGCTTGATTCTCTTTCGGAGACATGGCAATCCATAGGTTTTAAGATACTTACTAGTCAGGTACATTCTTAGGCGTTTAATATGCGGTGTTGAGTCCATTTCGTTGAGCAAGGAGTAGCTCTTGTCTATTCAATATTTGGCTTAAGGAACTTTATCTATGCTCATTTCAATCTCTGGTTTTATGCAGCACCCCAACTCACCTTTCCCCTTAAGCAAGCATAAGTTGGTTTTCTAAATTTGAGACCCTGTTCTGTTTTGGAATTCAGTTCCTGTGTAGCCAAGTTTACATTCCGTGTATTACTGATATCTTATGATGTTTCTTTTTCTGTGTGACTTATTTCAGTTAGAATCATCGTACCTGAATCCACTCATTATGCTGCTACGTGCCTGATGACATAGATTTCATTGCTGAGTGATACTGCATTGTACGTAAGTACCACAAGTTCTTTATCCATTTTTCACTTTCTGTGATATTGAAGTTGTACGGTAAACGAGGTTCTTGTAAACAGAGCCGTCCCAAACTTTGGGGTGGCTGTGTCTTTTTGATTTTAATTTCCTTAAGCTATAGGACAATAAGTGGAAGTGCCCTAGGCTCTGTTGCTTTGTTTTTTAGTTGTTTCAGGAAACACCATACATTTCTCCCGAGTGTCTGTTGGCAATTTACATCCCGCCCATCATCATAACAAGGCTCCCAGTTCTCCATGGCCTGTCCTGCCTTTCTGGATTTTACACTTTTTTCAGATGGCCCTTTTGACCGGGGGGAAGTGAGACTTCATTGTAGTGCAGATTTCCTTTGCAAGTTTGCTTGGTTGGCCAAACAGGGCGCATGCGTTTTTTCCTGAATATTCAGGAAAAAACGCATACGCCCTTTTTGGCCAAGTGCATCATTGAGGACGTTCTGCCTCTTTTCCTATGCTTTCAATGCAATTCCAGTCTACCTCCTGAAATCGGTTTCCTGCAATTCTGCCCCGCTTTCAAGTCCTCTTGGCAGCCTTACATCAGTATATTTTTGGACGATAGTTGTCATTTATAATTCTGCAGGTTTGTGAATTACAGTGCCCCTGAGCTCCTTTCTTCAACTCGCTATCTTGTGACCTGGCCGCAACACCGCAGGATGGCTTCAGGCCCTAATCTGGTTCCGGCACGGCATGCTGAGCCTTTGGTTAATTCCTCTTCCTGGTGGGAAATGAGAGTTAAATTTGCCCGTCCAGACACCTCCAGCTAGTCTCTCATTGGTTCTCGCTATTCCTGTTCATCTTCCGCAGAAATTGCAAACTGGGCCAAACAGGAGGTTAAAGGCATGGACTCTCCAAGTTGGGAGAGTGTTAGTAAAGCATCTGGAATGTTGCACCCGAGTACCAGGATACGAAAACTGAGACATATTTGAACACGTCTCCCGATCACATGGTTGATCATACTCTGGGTTCCACATGCATGTTTTAGCTGAAGAAAGAATACCTTAAACCTGGAGAGTTGAGACCCGTGGAATGGGTACCATGCAATATGCCTTCAAAGGGTCTTCATTTGCTCACCGAACCTCTCCAATCCTATCACTGCTGCGTTTATGCCCCTGTACACACGCTTGATTCTCTTTTGGAGACATAGCAATCCATAGGTTTTAAGATACTTACTAGTCAGGTACATTCTTAGGCGTTTAATATGGGGTGTTGAGTCCATTTCGTTGAGCAAGGAGTAGCTCTTGTCTATTCCATATTTGGCTTAAGGAACTTTATCTGTGCTCATTTCAATCTCTGGTTTTATGCAGCACCCCAACTCACCTTTCCCCTTAAGCAAGCATAAGTTGGTTTTCTAAATTTGAGACCCTGTTCTGTTTTGGAATTCAGTTCCTGTGTAGCCCAGTTTACATTCTGTGTATTAGTGATATCTTATGATGTTTCTTTTTCTGTGTGACTTATTTCAGTTAGAATCATCGTACCTGAATCCACTCATTATGCTGCTACGGGCCTGATGACATAGATTTCATTGCTGAGTGATACTGCATTGTACGTAAGTACCACAAGTTCTTTATCCATTTTTCACTTTCTGTGATATTGAACTTGTACGGTAAACGAGGTTCTTGTAAACAGAGGCGTCCCAAACTTTGGGGTGGCTGTGTCTTTTTGATTTTAATTTCCCTAAGCTATAGGACCATAAGTGGAAGTGCCCTAGGCTCTGTTGCTTTGTTTTTTAGATGTTTCAGGAAACACCATACACTTCTCCCGAGTGTCTGTTGGCAATTTACATCCCGCCCATCAGCATAACAAGGCTCCCAGTTCTCCATGGCCTGTCCTGCCTTTCTGGATTTTACACTTTTTTCAGATGGCCCTTTTGACCGGGGGGAAGTGAGACTTCATTGTAGTGCAGATTTCCTTTGCAAGCTTGCTTGGTTGGCCAAAAAGGGCGTATGCGTTTTTTCCTGAATATATTCAGGAAAAAACGCATACGCCCTTTTTGGCCAAGTGCATCATTTTGGGCGTTCTGCCTCTTTTCCTATGCTTTCAATGCAATTCCAGTCTACCTCCTGAAATCAGTTTCCTGCAATTCTGCCCCGCTTTCAAGTCCTCTTGGCAGCCTTACTTCAGTATATTTTTGGACGATAGCTGTCATTTATAACTCTGCAGGTTTGTGAATTACAGTGCCCCTGAGCTCCTTTCTTCAACTCACTTTCTTTTGAGCTGGACGCAACACCGCAGGATGGCTTCAGGCCCTAATCTGGTTCCGGCATGGCACGCTGAGCCTTTGGTTATTTCCTCTTCCAGATGGGAAATGAGAGTTAAATTTGCCCGTCCAGACACCTCCAGCTAGTCTCTCATTGGTTCTCCCTATTCCTGTTCATCTTCCGCAGAAATTGCAAACTGGGCCAAACAGGAGGTTAAAGGCGCTGACTCTCCAAGTGAGGAGAGTGTTAGTAAAGCATCTGCAATGTTGCACCTGAGTACCAGGGGAGGAAAACTGAGACATATTTGAACACGTCTCCCGTTCACACGGTTGATCATACTCTGGGTTCCACATGCATGTTTTAGCTGAAGGAAGAATACCTTAAACGTGGGTAGTTGAAACCCGTGGAATGGGTACCATGCAATATGACTTCAAAGGGTCTTCATTTGCTCACCGAACCTCTCCAATCCTATCACTGCTGCGTTTATGCCCCTGTACACATGCTTGATTCTCTTTCGGAGACATAGCAATCCATAGGTTTTAAGATACTTACTAGTCAGGTACATTCTTAGGCGTTTAATATGCGGTGTTGAGTCCATTTCGTTGAGCAAGGAGTAGCTCTTGTCTATTCCATATTTGGCTTAAGGAACTTTATCTGTGCTCATTTCAATCTCTGGTTTTATGCAGCACCCCAACTCACCTTTCCTCTTAAGCAAGCATAAGTTGGTTTTCTAAATTTGAGACCATGTTCTGTTCTGTAATTCAGTTCCTGTGTAGCCAAGTTTACATTCCGTGTATTAGTGATATCTTATGATGTTTCTTTTTCTGTGTGACTTATTTCAGTTAGAATCATCATACCTGAATCCATTCATTGTGCTGCTAAGAGCCTGATGACATAGATTTCATTGCTGAGTGATATTGCTTTGTAAGTAAATACCACATCTTCCTTATCCATTTTTCACTTTCTGCGATGTTGAACTTGTACTGTAAACGAGGTTCTTGTAAACAGAGGCGTCCCAAACTTTGGGGTGGCTGTGTCTTTTTGATTTTAATTTCCCTAAGCTATAGGACCATAAGTGGAAGTACCCTAGGCTCTGTTGCTTTGTTTTTTAGATGTTTCAGGAAACACCATACACTTCTCCCGAGCGTCTGTTGGCAATTTACATCCCGCCCATCAGCATAACAAGGCTCCCAGTTCTCCATGGCCTGTCCTGCCTTGCTGGATTTTACACTTTTTTCAGATGGCCCTTTTGACCGGGGGGAAGTGAGACTTCATTGTAGTGCAGATTTCCTTTGCAAGCTTGCTTGGTTGGACAAAAAGGGCGTATGCGTTTTTTCCTGAATATATTCAGGAAAAAACGCATACGCCCTTTATGGCCAAGTGCATCATTGTGGACGTTCTGCCTCTTTTCCTATGCTTTCAATGCAATTCCAGTCTACCTCCTGAAATCGGTTTCCTGCAATTCTGCCCCGCTTTCAAGTCCTCTTGGCAGCCTTACTTTAGTCTATTTTTAGATGATAGCTGTCATTTATAACTCTGCAGGTTTGTGAATTACAGTGCCCCTGAGCTCCTTTCTGCAACTCGCTTTCTTGTGACCTGGCCGCAACACCGCAGGATGGCTTCAGGCTTTAATCTGGTTCCGGCACGGCACGCTGAGCCTTTGGTTATTTCCTCTTCCTGGTGGGAAATGAGAGTTAAATTTGCCCGTCCAGACACCTCCAGCTAGTCTCTCATTGGTTCTCCCTATTCCTGTTCATCTTCCGCAGAAATTGCAAACTGGGCCAAACAGGAGGTTAAAGGGACTGACTCTCCAAGTCGGGAGAGTGTTAGTAAAGCGTCTGGAATGTTGCACCCGAGTACCAGGGGAGGAAAACTGAGACATATTTGAACACGTCTCCCGATCACATGGTTGATCATACTCTAGGTTCCACATGCATGTTTTAGCTGAAGGAAGAATACCTTAAACCTGGAGAGTTGAAACCCGTGGAATGGGTACCATGCAATATGACTTCAAAGGGTCTTCATTTGCTCACCAAACCTCTCCAATCCTATCACTCCTGCGTTTATGCCCCTGTACACATGCTTGATTCTCTTTCGGAGACATAGCAATCCATAGGTTTTAAGATACTTACTAGTCAGGTACATTCTTAGGCGTTTTATATGCGGTGTTGAGTCCATTTCGTTGAGCAAGGAGTAGCTCTTGTCTATTCCATATTTGGCTTAAGGAACTTTATCTGTGCTCATTTCAATCTCTGGTTTTATGCAGCACCCCAACTCACCTTTCCCCTTAAGCAAGCATAAGTTGGTTTTCTAAATTTGAGACCCTGTTCTGTTCTGTAATTCAGTTCTTGTGTAGCCATGTTTACATTCCGTGTATTAGTGATATCTTATGATGTTTCTTTTTCTGTGTGACTTATTTCAGTTAGAATCATCATACCTGAATCCACTCATTGTGCTGCTAAGAGCCTGATGACATAGATTTCATTGCTGAGTGATATTGCTTTGTAAGTAAATACGACAACTTCTTTATCCATTTTTCACTTTCTGCGATGTTGAACTTGTACTGTAAACGAGGTTCTTGTAAACAGAGGCGTCCCAAACTTTGGGGTGGCTGTGTCTTTTTTATTTTAATTTCCCTGAGCTATAGGACCATAAGTGGAAGTGCCCTAGGCTCTGTTGCTTCGTTTTTTAGATGTTTCAGGAAACACCATACACTTCTCCCGACTGTCTGTTGGCAATTTACATCCCGCCCATCAGCATAACAAGGCTCCCAGTTCTCCATGGCCTGTCCTGCCTTTCTGGATTTTACACTTTTTTCAGATGGCCCTTTTGACCGGGGGGAAGTGAGACTTCATTGTAGTGCAGATTTCCTTTGCAAGCTTGCTTGGTTGGCCAAAAAGGGCGTATGCGTTTTTTCCTGAATATATTCAGGAAAAAACGCATACGCCCTTTTTGGCCAAGTGCATCATTGTGGACGTTCTGCCTCTTTTCCTATGCTTTCAATGCAATTCCAGTCTACCTCCTGAAATCGGTTTCCTGCAATTCTGCCCCGCTTTCAAGTCCTCTTGGCAGCCTTACTTCAGTCTATTTTTGGACGATAGCTGTCATTTATAACTCTGCAGGTTTGTGAATTACAGTGCCCCTGAGCTCCTTTCTTCAACTCGCTTTCTTTTGAGCTGGCCGCAACAGCGCAGGATGGCTTCAGGCCCTAATCTGGTTCCGGCACGGCACGCTGAGCCTTTGGTTATTTCCTCTTCCTGGTGGGAAATGAGAGTTAAATTTGCCCGTCCAGACACCTCCAGCTAGTCTCTCATTGGTTCTCCCTATTCCTGTTCATCTTCCGCAGAAATTGCAAACTGGGCCAAACAGGAGGTTAAAGGCGCTGACTCTCCAAGTGGGGAGAGTGTTAGTAAAGCGTCTGGAATGTTGCACCCGAGTACCAGGGGAGGAAAACTGAGACATATTTGAACACGTCTCCCGTTCACACGGTTGATCATACTCTGGGTTCCACATGCATGTTTTAGCTGAAGGAAGAATACCTTAAACCTGGAGAGTTGAGACCCGTGGAATGGGTACCATGAAATATGACTTCAAAGGATCTTCATTTGCTCACCGAACCTCTCCAATCCTATCACTGCTGCATTTATGCCCCTGTACACATGCTTGATTCTCTTTTGGAGACATAGCAATCCATAGGTTTTAAGATACTTACTAGTCAGGTACATTCTTAGGCGTTTAATATGGGGTGTTGAGTCCAATTCGTTGAGCAAGGAGTAGCTCTTGTCTATTCCATATTTGGCTTAAGGAACTTTATCTGTGCTCATTTCAATCTCTGGTTTTATGCAGCACCCCAACTCACCTTTCCCCTTAAGCAAGCATAAGTTGGTTTTCTAAATTTGAGACCCTGTTCTGTTTTGGAATTCAGTTCCTGTGTAGCCAAGTTTACATTCCGTGTATTAGTGATATCTTATGATGTTTCTTTTTCTGTGTGACTTATTTCAGTTAGAATCATCATACCTGAATCCACTCATTGTGCTGCTAAGAGCCTGTTGACATAGATTTCATTGCTGAGTGATATTGCTTTGTAAGTAAATACCACATCTTCCTTATCCATTTTTCACTTTCTGCGATGTTGAACTTGTACTGTAAACGAGGTTCTTGTAAACAGAGGCGTCCCAAACTTTGGGGTGGTTGTGTCTTTTTGATTTTAATTTCCCTAAGCTATAGGACCATAAGTGGAAGTGCCCTAGGCTCTGTTGCTTTGTTTTTTAGGTGTTTCAGTAAATACCATACACTTCTCCCGACTGTCCGTTGGCAATTTACATCCCGCCCATCAGCATAACAAGGCTCCCAGTTCTCCATGGCCTGCCCTGCCTTTCTGGATTTTACACTTTTTTCAGATGGCCCTTTTGACCGGGGGGAATTGAGACTTCATTGTAGTGCAGATTTCCTTTGCAAGCTTGCTTGGTTGGCCAAAAAGGGCGTATGCGTTTTTTCCTGAATATATTCAGGAAAAAACGCATACGCCCTTTTTGGCCAAGTGCATCATTGTGGACGTTCTGCCTCTTTTCCTATGCTTTCAATGCAATTCCAGTCTACCTCCTGAAATCGGTTTCCTGCAATTCTGCCCCGCTTTCAAGTCCTCTTGGCAGCCTTACTTCAGTTTATTTTTGGACGATAGCTGTCATTTATAACTGTGCAGGTCTGTGAATTACAGTGCCCCTGAGCTCCTTTCTTCAACTCGCTTTCTTTTGAGCTGGCCGCAACACCGCAGGATGGTTTCAGGCCCTAATCTGGTTTCGGCACGGCACGCTGAGCCTTTGGTTATTTCCTCTTCCTGGTGGGAAATGAGAGTTAAATTTGCCCGTCCAGACACCTCCAGCTAGTCTCTCATTGGTTCTCCCTATTCCTGTTCATCTTCCGCAGAAATTGCAAACTGGGCCAAACAGGAGGTTAAAGGCGCTGACTCTCCAAGTGGGGAGAGTGTTAGTAAAGTGTCTGGAATGTTGCACCCGAGTACCAGGGGAGGAAAACTGAGACATATTTGAACACGTCTCCCGTTCACACGGTTGATCATACTCTGGGTTCCACATGCATGTTTTAGCTGAAGGAAGAATACCTTAAACCTGGAGATTTGAGACCCGTGGAATGGGTACCATGCAATATGACTTCAAAGGGTCTTCATTTGCTCACCGAACCTCTCCAATCCTATCACTGCTGTGTTTATAACCCTGTACACACGCTTGATTCTCTTTTGGAGACATAGCAATCCATAGGTTTTAAGATACTTACTAGTCAGGTACATTCTTAGGCGTTTAATATGGGGTGTTGAGTCCATTTCATTGAGCAAGGAGTAGCTCTTGTCTATTCCATATTTGGCTTAAGGAACTTTATCTGTGCTCATTTCAATCTCTGGTTTTATGCAGCACCCCAACTCACCTTTCCCCTTAAGCAAGCATAAGTTGGTTTTCTAAATTTGAGACCCTGTTCTGTTTTGGAATTCAGTTCCTGTGTTGCCAAGTTTACATTCCGTGTATTAGTGATATCTTATGATGTTTCTTTTTCTGTGTGACTTATTTCAGTTAGAATCATCGTACCTGAATCCACTCATTATGCTGCTACGGGCCTGATGACATAGATTTCATTGCTGAGTGATACTGCATTGTACGTAAGTACCACAAGTTCTTTATCCATTTTTCACTTTCTGCGATGTTGAACTTGTACTGTAAACGAGGTTCTTGTAAACAGAGGCGTCCCAAACTTTGGGGTGGCTGTGTCTTTTTGATTTTAATTTCCCTAAGCTATAGGACCATAAGTGGAAGTGCCCTAGGCTCTGTTGCTTTGTTTTTTAGATGTTTCAGGAAACACCATACACTTCTCCCGAGTGTCTGTTGGCAATTTACATCCCGCCCATCAGCATAACAAGGCTCCCAGTTCTCCATGGCCTGTCCTGCCGTTCTGGATTTTACACTTTTTTCAGATGGCCCTTTTGACCGGGGGGAAGTCAGACTTCATTGTAGTGCAGATTTCCTTTGCAAGTTTGCTTGGTTGGACAAAAAGGGCGTATGCGTTTCTTCCTGAATATATTCAGGAAGAAACGCATACGCCCTTTTTGGCCAAGTGCATCATTGTGGACGTTCTGCCTCTTTTCCTATGCTTTCAATGCAATTCCAGTCTAACTCCTGAAATCGGTTTCCTGCAATTCTGCCCCGCTTTCAAGTCCTCTTGGCAGCCTTACTTCAGTATATTTTTGGACGATAGCTGTCATTTATAACTCTGCAGGTTTGTGAATTACAGTGCCCCTGAGCTCCTTTCTTCAACTCGCTTACTTTTGAGCTGGCCGCAACACCGCAGGATGGCTTCAGGCCCTAATCTGGTTCCGGCATGGCACGCTGAGCCTTTGGTTATTTCCTCTTCCTGGTGGGAAATGAGAGTTAAATTTGCCCGTCCAGACACCTCCAGCTAGTCTCTCATTGGTTCTCCCTATTCCTCTTCATCTTCCGCAGAAATTGCAAACTGGACCAAACAGGAGGTTAAAGGGACTGACTCTCCAAGTCGGGAGAGTGTTAGTAAAGCGTCTGGAATGTTGCACCCGAGTACCAGGGGAGGAAAACTGAGGCATATTTGAACACGTCTCCCGTTCACACGGTTGATCATACTCTGGGTTCCACATGCATGTTTTAGCTGAAAGAAGAATACCTTAAACCTGGAGAGTTGAGACCCGTGGAATGGGTACCATGCAATATGACTTCAAAGGGTCTTCATTTGCTCACCAAACCTCTCTAATCCTATCACTGCTGCGTTTATGCCCCTGTACACACGCTTGATTTTCTTATGGAGACATAGCAATCCATAGGTTTTAAGATACTTACTAGTCAGGTACATTCTTAGGCGTTTAATATGGGGTGTTGAGTCCATTTCGTTGAGCAAGGAGTAGCTCTTGTCTATTCCATATTTGGCTTAAGGAACTTTATCTGTGCTCATTTCAATCTCTGGTTTTATGCAGCACCCCAACTCACCTTTCCCCTTAAGAAAGCATAAGTTGGTTTTCTACATTTGAGACCCTGTTCTGTTTTGGAATTCAGTTCCTGTGTAGCCAAGTTTACATTCCGTGTATTAGTGATATCTTATGATGTTTCTTTTTCTGTGTGACTCATTTCAGTTAGAATCATCGTACCTGAATCCACTCATTATGCTGCTACGGGCCTGATGACATAGATTTCATTGCTGAGTGATACTGAATTGTACGTAAGTACCACAAGTTCTTTATCCATTTTTCACTTTCTGTGATATTGAACTTGTACGGTAAACGAGGTTCTTGTAAACAGAGGCGTCCCAAATTTTGGGGTGGCTGTGTCTTTTTGATTTTAATTTCCCTAAGCTATAGGACCATAAGTGGAAGTGCACTAGGCTCTGTTGCTTTGTTTCTTAGATGTTTCAGGAAACACCATACACTTCTCCCGAGTGTCTGTTGGCAATTTACATCCCGCCCATCAGCATAACAAGGCTCCCAGTTCTCCATGGCCTGTCCTGCCTTTCTGGATTTTACACTTTTTTCAGATGGCCCTTTTGACCGGGGGGAAGTGAGACTTCATTGTAGTGCAGATTTCCTTTGCAAGTTTGCTTGGTTGGCCAAAAAGCACGTATGCCTTTTTTCCTGAATATATTCAGGAAAAAACGCATACGCCCTTTTTGGCCAAGTGCATCATTGTGGACGTTCTGCCTCTTTTCCTATGCTTTCAATGCAATTCCAGTCTACCTCCTGAAATCGGTTTCCTGCAATTCTGCCCCGCTTTCAAGTCCTCTTGGCAGCCTTACTTCAGTATATGCTTGGACGATAGCTGTCATTTATAACTCTGCAGGTTTGTGAATTACAGTGCCCCTGAGCTCCTTTCTTCAACTCGCTTTCTTTTGAGCTGGCCGCAACACCGCAGGATGGCTTCAGGCCCTAATCTGGTTCCGGCACGGCACGGTGAGCCTTTGGTTATTTCCTCTTCCTGGTGGGAAATGAGAGTTAAATTTGCCCGTCCAGACACCTCCAGCTAGTCTCTCATTGGTTCTCCCTATTCCTGTTCATCTTCCACAGAAATTGCAAACTGGTCAAACAGGAGGTTAAAGGCACTGAGTCTCCAAGTCGGGAGAGTGTTAGTAAAGCGTCTGGAATGTTGCACCCGAGTACCAGGGAAGGAAAACTGAGACATATTTAAACACGTCTCCCGTTCACATGGTTGATCATACTCTAGGTTCCACATGCATGTTTTAGCTGAAGGAAGAATACCTTAAACCTGGAGAGTTGAGACCCGTGTAATGGGTACCATGCAATATGACTTCAAAGGATCTTCATTTGCTCACCGAACCTCTCCAATCCTATCACTGCTGCGTTTATGCCCCTGTACACATGCTTGATTCTCTTTCGGAGACATAGCAATCCATAGGTTTTAGGATACTTACTAGTCAGGTACATTCTTAGGCGTTTAATATGCGGTGTTGAGTCCATTTCGTTGAGCAAGGAGTAGCTCTTGTGTATTCCATATTTGGCTTAAGGAACTTTATCTGTGCTCATTTCAATCTCTGGTTTTATGCAGCACCCCAACTCACCTTTCCCCTTAAGCAAGCATAAGTTGGTTTTCTAAATTTGAGACCCTGTTCTGTTTTGGAATTCAGTTCCTGTGTAGCCAAGTTTACATTCCGTGTATTACTGATATCTTATGATGTTTTTTTTCTGTGTGACTTATTTCAGTTAGAATCATCATACCTGAATCCACTCATTGTGCTGCTAAGGGCCTGATGACATAGATTTCATTGCTGAGTGATATTGCTTTGTAAGTAAATACCACAACTTCTTTATCCATTTTTCACTTTCTTCGATGTTGAACTTGTACTGTAAACGAGGTTCTTGTAAACAGAGGCGTCCCAAACTTTGGGGTGACTGTGTCTTTTTGATTTTAATTTCCCTATGCTATAGGACCATAAGTGGAAGTGCCCTAGGCTCTGTTGCTTTGTTTTTTAGATGTTTCAGGAAACACCATACACTTCTCCCGATTGTCTGTTGGCAATTTACATCCCGCCCATCAGCATAACAAGGCTCCCAGTTCTCCATGGCCTGTCCTGCCTTTCTGGATTTTACACTTTTTTCAGATGGCCCTTTTCACCGGGTGGAAGTGAGACTTCATTGTAGTGCAGATTTCCTTTGCAAGCTTGCTTGGTTGGCCAAAAAGGGCGTATGCGTTTTTTCCTGAATATATTCAGGAAGAAATGCATACGCACTTTTTGGCCAAGTGCATCATTGTGGACGTTCTGCCTCTTTTCCTATGCTTTCAATGCAATTCCAGTCTACCTCCTGAAATCGGTTTCCTGCAATTCTGCCCCGCTTTCAAGTCCTCTTGGCAGCCTTACTTCAGTATATTTTTGGACGATAGCTGTCATTTATAACTCTGCAGGTTTGTGAATTACAGTGCCCCTGAGATCCTTTCTTCAACTCGCTTTCTTTTGAGCTGGCCGCAACACCGCAGGATGGCTTCAGGCTCTAATATGGTTCCGGCACGGCACGCTGAGCCTTTGGTTATTTCCTCTTCCTGGTGGGAAATGAGAGTTAAATTTGCCCGTCCAGACACCTCCAGCTAGTCTCTCATTGGTTCTCCCTATTCCTGTTCATCTTCCGCAGAAATTGCAAACTGGGCCAAACAGGAGGTTAAAGGCGCTGACTCTCGAAGTGGGGCGAGTGTTAGTAAAGCGTCTGGAATGTTGCACCCGAGTACCAGGGGAGGAAAACTGAGACATATATGAACACGTCTCCCGTTCACACGGTTGATCATACTCTAGGTTCCACATGCATGTTTTAGCTGAAGGAAGAATACCTTAAACCTGGAGAGTTGAGACCCGTGGAATGGGTACCATGCAATATGACTTCAAAGGGTCTTCATTTGCTCACCGAACCTCTCCAATCCTATCACTGCTGCGTTTATGCCCCTGTACACACGCTTGATTCTCTTTTGGAGACATAGCAATCCATAGGTTTTAAGATACTTACTAGTCAGGTACATTCTTAGGCGTTTAATATGAGGTGTTGAGTCCATTTCGTTGAGCAAGGAGTAGCTCTTGTCTATTCCATATTTGGCTTAAGGAACTTTATCTGTGCTCATTTCAATCTCTGGTTTTATGCAGCACCCCAACTCACCTTTCCCCTTAAGCAAGCATAAGTTGGTTTTCTAAATTTGAGACCCTGTTCTGTTCTGTAATTCAGTTCCTGTGTAGCCAAGTTTACATTCCGTGTATTACTGATATCTTATGATGTTTCTTTTTCTGTGTGAGTTATTTCAGTTAGAATTATCATACCTGAATCCACTCATTGTGCTGCTAAGGGCCTGATGACATAGATTTCATTGCTGAGTGATATTGCTTTGTAAGTAAATACCACAACTTCTTTATCCATTTTTCACTTTCTGCGATGTTGACCTTGTACTGTAAAAGAGGTTCTTGTAAACAGAGGCGTCCCAAACTTTGGGGTGGCTGTGTCTTTTTGATTTTAATTTCCCTAAGCTATAGGACCATAAGTGGAAGTGCCCTAGGCTCTGTTGCTTTGTTTTTTAGATGTTTCAGGAAACACCATACACTTCTCCCGTGTGTCTGTTGGCAATTTACATCCCGCCCATCAGCATAACAAGGCTCCCAGTTCTCCATGGCCTGTCCTGCCTTTCTGGATTTTACACTTTTTTCAGATGGCCCTTTTGACCGAGGGGAAGTGAGACTTCATTGTAGTGCAGATTTCCATTGCAAGCTTGCTTGGTTGGCCAAAAAGGGCGTATGCGTTTTTTCCTGAATATATTCAGGAAAAAACGCATACGCCCTTTTTGGCCAAGTGCATCATTGTGGACGTTCTGCCTCTTTTCCTATGCTTTCAATGCAAATCCAGTCTACCTCCTGAAATCGGTTTCCTGCAATTCTGCCCCGCTTTCAAGTCCTCTTGGCAGCCTTACTTCAGTATATTTTTGGACGATAGCTGTCATTTATAACTCTGCTTGTTTGTGAATTACAGTGCCCCTAAGCTCCTTTCTTCAACTCGCTTTCTTTTGAGCTGGCCGCAACACCACAGGATGGCTTCCGACCCTAATCTGGTTCCGGCACGGCACGCTGAGCCTTTGGTTAATTCCTCTTCCTGGTGGGAAATGAGAGTTAAATTTGCCCGTCCAGACACCTCCAGCTAGTCTCTCAGTGGTTCTCGCTATTCCTGTTCATCTTCCGCAGAAATTGCAAACTGGGCCAAACAGGAGGTTAAAGGGACTGACTCTCCAAGTGGGGAGAGTGTTAGTAAAGCGTCTGGAATGTTGCACCCGAGTACCAGGGGACGAAAACTGAGACATATTTGAACACGTCTCCCGATCACATGGTTGATCATACTCTAGGTTCCACATGCATGTTTTAGCTGAAGGAAGAATACCTTAAACCTGTGTAGTTGAAACCCGTGGAATGGGTACCATGCAATATGACTTCAAAGGGTCTTCATTTGCTCACCGAACCTCTCCAATCCTATCACTGCTGCGTTTATGCCCCTGTACACACGCTTGATTCTCTTTCGGAGACATAGCAATCCATAGGTTTTAAGATACTTACTAGTCAGGTACATTCTTAGGCGTTTAATATGGTGTGTTGAGTCCTTTTCGTTGAGCAAGAAGTAGCTCTTGTCTATTCCATATTTGGCTTAAGGAACTTTATCTGTGCTCATTTCAATCTCTGGTTTTATGCAGCACCCCAACTCACCTTTCCCCTTAAGCAAGCATAAGTTGGTTTTCTACATTTGAGACCCTGTTCTGTTTTGGAATTCAGTTCCTGTGTAGCCAAGTTTACATTCCGTGTATTAGTGATATCTTATGATGTTTCTTTTTCTGTGTGACTTATTTCAGTTAGAATCATCGTACCTGAATCGACTCATTATGCTGCTACGGGCCTGATGACATAGATTTCATTGCTGAGTGATACTGCATTGTATGTAAGTACCACAATTTCTTTATCCATTTTTCACTTTCTGCGATGTTGAACTTGTACTGTAAATGAGGTTCTTGTAAACAGAGGCGTCCCAAACTTTGGGGTGGCTGTGTCTTTTTGATTTTAATTTCCCTAAGCTATAGGACCATAAGTGGAAGTGCCCTAGGCTCTGTTGCTTTGTTTTTTAGATGTTTCAGGAAACACCATACACTTCTCCCGAGTGTCTGTTGGCAATTTACATCCCGCCCATCAGCATAACAAGGCTCCCAGTTCTCCATGGCCTGTCCTGCCTTTCTGGATTTTACACTTTTTTCAGATGGCCCTTTTGACCAGGGGGAAGTGAGACTTCATTGTAGTGCAGATTTCCTTTGCAAGCTTGCTTGGTTGGACAAAAAGGGCGTATGCGTTTTTTCCTGAATATATTCAGGAAGAAACGCATACGCCCTTTTTGGCCAAGTGCATCATTGTGGACGTTCTGCCTCTTTTCCTATGCTTTCAATGCAATTCCAGTCTACCTCCTGAAATCGGTTTCCTGCAATTCTGCCCCGCTTTCAAGTCCTCTTGGCAGCCTTACTTCAGTATATTTTTGGACGATAGCTGTCATTTATAACTCTGCAGGTTTGTGAATTACAGTGCCCCTGAGCTCCTTTCTTCAACTCGCTTTCTTTTGAGCTGGCCGCAACACCGCAGGATGGCTTCAGGCCCTAATCTGGTTCCGGCACGGCACGCTGAGCCTTTGGTTATTTCCTCTTCCTGGTGGGAAATGAGAGTTAAATTTGCCCGTCCAGACACCTCCAGCTAGTCTCTCATTGGTTCTCCCTATTCCTGTTCATCTTCCGCAGAAATTGCAAACTGGGCCAAACAGGAGGTTAAAGGGACTGACTCTCCAAGTCGGGAGAGTGTTAGTAAAGCGTCTGGAATGTTGCACTCGAGTACCAGGGGAGGAAAACTGACACATATTTGAACACGTCTCCCGTTCACACGGTTGATCATACTCTGGGTTCCACATGCATGTTTTAGCTGAAGGAAGAATACCTTAAACCTGGAGAGTTGAAACCCGTGGAATGGGTACCATGCAATATGACTTCAAAGGGTCTTCATTTGCTCACCGAACCTCTCCAATCCTATCACTGCTGCGTTTATGCCCCTGTACACACGCTTGATTTTCTTATGGAGACATAGCAATCCATAGGTTTTAAGATACTTACTAGTCAGGTACATTCTTAGGCGTTTAATATGGGGTGTTGAGTCCATTTCGTTGAGCAAGGAGTAGCTCTTGTCTATTCCATATTTGGCTTAAGGAACTTTATCTGTGCTCATTTCAATCTCTGGTTTTATGCAGCACCCCAACTCACCTTTCCCCTTAAGCAAGCATAAGTTGGTTTTCTAAATTTGAGACCCTGTTCTGTTTTGGAATTCAGTTCCTGTGTAGCCAAGTTTACATTCCGTGTATTAGTGATATCTTATGATGTTTCTTTTTCTGTGTGACTTATTTCAGTTAGAATCATCGTACCTGAATCCACTCATTATGCTGCTACGGGCCTGATGACATAGATTTCATTGCTGAGTGATACTGCATTGTACGTAAGTACCACAAGTTCTTTATCCATTTTTCACTTTCTGCGATGTTGAACTTGTACTGTAAATGAGGTTCTTGTAAACAGAGGCATCCCAAACTTTGGGGTGGCTGTGTCTTTTTGATTTTAATTTCCCTAAACTATAGCACCATAAGTGGAAGTGCCCTAGGCTCTGTTGCTTTGTTTTTTAGATGTTTCAGGAAACACCATACACTTCTCCAGAGTGGCTGTTGGCAATTTACATCCCGCCCATCAGCATAACAAGGCTCCCAGTTCTCCATGGCCTATCCTGCCTTTCTGGATTTTACACTTTTTTCAGATGGCCCTTTTGACTGGGGGGAAGTGAGACTTCATTGTAGTGCAGATTTCCTTTGCAAGCTTGCTTGGTTGGCCAAAAAGGGCGTATGCGTTTTTTCCTGAATATATTCAGGAAAAAACGCATACGCCCTTTTTGGCCAAGTGCATCATTGTGGACGTTCTGCCTCTTTTCCTATGCTTTCAATGCAATTCCAGTCTACCTCCTGAAATCGGTTTCCTGCAATTCTGCCCCGCTTTCAAGTCCTCTTGGCAGCCTTACTTCAGTATATTTTTGGACGATAGCTGTCATTTATAACTCTGCAGGTTTGTGAATTACAGTGCCCCTGAGCTCCTTTCTTCAACTCGCTTTCTTGTGACCTGGCCGCAACACCGCAGGATGGCTTCAGGCCCTAATCAGGTTCCGGCATGGCACGCTGAGCCTTTGGTTAATTCCTCTTCCTGGTGGGAAATGAGAGTTAAATTTGCCCGTCCAGACACCTACAGCTAGTCTCTCATTTGTTCTCCCTATTCCTGTTCATCTTCCGCAGAAATTGCAAACTGGGCCAAACAGGAGGTTAAAGGGACTGACTCTCCAAGTCGGGAGAGTGTTAGTAAAGTGTCTGGAATGTTGCACCCGAATACCAGGGGAGGAATACTGAGACATATTTGAACACATCTCCCGTTCACACGGTTGATCATACTCTGGGTTCCACATGCATGTTTTAGCTGAAGGAAGAATACCTTAAACCTGGAGAGTTGAGACCCGTGGAATGGGTACCATGCAATATGACTTCAAAGGGTCTTCATTTGCTCACCGAACCTCTCCAATCCTATCACTGCTGCGTTTATGCCCCTGTACACATGCTTGATTCTCTTATGGAGACATAGGAATCCATAGGTTTTAAGATACTTACTAGTCAGGTACATTCTTAGGCGTTTAATATGGGGTGTTGAGTCCATTTCGTTGAGCAAGGAGTAGCTCTTGTCTATTCCATATTTGGCTTAAGGAACTTTATCTGTGCTCATTTCAATCTCTGGTTTTATGCAGCACCCCAACTCACCTTTCCCCTTAAGCAAGCATAAGTTGGTTTTCTACATTTGAGACCCTGTTCTGTTTTGGAATTCAGTTCCTGTGTAACCAAGTTTACATTCCGTGTATCAGTGATATCTTATGATGTTTCTTTTTCTGTGTGACTTATTTCAGTTAGAATCATCGTACCTGAATCCACTCATTATGCTGCTACGGGCCTGATGACATAGATTTCATTGCTGAGTGATACTGCATTGAACGTAAGTACCACAAGTTCTTTATCCATTTTTCACTTTCTGTGATATTGAACTTGTACGGTAAACGAGGTTCTTGTAAACAGAGGCGTCCCAAACTTTGGGGTGGCTGTGTCTTTTTGATTTTAATTTCCTTAAGCTATAGGACCATAAGTGGAAGTGCCCTAGGCTCTGTTGCTTTGTTTTTTAGATGTTTCAGGAAACACCATACACTTCTCCCGAGTGTCTGTTGGCAATTTACATCCCGCCCATCAGCATAACAAGGCTCCCAGTTCTCCATGGCCTGTCCTGCCTTTCTGGATTTTACACTTTTTTCAGATGGCCCTTTTGACCGGGGGGAAGTAAGACTTCATTGTAGTGCAGATTTCCTTTGCAAGCTTGCTTGGTTGGCCAAAAAGGGCGTATGCGTTTTTTCCTGAATATATTCAGGAAAAAACGCATACGCCCTTTTTGGCCAAGTGCATCATTGTGGACGTTCTGCCTCTTTTCCTATGCTTTCAATGCAATTCCAGTCTACCTCCTGAAATCGGTTTCCTGCAATTCTGCCCCGCTTTCAAGTCCTCTTGGCAGCCTTACTTCAGTATATTTTTGGACGATAGCTGTCATTTATAACTCTGCACGTTCGTGAATTTCAGTGCCCCTGAGCTCCTTTCTTCAACTCGCTTTCTTGTGGGCTGGCCGCAACACCGCAGGATGGTTTCAGGCCCTAATCTGGTTCCGGAACGGCACGCTGAGCCTTTGGTTAATTCCTCTTCCTGGTGGGAAATGAGAGTTAAATTTGCCCGTCCAGACACCTCCAGCTAGTCTCTCATTTGTTCTCCCTATTCCTGTTCATCTTCCGCAGAAATTGCAAACTGGGCCAAACAGGAGGTTAAAGGCGCTGACTTTCCAAGTGGGGAGAGTGTTAATAAAGCGTCTGGAATGTTGCACCCGAGTACCAGGGGAGGAAAACTGAGACATATTTGAACACGTCTCCCATTCACACGGTTGATCATACTCTGTGTTCCACATGCATGTTTTAGCTGAAGGAAGAATACCTTAAACCTGGGTAGTTGAAACCCGTGGAATGGGTACCATGCAATATGACTTCAAAGGGTCTTCATTTGCTCACCGAACCTCTCCAATCCTATCACTGCTGCGTTTATGCCCTTGTACACATGCTTGATTCTCTTTCGGAGACATAGCAATCCATAGGTTTTAAGATACTTACTAGTCAGGTACATTCTTAGGCGTTTAATATGCGGTGTTGAGTCCATTTCGTTGAGCAAGGAGTAGCTCTTGTCTATTCCATATTTGGCTTAAGGTACTTTATCTGTGCTCATTTCAATCTTTGGTTTTATGCAGCACCCCAACTCACCTTTACCCTTAAGCAAGCATAAGTTGGTTTTCTAAATTTGAGACCCTTTTCTGTTCTGTAATTCAGTTCCTGTGTAGCCAAGTTTACATTCCGTGTATTAGTGATATCTTATGAAGTTTCTTTTTCTGTGTGACTTATTTCAGTTAGAATCATCATACCTGAATCCACTCATTGTGCTGCTAAGGGCCTGATGACATAGATTTCATTGCTGAGTGATATTGCTTTGTAAGTAAATTCCACAACTTCTTTATCCATTTTTCACTTTCTGCGATGTTGAACTTGAACTGTAAACGAGGTTCTTGTAAACAGAGGCGTCCCAAACTTTGGGGTGGCTGTGTCTCTTTGATTTTAATTTCCCTAAGCTATAGCACCATAAGTGGAAGTGCCCTAGGCTCTGTTGCTTTGTTTTTTAGATGTTTCAGGAAACACCATACACTTCTCCCAAGTGTCTGTTGGCAATTTACATCCCACCCATCAGCATAACAAGGCTCCCATTTCTCCATGGCCTGTCCTGCCTTGCTGGATTTTACACTTTTTTCAGATGGCCCTTTTGACCGGGGGGAAGTGAGACTTCATTGTAGTGCAGATTTCCTTTGCAGGCTTGCTTGGTTGGCCAAAAAGGGCGTATGCGTTTTTTCCTGAATATATTCAGGTAAAAACGCATACGCCCTTTTTGGCCAAGGGCATCATTGTGGACGTTCTGCCTCTTTTCCTATGCTTTCAATGCAGTTCCAGTCTACCTCCTGAAATCGGTTTCCTGCAATTCTGCCCCGCTTTCAAGTCCTCTTGGCAGCCTTACTTCAGTATATTTTTGGACGATAGCTGTCATTTATAACTCTGCAGGTTTGTGAATTACAGTGCCCCTGAGCTCCTTTCTTCAACTCACTTTCTTTTGAGCTGGCCGCAACACCGCAGGATGGCTTCAGGCCCTAAACTGGTTCCGGCACGGCACGCTGAGCCTTTGGTTATTTCCTCTGCCTGGTGGGAAATGAGAGTTAAATTTGCCCGTCCAGACACCTTCAGCTAGTCTCTCATTGGTTCTCCCTATTCCTGTTCATCTTCCACAGAAATTGCAAACTGGGCCAAACAGGAGGTTAAAGGCGCTGACTCTCCAAGTGGGGAGAGTGTTAGTAAAGTGTGTGGAATGTTGCACCCGAGTACCAGGGGCGGAAAACTAAGACATATTTGAACACGTCTCCCGTTCACACGGTTGATCATACTCTGGGTTCCACATGCATGTTTTAGCTGAAGGAAGAATACCTTAAACCTGGAGAGTTGAGACCCGTGTAATGGGTACCATGCAATATGACTTCAAAGGGTCTTCATTTGCTCAGCAAACCTCTCCAATCCTATCACTGCTGCGTTTATGCCCCTGTACACACGCTTGATTCTCTTATGGAGACATAGCAATCCATAGGTTTTAAGATACTTACTAGTCAGGTACATTCTTAGGCGTTTAATATGGGGTGTTGAGTCCATTTTGTTGAGCAAGGAGTAGCTCTTGTCTATTACATATTTGGCTTAAGGAACTTTATCTGTGCTCATTTCAATCTCTGGTTTTATGCAGCACCCCAACTCACCTTTCCCCTTAAGCAAGCATAAGTTGGTTTTCTACATTTGAGAACCTGTTCTGTTTTGGAATTCAGTTCCTGTGTAGCCAAGTTTACATTCCGTGTATTAGTCATATCTTATGATGTTTCTTTTTCTGTGTGACTTATTTCAGTTAGAATCATCGTACCTGAATCCACTCATTATGCTGCTACGGGCCTGATGACATAGATTTCATTGCTGAGTGACACTGCATTGTACGTAAGTACCACAAGTTCTTTATCCATTTTTCACTTTCTGTGATATTGAACTTGTACAGTAAACGAGGTTCTTGTAAACAGAGGCGTCCCAAACTTTGGGGTGGCTGTGTCTTTTTGATTTTAATTTCCCTAAGCTATAGGACCATAAGTGGAAGTGCCCTAGGCTCTGTTGCTTTGTTTTTTAGATGTTTCAGGAAACACCATACACTTCTCCCCGAGTGTCTGTTGGCAATTTACATCCCGCCCATCAGCATAACAAGGCTCCCAGTTCTCCATGGCCTGTCCTGCCTTTCTGGATTTTACACTTTTTTCAGATGGCCCTTTTGACCGGGGGGAAGTGAGACTTCATTGTAGTGCAGATTTCCTTTGCAAGCTTGCTTGGTTGGCCAAAAAGGGCGTGTGCGTTTTTTCCTGAATATATTCAGGAAAAAACGCATACGCCCTTTTTGGCCAAGTGCATCATTGTGGACGTTCTGCCTCTTTTCCTATGCTTTCAATGCAATTCCAGTCTACCTCCTGAAATCGGTTTCCTGCAATTCTGCCCCGCTTTCAAGTCCTCTTGGCAGCCTTACTTCAGTATATTTTTGGACGATAGCTGTCATTTATAACTCTGCATGTTTGTGAATTACAGTGCCCCTGAGCTCCTTTCTTCAACTCGCTTTCTTTTGAGCTGGCCGCAACACCGCAGGATGGCTTCAGGCCCTAATCTGTTTCCGGCACGGCACGTTGAGCCTTTGGTTAATTCCTCTTCCTGGTGGGAAATGAGAGTTAAATTTGCCCGTCCAGACACCTCCAGCTGGTCTCTCATTGGTTCTCGCTATTCCTGTTCATCTTCCGCAGAAATTGCAAACTGGGCCAAACAGGAGGTTAAAGGGACTGACTCTCCAAGTCGGGAGAGTGTTAGTAAAGCATCTGGAATGTTGCACCCGAGTACCAGGGTACGAAAATTGAGACATATTTGAACACGTCTCCCGATCACATGGTTGATCATACTCTAGGTTCCACATGCATGTTTTAGCTGAAGGAAGAATACCTTAAACCTGGAGAGTTGAAACCCGTGGAATGGGTACCATGCAATATGACTTCAAAGGGTCTTCATTTGCTCACCGAACCTCTCCAATCCTATCACTGCTGCGTTTATGCCCCTGTACACATGCTTGATTCTCTTTCGGAGACATAGCAATCCATAGGTTTTAAGATACTTACTAGTCAGGTACATTCTTAGGCGTTTAATATGCGGTGTTGAGTCCATTTCGTTGAGCAAGGAGTAGCTCTTGTCTATTCCATATTTGGCTTAAGGAACTTTATCTGTGCTCATTTCAATCTCTGGTTTTATGCAGCACCCCAACTCACCTTTACCCTTAAGCAAGCATAAGTTGGTTTCCTAAATTTGAGACCCTGTTCTGTTTTGGAATTCAGTTCCTGTGTAGCCAAGTTTACATTCCGTGTATTAGTGATATCTTATGATGTTTCTTTTTCTGTGTGACTTATTTCAGTTAGAATCATCATACCTGAATCCACTCATTGTGCTGCTAAGGGCCTGATGACATAGATTTCATTGCTGAGTGATATTGCTTTGTAAGTAAATACCACAACTTCTTTATCTATTTTTCACTTTCTGCGATGTTGAACTTGTACTGTAAACGAAATTCTTGTAAACAGAGGCGTCCCAAACTTTGGGGTGGCTGTGTCTTTTTGTTTTTAATTTCCCTAAGCTATAGGACCATAAGTGGAAGTGCCCTAGGCTCTGTTGCTTTGTTTTTTAGATGTTTCAGGAAACACCATACACTTCTCCCGAGTGTCTGTTGGCAATTTATATCCCGCCCATCAGCATGACAAGGCTCCCAGTTCTCCATGGCCTGTCCTGCCTTTCTGGATTTTACACTTTTTTCAGATGGCCCTTTTGACCGGGGGGAAGTGAGACTTCATTGTAGTGCAGATTTCCTTTGAAAGTTTGCTTGGTTGGCCAAAAAGGGCGTATGCGTTTTTTCCTGAATATATTCAGGAAAAAACGCATACGCCCTTTTTGGCCAAGTGCATCATTGTGGACGTTCTGCCTCTTTTCCTATGCTTTCAATGCAATTCCAGTCTACCTCCTGAAATCGGTTTCCTGCAATTCTGCCCCACTTTCAAGTCCTCTTGGCAGCCTTACTTCAGTATATTTTTGGACGATAGCTGTCATTTATAACTCTGCAGGTTTGTGAATTACAGTGCCCCTGAGCTCCTTTCTTCAACTCGCTTTCTTTTGAGCTGGCCGCAACACCGCAGGATGGCTTCAGGCCCTAATCTGGTTCCGGCACGGCACGCTGAGCCTTTGGTTATTTCCTCTTCCTGGTGGGAAATGAGAGTTAAATTTGCCCGTCCAGACACCTCCAGCTAGTCTCTCATTGGTTCTCCCTATTCCTGTTCATCTTCCGCAGAAATTGCAAACTGGGCCAAACAGGAGGTTAAAGGGACTGACTCTCCAAGTCGGGAGAGTGTTAGTAAAGCGTCTGGAATGTTGCACTCGAGTACCAGGGGAGGAAAACTGACACATATTTGAACACGTCTCCCGTTCACACGGTTGATCATACTCTGGGTTCCACATGCATGTTTTAGCTGAAGGAAGAATACCTTAAACCTGGAGAGTTGAAACCCGTGGAATGGGTACCATGCAATATGACTTCAAAGGGTCTTCATTTGCTCACCGAACCTCTCCAATCCTATCACTGCTGCGTTTATGCCCCTGTACACACGCTTGATTTTCTTATGGAGACATAGCAATCCATAGGTTTTAAGATACTTACTAGTCAGGTACATTCTTAGGCGTTCAATATGGGGTGTTGAGTCCATTTCGTTGAGCAAGGAGTAGCTCTTGTCTATTCCATATTTGGCTTAAGGAACTTTATCTGTGCTCATTTCAATCTCTGGTTTTATGCAGCACCCCAACTCACCTTTCCCCTTAAGCAAGCATAAGTTGGTTTTCTAAATTTGAGACCCTGTTCTGTTTTGGAATTCAGTTCCTGTGTAGCCAAGTTTACATTCCGTGTATTAGTGATATCTTATGATGTTTCTTTTTCTGTGTGACTTATTTCAGTTAGAATCATCGTACCTGAATCCACTCATTATGCTGCTACGGGCCTGATGACATAGATTTCATTGCTGAGTGATACTGCATTGTACGTAAGTACCACAAGTTCTTTATCCATTTTTCACTTTCTGCGATGTTGAACTTGTACTGTAAATGAGGTTCTTGTAAACAGAGGCATCCCAAACTTTGGGGTGGCTGTGTCTTTTTGATTTTAATTTCCCTAAACTATAGCACCATAAGTGGAAGTGCCCTAGGCTCTGTTGCTTTGTTTTTTAGATGTTTCAGGAAACACCATACACTTCTCCAGAGTGGCTGTTGGCAATTTACATCCCGCCCATCAGCATAACAAGGCTCCCAGTTCTCCATGGCCTATCCTGCCTTTCTCGATTTTACACTTTTTTCAGATGGCCCTTTTGACTGGGGGGAAGTGAGACTTCATTGTAGTGCAGATTTCCTTTGCAAGCTTGCTTGGTTGGCCAAAAAGGGCGTATGCGTTTTTTCCTGAATATATTCAGGAAAAAACGCATACGCCCTTTTTGGCCAAGTGCATCATTGTGGACGTTCTGCCTCTTTTCCTATGCTTTCAATGCAATTCCAGTCTACCTCCTGAAATCGGTTTCCTGCAATTCTGCCCCGCTTTCAAGTCCTCTTGGCAGCCTTATTTCAGTATATTTTTGGACGATAGCTGTCATTTATAACTCTGCAGGTTTGTGAATTACAGTGCCCCTGAGCTCCTTTCTTCAACTCGCTTTCTTGTGACCTGGCCGCAACACCGCAGGATGGCTTCAGGCCCTAATCAGGTTCCGGCATGGCACGCTGAGCCTTTGGTTAATTCCTCTTCCTGGTGGGAAATGAGAGTTAAATTTGCCCGTCCAGACACCTACAGCTAGTCTCTCATTTGTTCTCCCTATTCCTGTTCATCTTCCGCAGAAATTGCAAACTGGGCCAAACAGGAGGTTAAAGGGACTGACTCTCCAAGTCGGGAGAGTGTTAGTAAAGTGTCTGGAATGTTGCACCCGAATACCAGGGGAGGAAAACTGAGACATATTTGAACACATCTCCCGTTCACACGGTTGATCATACTCTGGGTTCCACATGCATGTTTTAGCTGAAGGAAGAATACCTTAAACCTGGAGAGTTGAGACCCGTGGAATGGGTACCATGCAATATGACTTCAAAGGGTCTTCATTTGCTCACCGAACCTCTCCAATCCTATCACTGCTGCGTTTATGCCCCTGTACACATGCTTGATTCTCTTATGGAGACATAGGAATCCATAGGTTTTAAGATACTTACTAGTCAGGTACATTCTTAGGCGTTTAATATGGGGTGTTGAGTCCATTTCGTTGAGCAAGGAGTAGCTCTTGTCTATTCCATATTTGGCTTAAGGAACTTTATCTGTGCTCATTTCAATCTCTGGTTTTATGCAGCACCCCAACTCACCTTTCCCCTTAAGCAAGCATAAGTTGGTTTTCTACATTTGAGACCCTGTTCTGTTTTGGAATTCAGTTCCTGTGTAACCAAGTTTACATTCCGTGTATCAGTGATATCTTATGATGTTTCTTTTTCTGTGTGACTTATTTCAGTTAGAATCATCGTACCTGAATCCACTCATTATGCTGCTACGGGCCTGATGACATAGATTTCATTGCTGAGTGATACTGCATTGAACGTAAGTACCACAAGTTCTTTATCCATTTTTCACTTTCTGTGATATTGAACTTGTACGGTAAACGAGGTTCTTGTAAACAGAGGCGTCCCAAACTTTGGGGTGGCTGTGTCTGTTTGATTTTAATTTCCTTAAGCTATAGGACCATAAGTGGAAGTGCCCTAGGCTCTGTTGCTTTGTTTTTTAGATGTTTCAGGAAACACCATACATTTCTCCCGAGTGTCTGTTGGCAATTTACATCCCGCCCATCAGCATAACAAGGCTCCCAGTTCTCCATGGCCTGTCCTGCCTTTCTGGATTTTACACTTTTTTCAGATGGCCCTTTTGACCGGGGGGAAGTAAGACTTCATTGTAGTGCAGATTTCCTTTGCAAGCTTGCTTGGTTGGCCAAAAAGGGCGTATGCGTTTTTTCCTGAATATATTCAGGAAAAAACGCATACGCCCTTTTTGGCCAAGTGCATCATTGTGGACGTTCTGCCTCTTTTCCTATGCTTTCAATGCAATTCCAGTCTACCTCCTGAAATCGGTTTCCTGCAATTCTGCCCCGCTTTCAAGTCCTCTTGGCAGCCTTACTTCAGTATATTTTTGGACGATAGCTGTCATTTATAACTCTGCAGGTTCGTGAATTTCAGTGCCCCTGAGCTCCTTTCTGCAACTCGCTTTCTTGTGAGCTGGCCGCAACACCGCAGGATGGCTTCAGGCCCTAATCTGGTTCCGGCACGGCACGCTGAGCCTTTGGTTAATTCCTCTTCCTGGTGGGAAATGAGAGTTAAATTTGCCCGTCCAGACACCTCCAGCTAGTCTCTCATTTGTTCTCCCTATTCCTGTTCATCTTCCGCAGAAATTGCAAACTGGGCCAAACAGGAGGTTAAAGGCGCTGACTTTCCAAGTGGGGAGAGTGTTAATAAAGCGTCTGGAATGTTGCACCCGAGTACCAGGGGAGGAAAACTGAGACATATTTGAACACGTCTCCCATTCACACGGTTGATCATACTCTGTGTTCCACATGCATGTTTTAGCTGAAGGAAGAATACCTTAAACCTGGGTAGTTGAAACCCGTGGAATGGGTACCATGCAATATGACTTCAAAAGGTCTTCATTTGCTCACCGAACCTCTCCAATCCTATCACTGCTGCGTTTATGCCCTTGTACACATGCTTGATTCTCTTTCGGAGACATAGCAATCCATAGGTTTTAAGATACTTACTAGTCAGGTACATTCTTAGGCGTTTAATATGCGGTGTTGAGTCCATTTCGTTGAGCAAGGAGTAGCTCTTGTCTATTCCATATTTGGCTTAAGGTACTTTATCTGTGCTCCTTTCAATCTTTGGTTTTATGCAGCACCCCAACTCACCTTTACCCTTAAGCAAGCATAAGTTGGTTTTCTAAATTTGAGACCCTTTTCTGTTCTGTAATTCAGTTCCTGTGTAGCCAAGTTTACATTCCGTGTATTAGTGATATCTTATGAAGTTTCTTTTTCTGTGTGACTTATTTCAGTTAGAATCATCATACCTGAATCCACTCATTGTGCTGCTAAGGGCCTGATGACATAGATTTCATTGCTGAGTGATATTGCTTTGTAAGTAAATTCCACAACTTCTTTATCCATTTTTCACTTTCTGCGATGTTGAACTTGAACTGTAAACGAGGTTCTTGTAAACAGAGGCGTCCCAAACTTTGGGGTGGCTGTGTCTCTTTGATTTTAATTTCCCTAAGCTATAGGACCATAAGTGGAAGTGCCCTAGGCTCTGTTGCTTTGTTTTTTAGATGTTTCAGGAAACACCATACACTTCTCCCGAGTGTCTGTTGGCAATTTACATCCCGCCCATCAGCATAACAAGGCTCCCAGTTCTCCATGGCCTGTCCTGCCTTGCTGGATTTTACACTTTTTTCAGATGGCCCTTTTGACCGGGGGGAAGTGAGACTTCATTGTAGTGCAGATTTCCTTTGCAGGCTTGCTTGGTTGGCCAAAAAGGGCGTATGCGTTTTTTCCTGAATATATTCAGGTAAAAACGCATACGCCCTTTTTGGCCAAGGGCATCATTGTGGACGTTCTGCCTCTTTTCCTATGCTTTCAATGCAGTTCCAGTCTACCTCCTGAAATCGGTTTCCTGCAATTCTGCCCCGCTTTCAAGTCCTCTTGGCAGCCTTACTTCAGTATATTTTTGGACGATAGCTGTCATTTATAACTCTGCAGGTTTGTGAATTACAGTGCCCCTGAGCTCCTTTCTTCAACTCACTTTCTTTTGAGCTGGCCGCAACACCGCAGGATGGCTTCAGGCCCTAAACTGGTTCCGGCACGGCACGCTGAGCCTTTGGTTATTTCCTCTGCCTGGTGGGAAATGAGAGTTAAATTTGCCCGTCCAGACACCTTCAGCTAGTCTCTCATTGGTTCTCCCTATTCCTGTTCATCTTCCACAGAAATTGCAAACTGGGCCAAACAGGAGGTTAAAGGCGCTGACTCTCCAAGTGGGGAGAGTGTTAGTAAAGTGTCTGGAATGTTGCACCCGAGTACCAGGGGCGGAAAACTAAGACATATTTGAACACGTCTCCCGTTCACACGGTTGATCATACTCTAGGTTCCACATGCCTGTTTCAGCTGAAGGAAGAATACCTTAAACCTGGGTAGTTGAAACCCGTGGAATGGGTACCATGAAATATGACTTCAAAGGGTCTTCATTTGCTCAGCAAACCTCTCCAATCCTATCACTGCTGCGATTATGCCCCTGTACACACGCTTGATTCTCTTTTGGAGACATAGCAATCCATAGGTTTTTATACTTACTAGTCAGGTACATTCTTAGGCGTTTAATATGGGGTGTTGAGTCCATTTCCTTGAGCAAGGAGTAGCTCTTGTCTATTCCATATTTGGCTTAAGGAACTTTATCTGTGCTCATTTCAATCTCTGGTTTTATGCAGCACCCCAACTCACCTTTCCCCTTAAGCAAGCATAAGTTGGTTTTCTAAATTTGAGACCCTGTTCTGTTTTGGAATTCAGTTCCTGTGTAGCCAAGTTTACATTCCGTGTATTAGTGATATCTTATGATATTTCTTTTTCTGTCTGAGTTATTTCAGTTAGAATCATCGTACCTGAATCCACTCATTATGCTGCTACGGGCCTGATGACATAGATTTCATTGCTGAGTGATCCTGCATTGTACGTAAATACCACACGTTCTTTATCCATTTTACACTTTCTCTGATATTGAACTTGTACCGTAAACGATGTTCTTGTAAACAGAGGCGTCCCAAACTTTGGGGTGGCTGTGTCTTTTTGATTTTAATTTCCCTAAGCTATAGGACCATAAGTGGAAGTGCCCTAGGCTCTGTTGCTTTGTTTTGTAGATGTTTCAGGAAACAGCATACACTTCTCCCGAGTGTCTGTTGGCAATTTACATCCCGCCCATCAGCATAACAAGGCTCCCAGTTCTCCATGGCCTGTCCTGCCTTTCTGGATTTTACACTTTTTTCAGATGGCCCTTTTGACCGGGGGGAAGTGAGACTTCATTGTAGTGCAGATTTCCTTTGCAAGTTTGCTTGGTTGGCCAAAAAGGGCGTATGCGTTTTTTCCTGAATATATTCAGGAAAAAACGCATACGCCCTTTTTGGCCAAGTGCATCATTGTGGACGTTCTGCCTCTTTTCCTATGCTTTCAATGCAATTCCAGTCTACCTCCTGAAATCGGTTTCCTGCAATTCTGCCCCGCTTTCAAGTCCTCTTGGCAGCCTTACTTCAGTATATTTTTGGACGATAGCTGTCATTTATAACTCTGCAGGTTTGTGAATTACAGTGCCCCTGAGCTCCTTTCTGCAACTCGCTTTCTTGTGACCTGGCCGCAACACCGCAGGATGGCTTCAGGCCCTAATCTGGTTCCGGCACGGCACGCTGAGCCTTTGGTTAATTCCTCTTCCTGGTGGGAAATGAGAGTTAAATTTGCCCGTCCAGACACCTCCAGCTGGTCTCTCATTGGTTCTCGCTATTCCTGTTCATCTTCCGCAGAAATTGCAAACTGGGCCAAACACGAGGTTAAAGGGTCTGACTCTCCATGTCGGGAGAGTGTTACTAAATCATCTGGAATGTTGCACCCGAGTACCATGGGAGGAAAACTGAGACATATTTGAACACGTCTCCCGATCACATGGTTGATCATACTCTAGGTTCCACATGCCTGTTTCAGCTGAAGGAAGAATACCTTAAACCTGGGTAGTTGAAACCCGTGGAATGGGTACCATGCAATATGACTTCAAAGGGTCTTCATTTGCTCACCGAACCTCTCCAATCCTATCACTGCTGCGTTTATGCCCCTGTACACACGCTTGATTCTCTTTTGGAGACATAGCAATCCATAGGTTTTAAGATACTTACTAGTCAGGTACATTCTTAGGCGTTTAATATGGGGTGTTGAGTCCATTTCCTTGAGCAAGGAGTAGCTCTTGTCTATTCCATATTTGGATTAAGGAACTTTATCTGTGCTCATTTCAATCTCTGGTTTTATGCAGCACCCCAACTCACCTTTCCCCTTAAGCAAGCATAAGTTGGTTTTCTAAATTTGAGACCCTGTTCTGTTTTGGAATTCAGTTCCTGTGTAGCCAAGTTTACATTCCGTGTATTAGTGATATCTTATGATATTTCTTTTTCTGTGTGACTTATTTCAGTTAGAATCATCGTACCTGAATCCACTCATTATGCTGCTACGGGCCTGATGACATAGATTTCATTGCTGAGTGATCCTGCATTGTACGTAAATACCACAAGTTCTTTATCCATTTTACACTTTCTGTGATATTGAACTTGTACCGTAAACGATGTTCTTGTAAACAGAGGCGTCCCAAACTTTGGGGTGGCTGTGTCTTTTTGATTTTAATTTCCCTAAGCTATAGGACCATAAGTGGAAGTTCCCTAGGCTCTGTTGCTTTGCTTTTTTAGATGTTTCAGGAAACAGCATACACTTCTCCCGAGTGTCTGTTGGCAATTTACATCCCGCCCATCAGCTAACAAGGCTCCCAGTTCTCCATGGCCTGTCCTGCCTTTCTGGATTTTACAATTTTTGCAGATGGCCCTTTTGACCGGGGGGAAGTGAGACTTCATTGTAGTGCAGATTTCCTTTGCAAGTTTGCTTGGTTGGCCAAAAAGGGCGTATGCGTTTTTTTCTGAATATATTCAGGAAAAAACGCATACGCCCTTTTTGGCCAAGTGCATCATTGTGGACGTTCTGCCTCTTTTCCTATGCTTTCAATGCAATTCCAGTCTACCTCCTGAAATCGGTTTCCTGCAATTCTGCCCCGCTTTCAAGTCCTCTTGGCAGCCTTACTTCAGTATATTTTTGGACGATAGCTGTCATTTATAACTCTGCAGGTTTGTGAATTACAGTGCCCCTGAGCTCCTTTCTTCAACTCGCTTTCTTTTGAGCTGGCCGCAACACCGCAGGATGGCTTCAGGCCCTAATCTGTTTCCGGCACGGCACGTTGAGCCTTTGGTTAATTCCTCTTCCTGGTGGGAAATGAGAGTTAAATTTGCCCGTCCAGACACCTCCAGCTGGTCTCTCATTGGTTCTCGCTATTCCTGTTCATCTTCCGCAGAAATTGCAAACTGGGCCAAACAGGAGATTAAAGGGACTGACTCTCCAAGTCGGGAGAGTGTTAGTAAAGCATCTGGAATGTTGCACCCGAGTACCAGGGTACGAAAATTGAGACATATTTGAACACGTCTCCCGATCACATGGTTGATCATACTCTAGGTTCCACATGCATGTTTTAGCTGAAGGAAGAATACCTTAAACCTGGAGAGTTGAAACCCGTGGAATGGGTACCATGCAATATGACTTCAAAGGGTCTTCATTTGCTCACCGAACCTCTCCAATCCTATCACTGCTGCGTTTATGCCCCTGTACACACGCTTGATTCTCTTTCGGAGACATAGCAATCCATAGGTTTTAAGATACTTACTAGTCAGGTACATTCTTAGGCGTTTAATATGCGGTGTTGAGTCCATTTCGTTGAGCAAGGAGTAGCTCTTGTCTATTCCATATTTGGCTTAAGGAACTTTATCTGTGCTCATTTCAATCTCTGGTTTTATGCAGCACCCCAACTCACCTTTAATCTTAAGCAAGCATAAGTTGGTTTTCTAAATTTGAGACCCTGTTCTGTTCTGTAATTCAGTTCCTGTGTAGCCAAGTTTACATTCCGTGTATTAGTGATATCTTATGATGTTTCTTTTTCTGTGTGACTTATTTCAGTTAGAATCATCATACCTGAATCCACTCATTGTGCTGCTAAGGGCCTGATGACATAGATTTCATTGCTGAGTGATATTGCTTTGTAAGTAAATACCACAACTTCTTTATCTATTTTTCACTTTCTGCGATGTTGAACTTGTACTGTAAACGAAATTCTTGTAAACAGAGGCGTCCCAAACTTTGGGGTGGCTGTGTCTTTTTGATTTTAATTTCCCTAAGCTATAGGACCATAAGTGGAAGTGCCCTAGGCTCTGTTGCTTTGTTTTTTAGATGTTTCAGGAAACACCATACACTTCTCCCGAGTGTCTGTTGGCAATTTATATCCCGCCCATCAGCATGACAAGGCTCCCAGTTCTCCATGGCCTGTCCTGCCTTTCTGGATTTTACACTTTTTTCAGATGGCCCTTTTGACCGGGGGGAAGTGAGACTTCATTGTAGTGCAGATTTCCTTTGAAAGTTTGCTTGGTTGGCCAAACAGGGCGTATGCGTTTTTTCCTGAATATATTCAGGAAAAAACGCATACGCCCTTTTTGGCCAAGTGCATCATTGTGGACGTTCTACCTCTTTTCCTATGCTTTCAATGCAATTCCAGTCTACCTCCTGAAATCGGTTTCCTGCAATTCTGCCCCACTTTCAAGTCCTCTTGGCAGCCTTACTTCAGTATATTTTTGGACGATAGCTGTCATTTATAACTCTGCAGGTTTGTGAATTACAGTGCCCCTGAGCTCCTTTCTTCAACTCGCTTTCTTTTGAGCTGGCCGCAACACCGCAGGATGGCTTCAGGCCCTAATCTGGTTCCGGCACGGCACGCTGAGCCTTTGGTTAATTCCTCTTCCTGGTGGGAAATGAGAGTTAAATTTGCCCGTCCAGACACCTCCAGCTAGTCTCTAATTGGTTCTCGCTATTCCTGTTCATCTTCCGCAGAAATTGCAAACTGGGCCAAACAGGAGGTTAAAGGCACTGACTCTCCAAGTCGGGAGAGTGTTAGTAAAGCGTCTGGAATGTTGCACCCGAGTACCAGGATATGAAAACTGAGACATATTTGAACACGTCTCCCAATCACATGGTTGATCATACTCTAGGTTCCACATGCCTGTTTCAGCTGAAGGAAGAATACCTTAAACCTGGGTAGTTGAAACCCGTGGAATGGGTACCATGCAATATGACTTCAAAGGGTCTTCATTTGCTCACCGAACCTCTCCAATCCTATCACTGCTGCGTTTATGCCCCTGTACACACGCTTGATTCTCTTTTGGAGACATAGCAATCCATAGGTTTTAAGATACTTACTAGTCAGGTACATTCTTAGGCGTTTAATATGGGGTGTTGAGTCCATTTCCTTGAGCAAGGAGTAGCTCTTGTCTATTCCATATTTGGCTTAAGGAACTTTATCTGTGCTCATTTCAATCTCTGGTTTTATGCAGCACCCCAACTCACCTTTCCCCTTAAGCAAGCATAAGTTGGTTTTCTAAATTTGAGACCCTGTTCTGTTTTGGAATTCAGTTCCTGTGTAGCCAAGTTTACATTCCGTGTATTAGTGATATCTTATGATATTTCTTTTTCTGTCTGAGTTATTTCAGTTAGAATCATCGTACCTGAATCCACTCATTATGCTGCTACGGGCCTGATGACATAGATTTCATTGCTGAGTGATCCTGCATTGTACGTAAATACCACACGTTCTTTATCCATTTTACACTTTCTCTGATATTGAACTTGTACCGTAAACGATGTTCTTGTAAACAGAGGCGTCCCAAACTTTGGGGTGGCTGTGTCTTTTTGATTTTAATTTCCCTAAGCTATAGGACCATAAGTGGAAGTGCCCTAGGCTCTGTTGCTTTGTTTTGTAGATGTTTCAGGAAACACCATACACTTCTCCCGAGTGTCTGTTGGCAATTTACATCCCGCCCATCAGCATAACAAGGCTCCCAGTTCTCCATGGCCTGTCCTGCCTTTCTGGATTTTACACTTTTTTCAGATGGCCCTTTTGACCGGGGGGAAGTGAGACTTCATTGTAGTGCAGATTTCCTTTGCAAGTTTGCTTGGTTGGCCAAAAAGGGCGTATGCGTTTTTTCCTGAATATATTCAGGAAAAAACGCATACGCCCTTTTTGGCCAAGTGCATCATTGTGGACGTTCTGCCTCTTTTCCTATGCTTTCAATGCAATTCCAGTCTACCTCCTGAAATCGGTTTCCTGCAATTCTGCCCCGCTTTCAAGTCCTCTTGGCAGCCTTACTTCAGTATATTTTTGGACGATAGCTGTCATTTATAACTCTGCAGGTTTGTGAATTACAGTGCCCCTGAGCTCCTTTCTGCAACTCGCTTTCTTGTGACCTGGCCGCAACACCGCAGGATGGCTTCAGGCCCTAATCTGGTTCCGGCACGGCACGCTGAGCCTTTGGTTAATTCCTCTTCCTGGTGGGAAATGAGAGTTAAATTTGCCCGTCCAGACACCTCCAGCTGGTCTCTCATTGGTTCTCGCTATTCCTGTTCATCTTCCGCAGAAATTGCAAACTGGGCCAAACAGGAGGTTAAAGGGACTGACTCTCCATGTCGGGAGAGTGTTAGTAAATCATCTGGAATGTTGCACCCGAGTACCAGGGGAGAAAAACTGAGACATATTTGAACACGTCTCCCGTTCACACGGTTGATCATACTCTGGGTTCCACATGCATGTTTTAGCTGAAGGAAGAATACCTTAAACCTGGAGAGTTGAGACCCGTGTAATGGGTACCATGCAATATGACTTCAAAGGGTCTTCATTTGCTCACCGAACCTCTCCAATCCTATCACTGCTGCGTTTATGCCCCTGTACACACGCTTGATTCTCTTTTGGAGACATAGCAATCCATAGGTTTTAAGATACTTACTAGTCAGGTACATTCTTATGCGTTTAATATGGGGTGTTGAGTCCTTTTCGTTGAGCAAGGAGTAGCTCTTGTCTATTCCATATTTGGCTTAAGGAACTTTATCTGTGCTCATTTCAATCTCTGGTTTTATGCAGCACCCCAACTCACCTTTCCCCTTAAGCAAGCATAAGTTGGTTTTCTAAATTTGCGACCCTGTTCTGTTTTGGAATTCAGTTCCTGTGTAGCCAAGTTTACATTCCGTGTATTAGTGATATCTTATGATGTTTCTTTTTCTGTGTGACTTATTTCAGTTAGAATCATCGTACCTGAATCCACTCATTGTGCTGCTAAGGGCCTGATGACATAGATTTCATTGCTGAGTGATATTGCTTTGTAAGTAAATACCACAACTTCTTTATCCATTTTTCACTTTCTGCGATGTTGAACTTGTACTGTAAACGAGGTTCTTGTAAAAAGAGGCGTCCCAAACTTTGGGGTGGCTGTGTCTTTTTGATTTTAATTTCCCTAAGCTATAGGACCATAAGTGGAAGTGCCCTAGGCTCTGTTGCTTTGTTTTTTAGATGTTTCAGGAAACACCATACACTTCTCCCGAGTGTCTGTTGGCAATTTACATCCCGCCCATCAGCATAACAAGGCTCCCAGTTCTCCATGGCCTGTCCTGCCTTTCTGGATTTTACACTTTTTTCAGATGGCCCTTTTGACCGGGGGGAAGTGAGACTTCATTGTAGTGCAGATTTCCTTTGCAAGCTTGCTTGGTTGGCCAAAAAGGGCGTACGCGTTTTTTCCTGAATATATTCAGGAAAAAACGCATACGCTCTTTTTGGCCAAGTGCATCATTGTGGACGTTCTGCCTCTTTTCCTATGCTTTCAATGCAATTCCAGTCTACCTCCTGAAATCGGTTTCCTGCAATTCTACCCCATTTTCAAGTCCTCTTGGCAGCCTTACTTCAGTATATTTTTGGACGATAGCTGTCATTTATAACTCTGCAGGTTTGTGAATTACAGTGCCCCTGAGCTCCTTTCTTCAACTCGCTTTCTTTTGAGCTGGCCGCAACACCGCAGGATGGCTTCAGGCCCTAATCTGGTTCCGGCACGGCACGCTGAGCCTTTGGTTATTTCCTCTTCCTGGTGGGAAATGAGAGTTAAATTTGCCCGTCCAGACACCTCCAGCTAGTCTCTCATTGGTTCTCCCTATTCCTGTTTATCTTCCGCAGAAATTGCAAACTGGGCCAAACAGGAGGTTAAAGGCGCTGACTCTCCAAGTGGGGAGAGTGTTAGTAAAGCGTCTGGAATGTTGCACCCGAGTACCAGGGGAGGAAAACTGAGACATATCTGAACACGTCTCCCGTTCACACGGTTGATCATACTCTGGGTTCCACATGCATGTTTTAGCTGAAGGTAGAATACCTTAAACCTGGAGAGTTGAGACCCGTGGAATGGGTACCATGCAATATGACTTCAAAGGGTCTTCATTTGCTCATCGAACCTCTCCAATCCTATCACTGCTGCGTTTATGCCCCTGTACACACGCTTGATTCTCTTTTGGAGACATAGCAATCCATAGGTTTTAAGATACTTACTAGTCAGGTACATTCTTAGGCGTTTAATATGGGGTGTTGAGTCCATTTCGTTGAGCAAGGAGTAGCTCTTGTCTATTCCATATTTGGCTTAAGGAACTTTATCTGTGCTCATTTCAATCTCTGGTTTTATGCAGCACCCCAACTCACCTTTACCCATAAGCAAGCATAAGTTGGTTTTCTAAATTTAAGACCCTGTTCTGTTTTGGAATTCAGTTCCTGTGTAGCCAAGTTTACATTCCGTGTATTAGTGATATCTTATGATGTTTCTTTTTCTGTGTGACTTATTTCAGTTAGAATCATCGTACCTGAATCCACTCATTATGCTGCTACGGGCCTGATGACATAGATTTCATTGCTGAGTGATACTGCATTGTACGTAAGTACCACAAGTTCTTTATCCATTTTTCACTTTCTGTGATATTGAACTTGTACGGTAAACGAGGTTCTTGTTAACAGAGGCGTCCCAAACTTTGGGGTGGCTGTGTCTTTTTGATTTTAATTTCCCTAAGCTATAGGACCATAAGTGGAAGTGCCCTAGGCTCTGTTGCTTTGTTTTTTAGATGTTTCAGGATACACCATACACTTCTCCCGAGTGTCTGTTGGCAATTTACATCCCGCCCATCAGCTAACAAGGCTCCCAGTTCTCCATGGCCTGTCCTGCCTTTCTGGATTTTACAATTTTTGCAGATGGCCCTTTTGACCGGGGGGAAGTGAGACTTCATTGTAGTGCAGATTTCCTTTGCAAGTTTGCTTGGTTGGCCAAAAAGGGCGTATGCGTTTTTTCCTGAATATATTCAGGAAAAAACGCATACGCCCTTTTTGGCCAAGTGCATCATTGTGGACGTTCTGCCTCTTTTCCTATGCTTTCAATGCAATTCCAGTCTACCTCCTGAAATCGGTTTCCTGCAATTCTGCCCCACTTTCAAGTCCTCTTGGCAGCCTTACTTCAGTATATTTTTGGACGATAGCTGTCATTTATAACTCTGCAGGTTTGTGAATTACAGTGCCCCTGAGCTCCTTTCTTCAATTAGCTTTCTTGTGACCTGGCCGCAACACCGCAGGATGGCTTCAGGCCCTAATCTGGTTCCGGCACGGCACGCTGAGCCTTTGGTTAATTCCTCTTCCTGGTGGGAAATGAGAGTTAAATTTTCCCGTCCAGACACCTCCAGCTAGTCTCTCATTGCTTCTCGCTATTCCTGTTCATCTTCCGCAGAAATTGCAAACTGGGCCAAACAGGAGGTTAAAGGGACTGACTCTCCAAGTCGGGAGAGTGTTAGTAAAGCGTGCGGAATGTTGCACCCGAGTACCAGGATATGAAAACTGAGACATATTTGAACACGTCTCCCGATCACATGGTTGATCATACTCTAGGTTCCACATGCCTGTTTCAGCTGAAGGAAGAATACCTTAAACCTGGGTAGTTGAAACCCGTGGAATGGGTACCATGCAATATGACTTCAAAGGGTCTTCATTTGCTCACCGAACCTCTCCAATCCTATCACTGCTCCGTTTATGCCCCTGTACACACGCTTGATTCTCTTTTGGAGACATAGCAATCCATAGGTTTTAAGATACTTACTAGTCAGGTACATTCTTAGGCGTTTAATATGGGGTGTTGAGTCCATTTCGTTGAGCAAGGAGTAGCTATTGTCTATTCCATATTTGGCTTAAGGAACTTTATCTGTGCTCATTTCAAACTCTGGTTTTATGCAGCACCCCAACTCACCTTTCCCCTTAAGCAAGCATAAGTTGGTTTTCTAAATTTGAGACCCTGTTCTGTTTTGGAATTCAGTTCCTGTGTAGCCAAGTTTACATTCCGTGTATTAGTGATATCTTATGATGTTTCTTTTTCTGTGTGACTTATTTCAGTTAGAATCCTCATACCTGAATCCACTCATTGTGCTGCTAAGGGCCTGATGACATAGATTTCATTGCTGAGTGATATTGCTTTGTAAGTAAATACCACAACTTCTTTATCCATTTTTCACTTTCTGCGATGTTGAACTTGTACTGTAAACGAGGTGCATGTAAACAGAGGCATCCAAACTTTGGGGTCGCTGTGTCTTTTTGATTTTAATTTCCCTAAGCTATAGGACCATAAGTGGAAGTGCCCTAGGCTCTGTTGCTTTGTTTTTTAGATGTTTCAGGAAACACCATACACTTCTCCCGAGTGTCTGATGGCAATTTACATCTCGCCCACCAGCATAACAAGGCTCCCAGTTCTCCATGGCCTGTCCTGCCTTGCTGGATTTTACACTTTTTTCAGATGGCCCTTTTGACCGGGGGGAAGTGAGACTTCATTGTAGTGCAGATTTCCTTTGCAAGTTTGCTTGGTTGGCCAAAAAGGGCGTATGCGTTTTTTCCTGAATATATTCAGGAAAAAACGCATACGCCCTTTTTGGCCAAGTGCATCATTGTGGACGTTCTGCCTCTTTTCCTATGCTTTCAATGCAATTCCAGTCTACCTCCTGAAATCGGTTTCCTGCAATTCTGCCCCGCTTTCAAGTCCTCTTGGCAGCCTTACTTCAGTATATTTTTGGACGATAGCTGTCATTTATAACTCTGCAGGTTTGTGAATTACAGTGCCCCTGAGCTCCTTTCTTCAACTCGCTTTCTTTTGAGCTGGCCGCAACACCGCAGGATGGCTTCAGGCCCTAATCAGGTTCCGGCATGGCACGCTGAGCCTTTGGTTAATTCCTCTTCCTGGTGGGAAATGAGAGTTAAATTTGCCCGTCCAGACACCTCCAGCTAGTCTCTCATTGGTTCTCCCTATTCCTGTTCATCTTCCGCAGAAATTGCAAACTGGGCCAAACAGGAGGTTAAAGGCGCTGACTCTCCAAGTGGGGAGAGTGTAAGTAAAGCGTCTGGAATGTTGCACCCGAGTACCAGGGTAGGAAAACTGAGACATATTTGAACACGTCTCCCGTTCACACGGTTGATCATACTCAGGGTTCCACATGCATGTTTTAGCTGAAGGAAGAATACCTTAAACCTGGCGGGTTGAGACCCGTGTAATTGGTACCATGCAATATGACTTCAAAGGGTCTTCATTTGCTCACCGAACCTCTCCAATCCTATCACTGCTGCGTTTATGCCCCTGTGCACAGGCTTGATTCTCTTTTGGAGACATAGCAATCCATAGGTTTTAAGATACTTACTAGTCAGGTACATTCTTAGGCGTTTAATATGGGGTGTTGAGTCCATTTCGTTGAGCAAGGAGTAGCTCTTGTCTATTCCATATTTGGCTTAAGGAACTTTATCTGTGCTCATTTCAAACTCTGGTTTTATGCAGTACCCCAACTCACCTTTCCCCTTAAGCAAGCATAAGTTGGTTTTCTAAATTTGAGACCCTGTTCTGTTTTGGAATTCAATTCCTGTGTAGCCAAGTTTACATTCCGTGTATTAGTGATATCTTATGATGTTTCTTTTTCTGTGTGACTTATTTCAGTTAGAATCATCGTACCTGAATCCACTCATTGTGCTGCTAAGGGCCTGATGACATAGATTTCATTGCTGAGTGATATTGCTTTGTAAGTAAATACCACAACTTCTTTATCCATTTTTCACTTTCTGCGATGTTGAACTTGTACTGTAAACGAGGTTCATGTAAACAGAGGCATCCAAACTTTGGGGTGGCTGTGTCTTTTTGATTTTAATTTCCCTAAGCTGTAGGACCATAAGTGGAAGTGCCTTAGGCTCTGTTGCTTTGTTTTTTAGATGTTTCAGGAAACACCATACACTTCTCCCGAGTGTCTGTTTGCAATTTACATCCCGCCCATCAGCATAACATGGCTCCCAGTTCTCCATGGCCTGTCCTGTCTTTCTGGATTTTACACTTTTTTCAGATGGCCCTTTTGACCGGGGGGAAGTGAGACTTCATTGTAGTGCAGATTTCCTTTGCAAGCTTGCTTGGTTGGCCAAAAAGGGCGTATGCGTTTTTTCCTGAATATATTCAGGAATAAACGCATACGCCCTTTTTGGCCAAGTGCATCATTGTGGACGTTCTGCCTCTTTTCCTATGCTTTCAATGCAATTCCAGTCTACCTCCTGAAATCGGTTTCCTGCAATTCTGCCCCGCTTTCAAGTCCTCTTGGCAGCCTTACTTCAGTATATTTTTGGACGATAGCTGTCATTTATAACTCTGCAGGTTTGTGAATTACAGTGCCCCTGAGCTCCTTTCTTCAACTCGCTTTCTTGTGACCTGGCCGCAATACCGCAGGATGGCTTCAGGCCCTAATCTGGTTCCGGCACGGCACGCTGAGCCTTTGGTTAATTCCTCTTCCTGGTGGGAAATGAGAGTTAAATTTGCCCGTCCAGACACCTCCAGCTAGTCTCTCATTGGTTCTCGCTATTCCTGTTCATCTTCCGCAGAAATTGCATACTGGGCCAAACAGGAGGTTAAAGGGACTGACTCTCCAAGTCGGGAGAGTGTTAGTAAAGCATCTGGAATGTTGCACCCGAGTACCAGGGGAGGAAAACTGAGACATATTTGAACACGTCTCCCGTTCACACGGTTGATCATACTCTGGGTTTCACATGCATGTTTTAGCTGAAGGAAGAATACCTTAAACCTGGAGAGTTGAGACCCGTGTAATGGGTACCATGCAATATGACTTCAAAGGGTCTTCATTTGCTAACCGAACCTCTCCAATCCTATCACTGCTGCATTTATGCCCCTGTACACACACTTGATTCTCTTATGGAGACATAGCAATCCATAGGTTTTCAGATACTTACTAGTCAGGTACATTCTTAGGCGTTTAATATGGGGTGTTGAGTCCATTTCGTTGAGCAAGGAGTAGCTCTTGTCTATTCCATATTTGGCTTAAGGAACTTTATCTGTGCTCATTTCAATCTCTGGTTTTATGCAGCACCCCAACTCACCTTTCCCCTTAAACAAGCATAAGTTGGTTTCCTAAATTTGAGACCCTGTTCTGTTTTGGAATTCAGTTCCTGTGTAGCCAAGTTTACATTCCGTGTATTAGTGATATCTTATGATGTTTCTTTTTCTGTGTGACTTATTTCAGTTAGAATCATCGTACCTGAATCCACTCATTATGCTGCTACGGGCCTGATGACATAGATTTCATTGCTGAGTGATACTGCATTGTACGTAAGTACCACAGGTTCTTTATCCGTTTTTCAATTTCTGTGATATTGAACATGTACGGTAAACGAGGTTCTTGTAAACAGAGGCGTCCCAAACTTTGGGGTGGCTGTGTCTTTTTGATTTTAATTTCCCTAAGCTATAGGACCATAAGAGGAAGTGCCCTAGGCTCTGTTGCTTTGTTTTTTAGATGTTTCAGGAAACACCATACACTTCTCCCGAGTGTCTGTTGGCAATTTACATCCCGCCCATCAGCATAACAAGGCTCCCAGTTCTCCATGGCCTGTCCTGCCTTGCTGGATTTTACACTTTTTTCAGATGGCCCTTTTGACCTGGGGGAAGTGAGACTTCATTGTAGTGCAGATTTCCTTTGCAAGCTTGCTTGGTTAGCCAAAATGGGCGTATGCGTTTTTTCCTGAATATATTCAGGAAAAAACGCATACGCCCTTTTTGTCCAAGTGCATCATTGTGGACGTTCTGCCTCTTTTCCTATGCTTTCAATGCAATTCCAGTCTACCTCCTGAAATCGGTTTCCTGCAATTCTGCCCCGCTTTCAAGTCCTCTTGGCAGCCTTACTTCAGTATATGTTTGGACGATAGCTGTCATTTATAACTCTGCAGGTTTGTGAATTACAGTGCCCCTGAGCTCCTTTCTTCAACTCGCTTTCTTTTGAGCTGGCCGCAACACCGCAGGATGGCTTCAGGCCCTAATCTGGTTCCGGCACGGCACGCTGAGCCTTTGGTTATTTCCTCTTCCTGGTGGGAAATGAGAGTTAAATTTGCCCGTCCAGACACCTCCAGCTAGTCTCTCATTGGTTCTCCCTATTCCTGTTCATCTTCCGCAGAAATTGCAAACTGGGCGAGACAGGAATTTAAAGGGACTGACTCTCCAAGTGGGGAGAGTGTTAGTAAAGCGTCTGGAATGTTGCATCCGAGTACCAGGGGAGGAAAACTGAGACATATTTGAACACGTCTCCCGTTCACACGGTTGATCATACTCTGGGTTCCACATGCATGTTTTAGCTGAAGGAAGAATACCTTAAACCTGGAGAGTTGAGACCCGTGTAATGGGTACCATGCAATATGACTTCAAAGGGTCTTCGTTTGCTCACCGAACCTCTCCAATCCTATCACTGCTGCGTTTATTCCCCTGTACACACGCTTGATTCTCTTTCGGAGACATAGCAATCCATAGGTTTTAAGATACTTACTAGTCAGGTACATTCTTAGGCGTTTAATATTCGGTGTTGAGTCCATTTCGTTGAGCAAGGAGTAGCTCTTGTCTATTCCATATTTGGCTTAAGGAACTTTATCTGTGCTCATTTCAATCTCTGGTTTTATGCAGCACCCCAACTCACCTTCCCCTTAAGCAAGCATATCTTGGTTTTCTAAATTGGAGACCGTGTTCTGTTCTGTAATTCAGTTCCTGTGTAGCCAAGTTTACATTCCGTGTATTAGTGATCTCTTATGATGTTTCTTTTTCTGTGTGACTTATTTCAGTTAGAATCATCATACCTGAATCCACTCATTGTGCTGCTAATGGCCTGATGACATAGATTTCATTGCTGAGTGATATTGCTTTGCAAGTAAATACCACAAGTTCTTTATCCATTTTTCACTTTCTGCGATGTTGAACTTGTACTGTAAACGAGGTTCTTGTAAACAGAGCCGTTCCAAACATTCGGGTGGCTGTGTCTTTTTGATTTTAATTTCCCTAAGCTATAGGACCATAAGTGGAAGTGCCCTAGGCTCTGTTGCTTTGTTTCTTAGATGTTTCAGGAAACACCATACACTTCTCCCGAGTGTCTGTTGGCAATTTACATCCCGCCCATCAGCATAACAAGGCTCCCCGTTCTCCATGGCCTGTCCTGCCTTTCTGGATTTTACACTTTTTTCAGATGGCCCTTTTGACCGGGGGGGAAGTGAGACTTCATTGTAGTGCAGATTTCCTTTGCAAGTTTGCTTGGTTGGCCAAAAAGGGCGTATGCATTTTTTCCTGAATATATTCAGGAAAAAACGCATACGCCCATTTTGGCCAAGTGCATCATTGTGGACGTTCTGCCTCTTTTCCTATGCTTTCAATGCAATTCCTGTCTACCTCCTGAAATCGGTTTCCTGCAATTCTGCCCCGCTTTCAAGTCCTCTTGGCAGCCTTACTTCAGTATATTTTTGGACGATAGCTGTCATTTATAACTCTGCAGGTTTGTGAATTACAGTGCCCCTGAACTCCTTTCTTCAACTCGCTTTCTTGTGACCTGGCCGCAACACCGCAGGATGGCTTCAGGCCCTAATCTGGTTCCGGCACGGCACGCTGAGCCTTTGGTTATTTCCTCTTCCTGGTGGGAAATGAGAGTTAAATTTGCCCGTCCAGACACCTCCAGCTAGTCTCTCATTGGTTCTCCCTATTCCTGTTCATCTTCCGCAGAAATTGGAAACTGGGCCAAACAGGAGGTTAAAGGCGCTGACTCTCCAAGTGGGGAGAGTGTTAGTAAAGCGTCTGGAATGTTGCACCCGAGTACCAGGGGAGGAAAACTGAAACATATTTGAACACGTCTCCCGTTCACACGGTTGATCATACTCTGGGTTCCACATGCATGTTTTAGCTGAAGGAAGAATACCTTAAACCTGGAGAGTTGAGACCCGTGTAATGGGTACCATGCAATATGACTTCAAAGGGTCTTCATTTGCTCACCGAACCTCTCCAATCCTATCACTGCTGCGTTTATGCCCCTGTACACATGCTTGATTCTCTTTCGGAGACATGGCAATCCATAGGTTTTAAGATACTTACTAGTCAGGTACATTCTTAGGCGTTTAATATGCGGTGTTGAGTCCATTTCGTTGAGCAAGGAGTAGCTCTTGTCTATTCAATATTTGGCTTAAGGAACTTTATCTATGCTCATTTCAATCTCTGGTTTTATGCAGCACCCCAACTCACCTTTCCCCTTAAGCAAGCATAAGTTGGTTTTCTAAATTTGAGACCCTGTTCTGTTTTGGAATTCAGTTCCTGTGTAGCCAAGTTTACATTCCGTGTATTACTGATATCTTATGATGTTTCTTTTTCTGTGTGACTTATTTCAGTTAGAATCATCGTACCTGAATCCACTCATTATGCTGCTACGTGCCTGATGACATAGATTTCATTGCTGAGTGATACTGCATTGTACGTAAGTACCACAAGTTCTTTATCCATTTTTCACTTTCTGTGATATTGAAGTTGTACGGTAAACGAGGTTCTTGTAAACAGAGCCGTCCCAAACTTTGGGGTGGCTGTGTCTTTTTGATTTTAATTTCCTTAAGCTATAGGACAATAAGTGGAAGTGCCCTAGGCTCTGTTGCTTTGTTTTTTAGTTGTTTCAGGAAACACCATACATTTCTCCCGAGTGTCTGTTGGCAATTTACATCCCGCCCATCATCATAACAAGGCTCCCAGTTCTCCATGGCCTGTCCTGCCTTTCTGGATTTTACACTTTTTTCAGATGGCCCTTTTGACCGGGGGGAAGTGAGACTTCATTGTAGTGCAGATTTCCTTTGCAAGTTTGCTTGGTTGGCCAAACAGGGCGCATGCGTTTTTTCCTGAATATTCAGGAAAAAACGCATACGCCCTTTTTGGCCAAGTGCATCATTGAGGACGTTCTGCCTCTTTTCCTATGCTTTCAATGCAATTCCAGTCTACCTCCTGAAATCGGTTTCCTGCAATTCTGCCCCGCTTTCAAGTCCTCTTGGCAGCCTTACATCAGTATATTTTTGGACGATAGTTGTCATTTATAATTCTGCAGGTTTGTGAATTACAGTGCCCCTGAGCTCCTGTCTTCAACTCGCTATCTTGTGACCTGGCCGCAACACCGCAGGATGGCTTCAGGCCCTAATCTGGTTCCGGCACGGCATGCTGAGCCTTTGGTTAATTCCTCTTCCTGGTGGGAAATGAGAGTTAAATTTGCCCGTCCAGACACCTCCAGCTAGTCTCTCATTGGTTCTCGCTATTCCTGTTCATCTTCCGCAGAAATTGCAAACTGGGCCAAACAGGAGGTTAAAGGCATGGACTCTCCAAGTCGGGAGAGTGTTAGTAAAGCATCTGGAATGTTGCACCCGAGTACCAGGATACGAAAACTGAGACATATTTGAACACGTCTCCCGATCACATGGTTGATCATACTCTAGGTTCCACATGCATGTTTTAGCTGAAGGAAGAATACCTTAAACCTGGGTAGTTGAAACCCGTGGAATGGGTACCATGCAATATGACTTCAAAGGGTCTTCATTTGCTCACCGAACCTCTCCAATCCTATCACTGCTGCGTTTATGCCCCTGTACACATGCTTGATTCTCTTTCGGAGAAAGAGCAATCCATAGGTTTTAAGATACTTACTAGTCAGGTACATTCTTAGGCGTTTAATATGCGGTGTTGAGTCCATTTCGTTGAGCAAGGAGTAGCTCTTGTCTATTCCATATTTGGCTTAAGGAACTTTATCTGTGCTCATTTCAACCTCTGGTTTTATGCAGCACCGCAACTCACCTTTCCCCTTAAGCAAGCATTAGTTGGTTTTCTAAATTTGAGACCCTGTTCTGTTCTGTAATTTAGTTCCTGTGTAGCCAAGTTTACATTCCGTGTATTACTGATATCTTATGATGTTTCTTTTTCTGTGTGACTTATTTCAGTTAGAATCATCATACCTGAATCCACTCATTATGCTGCTACGGGCCTGATGACATAGATTTCATTGCTGAGTGATACTGCATTGTACGTAAGTACCACAAGTTCTTTATCCATTTTTCACTTTCTGTGATATTGAACTTGTACGGTAAACGAGGTTCTTGTAAACAGAGGCGTCCCAAACTTTGGGGTGGCTGTGTCTTTTTGATTTTAATTTCCCTAAGCTATAGGACCATAAGTGGAAGTGCCCTAGGCTCTGTTGCTTTGTTTTTTAGATGTTTCAGGAAACACCATACACTTCTCCCGAGTGTCTGTTGGCAATTTACATCCCGCCCATCAGCATAACAAGGCTCCCAGTTCTCCATGGCCTGTCCTGCCTTTCTGGATTTTACACTTTTTTCAGATGGCCCTTTTGACCGGGGGGAAGTGAGACTTCATTGTAGTGCAGATTTCCTTTGCAAGCTTGCTTGGTTGGCCAAAAAGGGCGTATGCGTTTTTTCCTGAATATATTCAGGAAAAAACGCATACGCCCTTTTTGGCCAAGTGCATCATTGTGGGCGTTCTGCCTCTTTTCCTATGCTTTCAATGCAATTCCAGTCTACCTCCTGAAATCAGTTTCCTGCAATTCTGCCCCGCTTTCAAGTCCTCTTGGCAGCCTTACTTCAGTATATTTTTGGACGATAGCTGTCATTTATAACTCTGCAGGTTTGTGAATTACAGTGCCCCTGAGCTCCTTTCTTCAACTCACTTTCTTTTGAGCTGGACGCAACACCGCAGGATGGCTTCAGGCCCTAATCTTGTTCCGGCATGGCACGCTGAGCCTTTGGTTATTTCCTCTTCCAGATGGGAAATGAGAGTTAAATTTGCCCGTCCAGACACCTCCAGCTAGTCTCTCATTGGTTCTCCCTATTCCTGTTCATCTTCCGCAGAAATTGCAAACTGGGCCAAACAGGAGGTTAAAGGCGCTGACTCTCCAAGTGAGGAGAGTGTTAGTAAAGCATCTGCAATGTTGCACCTGAGTACCAGGGGAGGAAAACTGAGACATATTTGAACACGTCTCCCGTTCACACGGTTGATCATACTCTGGGTTCCACATGCATGTTTTAGCTGAAGGAAGAATACCTTAAACGTGGGTAGTTGAAACCCGTGGAATGGGTACCATGCAATATGACTTCAAAGGGTCTTCATTTGCTCACCGAACCTCTCCAATCCTATCACTGCTGCGTTTATGCCCCTGTACACATGCTTGATTCTCTTTCGGAGACATAGCAATCCATAGGTTTTAAGATACTTACTAGTCAGGTACATTCTTAGGCGTTTAATATGCGGTGTTGAGTCCATTTCGTTGAGCAAGGAGTAGCTCTTGTCTATTCCATATTTGGCTTAAGGAACTTTATCTGTGCTCATTTCAATCTCTGGTTTTATGCAGCACCCCAACTCACCTTTCCTCTTAAGCAAGCATAAGTTGGTTTTCTAAATTTGAGACCATGTTCTGTTCTGTAATTCAGTTCCTGTGTAGCCAAGTTTACATTCCGTGTATTAGTGATATCTTATGATGTTTCTTTTTCTGTGTGACTTATTTCAGTTAGAATCATCATACCTGAATCCATTCATTGTGCTGCTAAGAGCCTGATGACATAGATTTCATTGCTGAGTGATATTGCTTTGTAAGTAAATACCACATCTTCCTTATCCATTTTTCACTTTCTGCGATGTTGAACTTGTACTGTAAACGAGGTTCTTGTAAACAGAGGCGTCCCAAACTTTGGGGTGGCTGTGTCTTTTTGATTTTAATTTCCCTAAGCTATAGGACCATAAGTGGAAGTGCCCTAGGCTCTGTTGCTTTGTTTTTTAGATGTTTCAGGAAACACCATACACTTCTCCCGAGCGTCTGTTGGCAATTTACATCCCGCCCATCAGCATAACAAGGCTCCCAGTTCTCCATGGCCTGTCCTGCCTTGCTGGATTTTACACTTTTTTCAGATGGCCCTTTTGACCGGGGGGAAGTGAGACTTCATTGTAGTGCAGATTTCCTTTGCAAGTTTGCTTGGTTGGCCAAAAAGGGCGTATGCGTTTTTTCCTGAATATATTCAGGAAAAAACGCATACGCCCTTTATGGCCAAGTGCATCATTGTGGACGTTCTGCCTCTTTTCCTATGCTTTCAATGCAATTCCAGTCTACCTCCTGAAATCGGTTTCCTGCAATTCTGCCCCGCTTTCAAGTCCTCTTGGCAGCCTTACTTTAGTCTATTTTTAGATGATAGCTGTCATTTATAACTCTGCAGGTTTGTGAATTACAGTGCCCCTGAGCTCCTTTCTGCAACTCGCTTTCTTGTGACCTGGCCGCAACACCGCAGGATGGCTTCAGGCTTTAATCTGGTTCCGGCACGGCACGCTGAGCCTTTGGTTATTTCCTCTTCCTGGTGGGAAATGAGAGTTAAATTTGCCCGTCCAGACACCTCCAGCTAGTCTCTCATTGGTTCTCCCTATTCCTGTTCATCTTCCGCAGAAATTGCAAACTGGGCCAAACAGGAGGTTAAAGGGACTGACTCTCCAAGTCGGGAGAGTGTTAGTAAAGCGTCTGGAATGTTGCACCCGAGTACCAGGGGAGGAAAACTGAGACATATTTGAACACGTCTCCCGATCACATGGTTGATCATACTCTAGGTTCCACATGCATGTTTTAGCTGAAGGAAGAATACCTTAAACCTGGAGAGTTGAAACCCGTGGAATGGGTACCATGCAATATGACTTCAAAGGGTCTTCATTTGCTCACCAAACCTCTCCAATCCTATCACTCCTGCGTTTATGCCCCTGTACACATGCTTGATTCTCTTTCGGAGACATAGCAATCCATAGGTTTTAAGATACTTACTAGTCAGGTACATTCTTAGGCGTTTTATATGCGGTGTTGAGTCCATTTCGTTGAGCAAGGAGTAGCTCTTGTCTATTCCATATTTGGCTTAAGGAACTTTATCTGTGCTCATTTCAATCTCTGGTTTTATGCAGCACCCCAACTCACCTTTCCCCTTAAGCAAGCATAAGTTGGTTTTCTAAATTTGAGACCCTGTTCTGTTCTGTAATTCAGTTCTTGTGTAGCCATGTTTACATTCCGTGTATTAGTGATATCTTATGATGTTTCTTTTTCTGTGTGACTTATTTCAGTTAGAATCATCATACCTGAATCCACTCATTGTGCTGCTAAGAGCCTGATGACATAGATTTCATTGCTGAGTGATATTGCTTTGTAAGTAAATACGACAACTTCTTTATCCATTTTTCACTTTCTGCGATGTTGAACTTGTACTGTAAACGAGGTTCTTGTAAACAGAGGCGTCCCAAACTTTGGGGTGGCTGTGTCTTTTTTATTTTAATTTCCCTGAGCTATAGGACCATAAGTGGAAGTGCCCTAGGCTCTGTTGCTTCGTTTTTTAGATGTTTCAGGAAACACCATACACTTCTCCCGACTGTCTGTTGGCAATTTACATCCCGCCCATCAGCATAACAAGGCTCCCAGTTCTCCATGGCCTGTCCTGCCTTTCTGGATTTTACACTTTTTTCAGATGGCCCTTTTGACCGGGGGGAAGTGAGACTTCATTGTAGTGCAGATTTCCTTTGCAAGCTTGCTTGGTTGGCCAAAAAGGGCGTATGCGTTTTTTCCTGAATATATTCAGGAAAAAACGCATACGCCCTTTTTGGCCAAGTGCATCATTGTGGACGTTCTGCCTCTTTTCCTATGCTTTCAATGCAATTCCAGTCTACCTCCTGAAATCGGTTTCCTGCAATTCTGCCCCGCTTTCAAGTCCTCTTGGCAGCCTTACTTCAGTCTATTTTTGGACGATAGCTGTCATTTATAACTCTGCAGGTTTGTGAATTACAGTGCCCCTGAGCTCCTTTCTTCAACTCGCTTTCTTTTGAGCTGGCCGCAACAGCGCAGGATGGCTTCAGGCCCTAATCTGGTTCCGGCACGGCACGCTGAGCCTTTGGTTATTTCCTCTTCCTGGTGGGAAATGAGAGTTAAATTTGCCCGTCCAGACACCTCCAGCTAGTCTCTCATTGGTTCTCCCTATTCCTGTTCATCTTCCGCAGAAATTGCAAACTGGGCCAAACAGGAGGTTAAAGGCGCTGACTCTCCAAGTGGGGAGAGTGTTAGTAAAGCGTCTGGAATGTTGCACCCGAGTACCAGGGGAGGAAAACTGAGACATATTTGAACACGTCTCCCGTTCACACGGTTGATCATACTCTGGGTTCCACATGCATGTTTTAGCTGAAGGAAGAATACCTTAAACCTGGAGAGTTGAGACCCGTGGAATGGGTACCATGAAATATGACTTCAAAGGATCTTCATTTGCTCACCGAACCTCTCCAATCCTATCACTGCTGCATTTATGCCCCTGTACACATGCTTGATTCTCTTTTGGAGACATAGCAATCCATAGGTTTTAAGATACTTACTAGTCAGGTACATTCTTAGGCGTTTAATATGGGGTGTTGAGTCCAATTCGTTGAGCAAGGAGTAGCTCTTGTCTATTCCATATTTGGCTTAAGGAACTTTATCTGTGCTCATTTCAATCTCTGGTTTTATGCAGCACCCCAACTCACCTTTCCCCTTAAGCAAGCATAAGTTGGTTTTCTAAATTTGAGACCCTGTTCTGTTTTGGAATTCAGTTCCTGTGTAGCCAAGTTTACATTCCGTGTATTAGTGATATCTTATGATGTTTCTTTTTCTGTGTGACTTATTTCAGTTAGAATCATCATACCTGAATCCACTCATTGTGCTGCTAAGAGCCTGTTGACATAGATTTCATTGCTGAGTGATATTGCTTTGTAAGTAAATACCACATCTTCCTTATCCATTTTTCACTTTCTGCGATGTTGAACTTGTACTGTAAACGAGGTTCTTGTAAACAGAGGCGTCCCAAACTTTGGGGTGGTTGTGTCTTTTTGATTTTAATTTCCCTAAGCTATAGGACCATAAGTGGAAGTGCCCTAGGCTCTGTTGCTTTGTTTTTTAGGTGTTTCAGTAAACACCATACACTTCTCCCGACTGTCTGTTGGCAATTTACATCCCGCCCATCAGCATAACAAGGCTCCCAGTTCTCCATGGCCTGCCCTGCCTTTCTGGATTTTACACTTTTTTCAGATGGCCCTTTTGACCGGGGGGAATTGAGACTTCATTGTAGTGCAGATTTCCTTTGCAAGCTTGCTTCGTTGGCCAAAAAGGGCGTATGCGTTTTTTCCTGAATATATTCAGGAAAATACGCATACGCCCTTTTTGGCCAAGTGCATCATTGTGGACGTTCTGCCTCTTTTCCTATGCTTTCAATGCAATTCCAGTCTACCTCCTGAAATCGGTTTCCTGCAATTCTGCCCCGCTTTCAAGTCCTCTTGGCAGCCTTACTTCAGTTTATTTTTGGACGATAGCTGTCATTTACAACTGTGCAGGTCTGTGAATTACAGTGCCCCTGAGCTCCTTTCTTCAACTCGCTTTCTTTTGAGCTGGCCGCAACACCGCAGGATGGTTTCAGGCCCTAATCTGGTTTCGGCACGGCACGCTGAGCCTTTGGTTATTTCCTCTTCCTGGTGGGAAATGAGAGTTAAATTTGCCCGTCCAGACACCTCCAGCTAGTCTCTCATTGGTTCTCCCTATTCCTGTTCATCTTCCGCAGAAATTGCAAACTGGGCCAAACAGGAGGTTAAAGGCGCTGACTCTCCAAGTGGGGAGAGTGTTAGTAAAGTGTCTGGAATGTTGCACCCGAGTACCAGGGGAGGAAAACTGAGACATATTTGAACACGTCTCCCGTTCACACGGTTGATCATACTCTGGGTTCCACATGCATGTTTTAGCTGAAGGAAGAATACCTTAAACCTGGAGATTTGAGACCCGTGGAATGGGTACCATGCAATATGACTTCAAAGGGTCTTCATTTGCTCACCGAACCTCTCCAATCCTATCACTGCTGTGTTTATAACCCTGTACACACGCTTGATTCTCTTTTGGAGACATAGCAATCCATAGGTTTTAAGATACTTACTAGTCAGGTACATTCTTAGGCGTTTAATATGGGGTGTTGAGTCCATTTCATTGAGCAAGGAGTAGCTCTTGTCTATTCCATATTTGGCTTAAGGAACTTTATCTGTGCTCATTTCAATCTCTGGTTTTATGCAGCACCCCAACTCACCTTTCCCCTTAAGCAAGCATAAGTTGGTTTTCTAAATTTGAGACCCTGTTCTGTTTTGGAATTCAGTTCCTGTGTTGCCAAGTTTACATTCCGTGTATTAGTGATATCTTATGATGTTTCTTTTTCTGTGTGACTTATTTCAGTTAGAATCATCGTACCTGAATCCACTCATTATGCTGCTACGGGCCTGATGACATAGATTTCATTGCTGAGTGATACTGCATTGTACGTAAGTACCACAAGTTCTTTATCCATTTTTCACTTTCTGTGATATTGAAGTTGTACGGTAAACGAGGTTCTTGTAAACAGAGGCGTCCCAAACTTTGGGGTGGCTGTGTCTTTTTGATTTTAATTTCCCTAAGCTATAGGACCATAAGTGGAAGTGCCCTAGGCTCTGTTGCTTTGTTTTTTAGATGTTTCAGGAAACACCATACACTTCTCCCGAGTGTCTGTTGGCAATTTACATCCCGCCCATCAGCATAACAAGGCTCCCAGTTCTCCATGGCCTGTCCTGCCTTTCTGGATTTTACACTTTTTTCAGATGGCCCTTTTGACCGGGGGGAAGTCAGACTTCATTGTAGTGCAGATTTCCTTTGCAAGCTTGCTTGGTTGGCCAAAAAGGGCGTATGCGTTTTTTCCTGAATATATTCAGGAAAAAACGCATACGCCCTTTTTGGCCAAGTGCATCATTGTGGACGTTCTGCCTCTTTTCCTATGCTTTCAATGCAATTCCAGTCTACCTCCTGAAATCGGTTTCCTGCAATTCTGCCCCGCTTTCAAGTCCTCTTGGCAGCCTTACTTCAGTCTATTTTTGGACAATAGCTGTCATTTATAACTCTGCAGGTTTGTGAATTACAGTGCCCCTGAGCTCCTTTCTTCAACTCGCTTTCTTTTGAGCTGGCCGCAACAGCGCAGGATGGCTTCAGGCCCTAATCTGGTTCCAGCACGGCATGCTGAGCCTTTGGTTATTTCCTCTTCCTGGTGGGAAATGAGAGTTAAATTTGCCCGTCCAGACACCTCCAGCTAGTCTCTCATTGGTTCTCCCTATTCCTGTTCATCTTCCGCAGAAATTGCAAACTGGGCCAAACAGGAGGTTAAAGGCGCTGACTCTCCTAGTGGGGAGAGTGTTAGTAAAGCGTCTGGAATGTTGCACCCGAGTACCAGGGGAGGAAAACTGAGACATATTTGAACACGTCTCCCGTTCACACGGTTGATCATACTCTGGGTTCCACATGCATGTTTTAGCTGAAGGAAGAATACCTTAAACCTGGAGAGTTGAGACCCGTGGAATGGGTACCATGCAATATGACTTCAAAGGATCTTCATTTGCTCACCGAACCTCTCCAATCCTATCACTGCTGCATTTATGCCCCTGTACACATGCTTGATTCTCTTTTGGAGACATAGCAATCCATAGGTTTTAAGATACTTACTAGTCAGGTACATTCTTAGGCGTTTAATATGGGGTGTTGAGTCCAATTCGTTGAGCAAGGAGCAGCTCTTGTCTATTCCATATTTGGCTTAAGGAACTTTATCTGTGCTCATTTCAATCTCTGGTTTTATGCAGCACCCCAACTCACCTTTCCCCTTAAGCAAGCATAAGTTGGTTTTCTAAATTTGAGACCCTGTTCTGTTTTGGAATTCAGTTCCTGTGTAGCCAAGTTTACATTCCGTGTATTAGTGATATCTTATGATGTTTCTTTTTCTGTGTGACTTATTTCAGTTAGAAATATCATACCTGAATCCATTCATTGTGCTGCTAAGAGCCTGATGACATAGATTTCATTGCTGAGTGATATTGCTTTGTAAGTAAATACCACATCTTCCTTATCCATTTTTCACTTTCTGCGATGTTGAACTTGTACTGTAAACGAGGTTTTTGTAAACAGAGGCGTCCCAAACTTTGGGGTGGCTGTGTCTTTTTGATTTTAATTTCCCTAAGCTATAGGACCATAAGTGGAAGTGCCCTAGGCTCTGTTGCTTTGTTTTTTAGGTGTTTCAGTAAACACCATACACTTCTCCCGACTGTCTGTTGGCAATTTACATCCCACCCATCAGCATAACAAGGCTCCCAGTTCTCCATGGCCTGTCCTGCCTTTCTGGATTTTACACTTTTTTCAGATGGCCCTTTTGACCGGGGGGAATTGAGACTTCATTGTAGTGCAGATTTCCTTTGCAAGCTTGCTTGGTTGGCCAAAAAGGGCGTATGCGTTTTTTCCTGAATATATTCAGGAAAAAACGCATACGCCCTTTTTGGCCAAGTGCATCATTGTGGACGTTCTGCCTCTTTTCCTATGCTTTCAATGCAATTCCAGTCTACCTCCTGAAATCGGTTTCCTGCAATTCTGCCCCGCTTTCAAGTCCTCTTGGCAGCCTTACTTCAGTTTATTTTTGGACGATAGCTGTCATTTATAACTGTGCAGGTCTGTGAATTACAGTGCCCCTGACCTCCTTTCTTCAACTCGCTTTCTTTTGAGCTGGCCGCAACACCGCAGGATGGTTTCAGGCCCTAATCTGGTTTCGGCACGGCACGCTGAGCCTTTGGTTATTTCCTCTTCCTGGTGGGAAATGAGAGTTAAATTTGCCCGTCCAGACACCTCCAGCTAGTCTCTCATTGGTTCTCCCTATTCCTGTTCATCTTCCGCAGAAATTGCAAACTGGGCCAAACAGGAGGTTAAAGGCGCTGACTCTCCAAGTGGGGAGAGTGTTAGTAAAGTGTCTGGAATGTTGCACCCGAGTACCAGGGGAGGAAAACTGAGACATATTTGAACACGTCTCCCGTTCACACGGTTGATCATACTCTGGGTTCCACATGCATGTTTTAGCTGAAGGAAGAATACCTTAAACCTGGAGATTTGAGACCCGTGGAATGGGTACCATGCAATATGACTTCAAAGGGTCTTCATTTGCTCACCGAACCTCTCCAATCCTATCACTGCTGTGTTTATAACCCTGTACACACGCTTGATTCTCTTTTGGAGACATAGCAATCCATAGGTTTTAAGATACTTACTAGTCAGGTACATTCTTAGGCGTTTAATATGGGGTGTTGAGTCCATTTCATTGAGCAAGGAGTAGCTCTTGTCTATTCCATATTTGGCTTAAGGAACTTTATCTGTGCTCATTTCAATCTCTGGTTTTATGCAGCACCCCAACTCACCTTTCCCCTTAAGCAAGCATAAGTTGGTTTTCTAAATTTGAGACCCTGTTCTGTTTTGGAATTCAGTTCCTGTGTTGCCAAGTTTACATTCCGTGTATTAGTGATATCTTATGATGTTTCTTTTTCTGTGTGACTTATTTCAGTTAGAATCATCGTACCTGAATCCACTCATTATGCTGCTACGGGCCTGATGACATAGATTTCATTGCTGAGTGATACTGCATTGTACGTAAGTACCACAAGTTCTTTATCCATTTTTCACTTTCTGTGATATTGAAGTTGTACGGTAAACGAGGTTCTTGTAAACAGAGGCGTCCCAAACTTTGGGGTGGCTGTGTCTTTTTGATTTTAATTTCCCTAAGCTATAGGACCATAAGTGGAAGTGCCCTAGGCTCTGTTGCTTTGTTTTTTAGATGTTTCAGGAAACACCATACACTTCTCCCGAGTGTCTGTTGGCAATTTACATCCCGCCCATCAGCATAACAAGGCTCCCAGTTCTCCATGGCCTGTCCTGACTTTCTGGATTTTACACTTTTTTCAGATGGCCCTTTTGACCGGGGGGAAGTCAGACTTCATTGTAGTGCAGATTTCCTTTGCAAGCTTGCTTGGTTGGCCAAAAAGGGCGTATGCGTTTTTTCCTGAATATATTCAGGAAAAAATGCATACGCCCTTTTTGGCCAAGTGCATCATTGTGGACGTTCTGCCTCTTTTCCTATGCTTTCAATGCAATTCCAGTCTACCTCCTGAAATCGGTTTCCTGCAATTCTGCCCCGCTTTCAAGTCCTCTTGGCAGCCTTACTTCAGTCTATTTTTGGACAATAGCTGTCATTTATAACTCTGCAGGTTTGTGAATTACAGTGCCCCTGAGCTCCTTTCTTCAACTCGCTTTCTTTTGAGCTGGCCGCAACAGCGCAGGATGGCTTCAGGCCCTAATCTGGTTCCAGCACGGCATGCTGAGCCTTTGGTTATTTCCTCTTCCTGGTGGGAAATGAGAGTTAAATTTGCCCGTCCAGACACCTCCAGCTAGTCTCTCATTGGTTCTCCCTATTCCTGTTCATCTTCCGCAGAAATTGCAAACTGGGCCAAACAGGAGGTTAAAGGCGCTGACTCTCCTAGTGGGGAGAGTGTTAGTAAAGCGTCTGGAATGTTGCACCCGAGTACCAGGGGAGGAAAACTGAGACATATTTGAACACGTCTCCCGTTCACACGGTTGATCATACTCTGGGTTCCACATGCATGTTTTAGCTGAAGGAAGAATACCTTAAACCTGGAGAGTTGAGACCCGTGGAATGGGTACCATGCAATATGACTTCAAAGGATCTTCATTTGCTCACCGAACCTCTCCAATCCTATCACTGCTGCATTTATGCCCCTGTACACATGCTTGATTCTCTTTTGGAGACATAGCAATCCATAGGTTTTAAGATACTTACTAGTCAGGTACATTCTTAGGCGTTTAATATGGGGTGTTGAGTCCAATTCGTTGAGCAAGGAGTAGCTCTTGTCTATTCCATATTTGGCTTAAGGAACTTTATCTGTGCTCATTTCAATCTCTGGTTTTATGCAGCACCTCAACTCACCTTTCCCCTTAAGCAAGCATAAGTTGGTTTTCTAAATTTGAGACCCTGTTCTGTTTTGGAATTCAGTTCCTGTGTAGCCAAGTTTACATTCCGTGTATTAGTGATATCTTATGATGTTTCTTTTTCTGTGTGACTTATTTCAGTTAGAAATATCATACCTGAATCCATTCATTGTGCTGCTAAGAGCCTGATGACATAGATTTCATTGCTGAGTGATATTGCTTTGTAAGTAAATACCACATCTTCCTTATCCATTTTTCACTTTCTGCGATGTTTAACTTGTACTGTAAACGAGGTTTTTGTAAACAGAGGCGTCCCAAACTTTGGGGTGGCTGTGTCTTTTTGATTTTAATTTCCCTAAGCTATAGGACCATAAGTGGAAGTGCCCTAGGCTCTGTTGCTTTGTTTTTTAGGTGTTTCAGTAAACACCATACACTTCTCCCGAGTGTCTGTTGGCAATTTACATCCCGCCCATCAGCATAACAAGGCTCCCAGTTCTCCATGGCCTGTCCTGCCTTTCTGGATTTTACACTTTTTTCAGATGGCCCTTTTGACCGGGGGGAATTGAGACTTCATTGTAGTGCAGATTTCCTTTGCAAGCTTGCTTGGTTGGCCAAAAAGGGCGTATGCGTTTTTTCCTGAATATATTCAGGAAAAAACGCATACGCCCTTTTTGGCCAAGTGCATCATTGTGGACGTTCTGCCTCTTTTCCTATGCTTTCAATGCAATTCCACTCTACCTCCTGAAATCGGTTTCCTGCAATTCTGCCCTGCTTTCAAGTCCTCTTGGCAGCCTTACTTCAGTTTATTTTTGGACGATAGCTGTCATTTATAACTCTGCAGGTTTGTGAATTACAGTGCCCCTGAGCTCCTTTCTTCAACTCGCTTTCTTGTGACCTGGCCGCAACACCGCAGGATGGCTTCAGGCCCTAATCTGGTTCCGGCACGGCACGCTGAGCCTTTGGTTAATTCCTCTTCCTGGTGGGAAATGAGAGGTAAATTTGCCCGTCCAGACACATCCAGCTAATCTCTCATTGGTCCTCGCTATTCCTGTTCATCTTCCGCAGAAATTGCAAACTGGGCCAAACAGGAGGTTAAAGGGACTGACTCTCCAAGTCGGGAGAGTGTTAGTAAATCGTGTGGAATGTTGCACCCGAGTACCAGGGTACGAAAACTGAGACATATTTGAACACGTCTCCCGATCACATGGTTGATCATACTCTAGGTTCCACATGCATGTTTTAGCTGAAGGAAGAATACCTTAAACCTGGGTAGTTGAAACCCGTGGAATGGGTACCATCCAATATGACTTCAAAGGGTCTTCATTTGCTCACCGAACCTCTCCAATCCTATCACTGCTGCGTTTATGCCCCTGTACACATGCTTGATTCTCTTTCGGAGACATAGCAATCCATAGGTTTTAAGATACTTACTAGTCAGGTACATTCTTAGGCGTTTAATATGCGGTGTTGAGTCCATTTCGTTGAGCAAGGAGTAGCTCTTGTCTATTCCATATTTGGCTTAAGGAACTTTATCTGTGCTCCTTTCAATCTCTGGTTTTATGCAGCACCCCAACTCACCTTTACCCTTAAGCAAGCATAAGTTGGTTTTCTAAATTTGAGACCCTGTTCTGTTCTGTAATTCAGTTCCTGTGTAGCCAAGTTTTCATTCCGAGTATTAGTGATATCTTATGATGTTTCTTTTTCTGTGTGACTTATTTCAGTTAGAATCATCATACCTGAATCCACTCATTGTGCTGCTAAGGGCCTGATGACATAGATTTCATTGCTGAGTGATACTGCATTGTACGTAAGTACCACAACTTCTTTATCCATTTTTCACTTTCTGTGATATTGAACTTGTACCGTATATGAGGTTCTTATAAACAGAGCCATCCCAAACTTGGGGTGGCTGTGTCTTTTTTATTTTAATTTCCCTAAACTATAGGACCATAAGTGGAAGTGCCCTAGGCTCTGTTGCTTTGTTTTTTAGATGTTTCAGGAAACACCATACACTTCTCCAGAGTGGCTGTTGGCAATTTACAATCCGCCCATCAGCATAAGAAGGCTCCCAGTTCTCCATGGCCTGTCGTGCCTTTCTGGATTTTACACTTTTTTCAGATGGCCCTTTTGACCAGGGGAAAGTGAGACTTCATTGTAGTGCAGATTTCCTTTGCAAGCTTGCTTGGTTGGCCAAAAAGTGTGTATGCGTTTTTTCCTGACTATATTCAGGAAAAAACACATACTCCCTTTTTGGCCAAGTGCATCATTGTCGAGGTTCTGACTCTCTTCATATGTTTTCAATGCAATTCCAGTGTACCTCCTGAAATCGGTTTCCTGCAATTCTGCCTTGCTTTCAATGCTTCTTCATAGCTTTACCTCAATATATTTTTTGAAAATAGTTGGCCTTTATAACTCTGCAGGTTTTTGAATTGCAGTGGCCCTTAGCTCCATTTTTCAGCTCTTATTTTTGTGATCTTGCCCCATAACCGCAGGATTCCTTGAAGCTCTATTCTTCTTCTGGGGCACCTTGCTGTGCCTTTGGTTAATTCTTCTTACTGATGTGAAATTAGAGTGACATGTGCCCATTGAAACCGCTACAGCTAGTTTCTCACTGGTTCCCCCTATTCCCATTCATCCTCCGCACTAACTGCAGACTGTGCGATACCAGAACTTAAAGGCATTGACTCTCCATGTGGAGATGTTGTTAGTAAAGCGGCTGGAATGTCGATCCGGAGCCCCAGAAGAGGAAAAATGAGGTGTGTTTTAGAAACCTTTCCCGATCATATGGTATACCAGTCGCTGGGTTTCCCAAGCATGGTTTAGCTGTAGGAAGATTCCCTTCAACCTGGAGTGTTGGGACCCTTGGAATGAGTAGCATGAAGTATTGCATTAAACTTTCGGCAGTTGCTCACCAAAGCTCACCAATCCTCTCAGCCCCAAGTGTCCAGCCTTATGTCTTATCCAGCTGTGGGTTTATATGTGGTCAATCCAGGTTGCATCACAGCCCCTGAGCGAATTTTGTAAGAATTTTTCTCTCTTTCATTGTTTCTGCGTTTTGTTTTTAAAATTTATTTCTATAATGGGGTTTAGCTCATTTTCACTGCTGTGTTTGTGCCGCTCTGCACACACTTGATTCCCTTATGGAGATATATCAATACATGGGTTTTAAGATTCTTATTACTCAGATATATTTCTCTGCGGTGTATAGGGTGTGTTGAGGCCAGTTCATTGAGCAAGGTGTAGATCTTGTCTAATACCTATTTGGTTTATTGAACGGTATCTGTGCTAATTTCAAACTCTGGTTTTATGCATCACCCCACCTCTCCTTTCCCCTTAAGCTGACATAAGTGTGTTTTCTAAATGTGAGACACTGTTCTGTTCTGTAATTCATTTCTTGTGCAGCCATATTTACCCTCCCTCTATAAGTGATATCTTATGATATGTTTCTTTTTCTGTTTGACTTATTTCAAGTAGTATTATCGGACCTAAATCCACTCTTTATCCTTCTACTAGCCTTATTACATTGATTTCATGGTGAAGAGATATTCCATTGTACATAAGTACCACATCTTCTTTATCCATTGTTCTCTTTCCTGGGATATTTAAGGTGTACTGAAGTTGAGGTTCTTGTAAACAGAGTAGCCCTAAACTGTGGTGTGCTTGTGTCTTGTTGATTTTTAGACTTCCCTAGATATACTCCCATGATTGGAAGTGTCCTATGCTCTGTAGCTCTGTTTTTTAGATGATTTAGGAACCACCATACACTTCTCCAGAGTGGCTCTCGGCAGTTCACACACTGCCCATCAGCGTATAAAGGCTCCCTGTTCTCCATGGCCTGTCCTGCATTTCTGGTTTTTACAATTTTTTAGGATGGCCCTTTTGACCGGTGGGAAGTGAGACTTCTTTGTTGTGCACATTTGCATTGCTTGCTTGCTTCGTTGCCCATAAAGTGTGTATGCGTTTTTTCCTGGATATAATCAGGAAAAAACGCATACGCCCTTTTGGGCCAACTGCATCATTGTCGAAATTCTGCCGCTTTTCATGTGCGTTAAAGACGAGTCCAATCTATCTCTTGAAATCTGTTTCTTGCAATTCTGTCTTGCATTCAGATCCTCTTCTTTGCCTTACCTCAACATATTTTTGGACGTTAGTTTTCATTTATAACTCTGCAGGTTTGTGAATTGCAGTGACCCTGAGCTCCATTTTTTAAGTTGTTCTTTTGTGAGCTGGCCTCAAACCCGCAGGATTGCTTCAGGCCCTATTTTGGCTCCGGCGAGGCAGGCTGAGCCTTTCTTTAATTCTTATTCTTAATGGGAAATTAGAGTGATATGTGCCCGTCCAAACCCCTACAACTCTTCTCTCATTGGTTCCCCCTCTTCCCGTTCATCCTCCTCACAATTTGCAAAATGTGTGAAACAGAAGTTTAAATGTGCTGATTCTCCAAGTGGGGAGATTCTAAGTAGCGTGGCTGGAATGGTGAACAGGAGCACCAGGAGAGGATAAATGAGGTGCATTTTAGACACATCTCCCGATCACATGGTGTACAGTCCTCTGGGTTTTCCATGCATGTTTTAGCTGTAGGAAGATCCCTTGAACCTGCAGATTTGGGACCCATTGAATGGGTACCAGGTAGTATTACTTTAAAGGGTGTGCATTTCCTCACCCAACCTCACATTTCTCTTAGCGCAAACAGTTTCCAGCCTTATGTCTCATCCTGCTGTGGGTCTAGATGTGTTCAATCCATGTTGCATCACCGTCCCTGAGGAAAAGTTGTAAGAGGTTTTTTCTGTCTCTCTGTCGTTTATTTTTTTCAATTTATTACTATATTGGTTACAGCTGATTTTCAAAGCTCTGTTTCTTGCTGCTGTACATCCACTTGATTCACGTACAGAGAGACATCAATAAATTCTTTTTCAGATTCTTACCAGTCGTATATATTCTTTTCCGGTGACTTGAGTGTGCTGAGTGCAGTTCTTTTAGCTACCGTGTAGGCCTTGTTGATTATCAGTTTGGTATTTGGAATGGTATCTTTGCTAATTTCAACCTCCTGGATGATGCCTCACCCCTCCCCACCTTTCCCGTTTAGCAGCCTTATGCGTGTTTTCTACATATTTGACTATGTTTTTGTTTTGTAATTTATTTCATGTGTAGCCATTTTGGATTCCACCTTTAAGTGATATCTTATGATATGTGTCTTTTTCTTTTTGAATTCTGTCACTTAGAATGATCATACGTAACTCCTCCGGAGTTGTTACAACTGGCCATATTTCATTGATTTCCAGGCTGAATAATATTCCACTCTACCTAAGTACCACATCTCTATCCATTTTTTCCCTCCAGAGACATTTAAGTTATATCCTAGTCGAGGATCTTTTAAACAGAGAGGGGGTAAACATTGGGGTGCCTGTGTCCTCTCGATTTTTGTTTTTCCCAAGATATACGCCCATGAGGGCAAGTGCCCTATGCTCTGTAGCTCATTTTTTAGATGCTTTAGTAAACACAATACACTTCTCCAGAATGGCCGTTGGCAATATACATTTCCACTATAAGTCTCACAGGGCTCCCTCTTCTCGTTGCCCTGTCCTGCATTTCTGTTGTTTACGCTTTATGAGGATGGCTCTTCTGACTGATGCGAAGTGATATCTTTTGTAGTATTGACTTCCAGTGCCCACCTGTTTGGTTGGCTAAAAAAGTGTATGCCCTTTTCTTGAATATATACAGAAAAAAATGCATACACCTTTTTTGGCCAACTGCAATGTTGGCAATGTTCAGCTCCTTTTCTTGTGCTTAATGGCGAGTCCTTTCTACCTCCTCAAATCCCTTTCCTGCCATTCTCCCTTGCTTACAAGTCCTTTTCTCTGACTTTCCTCAAGACATTTTTCAGTGATGGATATTTTCAACTCTGCAGTTTTGTGAATTTTACTGCCCCTGAGTTCCATTGTTCAACTTGTGTTTATGGGAACTGGCCACAAAGCAGCGGGATTTCCTCAAGCCCTATACTGTTTCCATAGGCAACCCTAGCCTTTGGTCAATTCGTCTTCCTGATTGGAAATTAGAGTGACATGTGCCTGTCTGAACACCTAGGACTTGTCTCTCATTGTTCCTCATCCTTCCGCTTCATCCTCTGGACAAATTCCAAACTGTACGCAACAGGATGTTGACAGTGCTGACATCTCCAAGTGGGGAGACTGTTAGTAAAGACGCTGGAGGGGTGAACCAGAGCACCAGGAGATGAGGAGACGAGATGCCTTTTCCAAACTCTTCCCGATCAGACGGTATACCATCCTCTGGGTGTGACAGACATGTTTTAGCAGTAGGAAGAGTCCCATTCATGTAAGGAGAACACCAGGGCTTTTTCAAAATCAGTGTCTCCCCGAAACCCAAACTGGGGAATTTTTTAAGCTACGGCTACACATATGTTCATTAAGGGCCTTGGGAAGTAGGCAGAGTCCAAACTTTAGATGATTGAAGTCTTCAGGGTCAGAAGCACTCACCACCAGCTTCCCTTAGGCTACACTTTAACTATCATTGATAGATGATGTCAATAAAAATATCTATTCTTTTTCAGATTATTTCCCCTTATAGGTTATTGCAAAATGTTGAGTGTAGTTCCCTGTGCTATACAGTAGTTCCTTGTTGATGATCTATTTTATACATAGCAGTGTGTATGTGTTAATTCCAAACTGTTAATTTATCCCTCCTCCCACCTTTCCCCTTTGGTAATAATAAATTATAAGATTTTATACTTCTCAGAAATGGGGGAGCTGAAAGAGAGGTATCATTTTCAATGGAAAAGCATTTAAAACAAGATTGAAGGTTTAACCAAGATTATTAGATGTACATCCTTGGAAAGAAATCACTTCGTTTCTCTAATATTGACCTGACAAATAAGACAAACCTTTTCACTGAACTTGCTTATAAAAAGTGATGGAAATATCAAATGGAAGTGTTAGAAACATCTTATTTTACCCGAGCCTTATACACTGTTCTATGTTAACTACAGTTTGGCTCACACATCTGTTCATTGAGGTTACAATAGTCTCAATTTCTGTTACTGATCCTCCAGAGTGGACCCCAACAAGTGTCCCCCTGCCCAGTGTCATTGGGGCCAACAGATCGAGACTGAGTTTGGTTCACAAGCAAAGGAAACTTTATATTTTGATCAGAGAATGGAGAGGTGAGAGCATGCACTACCCCGTGGGCTGTGGGCTGGGCTGCTGTGTAGAGATCCTGTCAGAGTCAGTGGGAGGGAGGGAGGCGGCGGAGCTCTCGAGGGCCGGGTTGGCTGTAGCTCAGGCTCTATATCGTGGAGTCTGCACTGGGGCCCAGGAGCTGAGGTGTCGACCCAGCCATTCTGCACTAGGAAATCTGGTCTGAAGTGCCGGGTGTGGAACCTCTGCATGCGGGACCCTAGGAGCACGTGAAATTAGACAAAGCACAAAGGATAAAAAAGGTTAGACTTGACTTTATTGCCCAGATTCTATTTTTATCTCCCAGGGATTTTTAATGGGCTTTGCTGGGGACAAACCCCTCCTCTGCCTTTTGTCCCGTTCCTCATTCTTGGAGTGCTGAGGGTGCAGACCCTTCTTCTGTAACTGCTGAGTGCTGAGTTGGGAGCCCTCATACCCTGGGGCGAGGGTCAGAGCTTCTCCCCAGCAGCCTCCCGGTGACGTTGATTGTCCCCAGGACCCCTGCCTCCCTGCTCGTCCACCTGAGCACCAGCATTGGAAGTGTTATAGATTCTAATGACCTTTAAGGGTCCAGGAAAGAGATGTGCAGAGACGCTGTGGGGGCCGGTTTCACCCCGCCCCACATTTGTTCGGCCACCTTAGGCTGACCGTTTCTGCCAGCCTATATGCTCTGACCAGTAGTCTGCGCTTTCTTCAATTAGGCCCCTGAATTAACGTACAAACAGCACCAGGTGTCAGAGCCCTGCCCGCTCAACTCCCAGACAGTCCAGGGTCAGTGGTGATAAGGACCATGATGGCTACTGAGTCAACAGCCTTTTGAAGTAAACAGGAGTACAGCCGGTCTTATTGGCCACCATCATCACGGTGTCTGTAGGCTTTTCTATGGTGACAGTGTGGTATACGGTTCCCCCGCCAAGATTATTAGCTCCCCTCTGGGTGCAGTAAGTCCTGCAAGCAGTAGTCTACTCTTTTGGGACACACTCTTGTTGTTTTATGAGAGAAACTCCAGGTCAAGTGATGTTCACACGAGTCGTCATGGTGCCCTGTTGCCCCCGGTTATCTCTCTGGATGTTGGAGTTGGAGGGCCTCCTCACTCGAGGTCGGTGTGCCCACGGAGCGAACCCTGCAACTTCAGGGCATGGTTGGTGGTTAGGATCACCACGTGGGGTCCTTTTCCCTTAGGAGGGAGGTGGCCTTTTGGGCTGCTGATTTCCAGGTTTTTAGATACCGCCAGTATCTTGGCCAGATGTGGCAGTGGGCCAAGCTCCTTAGTGACCGTAGTTTATCCTACCTGGATGGCATTCTTGCATTGTTCCATTTCAAGTGGTCCCAGTTTTTGCACTAATTCTCCAATGGCGATTCACCTTTCACCGGGAATGTAAAGGTCAAAGGGTTTAGCTAAATTAGGGAGTTCCAGGGCAAGGGTCTGAATTGACTGCTCTTTCCATTCTTGAAAGGCCACTTCTGGATTCTATTCAAAAGGATCATCATCTTTTCCTTTCAGTGTTTCATATAGAGGCCCAGCTAGTAGACTGTAGTTAGGGATCCAGAAGCAGCAAACCCTGGCCTCCCCAGGAACCCCTAAGCTGTCTTCTAGTTTTAGAAAGGGGTAAGGCTGAAAATGGTTTCTTCCCTTTCCTGGGATGGGCTTCTCTGACCTTGTGTGAGAATGAAGCCCAGGCAGGTCACCGCAGTCTGTGATATTTGAGCTTTTTCTTGGACAACTTCTATCCTTTATTGGCTTGGTAGTTCAGAGGCCTCCTTAGTAGGGCTGGCGATCAGAATGTCGTCTGCATATTGAAGGAGGGTTTCCTTTTCCAGAGGTAGAACTTTTAGGTCTTTAGCTAAGCTTTCCCCAAAGACGGTGTGGGAATTTTTGCACCCTTGGGTCCAGACGGCCCGGAAGTATTGTTTTAGTTGTATGTTGAGTCCTGCCACTCACAAGCCAAAATTTCTTGTGACTCTGGGACTAATGGAATACAAAAGAAGGCATCATTGAAGACTAATACAGAATACCATGTCCTGGTGGTTGGTAGAATGACCAGCAAGGTGTAGGAATTAGGAGCAACTGGAGGTATATCCTCAGTGGCTTCACTGACTGTCCTGACATCCTTTACCAGGTCCCCAGCAGCCCATGGGGCTCTCGTGGTCAGACCAATCCCAGAATATGGAGCTCACCTGGGCAGGTACCCCACCCCCACCCCAGCCCACGGGGCTCTCGTGGTCAGGCCCCTCCCAGGATACAGAGCTACCCTTGCAGGTACCGTGGCAGGGCTGGGCACACAGGAACCGTGCACATAGCCCTCATTGCAGAGCACCCCCAGCTCACCAGTCGCTCAGAGCTGACACAGAGCACCTCAGAGCAGGACTTGAACTAACAAACAGCAGCTGCGACAGGTCTGTGTCCCTGGGCATCACTCCGTGAGGCCTCCCTCCACCTGGTCTTCCAGAGACTTCCACTGCACCCGGGGCACCAGGCCTCTGTCTCCAACCACCACCCACCCCTCCTCTCCCTGACTCCTGGGTTCCTCTCATTAGGAGAGGGTTTTCTTGAAGTTGTCTCCCACTCATGGGCCAGATAAAATGATTAGAAAACAAGCCAAAGCTGCAGCCCCTTGTCTATCCTGACTCTCAGGAGCCCACACCTGTTCCTTGGACCTGGCCGGTTCAGCAAGTTCCATTTTCTGCAACTGTGAGTCCCTGAGGGGTGATGATTGGCTGACCTGGGCAGCCTTACCGTGCCGGCCAGCCCTCCCCAGGTGTGCCTGGGTTGAGATCAATATAAATACCACTCCAGGCAGCAAGAGCCCCTGCAGCCGTGCCTGACACCATTTTCTCTGCCCTGTCAGCAGTCTCGGGGCTGGGCTGGTGGGAGGGAGTGAGAGGCCACGGCTTTGTGGGTGGCCCAGTGTGAGTGGGGCTCTGCTGGACTTTCTGCAGCAGTTGCCAGGCTGCCACCTGCTAAAGAAGAGGATGTGTCACCCATACCTGCTGCTGGAATTTCTCCCTGGGCAGAGGTGAGGAAGGAAAAAAGCAGTGGGGGCAGGGACAGGACGGGTATCTCAGGCAGGGAAATGGAAATCTTCCAGAAGAGCACCCAGGGCCAGGACCATCCTGGCTGGCCTGCAGGCACCAAGTCGGCCGGCATGCTGTCACTCGTGTGGATCTATGGCCCTTCCTCTAGGCTTTCAAGTCCTTGTATATATTCAGGTGTTTTACCTGGGACGGGTGGGAATAGTTCAGCAGCAACTGGCCTGGGGCTCAACTCACGTTTACTCACAGATGCCTCGGCACGGTGCCCCAGCTTTGCAATGAGGACGCTTGTTGCGTGGGGGCTGCTGGCTGAATGGGAGATGATTCCCCACCACTGACCAACTTCAGAATTGTTTACAACTGGAGCAAGTGCCCTGATACGGTTTTCCTCTGTGTAACTGGTGGGTTCTGTGTTTTTTTCTCTTTTTCGTTTTTGGTTCAAGGTAGATTTTATTCCTCTTTTTTGTATTTACAGATATAAGCATGGAAATAATTTATTCATATAAATACATGTAAGTGCAGGGAATAATTGTTTTTTCTGTTTTATTTTTTAAATTTTATTTCTTTTTAATTTTGAACTTTATTTTATATTTTTATACAGCAGGTTCTTATTGGTTATCTATTTTATACATATAAATGTATACATGCCAATCCCAGTCTCTCAACTCCTCCCACCACCACCCCCCCAACAGCTTTCCCCCCTTGTTGTCCATACGTTTGTTGTCTACATCTGTTGCTCTATTTATGCCTTGCAAAATGGTTAATCTGTACAGTTTTTCTAGGTTCCACATATATGCATGAATATACAAGATTTGTTTTTCTCTTTCTGACTTACTTCACTCTGTATGACAGTCTCTAGATCCATCGACGTCTCTACAAATGACCCAATTTCATTCCTTTTCATGGCTTAGTAATATTCCATTTTATATATGTACCACAGCTTTATGCATTCGTCTGTCTGTGGGCATTTAGGTTGCTTCCATTACCTCGATATTGTAAATAGTGATGCAATGAACATTGCGGTGAATGACTCTTTTTGATTTATGGTTTTGTCTGGGTATATGTCCAGTACTGGGATTGCTGTATCATATGGTAATTCTATTGTTAGTTTCTTAAGAAATTCCATATTGTTCTCCATAATGACTGTATCAATTTATATTCCCAACAATAGTGGAAGAGGGTTCCTTTTCTCCACATCCTTTCCAGCATTTTTTGTTTGTAGATTTTCTATGATGTTTATTCTACCAGGTGTGAGGTGATACCTCATTGTTGAATCCATTTCGTTGAGCAAGGGGTAGGTCTTGTCTATTACATATTTGGCTTATGGAACGGTATCTGTGCTAATTTCAAACTCTGCTTTTATGCAGCACCCCAACTCACCTTCCCCCTTAAGCAGGCATAAGTTGGTTTTCTAAACTTGAGACCCTGTTCTGTTTTGTAATGCAGTTCATGTGTAGCCAAGTTCACATTCCGTGTATTAGTGATACCTTATGATGTTTCTTTTTCTGTGTCACTTATTTCACGTAGAATCATCGTGCCTCAATCCACTCATTATGCTGGTACGGGTCTGGTGACATAGATTTCACTGCTGAGTGGTATTCTGTTGTACATAAGTACCGCAAATTCTTTATCCATTATTTGCTCTCTGGGATATTTAACTTGTGCCGTAGAAGAGATTTCTGTAAAAAGAGCCGTCCCAAATTTAGGGGTGGCTGTGTCTTTTTGATTTTAATTTCCTTAAGCTATAGGACCATAAGTGGAAGTGCCCTAGGCTCTGTTGCTTTGTTTTTTAGATGTTTCAGGAAACACCATACACTTCACCCGAGTGTCTGTTGGCAATTTCCATCCCGCCCATCAGCATAACAAGGCTCCCAATAATCCATGGCCTGTTCTGCCTTTCTGGATTTTACACTTTTTTCAGATGGCCCTTTTGACCGGGGGGAAGTGAGACTTCATTGTAGTGCAATTTCCTTTGCAAGCTTGCTTGGTTGGCCAAAAAGGGCGTATGCATTTTTTACTGAATATATTCAGGAAAAAACGCATACGCCCTTTTTGGCCAAGTGCATCATTGTGGACGTTCTGCCTCTTTTCTTATGCTTTCAATGCAATTCCAGTCTACCTCCTGAAATCGGTTTCCTGCAATTCTGCCCCGCTTTCAAGTCCTCTTGGCAGCCTTACTTCAGTATATTTTTGGACGATAGCTGTCATTTATAACTCTGCAGGTTTGTGAATTACAGTGCCCCTGAGCTCCTTTCTTCAACTCGCTTTCTTTTGAGCTGGCCGCAACACCGCAGGATGGCTTCAGGCCCTAATCTGGTTCCGGCACGGCACGCTGAGCCTTTGGTTATTTCCTCTTCCTGGTGGGAAATGAGAGTTAAATTTGCCCGTCCAGACACCTCCAGCTAGTCTCTCATTGGTTCTCCCTATTCCTGTTCATCTTCCGCAGAAATTGCAAACTGGGCCAAACAGGAGGTTAAAGGCGCTGACTCTCCAAGTTGGGAGAGTGTTAGTAAAGCGTCTGGAATATTGCACCCGAGTACCAGGGGACGAAAACTGAGACATATTTGAACACGTCTCCCGATCACACGGTTGATCATACTCTGGGTTCCACATGCATGTTTTAGCTGAAGGAAGAATACCTTAAACCTGGAGAGTTGAGACCCGTGGAATGGGTACCATGCAATATGACTTCAAAGGGTCTTCATTTGCTCACCGAACCTCTCCAATCCTATCACTGCTGCATTTATGCCCCAGTACACACGCTTCATTCTCTTTCGGTGACATAGCAATCCCTAGGTTTTAAGATACTTACTAGTCAGGTACATTCTTAGGCGTTTAATATGCGGTGTTGAGTCCATTTCGTTGAGCAAGGAGTAGCTCTTGTCTATTCCATATTTGGCTTAAGGAACTTTATCTGTGCTCATTTCAATCTCTGGTTTTATGCAGCACCCCAACTCACCTTTCCCCTTAAGCAAGCATAAGTTGGTTTTCTAAATTTGAGACCCTGTTCTGTTTTGGAATTCAGTTCCTGTGTAGCCAAGTTTTCATTCCGTGTATTAGTGATATCTTATGATGTTTCTTTTTCTGTGTGACTTATTTCAGTTAGAATCATCGTACCTGAATCCACTCATTATGCTGCTACGGGCTTGATGACATAGATTTCATTGCTGAGTGATACTGCATTGTACGTAAGAACCACAAGTTCTTTATCCATTTTTCACTTTCTGTGATATTGAACTTGTACGGTAAACGAGGTTCTTGTAAACAGAGGCGTCCCAAACTTTGGGGTTGGTGTGTCTTTTTGATTTTAATTTCCCTAAGCTATAGGACCATAAGTGGAAGTGCCCTAGGCTCTGTTGCTTTGTTTTTTAGATGTTTCAGGAAACACCATACACTTGTCCCGAGTGTCTGTTGGCAATTTACATCCCACCCATCAGCATAACAAGGCTCCCAGTTCTCCATGGCCTGTCCTGCCTTTCTGGATTTTACACTTTTTTCAGATGGCCCTTTTGACCGGGGGGAAGTGAGACTTCATTGCAGTGAAGATTTCCTTTGCAAGTTTGCTTGGTTGGCCAAAAAGGGCGTATGCGTTTTTTCCTGAATATATTCAGGAAAAAACGCATACGCCCTTTTTGGCCAAGTGCATCATTGTGGACGTTCTGCCTCTTTTCCTATGCTTTCAATGCAATTTCAGTCTACCTCCTGAAATCGGGTTCCTGCAATTCTGCCCCGCTTTCAAGTCCTCTAGGCAGCCTTACTTCAATATATTTTTGGACGATAGCTGTCATTTATAACTCTGCAGGTTTGTGAATTACAGTGCCCCTGAGCTCCTTTCTTCAACTCGCTTTCTTGTGAGCTGGCCGCAACAACGCAGAATGGTTTCAGGCCCCAATCTGGTTCCGGCACGGCACGCTGAGCCTTTGGTTTATTCCTCTTCCCTGTGGGAAATGAGAGTTAAATTTGCCCGTCCAGACACCTCCAGCTAGTCTCTCATTGGTTCTCCCTATTCCTGTTCATCTTCTGCAGAAATTGTAAACTGGGCCAAACAGGAGGTTAAAGGCACTCTCCAAGTCGGGAGAGTGTCAGTAAACTGTCTGGAATGTTGCACCCGAGTACCAGGGGATGAAAACTGAGACATATTTGAACACGTCTCCCGATCACAGGGTGGATCATACTCTGGGTTCCACATGCATGTTTTAGCTGAAGGAAGAATACCTTAAACCTGGGTAACTGAAACCCGTGGAATGGGTACCATGCAATATGACTTCAAAGGGTCTTCATTTGCTCACCAAACCTCTCCAATCCTATCACTGCTGCGTTTATGCCCCTGTACACACGCTTGATTCTCTTTCGGAGACATAGCAATCCATAGGTTTTAAGATACTTACTAGTCAGGTACATTCTTAGGCGTTTAATATGGGGTGTTGAGTCCATTTCATTGAGCAAGGAGTAGCTCTTGTCTATTCCATATTTGGCTTAAGGAACTTTATCTGTGCTCATTTCAATCTCTGGTTTTATGCAGCACCCCAACTCACCTTTCCCCTTAAGCAAGCATAAGTTGGTTTTCTAAATTTGAGACCCTGTTCTGTTTTGGAATTCAGTTCCTGTGTAGCCAAGTTTACATTCCGTGTATTAGTGATATCTTATGATGTTTCTTTTTCTGTGTGACTTATTTCAGTTAGAATCATCGTACCTGAATCCACTCATTATGCTGCTACGGGCCTGATGACATAGATTTCATTGCTGAGTGATACTGCATTCTACGTAAGTACCACAAGTTCTTTATCCATTTTTCACTTTCTGTGATATTGAACTTGTACGGTAAACGAGGTTCTTGTAAACAGAGGCGTCCCAAACTTTGGGGTTGGTGTGTCTTTTTTATTTTAATTTCCCTAAGCTATAGGACCATAAGTGGAAGTGCCCTAGGCTCTGTTGCTTTGTTTTTTAGATGTTTCAGGAAACACCATACACTTGTCCCGAGTGTCTGTTGGCAATTTACATCCCACCCATCAGCATAACAAGGCTCCCAGTTCTCCATGGCCTGTCCTGCCTTTCTGGATTTTACACTTTTTTCAGATGGCCCTTTTGACCGGGGGGAAGTGAGACTTCATTGCAGTGAAGATTTCCTTTGCAAGTTTGCTTGGTTGGCCAAAAAGGGCGTATGCGTTTTTTCCTGAATATATTCAGGAAAAAACGCATACGCCCTTTTTGGCCAAGTGCATCATTGTGGACGTTCTGCCTCTTTTCCTATGCTTTCAATGCAATTCCAGTCTACCTCCTGAAATCGGTTTCCTGCAATTCTGCCCCGCTTTCAAGTCCTCTTGGCAGCCTTACTTCAGTCTATTTTTGGACGATAGCTGTCATTTATAACTCTGCAGGTTTGTGAATTACAGTGCCCCTGAGCTCCTTTCTTCAACTCGCTTTCTTTTGAGCTGGCCGCAACACCGCAGGATGGCTTCAGGCCCTAATCTGGTGCCGGCATGGCACGCTGAGCCTTTGGTTATTTCCTCTTCCTCGTGGGAAATGAGGGTTAAATTTGCCCGTCCAGACACCTCCAGCTAATCTCTCATTGGTTCTCCGTATTCCTGTTCATCTTCCGCAGAAATTGCAAACTGGGCCAAACAGGAGGTTAAAGGGACTGACTCTCCAAGTGGGGAGAGTGTTAGTAAAGCGTCTGGAATGTTGCACCCGAGTACCAGGGGAGGAAAACTGAGACATATTTGAACACGTCTCCCGTTCACACGGTTGATCATACTCTGGGTTTCACATGCATGTTTTAGCTGAAGGAAGAATACCTTAAACCTGGAGAGTTGAGACCCGTGGAATGGGTACCATGCAATATGACTTCAAAGGGTCTTCATTTGCTCACCGAACCTCTCCAATCCTATCACTGCTGTGTTTATGCCCCTGTACACACGCTTGATTCTCTTTTGGAGACATAGCAATCCATAGGTTTTAAGATACTTACTAGTCAGGTACATTCTTAGGCGTTTAATATGGGGTGTTGTGTCCATTTCATTGAGCAAGGAGTAGCTCTTGTCTATTCCATATTTGGCTTAAGGAACTTTATCTGTGCTCATTTCAATCTCTGGTTTTATGCAGCACCCCAACTCACCTTTCCCCTTAAGCAAGCATAAGTTGGTTTTCTAAATTTGAGACCCTGTTCTGTTTTGGAATTCAGTTCCTGTGTAGCCAAGTTTACATTCCGTGTATTAGTGATATCTTATGATGTTTCTTTTTCTGTGTGACTTATTTCAGTTAGAATCATCATACCTGAATCCACTCATTGTGCTGCTAAGAGCCTGATGACATAGATTTCATTGCTGAGTGATACTGCATTGTACGTAAGTACCACAAGTTCTTTATCCATTTTTCACTTTCTGTGATATTGAACTTGTACGGTAAACGAGGTTCTTGTAAACAGAGGCGTCCCAAACTTTGGGGTGGCTGTGTCTTTTTGATTTTAATTTCCCTAAGCTATAGGACCATAAGTGGAAGTGCCCTAGGCTCTGTTGCTTTGTTTTTTAGATGTTTCAGGAAACACCATACACTACTCCCGAGTGTCTGTTGGCAATTTACATCCCGCCCATCAGCATAACAAGGCTCCCAGTTCTCCATGGCCTGTCCTGCCTTGCTGGATTTTACACTTTTTTCAGATGGCCCTTTTGACCGGGGGGAAGTGAGACTTCATTGTAGTGCAGATTTCCTTTGCAAGTTTCCTTGGTTGGCCAAAAAGTGCGTATGCGTTTTTTCCTGAATATATTCAGGAAAAAACGCATACGCCCTTTTTGGCCAAGTGCATCATTGTGGACGTTCTGCCTCTTTTCCTATGCTTTCAATGCAATTCCAGTCTACCTCCTGAAATCGGGTGCCTGCAATTCTGCCCCGCTTTCAAGTCCTCTAGGCAGCCTTACTTCAATATATTTTTGGACGATAGCTGTCATTTATAACTCTGCAGGTTTGTGAATTACAGTGCCCCTGAGCTCCTTTCTTCAACTCGCTTTCTTGTGAGCTGGCCGCAACAACGCAGAATGGCTTCAGGCCCCAATCTGGTTCCGGCACGGCACGCTGAGCCTTTGGTTTACTCCTCTTCCCTGTGGGAAATGAGAGTTAAATTTGCCCGTCCAGACACCTCCAGCTAGTCTCTCATTGGTTCTCCCTATTCCTGTTCATCTTCTGCAGAAATTGTAAACTGGGCCAAACAGGAGGTTAAAGGCACTCTCCAAGTCGGGAGAGTGTCAGTAAACTGTCTGGAATGTTGCACCCGAGTACCAGGGGAGGAAAACTGAGACATATTTGAACACGTCTCCCGTTCACACGGTTGATCATACTCTGGGTTTCACATGCATGTTTTAGCTGAAGGAAGAATACCTTAAACCTGGGTAGTTGAAACCAGTGGAATGGGTACCATGCAATATGACTTCAAAGGGTCTTCATTTGCTCACCGAACCTCTCCAATCCTATCACTGCTGCGTTTATGCCCCTGTACACATGCTTGATTCTCTTTCGGAGACATAGCAATCCATAGGTTTTAAGATACTTACTAGTCAGGTACATTCTTAGGCGTTTAATATGCGGTGTTGAGTCCATTTCGTTGAGCAAGGAGTAGCTCTTGTCTATTCCATATTTGGCTTAAGGAACTTTATCTGTGCTCATTTCAATCTCTGGTTTTATGCAGCACCCCAACTCACCTTTCCCCTTAAGCAAGCATAAGTTGGTTTTCTAAATTTGAGACCCTGTTCTGTTCTGTAATTCAGTTCCTGTGTAGCCAAGTTTACATTCCGTGTATTACTGATATCTTATGATGTTTCTTTTTCTGTGTGTCTTATTTCAGTTAGAATCATCATACCTGAATCCACTCATTGTGCTGCTAAGGGCCTGATGACATAGATTTCATTGCTGAGTGATATTGCTTTGTAAGTAAATACCACAACTTCTTTATCCATTTTTCACTTTCTGCGATGTTGAACTTGTACTGTAAACGAGGTTCTTGTAAACAGAGGCGTCCCAAACTTTGGGGTGGCTGTGTCTTTTTTATTTTAATTTCCCTAAGCTATAGGACCATAAGTGGAAGTGCCCTAGGCTCTGTTGCTTTGTTTTTTAGATGTTTCAGGAAACACCATACACTTCTCCCGAGTGTCTGTTGGCAATTTCCATCCCGCCCATCAGCATAACAAGGCTCCCAGTTCTCCATGGCCTGTCCTGCCTTTCTGGATTTTACACTTTTTTCAGATGGCCCTTTTGACCGGGGGGAAGTGAGACTTCATTGTAGTGCAGATTTCCTTTGCAAGCTTGCTTGGTTGGCCAAAAAGTGCGTATGCGTTTTTTCCTGAATATATTCAGGAAAAAACGCATACGCCCTTTTTGGCCAAGTGCATCATTGTGGACGTTCTGCCTCTTTTCCTATGCTTTCAATGCAATTCCAGTCTACCTCCTGAAATCGGTTTCCTGCAATTCTGCCCCGCTTTCAAGTCCACTTGGCAGCCTTACTTCAGTATATTTTTGGACGATAGCTGTCATTTATAACTCTGCAGGTTTGTGAATTACAGTGCCCCTGAGCTCCTTTCTTCAACTCGCTTTCTTGTGAGCTGGCCGCAACACCGCAGGATGGCTTCAGGCCCTAATCTGGTTCCGGCACGGCACGCTGAGCCTTTGGTTAATTCCTCTTCCTGGTGGGAAATGAGAGTTAAATTTGCCCGTCCAGACACCTCCAGCTAGTCTCTTATTGGTTCTCGCTATTCCTGTTCATCTTCCGCAGAAATTGCAAACTGGGCCAAACAGGAGGTTAAAGGGACTGACTCTCCAAGTCGGGAGAGTGTTAGTAAAGCGTCTGGAATGTTGCACCCGAGTACCAGGGTACGAAAACTGAGACATATTTGAACACGTCTCCCGATCACATGGTTGATCATACTCTAGGTTCCACATGCATGTTTTAGCTGAAGGAAGAATACCTTAAACCTGGGTAGTTGAAACCCGTGGAATGGGTACCATGCAATATGACTTCAAAGGGTCTTCATTTGCTCACCGAACCTCTCCAATCCTATCACTGCTGCGTTTATGCCCCTGTACACATGCTTGATTCTCTTTCGGAGACATAGCAATCCATAGGTTTTAAGATACTTACTAGTCAGGTACATTCTTAGGCGTTTAATATGCGGTGTTGAGTCCATTTCGTTGAGCAAGGAGTAGCTCTTGTCTATTCCATATTTGGCTTAAGGAACTTTATCTGTGCTCATTTCAATCTCTGGTTTTATGCAGCACCCCAACTCACCTTTCCCCTTAAGCAAGCATAAGTTGGTTTTCTAAATTTGAGACCCTGTTCTGTTCTGTAATTCAGTTCCTGTGTAGCCAAGTTTACATTTCGTGTATTACTGATATCTTATGATGTTTCTTTTTCTGTGTGACTTATTTCAGTTAGAATCATCATACCTGAATCCACTCATTGTGCTGCTAAGTGCCTGATGACATAGATTTCATTGCTGAGTGATACTGCATTGTACGTAAGTACCACAAGTTCTTTATCCATTTTTCACTTTCTGTGATATTGAACTTGTACGGTAAACGAGGTTCTTGTAAACAGTGGCGTCCCAAACTTTGGGGTGCCTGTGTCTTTTTGATTTTAATTTCCCTAAGCTATAGGACCATAAGTGGAAGTGCCCTAGGCTCTGTTGCTTTGTTTTTTAGATGTTTCAGGAAACACCATACACTTCTCCCGAGTGTCTGTTGGCAATTTCCATCCCGCCCATCAGCATAACAAGGCTCCCAGTTCTCCATGGCCTGTCCTGCCTTTCTGGATTTTACACTTTTTTCAGATGGCCCTTTTGACCAGGGGGAAGTGAGACTTCATTGTAGTGCAGATTTCCTTTGCAAGTTTGCTTGGTTGGCCAAAAAGGGCGTATGCGTTTTTTCCTGAATATATTCAGGAAAAAACGCATACGCCCTTTTTGGCCAAGTGCATCATTGTGGACGTTCTGCCTCTTTTCCTATGCTTTCAATGCAATTCCAGTCTACCTCCTGAAATCGGTTTCCTGCAATTCTGCCCCGCTTTCAAGTCCTCTTGGCAGCCTTACTTCAGTCTATTTTTGGACGATAGCTGTCATTTATAACTGTGCAGGTTTGTGAATTACAGTGCCCCTGAGCTCCTTTCTTCAACTCGCTTTCTTTTGAGCTGGCCGCAACACCGCAGGATGGCTTCAGGCCCTAATCTGGTTTCGACACAACACGTTGAGCCTTTGGTTATTTCCTCTTCCTGGTGGGAAATGAGAGTTAAATTTGCCCGTCCAGACACCTCCAGCTAGTCTCTCATTGATTCTCCCTATTCCTGTTCATCTTCCGCAGAAATTGCAAACTGGGCCAAACAGGAGGTTAAAGGCGCTGACTGTCCAAGTGGGGAGAGTGTTAGTAAAGCATCTGGAATGTTGCACCCGAGTACCAGGGGAGGAAAAGTGAGACATATTTGAACACGTCTCCAGTTCACATGGTTGATCATACTCTGGGTTCCACATGCATGTTTTAGCTGAAGGAAGAATACCTTAAACCTGGAGAGTTGAGACCCGTGGAATGGGTACCATGCAATATGACTTCAAAGGGTCTTCATTTGCTCACCGAACCTCTCCAATCCTATCACTGCTGTGTTTATACCCCTGTACACACGCTTGATTCTCTTTTGGAGACATAGCAATCTATAGGTTTTAAGATACTTACTAGTCAGGTACATTCTTAGGCGTTTAATATGGGGTGTTGAGTCCATTTCGTTGAGCAAGGAGTAGCTCTTGTCTATTCCATATTTGGCTTAAGGAACTTTATCTGTGCTCATTTCAATCTCTGGTTTTATGCAGCACCCCAACTCACCTTTCCCCTTAAGCAAGCATAAGTTGGTTTTCTAAATTTGAGACCCTGTTCTGTTTTGGAATTCAGTTCCTGTGTAGCCAAGTTTACATTCCGTGTATTAGTGATATCTTATGATGTTTCTTTTTCTGTGTGACTTATTTCAGTTAGAATCATCGTACCTGAATCCACTCATTATGCTGCTAGGGGCCTGATGACATAGATTTCATTGTTGAGTGATACTGCATTGTACGTAAGTACCACAATTTCTTTATCCATTTTTCACTTTCTGTGATACTGAAGTTGTACGGTAAACGAGGTTCTTGTAAACAGAGGCGTCCCAAACTTTGGGGTGGCTGTGTCTTTTTTATTTTAATTTCCCTAAGCTATAGGACCATAAGTGGAAGTGCCCTAGGCTCTGTTGCTTTGTTTTTTAGATGTTTCAGGAAACACCATACACTTCTCCCGAGTGTCTGTTGGCAATTTCCATCCCGCCCATCAGCATAACAAGGCTCCCAGTTCTCCATGGCCTGTCCTGCCTTTCTGGATTTTACACTTTTTTCAGATGGCCCTTTTGACCGGGGGGAAGTGAGACTTCATTGTAGTGCAGATTTCCTTTGCAAGTTTGCTTGGTTGGCCAAAAAGGGCGTATGCGTTTTTTCCTGAATATATTCAGGAAAAAACGCATACGCCCTTTTTGGTCAAGTGCATCATTGTGGACGTTCTGCCTCTTTTCCTATGCTTTCAATGCAATTCCAGTCTACCTCCTGAAATCGGTTTCCTGCAATTCTGCCCGCTTTCAAGTCCTCTTGGCAGGCTTACTTCAGTCTATTTTTGGACGATAGCTGTCGTTTATAACTCTGCAGGTTTGTGAATTACAGTGCCCCTGAGCTCTTTTCTTCAACTCGCTTTCTTTTGAGCTGGCCGCAACACCGCAGGATGGCTTCAGGCCCTAATCTGGTTCCGGCACGGCACGCTGAGCCTTTGGTTATTTCCTCTTCCTGGTGGGAAATGAGAGTTAAATTTTCCCGTCCAGACACCTCCAGCTAGTCTCTCATTGGTTCTCCCTATTCCTGTTCATCTTCCGCAGAAATTGCAAACTGGGCCAAACAGGAGGTTAAAGGGACTGACTCTCCAAGTCGGGAGAGTGTTAGTAAAGCGTCTGGAATGTTGCACCCGAGTACCAGGGTACGAAAACTGAGACATATTTGAACACGTCTCCCGATCACATGGTTGATCATACTCTAGGTTCCACATGCATGTTTTAGCTGAAGGAAGAATACCTTAAACCTGGGTAGTTGAAACCCATGGAATGGGTACCATGCAATATGACTTCAAAGGGTCTTCATTTGCTCACCGAACCTCTCCAATCCTATCACTGCTGCGTTTATGCCCCTGTACACATGCTTGATTCTCTTTCGGAGACATAGCAATCCATAGGTTTTAAGATACTTACTAGTCAGGTACATTCTTAGGCGTTTAATATGCGGTGTTGAGTCCATTTCGTTGAGCAAGGAGTAGCTCTTGTCTATTCCATATTTGGCTTAAGGAACTTTATCTGTGCTCCTTTCAATCTCTGGTTTTATGCAGCACCCCAACTCACCTTTCCCCTTAAGCAAGCATAAGTTGGTTTTCTAAATTTGAGACCCTGTTCTGTTCTGTAATTCAGTTCCTGTGTAGCCAAGTTTACATTCCGTGTATTAGTGATCTCTTATGATGTTTCTTTTTCTGTGTGACTTATTTCAGTTAGAATCATCATACCTGAATCCACTCATTGTGCTGCTAAGAGCCTGATGACATAGATTTCATTGCTGAGTGACATTGCTTTTTAAGTAAATACCACAACTTCTTTATCCATTTTTCACTTTCTGCGATGTTGAACTTGTACTGTAAACGAGGTTCTTGTAAACAGAGGCGTCCCAAACTTTGGGGTGGCTGTGTCTTTTTGATTTTAATTTCCCTAAGCTATAGGACCATAAGTGGAAGTGCCCTAGGTCTGTTGCTTTGTTTTTTAGATGTTTCTGGAAACACCATGCACTTCTCCCGAGTGTCTGTTGGCAATTTCCAACCCGCCCATCAGCATAACAAGGGTCCCAGTTCTCCATGGCCTGTCCTGCCTTTCTGGATTTTACACTTTTTTCAGATGGCCCTTTTGACCGGGGGAAAGTGAGACTTCATTGTAGTGCAGATTTCCTTTGCAAGCTTGCTTGGTTGGCCAAAAAGTGCGTATGCATTTTTTCCTGAATATATTCAGGAAAAAACGCATACGCCCTTTTTGGCCAAGTGCATCATTGTGGACGTTCTGCCTCTTTTCCTATGCTTTCAATGCAATTCCAGTCTACCTCCTGAAATCAGTTTCCTGCAATTCTGCCCCGCTTTCAAGTCCTCTTGGCAGCCTTACTTCAGTCTATTTTTGGACGATAGCTGTCATTTATAACTGTGCAGGTTTGTGAATTACAGTGCCCCTGAGCTCCTTTCTTCAACTCGCTTTCTTTTGAGCTGGCCGCAACACCGCAGGATGGCTTCAGGCCCTAATCTGGTTTCGGCACGGCACGCTGAGCCTTTGGTTATTTCCTCTTCCTGGTGGGAAATGAGAGTTAAATTTGCCCGTCCAGACACCTCCAGCTAGTCTCTCATTGGTTCTCCCTATTCCTGTTCATCTTCCGCAGAAATTGCAAACTGGGCCAAACAGGAGGTTAAAGGCGCTGACTGTCCAAGTGGGGAGAGTGTTAGTAAAGCATCTGGAATGTTGCACCCGAGTACCAGGGGAGGAAAATTGAGACATATTTGAACACGTCTCCAGTTCACATGGTTGATCATACTCTGGGTTGCACATGCATGTTTTAGCTGAAGGAAGAATACCTCAAACCTGGAGAGTTGAGACCCGTGGAATGGGTACCATGCAATATGACTTCAAAGGGTCTTCATTTGCTCACCGAACCTCTCCAATCCTATCACTGCTGTGTTTATACCCCTGTACACACGCTTGATTCTCTTTTGGAGACATAGCAATCCATAGGTTTTAAGATACTTACTAGTCAGGTACATTCTTAGGCGTTTAATATGGGGTGTTGAGTCCATTTCGTTGAGCAAGGAGTAGCTCTTGTCTATTCCATATTTGGCTTAAGGAACTTTATCTGTGCTCATTTCAATCTCTGGTTTTATGCAGCACCCTAACTCACCTTTCCCCTTAAGCAAGCATAAGTTGGTTTTCTAAATTTGAGACCCTGTTCTGTTTTGGAATTCAGTTCCTGTGTAGCCAAGTTTACATTCCGTGTATTAGTGATATCCTATGATGTTTCTTTTTCTGTGTGACTTATTTCAGTTAGAATCATCGTACCTGAATCCACTCATTGTGCTGCTAAGAACCTGATGACATAGATTTCATTGCTGAGTGATATTGCTTTGTAAGTAAATACCACAACTTCTTTATCCATTTTTCACTTTCTGCGATGTTGAACTTGTACTGTAAACGAGGCTCTTGTAAACAGAGGCGTCCCAAACTTTGGGGTGGCTGTGTCTTTTTTATTTTAATTTCCCTAAGCTATAGGACCATAAGTGGAAGTGCCCTAGGCTCTGTTGCTTTGTTTTTTAGATGTTTCAGGAAACACCATACACTTCTCACGAGTGTCTGTTGGCAATTTCCATCCCGCCCATCAGCATAACAAGGCTCCCAGTTCTCCATGGCCTGTCCTGCCTTTCTGGATTTTACACTTTTTTCAGATGCCCCTTTTGACCGGGGGGAAGTGAGACTTCATTGTAGTGCAGATTTCCTTTGCAAGCTTGCTTGGTTGGCCAAAAAGGGCGTATGCGTTTTTTCCTGAATATATTCAGGAAAAAACGCATACGCCCTTTTTGGCCAAGTGCATCATTGTGGACGTTCTGCCTCTTTTCCTATGCTTTCAATGCAATTCCAGTCTACCTCCTGAAATCGGTTTCCTGCAATTCTGCTCCACTTTCAAGTACTCTTGGCAGCCTTACTTCAGTATATTTTTGGACGATAGCTGTCATTTATAACTCTGCAGGTTTGTGAATTACAGTGCCCCTGAGCTCCTTTCTTCAACTCGCTTTCTTGTGAGCTGGCCGCAACACCGCAGGATGGCTTCAGGCCCTAATCTGGTTCCGGCACGGCACGCTGAGCCTTTGGTTAATTCCTCTTCCTGGTGGGAAATGAGAGTTAAATTTGCCCGTCCAGACACCTCCAGCTAGTCTCTCATTGGTTCTCCCTATTCCTGTTCATCTTCCGCAGAAATTGCAAACTGGGCCAAACAGGAGGTTAAAGGCGCTGACTCTCCAAGTGGGGAGAGTGTTAGTAAAGTGTCTGGAATGTTGCACCCGAGTACCAGGGGAGGAAAACTGAGACATATTTGAACACGTCTCCCGTTCACACGGTTGATCATACTCTGGGTTCCACATGCATGTTTTAGCTGAAGGAAGAATACCTTAAACCTGGAGAGTTGAGACCCGTGGAATGGGTACCATGCAATATGACTTCAAAGGGTCTTCATTTGCTCACCGAACCTCTCCAATCCTATCACTGCTGCATTTATGCCCCTGTACACATGCTTGATTCTCTTTTGGAGACATAGCAATCCATAGGTTTTAAGATACTTACTAGTCAGGTACATTCTTAGGCGTTTAATATGGGGTGTTGAGTCCATTTCGTTGAGCAAGGAGTAGCTCTTGTCTATTCCATATTTGGCTTAAGGAACTTTATCTGTGCTCATTTCAATCTCGGGTTTTATGCAGCACCCCAACTCACCTTTCCCCTTAAGCAAGCATAAGTTGGTTTTCTAAATTTGAGACCCTGTTCTGTTTTGGAATTCAGTTCCTGTGTAGCCAAGTTTACATTCCGTGTATTAGTGATATCTTATGATGTTTCTTTTGCTGTGTGACTTATTTCAGTTAGAATCATCGTACCTGAATCCACTCATTATGCTGCTACGGGCCTGATGACATAGATTTCATTGCTGAGTGATACTGCATTGTACGTAAGTACCACAAGTTCTTTATCCATTTTTCACTTTCTGTGATATTGAACTTGTACGGTAAACGAGGTTCTTGTAAACAGAGGCGTCCCAAACTTTGGGGTGGCTGTGTCTTTTTGATTTTAATTTCCCTAAGCTATAGGACCATAAGTGGAAGTGCCCTAGGCTCTGTTGCTTTGGTTTTTAGATGTTTCAGGAAACACCATACACTTCTCCCGAGTGTCTGTTGGCAATTTCCATCCCGCCCATCAGCATAACAAGGCTCCCAGTTCTCCATGGCCTGTCCTGCCTTTCTGGATTTTACACTTTTTTCAGATGGCCCTTTTGACCGGGGGGAAGTGAGACTTCATTGTAGTGCAGATTTCCTTTGCAAGCTTGCTTGGTTGGCCAAAAAGGGCGTATGCGATTTTTCCTGAATATATTCAGGAAAAAACGCATACGCCCTTTTTGGCCAAGTGCATCATTGTGGACGTTCTGCCTCTTTTCCTATGCTTTCAATGCAATTCCAGTCTACCTCCTGAAATCGGTTTCCTGCAATTCTGCCCCGCTTTCAAGTCCTCTTGGCAGCCTTACTTCAGTCTATTTTTGGACGATAGCTGTCATTTATAACTCTGCAGGTTTGTGAATTACAGTGCCCCTGAGCTCCTTTCTGCAACTCGCTTTCTTGTGACCTGGCCGCAACAGCGCAGGATGGCTTCAGGCCCTAATCTGGTTCCGGCACAGCACGCTGAGCCTTTGGTTATTTCCTCTTCCTGGTGGGAAATGAGAGTTAAATTTGCCCGTCCAGACACCTCCAGCTAGTCTCTCATTGGTTCTCCCTATTCCTGTTCATCTTCCGCAGAAATTGCAAACTGGGCCAAACAGGAGGTTAAAGGCGCTGACTCTCAAAGTGGGGAGAGTGTTAGTAAAGCGTCTGGAATGTTGCACCCGAGTACCAGGGTACGAAAACTGAGACATATTTGAACACGTCTCCCGATCACATGGTTGATCATACTCTAGGTTCCACATGCATGTTTTAGCTGAAGGAAGAATACCTTAAACCTGGGTAGTTGAAACCCGTGGAATGGGTACCATGCAATATGACTTCAAAGGGTCTTCATTTGCTCACCGAACCTCTCCAATCCTATCACTGCTGCGTTTATGTCCCTGTACACATGCTTGATTCTCTTTCGGAGACATAGCAATCCATAGGTTTTAAGATACTTACTAGTCAGGTACATTCTTAGGCGTTTAATATGCGGTGTTGAGTCCATTTCGTTGAGCAAGGAGTAGCTCTTGTCTATTCCATATTTGGCTTAAGGAACTTTATCTGTGCTCCTTTCAATCTCTGGTTTTATGCAGCACCCCAACTCACCTTTACCCTTAAGCAAGCATAAGTTGGTTTTCTAAATTTGAGACCCTGTTCTGTTCTGTAATTCAGTTCCTGTGTAGCCAAGTTTTCATTCCATGTATTATTGATATCTTATGATGTTTCTTTTTCTGTGTGACTTATTTCAGTTAGAATCATCATACCTGAATCCACTTATTGTGCTGCTAAGGGCCTGATGACATAGATTTCATTGCTGAGTGATACTGCATTGTACGTAAGTACCACAACTTCTTTATCCATTTTTCACTTTCTGCGATATTGAACTTGTACCGTATATGAGGTTCTTATAAACAGAGCCATCCCAAACTTGGGGTGGCTGTGTCTTTTTGATTTTAATTTCCCTAAGCTATAGGACCATAAGTGGAAGTGCCCTAGGCTCTGTTTCTTTGTTTTTTAGATGTTTCAGGAAACACCATACACTTCTCCAGAGTGGCTGTTGGCAATTTACATCCCGCCCATCAGCATAAGAAGGCTCCCAGTTCTCCATGGCCTGTCGTGCCTTTCTGGATTTTACACTTTTTTCAGATGGCCCTTTTGACCAGGGGAAAGTGAGACTTCATTGTAGTGCAGATTTCCTTTGCAAGCTTGCTTGGTTGGCCAAAAAGTGTGTATGCGTTTTTTCCTGACTATATTCAGGAAAAAACACATACTCCCTTTTTGGCCAAGTGCATCATTGTCGAGGTTCTGACTCTCTTCATATGTTTTCAATGCAATTCCAGTGTACCTCCTGAAATCGGTTTCCTGCAATTCTGCCTTGCTTTCAATGCTTCTTCATAGCTTTACCTCAATATATTTTTTGAAAATAGTTGGCCTTTATAACTCTGCAGGTTTTTGAATTGCAGTGGCCCTTAGCTCCATTTTTCAGCTCTTATTTTTGTGATCTTGCCCCATAACCGCAGGATTTCTTGAAGCTCTATTCTTCTTCTGGGGCACCTTGCTGTGCCTTTGGTTAATTCTTCTTACTGATGTGAAATTAGAGTGACATGTGCCCATTGAAACCGCTACAGCTAGTTTCTCACTGGTTCCCCCTATTCCCATTCATCCTCCGCACTAACTGCAGACTGTGCGATACCAGAACTTAAAGGCATTGACTCTCCATGTGGAGATGTTGTTAGTAAAGCGGCTGGAATGTCGATCCGGAGCCCCAGAAGAGGAAAAATGAGGTGTGTTTTAGAAACCTTTCCCGATCATATGGTATACCAGTCGCTGGGTTTCCCAAGCATGGTTTAGCTGTAGGAAGATTCCCTTCAACCTGGAGTGTTGGGACCCTTGGAATGAGTAGCATGAAGTATTGCATTAAACTTTCGGCAGTTGCTCACCAAAGCTCACCAATCCTCTCAGCCCCAAGTGTCCAGCCTTATGTCTTATCCAGCTGTGGGTTTATATGTGGTCAATCCAGGTTGCATCACAGCCCCTGAGCGAATTTTGTAAGAATTTTTCTCTCTTTCATTGTTTCTGCGTTTTGTTTTTAAAATTTATTTCTATAATGGGGTTTAGCTCATTTTCACTGCTGTGTTTGTGCCGCTCTGCACACACTTGATTCCCTTATGGAGATATATCAATACATGGGTTTTAAGATTCTTATTACTCAGATATATTTCTCTGCGGTGTATAGGGTGTGTTGAGGCCAGTTCATTGAGCAAGGTGTAGATCTTGTCTAATACCTATTTGGTTTATTGAACGGTATCTGTGCTAATTTCAAACTCTGGTTTTATGCATCACCCCACCTCTCCTTTCCCCTTAAGCTGACATAAGTGTGTTTTCTAAATGTGAGACACTGTTCTGTTCTGTAATTCATTTCTTGTGCAGCCATATTTACCCTCCCTCTATAAGTGATATCTTATGATATGTTTCTTTTTCTGTTTGACTTATTTCAAGTAGTATTATCGGACCTAAATCCACTCTTTATCCTTCTACTAGCCTTATTACATTGATTTCATGGTGAAGAGATATTCCATTGTACATAAGTACCACATCTTCTTTATCCATTGTTCTCTTTCCTGGGATATTTAAGGTGTACTGAAGTTGAGGTTCTTGTAAACAGAGTAGCCCTAAACTGTGGTGTGCTTGTGTCTTGTTGATTTTTAGACTTCCCTAGATATACTCCCATGATTGGAAGTGTCCTATGCTCTGTAGCTCTGTTTTTTAGATGATTTAGGAACCACCATACACTTCTCCAGAGTGGCTCTCGGCAGTTCACACACTGCCCATCAGCGTATAAAGGCTCCCTGTTCTCCATGGCCTGTCCTGCATTTCTGGTTTTTACAATTTTTTAGGATGGCCCTTTTGACCGGTGGGAAGTGAGACTTCTTTGTTGTGCACATTTGCATTGCTTGCTTGCTTCGTTGCCCATAAAGTGCGTATGCGTTTTTTCCTGGATATAATCAGGAAAAAACGCATACGCCCTTTTGGGCCAACTGCATCATTGTCGAAATTCTGCCGCTTTTCATGTGCGTTAAAGACGAGTCCAATCTATCTCTTGAAATCTGTTTCTTGCAATTCTGTCTTGCATTCAGATCCTCTTCTTTGCCTTACCTCAACATATTTTTGGACGTTAGTTTTCATTTATAACTCTGCAGGTTTGTGAATTGCAGTGACCCTGAGCTCCATTTTTTAAGTTGTTCTTTTGTGAGCTGGCCTCAAACCCGCAGGATTGCTTCAGGCCCTATTTTGGCTCCGGCGAGGCAGGCTGAGCCTTTCTTTAATTCTTATTCTTAATGGGAAATTAGAGTGATACGTGCCCGTCCAAACCCCTACAACTCTTCTCTCATTGGTTCCCCCTCTTCCCGTTCATCCTCCTCACAATTTGCAAAATGTGTGAAACAGAAGTTTAAATGTGCTGATTCTCCAAGTGGGGAGATTCTAAGTAGCATGGCTGGAATGGTGAACAGGAGCACCAGGAGAGGATAAATGAGGTGCATTTTAGACACATCTCCCGATCACATGGTGTACAGTCCTCTGGGTTTTCCATGCATGTTTTAGCTGTAGGAAGATCCCTTGAACCTGCAGATTTGGGACCCATTGAATGGGTACCAGGTAGTATTACTTTAAAGGGTGTGCATTTCCTCACCCAACCTCACATTTCTCTTAGCGCAAACAGTTTCCAGCCTTATGTCTCATCCTGCTGTGGGTCTAGATGTGTTCAATCCATGTTGCATCACCGTCCCTGAGGAAAAGTTGTAAGAGGTTTTCTCTGTCTCTCTGTCGTTTATTTTTTTCAATTTATTACTATATTGGTTACAGCTGATTTTCAAAGCTCTGTTTCTTGCTGCTGTACATCCACTTGATTCACGTACAGAGAGACATCAATAAATTCTTTTTCAGATTCTTACCAGTCGTATATATTCTTTTCCGGTGACTTGAGTGTGCTGAGTGCAGTTCTTTTAGCTACCGTGTAGGCCTTGTTGATTATCAGTTTGGTATTTGGAATGGTATCTTTGCTAATTTCAACCTCCTGGATGATGCCTCACCCCTCCCCACCTTTCCCGTTTAGCAGCCTTATGCGTGTTTTCTACATATTTGACTATGTTTTTGTTTTGTAATTTATTTCATGTGTAGCCATTTTGGATTCCACCTTTAAGTGATATCTTATGATATGTGTCTTTTTCTTTTTGAATTCTGTCACTTAGAATGATCATACGTAACTCCTCCGGAGTTGTTACAACTGGCCATATTTCATTGATTTCCAGGCTGAATAATATTCCACTCTACCTAAGTACCACATCTCTATCCATTTTTTCCCTCCAGAGACATTTAAGTTATATCCTAGTCGAGGATCTTTTAAACAGAGAGGGGGTAAACATTGGGGTGCCTGTGTCCTCTCGATTTTTGTTTTTCCCAAGATATACGCCCATGAGGGCAAGTGCCCTATGCTCTGTAGCTCATTTTTTAGATGCTTTAGTAAACACAATACACTTCTCCAGAATGGCCGTTGGCAATATACATTTCCACTATAAGTCTCACAGGGCTCCCTCTTCTCGTTGCCCTGTCCTGCATTTCTGTTGTTTACGCTTTATGAGGATGGCTCTTCTGACTGATGCGAAGTGATATCTTTTGTAGTATTGACTTCCAGTGCCCACCTGTTTGGTTGGCTAAAAAAGTGTATGCCCTTTTCTTGAATATATACAGAAAAAAATGCATACACCCTTTTTGGCCAACTGCAATGTTGGCAATGTTCAGCTCCTTTTCTTGTGCTTAATGGCGAGTCCTTTCTACCTCCTCAAATCCCTTTCCTGCCATTCTCCCTTGCTTACAAGTCCTTTTCTCTGACTTTCCTCAAGACATTTTTCAGTGATGGATATTTTCAACTCTGCAGTTTTGTGAATTTTACTGCCCCTGAGTTCCATTGTTCAACTTGTGTTTATGGGAACTGGCCACAAAGCAGCGGGATTTCCTCAAGCCCTATACTGTTTCCATAGGCAACCCTAGCCTTTGGTCAATTCGTCTTCCTGATTGGAAATTAGAGTGACATGTGCCTGTCTGAACACCTAGGACTTGTCTCTCATTGTTCCTCATCCTTCCGCTTCATCCTCTGGACAAATTCCAAACTGTACGCAACAGGATGTTGACAGTGCTGACATCTCCAAGTGGGGAGACTGTTAGTAAAGACGCTGGAGGGGTGAACCAGAGCACCAGGAGATGAGGAGACGAGATGCCTTTTCCAAACTCTTCCCGATCAGACGGTATACCATCCTCTGGGTGTGACAGACATGTTTTAGCAGTAGGAAGAGTCCCATTCATGTAAGGAGAACACCAGGGCTTTTTCAAAATCAGTGTCTCCCCGAAACCCAAACTGGGGAATTTTTTAAGCTACGGCTACACATATGTTCATTAAGGGCCTTGGGAAGTAGGCAGAGTCCAAACTTTAGATGATTGAAGTCTTCAGGGTCAGAAGCACTCACCACCAGCTTCCCTTAGGCTACACTTTAACTATCATTGATAGATGATGTCAATAAAAATATCTATTCTTTTTCAGATTATTTCCCCTTATAGGTTATTGCAAAATGTTGAGTGTAGTTCCCTGTGCTATACAGTAGTTCCTTGTTGATGATCTATTTTATACATAGCAGTGTGTATGTGTTAATTCCAAACTGTTAATTTATCCCTCCTCCCACCTTTCCCCTTTGGTAATAATAAATTATAAGATTTTATACTTCTCAGAAATGGGGGAGCTGAAAGAGAGGTATCATTTTCAATGGAAAAGCATTTAAAACAAGATTGAAGGTTTAACCAAGATTATTAGATGTACATCCTTGGAAAGAAATCACTTCGTTTCTCTAATATTGACCTGACAAATAAGACAAACCTTTTCACTGAACTTGCTTATAAAAAGTGATGGAAATATCAAATGGAAGTGTTAGAAACATCTTATTTTACCCGAGCCTTATACACTGTTCTATGTTAACTACAGTTTGGCTCACACATCTGTTCATTGAGGTTACAATAGTCTCAATTTCTGTTACTGATCCTCCAGAGTGGACCCCAACAAGTGTCCCCCTGCCCAGTGTCATTGGGGCCAACAGATCGAGACTGAGTTTGGTTCACAAGCAAAGGAAACTTTATATTTTGATCAGAGAATGGAGAGGTGAGAGCATGCACTACCCCGTGGGCTGTGGGCTGGGCTGCTGTGTAGAGATCCTGTCAGAGTCAGTGGGAGGGAGGGAGGCGGCGGAGCTCTCGAGGGCCGGGTTGGCTGTAGCTCAGGCTCTATATCGTGGAGTCTGCACTGGGGCCCAGGAGCTGAGGTGTCGACCCAGCCATTCTGCACTAGGAAATCTGGTCTGAAGTGCCGGGTGTGGAACCTCTGCATGCGGGACCCTAGGAGCACGTGAAATTAGACAAAGCACAAAGGATAAAAAAGGTTAGACTTGACTTTATTGCCCAGATTCTATTTTTATCTCCCAGGGATTTTTAATGGGCTTTGCTGGGGACAAACCCCTCCTCTGCCTTTTGTCCCGTTCCTCATTCTTGGAGTGCTGAGGGTGCAGACCCTTCTTCTGTAACTGCTGAGTGCTGAGTTGGGAGCACTCATACCCTGGGGCGAGGGTCAGAGCTTCTCCCCAGCAGCCTCCCGGTGACGTTGATTGTCCCCAGGACCCCTGCCTCCCTGCTCGTCCACCTGAGCACCAGCATTGGAAGTGTTATAGATTCTAATGACCTTTAAGGGTCCAGGAAAGAGATGTGCAGAGACGCTGTGGGGGCCGGTTTCACCCCGCCCCACATTTGTTCGGCCACCTTAGGCTGACCGTTTCTGCCAGCCTATATGCTCTGACCAGTAGTCTGCGCTTTCTTCAATTAGGCCCCTGAATTAACGTACAAACAGCACCAGGTGTCAGAGCCCTGCCCGCTCAACTCCCAGACAGTCCAGGGTCAGTGGTGATAAGGACCATGATGGCTACTGAGTCAACAGCCTTTTGAAGTAAACAGGAGTACAGCCGGTCTTATTGGCCACCATCATCACGGTGTCTGTAGGCTTTTCTATGGTGACAGTGTGGTATACTGTTCCCCCGCCAAGATTATTAGCTCCCCTCTGGGTGCAGTAAGTCCTGCAAGCAGTAGTCTACTCTTTTGGGACACACTCTTGTTGTTTTATGAGAGAAACTCCAGGTCAAGTGATGTTCACACGAGTCGTCATGGTGCCCTGTTGCCCCCGGTTATCTCTCTGGATGTTGGAGTTGGAGGGCCTCCTCACTCGAGGTCGGTGTGCCCACGGAGCGAACCCTGCAACTTCAGGGCATGGTTGGTGGTTAGGATCACCACGTGGTGTCCTTTTCCCTTAGGAGGGAGGTGGCCTTTTGGGCTGCTGATTTCCAGGTTTTTAGATACCGCCAGTATCTTGGCCAGATGTGGCAGTGGGCCAAGCTCCTTAGTGACCGTAGTTTATCCTACCTGGATGGCATTCTTGCATTGTTCCATTTCAAGTGGTCCCAGTTTTTGCACTAATTCCCCAATGGCGATTCACCTTTCACCGGGAATGTAAAGGTCAAAGGGTTTAGCTAAATTAGGGAGTTCCAGGGCAAGGGTCTGAATTGACTGCTCTTTCCATTCTTGAAAGGCCACTTCTGGATTCTATTCAAAAGGATCATCATCTTTTCCTTTCAGTGTTTCATATAGAGGCCCAGCTAGTAGACTGTAGTTAGGGATCCAGAAGCAGCAAACCCTGGCCTCCCCAGGAACCCCTAAGCTGTCTTCTAGTTTTAGAAAGGGGTAAGGCTGAAAATGGTTTCTTCCCTTTCCTGGGATGGGCTTCTCTGACCTTGTGTGAGAATGAAGCCCAGGCAGGTCACCGCAGTCTGTGATATTTGAGCTTTTTCTTGGACAACTTCTATCCTTTATTGGCTTGGTAGTTCAGAGGCCTCCTTAGTAGGGCTGGCGATCAGAATGTCGTCTGCATATTGAAGGAGGGTTTCCTTTTCCAGAGGTAGAACTTTTAGGTCTTTAGCTAAGCTTTCCCCAAAGACGGTGTGGGAATTTTTGCACCCTTGGGTCCAGACGGCCCGGAAGTATTGTTTTAGTTGTATGTTGAGTCCTGCCACTCACAAGCCAAAATTTCTTGTGACTCTGGGACTAATGGAATACAAAAGAAGGCATCATTGAAGACTAATACAGAATACCATGTCCTGGTGGTTGGTAGAATGACCAGCAGGGTGTAGGAATTAGGAGCAACTGGAGGTATATCCTCGGTGGCTTCACTGACTGTCCTGACATCCTTTACCAGGTCCCCAGCAGCCCATGGGGCTCTCGTGGTCAGACCAATCCCAGAATATGGAGCTCACCTGGGCAGGTACCCCACCCCCACCCCAGCCCACGGGGCTCTCGTGGTCAGGCCCCTCCCAGGATACAGAGCTACCCTTGCAGGTACCGTGGCAGGGCTGGGCACACAGGAACCGTGCACATAGCCCTCATTGCAGAGCACCCCCAGCTCACCTGTCGCTCAGAGCTGACACAGAGCACCTCAGAGCAGGACTTGAACTAACAAACAGCAGCTGCGACAGGTCTGTGTCCCTGGGCATCACTCCGTGAGGCCTCCCTCCACCTGGTCTTCCAGAGACTTCCACTGCACCCGGGGCACCAGGCCTCTGTCTCCAACCACCACCCACCCCTCCTCTCCCTGACTCCTGGGTTCCTCTCATTAGGAGAGGGTTTTCTTGAAGTTGTCTCCCACTCATGGGCCAGATAAAATGATTAGAAAACAAGCCAAAGCTGCAACCCCTTGTCTATCCTGACTCTCAGGAGCCCACACCTGTTCCTTGGACCTGGCCGGTTCAGCAAGTTCCATTTTCTGCAACTGTGAGCCCCTGAGGGGTGATGATTGGCTGACCTGGGCAGCCTTACCGTGCCGGCCAGCCCTCCCCAGGTGTGCCTGGGTTGAGATCAATATAAATACCACTCCAGGCAGCAAGAGCCCCTGCAGCCGTGCCTGACACCATTTTCTCTGCCCTGTCAGCAGTCTCGGGGCTGGGCTGGTGGGAGGGAGTGAGAGGCCACGGCTTTGTGGGTGGCCCAGTGTGAGTGGGGCTCTGCTGGACTTTCTGCAGCAGTTGCCAGGCTGCCACCTGCTAAAGAAGAGGATGTGTCACCCATACCTGCTGCTGGAATTTCTCCCTGGGCAGAGGTGAGGAAGGAAAAAAGCAGTGGGGGCAGGGACAGGACGGGTATCTCAGGCAGGGAAATGGAAATCTTCCAGAAGAGCACCCAGGGCCAGGACCATCCTGGCTGGCCTGCAGGCACCAAGTCGGCCGGCATGCTGTCACTCGTGTGGCTCTATGGCCCTTCCTCTAGGCTTTCAAGTCCTTGTATATATTCAGGTGTTTTACCTGGGACGGGTGGGAATAGTTCAGCAGCAACTGGCCTGGGGCTCAGCTCACGTTTACTCACAGATGCCTCGGCACGGTGCCCCAGCTTTGCAATGAGGACGCTTGTTGCGTGGGGGCTGCTGGCTGAATGGGAGACGATTCCCCACCACTGACCAACTTCAGAATTGTTTACAACTGGAGCAAGTGCCCTGATACGGTTTTCCTCTGTGTAACTGGTGGGTTCTGTGTTTTTTTCTCTTTTTCGTTTTTGGTTCAAGGTAGATTTTATTCCTCTTTTTTGTATTTACAGATATAAGCATGGAAATAATTTATTCATATAAATACATGTAAGTGCAGGGAATAATTGTTTTTTCTGTTTTATTTTTTAAATTTTATTTCTTTTTAATTTTGAATTTTATTTTATATTTTTATACAGCAGGTTCTTATTGGTTATCTATTTTATACATATAAATGTATACATGCCAATCCCAGTCTCTCAACTCGTCCCACCACCACCCCCCCAACAGCTTTCCCCCCTTGTTGTCCATACGTTTGTTGTCTACATCTGTTGCTCTATTTATGCCTTGTAAAATGGTTAATCTGTACAGTTTTTCTAGGTTCCACATATATGCATGAATATACAAGATTTGTTTTTCTCTTTCTGACTTACTTCACTCTGTATGACAGTCTCTAGATCCATCGACGTCTCTACAAATGACCCAATTTCATTCCTTTTCATGGCTTAGTAATATTCCATTTTATATATGTACCACAGCTTTATGCATTCGTCTGTCTGTGGGCATTTAGGTTGCTTCCATTACCTCGATATTGTAAATAGTGATGCAATGAACATTGCGGTGAATGACTCTTTTTGATTTATGGTTTTGTCTGGGTATATGTCCAGTACTGGGATTGCTGTATCATATGGTAATTCTATTGTTAGTTTCTTAAGAAATTCCATATTGTTCTCCATAATGACTGTATCAATTTATATTCCCAACAATAGTGGAAGAGGGTTCCTTTTCTCCACACCCTTTCCAGCATTTTTTGTTTGTAGATTTTCTATGATGCCTATTCTACCAGGTGTGAGGTGATACCTCATTGTTGAATCCATTTCGTTGAGCAAGGGGTAGGTCTTGTCTATTACATATTTGGCTTATGGAAAGGTATCTGTGCTAATTTCAAACTCTGCTTTTATGCAGCACCCCAACTCACCTTCCCCCTTAAGCAGGCATAAGGTGGTTTTCTAAACTTGAGACCCTGTTCTGTTTTGTAATTCAGTTCATGTGTAGCCAAGTTCACATTCCGTGCATTAGTGATACCTTATGATGTTTCTTTTTCTGTGTCACTTATTTCACGTAGAATCATCGTGCCTCAATCCACTCATTATGTTGGTACGGGTCTGGTGACATAGATTTCATTGCTGAGTGGTATTCTGTTGTACATAAGAACCGCAACTTCTTTATCCATTATTTGCTCTCTGGGATATTTAACTTGTGCCGTAGAAGAGATTTCTGTAAAAAGAGCCGTCCCAAATTTAGGGGTGGCTGTGTCTTTTTGATTTTAATTTCCCTAAGCTATAGGACCATAAGTGGAAGTGCCCTAGGCTCTGTTGCTTTGTTTTTTAGATGTTTCAGGAAACACCATACACTTCTAAAGAGTGGCTGTTGGCAATTTACATCCCGCCCATCAGCATAACAAGGCTCCCAATTCTCCATGGCCTGTTCTGCCTTTCTGGATTTTACACTTTTTTCAGATGGCCCTTTTGACCGGGGGGAAGTGAGACTTCATTGTAGTGCAATTTCCTTTGCAAGCTTGCTTGGTTGGCCAAAAAGGGCGTATGCGTTTTTTCCTGAATATATTCAGGAAAAAACGTATACGCCCTTTTGGGCCAAGTGCATCATTGTGGACGTTCTGCCTCTTTTCCTATGCTTTCAATGCAATTCCAGTCTACCTCCTGAAATCGGTTTCCTGCAATTCTGCCCCGCTTTCAAGTCCTCTTGGCAGCCTTACTTCAGTATATTTTTGGACGATAGCTGTCATTTATAACTCTGCAGGTTTGTGAATTACAGTGCCCCTGAGCTCCTTTCTTCAACTCGCTTTCTTTTGAGCTGGCCGCAACACCGCAGGATGGCTTCAGGCCCTAATCTGGTGCCGGCACGGCACGCTGAGCCTTTGGTTATTTCCTCTTCCTCGTGGGAAATGAGAGTTAAATTTGCCCGTCCAGACACCTCCAGCTAGTCTCTCATTGGTTCTCCCTATTCCTGTTCATCTTCCGCAGAAATTGCAAACTGGGCCAAACAAGAGGTTAAAGGCGCTGACTCTCCAAGTGGGGAGAGTGTTAGTAAAGCGTCTGGAATGTTGCACCCGAGTACCAGGGGAGGAAAACTGAGACATATTTGAACACGTCTCCCGTTCACACGGTTGATCATACTCTGGGTTCCACATGCATGTTTTAGCTGAAGGAAGAATACCTTAAACCTGGAGAGTTGAGACCCGTGGAATGGGTACCATGCAATATGACTTCAAAGGGTCTTCATTTGCTCACCGAACGTCTCCAATCCTATCACTGCTGCATTTATGCCCCTGTACACATGCTTGATTCTCTTTTGGAGACATAGCAATCCATAGGTTTTAAGATACTTACTAGTCAGGTACATTCTTAGGCGTTTAATATGGGGTGTTGAGTCCATTTCGTTGAGCAAGGAGTAGCTCTTGTCTATTTCATATTTGGCTTAAGGAACTTTATCTGTGCTCATTTCAATCTCTGGTTTTATGCAGCACCCCAACTCACCTTTCCCATTAAGCAAGCATAAGTTGCTTTTCTAAATTTGAGACCCTGTTCTGTTTTGGAATTCAGTTCCTGTGTAGCCAAGTTTACATTCCGTGTATTAGTGATATCTTATGATGTTTCTTTTTCTGTGTGACTTACTTCAGTTAGAATCATCGTACCTGAATCCACTCATTATGCTGCTACGGGCCTGATGACATAGATTTCATTGCTGAGTGATACTGCATTGTACGTAAGTACCACAAGTTCTTTATCCATTTTTCACTTTCTGTGATATTGAACTTGTATGGTAAACGAGGTTCTTGTAAACAGAGGCGTCCCAAACTTTGGTTTGGTTGTGTCTTTTTGATTTTAATTTCCCTAAGCTATAGGACCATAAGTGGAAGTGCCCTAGGCTCTGTTGCTTTGTTTTTTAGATGTTTCAGGAAACACCATACACTTCTCCCGAGTGTCTGTTGGCAATTTACATCCCGCCCATCAGCATAACAAGGCTCCCAGTTCTCCATGGCCTGTCCTGCCTTTCTGGATTTTACAATTTTTTCAGATGGCCCTTTTGACCGGGGGGGAAGAAAGACTTCATTGTAGTGCAGATTTCCTTTGCAAGTTTGCTTGGTTGGCCAAAAAGGGCGTATGCGTTTTTTCCTGAATATATTCAGGAAAAAACGCATACGCCCTTTTTGGCCAAGTGCATCATTGTGGACGTTCTGCCTCTTTTCCTATGCTTTCAATGCAATTCCAGTCTACCTCCTGAAATCGGTTTCCTGCAATTCTGCCCCGCTTTCAAGTCCTCTTGGCAGCCTTACTTTAGTCTATTTTTGGATGATAGCTGTCATTTATAACTCTGCAGGTTTGTGAATTACAGTGCCCCTGAGCTCCTTTCTTCAACTCGCTTTCTTGTGACCTGGCCGCAACACCGCAGGATGGCTTCAGGCCCTAATCTGGTTCCGGCACGGCACGCTGAGCCTTTGGTTATTTCCTCTTCCTGGTGGGAAATGAGAGTTAAATTTGCCCGTCCAGACACCTCCAGCTAGTCTCTCATTGGTTCTCCCTATTCCTGTTCATCTTCCGCAGAAATTGCAAACTGGGCCAAACAGGAGGTTAAAGGGACTGACTCTCCAAGTCGGTAAAGTGTTAGTAAAGCATCTGGAATGTTGCACCCGAGTACAAGGGTACGAAAACTGAGACATATTTGAACACGTCTCCCGATCACATGGTTGATCATACTCTAGGTTCCACATGCATGTTTTAGCTGAAGGAAGAATACCTTAAACCTGGGTAGTTGAAACCCGTGGAATGGGTACCATGCAATATGACTTCAAAGGGTCTTCATTTGCTCACCGAACCTCTCCAATCCTATCACTGCTGCGTTTATGCCCCTGTACACATGCTTGATTCTCTTTCGGAGACATAGCAATCCATAGGTTTTAAGATACTTACTAGTCAGGTACATTCTTAGGCGTTTAATATGCGGTGTTGAGTCCATTTCGTAGAGCAAGGAGTAGCTCTTGTCTATTCCATATTTGGCTTAAGGAAGTTTATCTGTGCTCATTTCAATCTCTGGTTTTATGCAGCACCCCAACTCACCTTTCCCCTTAAGCAAGCATAAGTTGGTTTTCTAAATTTGAGACACTGTTCTGTTCTGTAATTCAGTTCCTGTGTAGCCAAGTTTACATTCCGTGTATTAGTGATATCTTATGATGTTTCTATTTCTGTGTGACTTATTTCAGTTAGAATCATCATACCTGAATCCACTCATTGTGCTGCTACGGGCCTGATGACATAGATTTCATTGCTGAGTGATACTGCATTGTACGTAAGTACCACAAGTTCTTTATCCATTTTTCACTTTCTGTGATATTGAACTTGTACGGTAAACGAGATTCTTGTAAACAGAGGCGTCCCAAACTTTGGGGTGGCTGTGTCTTTTTGATTTTAATTTCCCTAAGCTATAGGACCGTAAGTGGAAGTGCCCTAGCCTCTGTTGCTTTGTTTTTTAGATGTTTCAGGAAACACCATACACTTCTCCCTATTGTCTGTTGGCAATTTCCATCCCGCCCATCAGCATAACAAGGCTCCCAGTTCTCCATGGCCTGTCCTGCCTTTCTGGATTTTACACTTTTTTCAGATGGCCCTTTTGACTGGGGGGAAGTGAGACTTCATTGTAGTGCAGATTTCCTTTACAAGCTTGCTTGGTTGGCCAAAAAGTGCATATGCGTTTTTTCCTGAATATATTCAGGAAAAAACGCATACGCCCTTTTTGGCCAAGTGCATCATTGTGGACGTTCTGCCTCTTTTCCTATGCTTTCAGTGCAATTCCAGTCTACCTCCTGAAATCGGTTTCCTGCAATTCTGCCCTGCTTTCAAGTCCTCTTGGCAGCCTTACTTCAGTCTATTTTTGGACGATAGCTGTCATTTATAACTCTGCAGGTTTGTGAATTACAGTGCCCCTGAGCTCCTTTCTTCAACTCGCTTTCTTGTGACCTGGCCGCAACACCGCAGGATGGCTTCAGGCCCTAATCTGGTTCCGGCACGGCACGCTGAGCCTTTGGTTAATTCCTCTTCCTGGTGGGAAATGAGAGTTAAATTTGCCCGTCCAGACACCTCCAGCTGGTCTCTCATTGGTTCTCGCTATTCCTGTTCATCTTCCGCAGAAATTGCAAACTGGGCCAAACAGGAGGTTAAAGGGACTGACTCTCCAAGTCGGGAGAGTGTTAGTAAAGCGTCTGGAATGTTGCACCCGAGTACCAGGGTACGAAAACTGAGACATATTTGAACACGTCTCCCGATCACATGGTTGATCATACTCTAGGTTCCACATGCATGTTTTAGCTGAAGGAAGAATACCTTAAACCTGGGTAACTGAAACCCATGGAATGGGTACCATGCAATATGACTTCAAAGGGTCTTCATTTGCTCACCAAAACTCTCCAATCCTATCACTGCTGCGTTTATGCCCATGTACACATGCTTGATTCTCTTTCGGAGACATAGCAATCCATAGGTTTTAAGATACTTACTAGTCAGGTACATTCTTAGGCGTTTAATATGGGGTGTTGAGTCCATTTCATTGAGCAAGGAGTAGCTCTTGTCTATTCCATATTTGGCTTAAGGAACTTTATCTGTGCTCATTTCAATCTCTGGTTTTATGCAGCACCCCAACTTACCTTTCCCCTTAAGCAAGCATAAGGTGGTTTTCTAAGTTTGAGACCCTGTTCTGTTTTGCAATTCAGTTCCTGTGTAGCCAAGTTTACATTCCGTGTATTAGTGATATCTTATGATGTTTCTTTTTCTGTGTGACTTATTTCAGTTAGAATCATCGTACCTGAATCCACTCATTGTATTGCTACGGGCCTGATGACATAGATTTCATTGCTGAGTGATACTGCATTGTACGTAAGTACCACAAGTTCTTTATCCATTTTTCACTTTCTGTGATATTGAAGTTGTACGGTAAACGAGGTTCTTGTAAACAGAGGCGTCCCAAACTTTGGGGTGGCTGTGTCTTTTTGATTTTAATTTCCCTAAGCTATAGGACCATAAGTGGAAGTGCCCTAGGCTCTGTTGCTTTGTTTTTTAGATGTTTCAGGAAACACCATACACTTCTCCCTATTGTCTGTTGGCAATTTACATCCCGCCCATCAGCATAACAAGGCTCCCAGTTCTCCATGGCCTGTCCTGCCTTTCTGGATTTTACACTTTTTTCAGATGGCCCTTTTGACTGGGGGGAAGTGAGACTTCATTGTAGTGCAGATTTCCTTTACAAGCTTGCTTGGTTGGCCAAAAAGTGCGTATGCGTTTTTCCTGAGTATATTCAGGAAAAAACGCATACGCCCTTTTTGTCCAAGTGCATCATTGTGGACGTTCTGCCTCTTTTCCTATGCTTTCAATGCAATTCCAGTCTACCTCCTGAAATCGGTTTCCTGCAATTCTGCCCCGCTTTCAAGTCCTCTTGGCAGCCTTACTTCAGTATATTTTTGGATGATAGCTGTCATTTATAACTCTGCAGGTTTGTGAATTACAGTGCCCCTGAGCTCCTTTCTTCAACTCGCTTTCTTGTGAGCTGGCCGCAACACCGCAGGATGGCTTCAGGCCCTAATCTGGTTCGGGCACGGCACGCTGAGCCTTTGGTTAATTCCTCTTCCTGGTGGGAAATGAGAGTTAAATTTGCCCGTCCAGACACCTCCAGCTAGTCTCTCATTGGTCCTCGCTATTCCTGTTCATCTTCCGCAGAAATTGCAAACTGGGCCAAACAGGAGGTTAAAGGGACTGACTCTCCAAGTCGGGAGAGTGTTAGTAAAGCGTCTGGAATGTTGCACCCGAGTACCAGGGTACGAAAACTTAGACATATTTGAACACGTCTCCCGATCACATGGTTGATCATACTCTAGGTTCCACATGCATGTTTTAGCTGAAGGAAGAATACCTTAAACCTGGGTAGTTGAAACCCGTGGAATGGGTACCATGCAATATGACTTCAAAGGGTCTTCATTTGCTCACCGAACCTCTCCAATCCTATCACTGCTGCGTTTATGCCCCTGTACACATGCTTGATTCTCTTTCGGAGACATAGCAATCCATAGGTTTTAAGATACTTACTAGTCAGGTACATTCTTAGGCGTTTAATATGCGGTGTTGAGTCTATTTCGTTGAGCAAGGAGTAGCTCTTGTCTATTCCATATTTGGCTTAAGGAACTTTATCTGTGCTCATTTCAATCTCTGGTTTTATGCAGCACCCCAACTCACCTTTCCCCTTAAGCAAGCATAAGTTGGTTTTCTAAATTTGAGACCCTGTTCTGTGTTGGAATTCAGTTCCTGTGTAGCCAAGTTTACATTCCGTGTATTAGTGATATCTTATGATGTTTCATTTTCTGTGTGACTTATTTCAGTTAGAATCATCGTACCTGAATCCACTCATTATGCTCCTACGGGCCAGATGACATAGATTTCATTACTGAGTGATACTGCATTGTACGTAAGTACCACAAGTTCTTTATCCATTTTTCACTTTCTGTGATATTGAAGTTGTACGATAAACGAGCTTCTTGTAAACAGAGGCGTCCCAAACTTTGGGGTGGCTGTGTCTTTTTGATTTTAATTTCCCTAAGCTATAGGACCGTAAGTGGAAGTGCCCTAGGCTCTGTTGCTTTGTTTTTTAGATGTTTCAGGAAACACCATACAATTCTCCCGAGTGTCTGTTGGCAATTTACATCCCGCCCATCAGCATAACAAGGCTCCCAGTTCTCCATGGCCTGTCCTGCCTTTCTGGATTTTACACTTTTTTCAGATTGCCCTTTTGACCGGGGAGAAGTGAGACTTCATTGTAGTGCAGATTTCCTTTGCAAGTTTGCTTGGTTGGCCAAAAAGGGCGTATGCGTTTTTTCCTGAATATATTCAGGAAAAAACGCATACGCCCTTTTTGGCCAAGTGCATCATTGTGGACGTTCTGCCTCTTTTCCTATGCTTTCAATGCAATTCCAGTCTACCTCCTGAAATCGGTTTCCTGCAATTCTGCCCCGCTTTCAAGTCCTCTTGGCAGCCTTACTTCAGTATATTTTTGGACGATAGCTGTCATTTATAACTCTGCAGGTTTGTGAATTACAGTGCCCCTGAGCTCCTTTCTTCAACTCGCTTTCTTGTGACCTGGCCGAAACACCGCAGGATGGCTACAGGCCCTAATCTGGTTCCGGCACGGCACGCTGAGCCTTTGGTTAATTCCTCTTCCTGGTGGGAAATGAGAGTTAAATTTGCCCGTCCAGACACCTCCAGCTAGTCTCTCATTGGTTCTCGCTATTCCTGTTCATCTTCCGCAGAAATTGCAAACTGGGCCAAAGAGGAGGTTAAAGGGACTGACTCTCCAAGTCGGGAGAGTGTTAGTAAAGCGTCTGGAATGTTGCACCCTAGTACCTGGGTACGAAAACTGACACATATTTGAACACGTCTCCCGTTCACATGGTTGATCATACTCTAGGTTCCACATGCATGTTTTAGCTGAAGGAAGAATACCTTAAACCTGGGTAGTTGAAACCCTTGGAATGGGTACCATGCAATATGATTTCAAAGGTCTTCATTTGCTCACCGAACCTCTCCAATCCTATCACTGCTGCGTTTATGACCCTGTACACATGCTTGATTCTCTTTCGGAGACATAGCAATCCATAGGTTTTAAGATACTTACTAGTCAGGTACATTCTTAGGCGTTTAATATGCGGTGTTGAGTCCATTTCGTTGAGCAAGGAGTAGCTCTTGTCTATTCCATATTTGGCTTAAGGAAATTTATCTGTGCTCATTTCAATCTCTGCTTTTATGCAGCACCCCAACTCACCTTTACCTTTAAGCAAGCATAAGTTGGTTTTCTAAATTTGAGACCCTGTTCTGTTCTGTAATTCAGTTCCTGTGTAGCCAAGTTTACATTCCGTGTATTACTGATATCTTATGATGTTTCTTTTTCTGTGTGACTTATTTCAGTTAGAATAATCATACCTGAATCCACTCATTGTGCTGCTAAGGGCCTGATGACATAGATTTCATTGCTGAGTGATATTGCTTTGTAAGTAAATACCACAACTTCTTTATCCATTTTTCACTTTCTGCGATGTTGAACTTGTACTGTAAACGAGGTTCTTGTAAACAGAGGCGTCCCAAACTTTGGGGTGGCTGTGTCTTTTTTATTTTAATTTCCCTAAGCTATAGGACCATAAGTGGAAGTGCCCTAGGCTCTGTTGCTTTGTTTTTTAGATGTTTCAGGAAACACCATACACTTCTCCCGAGTGTCTGCTGGCAATTTACATCCCGCCCATCAGCATAACAAGGCTCCCAGTTCTCCATGGCCTGTCCTGCCTTTCTGGATTTTACACTTTTTTCAGATGGCCCTTTTGACCGGGAGGAAGTGAGACTTCATTGTAGTGCAGATTTCCTTTCCAAGTTTGCTTGGTTGGCCAAAAAGTGTGTATGCGTTTTTTCCTGAATATATTCAGGAAAAAACGCATACGCCCTTTTTGGCCAAGTGCATCATTGTGGACGTTCTGCCTCTTTTCCTATGCTTTCAATGCAATTCCAGCCTACCTCCTGAAATCGGTTTCCTACAATTCTGCCCCTCTTTCAAGTCCCCTTGGCAGCCTTACTTCAGTATATTTTTGGACGATAGCTGTCATTTATAACTCTGCAGGTTTGTGAATTACAGAGCCTCTGAGCTCCTTTCTTCAAGTCGCTTTCTTTTGAGCTGGCCGCAACACCGCAGGATGGCTTCAGGCCCTAATCTGGTTCCGGCACGGCACGCTGAGCCTTTGGTTAATTCCTCTTCCTGGTGCTAAATGAGAGTTAAATTTGCCCGTCCAGACACCTCCAGCTAGTCTCTCATTGGTTCTCGCTATTCCTGTTCATCTTCCGCAGTAATTGCAAACTGGGCAAAACAGGAGGTTAAAGGGATTGACTCTCCAAGTCGGGAGAGTGTTAGTAAAGCGTGTGGAATGTTGCACCTGAGTACCAGGGGAGGAAAACTGAGACATATTTTAACACGTCTCCCGTTCACACAGTTGATCATACTCTGGCTTCCCCATGCATGTTTTAGCTGAAGGAAGAATACCTTAAACCTGGAGAGTTGAGACCCGTGTAATGGGTACCATGCAATATGACTTCAAAGGGTCTTCATTTGCTCACCGAACCTCTCCAATCCTATCACTGCTGCGTTTATGCCCCTGTACACACGCTTGATTCTCTTTCGGAGATCTAGCAATCCATATGTTTTAAGATACTTACTAGTCAGGTACATTCTTAGGCGTTTAATATGGGGTGTTGAGTCCATTTCGTTGAGCAAGGAGTAGCTCTTGTGTATTCCATATTTGGCTTAAGGAACTTTATCTGTGCTCATTTCAATCTCTGGTTTTATGCAGCACCCCAACTCACCTTTCCCCTTAAGCAAGCATAAGTTGGTTTTCTAAATTTGAGACCCTGTTCTGTTCTGTAATTCAGTTCCTGTGTAGCCAAGTTTACATTCCGTGTATTACTGATATCTTATGATGTTTCTTTTTCTGTGTGACTTATTTCAGTTAGAATCATCATACCTGAATCCACTCATTGTGCTGCTAAGGGCCTGATGACATAGATTTCATTGCTGAATGATATTGCTTTGTAAGTAAATACCACAACTTCTTTATCCATTTTTCACTTTCTGCGATGTTGAACTTGTACTGTAAACGAGGTTCTTGTAAACGGAGGCGTCCCAAACTTTGGGGTGGCTGTGTCTTTTTGATTTTAATTTCCCTAAGCTATAGGACCATGAGTGGAAGTGCCCTAGGCTCTGTTGCTTTGTTTTTTAGATGTTTCAGGAAACACCATACACTTCTCCCGAGTGTCTGTTGGCAATTTACATCCCGCCCATCAGCATAACAAGGCTCCCAGTTCTCCATGGCCTGTCCTGCCTTTCTGGATTTTACACTTTTTTCAGATGGCCCTTTTGACTGGGGGGAAGTGAGACTTCATTGTAGTGCAGATTTCCTTTGCTAGTTTGCTTGGTTGGCCAAAAAGGGCGTATGCGTTTTTTCCTGAATATATTCAGGAAAAAACGCATACGCACTTTTTGGCCAAGTGCATCATTGTGGACGTTCTGCCTCTTTTCCTATGCTTTCAATGCAATTCCAGTCTACCTCCTGAAATCGGTTTCCTGCAATTCTGCCCCGTTTTCAAGTCCTCTTGGCAGCCTTACTTCAGTATATTTTTGGACGATAGCTGTCATTTATAACTCTGCAGGTTTGTGAATTACAGTGCCCCTGAGCTCCTTTCTTCATCTAGCTTTCTTTTGAGCTGGCCGCAACACTGCAGGATGGCTTCAGGTCCTAATCTGGTTCCGGCACGGCACGCTGAGCCTTTGGTTATTTCCTCTTCCTGGTGGGAAATGTTAGTTAAATTTGCCCGTCCAGACACCTCCAGCTAGTCTCTCATTGGTTCTCCCTATTCCTGTTCATCTTCTGCAGAAATTGCAAACTGGGCCAAACAGGAGGTTAAAGGCGCTGACTCTCCAAGTGGGGAGAGTGTTAGTAAAGCGTCTGGAATGTTGCACCCGAGTACCATGGGAGGAAAACTGAGACATATTTGAACATGTCTCCCGTTCACACGGTTGATCATACTCTAGGTTCCACATGCATGTTTTAGCTGAAGGAAGAATACCTTAAACCTGGAGAGTTGAGACCCGTGTAATGGGTACCATGCAATATGACTTCAAAGGGTCTTCATTTGCTCACCGAACCTCTCCAATCCTATCACTGCTGCGTTTATGCCCCTGTACACACGCTTGATTCTCTTTCGGAGACATAGCAATCCATAGGTTTTAAGATACATACTAGTCAGGTACATTCTTAAGCGTTTAATATGGGGTGTTGAGTCCATTTCGTTGAGCAAGGAGTAGCTCTTGTCTATTCCATATTTGGCTTAATGAACTTTATCTGTGCTCATGTCAATCTCTGGTTTTATGCAGCACCCCAACTCACCTTTCCCCTTAAGCAAGCATAAGTTGGTTTTCTAAATTTGAGACCCTGTTCTGTTTTGGAATTCAGTTCCTGTGTAGCCAAGTTTACATTCCGTGTATTAGTGAAATCTTATGATGTTTCTTTTTCTGTGTGACTTATTTCAGTTAGAATCATCGTACCTGAATCCACTCATTATGCTGCTATGGGCCTGATGACATAGATTTCATTGCTGAGTGATACTGCATTGTACGTAAGTACCACAAGTTCTTTATCCATTTTTCACTTTCTGTGATATTGAACTTGTACGGTAAACGAAATTCTTGTAAACAGAGGCGTCCCAAAGTTTGGGGTGGCTGTGTCTTTTTTATTTTAATTTCCCTATGTTATAGGTCCATAAGTGGAAGTGCCCTAGGCTCTGTTGCTTTGTTTTTTAGATGTTTCAGGAAACACCATACACTTCTCCCGAGTGTCTGTTGGCAATTTACATCCCGCCCATCAGCATAACAAGGCTCCCAGTTCTCCATGGCCTGTCCTGCCTTTCTGGATTTTACACTTTTTTCAGATGGCCCTTTTGACCGGCGGGAAGTGAGACTTCATTGTAGTGCAGATTTCCTTTGCAAGCTTGCTTGGTTGGCCAAAAAGGGCGTATGCGTTTTTTCCTGAATATATTCAGGAAAAAACGCATACGCCCTTTTTGGCCAAGTGCATCATTGTGGACGTTCTGCCTCTTTTCCTATGCTTTCAATGCAATTCCAGTCTACCTCCTGAAATCGGTTTCCTGCAATTCTGCCCCGCTTTCAAGTCCTCTTGGCAGCCTTACTTCAGTATATTTTTGGACGATAGCTGTCATTTATAACTCTGCAGGTTTGTGAATTACAGTGCCCCTGAGCTCCTTTCTGCAACTCGCTTTCTTGTGACCTGGCCGCAACACCGCAGGATGGCTTCAGGCCCTAATCTGGTTCCGGCACGGCACGCTGAGCCTTTGGTTAATTCCTCTTCCTGGTGGGAAATGAGAGTTAAATTTGCCCGTCCAGACACCTCCAGCTAGTCTCTCATTGGTTCTCGCTATTCCTGTTCATCTTCCGCAGAAATTGCAAACTGGGCCAAACAGGAGGTTAAAGGGACTGACTCTCCAAGTCGGGAGAGTGTTAGTAAAGCATCTGGAATGTTGCACCCGAGTACCAGGGTACGAAAACTGAGACATATTTGAACACGTCTCCTGATCACATGGTTGATCATACTCTAGGTTCCACATGCATGTTTTAGCTGAAGGAAGAATACCTGAAACCTGGGTAGTTGAAACCCGTGGAATGGGTACCATGCAATATGACTTCAAAGGGTCTTCATTTGCTCACCGAACCTCTCCAATCCTATCACTGCTGCGTTTATGCCCCTGTACACACGCTTGATTCTCTTTTGGAGACATAGCAATCCATAGGTTTTAAGATACTTACTAGTCAGGTACATTCTTAGGCGTTTAATATGGGGTGTTGAGTCCTTTTCGTTGAGCAAGGAGTAGCTCTTGTCTATTCCATATTTGGCTTAAGGAACTTTATCTGTGCTCATTTCAATCTCTGGTTTTATGCAGCACCCCAACTCACCTTTACCCTTAAGCAAGCATAAGTTGGTTTTCTAAATTTGCGACCCTGTTCTGTTTTGGAATTCAGTTCCTGTGTAGCCAAGTTTACATTCCGTGTATTAGTGATATCTTATGATGTTTCTTTTTCTGTGTGACTTATTTCAGTTAGAATCATCGTACCTGAATCCACTCATTGTGCTGCTAAGGGCCTGATGACATAGATTTCATTGCTGAGTGATATTGCTTTGTAAGTAAATACCACAACTTCTTTATCCATTTTTCACTTTCTGCGATGTTGAACTTGTACTGTAAACGAGGTTCTTGTAAAAAGAGGCGTCCCAAACTTTGGGGAGGCTGTGTCTTTTTGATTTTAATTTCCCTAAGCTATAGGACCATAAGTGCAAGTGCCCTAGGCTCTGTTGCTTTGTTTTTTAGATGTTTCAGGAAACACCATACACTTCTCCCGAGTGTCTGTTGGCAATTTACATCCCGCCCATCAGCATAACAAGGCTCCCAGTTCTCCATGGCCTGTCCAGCCTTTCTGGATTTTACACTTTTTTCAGATGGCCCTTTTGACCGGCTGGAAGTGAGACTTCATTGTAGTGCAGATTTCCTTTGCAAGCTTGCTTGGTTGGCCAAAAAGGGCGTATGCGTTTTTTCCTGAATATATTCAGGAAAAAACACATACGCTCTTTTTGGCCAAGTGCATCATTGTGGACGTTCTGCCTCTTTTCCTATGATTTCAATGCAATACCAGTCTACCTCCTGAAATCGGTTTCCTGCAATTCTGCCCCGTTTTCAAGTCCTCTTGGCAGCCTTACTTCAGTATATTTTTGGACGATAGCTGTCATTTATAACTCTGCAGGTTTGTGAATTACAGTGCCCCTGAGCTCCTTTCTTCAACTCGCTTTCTTGTGACATGGCCGCAACACCGCAGGATGGCTTCAGGCCCTAATCTGGTTCCGGCACGGCACTCTGAGCCTTTGGTTATTTCCTCTTCCTGGTGGGAAATGAGAGTTAAATTTGCCCGTCCAGACACCTCCAGCTAGTCTCTCATTGCTTCTCCCTATTCCTGTTCATCTTCCGCAGAAATTGCAAACTGGGCCAAACAGGAGGTTAAAGGCGCTGACTCTCCAAGTGGGGAGAGTGTTAGTAAAGCGTCTGGAATGTTGCACCCGAGTACCAGGGGAGGAAAACTGAGACATATCTGAACACGTCTCCCATTCACACGGTTGATCATACTCTGGGTTCCACATGCATGTTTTAGCTGAAGGAAGAATACCTTAAACCTGGAGAGTTGAGACCCGTGGAATGGGTACCATGCAATATGACTTCAAAGGGTCTTCATTTGCTCACCGAACCTCTCCAATCCTATCACTGCTGCGTTTATGCCCCTGTACACACGCTTGATTCTCTTTCGGAGACATAGCAATCCATAGGTTTTAAGATACATACTAGTCAGGTACATTCTTAAGCGTTTAATATGGGGTGTTGAGTCCATTTCGTTGAGCAAGGAGTAGCTCTTGTCTATTCCATATTTGGCTTAATGAACTTTATCTGTGCTCATGTCAATCTCTGGTTTTATGCAGCACCCCAACTCACCTTTCCCCTTAAGCAAGCATAAGTTGGTTTTCTAAATTTGAGACCCTGTTCTGTTTTGGAATTCAGTTCCTGTGTAGCCAAGTTTACATTCCGTGTATTAGTGAAATCTTATGATGTTTCTTTTTCTGTGTGACTTATTTCAGTTAGAATCATCGTACCTGAATCCACTCATTATGCTGCTATGGGCCTGATGACATAGATTTCATTGCTGAGTGATACTGCATTGTACGTAAGTACCACAAGTTCTTTATCCATTTTTCACTTTCTGCGATGTTGAACTTGTACTGTAAACGAGGTTCTTGTAAACAGAGGCGTCCCAAACTTTGGGGTGGCTGTGTCTTTTTGATTTTAATTTCCCTAAGCTATAGGACCATAAGTGGAAGTGCCCTAGGCTCTGTTGCTTTGTTTTTTAGATGTTTCAGGAAACACCATACACTTCTCCCGAGTGTCTGTTGGCAATTTACATCCCGCCCATCAGCATAACAAGGCTCCCAGTTCTCCATGGCCTGTCCTGCCTTTCTGGATTTTACACTTTTTTCAGATGGCCCTTTTGACCGGCGGGAAGTGAGACTTCATTGTAGTGCAGATTTCCTTTGCAAGCTTGCTTGGTTGGCCAAAAAGGGCGTATGCGTTTTTTCCTGAATATATTCAGGAAAAAACGCATACGCCCTTTTTGGCCAAGTGCATCATTGTGGACGTTCTGCCTCTTTTCCTATGCTTTCAATGCAATTCCAGTCTACCTCCTGAAATCGGTTTCCTGCAATTCTGCCCCGCTTTCAAGTCCTCTTGGCAGCCTTACTTCAGTATATTTTTGGACGATAGCTGTCATTTATAACTCTGCAGGTTTGTGAATTACAGTGCCCCTGAGCTCCTTTCTGCAACTCGCTTTCTTGTGACCTGGCCGCAACACCGCAGGATGGCTTCAGGCCCTAATCTGGTTCCGGCACGGCACGCTGAGCCTTTGGTTAATTCCTCTTCCTGGTGGGAAATGAGAGTTAAATTTGCCCGTCCAGACACCTCCAGCTAGTCTCTCATTGGTTCTCGCTATTCCTGTTCATCTTCCGCAGAAATTGCAAACTGGGCCAAACAGGAGGTTAAAGGGACTGACTCTCCAAGTCGGGAGAGTGTTAGTAAAGCATCTGGAATGTTGCACCCGAGTACCAGGGTACGAAAACTGAGACATATTTGAACACGTCTCCTGATCACATGGTTGATCATACTCTAGGTTCAACATGCATGTTTTAGCTGAAGGAAGAATACCTGAAACCTGGGTAGTTGAAACCCGTGGAATGGGTACCATGCAATATGACTTCAAAGGGTCTTCATTTGCTCACCGAACCTCTCCAATCCTATCACTGCTGCGTTTATGCCCCTGTACACACGCTTGATTCTCTTTTGGAGACATAGCAATCCATAGGTTTTAAGATACTTACTAGTCAGGTACATTCTTAGGCGTTTAATATGGGGTGTTGAGTCCTTTTCGTTGAGCAAGGAGTAGCTCTTGTCTATTCCATATTTGGCTTAAGGAACTTTATCTGTGCTCATTTCAATCTCTGGTTTTATGCAGCACCCCAACTCACCTTTACCCTTAAGCAAGCATAAGTTGGTTTTCTAAATTTGCGACCCTGTTCTGTTTTGGAATTCAGTTCCTGTGTAGCCAAGTTTACATTCCGTGTATTAGTGATATCTTATGATGTTTCTTTTTCTGTGTGACTTATTTCAGTTAGAATCATCGTACCTGAATCCACTCATTGTGCTGCTGAGGGCCTGATGACATAGATTTCATTGCTGAGTGATATTGCTTTGTAAGTAAATACCACAACTTCTTTATCCATTTTTCACTTTCTGCGATGTTGAACTTGTACTGTAAACGAGGTTCTTGTAAAAAGAGGCGTCCCAAACTTTGGGGAGGCTGTGTCTTTTTGATTTTAATTTCCCTAAGCTATAGGACCATAAGTGCAAGTGCCCTAGGCTCTGTTGCTTTGTTTTTTAGATGTTTCAGGAAACACCATACACTTCTCCCGAGTGTCTGTTGGCAATTTACATCCCGCCCATCAGCATAACAAGGCTCCCAGTTCTCCATGGCCTGTCCTGCCTTTCTGGATTTTACACTTTTTTCAGATGGCCCTTTTGACCGGCTGGAAGTGAGACTTCATTGTAGTGCAGATTTCCTTTGCAAGCTTGCTTGGTTGGCCAAAAAGGGCGTATGCGTTTTTTCCTGAATATATTCAGGAAAAAACACATACGCTCTTTTTGGCCAAGTGCATCATTGTGGACGTTCTGCCTCTTTTCCTATGATTTCAATGCAATACCAGTCTACCTCCTGAAATCGGTTTCCTGCAATTCTGCCCCGTTTTCAAGTCCTCTTGGCAGCCTTACTTCAGTATATTTTTGGACGATAGCTGTCATTTATAACTCTGCAGGTTTGTGAATTACAGTGCCCCTGAGCTCCTTTCTTCAACTCGCTTTCTTGTGACATGGCCGCAACACCGCAGGATGGCTTCAGGCCCTAATCTGGTTCCGGCACGGCACTCTGAGCCTTTGGTTATTTCCTCTTCCTGGTGGGAAATGAGAGTTAAATTTGCCCGTCCAGACACCTCCAGCTAGTCTCTCATTGCTTCTCCCTATTCCTGTTCATCTGCCGCAGAAATTGCAAACTGGGCCAAACAGGAGGTTAAAGGCGCTGACTCTCCAAGTGGGGAGAGTGTTAGTAAAGCGTCTGGAATGTTGCACCCGAGTACCAGGGGAGGAAAACTGAGACATATCTGAACACGTCTCCCGTTCACACGGTTGATCATACTCTGGGTTCCACATGCATGTTGTAGCTGAAGGAAGAATACCTTAAACCTGGAGAGTTGAGACCCGTGGAATGGGTACCATGCAATATGACTTCAAAGGGTCTTCATTTACTCATCGAACCTCTCCAATCCTATCACTGCTGCGTTTATGCCCCTGTACACACGCTTGATTCTCTTTTGGAGACATAGCAATCCATAGGTTTTAAGATACTTACTAGTCAGGTACATTCTTAGGCGTTTAATATGCGGTGTTGAGTCCATTTCGTTGAGCAAGGAGTAGCTCTTGTCTATTCCATATTTGGCTTAAGGAACTTTATCTGTGCTCATTTCAATCTCTGGTTTTATGCAGCACCCCAACTCACCTTTACCCATAAGCAAGCATAAGTTGGTTTTCTAAATTTAAGACCCTGTTCTGTTTTGGAATTCAGTTCCTGTGTAGCCAAGTTTACATTCCGTGTATTAGTGATATCTTATGATGTTTTTTTTTCTGTGTGACTTATTTCAGTTAGAATCATCGTACCTGAATCCACTCATTATGCTGCTACGGGCCTGATGACATAGATTTCATTGCTGAGTGATACTGCATTGTACGTAAGTACCACAAGTTCTTTATCCATTTTTCACTTTCTGTGATATTGAACTTGTACGGTAAACGAGGTTCTTGTAAACAGAGGCGTCCCAAACTTTGGGGTGGCTGTGTCTTTTTGATTTTAATTTCCCTAAGCTATAGGACCATAAGTGGAAGTGCCCTAGGCTCTGTTGCTTTGTTTTGTAGATGTTTCAGGAAACACCATACACTTCTCCCGAGTGTCTGTTGGCAATTTACATCCCGCCCATCAGCATAACAAGGCTCCCAGTTCTTCATGGCCTGTCCTGGCTTTCTGGATTTTACACTTTTTTCAGATGGCCCTTTTGACCGGGGGGAAGTGAGACTTCATTGTAGTGCAGATTTCCTTTGCAAGTTTGCTTGGTTGGCCAAAAAGTGCGTATGCGTTTTTTCCTGAATATATTCAGGAAAAAACGCATACGCCCTTTTTGGCCAAGTGCATCATTGTGGACGTTCTGCCTCTTTTCCTATGCTTTCAATGCAATTCCAGTCTACCTCCTGAAATCGCTTTCCTGCAATTCTGCCCCGCTTTCAAGTCCTCTTGGCAGCCTTACTTCAGTATATTTTTGGACGATAGCAGTCATTTATAACTCTGCAGGTTTGTGAATTACAGTGCCCCTGAGCTCCTTTCTGCAACTCGCTTTCTTGTGGCCTGGCCGCAACACCGAAGGCTGGCTTCAGGCCCTAATCTGGTTCCGGCACGGCACGCTGAGCCTTTGGTTAATTCCTCTTCCTGGTGGGAAATGAGAGTTAAATTTGCCCGTCCAGACACCTCCAGCTGGTCTCTCATTGGTTCTCGCTATTCCTGTTCATCTTCCGCAGAAATTGCAAACTGGGCCAAACAGCAGGTTAAAGGGACTGACTCTCCATGTCGGGAGAGTGTTAGTAAATCATCTGGAATGTTGCACCCGAGTACCAGGGGCGGAACCCTGAGACATATTTGAACACGTCTCCCGTTCACACGGTTGATCATACTCTGGGTTCCACATGCATGTTTTAGCTGAAGGAAGAATACCTTAAACCTGGAGAGTTGAGACCCGTGTAATGGGTACCATGCAATATGACTTCAAAGGGTCTTCATTTGCTCACCGAACCTCTCCAATCCTATCACTGCTGCGTTTATGCCCCTGTACACACGCTTGATTCTCTTTTGGAGACATAGCAATCCATAGGTTTTAAGATACTTACTAGTCAGGTACATTCTTAGGCGTTTAATATGGGGTGTTGAGTCCTTTTCGTTGAGCAAGGAGTAGCTCTTGTCTATTCCATATTTGGCTTAAGGAACTTTATCTGTGCTCATTTCAATCTCTGGTTTTATGCAGCACCCCAACTCACCTTTCCCCTTAAGCAAGCATAAGTTGGTTTTCTAAATTTGAGACCCTGTTCTGTTCTGTAATTCAGTTCCTGTGTAGCCAAGTTTACATTCCGTGTATTAGTGATATCTTATGATGTTTCTTTTTCTGTGTGACTTATTTCAGTTAGAATCATCATACCTGAATCCACTCATTGTGCTGCTAAGGGCCTGATGACATAGATTTCATTGCTCAGTGATATTGCTTTGTAAGTAAATACCACAACTTCTTTATCCATTTTTCACTTTTTGCGATGTTGAACTTGTACTGTAAACGAAATTCTTGTAAACAGAGGCGTCCCAAAATTTGGGGTGGCTGTGTCTTTTTGATTTTAATTTCCCTAAGCTATAGGACCATAAGTGGAAGTGCCCTAGGCTCTGTTGCTTTGTTTTGTAGATGTTTCATGAAACACCATACACTTCTCCCGAGTGTCTGTTGGCAATTTACATCCCGCCCATCAGCATAACAAGGCTCCCAGTTCTCCATGGCCTGTCCTGCCTTTCTGGATTTTACACTTTTTTCAGATGGTCCTTTTGACTGGGGGGAAGTGAGACTTCATTGTAGTGCAGATTTCCTTTGCAAGCTTGCTTGGTTGGCCAAAAAGTGTGTATGCGTTTTTTCCTGAATATATTCAGGAAAAAACGCATACGCCCTTTTTGGCCAAGTGCATCATTGTGGACGCTCTGCCTCTTTTCCTATGCTTTCAATGCAATTCCAGTCTACCTACTGAAATCGGTTTCGTGCAATTCTGCCCCGCTTTCAAGTCCTCTTGGCAGCCTTACTTCAGTATATTTGTGGACGATAGCTGTCATTTATAACTCTGCAGGTTTGTGAATTACAGTGCCCCTGAGCTCCTTTCTTCAACTCGCTTTCTTTTGAGCTGGCCGCAACACCGCAGGATGGCTTCAGGTCCTAATCTGGTTCCGGCACGGCACGCTGAGCCTTTGGTTATTTCCTCTTCCTTGTGGGAAATGAGAGTTAAATTTGCCTGTCCAGACACCTCCAGCTAGTCTCTCATTGGTTCTCCCTATTTCTGTTCATCTTCCGCAGAAATTGCAAACTGGGCCAAACTGGAGGCTAAAGGCGCTGACTCTCCAAGTGGGGAGAGTGTTAGTAAAGCGTCTGGAATGTTGCACCCGAGTACCACGGGAGGAAAACTGAGACATATTTGAACATGTCTCCCGTTCACACGGTTGATCATACTCTGGGTTCCACATGCATGATTTAGCTGAAGGAAGAATACCTTAAACCTGGAGAGTTGAGACCCGTGGAATGGGTACCATGCAATATGTCATCAAAGGGTCTTCATTTGCTCACCGAACCTCTCTAATCCTATCACTGCTGCGTTTATGCCCCTGTACACACGCTTGATTCTCTTTTGGAGACATAGCAATCCATAGGTTTTAAGATACTTACTAGTCAGGTACATTCTTAGGCGTTTAATATGGGGTGTTGAGTCCTTTTCGTTGAGCAAGGAGTAGCTCTTGTCTATTCCATATTTGGCTTAAGGAACTTTATCTGTGCTCATTTCAATCTCTGGTTTTATGCAGCACCCCAACTCACCTTTCCCCTTAAGCAAGCATAAGTTGGTTTTCTAAATTTGAGACCCTGTTCTGTTCTGTAATTCAGTTCCTGTGTAGCCAAGTTTACATTCCGTGTATTACTGATATCTTATGATGTTTCTTTTTCTGTGTGACTTATTTCAGTTAGAATCATCGTACCTGAATCCACTCATTATGCTGCTACGGGCCTGATGACATAGATTTCATTGCTGAGTGATACTGCATTGTACGTAAGTACCACAAGTTCTTTATCCATTTTTCACTTTCTGTGATATTGAACTTGTACGGTAAACAAGGTTCTTGTAAACAGAGGCGTCCCAAACTTTCGGGTGGCTGTGTCTTTTTGATTTTAATTTCCCTAAGCTATAGGACCATAAGTGGAAGTGCCCTAGGCTCTGTTGCTTTGTTTTGTAGATGTTTCAGGAAACACCATACACTTCTCCCGAGTGTCTGTTGGCAATTTACATCCCGCCCAGCAGCATAACAAGGCTCCCAGTTCTCCATGGCCTGTCCTGCCTTTCTGGATTTTACACTTTTTTCAGATGGCCCTTTTGACCGGGAGGAAGTGAGACTTCATTGTAGTGCAGATTTCCTTTGCAAGTTTGCTTGGTTGGCCAAAAAGGGCGTATGCGTTTTTTCCTGAATATATTCAGGAAAAAACGCATACGCCCTTTTTGGCCAAGTGCATCATTGTGGACGTTCTGCCTCTTTTCCTATGCTTTCAATGCAATTCCAGTCTACCTCCTGAAATCGGTTTCCGCAATTCTGCCCCGCTTTCAAGTCCTCTTGGCAACCTTACTTCAGTATATTTTTGGACGATAGCTGTCATTTATAACTCTGCAGGTTTGTGAATTACAGTGCCCCTGAGCTCCTTTCTGCAACTCGCTTTCTTGTGACCTGGCCGCAACACCGCAGGATGGCTTCAGGCCCTAATCTGGTTCCGGCACGGCACGCTGAGCCTTTGGTTAATTCCTCTTCCTGGTGGGAAATGAGAGTTAAATTTGCCCGTCCAGACACCTCCAGCTGGTCTCTCATTGGTTCCCGCTATTCCTGTTCATCTTCCGCAGAAATTGCAAACTGGGCCATACAGGAGGTTAAAGGGACTGACTCTCCAAGTCGGGAGAGTGTTAGTAAAGCATCTGGAATGTTGCACCCGAGTACCAGGGTACGAAAACTGAGACATATTTGAACACGTCTCCCGATCACATGGTTGATCATACTCTAGGTTCCACATGCATGTTTTAGCTGAAGGAAGAATACCTTAAACCTGGAGAGTTGAAACCCGTGGAATGGGTACCATGCAATATGACTTCAAAGGGTCTTCATTTGCTCACCGAACCTCTCCAATCCTATCACTGCTGCGTTTATGCCCCTGTACACATGCTTGATTCTCTTTCGGAGACATAGCAATCCATAGGTTTTAAGATACTTACTAGTCAGGTACATTCTTAGGCGTTTAATATGCGGTGTTGAGTCCATTTCGTTGAGCAAGGAGTAGCTCTTGTCTATTCCATATTTGGCTTAAGGAACTTTATCTGTGCTCATTTCAATCTCTGGTTTTATGCAGCACCCCAACTCACCTTTCCCCTTAAGCAAGCATAAGTTGGTTTTCTAAATTTGAGACCCTGTTCTCTTCTGTAATTCAGTTCCTGTGTAGCCAAGTTTACATTCCGTGTATTAGTGATATCTTATCATGTTTCTTTTTCTGTGTGACTTATTTCAGTTAGAATCATCATACCTGAATCCACTCATTGTGCTGCTAAGGGCCTGATGACATAGATTTCATTGCTCAGTGATATTGCTTTGTAAGTAAATACCACAACTTCTTTATCCATTTTTCACTTTCTGCGATGTTGAACTTGTACTGTAAACGAAATTCTTGTAAACAGAGGCGTCCCAAAATTTGGGGTGGCTGTGTCTTTTTGATTTTAATTTCCCTAAGCTATAGGACCATAAGTGGAAGTGCCCTAGGCTCTGTTGCTTTGTTTTTTAGATGTTTCAGGAAACACCATACACTTATCCCGAGTGTCTGTTGGCAATTTACATCCCGCCCATCAGCATAACAAGGCTCCCAGTTCTCCATGGCCTGTCCTGCCTTTCTGGATTTTACACTTTTTTCAGATGGCCCTTTTGACCGGGGGGAAGTGAGACTTCATTGTAGTGCAGATTTCCTTTGCAAGCTTGCTTGGTTGGCCAAAAAGGGCGTATGCGTTTTTTCCTGAATATATTCAGGAAAAAACGCATACGCCCTTTTTGGCCAAGTGCATCATTGTGGAGGTTCTGCCTCTTTTCCTATGCTTTCAATGCAATTCCAGTCTACCTCCTGAAATCGGTTTCCTGCAATTCTGCCCCGCTTTCAAGTCCTCTTGGCAGCCTTACTTCAGTATATTTTTGGACGATAGCTGTCATTTATAACTCTGCAGGTTTGTGAATTACGGTGCCCCTGAGCTCCTTTCTTCAACTCGTTTTCTTTTGAGCTGGCCGCAACACCGCAGGATGGCTTCAGACCCTAATCTGGTTCTGGCACGGCACGCTGAGCCTTTGGTTAATTCCTCTTCCTGGTGGGAAATGAGAGTTAAATTTGCCCGTCCAGACACCTCCAGCTAGTCTCTCATTGGTTCTCGCTATTCCTGTTCATCTTCCGCAGAAATTGCAAACTGGGCCAAACAGGAGGTTAAAGGGACTGACTCTCCAAGTCTGGAGAGTGTTAGTAAAGCATCTGGAATGTTGCACCCGAGTACCAGGGGAGGAAAACTGAGACATATTTGAACACGTCTCCCATTCACACGGTTGATCATACTCTGGGTTCCACATGCATGTTTTAGCTGAAGGAAGAATACCTTAAACCTGGAGAGTTGAGACCCGTGGAATGGGTACCATGCAATATGACTTCAAAGGGTCTTCATTTGCTCACCGAACCTCTCTAATCCTATCACTGCTGTGTTTATGCCCCTATACACACGCTTGATTCTCCTTTGGAGACATAGCAATCCATAGGTTTTAAGATACTTACTAGTCAGGTACATTCTTAGGCGTTTAATATGGGGTGTTGAGTCCATTTTGTTGAGCAAGGAGTAGCTCTTGTCTATTCCATATTTGGCTTAAGGAACTTTATCTGTGCTCATTTCAATCTCTGGTTTTATGCAGCACCCCAACTCACCTTTCCCCTTAAGCAAGCATAAGTTGGTTTTCTAAATTTGAGACCCTGTTCTGTTCTGTAATTCAGTTCCTGTGTAGCCAAGTTTACATTCCGTGTATTACTGATATCTTATGATGTTTCTTTTTCTGTGTGAGTTATTTCAGTTAGAATCATCGTACCTGAATCCACTCATTATGCTGCTACGGGCCTGATGACATAGATTTCATTGCTGAGTGATACTGCATTGTACGTAAGTACCACAAGTTCTTTATCCATTTTTCACTTTCTGTGATATTGAACTTGTACGGTAAACGAGGTTCTTGTAAACAGAGGCGTCCCAAACTTTGGGGTGGCTGTGTCTTTTTGATTTTAATTTCCCTAAGCTATAGGACCGTAAGTGGAAGTGCCCTAGGCTCTGTTGCTTTGTTTTGTAGATGTTTCAGGAAACACCATACACTTCTCCCGAGTGTCTGTTGGCAATTTACATCCCGCCCATCAGCATAACAAGGCTCCCAGTTCTCCATGGCCTGTCCTGCCTTTCTGGATTTTACACTTTTTTCAGATGGCCCTTTTGACCGGGGGGAAGTGAGACTTCATTGTAGTGCAGATTTCCTTTGCAAGTTTGCTTGGTTGGCCAAAAAGGGCGTATGCGTTTTTTCCTGAATATATTCAGGAAAAAACGCATACGCCCTTTTTGGCCAAGTGCATCATTGTGGACGTTCTGCCTCTTTTCCTATGCTTTCAATGCAATTCCAGTCTACCTCCTGAAATCGGTTTCCGCAATTCTGCCCCGCTTTCAAGTCCTCTTGGCAACCTTACTTCAGTATATTTTTGGACGATAGCTGTCATTTATAACTCTGCAGGTTTGTGAATTACAGTGCCCCTGAGCTCCTTTCTGCAACTCGCTTTCTTGTGACCTGGCCGCAACACCGCAGGATGGCTTCAGGCCCTAATCTGGTTCCGGCACGGCACGCTGAGCCTTTGGTTAATTCCTCTTCCTGGTGGGAAATGAGAGTTAAATTTGCCCGTCCAGACACCTCCAGCTAGTCTCTCATTGGTTCTCGCTATTCCTGTTCATCTTCCGCAGAAATTGCAAACTGGGCCAAACAGGAGGTTAAAGGGACTGACTCTCCAAGTCGGGCGAGTGTTAGTAAAGCATCTGGAATGTTGCACCCGAGTACCAGGGTACGAAAACTGAGACATATTTGAACACGTCTCCCGATCACATGGTTGATCATACTCTAGGTTCCACATGCATGTTTTAGCTGAAGGAAGAATACCTTAAACCTGTAGAGTTGAAACCCGTGGAATGGGTACCATGCAATATGACTTCAAAGGGTCTTCATTTGCTCACCGAACCTCTCCAATCCTATCACTGCTGCGTTTATGCCCCTGTACACATGCTTGATTCTCTTTCGGAGACATAGCAATCCATAGGTTTTAAGATACTTACTAGTCAGGTACATTCTTAGGCGTTTAATATGCGGTGTTGAGTCCATTTCGTTGAGCAAGGAGTAGCTCTTGTCTATTCCATATTTGGCTTAAGGAACTTTATCTGTGCTCATTTCAATCTCTGGTTTTATGCAGCACCCCAACTCACCTTTCCCCTTAAGCAAGCATAAGTTGGTTTTCTAAATTTGAGACCCTGTTCTGTTCTGTAATTCAGTTCCTGTGTAGCCAAGTTTACATTCCGTGTATTAGTGATATCTTATCATGTTTCTTTTTCTGTGTGACTTATTTCAGTTAGAATCATCATACCTGAATCCACTCATTGTGCTGCTAAGGGCCTGATGACATAGATTTCATTGCTCAGTGATATTGCTTTGTAAGTAAATACCACAACTTCTTTATCCATTTTTCACTTTCTGCGATGTTGAACTTGTACTGTAAACGAAATTCTTGTAAACAGAGGCGTCCCAAAATTTGGGGTGGCTGTGTCTTTTTGATTTTAATTTCCCTAAGCTATAGGACCATAAGTGGAAGTGCCCTAGGCTCTGTTGCTTTGTTTTTTAGATGTTTCAGGAAACACCATACACTTATCCCGAGTGTCTGTTGGCAATTTACATCCCGCCCATCAGCATAACAAGGCTCCCAGTTCTCCATGGCCTGTCCTGCCTTTCTGGATTTTACACTTTTTTCAGATGGCCCTTTTGACCGGGGGGAAGTGAGACTTCATTGTAGTGCAGATTTCCTTTGCAAGCTTGCTTGGTTGGCCAAAAAGGGCGTATGCGTTTTTTCCTGAATATATTCAGGAAAAAACGCATACGCCCTTTTTGGCCAAGTGCATCATTGTGGAGGTTCTGCCTCTTTTCCTATGCTTTCAATGCAATTCCAGTCTACCTCCTGAAATCGGTTTCCTGCAATTCTGCCCCGCTTTCAAGTCCTCTTGGCAGCCTTACTTCAGTATATTTTTGGACGATAGCTGTCATTTATAACTCTGCAGGTTTGTGAATTACAGTGCCCCTGAGCTCCTTTCTTCAACTCGTTTTCTTTTGAGCTGGCCGCAACATCGCAGGATGGCTTCAGACCCTAATCTGGTTCCGGCACGGCACGCTGAGCCTTTGGTTAATTCCTCTTCCTGGTGGGAAATGAGAGTTAAATTTGCCCGTCCAGACACCTCCAGCTAGTCTCTCATTGGTTCTCGCTATTCCTGTTCATCTTCCGCAGAAATTGCAAACTGGGCCAAACAGGAGGTTAAAGGGACTGACTCTCCAAGTCGGGAGAGTGTTAGTAAAGCATCTGGAATGTTGCACCCGAGTACCAGGGGAGGAAAACTGAGACATATTTGAACACGTCTCCCGTTCACACGGTTTATCATACTCTGGGTTCCACATGCATGTTTTAGCTGAAGGAAGAATACCTTAAACCTGGAGAGTTGAGACCCGTGGAATGGGTACCATGCAATATGACTTCAAAGGGTCTTCATTTGCTCACCGAACCTCTCTAATCCTATCACTGCTGCGTTTATGCCCCTGTACACACGCTTGATTCTCTTTTGGAGACATAGCAATCCATAGGTTTTAAGATACTTACTAGTCAGGTACATTCTTAGGCGTTTAATATGGGGTGTTGAGTCCTTTTCGTTGAGCAAGGAGTAGCTCTTGTCTATTCCATATTTGGCTTAAGGAACTTTATCTGTGCTCATTTCAATCTCTGGTTTTATGCAGCACCCCAACTCACCTTTCCCCTTAAGCAAGCATAAGTTGGTTTTCTAAATTTGAGACCCTGTTCTGTTCTGTAATTCAGTTCCTGTGTAGCCAAGTTTACATTCCGTGTATTACTGATATCTTATGATGTTTCTTTTTCTGTGTGACTTATTTCAGTTAGAATCATCGTACCTGAATCCACTCATTATGCTGCTACGGGCCTGATGACATAGATTTCATTGCTGAGTGATACTGCATTGTACGTAAGTACCACAAGTTCTTTATCCATTTTTCACTTTCTGTGATATTGAACTTGTACGGTAAACAAGGTTCTTGTAAACAGAGGCGTCCCAAACTTTCGGGTGGCTGTGTCTTTTTGATTTTAATTTCCCTAAGCTATAGGACCATAAGTGGAAGTGCCCTAGGCTCTGTTGCTTTGTTTTGTAGATGTTTCAGGAAACACCATACACTTCTCCCGAGTGTCTGTTGGCAATTTACATCCCGCCCATCAGCATAACAAGGCTCCCAGTTCTCCATGGCCTGTCCTGCCTTTCTGGATTTTACACTTTTTTCAGATGGCCCTTTTGACCGGGGGGAAGTGAGACTTCATTGTAGTGCAGATTTCCTTTGCAAGTTTGCTTGGTTGGCCAAAAAGGGCGTATGCGTTTTTTCCTGAATATATTCAGGAAAAAACGCATACGCCCTTTTTGGCCAAGTGCATCATTGTGGACTTTCTGCCTCTTTTCCTATGCTTTCAATGCAATTCCAGTCTACCTCCTGAAATCGGTTTCCGCAATTCTGCCCCGCTTTCAAGTCCTCTTGGCAACCTTACTTCAGTATATTTTTGGACGATAGCTGTCATTTATAACTCTGCAGGTTTGTGAATTACAGTGCCCCTGAGCTCCTTTCTGCAACTCGCTTTCTTGTGACCTGGCCGCAACACCGCAGGATGGCTTCAGGCCCTAATCTGGTTCCGGCACGGCACGCTGAGCCTTTGGTTAATTCCTCTTCCTGGTGGGAAATGAGAGTTAAATTTGCCCGTCCAGACACCTCCAGCTGGTCTCTCATTGGTTCTCGCTATTCCTGTTCATCTTCCGCAGAAATTGCAAACTGGGCCAAACAGGAGGTTAAAGGGACTGACTCTCCAAGTCTGGAGAGTGTTAGTAAAGCATCTGGAATGTTGCACCCGAGTACCAGGGTACGAAAACTGAGACATATTTGAACACGTCTCCCGATCACATGGTTGATCATACTCTAGGTTCCACATGCATGTTTTAGCTGAAGGAAGAATACCTTAAACCTGGAGAGTTGAAACCCGTGGAATGGGTACCATGCAATATGACTTCAAAGGGTCTTCATTTGCTCACCGAACCTCTCCAATCCTATCACTGCTGCGTTTATGCCCCTGTACACATGCTTGATTCTCTTTCGGAGACATAGCAATCCATAGGTTTTAAGATACTTACTAGTCAGGTACATTCTTAGGCGTTTAATATGCGGTGTTGAGTCCATTTCGTTGAGCAAGGAGTAGCTCTTGTCTATTCCATATTTGGCTTAAGGAACTTTATCTGTGCTCATTTCAATCTCTGGTTTTATGCAGCACCCCAACTCACCTTTCCCCTTAAGCAAGCATAAGTTGGTTTTCTAAATTTGAGACCCTGTTCTGTTCTGTAATTCAGTTCCTGTGTAGCCAAGTTTACATTCCGTGTATTAGTGATATCTTATCATGTTTCTTTTTCTGTGTGACTTATTTCAGTTAGAATCATCATACCTGAATCCACTCATTGTGCTGCTAAGGGCCTGATGACATAGATTTCATTGCTCAGTGATATTGCTTTGTAAGTAAATACCACAACTTCTTTATCCATTTTTCACTTTCTGCGATGTTGAACTTGTACTGTAAACGAAATTCTTGTAAACAGAGGCGTCCCAAAATTTGGGGTGGCTGTGTCTTTTTGATTTTAATTTCCCTAAGCTATAGGACCATAAGTGGAAGTGCCCTAGGCTCTGTTGCTTTGTTTTTTAGATGTTTCAGGAAACACCATACACTTATCCCGAGTGTCTGTTGGCAATTTACATCCCGCCCATCAGCATAACAAGGCTCCCAGTTCTCCATGGCCTGTCCTGCCTTTCTGGATTTTACACTTTTTTCAGATGGCCCTTTTGACCGGGGGGAAGTGAGACTTCATTGTAGTGCAGATTTCCTTTGCAAGCTTGCTTGGTTGGCCAAAAAGGGCGTATGCGTTTTTTCCTGAATATATTCAGGAAAAAACGCATACGCCCTTTTTGGCCAAGTGCATCATTGTGGAGGTTCTGCCTCTTTTCCTATGCTTTCAATGCAATTCCAGTCTACCTCCTGAAATCGGTTTCCTGCAATTCTGCCCCGCTTTCAAGTCCTCTTGGCAGCCTTACTTCAGTATATTTTTGGACGATAGCTGTCATTTATAACTCTGCAGGTTTGTGAATTACAGTGCCCCTGAGCTCCTTTCTTCAACTCGTTTTCTTTTGAGCTGGCCGCAACACCGCAGGATGGCTTCAGACCCTAATCTGGTTCCGGCACGGCACGCTGAGCCTTTGGTTAATTCCTCTTCCTGGTGGGAAATGAGAGTTAAATTTGCCCGTCCAGACACCTCCAGCTAGTCTCTCATTGGTTCTCGCTATTCCTGTTCATCTTCCGCAGAAATTGCAAACTGGGACAAACAGGAGGTTAAAGGGACTGACTCTCCAAGTCGGGAGAGTGTTAGTAAAGCATCTGGAATGTTGCACCCGAGTACCAGGGGAGGAAAACTGAGACATATTTGAACACGTCTCCCGTTCACACGGTTGATCATACTCTGGGTTCCACATGCATGATTTAGCTGAAGGAAGAATACCTTAAACCTGGAGAGTTGAGACCCGTGGAATGGGTACCATGCAATATGACTTCAAAGGGTCTTCATTTGCTCACCGAACCTCTCTAATCCTATCACTGCTGCGTTTATGCCCCTGTACACACGCTTGATTCTCTTTTGGAGACATAGCAATCCATAGGTTTTAAGATACTTACTAGTCAGGTACATTCTTAGGCGTTTAATATGGGGTGTTGAGTCCTTTTCGTTGAGCAAGGAGTAGCTCTTGTCTATTCCATATTTGGCTTAAGGAACTTTATCTGTGCTCATTTCAATCTCTGGTTTTATGCAGCACCCCAACTCACCTTTCCCCTTAAGCAAGCATAAGTTGGTTTTCTAAATTTGAGACCCTGTTCTGTTCTGTAATTCAGTTCCTGTGTAGCCAAGTTTACATTCCGTGTATTACTGATATCTTATGATGTTTCTTTTTCTGTGTGACTTATTTCAGTTAGAATCATCGTACCTGAATCCACTCATTATGCTGCTACGGGCCTGATGACATAGATTTCATTGCTGAGTGATACTGCATTGTACGTAAGTACCACAAGTTCTTTATCCATTTTTCACTTTCTGTGATATTGAACTTGTACGGTAAACAAGGTTCTTGTAAACAGAGGCGTCCCAAACTTTCGGGTGGCTGTGTCTTTTTGATTTTAATTTCCCTAAGCTATAGGACCATAAGTGGAAGTGCCCTAGGCTCTGTTGCTTTGTTTTGTAGATGTTTCAGGAAACACCATACACTTCTCCCGAGTGTCTGTTGGCAATTTACATCCCGCCCAGCAGCATAACAAGGCTCCCAGTTCTCCATGGCCTGTCCTGCCTTTCTGGATTTTACACTTTTTTCAGATGGCCCTTTTGACCGGGGGGAAGTGAGACTTCATTGTAGTGCAGATTTCCTTTGCAAGTTTGCTTGGTTGGCCAAAAAGGGCGTATGCATTTTTTCCTGAATATATTCAGGAAAAAACGCATACGCCCTTTTTGGCCAAGTGCATCATTGTGGACTTTCTGCCTCTTTTCCTATGCTTTCAATGCAATTCCAGTCTACCTCCTGAAATCGGTTTCCGCAATTCTGCCCCGCTTTCAAGTCCTCTTGGCAACCTTACTTCAGTATATTTTTGGACGATAGCTGTCATTTATAACTCTGCAGGTTTGTGAATTACAGTGCCCCTGAGCTCCTTTCTGCAACTCGCTTTCTTGTGACCTGGCCGCAACACCGCAGGATGGCTTCAGGCCCTAATCTGGTTCCGGCACGGCACGCTGAGCCTTTGGTTAATTCCTCTTCCTGGTGGGAAATGAGAGTTAAATTTGCCCGTCCAGACACCTCCAGCTGGTCTCTCATTGGTTCTCGCTATTCCTGTTCATCTTCCGCAGAAATTGCAAACTGGGCCATACAGGAGGTTAAAGGGACTGACTCTCCAAGTCGGGAGAGTGTTAGTAAAGCATCTGGAATGTTGCACCCGAGTACCAGGGTACGAAAACTGAGACATATTTGAACACGTCTCCCGATCACATGGTTGATCATACTCTAGGTTCCACATGCATGTTTTAGCTGAAGGAAGAATACCTTAAACCTGGAGAGTTGAAACCCGTGGAATGGGTACCATGCAATATGACTTCAAAGGGTCTTCATTTGCTCACCGAACCTCTCCAATCCTATCACTGCTGCGTTTATGCCCCTGTACACATGCTTGATTCTCTTTCGGAGACATAGCAATCCATAGGTTTTAAGATACTTACTAGTCAGGTACATTCTTAGGCGTTTAATATGCGGTGTTGAGTCCATTTCGTTGAGCAAGGAGTAGCTCTTGTCTATTCCATATTTGGCTTAAGGAACTTTATCTGTGCTCATTTCAATCTCTGGTTTTATGCAGCACCCCAACTCACCTTTCCCCTTAAGCAAGCATAAGTTGGTTTTCTAAATTTGAGACCCTGTTCTGTTCTGTAATTCAGTTCCTGTGTAGCCAAGTTTACATTCCGTGTATTAGTGATATCTTATCATGTTTCTTTTTCTGTGTGACTTATTTCAGTTAGAATCATCATACCTGAATCCACTCATTGTGCTGCTAAGGGCCTGATGACATAGATTTCATTGCTGAGTGATATTGCTTTGTAAGTAAATACCACAACTTCTTTATCCATTTTTCACTTTCTGCGATGTTGAACTTGTACTGTAAACGAAATTCTTGTAAACAGAGGCATCCCAAAATTTGGGGTGGCTGTGTCTTTTTGATTTTAATTTCCCTAAGCTATAGGACCATAAGTGGAAGTGCCCTAGGCTCTGTTGCTTTGTTTTTTAGATGTTTCAGGAAACACCATACACTTATCCCGAGTGTCTGTTGGCAATTTACATCCCGCCCATCAGCATAACAAGGCTCCCAGTTCTCCATGGCCTGTCCTGCCTTTCTGGATTTTACACTTTTTTCAGATGGCCCTTTTGACCGGGGGGAAGTGAGACTTCATTGTAGTGCAGATTTCCTTTGCAAGCTTGCTTGGTTGGCCAAAAAGGGCGTATGCGTTTTTTCCTGAATATATTCAGGAAAAAACGCATACGCCCTTTTTGGCCAAGTGCATCATTGTGGAGGTTCTGCCTCTTTTCCTATGCTTTCAATGCAATTCCAGTCTACCTCCTGAAATCGGTTTCCTGCAATTCTGCCCCGCTTTCAAGTCCTCTTGGCAGCCTTACTTCAGTATATTTTTGGACGATAGCTGTCATTTATAACTCTGCAGGTTTGTGAATTACGGTGCCCCTGAGCTCCTTTCTTCAACTCGTTTTCTTTTGAGCTGGCCGCAACACCGCAGGATGGCTTCAGACCCTAATCTGGTTCTGGCACGGCACGCTGAGTCTTTGGTTAATTCCTCTTCCTGGTGGGAAATGAGAGTTAAATTTGCCCGTCCAGACACCTCCAGCTAGTCTCTCATTGGTTCTCGCTATTCCTGTTCATCTTCCGCAGAAATTGCAAACTGGGCCAAACAGGAGGTTAAAGGGACTGACTCTCCAAGTGTGGAGAGTGTTAGTAAAGCATCTGGAATGTTGCACCCGAGTACCAGGGGAGGAAAACTGAGACATATTTGAACACGTCTCCCATTCACACGGTTGATCATACTCTGGGTTCCACATGCATGTTTTAGCTGAAGGAAGAATACCTTAAACCTGGAGAGTTGAGACCCGTGGAATGGGTACCATGCAATATGACTTCAAAGGGTCTTCATTTGCTCACCGAACCTCTCTAATCCTATCACTGCTGTGTTTATGCCCCTATACACACGCTTGATTCTCTTTTGGAGACATAGCAATCCATAGGTTTTAAGATACTTACTAGTCAGGTACATTCTTAGGCGTTTAATATGGGGTGTTGAGTCCATTTTGTTGAGCAAGGAGTAGCTCTTGTCTATTCCATATTTGGCTTAAGGAACTTTATCTGTGCTCATTTCAATCTCTGGTTTTATGCAGCACCCCAACTCACCTTTCCCCTTAAGCAAGCATAAGTTGGTTTTCTAAATTTGAGACCCTGTTCTGTTCTGTAATTCAGTTCCTGTGTAGCCAAGTTTACATTCCGTGTATTACTGATATCTTATGATGTTTCTTTTTCTGTGTGACTTATTTCAGTTAGAATCATCGTACCTGAATCCACTCATTATGCTGCTACGGGCCTGATGACATAGATTTCATTGCTGAGTGATACTGCATTGTACGTAAGTACCACAAGTTCTTTATCCATTTTTCACTTTCTGTGATATTGAACTTGTACGGTAAACGAGGTTCTTGTAAACAGAGGCGTCCCAAACTTTGGGGTGGCTGTGTCTTTTTGATTTTAATTTCCCTAAGCTATAAGACCGTAAGTGGAAGTGCCCTAGGCTCTGTTGCTTTGTTTTGTAGATGTTTCAGGAAACACCATACACTTCTCCCGAGTGTCTGTTGGCAATTTACATCCCGCCCAGCAGCATAACAAGGCTCCCAGTTCTCCATGGCCTGTCCTGCCTTTCTGGATTTTACACTTTTTTCAGATGGCCCTTTTGACCGGGGGGAAGTGAGACTTCATTGTAGTGCAGATTTCCTTTGCAAGTTTGCTTGGTTGGCCAAAAAGGGCGTATGCGTTTTTTCCTGAATATATTCAGGAAAAAACGCATACGCCCTTTTTGGCCAAGTGCATCATTGTGGACGTTCTGCCTCTTTTCCTATGCTTTCAATGCAATTCCAGTCTACCTCCTGAAATCGGTTTCCGCAATTCTGCCCCGCTTTCAAGTCCTCTTGGCAACCTTACTTCAGTATATTTTTGGACGATAGCTGTCATTTATAACTCTGCAGGTTTGTGAATTACAGTGCCCCTGAGCTCCTTTCTGCAACTCGCTTTCTTGTGACCTGGCCGCAACACCGCAGGATGGCTTCAGGCCCTAATCTGGTTCCGGCACGGCACGCTGAGCCTTTGGTTAATTCCTCTTCCTGGTGGGAAATGAGAGTTAAATTTGCCCGTCCAGACACCTCCAGCTAGTCTCTCATTGGTTCTCGCTATTCCTGTTCATCTTCCGCAGAAATTGCAAACTGGGCCAAACAGGAGGTTAAAGGGACTGACTCTCCAAGTCGGGAGAGTGTTAGTAAAGCATCTGGAATGTTGCACCCGAGTACCAGGGGAGGAAAACTGAGACATATTTGAACACGTCTCCCGTTCACACGGTTGATCATACTCTGGGTTCCACATGCATGTTTTAGCTGAAGGAAGAATACCTTAAACCTGGAGAGTTGAGACCCCTGGAATGGGTACCGTGCAATATGACTTCAAAGGGTCTTCATTTGCTCACCGAACCTCTCTAATCCTATCACTGCTGCGTTTATGCCCCTGTACACACGCTTGATTCTCTTTTGGAGACATAGCAATCCATAGGTTTTAAGATACTTACTAGTCAGGTACATTCTTAGGCGTTTAATATGGGGTGTTGAGTCCTTTTCGTTGAGCAAGGAGTAGCTCTTGTCTATTCCATATTTGGCTTAAGGAACTTTATCTGTGCTCATTTCAATCTCTGGTTTTATGCAGCACCCCAACTCACCTTTCCCCTTAAGCAAGCATAAGTTGGTTTTCTAAATTTGAGACCCTGTTCTGTTCTGTAATTCAGTTCCTGTGTAGCCAAGTTTACATTCCGTGTATTACTGATATCTTATGATGTTTCTTTTTCTGTGTGACTTATTTCAGTTAGAATCATCGTACCTGAATCCACTCATTATGCTGCTACGGGCCTGATGACATAGATTTCATTGCTGAGTGATACTGCATTGTACGTAAGTACCACAAGTTCTTTATCCATTTTTCACTTTCTGTGATATTGAACTTGTACGGTAAACAAGGTTCTTGTAAACAGAGGTGTCCCAAACTTTCGGGTGGCTGTGTCTTTTTGATTTTAATTTCCCTAAGCTATAGGACCATAAGTGGAAGTGCCCTAGGCTCTGTTGCTTTGTTTTGTAGATGTTTCAGGAAACACCATACACTTCTCCCGAGTGTCTGTTGGCAATTTACATCCCGCCCATCAGCATAACAAGGCTCCCAGTTCTCCATGGCCTGTCCTGCCTTTCTGGATTTTACACTTTTTTCAGATGGCCCTTTTGACCGGGGGGAAGTGAGACTTCATTGTAGTGCAGATTTCCTTTGCAAGTTTGCTTGGTTGGCCAAAAAGGGCGTATGCGTTTTTTCCTGAATATATTCAGGAAAAAACGCATACGCCCTTTTTGGCCAAGTGCATCATTGTGGACGTTCTGCCTCTTTTCCTATGCTTTCAATGCAATTCCAGTCTACCTCCTGAAATCGGTTTCCGCAATTCTGCCCCGCTTTCAAGTCCTCTTGGCAACCTTACTTCAGTATATTTTTGGACGATAGCTGTCATTTATAACTCTGCAGGTTTGTGAATTACAGTGCCCCTGAGCTCCTTTCTGCAACTCGCTTTCTTGTGACCTGGCCGCAACACCGCAGGATGGCTTCAGGCCCTAATCTGGTTCCGGCACGGCACGCTGAGCCTTTGGTTAATTCCTCTTCCTGGTGGGAAATGAGAGTTAAATTTGCCCGTCCAGACACCTCCAGCTGGTCTCTCATTGGTTCTCGCTATTCCTGTTCATCTTCCGCAGAAATTGCAAACTGGGCCATACAGGAGGTTAAAGGGACTGACTCTCCAAGTCGGGAGAGTGTTAGTAAAGCATCTGGAATGTTGCACCCGAGTACCAGGGTACGAAAACTGAGACATATTTGAACACGTCTCCCGATCACATGGTTGATCATACTCTAGGTTCCACATGCATGTTTTAGCTGAAGGAAGAATACCTTAAACCTGGAGAGTTGAAACCCGTGGAATGGGTACCATGCAATATGACTTCAAAGGGTCTTCATTTGCTCACCGAACCTCTCCAATCCTATCACTGCTGCGTTTATGCCCCTGTACACATGCTTGATTCTCTTTCGGAGACATAGCAATCCATAGGTTTTAAGATACTTACTAGTCAGGTACATTCTTAGGCGTTTAATATGCGGTGTTGAGTCCATTTCGTTGAGCAAGGAGTAGCTCTTGTCTATTCCATATTTGGCTTAAGGAACTTTATCTGTGCTCATTTCAATCTCTGGTTTTATGCAGCACCCCAACTCACCTTTCCCCTTAAGCAAGCATAAGTTGGTTTTCTAAATTTGAGACCCTGTTCTGTTCTGTAATTCAGTTCCTGGGTAGCCAAGTTTACATTCCGTGTATTAGTGATATCTTATCATGTTTCTTTTTCTGTGTGACTTATTTCAGTTAGAATCATCATACCTGAATCCACTCATTGTGCTGCTAAGGGCCTGATGACATAGATTTCATTGCTCAGTGATATTGCTTTGTAAGTAAATACCACAACTTCTTTATCCATTTTTCACTTTCTGCGATGTTGAACTTGTACTGTAAACGAAATTCTTGTAAACAGAGGCGTCCCAAAATTTGGGGTGGCTGTGTCTTTTTGATTTTAATTTCCCTAAGCTATAGGACCATAAGTGGAAGTGCCCTAGGCTCTGTTGCTTTGTTTTTTAGATGTTTCAGGAAACACCATACACTTCTCCCGAGTGTCTGTTGGCAATTTACATCCCGCCCATCAGCATAACAAGGCTCCCAGTTCTCCATGGCCTGTCCTGCCTTTCTGGATTTTACACTTTTTTCAGATGGCCCTTTTGACCGGGGGGAAGTGAGACTTCATTGTAGTGCAGATTTCCTTTGCAAGCTTGCTTGGTTGGCCAAAAAGGGCGTATGCGTTTTTTCCTGAATATATTCAGGAAAAAACGCATACGCCCTTTTTGGCCAAGTGCATCATTGTGGAGGTTCTGCCTCTTTTCCTATGCTTTCAATGCAATTCCAGTCTACCTCCTGAAATCGGTTTCCTGCAATTCTGCCCCGCTTTCAAGTCCTCTTGGCAGCCTTACTTCAGTATATTTTTGGACGATAGCTGTCATTTATAACTCTGCAGGTTTGTGAATTACAGTGCCCCTGAGCTCCTTTCTTCAACTCGTTTTCTTTTGAGCTGGCCGCAACACCGCAGGATGGCTTCAGACCCTAATCTGGTTCCGGCACGGCACGCTGAGCCTTTGGTTAATTCCTCTTCCTGGTGGGAAATGAGAGTTAAATTTGCCCGTCCAGACACCTCCAGCTAGTCTCTCATTGGTTCTCGCTATTCCTGTTCATCTTCCGCAGAAATTGCAAACTGGGCCAAACTGGAGGTTAAAGGGACTGACTCTCCAAGTCGGGAGAGTGTTAGTAAAGCATCTGGAATGTTGCACCCGAGTACCAGGGGAGGAAAACTGAGACATATTTGAACACGTCTCCCATTCACACGGTTGATCATACTCTGGGTTCCACATGCATGTTTTAGCTGAAGGAAGAATACCTTAAACCTGGAGAGTTGAGACCCGTGGAATGGGTACCATGCAATATGACTTCAAAGGGTCTTCATTTGCTCACCGAACCTCTCTAATCCTATCACTGCTGCGTTTATGCCCCTGTACACACGCTTGATTCTCTTTTGGAGACATAGCAATCCATAGGTTTTAAGATACTTACTAGTCAGGTACATTCTTAGGCGTTTAATATGGGGTGTTGAGTCCTTTTCGTTGAGCAAGGAGTAGCTCTTGTCTATTCCATATTTGGCTTAAGGAACTTTATCTGTGCTCATTTCAATCTCTGGTTTTATGCAGCACCCCAACTCACCTTTCCCCTTAAGCAAGCATAAGTTGGTTTTCTAAATTTGAGACCCTGTTCTGTTCTGTAATTCAGTTCCTGTGTAGCCAAGTTTACATTCCGTGTATTAGTGATATCTTATCATGTTTCTTTTTCTGTGTGACTTATTTCAGTTAGAATCATCATACCTGAATCCACTCATTGTGCTGCTAAGGGCCTGATGACATAGATTTCATTGCTCAGTGATATTGCTTTGTAAGTAAATACCACAACTTCTTTATCCATTTTTCACTTTCTGATATGTTGAACTTGTACTGTCAACGAAATTCTTGTAAACAGAGGCGTCCCAAAATTTGGGGTGGCTGTGTCTTTTTGATTTTAATTTCCCTAAGCTATAGGACCATAAGTGGAAGTGCCCTAGGCTCTGTTGCTTTGTTTTTTAGATGTTTCAGGAAACACCATACACTTATCCCGAGTGTCTGTTGGCAATTTACATCCCGCCCATCAGCATAACAAGGCTCCCAGTTCTCCATGGCCTGTCCTGCCTTTCTGGATTTTACACTTTTTTCAGATGGCCCTTTTGACCGGGGGGAAGTGAGACTTCATTGTAGTGTAGATTTCCTTTGCAAGCTTGCTTGGTTGGCCAAAAAGGGCGTATGCGTTTTTTCCTGAATATATTCAGGAAAAAACGCATACGCCCTTTTTGGCCAAGTGCATCATTGTGGACGTTCTGCCTCTTTTCCTATGCTTTCAATGCAATTCCAGTCTACCTCCTGAAATCGGTTTCCTGCAATTCTGCCCCGCTTTCAAGTCCTCTTGGCAGCCTTACTTCAGTATATTTTTGGACGATAGCTGTCATTTATAACTCTGCAGGTTTGTGAATTACAGTGCCCCTGAGCTCCTTTCTTCAACTCGTTTTCTTTTGAGCTGGCCGCAACACCGCAGGATGGCTTCAGGCCCTATTCTGGTTCTGGCACGGCACGCTGAGCCTTTGGTTAATTCCTCTTCCTGGTGGGAAATGAGAGTTAAATTCGCCCGTCCAGACACCTCCAGCTAGTCTCTCATTGGTTCTCCCTATTCCTGTTCATCTTCCGCAGAAATTCCAAACTGGGCCACACAGGAGGTTAAAGGCGCTGACTCTCCAAGTGGGGAGAGTGTTAGTAAAGCGTCTGGAATATTGCACCCGAGTACCAGGGGACGAAAACAGAGACATATTTGATCACGTCTCCCGTTCACACGGTTGATCATACTCTCGGTTCCACATGCATGTTTTAGCTGAAGGAAGAATACCTTAAACCTGGAGAGTTGAGACCCGTGGAATGGGTACCATGCAATATGACTTCAAAGGGTCTTCATTTGCTCACCGAACCTCTCCAATCCTATCACTGCTGCGTTTATGCCCCTGTACACACGCTTGATTCTCTTTTGGAGACATAGCAATCCATAGGTTTTAAGATACTTACTAGTCAGGTACATTCTTAGGCGTTTATTATGGGGTGTTGAGTCCATTTCGTTGAGCAAGGAGTAGCTCTTGTCTATTCCATATTTGGCTTAAGGAACTTTATCTGTGCTCATTTCAATCTCTGGTTTTATGCAGCACCCCAACTCACCTTTCCCCTTAAGCAAGCATAAGTTGGTTTTCTAAATTTGAGACCCTGTTCTGTTTTGGAATTCAGTTCCTGTGTAGCCAAGTTTACATTCCGTGTATTAGTGATATCTTATAATGTTTCATTTTCTGTGTGACTTATTTCAGTTAGAATCATCGTACCTGAATCCACTCATTATGCTCCTACGGGCCAGATGACATAGATTTCATTACTGAGTGATACTGCATTGTACGTAAGTACCACAAGTTCTTTATCCATTTTTCACTTTCTGTGATATTGAAGTTGTACGATAAACGAGCTTCTTGTAAACAGAGGCGTCCCAAACTTTGGGGTGGCTGTGTCTTTTTGATTTTAATTTCCCTAAGCTATAGGACCATAAGTGGAAGTGCCCTAGGCTCTGTTGCTTTGTTTTTTAGATGTTTCAGGAAACACCATACACTTCTCCAGAGTGTCTGTTGGCAATTTACATCCCGCCCATCAGCATAACAAGGCTCCCAGTTCTCCATGGCCTGTCCTGCCTTTCTGGATTTTACACTTTTTTCAGATTGCCCTTTTGACCGGGGAGAAGTGAGACTTCATTGTAGTGCAGATTTCCTTTGCAAGTTTGCTTGGTTGGCCAAAAAGGGCGTATGCGTTTTTTCCTGAATATATTCAGGAAAAAACGCATACGCCCTTTTTAGCCAAGTGCATCATTGTGGACGTTCTGCCTCTTTTCCTATGCTTTCAATGCAATTCCAGTCTACCTCCTGAAATCGGTTTCCTGCAATTCTGCCCCGCTTTCAAGTCCTCTTGGCAGCCTTACTTCAGTATATTTTTGGACGATAGCTGTCATTTATAACTCTGCAGGTTTGTGAATTACAGTGCCCCTGAGCTCCTTTCTTCAACTCGCTTTCTTGTGACCTGGCCGAAACACCGCAGGATGGCTTCAGGCCCTAATCTGGTTCCGGCACGGCACGCTGAGCCTTTGGTTAATTCCTCTTCCTGGTGGGAAATGAGAGTTAAATTTGCCCGTCCAGACACCTCCAGCTAGTCTCTCATTGGTTCTCGCTATTCCTGTTCATCTTCCGCAGAAATTGCAAACTGGGCCAAAGAGGAGGTTAAAGGGACTGTCTCTCCAAGTCGGGAGAGTGTTAGTAAAGCGTCTGGAATGTTGCACCCTAGTACCTGGGTACGAAAACTGAGACATATTTGAACACGTCTCCCGATCACATGGTTGATCATACTCTAGGTTCCACATGCATGTTTTAGCTGAAGGAAGAATACCTTAAACCTGGGTAGTTGAAACCCTTGGAATGGGTACCATGCAATATGATTTCAAAGGGTCTTCATTTGCTCACCGAACCTCTCCAATCCTATCACTGCTGCGTTTATGACCCTGTACACATGCTTGATTCTCTTTCGGAGACATAGCAATCCATAGGTTTTAAGATACTTACTAGTCAGGTACATTCTTAGGCGTTTAATATGCGGTGTTGAGTCCATTTCGTTGAGCAAGGAGTAGCTCTTGTCTATTCCATATTTGGCTTAAGGAACTTTATCTGTGCTCATTTCAATCTCTGCTTTTATGCAGCACCCCAACTCACCTTTACCCTTAAGCAAGCATAAGTTGGTTTTCTAAATTTGAGACCCTGTTCTGTTCTGTAATTCAGTTCCTGTGTAGCCAAGTTTACATTCCGTGTATTACTGATATCTTATGATGTTTCTTTTTCTGTGTGACTTATTTCAGTTAGAATAATCATACCTGAATCCACTCATTGTGCTGCTAAGGGCCTGATGACATAGATTTCATTGCTGAGTGATATTGCTTTGTAAGTAAATACCACAACTTCTTTATCCATTTTTCACTTTCTGCGATGTTGAACTTGTACTGTAAACGAGGTTCTTGTAAACAGAGGCATCCCAAACTTTGGGGTGGCTGTGTCTTTTTGATTTTAATTTCCCTAAGCTATAGGACCATAAGTGGAAGTGCCCTAGGCTCTGTTGCTTTGTTTTTTAGATGTTTCAGGAAACACCATACACTTCTCCCGAGTGTCTGTTGGCAATTTACATCCCGCCCATCAGCATAACAAGGCTCCCAGTTCTCCATGGCCTGTCCTGCCTTTCTGGATTTTACACTTTTTTCAGATGGCCCTTTTGACCGGGAGGAAGTGAGACTTCATTGTAGTGCAGATTTCCTTTGCAAGTTTGCTTGGTTGGCCAAAAAGTGCGTATGCGTTTTTTCCTGAATATATTCAGGAAAAAACGCATACGCCCTTTTTGGCCAAGTGCATCATTGTGGACGTTCTGCCTCTTTTCCTATGCTTTCAATGCAATTCCAGCCTACCTCCTGAAATCGGTTTCCTGCAATTCTGCCCCGCTTTCAAGTCCTCTTGGCAGCCTTACTTCAGTATATTTTTGGACGATAGCTGTCATTTATAACTCTGCAGGTTTGTGAATTACAGTGCCCCTGAGCTCCTTTCTTCAACTCGTTTTCTTTTGAGCTGGCCGCAACACCGCAGGATGGCTTCAGACCCTAATCTGGTTCCGGCACGGCACGCTGAGCCTTTGGTTAATTCCTCTTCCTGGTGGGAAATGAGAGTTAAATTTGCCCGTCCAGACACCTCCAGCTAGTCTCTCATTGGTTCTCGCTATTCCTGTTCATCTTCCGCAGAAATTGCAAACTGGGCCAAACTGGAGGTTAAAGGGACTGACTCTCCAAGTCGGGAGAGTGTTAGTAAAGCATCTGGAATGTTGCACCCGAGTACCAGGGGAGGAAAACTGAGACATATTTGAACACGTCTCCCATTCACACGGTTGATCATACTCTGGGTTCCACATGCATGTTTTAGCTGAAGGAAGAATACCTTAAACCTGGAGAGTTGAGACCCGTGGAATGGGTACCATGCAATATGACTTCAAAGGGTCTTCATTTGCTCACCGAACCTCTCTAATCCTATCACTGCTGCGTTTATGCCCCTGTACACACGCTTGATTCTCTTTTGGAGACATAGCAATCCATAGGTTTTAAGATACTTACTAGTCAGGTACATTCTTAGGCGTTTAATATGGGGTGTTGAGTCCTTTTCGTTGAGCAAGGAGTAGCTCTTGTCTATTCCATATTTGGCTTAAGGAACTTTATCTGTGCTCATTTCAATCTCTGGTTTTATGCAGCACCCCAACTCACCTTTCCCCTTAAGCAAGCATAAGTTGGTTTTCTAAATTTGAGACCCTCTTCTGTTCTGTAATTCAGTTCCTGTGTAGCCAAGTTTACATTCCGTGTATTAGTGATATCTTATCATGTTTCTTTTTCTGTGTGACTTATTTCAGTTAGAATCATCATACCTGAATCCACTCATTGTGCTGCTAAGGGCCTGATGACATAGATTTCATTGCTCAGTGATATTGCTTTGTAAGTAAATACCACAACTTCTTTATCCATTTTTCACTTTCTGATATGTTGAACTTGTACTGTCAACGAAATTCTTGTAAACAGAGGCGTCCCAAAATTTGGGGTGGCTGTGTCTTTTTGATTTTAATTTCCCTAAGCTATAGGACCATAAGTGGAAGTGCCCTAGGCTCTGTTGCTTTGTTTTTTAGATGTTTCAGGAAACACCATACACTTATCCCGAGTGTCTGTTGGCAATTTACATCCCGCCCATCAGCATAACAAGGCTCCCAGTTCTCCATGGCCTGTCCTGCCTTTCTGGATTTTACACTTTTTTCAGATGGCCCTTTTGACCGGGGGGAAGTGAGACTTCATTGTAGTGTAGATTTCCTTTGCAAGCTTGCTTGGTTGGCCAAAAAGGGCGTATGCGTTTTTTCCTGAATATATTCAGGAAAAAACGCATACGCCCTTTTTGGCCAAGTGCATCATTGTGGACGTTCTGCCTCTTTTCCTATGCTTTCAATGCAATTCCAGTCTACCTCCTGAAATCGGTTTCCTGCAATTCTGCCCCGCTTTCAAGTCCTCTTGGCAGCCTTACTTCAGTATATTTTTGGACGATAGCTGTCATTTATAACTCTGCAGGTTTGTGAATTACAGTGCCCCTGAGCTCCTTTCTTCAACTCGTTTTCTTTTGAGCTGGCCGCAACACCGCAGGATGGCTTCAGGCCCTATTCTGGTTCTGGCACGGCACGCTGAGCCTTTGGTTAATTCCTCTTCCTGGTGGGAAATGAGAGTTAAATTCGCCCGTCCAGACACCTCCAGCTAGTCTCTCATTGGTTCTCCCTATTCCTGTTCATCTTCCGCAGAAATTCCAAACTGGGCCACACAGGAGGTTAAAGGCGCTGACTCTCCAAGTGGGGAGAGTGTTAGTAAAGCGTCTGGAATATTGCACCCGAGTACCAGGGGACGAAAACAGAGACATATTTGATCACGTCTCCCGTTCACACGGTTGATCATACTCTCGGTTCCACATGCATGTTTTAGCTGAAGGAAGAATACCTTAAACCTGGAGAGTTGAGACCCGTGGAATGGGTACCATGCAATATGACTTCAAAGGGTCTTCATTTGCTCACCGAACCTCTCCAATCCTATCACTGCTGCGTTTATGCCCCTGTACACACGCTTGATTCTCTTTTGGAGACATAGCAATCCATAGGTTTTAAGATACTTACTAGTCAGGTACATTCTTAGGCGTTTATTATGGGGTGTTGAGTCCATTTCGTTGAGCAAGGAGTAGCTCTTGTCTATTCCATATTTGGCTTAAGGAACTTTATCTGTGCTCATTTCAATCTCTGGTTTTATGCAGCACCCCAACTCACCTTTCCCCTTAAGCAAGCATAAGTTGGTTTTCTAAATTTGAGACCCTGTTCTGTTTTGGAATTCAGTTCCTGTGTAGCCAAGTTTACATTCCGTGTATTAGTGATATCTTATAATGTTTCATTTTCTGTGTGACTTATTTCAGTTAGAATCATCGTACCTGAATCCACTCATTATGCTCCTACGGGCCAGATGACATAGATTTCATTACTGAGTGATACTGCATTGTACGTAAGTACCACAAGTTCTTTATCCATTTTTCACTTTCTGTGATATTGAAGTTGTACGATAAACGAGCTTCTTGTAAACAGAGGCGTCCCAAACTTTGGGGTGGCTGTGTCTTTTTGATTTTAATTTCCCTAAGCTATAGGACCATAAGTGGAAGTGCCCTAGGCTCTGTTGCTTTGTTTTTTAGATGTTTCAGGAAACACCATACACTTCTCCAGAGTGTCTGTTGGCAATTTACATCCCGCCCATCAGCATAACAAGGCTCCCAGTTCTCCATGGCCTGTCCTGCCTTTCTGGATTTTACACTTTTTTCAGATTGCCCTTTTGACCGGGGAGAAGTGAGACTTCATTGTAGTGCAGATTTCCTTTGCAAGTTTGCTTGGTTGGCCAAAAAGGGCGTATGCGTTTTTTCCTGAATATATTCAGGAAAAAACGCATACGCCCTTTTTGGCCAAGTGCATCATTGTGGACGTTCTGCCTCTTTTCCTATGCTTTCAATGCAATTCCAGTCTACCTCCTGAAATCGGTTTCCTGCAATTCTGCCCCGCTTTCAAGTCCTCTTGGCAGCCTTACTTCAGTATATTTTTGGACGATAGCTGTCATTTATAACTCTGCAGGTTTGTGAATTACAGTGCCCCTGAGCTCCTTTCTTCAACTCGCTTTCTTGTGACCTGGCCGAAACACCGCAGGATGGCTTCAGGCCCTAATCTGGTTCCGGCACGGCACGCTGAGCCTTTGGTTAATTCCTCTTCCTGGTGGGAAATGAGAGTTAAATTTGCCCGTCCAGACACCTCCAGCTAGTCTCTCATTGGTTCTCGCTATTCCTGTTCATCTTCCGCAGAAATTGCAAACTGGGCCAAAGAGGAGGTTAAAGGGACTGTCTCTCCAAGTCGGGAGAGTGTTAGTAAAGCGTCTGGAATGTTGCACCCTAGTACCTGGGTACGAAAACTGAGACATATTTGAACACGTCTCCCGATCACATGGTTGATCATACTCTAGGTTCCACATGCATGTTTTAGCTGAAGGAAGAATACCTTAAACCTGGGTAGTTGAAACCCTTGGAATGGGTACCATGCAATATGATTTCAAAGGGTCTTCATTTGCTCACCGAACCTCTCCAATCCTATCACTGCTGCGTTTATGACCCTGTACACATGCTTGATTCTCTTTCGGAGACATAGCAATCCATAGGTTTTAAGATACTTACTAGTCAGGTACATTCTTAGGCGTTTAATATGCGGTGTTGAGTCCATTTCGTTGAGCAAGGAGTAGCTCTTGTCTATTCCATATTTGGCTTAAGGAACTTTATCTGTGCTCATTTCAATCTCTGCTTTTATGCAGCACCCCAACTCACCTTTACCCTTAAGCAAGCATAAGTTGGTTTTCTAAATTTGAGACCCTGTTCTGTTCTGTAATTCAGTTCCTGTGTAGCCAAGTTTACATTCCGTGTATTACTGATATCTTATGATGTTTCTTTTTCTGTGTGACTTATTTCAGTTAGAATAATCATACCTGAATCCACTCATTGTGCTGCTAAGGGCCTGATGACATAGATTTCATTGCTGAGTGATATTGCTTTGTAAGTAAATACCACAACTTCTTTATCCATTTTTCACTTTCTGCGATGTTGAACTTGTACTGTAAACGAGGTTCTTGTAAACAGAGGCGTCCCAAACTTTGGGGTGGCTGTGTCTTTTTGATTTTAATTTCCCTAAGCTATAGGACCATAAGTGGAAGTGCCCTAGGCTCTGTTGCTTTGTTTTTTAGATGTTTCAGGAAACACCATACACTTCTCCCGAGTGTCTGTTGGCAATTTACATCCCGCCCATCAGCATAACAAGGCTCCCAGTTCTCCATGGCCTGTCCTGCCTTTCTGGATTTTACACTTTTTTCAGATGGCCCTTTTGACCGGGAGGAAGTGAGACTTCATTGTAGTGCAGATTTCCTTTGCAAGTTTGCTTGGTTGGCCAAAAAGTGCGTATGCGTTTTTTCCTGAATATATTCAGGAAAAAACGCATACGCCCTTTTTGGCCAAGTGCATCATTGTGGACGTTCTGCCTCTTTTCCTATGCTTTCAATGCAATTCCAGCCTACCTCCTGAAATCGGTTTTCTACAATTCTGCCCCGCTTTCAAGTCCTCTTGGCAGCCTTACTTCAGTATATTTTTGGACGATAGCTGTCATTTATAACTCTGCAGGTTTGTGAATTACAGTGCCTCTGAGCTCCTTTCTTCAAGTCGCTTTCTTTTGAGCTGGCCGCAACACCGCAGGATGGCTTCAGGCCCTAATCTGGTTCCGGCACGGCACGCTGAGCCTTTGGTTAATTCCTCTTCCTGGTGGGAAATGAGAGTTAAATTTGCCCGTCCAGACACCTCCAGCTAGTCTCTCATTGGTTCTCGCTATTCCTGTTCATCTTCCGCAGAAATTGCAAACTGGGCCAAACAGGAGGTTAAAGGCCCTGACTCTCCAAGTGGGGAGAGTGTTAGTAAAGCGTCTGGAATGTTGCACCCGAGTACCAGGGGAGGAAAACTGAGACATATCTGAACACGTCTCCCGTTCACACGGTTGATCATACTCTGGGTTCCACATGCATGTTTTAGCTGAAGGAAGAATACCTTAAACCTGGAGAGTTGAGACCCGTGGAATGGGTACCATGCAATATGACTTCAAAGGGTCTTCATTTGCTCACCGAACCTCTCCAATCCTATCACTGCTGCGTTTATGCCCCTGTACACACGCTTGATTCTCTTTTGGAGACATAGCAATCCATAGGTTTTAAGATACTTACTAGTCAGGTACATTCTTAGGCGTTTAATATGGGGTGTTGAGTCCTTTTCATTGAGCAAGGAGTAGCTCTTGTCTATTCCATATTTGGCTTAAGGAACTTTATCTGTGCTCATTTCAATCTCTGGTTTTATGCAGCACCCCACCTCACCTTTACCCTTAAGCAAGCATAAGTTGGTTTTCTAAATTTGCGACCCTGTTCTGTTTTGGAATTCAGTTCCTGTGTAGCCAAGTTTACATTCCGTGTATTAGTGATATCTTATGATGTTTCTTTTTCTGTGTGACTTATTTCAGTTAGAATCATCGTACCTGAATCCACTCATTGTGCTGCTAAGGGCCTGATGACATAGATTTCATTGCTGAGTGATATTGCTTTGTAAGTAAATACCACAACTTCTTTATCCATTTTTCACTTTCTGCGATGTTGAACTTGTACTGTAAACGAGGTTCTTGTAAAAAGAGGCGTCCCAAACTTTGGGGTGGCTGTGTCTTTTTGATTTTAATTTCCCTAAGCTATAGGACCATAAGTGGAAGTGCCCTAGGCTCTGTTGCTTTGTTTTTTAGATGTTTCAGGAAACACCATACACTTCTCCCGAGTGTCTGTTGGCAATTTACATCCCGCCCATCAGCATAACAAGGCTCCCAGTTCTCCATGGCCTGTCCTGCCTTTCTGGATTTTACACTTTTTTCAGATGGCCCTTTTGACCGGGGGGAAGTGAGACTTCATTGTAGTGCAGATTTCCTTTGCAAGCTTGCTTGGTTGGCCAAAAAGGGCGTATGCGTTTTTTCCTGAATATATTCAGGAAAAAACGCATACGCCCTTTTTGGCCAAGTGCATCATTGTGGAGGTTCTGCCTCTTTTCCTATGCTTTCAATGCAATTCCAGTCTACCTCCTGAAATCGGTTTCCTGCAATTCTGCCCCGCTTTCAAGTCCTCTTGGCAGCCTTACTTCAGTATATTTTTGGACGATAGCTGTCATTTATAACTCTGCAGGTTTGTGAATTACAGTGCCCCTGAGCTCCTTTCTTCAACTCGTTTTCTTTTGAGCTGGCCGCAACACCGCAGGATGGCTTCAGACCCTAATCTGGTTCCGGCACGGCACGCTGAGCCTTTGGTTAATTCCTCTTCCTGGTGGGAAATGAGAGTTAAATTTGCCCGTCCAGACACCTCCAGCTTGTCTCTCATTGGTTCTCGCTATTCCTGTTCATCTTCCGCAGAAATTGCAAACTGGGACAAACAGGAGGTTAAAGGGACTGACTCTCCAAGTCGGGAGAGTGTTAGTAAAGCATCTGGAATGTTGCACCCGAGTACCAGGGGAGGAAAACTGAGACATATTTGAACACGTCTCCCGTTCACACGGTTGATCATACTCTGGGTTCCACATGCATGATTTAGCTGAAGGAAGAATACCTTAAACCTGGAGAGTTGAGACCCGTGGAATGGGTACCATGCAATATGACTTCAAAGGGTCTTCATTTGCTCACCGAACCTCTCTAATCCTATCACTGCTGCGTTTATGCCCCTGTACACACGCTTGATTCTCTTTTGGAGACATAGCAATCCATAGGTTTTAAGATACTTACTAGTCAGGTACATTCTTAGGCGTTTAATATGGGGTGTTGAGTCCTTTTCGTTGAGCAAGGAGTAGCTCTTGTCTATTCCATATTTGGCTTAAGGAACTTTATCTGTGCTCATTTCAATCTCTGGTTTTATGCAGCACCCCAACTCACCTTTCCCCTTAAGCAAGCATAAGTTGGTTTTCTAAATTTGAGACCCTGTTCTGTTCTGTAATTCAGTTCCTGTGTAGCCAAGTTTACATTCCGTGTATTACTGATATCTTATGATGTTTCTTTTTCTGTGTGACTTATTTCAGTTAGAATCATCGTACCTGAATCCACTCATTATGCTGCTACGGGCCTGATGACATAGATTTCATTGCTGAGTGATACTGCATTGTACGTAAGTACCACAAGTTCTTTATCCATTTTTCACTTTCTGTGATATTGAACTTGTACGGTAAACAAGGTTCTTGTAAACAGAGGCGTCCCAAACTTTCGGGTGGCTGTGTCTTTTTGATTTTAATTTCCCTAAGCTATAGGACCATAAGTGGAAGTGCCCTAGGCTCTGTTGCTTTGTTTTGTAGATGTTTCAGGAAACACCATACACTTCTCCCGAGTGTCTGTTGGCAATTTACATCCCGCCCAGCAGCATAACAAGGCTCCCAGTTCTCCATGGCCTGTCCTGCCTTTCTGGATTTTACACTTTTTTCAGATGGCCCTTTTGACCGGGGGGAAGTGAGACTTCATTGTAGTGCAGATTTCCTTTGCAAGTTTGCTTGGTTGGCCAAAAAGGGCGTATGCATTTTTTCCTGAATATATTCAGGAAAAAACGCATACGCCCTTTTTGGCCAAGTGCATCATTGTGGACTTTCTGCCTCTTTTCCTATGCTTTCAATGCAATTCCAGTCTACCTCCTGAAATCGGTTTCCGCAATTCTGCCCCGCTTTCAAGTCCTCTTGGCAACCTTACTTCAGTATATTTTTGGACAATAGCTGTCATTTATAACTCTGCAGGTTTGTGAATTACAGTGCCCCTGAGCTCCTTTCTGCAACTCGCTTTCTTGTGACCTGGCCGCAACACCGCAGGATGGCTTCAGGCCCTAATCTGGTTCCGGCACGGCACGCTGAGCCTTTGGTTAATTCCTCTTCCTGGTGGGAAATGAGAGTTAAATTTGCCCGTCCAGACACCTCCAGCTGGTCTCTCATTGGTTCCCGCTATTCCTGTTCATCTTCCGCAGAAATTGCAAACTGGGCCATACAGGAGGTTAAAGGGACTGACTCTCCAAGTCGGGAGAGTGTTAGTAAAGCATCTGGAATGTTGCACCCGAGTACCAGGGTACGAAAACTGAGACATATTTGAACACGTCTCCCGATCACATGGTTGATCATACTCTAGGTTCCACATGCATGTTTTAGCTGAAGGAAGAATACCTTAAACCTGGAGAGTTGAAACCCGTGGAATGGGTACCATGCAATATGACTTCAAAGGGTCTTCATTTGCTCACCGAACCTCTCCAATCCTATCACTGCTGCGTTTATGCCCCTGTACACATGCTTGATTCTCTTTCGGAGACATAGCAATCCATAGGTTTTAAGATACTTACTAGTCAGGTACATTCTTAGGCGTTTAATATGCGGTGTTGAGTCCATTTCGTTGAGCAAGGAGTAGCTCTTGTCTATTCCATATTTGGCTTAAGGAACTTTATCTGTGCTCATTTCAATCTCTGCTTTTATGCAGCACCCCAACTCACCTTTACCCTTAAGCAAGCATAAGTTGGTTTTCTAAATTTGAGACCCTGTTCTGTTCTGTAATTCAGTTCCTGTGTAGCCAAGTTTACATTCCGTGTATTACTGATATCTTATGATGTTTCTTTTTCTGTGTGACTTATTTCAGTTAGAATCATCATACCTGAATCCACTCATTGTGCTGCTAAGGGCCTGATGACATAGATTTCATTGCTGAGTGATATTGCTTTGTAAGTAAATACCACAACTTCTTTATCCATTTTTCACTTTCTGCGATGTTGAACTTGTACTGTAAACGAGGTTCTTGTAAACAGAGGCGTCCCAAACTTTGGGGTGGCTGTGTCTTTTTGATTTTAATTTCCCTAAGCTATAGGACCATAAGTGGAAGTGCCCTAGGCTCTGTTGCTTTGTTTTTTAGATGTTTCAGGAAACACCATACACTTCTCCCGAGTGTCTGTTGGCAATTTACATCCCGCCCATCAGCATAACAAGGCTCCCAGTTCTCCATGGCCTGTCCTGCCTTTCTGGATTTTACACTTTTTTCAGATGGCCCTTTTGACCGGGAGGAAGTGAGACTTCATTGTAGTGCAGATTTCCTTTGCAAGTTTGCTTGGTTGGCCAAAAAGTGCGTATGCGTTTTTTCCTGAATATATTCAGGAAAAAACGCATACGCCCTTTTTGGCCAAGTGCATCATTGTGGACGTTCTGCCTCTTTTCCTATGCTTTCAATGCAATTCCAGCCTACCTCCTGAAATCGGTTTTCTACAATTCTGCCCCGCTTTCAAGTCCTCTTGGCAGCCTTACTTCAGTATATTTTTGGACGATAGCTGTCATTTATAACTCTGCAGGTTTGTGAATTACAGTGCCTCTGAGCTCCTTTCTTCAAGTCGCTTTCTTTTGAGCTGGCCGCAACACCGCAGGATGGCTTCAGGCCCTAATCTGGTTCCGGCACGGCACGCTGAGCCTTTGGTTAATTCCTCTTCCTGGTGGGAAATGAGAGTTAAATTTGCCCGTCCAGACACCTCCAGCTAGTCTCTCATTGGTTCTCGCTATTCCTGTTCATCTTCCGCAGAAATTGCAAACTGGGCCAAACAGGAGGTTAAAGGCCCTGACTCTCCAAGTGGGGAGAGTGTTAGTAAAGCGTCTGGAATGTTGCACCCGAGTACCAGGGGAGGAAAACTGAGACATATCTGAACACGTCTCCCGTTCACACGGTTGATCATACTCTGGGTTCCACATGCATGTTTTAGCTGAAGGAAGAATACCTTAAACCTGGAGAGTTGAGACCCGTGGAATGGGTACCATGCAATATGACTTCAAAGGGTCTTCATTTGCTCACCGAACCTCTCCAATCCTATCACTGCTGCGTTTATGCCCCTGTACACACGCTTGATTCTCTTTTGGAGACATAGCAATCCATAGGTTTTAAGATACTTACTAGTCAGGTACATTCTTAGGCGTTTAATATGGGGTGTTGAGTCCTTTTCATTGAGCAAGGAGTAGCTCTTGTCTATTCCATATTTGGCTTAAGGAACTTTATCTGTGCTCATTTCAATCTCTGGTTTTATGCAGCACCCCACCTCACCTTTACCCTTAAGCAAGCATAAGTTGGTTTTCTAAATTTGCGACCCTGTTCTGTTTTGGAATTCAGTTCCTGTGTAGCCAAGTTTACATTCCGTGTATTAGTGATATCTTATGATGTTTCTTTTTCTGTGTGACTTATTTCAGTTAGAATCATCGTACCTGAATCCACTCATTGTGCTGCTAAGGGCCTGATGACATAGATTTCATTGCTGAGTGATATTGCTTTGTAAGTAAATACCACAACTTCTTTATCCATTTTTCACTTTCTGCGATGTTGAACTTGTACTGTAAACGAGGTTCTTGTAAAAAGAGGCGTCCCAAACTTTGGGGTGGCTGTGTCTTTTTGATTTTAATTTCCCTAAGCTATAGGACCATAAGTGGAAGTGCCCTAGGCTCTGTTGCTTTGTTTTTTAGATGTTTCAGGAAACACCATACACTTCTCCCGAGTGTCTGTTGGCAATTTACATCCCGCCCATCAGCATAACAAGGCTCCCAGTTCTCCATGGCCTGTCCTGCCTTTCTGGATTTTACACTTTTTTCAGATGGCCCTTTTGACCGGGGGGAAGTGAGACTTCATTGTAGTGCAGATTTCCTTTGCAAGCTTGCTTGGTTGGCCAAAAAGGGCGTATGCGTTTTTTCCTGAATATATTCAGGAAAAAACGCATACGCCCTTTTTGGCCAAGTGCATCATTGTGGAGGTTCTGCCTCTTTTCCTATGCTTTCAATGCAATTCCAGTCTACCTCCTGAAATCGGTTTTCTACAATTCTGCCCCGCTTTCAAGTCCTCTTGGCAGCCTTACTTCAGTATATTTTTGGACGATAGCTGTCATTTATAACTCTGCAGGTTTGTGAATTACAGTGCCCCTGAGCTCCTTTCTTCAACTCGTTTTCTTTTGAGCTGGCCGCAACACCGCAGGATGGCTTCAGACCCTAATCTGGTTCCGGCACGGCACGCTGAGCCTTTGGTTAATTCCTCTTCCTGGTGGGAAATGAGAGTTAAATTTGCCCGTCCAGACACCTCCAGCTTGTCTCTCATTGGTTCTCGCTATTCCTGTTCATCTTCCGCAGAAATTGCAAACTGGGACAAACAGGAGGTTAAAGGGACTGACTCTCCAAGTCGGGAGAGTGTTAGTAAAGCATCTGGAATGTTGCACCCGAGTACCAGGGGAGGAAAACTGAGACATATTTGAACACGTCTCCCGTTCACACGGTTGATCATACTCTGGGTTCCACATGCATGATTTAGCTGAAGGAAGAATACCTTAAACCTGGAGAGTTGAGACCCGTGGAATGGGTACCATGCAATATGACTTCAAAGGGTCTTCATTTGCTCACCGAACCTCTCTAATCCTATCACTGCTGCGTTTATGCCCCTGTACACACGCTTGATTCTCTTTTGGAGACATAGCAATCCATAGGTTTTAAGATACTTACTAGTCAGGTACATTCTTAGGCGTTTAATATGGGGTGTTGAGTCCTTTTCGTTGAGCAAGGAGTAGCTCTTGTCTATTCCATATTTGGCTTAAGGAACTTTATCTGTGCTCATTTCAATCTCTGGTTTTATGCAGCACCCCAACTCACCTTTCCCCTTAAGCAAGCATAAGTTGGTTTTCTAAATTTGAGACCCTGTTCTGTTCTGTAATTCAGTTCCTGTGTAGCCAAGTTTACATTCCGTGTATTACTGATATCTTATGATGTTTCTTTTTCTGTGTGACTTATTTCAGTTAGAATCATCGTACCTGAATCCACTCATTATGCTGCTACGGGCCTGATGACATAGATTTCATTGCTGAGTGATACTGCATTGTACGTAAGTACCACAAGTTCTTTATCCATTTTTCACTTTCTGTGATATTGAACTTGTACGGTAAACAAGGTTCTTGTAAACAGAGGCGTCCCAAACTTTCGGGTGGCTGTGTCTTTTTGATTTTAATTTCCCTAAGCTATAGGACCATAAGTGGAAGTGCCCTAGGCTCTGTTGCTTTGTTTTGTAGATGTTTCAGGAAACACCATACACTTCTCCCGAGTGTCTGTTGGCAATTTACATCCCGCCCAGCAGCATAACAAGGCTCCCAGTTCTCCATGGCCTGTCCTGCCTTTCTGGATTTTACACTTTTTTCAGATGGCCCTTTTGACCGGGGGGAAGTGAGACTTCATTGTAGTGCAGATTTCCTTTGCAAGTTTGCTTGGTTGGCCAAAAAGGGCGTATGCATTTTTTCCTGAATATATTCAGGAAAAAACGCATACGCCCTTTTTGGCCAAGTGCATCATTGTGGACTTTCTGCCTCTTTTCCTATGCTTTCAATGCAATTCCAGTCTACCTCCTGAAATCGGTTTCCGCAATTCTGCCCCGCTTTCAAGTCCTCTTGGCAACCTTACTTCAGTATATTTTTGGACGATAGCTGTCATTTATAACTCTGCAGGTTTGTGAATTACAGTGCCCCTGAGCTCCTTTCTGCAACTCGCTTTCTTGTGACCTGGCCGCAACACCGCAGGATGGCTTCAGGCCCTAATCTGGTTCCGGCACGGCACGCTGAGCCTTTGGTTAATTCCTCTTCCTGGTGGGAAATGAGAGTTAAATTTGCCCGTCCAGACACCTCCAGCTGGTCTCTCATTGGTTCCCGCTATTCCTGTTCATCTTCCGCAGAAATTGCAAACTGGGCCATACAGGAGGTTAAAGGGACTGACTCTCCAAGTCGGGAGAGTGTTAGTAAAGCATCTGGAATGTTGCACCCGAGTACCAGGGTACGAAAACTGAGACATATTTGAACACGTCTCCCGATCACATGGTTGATCATACTCTAGGTTCCACATGCATGTTTTAGCTGAAGGAAGAATACCTTAAACCTGGAGAGTTGAAACCCGTGGAATGGGTACCATGCAATATGACTTCAAAGGGTCTTCATTTGCTCACCGAACCTCTCCAATCCTATCACTGCTGCGTTTATGCCCCTGTACACATGCTTGATTCTCTTTCGGAGACATAGCAATCCATAGGTTTTAAGATACTTACTAGTCAGGTACATTCTTAGGCGTTTAATATGCGGTGTTGAGTCCATTTCGTTGAGCAAGGAGTAGCTCTTGTCTATTCCATATTTGGCTTAAGGAACTTTATCTGTGCTCATTTCAATCTCTGGTTTTATGCAGCACCCCAACTCACCTTTCCCCTTAAGCAAGCATAAGTTGGTTTTCTAAATTTGAGACCCTGTTCTGTTCTGTAATTCAGTTCCTGTGTAGCCAAGTTTACATTCCGTGTATTAGTGATATCTTATCATGTTTCTTTTTCTGTGTGACTTATTTCAGTTAGAATCATCATACCTGAATCCACTCATTGTGCTGCTAAGGGCCTGATGACATAGATTTCATTGCTGAGTGATATTGCTTTGTAAGTAAATACCACAACTTCTTTATCCATTTTTCACTTTCTGCGATGTTGAACTTGTACTGTAAACGAAATTCTTGTAAACAGAGGCATCCCAAAATTTGGGGTGCCTGTGTCTTTTTGATTTTAATTTCCCTAAGCTATAGGACCATAAGTGGAAGTGCCCTAGGCTCTGTTGCTTTGTTTTTTAGATGTTTCAGGAAACACCATACACTTATCCCGAGTGTCTGTTGGCAATTTACATCCCGCCCATCAGCATAACAAGGCTCCCAGTTCTCCATGGCCTGTCCTGCCTTTCTGGATTTTACACTTTTTTCAGATGGCCCTTTTGACCGGGGGGAAGTGAGACTTCATTGTAGTGCAGATTTCCTTTGCAAGCTTGCTTGGTTGGCCAAAAAGGGCGTATGCGTTTTTTCCTGAATATATTCAGGAAAAAACGCATACGCCCTTTTTGGCCAAGTGCATCATTGTGGACGTTCTGCCTCTTTTCCTATGCTTTCAATGCAATTCCAGTCTACCTCCTGAAATCGGTTTCCTGCAATTCTGCCCCGCTTTCAAGTCCTCTTGGCAGCCTTACTTCAGTATATTTTTGGACGATAGCTGTCATTTATAACTCCGCAGGTTTGTGAATTACGGTGCCCCTGAGCTCCTTTCTTCAACTCGTTTTCTTTTGAGCTGGCCGCAACACCGCAGGATGGCTTCAGACCCTAATCTGGTTCTGGCACGGCACGCTGAGCCTTTGGTTAATTCCTCTTCCTGGTGGGAAATGAGAGTTAAATTTGCCAGTCCAGACACCTCCAGCTAGTCTCTCATTGGTTCTCGCTATTCCTGTTCATCTTCCGCAGAAATTGCAAACTGGGCCAAACAGGAGGTTAAAGGGACTGACTCTCCAAGTCTGGAGAGTGTTAGTAAAGCATCTGGAATGTTGCACCCGAGTACCAGGGGAGGAAAACTGAGACATATTTGAACACGTCTCCCATTCACACGGTTGATCATACTCTGGGTTCCACATGCATGTTTTAGCTGAAGGAAGAATACCTTAAACCTGGAGAGTTGAGACCCGTGGAATGGGTACCATGCAATATGACTTCAAAGGGTCTTCATTTGCTCACCGAACCTCTCTAATCCTATCACTGCTGTGTTTATGCCCCTATACACACGCTTGATTCTCTTTTGGAGACATAGCAATCCATAGGTTTTAAGATACTTACTAGTCAGGTACATTCTTAGGCGTTTAATATGGGGTGTTGAGTCCATTTTGTTGAGCAAGGAGTAGCTCTTGTCTATTCCATATTTGGCTTAAGGAACTTTATCTGTGCTCATTTCAATCTCTGGTTTTATGCAGCACCCCAACTCACCTTTCCCCTTAAGCAAGCATAAGTTGGTTTTCTAAATTTGAGACCCTGTTCTGTTCTGTAATTCAGTTCCTGTGTAGCCAAGTTTACATTCCGTGTATTACTGATATCTTATGATGTTTCTTTTTCTGTGTGACTTATTTCAGTTAGAATCATCGTACCTGAATCCACTCATTATGCTGCTACGGGCCTGATGACATAGATTTCATTGCTGAGTGATACTGCATTGTACGTAAGTACCACAAGTTCTTTATCCATTTTTCACTTTCTGTGATATTGAACTTGTACGGTAAACGAGGTTCTTGTAAACAGAGGCGTCCCAAACTTTGGGGTGGCTGTGTCTTTTTGATTTTAATTTCCCTAAGCTATAGGACCGTAAGTGGAAGTGCCCTAGGCTCTGTTGCTTTGTTTTGTAGATGTTTCAGGAAACACCATACACTTCTCCCGAGTGTCTGTTGGCAATTTACATCCCGCCCATCAGCATAACAAGGCTCCCAGTTCTCCATGGCCTGTCCTGCCTTTCTGGATTTTACACTTTTTTCAGATGGCCCTTTTGACCGGGGGGAAGTGAGACTTCATTGTAGTGCAGATTTCCTTTGCAAGTTTGCTTGGTTGGCCAAAAAGGGCGTATGCGTTTTTTCCTGAATATATTCAGGAAAAAACGCATACGCCCTTTTTGGCCAAGTGCATCATTGTGGACGTTCTGCCTCTTTTCCTATGCTTTCAATGCAATTCCAGTCTACCTCCTGAAATCGGTTTCCGCAATTCTGCCCCGCTTTCAAGTCCTCTTGGCAACCTTACTTCAGTATATTTTTGGACGATAGCTGTCATTTATAACTCTGCAGGTTTGTGAATTACAGTGCCCCTGAGCTCCTTTCTGCAACTCGCTTTCTTGTGACCTGGCCGCAACACCGCAGGATGGCTTCAGGCCCTAATCTGGTTCCGGCACGGCACGCTGAGCCTTTGGTTAATTCCTCTTCCTGGTGGGAAATGAGAGTTAAATTTGCCCGTCCAGACACCTCCAGCTAGTCTCTCATTGGTTCTCGCTATTCCTGTTCATCTTCCGCAGAAATTGCAAACTGGGCCAAACAGGAGGTTAAAGGGACTGACTCTCCAAGTCGGGAGAGTGTTAGTAAAGCATCTGGAATGTTGCACCCGAGTACCAGGGGAGGAAAACTGAGACATATTTGAACACGTCTCCCGTTCACACGGTTGATCATACTCTGGGTTCCACATGCATGTTTTAGCTGAAGGAAGAATACCTTAAACCTGGAGAGTTGAGACCCCTGGAATGGGTACCGTGCAATATGACTTCAAAGGGTCTTCATTTGCTCACCGAACCTCTCTAATCCTATCACTGCTGCGTTTATGCCCCTGTACACACGCTTGATTCTCTTTCGGAGACATAGCAATCCATAGGTTTTAAGATACTTACTAGTCAGGTACATTCTTAGGCGTTTAATATGCGGTGTTGAGTCCATTTCGTTGAGCAAGGAGTAGCTCTTGTCTATTCCATATTTGGCTTAAGGAACTTTATCTGTGCTCATTTCAATCTCTGGTTTTATGCAGCACCCCAACTCACCTTTCCCCTTAAGCAAGCATAAGTTGGTTTTCTAAATTTGAGACCCTGTTCTGTTCTGTAATTCAGTTCCTGTGTAGCCAAGTTTACATTCCGTGTATTAGTGATATCTTATCATGTTTCTTTTTCTGTGTGACTTATTTCAGTTAGAATCATCATACCTGAATCCACTCATTGTGCTGCTAAGGGCCTGATGACATAGATTTCATTGCTCAGTGATATTGCTTTGTAAGTAAATACCACAACTTCTTTATCCATTTTTCACTTTCTGCGATGTTGAACTTGTACTGTAAACGAAATTCTTGTAAACAGAGGCGTCCCAAAATTTGGGGTGGCTGTGTCTTTTTGATTTTAATTTCCCTAAGCTATAGGACCATAAGTGGAAGTGCCCTAGGCTCTGTTGCTTTGTTTTTTAGATGTTTCAGGAAACACCATACACTTATCCCGAGTGTCTGTTGGCAATTTACATCCCGCCCATCAGCATAACAAGGCTCCCAGTTCTCCATGGCCTGTCCTGCCTTTCTGGATTTTACACTTTTTTCAGATGGCCCTTTTGACCGGGGGGAAGTGAGACTTCATTGTAGTGCAGATTTCCTTTGCAAGCTTGCTTGGTTGGCCAAAAAGGGCGTATGCGTTTTTTCCTGAATATATTCAGGAAAAAACGCATACGCCCTTTTTGGCCAAGTGCATCATTGTGGAGGTTCTGCCTCTTTTCCTATGCTTTCAATGCAATTCCAGTCTACCTCCTGAAATCGGTTTCCTGCAATTCTGCCCCGCTTTCAAGTCCTCTTGGCAGCCTTACTTCAGTATATTTTTGGACGATAGCTGTCATTTATAACTCTGCAGGTTTGTGAATTACAGTGCCCCTGAGCTCCTTTCTTCAACTCGTTTTCTTTTGAGCTGGCCGCAACACCGCAGGATGGCTTCAGACCCTAATCTGGTTCCGGCACGGCACGCTGAGCCTTTGGTTAATTCCTCTTCCTGGTGGGAAATGAGAGTTAAATTTGCCCGTCCAGACACCTCCAGCTAGTCTCTCATTGGTTCTCGCTATTCCTGTTCATCTTCCGCAGAAATTGCAAACTGGGCCAAACTGGAGGTTAAAGGGACTGACTCTCCAAGTCGGGAGAGTGTTAGTAAAGCATCTGGAATGTTGCACCCGAGTACCGGGGAGGAAAACTGAGACATATTTGAACACGTCTCCCATTCACACGGTTGATCATACTCTGGGTTCCACATGCATGTTTTAGCTGAAGGAAGAATACCTTAAACCTGGAGAGTTGAGACCCGTGGAATGGGTACCATGCAATATGACTTCAAAGGGTCTTCATTTGCTCACCGAACCTCTCTAATCCTATCACTGCTGCGTTTATGCCCCTGTACACACGCTTGATTCTCTTTTGGAGACATAGCAATCCATAGGTTTTAAGATACTTACTAGTCAGGTACATTCTTAGGCGTTTAATATGGGGTGTTGAGTCCTTTTCGTTGAGCAAGGAGTAGCTCTTGTCTATTCCATATTTGGCTTAAGGAACTTTATCTGTGCTCATTTCAATCTCTGGTTTTATGCAGCACCCCAACTCACCTTTCCCCTTAAGCAAGCATAAGTTGGTTTTCTAAATTTGAGACCCTGTTCTGTTCTGTAATTCAGTTCCTGTGTAGCCAAGTTTACATTCCGTGTATTAGTGATATCTTATGATGTTTCTTTTTCTGTGTGACTTATTTCAGTTAGAATCATCATACCTGAATCCACTCATTGTGCTGCTAAGTGCCTGATGACATAGATTTCATTGCTCAGTGATATTGCTTTGTAAGTAAATACCACAACTTCTTTATCCATTTTTCACTTTCTGCGATGTTGAACTTGTACTGTAAACGAAATTCTTGTAAACAGAGGCGTCCCAAAATTTGGGGTGGCTGTGTCTTTTTGATTTTAATTTCCCTAAGCTATAGGACCATAAGTGGAAGTGCCCTAGGCTCTGTTGCTTTGTTTTTTAGATGTTTCAGGAAACACCATACACTTATCCCGAGTGTCTGTTGGCAATTTACATCCCGCCCATCAGCATAACAAGGCTCCCAGTTCTCCATGGCCTGTCCTGCCTTTCTGGATTTTACACTTTTTTCAGATGGCCCTTTTGACCGGGGGGAAGTGAGACTTCATTGTAGTGCAGATTTCCTTTGCAAGCTTGCTTGGTTGGCCAAAAAGGGCGTATGCGTTTTTTCCTGAATATATTCAGGAAAAAACGCATACGCCCTTTTTGGCCAAGTGCATCATTGTGGACGTTCTGCCTCTTTTCCTATGCTTTCAATGCAATTCCAGTCTACCTCCTGAAATCGGTTTCCTGCAATTCTGCCCCGCTTTCAAGTCCTCTTGGCAGCCTTACTTCAGTATATTTTTGGACGATAGCTGTCATTTATAACTCTGCAGGTTTGTGAATTACAGTGCCCCTGAGCTCCTTTCTTCAACTCGTTTTCTTTTGAGCTGGCCGCAACACCGCAGGATGGCTTCAGGCCCTATTCTGGTTCTGGCACGGCACGCTGAGCCTTTGGTTAATTCCTCTTCCTGGTGGGAAATGAGAGTTAAATTCGCCCGTCCAGACACCTCCAGCTAGTCTCTCATTGGTTCTCCCTATTCCTGTTCATCTTCCGCAGAAATTCCAAACTGGGCCACACAGGAGGTTAAAGGCGCTGACTCTCCAAGTGGGGAGAGTGTTAGTAAAGCGTCTGGAATATTGCACCCGAGTACCAGGGGACGAAAACAGAGACATATTTGATCACGTCTCCCGTTCACACGGTTGATCATACTCTCGGTTCCACATGCATGTTTTAGCTGAAGGAAGAATACCTTAAACCTGGAGAGTTGAGACCCGTGGAATGGGTACCATGCAATATGACTTCAAAGGGTCTTCATTTGCTCACCGAACCTCTCCAATCCTATCACTGCTGCGTTTATGCCCCTGTACACACGCTTGATTCTCTTTTGGAGACATAGCAATCCATAGGTTTTAAGATACTTACTAGTCAGGTACATTCTTAGGCGTTTATTATGGGGTGTTGAGTCCATTTCGTTGAGCAAGGAGTAGCTCTTGTCTATTCCATATTTGGCTTAAGGAACTTTATCTGTGCTCATTTCAATCTCTGGTTTTATGCAGCACCCCAACTCACCTTTCCCCTTAAGCAAGCATAAGTTGGTTTTCTAAATTTGAGACCCTGTTCTGTTTTGGAATTCAGTTCCTGTGTAGCCAAGTTTACATTCCGTGTATTAGTGATATCTTATAATGTTTCATTTTCTGTGTGACTTATTTCAGTTAGAATCATCGTACCTGAATCCACTCATTATGCTCCTACGGGCCAGATGACATAGATTTCATTACTGAGTGATACTGCATTGTACGTAAGTACCACAAGTTCTTTATCCATTTTTCACTTTCTGTGATATTGAAGTTGTACGATAAACGAGCTTCTTGTAAACAGAGGCGTCCCAAACTTTGGGGTGGCTGTGTCTTTTTGATTTTAATTTCCCTAAGCTATAGGACCATAAGTGGAAGTGCCCTAGGCTCTGTTGCTTTGTTTTTTAGATGTTTCAGGAAACACCATACACTTCTCCAGAGTGTCTGTTGGCAATTTACATCCCGCCCATCAGCATAACAAGGCTCCCAGTTCTCCATGGCCTGTCCTGCCTTTCTGGATTTTACACTTTTTTCAGATTGCCCTTTTGACCGGGGAGAAGTGAGACTTCATTGTAGTGCAGATTTCCTTTGCAAGTTTGCTTGGTTGGCCAAAAAGGGCGTATGCGTTTTTTCCTGAATATATTCAGGAAAAAACGCATACGCCCTTTTTGGCCAAGTGCATCATTGTGGACGTTCTGCCTCTTTTCCTATGCTTTCAATGCAATTCCAGTCTACCTCCTGAAATCGGTTTCCTGCAATTCTGCCCCGCTTTCAAGTCCTCTTGGCAGCCTTACTTCAGTATATTTTTGGACGATAGCTGTCATTTATAACTCTGCAGGTTTGTGAATTACAGTGCCCCTGAGCTCCTTTCTTCAACTCGCTTTCTTGTGACCTGGCCGAAACACCGCAGGATGGCTTCAGGCCCTAATCTGGTTCCGGCACGGCACGCTGAGCCTTTGGTTAATTCCTCTTCCTGGTGGGAAATGAGAGTTAAATTTGCCCGTCCAGACACCTCCAGCTAGTCTCTCATTGGTTCTCGCTATTCCTGTTCATCTTCCGCAGAAATTGCAAACTGGGCCAAAGAGGAGGTTAAAGGGACTGTCTCTCCAAGTCGGGAGAGTGTTAGTAAAGCGTCTGGAATGTTGCACCCTAGTACCTGGGTACGAAAACTGAGACATATTTGAACACGTCTCCCGATCACATGGTTGATCATACTCTAGGTTCCACATGCATGTTTTAGCTGAAGGAAGAATACCTTAAACCTGGGTAGTTGAAACCCTTGGAATGGGTACCATGCAATATGATTTCAAAGGGTCTTCATTTGCTCACCGAACCTCTCCAATCCTATCACTGCTGCGTTTATGACCCTGTACACATGCTTGATTCTCTTTCGGAGACATAGCAATCCATAGGTTTTAAGATACTTACTAGTCAGGTACATTCTTAGGCGTTTAATATGGGGTGTTGAGTCCTTTTCGTTGAGCAAGGAGTAGCTCTTGTCTATTCCATATTTGGCTTAAGGAACTTTATCTGTGCTCATTTCAATCTCTGGTTTTATGCAGCACCCCAACTCACCTTTCCCCTTAAGCAAGCATAAGTTGGTTTTCTAAATTTGAGACCCTGTTCTGTTCTGTAATTCAGTTCCTGTGTAGCCAAGTTTACATTCCGTGTATTAGTGATATCTTATGATGTTTCTTTTTCTGTGTGACTTATTTCAGTTAGAATCATCATACCTGAATCCACTCATTGTGCTGCTAAGTGCCTGATGACATAGATTTCATTGCTCAGTGATATTGCTTTGTAAGTAAATACCACAACTTCTTTATCCATTTTTCACTTTCTGCGATGTTGAACTTGTACTGTAAACGAAATTCTTGTAAACAGAGGCGTCCCAAAATTTGGGGTGGCTGTGTCTTTTTGATTTTAATTTCCCTAAGCTATAGGACCATAAGTGGAAGTGCCCTAGGCTCTGTTGCTTTGTTTTTTAGATGTTTCAGGAAACACCATACACTTATACCGAGTGTCTGTTGGCAATTTACATCCCGCCCATCAGCATAACAAGGCTCCCAGTTCTCCATGGCCTGTCCTGCCTTTCTGGATTTTACACTTTTTTCAGATGGCCCTTTTGACCGGGGGGAAGTGAGACTTCATTGTAGTGCAGATTTCCTTTGCAAGCTTGCTTGGTTGGCCAAAAAGGGCGTATGCGTTTTTTCCTGAATATATTCAGGAAAAAACGCATACGCCCTTTTTGGCCAAGTGCATCATTGTGGACGTTCTGCCTCTTTTCCTATGCTTTCAATGCAATTCCAGTCTACCTCCTGAAATCGGTTTCCTGCAATTCTGCCCCGCTTTCAAGTCCTCTTGGCAGCCTTACTTCAGTATATTTTTGGACGATAGCTGTCATTTATAACTCTGCAGGTTTGTGAATTACAGTGCCCCTGAGCTCCTTTCTTCAACTCGTTTTCTTTTGAGCTGGCCGCAACACCGCAGGATGGCTTCAGGCCCTATTCTGGTTCTGGCACGGCACGCTGAGCCTTTGGTTAATTCCTCTTCCTGGTGGGAAATGAGAGTTAAATTCGCCCGTCCAGACACCTCCAGCTAGTCTCTCATTGGTTCTCCCTATTCCTGTTCATCTTCCGCAGAAATTCCAAACTGGGCCACACAGGAGGTTAAAGGCGCTGACTCTCCAAGTGGGGAGAGTGTTAGTAAAGCGTCTGGAATATTGCACCCGAGTACCAGGGGACGAAAACAGAGACATATTTGATCACGTCTCCCGTTCACACGGTTGATCATACTCTCGGTTCCACATGCATGTTTTAGCTGAAGGAAGAATACCTTAAACCTGGAGAGTTGAGACCCGTGGAATGGGTACCATGCAATATGACTTCAAAGGGTCTTCATTTGCTCACCGAACCTCTCCAATCCTATCACTGCTGCGTTTATGCCCCTGTACACACGCTTGATTCTCTTTTGGAGACATAGCAATCCATAGGTTTTAAGATACTTACTAGTCAGGTACATTCTTAGGCGTTTATTATGGGGTGTTGAGTCCATTTCGTTGAGCAAGGAGTAGCTCTTGTCTATTCCATATTTGGCTTAAGGAACTTTATCTGTGCTCATTTCAATCTCTGGTTTTATGCAGCACCCCAACTCACCTTTCCCCTTAAGCAAGCATAAGTTGGTTTTCTAAATTTGAGACCCTGTTCTGTTTTGGAATTCAGTTCCTGTGTAGCCAAGTTTACATTCCGTGTATTAGTGATATCTTATAATGTTTCATTTTCTGTGTGACTTATTTCAGTTAGAATCATCGTACCTGAATCCACTCATTATGCTCCTACGGGCCAGATGACATAGATTTCATTACTGAGTGATACTGCATTGTACGTAAGTACCACAAGTTCTTTATCCATTTTTCACTTTCTGTGATATTGAAGTTGTACGATAAACGAGCTTCTTGTAAACAGAGGCGTCCCAAACTTTGGGGTGGCTGTGTCTTTTTGATTTTAATTTCCCTAAGCTATAGGACCATAAGTGGAAGTGCCCTAGGCTCTGTTGCTTTGTTTTTTAGATGTTTCAGGAAACACCATACACTTCTCCAGAGTGTCTGTTGGCAATTTACATCCCGCCCATCAGCATAACAAGGCTCCCAGTTCTCCATGGCCTGTCCTGCCTTTCTGGATTTTACACTTTTTTCAGATTGCCCTTTTGACCGGGGAGAAGTGAGACTTCATTGTAGTGCAGATTTCCTTTGCAAGTTTGCTTGGTTGGCCAAAAAGGGCGTATGCGTTTTTTCCTGAATATATTCAGGAAAAAACGCATACGCCCTTTTTGGCCAAGTGCATCATTGTGGACGTTCTGCCTCTTTTCCTATGCTTTCAATGCAATTCCAGTCTACCTCCTGAAATCGGTTTCCTGCAATTCTGCCCCGCTTTCAAGTCCTCTTGGCAGCCTTACTTCAGTATATTTTTGGACGATAGCTGTCATTTATAACTCTGCAGGTTTGTGAATTACAGTGCCCCTGAGCTCCTTTCTTCAACTCGCTTTCTTGTGACCTGGCCGAAACACCGCAGGATGGCTTCAGGCCCTAATCTGGTTCCGGCACGGCACGCTGAGCCTTTGGTTAATTCCTCTTCCTGGTGGGAAATGAGAGTTAAATTTGCCCGTCCAGACACCTCCAGCTAGTCTCTCATTGGTTCTCGCTATTCCTGTTCATCTTCCGCAGAAATTGCAAACTGGGCCAAAGAGGAGGTTAAAGGGACTGTCTCTCCAAGTCGGGAGAGTGTTAGTAAAGCGTCTGGAATGTTGCACCCTAGTACCTGGGTACGAAAACTGAGACATATTTGAACACGTCTCCCGATCACATGGTTGATCATACTCTAGGTTCCACATGCATGTTTTAGCTGAAGGAAGAATACCTTAAACCTGGGTAGTTGAAACCCTTGGAATGGGTACCATGCAATATGATTTCAAAGGGTCTTCATTTGCTCACCGAACCTCTCCAATCCTATCACTGCTGCGTTTATGACCCTGTACACATGCTTGATTCTCTTTCGGAGACATAGCAATCCATAGGTTTTAAGATACTTACTAGTCAGGTACATTCTTAGGCGTTTAATATGCGGTGTTGAGTCCATTTCGTTGAGCAAGGAGTAGCTCTTGTCTATTCCATATTTGGCTTAAGGAACTTTATCTGTGCTCATTTCAATCTCTGCTTTTATGCAGCACCCCAACTCACCTTTACCCTTAAGCAAGCATAAGTTGGTTTTCTAAATTTGAGACCCTGTTCTGTTCTGTAATTCAGTTCCTGTGTAGCCAAGTTTACATTCCGTGTATTAGTGATATCTTATGATGTTTCTTTTTCTGTGTGACTTATTTCAGTTAGAATCATCGTACCTGAATCCACTCATTGTGCTGCTAAGGGCCTGATGACATAGATTTCATTGCTGAGTGATATTGCTTTGTAAGTAAATACCACAACTTCTTTATCCATTTTTCACTTTCTGCGATGTTGAACTTGTACTGTAAACGAGGTTCTTGTAAAAAGAGGCGTCCCAAACTTTGGGGTGGCTGTGTCTTTTTGATTTTAATTTCCCTAAGCTATAGGACCATAAGTGGAAGTGCCCTAGGCTCTGTTGCTTTGTTTTTTAGATGTTTCAGGAAACACCATACACTTCTCCCGAGTGTCTGTTGGCAATTTACATCCCGCCCATCAGCATAACAAGGCTCCCAGTTCTCCATGGCCTGTCCTGGCTTTCTGGATTTTACACTTTTTTCAGATGGCCCTTTTGACCGGGGGGAAGTGAGACTTCATTGTAGTGCAGATTTCCTTTGCAAGCTTGCTTGGTTGGCCAAAAAGGGCGTATGCGTTTTTTCCTGAATATATTCAGGAAAAAACGCATACGCTCTTTTTGGCCAAGTGCATCATTGTGGACGTTCTGCCTCTTTTCCTATGCTTTCAATGCAATTCCAGTCTACCTCCTGAAATCGGTTTCCTGCAATTCTGCCCCGTTTTCAAGTCCTCTTGGCAGCCTTACTTCAGTATATTTTTGGACGATAGCTGTCATTTATAACTCTGCAGGTTTGTGAATTACAGTGCCCCTGAGCTCCTTTCTTCAATTCGCTTTCTTGTGACATGGCCGCAACACCGCAGGATGGCTTCAGGCCCTAATCTGGTTCCGGCACGGCACGCTGAGCCTTTGGTTATTTCCTCTTCCTGGTGGGAAATGAGAGTTAAATTTGCCCGTCCAGACACCTCCAGCTAGTCTCTCATTGGTTCTCCCTATTCCTGTTCATCTTCCGCAGAAATTGCAAACTGGGCCAAACAGGAGGTTAAAGGCGCTGACTCTCCAAGTGGGGAGAGTGTTAGTAAAGCGTCTGGAATGTTGCACCCGAGTACCAGGGGAGGAAAACTGAGACATATCTGAACACGTCTCCCGTTCACACGGTTGATCATACTCTGGGTTCCACATGCATGTTTTAGCTGAAGGAAGAATACCTTAAACCTGGAGAGTTGAGATCCGTGGAATGGGTACCATGCAATATGACTTCAAAGGGTCTTCATTTGCTCATCGAACCTCTCCAATCCTATCACTGCTGCGTTTATGCCCCTGTACACACGCTTGATTCTCTTTTGGAGACATAGCAATCCATAGGTTTTAAGATACTTACTAGTCAGGTACATTCTTAGGCGTTTATTATGGGGTGTTGAGTCCATTTCGTTGAGCAAGGAGTAGCTCTTGTCTATTCCATATTTGGCTTAAGGAACTTTATCTGTGCTCATTTCAATCTCTGGTTTTATGCAGCACCCCAACTCACCTTTCCCCTTAAGCAAGCATAAGTTGGTTTTCTAAATTTGAGACCCTGTTCTGTTTTGGAATTCAGTTCCTGTGTAGCCAAGTTTACATTCCGTGTATTAGTGATATCTTATGATGTTTCATTTTCTGTGTGACTTATTTCAGTTAGAATCATCGTACCTGAATCCACTCATTATGCTCCTACGGGCCAGATGACATAGATTTCATTACTGAGTGATACTGCATTGTACGTAAGTACCACAAGTTCTTTATCCATTTTTCACTTTCTGTGATATTGAAGTTGTACGATAAACGAGCTTCTTGTAAACAGAGGCGTCCCAAACTTTGGGGTGGCTGTGTCTTTTTGATTTTAATTTCCCTAAGCTATAGGACCATAAGTGGAAGTGCCCTAGGCTCTGTTGCTTTGTTTTTTAGATGTTTCAGGAAACACCATACAATTCTCCCGAGTGTCTGTTGGCAATTTACATCCCGCCCATCAGCATAACAAGGCTCCCAGTTCTCCATGGCCTGTCCTGCCTTTCTGGATTTTACACTTTTTTCAGATTGCCCTTTTGACCGGGGAGAAGTGAGACTTCATTGTAGTGCAGATTTCCTTTGCAAGTTTGCTTGGTTGGCCAAAAAGGGCGTATGCGTTTTTTCCTGAATATATTCAGGAAAAAACGCATACGCCCTTTTTGGCCAAGTGCATCATTGTGGACGTTCTGCCTCTTTTCCTATGCTTTCAATGCAATTCCAGTCTACCTCCTGAAATCGGTTTCCTGCAATTCTGCCCCGCTTTCAAGTCCTCTTGGCAGCCTTACTTCAGTATATTTTTGGACGATAGCTGTCATTTATAACTCTGCAGGTTTGTGAATTACAGTGCCCCTGAGCTCCTTTCTTCAACTCGCTTTCTTGTGACCTGGCCGAAACACCGCAGGATGGCTTCAGGTCCTAATCTGGTTCCGGCACGGCACGCTGAGCCTTTGGTTAATTCCTCTTCCTGGTGGGAAATGAGAGTTAAATTTGCCCGTCCAGACACCTCCAGCTAGTCTCTCATTGGTTCTCGCTATTCCTGTTCATCTTCCGCAGAAATTGCAAACTGGGCCAAAGAGGAGGTTAAAGGGACTGTCTCTCCAAGTCGGGAGAGTGTTAGTAAAGCGTCTGGAATGTTGCACCCTAGTACCTGGGTACGAAAACTGAGACATATTTGAACACGTCTCCCGATCACATGGTTGATCATACTCTAGGTTCCACATGCATGTTTTAGCTGAAGGAAGAATACCTTAAACCTGGGTAGTTGAAACCCTTGGAATGGGTACCATGCAATATGATTTCAAAGGGTCTTCATTTGCTCACCGAACCTCTCCAATCCTATCACTGCTGCGTTTATGACCCTGTACACATGCTTGATTCTCTTTCGGAGACATAGCAATCCATAGGTTTTAAGATACTTACTAGTCAGGTACATTCTTAGGCGTTTAATATGCGGTGTTGAGTCCATTTCGTTGAGCAAGGAGTAGCTCTTGTCTATTCCATATTTGGCTTAAGGAACTTTATCTGTGCTCATTTCAATCTCTGCTTTTATGCAGCACCCCAACTCACCTTTACCCTTAAGCAAGCATAAGTTGGTTTTCTAAATTTGAGACCCTGTTCTGTTCTGTAATTCAGTTCCTGTGTAGCCAAGTTTACATTCCGTGTATTACTGATATCTTATGATGTTTCTTTTTCTGTGTGACTTATTTCAGTTAGAATAATCATACCTGAATCCACTCATTGTGCTGCTAAGGGCCTGATGACATAGATTTCATTGCTGAGTGATATTGCTTTGTAAGTAAATACCACAACTTCTTTATCCATTTTTCACTTTCTGCGATGTTGAACTTGTACTGTAAACGAGGTTCTTGTAAAAAGAGGCGTCCCAAACTTTGGGGTGGCTGTGTCTTTTTGATTTTAATTTCCCTAAGCTATAGGACCATAAGTGGAAGTGCCCTAGGCTCTGTTGCTTTGTTTTTTAGATGTTTCAGGAAACACCATACACTTCTCCCGAGTGTCTGTTGGCAATTTACATCCCGCCCATCAGCATAACAAGGCTCCCAGTTCTCCATGGCCTGTCCTGCCTTTCTGGATTTTACACTTTTTTCAGATGGCCCTTTTGACCGGGAGGAAGTGAGACTTCATTGTAGTGCAGATTTCCTTTGCAAGTTTGCTTGGTTGGCCAAAAAGTGCGTATGCTTTTTTTCCTGAATATATTCAGGAAAAAACGCATACGCCCTTTTTGGCCAAGTGCATCATTGTGGACGTTCTGCCTCTTTTCCTATGCTTTCAATGCAATTCCAGCCTACCTCCTGAAATCGGTTTCCTACAATTCTGCCCCGCTTTCAAGTCCTCTTGGCAGCCTTACTTCAGTATATTTTTGGACGATAGCTGTCATTTATAACTCTGCAGGTTTGTGAATTACAGTGCCTCTGAGCTCCTTTCTTCAAGTCGCTTTCTTTTGAGCTGGCCGCAACACCGCAGGATGGCTTCAGGCCCTAATCTGGTTCCGGCACGGCACGCTGAGCCTTTGGTTAATTCCTCTTCCTGGTGGGAAATGAGAGTTAAATTTGCCCGTCCAGACACCTCCAGCTAGTCTCTCATTGGTTCTCGCTATTCCTGTTCATCTTCCGCAGAAATTGCAAACTGGGCCAAACAGGAGGTTAAAGGCCCTGACTCTCCAAGTGGGGAGAGTGTTAGTAAAGCGTCTGGAATGTTGCACCCGAGTACCAGGGGAGGAAAACTGAGACATATCTGAACACGTCTCCCGTTCACACGGTTGATCATACTCTGGGTTCCACATGCATGTTTTAGCTGAAGGAAGAATACCTTAAACCTGGAGAGTTGAGACCCGTGGAATGGGTACCATGCAATATGACTTCAAAGGGTCTTCATTTGCTCACCGAACCTCTCCAATCCTATCACTGCTGCGTTTATGCCCCTGTACACACGCTTGATTCTCTTTTGGAGACATAGCAATCCATAGGTTTTAAGATACTTACTAGTCAGGTACATTCTTAGGCGTTTAATATGGGGTGTTGAGTCCTTTTCGTTGAGAAAGGAGTAGCTCTTGTCTATTCCATATTTGGCTTAAGGAACTTTATCTGTGCTCATTTCAATCTCTGGTTTTATGCAGCACCCCACCTCACCTTTACCCTTAAGCAAGCATAAGTTGGTTTTCTAAATTTGCGACCCTGTTCTGTTTTGGAATTCAGTTCCTGTGTAGCCAAGTTTACATTCCGTGTATTAGTGATATCTTATGATGTTTCTTTTTCTGTGTGACTTATTTCAGTTAGAATCATCGTACCTGAATCCACTCATTGTGCTGCTAAGGGCCTGATGACATAGATTTCATTGCTGAGTGATATTGCTTTGTAAGTAAATACCACAACTTCTTTATCCATTTTTCAATTTCTGCGATGTTGAACTTGTACTGTAAACGAGGTTCTTGTAAAAAGAGGCGTCCCAAACTTTGGGGTGGCTGTGTCTTTTTGATTTTAATTTCCCTAAGCTATAGGACCATAAGTGGAAGTGCCCTAGGCTCTGTTGCTTTGTTTTTTAGATGTTTCAGGAAACACCATACACTTCTCCCGAGTGTCTGTTGGCAATTTACATCCCGCCCATCAGCATAACAAGGCTCCCAGTTCTCCATGGCCTGTCCTGCCTTTCTGGATTTTACACTTTTTTCAGATGGCCCTTTTGACCGGGGGGAAGTGAGACTTCATTGTAGTGCAGATTTCCTTTGCAAGCTTGCTTGGTTGGCCAAAAAGGGCGTATGCGTTTTTTCCTGAATATATTCAGGAAAAAACGCATACGCTCTTTTTGGCCAAGTGCATCATTGTGGACGTTCTGCCTCTTTTCCTATGCTTTCAATGCAATTCCAGTCTACCTCCTGAAATCGGATTCCTGCAATTCTGCCCCGTTTTCAAGTCCTCTTGGCAGCCTTACTTCAGTATATTTTTGGACGATAGCTGTCATTTATAACTCTGCAGGTTTGTGAATTACAGTGCCCCTGAGCTCCTTTCTTCAATTCGCTTTCTTGTGACATGGCCGCAACACCGCAGGATGGCTTCAGGCCCTAATCTGGTTCCGGCACGGCACGCTGAGCCTTTGGTTATTTCCTCTTCCTGGTGGGAAATGAGAGTTAAATTTGCCCGTCCAGACACCTCCAGCTAGTCTCTCATTGGTTCTCCCTATTCCTGTTCATCTTCCGCAGAAATTGCAAACTGGGCCAAACAGGAGGTTAAAGGCGCTGACTCTCCAAGTGGGGAGAGTGTTAGTAAAGCGTCTGGAATGTTGCACCCGAGTACCAGGGGAGGAAAACTGAGACATATCTGAACACGTCTCCCGTTCACACGGTTGATCATACTCTGGGTTCCACATGCATGTTTTAGCTGAAGGAAGAATACCTTAAACCTGGAGAGTTGAGATCCGTGGAATGGGTACCATGCAATATGACTTCAAAGGGTCTTCATTTGCTCATCGAACCTCTCCAATCCTATCACTGCTGCGTTTATGCCCCTGTACACACGCTTGATTCTCTTTTGGAGACATAGCAATCCATAGGTTTTAAGATACTTACTAGTCAGGTACATTCTTAGGCGTTTATTATGGGGTGTTGAGTCCATTTCGTTGAGCAAGGAGTAGCTCTTGTCTATTCCATATTTGGCTTAAGGAATTTTATCTGTGCTCATTTCAATCTCTGGTTTTATGCAGCACCCCAACTCACCTTTCCCCTTAAGCAAGCATAAGTTGGTTTTCTAAATTTGAGACCCTGTTCTGTTTTGGAATTCAGTTCCTGTGTAGCCAAGTTTACATTCCGTGTATTAGTGATATCTTATGATGTTTCATTTTCTGTGTGACTTATTTCAGTTAGAATCATCGTACCTGAATCCACTCATTATGCTCCTACGGGCCAGATGACATAGATTTCATTACTGAGTGATACTGCATTGTACGTAAGTACCACAAGTTCTTTATCCATTTTTCACTTTCTGTGATATTGAAGTTGTACGATAAACGAGCTTCTTGTAAACAGAGGCGTCCCAAACTTTGGGGTGGCTGTGTCTTTTTGATTTTAATTTCCCTAAGCTATAGGACCATAAGTGGAAGTGCCCTAGGCTCTGTTGCTTTGTTTTTTAGATGTTTCAGGAAACACCATACAATTCTCCCGAGTGTCTGTTGGCAATTTACATCCCGCCCATCAGCATAACAAGGCTCCCAGTTCTCCATGGCCTGTCCTGCCTTTCTGGATTTTACACTTTTTTCAGATTGCCCTTTTGACCGGGGAGAAGTGAGACTTCATTGTAGTGCAGATTTCCTTTGCAAGTTTGCTTGGTTGGCCAAAAAGGGCGTATGCGTTTTTTCCTGAATATATTCAGGAAAAAACGCATACGCCCTTTTTGGCCAAGTGCATCATTGTGGACGTTCTGCCTCTTTTCCTATGCTTTCAATGCAATTCCAGTCTACCTCCTGAAATCGGTTTCCTGCAATTCTGCCCCGCTTTCAAGTCCTCTTGGCAGCCTTACTTCAGTATATTTTTGGACGATAGCTGTCATTTATAACTCTGCAGGTTTGTGAATTACAGTGCCCCTGAGCTCCTTTCTTCAACTCGCTTTCTTGTGACCTGGCCGAAACACCGCAGGATGGCTTCAGGCCCTAATCTGGTTCCGGCACGGCACGCTGAGCCTTTGGTTAATTCCTCTTCCTGGTGGGAAATGAGAGTTAAATTTGCCCGTCCAGACACCTCCAGCTAGTCTCTCATTGGTTCTCGCTATTCCTGTTCATCTTCCGCAGAAATTGCAAACTGGGCCAAAGAGGAGGTTAAAGGGACTGTCTCTCCAAGTCGGGAGAGTGTTAGTAAAGCGTCTGGAATGTTGCACCCTAGTACCTGGGTACGAAAACTGAGACATATTTGAACACGTCTCCCGATCACATGGTTGATCATACTCTAGGTTCCACATGCATGTTTTAGCTGAAGGAAGAATACCTTAAACCTGGGTAGTTGAAACCCTTGGAATGGGTACCATGCAATATGATTTCAAAGGGTCTTCATTTGCTCACCGAACCTCTCCAATCCTATCACTGCTGCGTTTATGACCCTATACACATGCTTGATTCTCTTTCGGAGACATAGCAATCCATAGGTTTTAAGATACTTACTAGTCAGGTACATTCTTAGGCGTTTAATATGCGGTGTTGAGTCCATTTCGTTGAGCAAGGAGTAGCTCTTGTCTATTCCATATTTGGCTTAAGGAACTTTATCTGTGCTCATTTCAATCTCTGCTTTTATGCAGCACCCCAACTCACCTTTACCCTTAAGCAAGCATAAGTTGGTTTTCTAAATTTGAGACCCTGTTCTGTTCTGTAATTCAGTTCCTGTGTAGCCAAGTTTACATTCCGTGTATTACTGATATCTTATGATGTTTCTTTTTCTGTGTGACTTATTTCAGTTAGAATAATCATACCTGAATCCACTCATTGTGCTGCTAAGGGCCTGATGACATAGATTTCATTGCTGAGTGATATTGCTTTGTAAGTAAATACCACAACTTCTTTATCCATTTTTCACTTTCTGCGATGTTGAACTTGTACTGTAAACGAGGTTCTTGTAAACAGAGGCGTCCCAAACTTTGGGGTGGCTGTGTCTTTTTGATTTTAATTTCCCTAAGCTATAGGACCATAAGTGGAAGTGCCCTAGGCTCTGTTGCTTTGTTTTTTAGATGTTTCAGGAAACACCATACACTTCTCCCGAGTGTCTGTTGGCAATTTACATCCCGCCCATCAGCATAACAAGGCTCCCAGTTCTCCATGGCCTGTCCTGCCTTTCTGGATTTTACACTTTTTTCAGATGGCCCTTTTGACCGGGAGGAAGTGAGACTTCATTGTAGTGCAGATTTCCTTTGCAAGTTTGCTTGGTTGGCCAAAAAGTGCGTATGCGTTTTTTCCTGAATATATTCAGGAAAAAACGCATACGCCCTTTTTGGCCAAGTGCATCATTGTGGACGTTCTGCCTCTTTTCCTATGCTTTCAATGCAATTCCAGCCTACCTCCTGAAATCGGTTTCCTACAATTCTGCCCCGCTTTCAAGTCCTCTTGGCAGCCTTACTTCAGTATATTTTTGGACGATAGCTGTCATTTATAACTCTGCAGGTTTGTGAATTACAGTGCCTCTGAGCTCCTTTCTTCAAGTCGCTTTCTTTTGAGCTGGCCGCAACACCGCAGGATGGCTTCAGGTCCTAATCTGGTTCCGGCACGGCACGCTGAGCCTTTGGTTAATTCCTCTTCCTGGTGGGAAATGAGAGTTAAATTTGCCCGTCCAGACACCTCCAGCTAGTCTCTCATTGGTTCTCGCTATTCCTGTTCATCTTCCGCAGAAATTGCAAACTGGGCCAAACAGGAGGTTAAAGGCCCTGACTCTCCAAGTGGGGAGAGTGTTAGTAAAGCGTCTGGAATGTTGCACCCGAGTACCAGGGGAGGAAAACTGAGACATATCTGAACACGTCTCCCGTTCACACGGTTGATCATACTCTGGGTTCCACATGCATGTTTTAGCTGAAGGAAGAATACCTTAAACCTGGAGAGTTGAGACCCGTGGAATGGGTACCATGCAATATGACTTCAAAGGGTCTTCATTTGCTCACCGAACCTCTCCAATCCTATCACTGCTGCGTTTATGCCCCTGTACACACGCTTGATTCTCTTTTGGAGACATAGCAATCCATAGGTTTTAAGATACTTACTAGTCAGGTACATTCTTAGGCGTTTAATATGGGGTGTTGAGTCCATTTCGTTGAGCAAGGAGTAGCTCTTGTCTATTCCATATTTGGCTTAAGGAACTTTATCTGTGCTCATTTCAATCTCTGGTTTTATGCAGCACCCCACCTCACCTTTACCCTTAAGCAAGCATAAGTTGGTTTTCTAAATTTGCGACCCTGTTCTGTTTTGGAATTCAGTTCCTGTGTAGCCAAGTTTACATTCCGTGTATTAGTGATATCTTATGATGTTTCTTTTTCTGTGTGACTTATTTCAGTTAGAATCATCGTACCTGAATCCACTCATTGTGCTGCTAAGGGCCTGATGACATAGATTTCATTGCTGAGTGATATTGCTTTGTAAGTAAATACCACAACTTCTTTATCCATTTTTCACTTTCTGCGATGTTGAACTTGTACTGTAAACGAGGTTCTTGTAAAAAGAGGCGTCCCAAACTTTGGGGTGGCTGTGTCTTTTTGATTTTAATTTCCCTAAGCTATAGGACCATAAGTGGAAGTGCCCTAGGCTCTGTTGCTTTGTTTTTTAGATGTTTCAGGAAACACCATACACTTCTCCCGAGTGTCTGTTGGCAATTTACATCCCGCCCATCAGCATAACAAGGCTCCCAGTTCTCCATGGCCTGTCCTGCCTTTCTGGATTTTACACTTTTTTCAGATGGCCCTTTTGACCGGGGGGAAGTGAGACTTCATTGTAGTGCAGATTTCCTTTGCAAGCTTGCTTGGTTGGCCAAAAAGGGCGTATGCGTTTTTTCCTGAATATATTCAGGAAAAAACGCATACGCCCTTTTTGGCCAAGTGCATCATTGTGGACGTTCTGCCTCTTTTCCTATGCTTTCAATGCAATTCCAGTCTACCTCCTGAAATCGGTTTCCTGCAATTCTGCCCCGTTTTCAAGTCCTCTTGGCAGCCTTACTTCAGTATATTTTTGGACGATAGCTGTCATTTATAACTCTGCAGGTTTGTGAATTACAGTGCCCCTGAGCTCCTTTCTTCAATTCGCTTTCTTGTGACATGGCCGCAACACCGCAGGATGGCTTCAGGCCCTAATCTGGTTCCGGCACGGCACGCTGAGCCTTTGGTTATTTCCTCTTCCTGGTGGGAAATGAGAGTTAAATTTGCCCGTCCAGACACCTCCAGCTAGTCTCTCATTGGTTCTCCCTATTCCTGTTCATCTTCCGCAGAAATTGCAAACTGGGCCAAACAGGAGGTTAAAGGCGCTGACTCTCCAAGTGGGGAGAGTGTTAGTAAAGCGTCTGGAATGTTGCACCCGAGTACCAGGGGAGGAAAACTGAGACATATCTGAACACGTCTCCCGTTCACATGGTTGATCATACTCTGGGTTCCACATGCATGTTTTAGCTGAAGGAAGAATACCTTAAACCTGGAGAGTTGAGACCCGTGGAATGGGTACCATGCAATATGACTTCAAAGGGTCTTCATTTGCTCATCGAACCTCTCCAATCCTATCACTGCTGCGTTTATGCCCCTGTACACACGCTTGATTCTCTTTTGGAGACATAGCAATCCATAGGTTTTAAGATACTTACTAGTCAGGTACATTCTTAGGCGTTTAATATGGGGTGTTGAGTCCATTTCGTTGAGCAAGGAGTAGCTCTTGTCTATTCCATATTTGGCTTAAGGAACTTTATCTGTGCTCATTTCAATCTCTGGTTTTATGCAGCACCCCAACTCACCTTTACCCATAATCAAGCATAAGTTGGTTTTCTAAATTTAAGACCCTGTTCTGTTTTGGAATTCAGTTCCTGTGTAGCCAAGTTTACATTCCGTGTATTAGTGATATCTTATGATGTTTCTTTTTCTGTGTGACTTATTTCAGTTAGAATCATCGTACCTGAATCAACTCATTATGCTGCTACGGGCCTGATGACATAGATTTCATTGCTGAGTGATACTGCATTGTACATAAGTACCACAAGTTCTTTATCCATTTTTCACTTTCTGTGATATTGAACTTGTACGGTAAACGAGGTTCTTGTAAACAGAGGCGTCGCAAACTTTGGGGTGGCTGTGTCTTTTTGATTTTAATTTCCCTAAGCTATAGGACCATAAGTGGAAGTGCCCTAGGCTCTGTTGCTTTGTTTTTTAGATGTTTCAGGAAACACCATACACTTCTCCCGAGTGTCTGTTGGCAATTTACATCCCGCCCATCAGCATAACAAGGCTCCCAGTTCTCCATGGTCTGTCCTGCCTTTCTGGATTTTACACTTTTTTCAGATGGCCCTTTTGACCGGGGGGAAGTGAGACTTCATTGTAGTGCAGATTTACTTTCCAAGTTTGCTTGGTTAGCCAAAAAGTGCGTATGCGTTTTTTCCTGAATATATTCAGGAAAAAACGCATACGCCCTTTTTGGCCAAGTGCATCATTGTTGACGTTCTGCCTCTTTTCCTATGCTTTCAATGCAATTCCAGTCTACCTCCTGAAATCGGTTTCCTACAATTCTGCCCCGCTTTCAAGTCCTCTTGGCAGCCTTACTTCAGTATATTTTTGGACGATAGCTGTCATTTATAACTCTGCAGGTTTGTGAATTACAGTGCCCCTGAGCTCCTTTCTTCAACTCGCTTTCTTTTGAGCTGGCCGCAACACCGCAGGCTGGCTTCAGGCCCTAATCTGGTTCCGGCATGGCACGTTGAGCCTTTGGTTAATTCCTCTTCCTGGTGGGAAATGAGAGTTAAATTTGCCAGTCCAGACACCTCCAGCTAGTCTCTCATTGGATCTCCCTATTCCTGTTCATCTTCCGCAGAAATTGCAAACTTGGCCAAACAGGAGGTTAAAGGGACTGACTCTCCAAGTCGGGAGAGTGTTAGTAAAGCGTCTGGAATGTTGCACCCGAGTACCAGGGGAGGAAAACTGAGACATATCTGAACACGTCTCCCGTTCACATGGTTGATCATACTCTGGGTTCCACATGCATGTTTTAGCTGAAGGAAGAATACCTTAAACCTGGGTAGTTGAAACCCGTGGAATGGGTACCATGCAATATGTCTTCAAAGGGTCTTCATTTGCTCACCGAACCTCTCTAATCCTATCACTGCTGCGTTTATGCCCCTGTACACACGCTTGATTCTCTTTTGGAGACATAGCAATCCATAGGTTTTAAGATACTTACTAGTCAGGTACATTCTTAGGCGTTTAATATGGGGTGTTGAGTCCATTTCCTTGAGCAAGGAGTAGCTCTTGTCTATTCCATATTTGGCTTAAGGAACTTTATCTGTGCTCATTTCAATCTCTGGTTTTATGCAGCACCCCAACTCACCTTTCCCCTTAAGCAAGCATAAGTTGGTTTTCTAAATTTGAGACCCTGTTCTGTTTTGGAATTCAGTTCCTGTGTAGCCAAGTTTACATTCCGTGTATTAGTGATATCTTATGATGTTTCTTTTTCTGTGTGACTTATTTCAGTTAGAATCATCATACCTGAATCCACTCATTGTGCTGCTAAGGCCCTGATGACATAGATTTCATTGCTGAGTGATATTGCTTTGTAAGTAAATACCACAACTTCTTTATCCATTTTTCACTTTCTGTGATGTTGAACTTGTACTGTAAACGAGGTTCTTGTAAACAGAGGCGTCCCAAACTGTTGGGTGGCTGTGTCCTTTTGATTTTAATTTCCCTAAGCTATAGGACCATAAGTGGAAGTGCCCTAGGCTTTGTTGCTTTGTTTTTTAGATGTTTCAGGAAACACCATACACTTCTCCCGAGTGTCTGTTGGCAATTTACATCCCGCCCATCAGCATAACAAGGCTCCCAGTTCTCCATGGCCTGTCCTGCCTTGCTGGATTTTACACTTTTTTCAGATGGCCCTTTTGACCGGGGGGAAGTGAGACTTCATTGTAGTGCAGATTTCCTTTGAAAGTATGCTTGGTTGGCCAAAAAGGGCGTATGCGTTTTTTCCTGAATATATTCAGGAAAAAACGCATACGCCCTTTTTGGCCAAGTGCATCATTGTGGACGTTCTGCCTCTTTTCCTATGCTTTCAATGCAATTCCAGTCTACCTCCTGAAATCGGTTTCCTGCAATTCTTCCCCGCTTTCAAGTCCTCTTGGCAGCCTTACTTCAGTATATTTTTGGACAATAGCTGTCGTTTATAACTCTGCAGGTTTGTGAATTACAGTGCACCTGAGCTCCTTTCTTCAACTCGCTTTCTTGTGACCTGGCCGCAACACCGCAGGATGGCTTCAGGCCCTAATCTGGTTCAGGCACGGCACGCTGAGCCTTTGGTTAATTCCTCTTCCTGGTGGGAAATGAGAGGTAAATTTGCCCGTCCAGACACCACCAGGTAGTCTCTCATTGGTTCTCGCTATTCCTGTTCATCTTCCGCAGAAATTGCAAACTGGGCCAAACAGGAGGTTAAAGGGACTGACTCTCCAAGTCGGGAGAGTGTTAGTAAATCATCTGGAATGTTGCACCCGAGTACCAGGCGAGAAAAACTGAGACATATTTGAACACGTCTCCCGTTCACACGGTTGATCATACTCTGGGTTCCACATGCATGTTTAAGCTGAAGGAAGAATACCTTAAACCTGGAGAGTTGAGACCCGTGGAATGGGTACCATGCAATATGACTTCAAAGGGTCTTCATTTGCTCACCGAACCTCTCCAATCCTATCACTGCTGCGTTTATGCCCCTGTACACACGCTTGATTCTCTTTCGGAGACATAGCAATCCATAGCTTTTAAGATACTTACTATTCAGGTACATTCTTAGGCGTTTAATATGGGGTGTTGAGTCCATTTCGTTGAGCAAGGAGTAGCTCTTGTCTATTCCATATTTGGCTTAAGGAACTTTATCTGTGCTCATTTCAATCTCTGGTTTTATGCAGCACCCCAACTCACCTTTCCCCTTAAGCAAGCATAAGTTGGTTTTCTAAATTTGAGACCCTGTTCTGTTTTGGAATTCAGTTCCTGTGTAGCCAAGTTTACATTCCATGTATTAGTGATATCTTATGATGTTTCTTTTTCTGTGTGACTTATTTCAGTTAGAATCATCATACCTGAATTCACTCATTGTGCTGCTAAGGCCCTGATGACATAGATTTCATTGCTGAGTGATATTGCTTTGTAAGTAAATACCACAACTTCTTTATCCATTTTTCACTTTCTGTGATGTTGAACTTGTACTGTAAACGAGGTTCTTGTAAACAGAGGCGTCCCAAACTTTGGGGTGGCTGTGTCCTTTTGATTTTAATTTCCCTAAGCTATAGGACCATAAGTGGAAGTGCCCTAGGCTCTGTTGCTTTGTTTTTTAGATGTTTCAGGAAACACCATACACTTCTCCCGAGTGTCTGTTGGCAATTTACATCCCGCCCATCAGCATAGCAAGGCTCCCAGTTCTCCATGGCCTGTCCTGCCTTTCTGGATTTTACACTTTTTTCAGATGGCCCTTTTGACCGGGGGGAAGTGAGACTTCATTGTAGTGCAGATTTCCTTTGAAAGTATGCTTGGTTGGCCAAAAAGGGCGTATGCGTTTTTTCCTGAATATATTCAGGAAAAAACGCATACGCCCTTTTTGGCCAAGTGCATCATTGTGGACGTTCTGCCTCTTTTCCTATGCTTTCAATGCAATTCCAGTCTACCTCCTGAAATCGGTTTCCTGCAATTCTGCCCCGTTTTCAAGTCCTCTTGGCAGCCTTACTTCAGTATATTTTTGGACGATAGCTGTCATTTATAACTCTGCAGGTTTGTGAATTACAGTGCCCCTGAGCTCCTTTCTTCAACTCGCTTTCTTGTGACCTGGCCGCAACACCGCAGGATGGCTTCAGGCCCTAATCTGGTTCCGGCACGGCACGCTGAGCCTTTGGTTACTTCCTCTTCCTAGTGGGAAATGAGAGTTAAATTTGCCCGTCCAGACACCTCCAGCTAGTCTCTCATTGGTTCTCGCTATTCCTGTTCATCTTCCGCAGAAATTGCAAACTGGGCAAAACAGGAGGTTAAAGGGACTGACTCTCCAAGTCGGGAGAGTGTTAGTAAAGCGTGTGGAATGTTGCACCTGAGTACCAGGGGAGGAAAACTGAGACATATTTTAACACGTCTCCCGTTCACACAGTTGATCATACTCTGGGTTCCACATGCATGTTTTAGCTGAAGGAAGAATACCTTAAACCTGGAGAGTTGAGACCCGTGTAATGGGTACCATGCAATATGACTTCAAAGGGTCTTCATTTGCTCACCGAACCTCTCCAATCCTATCACTGCTGCGGTTATGCCCCTGTACACATGCTTGATTCTCTTATGGAGACATAGCAATCCATAGGTTTTAAGATACTTACTATTCAGGTACATTCTTAAGCGTTTAATATGGGGTGTTGAGTCCATTTCGTTGAGCAAGGAGTAGCTCTTGTCTATTCCATATTTGGCTTAAGGAACTTTATCTGTGCTCATTTCAATCTCTGGTTTTATGCAGCACCCCAACTCACCTTTACCCATAAGCAAGCATAAGTTGGTTTTCTAAATTTGAGAACCTGTTCTGTTCTGTAATTCAGTTCCTGTGTAGCCAAGTTTACATTCCGTGTATTAGTGATATCTTATGATGTCTCTTTTTCTGTGTGACTTATTTCAGTTAGAATCATCGTACCTGAATCCACTCATTATGCTGCTACATGCCTGATGACATAGATTTCATTGCTGAGTGATACTGCATTGTACGTAAGTACCACAAGTTCTTTATCCATTTTTCACTTTCTGTGATACTGAACTTGTACGGTAAACGAGGTTCTTGTAAACAGAGGCGTCCAAAACTTTGGGGTGGCTGTGTCTTTTTGATTTTAATTTCCCTAAGCTATAGGACCATAAGTGGAAGTGCCCTAGGCTCTGTTGCTTTGTTTTTTAGATGTTTCAGGAAACACAATACGCTTCTCCCGAGTGTTTGTTGGCAATTTATATCCCGCCCATCAGCATAACAAGGCTCCCAGTTCTCCATGGCCTGTCCTGCCTTTCTGGATTTTACACTTTTTTCAGATGGCCCTTTTGACCAGGGGGAAGTGAGACTTCATTGTAGTGCAGATTTCCTTTGCAAGTTTGCTTGGTTGGCCAAAAAGGGCGTATGCGTTTTTTCCTGAATATATTCAGGAAAAAACGCATACGCCCTTTTTGGCCAAGTGCATCATTGTGGACGTTCTGCCTCTTTTCCTATGCTTTCAATGCAATTCCAGTCTACCTCCTGAAATCGGTTTCCTGCAATTCTGCCCCGCTTTCAAGTCCTCTTGGCAGCCTTACTTCAGTATATTTTTGGACGATAGCTGTCATTTATAACTCTGCAGGTTTGTGAATTACAGTGCACCTGAGCTCCTTTCTTCAACTCGCTTTCTTGTGACCTGGCCGCAACACCGCAGGATGGCTTCAGGCCCTAATCTGGTTCAGGCACGGCACGCTGAGCCTTTGGTTAATTCCTCTTCCTGGTGGGAAATGAGAGGTAAATTTGCCCGTCCAGACACCACCAGGTAGTCTCTCATTGGTTCTCGCTATTCCTGTTCATCTTCCGCAGAAATTGCAAACTGGGCCAAACAGGAGGTTAAAGGGACTGACTCTCCAAGTCGGGAGAGTGTTAGTAAAGCATCTGGAATGTTGCACCCGAGTACCAGGGGAGGAAAACTGAGACATATTTGAACACGTCTCCCGTTCACACGGTTGATCATACTCTGGGTTCCACATGCATGTTTTAGCTGAAGGAAGAATACCTTAAACCTGGAGAGTTGAGACCCGTGGAATGGGTACCATGCAATATGACTTCAAAGGGTCTTCATTTGCTCACCGAACCTCTCCAATCCTATCACTGCTGCGTTTATGCCCCTGTACACACGCTTGATTCTCTTTCGGAGACATAGCAATCCATAGCTTTAAGATACTTACTATTCAGGTACATTCTTAGGCGTTTAATATGGGGTGTTGAGTCCATTTCATTGAGCAAGGAGTAGCTCTTGTCTATTCCATATTTGGCTTAAGGAACTTTATCTGTGCTCATTTCAATCTCTGGTTTTATGCAGCACCCCAACTCACCTTTCCCCTTAAGCAAGCATAAGTTGGTTTTCTAAATTTGAGACCCTGTTCTGTTTTGGAATTCAGTTCCTGTGTAGCCAAGTTTACATTCCGTGTATTAGTGATATCTTATGATGTTTCTTTTTCTGTGTGACTTATTTCAGTTAGAATCATCATACCTGAATCCACTCATTGTGCTGCTAAGGCCCTGATGACATAGATTTCATTGCTGAGTGATATTGCTTTGTAAGTAAATACCACAACTTCTTTATCCATTTTTCACTTTCTGTGATGTTGAACTTGTACTGTAAACGAGGTTCTTGTAAACAGAGGCGTCCCAAACTGTTGGGTGGCTGTGTCCTTTTGATTTTAATTTCCCTAAGCTATAGGACCATAAGTGGAAGTGCCCTAGGCTCTGTTGCTTTGTTTTTTAGATGTTTCAGGAAACACCATACACTTCTCCCGAGTGTCTGTTGGCAATTTACATCCCGCCCATCAGCATAACAAGGCTCCCAGTTCTCCATGGCCTGTCCTGCCTTTCTGGATTTTACACTTTTTTCAGATGGCCCTTTTGACCGGGGGGAAGTGAGACTTCATTGTAGTGCAGATTTCCTTTGAAAGTATGCTTGGTTGGCCAAAAAGGGCGTATGCGTTTTTTCCTGAATATATTCAGGAAAAAACGCATACGCCCTTTTTGGCCAAGTGCATCATTGTGGACGTTCTGCCTCTTTTCCTATGCTTTCAATGCAATTCCAGTCTACCTCCTGAAATCGGTTTCCTGCAATTCTGCCCCGCTTTCAAGTACTCTTGGCAGCCTTACTTCAGTATATTTTTGGACAATAGCTGTCGTTTATAACTCTGCAGGTTTGTGAATTACAGTGCACCTGAGCTCCTTTCTTCAACTCGCTTTCTTTTGAGCTGGCCGCAACACCGCAGGATGGCTTCAGGCCCTAATCTGGTTCAGGCACGGCACGCTGAGCCTTTGGTTAATTCCTCTTCCTGGTGGGAAATGAGAGGTAAATTTGCCCGTCCAGACACCACCAGGTAGTCTCTCATTGGTTCTCGCTATTCCTGTTCATCTTCCGCAGAAATTGCAAACTGGGCCAAACAGGAGGTTAAAGGGACTGACTCTCCAAGTCGGGAGAGTGTTAGTAAATCATCTGGAATGTTGCACCCGAGTACCAGGGGAGAAAAACTGAGACATATTTGAACACGTCTCCCGTTCACACGGTTGATCATACTCTGGGTTCCACATGCATGTTTAAGCTGAAGGAAGAATACCTTAAACCTGGAGAGTTGAGACCCGTGGAATGGGTACCATGCAATATGACTTCAAAGGGTCTTCATTTGCTCACCGAACCTCTCCAATCCTATCACTGCTGCGTTTATGCCCCTGTACACACGCTTGATTCTCTTTCGGAGACATAGCAATCCATAGCTTTTAAGATACTTACTATTCAGGTACATTCTTAGGCGTTTAATATGGGGTGTTGAGTCCATTTCGTTGAGCAAGGAGTAGCTCTTGTCTATTCCATATTTGGCTTAAGGAACTTTATCTGTGCTCATTTCAATCTCTGGTTTTATGCAGCACCCCAACTCACCTTTCCCCTTAAGCAAGCATAAGTTGGTTTTCTAAATTTGAGACCCTGTTCTGTTTTGGAATTCAGTTCCTGTGTAGCCAAGTTTACATTCCATGTATTAGTGATATCTTATGATGTTTCTTTTTCTGTGTGACTTATTTCAGTTAGAATCATCATACCTGAATTCACTCATTGTGCTGCTAAGGCCCTGATGACATAGATTTCATTGCTGAGTGATATTGCTTTGTAAGTAAATACCACAACTTCTTTATCCATTTTTCACTTTCTGTGATGTTGAACTTGTACTGTAAACGAGGTTCTTGTAAACAGAGGCGTCCCAAACTTTGGGGTGGCTGTGTCCTTTTGATTTTAATTTCCCTAAGCTATAGGACCATAAGTGGAAGTGCCCTAGGCTCTGTTGCTTTGTTTTTTAGATGTTTCAGGAAACACCATACACTTCTCCCGAGTGTCTGTTGGCAATTTACATCCCGCCCATCAGCATAGCAAGGCTCCCAGTTCTCCATGGCCTGTCCTGCCTTTCTGGATTTTACACTTTTTTCAGATGGCCCTTTTGACCGGGGGGAAGTGAGACTTCATTGTAGTGCAGATTTCCTTTGAAAGTATGCTTGGTTGGCCAAAAAGGGCATATGCGTTTTTTCCTGAATATATTCAGGAAAAAACGCATACGCCCTTTTTGGCCAAGTGCATCATTGTGGACGTTCTGCCTCTTTTCCTATGCTTTCAATGCAATTCCAGTCTACCTCCTGAAATCGGTTTCCTGCAATTCTGCCCCGTTTTCAAGTCCTCTTGGCAGCCTTACTTCAGTATATTTTTGGACGATAGCTGTCATTTATAACTCTGCAGGTTTGTGAATTACAGTGCCCCTGAGCTCCTTTCTTCAACTCGCTTTCTTGTGACCTGGCCGCAACACCGCAGGATGGCTTCAGGCCCTAATCTGGTTCCGGCACGGCACGCTGAGCCTTTGGTTAATTCCTCTTCCTAGTGGGAAATGAGAGTTAAATTTGCCCGTCCAGACACCTCCAGCTAGTCTCTCATTGGTTCTCGCTATTCCTGTTCATCTTCCGCAGAAATTGCAAACTGGGCAAAACAGGAGGTTAAAGGGACTGACTCTCCAAGTCGGGAGAGTGTTAGTAAAGCGTGTGGAATGTTGCACCTGAGTACCAGGGGAGGAAAACTGAGACATATTTTAAGACGTCTCCCGTTCACACAGTTGATCATACTCTGGGTTCCACATGCATGTTTTAGCTGAAGGAAGAATACCTTAAACCTGGAGAGTTGAGACCCGTGTAATGGGTACCATGCAATATGACTTCAAAGGGTCTTCATTTGCTCACCGAACCTCTCCAATCCTATCACTGCTGCGTTTATGCCCCTGTACACATGCTTGATTCTCTTATGGAGACATAGCAATCCATAGGTTTTAAGATACTTACTATTCAGGTACATTCTTAAGCGTTTAATATGGGGTGTTGAGTCCATTTCGTTGAGCAAGGAGTAGCTCTTGTCTATTCCATATTTGGCTTAAGGAACTTTATCTGTGCTCATTTCAATCTCTGGTTTTATGCAGCACCCCAACTCACCTTTACCCATAAGCAAGCATAAGTTGGTTTTCTAAATTTGAGAACCTGTTCTGTTCTGTAATTCAGTTCCTGTGTAGCCAAGTTTACATTCCGTGTATTACTGATATCTTATGATGTTTCTTTTTCTGTGTGACTTATTTCAGTTAGAATCATCGTACCTGAATCCACTCATTATGCTGCTACGGGCCTGATGACATAGATTTCATTGCTGAGTGATACTGCATTGTACGTAAGTACCACAAGTTCTTTATCCATTTTTCACTTTCTGTGATATTGAACTTGTACCGTAAACGAGGTTCTTGTAAACAGAGGTGTCCCAAACTTTGGGGTGGCTGTGTCCTTTTGATTTTAATTTCCCTAAGCTATAGGACCATAAGTGGAAGTGCCCTAGGCTCTGTTGCTTTGTTTTTTAGATGTTTCAGGAAACACCATACACTTCTCCAGAGTGGCTGTTGGCAATTTACATCCCGCCCATCAGCATAACAAGGCTCCCAGTTCTCCATGGCCTGTCCTGCCTTTCTGGATTTTACACTTTTTTCAGATGGCCCTTTTGACCGTGGGGAAGTGAGACTTCATTGTAGTTCAGATTTCCTTTGCAAGCTTGCTTGGTTGGCCAAAAAGGGCGTATGCGTTTTTTCCTGAATATATTCAGGAAAAAACGCATACGCCCTTTTTGGCCAAGTGCATCATTGTGGACGTTCTGCCTCTTTTCCTATGCTTTCAATGCAATTCCAGTCTACCTCCTGAAATCGGTTTCCTGCAATTCTGCCCCGCTTTCAAGTCCTCTTGACAGCCTTACTTCAGTATATTTTTGGACGATAGCTGTCATTTATAACTCTGCAGGTTTGTGAATTACAGTGCCCCTGAGCTCCTTTCTTCAACTCGCTTTCTTGTGACCTGGCCGCAACACCGCAGGATGGCTTCAGGCCCTAATCTGGTTCCGGCACGGCACGCTGAGCCTTTGGTTAATTCCTCTTCCTGGTGGGAAATGAGAGTTAAATTTGCCCGTCCAGACACCTCCAGCTAGTCTCTCATTGGTTCTCGCTATTCCTGTTCATCTTCCGCAGAAATTGCAAACTGGGCAAAACAGGAGGTTAAAGGGATTGACTCTCCAAGTCGGGAGAGTGTTAATAAAGCGTGTGGAATGTTGCACCTGAGTACCAGGGGAGGAAAACTGAGACATATTTTAACACGTCTCCCGTTCACACGGTTGATCATACTCCGGCTTCCACATGCATGTTTTAGCTGAAGGAAGAATACCTTAAACCTGGAGAGTTGAGACCCGTGTAATGGGTACCATGCAATATGACTTCAAAGGGTCTTCATTTGCTCACCGAACCTCTCCAATCCTATCACTGCTGCGTTTATGCCCCTGTACACACGCTTGATTCTCTTTCGGAGATATAGCAATCCATATGTTTTAAGATACTTACTAGTCAGGTACATTCTTAGGCGTTTAATATGGGGTGTTGAGTCCATTTCGTTGAGCAAGGAGTAGCTCTTGTGTATTCCATATTTGGCTTAAGGAACTTTATCTGTGCTCATTTCAACCTCTGGTTTTATGCAGCACCCCAACTCACCTTTACCCTTAAGCAAGCATAAGTTGGTTTTCTAAATTTGAGACCCTGTTCTGTTCTGTAATTCAGTTCCTGTGTAGCCAAGTTTACATTCCGTGTATTACTGATATCTTATGATGTTTCTTTTTCTGTGTGACTTATTTCAGTTAGAATCATCATACCTGAATCCACTCATTGTGCTGCTAAGGGCCTGATGACATAGATTTCATTGCTGAGTGATATTGCTTTGTAAGTAAATACCACAACTTCTTTATCCATTTTTCACTTTCTGCGATGTTGAACTTGTACTGTAAACGAGGTTCTTGTAAACAGACGCGTCCCAAACTTTGGGGTGGCTGTGTCTTTTTGATTTTAATTTCCCTAAGCTATAGGACCATAAGTGGAAGTGCCCTAGGCTCTGTTGCTTTGTTTTTTAGATGTTTCAGGAAACACCATACACTTCTCCCGAGTGTCTGTTGGCAATTTACATCCCGCCCATCAGCATAACAAGGCTCCCAGTTCTCCATGGCCTGTCCTGCCTTTCTGGATTTTACACTTTTTTCAGATGGCCCTTTTGACCGGGGGGAAGTGAGACTTCATTGTAGTGCAGATTTCCTTTGCAAGTTTGCTTGGTTGGCCAAAAAGGGCGTATGCGTTTTTTCCTGAATATATTCAGGAAAAAACGCATACGCCCTTTTTGGCCAAGTGCATCATTGTGGACGTTCTGCCTCTTTTCCTATGCTTTCAATGCAATTCCAGTCTACCTCCTGAAATCGGTTTCCTGCAATTCTGCCCCACTTTCAAGTCCTCTTGGCAGCCTTACTTCAGTCTATTTTTGGACGATAGCTGTCATTTATAACTCTGCAGGTTTGTGAATTACAGTGCCCCTGAGCTCCTTTCTTCATCTCGCTTTCTTTTGAGCTGGCCGCAACACCGCAGGATGGCTTCAGGTCCTAATCTGGTTCCGGCACGGCACGCTGAGCCTTTGGTTATTTCCTCTTCCTGGTGGGAAATGAGAGTTAAATTTGCCCGTCCAGACACCTCCAGCTAGTCTCTCATTGGTTCTCCCTATTCCTGTTCATCTTCCGCAGAAATTGCAAACTGGGCCAAACAGGAGGTTAAAGGCGCTGACTCTCCAAGTGGGGAGAGTGTTAGTAAAGGGTCTGGAATGTTGCACCCGAGTACCATGGGAGGAAAACTGAGACATATTTGAACATGTCTCCCGTTCACACGGTTGATCATACTCTGGGTTCCACATGCATGTTTTAGCTGAAGGAAGAATACCATAAACCTGGAGAGTTGAGACCCGTGTAATGGGTACCATGCAATATGACTTCAAAGGGTCTTCATTTGCTCATCGAACCTCTCCAATCCTATCACTGCTGCGTTTATGCCCCTGTACAGACGCTTGATTCTCTTTCGGAGACATAGCAATCCATAGGTTTTAAGATACATACTAGTCAGGTACATTCTTAAGCGTTTAATATGGGGTGTTGAGTCCATTTCGTTGAGCAAGGAGTAGCTCTTGTCTATTCCATATTTGGCTTAAGGAACTTTATCTGTGCTCATGTCAATCTCTGGTTTTATGCAGCACCCCAACTCACCTTTCCCCTTAAGCAAACATAAGTTGGTTTTCTAAATTTGAGACTCTGTTCTGTTTTGGAATTCAGTTCCTGTGTAGCCAAGTTTACATTCCGTGTATTAGTGAAATCTTATGATGTTTCTTTTTCTGTGTGACTTATTTCAGTTAGAATCATCGTACCTGAATCCACTCATTATGCTGCTACGGGCCTGATGACAGAGATTTCATTGCTGAGTGATACTGCATTGTACGTAAGTACCACAAGTTCTTTATCCATTTTTCACTTTCTGTGATATTGAACTTGTACGGTAAACGAAATTCTTGTAAACAGAGGCGTCCCAAAGTTTGGGGTGGCTGTGTCTTTTTGATTTCAATTTCCCTAAGTTATGGGACCATAAGTGGAAGTGCCCTAGGCTCTGTTGCTTTGTTTTTTAGATGTTTCAGGAAACACCATACACTTCTCCCGAGTGTCTGTTGGCAATTTACATCCCGCCCATCAGCATAACAAGGCTCCCAGTTCTCCATGGCCTGTCCTGCCTTTTTGGATTTTACACTTTTTTCAGATGGCCCTTTTGACCGGGGGGAAGTGAGACTTCATTGTAGTGCAGATTTCCTTTGCAAGCTTGCTTGGTTGGCCAAAAAGGGCGTATGCGTTTTTTCCTGAATATATTCAGGAAAAAACGCATACGCCCTTTTTGGCCAAGTGCATCATTGTGGACGTTCTGCCTCTTTTCCTATGCTTTCAATGCAATTCCAGTCTACCTCCTGAAATCGGTTTCCTGCAATTCTGACCCGCTTTCAAGTCCTCTTGGCAGCCTTACTTCAGTATATTTTTGGACGATAGCTGTCATTTATAACTCTGCAGGTTTGTGAATTACAGTGCCCCTGAGCTCCTTTCTTCAACTCGCTTTCTTGTGACCTGGCCGCAACACCGCATGATGGCTTCAGGCCCTAATCTGGTTCCGGCACGGCACGCTGAGCGTTTGGTTTATTCCTCTTCCTGGTGGGAAATGAGAGTTAAATTTGCCCGTCCAGACACCTCCAGCTAGTCTCTCATTGGTTCTCGCTATTCCTGTTCATCTTCCGCAGAAATTGCAAACTGGGCCAAACAGGAGGTTAAAGGGACTGACTCTCCAAGTCGGGAGAGTGTTAGTAAAGCGTCTGGAATGTTGCACCCGAGTACCAGGGTACGAAAACTGAGACATATTTGAACACGTCTCCTGATCACATGGTTGATCATACTCTAGGTTCCACGTGCATGTTTTAGCTGAAGGAAGAATACCTTAAACCTGGGTAGTTGAAACCCGTGGAATGGGTACCATGCAATATGACTTCAAAGGGTCTTCATTTGCTCACCGAACCTCTCCAATCCTATCACTGCTGCGTTTATGCCCCTGTACACACGCTTGATTCTCTTTTGGAGACATAGCAATCCATAGGTTTTAAGATACTTACTAGTCAGGTACATTCTTAGGCGTTTAATATGGGGTGTTGAGTCCTTTTCGTTGAGCAAGGAGTAGCTCTTGTCTATTCCATATTTGGCTTAAGGAACTTTATCTGTGCTCATTTCAATCTCTGGTTTTATGCAGCACCCCAACTCACCTTTACCCTTAAGCAAGCATAAGTTGGTTTTCTAAATTTGCGACCCTGTACTGTTTTGGAATTCAGTTCCTGTGTAGCCAAGTTTACATTCCGTATATTAGTGATATCTTATGATGTTTCTTTTTCTGTGTGACTTATTTCAGTTAGAATCATCGTACCTGAATCCACTCATTGTGCTGCTAAGGGCCTGATGACATAGATTTCATTGCTGAGTGATATTGCTTTGTAAGTAAATACCACAACTTCTTTATCCATTTTTCACTTTCTGCGATGTTGAACTTGTACTGTAAACGAGGTTCTTGTAAAAAGAGGCGTCCCAAACTTTGGGGAGGCTGTGTCTTTTTTATTTTAATTTCCCTAAGCTATAGGACCATAAGTGGAAGTGCCCTAGGCTCTGTTGCTTTGTTTTTTAGATGTTTCAGGAAACACCATACACTTCTCCCGAGTGTCTGTTGGCAATTTACATCCCGCCCATCAGCATAACAAGGCTCCCAGTTCTCCATGGCCTGTCGTGCCTTTCTGGATTTTACACTTTTTTCAGATGGCCCTTTTGACCGGGGGGAAGTGAGACTTCATTGTAGTGCAGATTTCCTTTGCAAGTTTGCTTGGTTGGCCAAAAAGGGCGTATGCGTTTTTTCCTGAATATATTCAGGAAAAAACGCATACGCTCTTTTTGGCCAAGTGCATCATTGTGGACGTTCTGCCTCTTTTCCTATGCTTTCAATGCAATTCCAGTCTACCTCCTGAAATCGGTTTCCTGCAATTCTGCCCCGTTTTCAAGTCCTCTTGGCAGCCTTACTTCAGTATATTTTTGGACGATAGCTGTCATTTATAACTCTGCAGGTTTGTGAATTACAGTGCCCCTGAGCTCCTTTCTTCAACTCGCTTTCTTGTGACATGGCCGCAACACCGCAGGATGGCTTCAGGCCCTAATCTGGTTCCGGCACGGCACGCTGAGCCTTTGGTTATTTCCTCTTCCTGGTGGGAAATGAGAGTTAAATTTGCCCGTCCAGACACCTCCAGCTAGTCTCTCATTGCTTCTCCCTATTCCTGTACATCTTCCGCAGAAATTGCAAACTGGGCCAAAAAGGAGGTTAAAGGCGCTGACTCTCCAAGTGGGGAGAGTGTTAGTAAAGCGTCTGGAATGTTGCACCCGAGTACCAGGGGAGGAAAACTGAGACATATCTGAACACGTCTCCCGTTCACACGGTTGATCATACTCTGGGTTCCACATGCATGTTTTAGCTGAAGGAAGAATACCTTAAACCTGGAGAGTTGAGACCCGTGTAATGGGTACCATGCAATATGACTTCAAAGGGTCTTCATTTGCTCACCGAACCTCTCCAATCCTATCACTGCTGCGTTTATGCCCCTGTACACACGCTTGATTCTCTTTTGGAGACATAGCAATCCATAGGTTTTAAGATACTTACTAGTCAGGTACATTCTTAGGCGTTTAATATGGGGTGTTGAGTCCTTTTCGTTGAGCAAGGAGTAGCTCTTGTCTATTCCATATTTGGCTTAAGGAACTTTATCTGTGCTCATTTCAATCTCTGGTTTTATGCAGCACCCCAACTCACCTTTCCCCTTAAGCAAGCATAAGTTGGTTTTCTAAATTTGAGACCCTGTTCTGTTCTGTAATTCAGTTCCTGTGTAGCCAAGTTTACATTCCGTGTATTAGTGATATCTTATGATGTTTCTTTTTCTGTGTGACTTATTTCAGTTAGAATCATCATACCTGAATCCACTCATTGTGCTGCTAAGGGCCTGATGACATAGATTTCATTGCTCAGTGATATTGCTTTGTAAGTAAATACCAAAAGTTCTTTATCCATTTTTCACTTTCTGCGATGTTGAACTTGTACTGTAAACGAGGTTCTTGTAAACAGAGGCGTCCCAAACTTTGGGGTGGCTGTGTCTTTTTGATTTTAATTTCCCTAAGCTATAGGACCATAAGTGGAAGTGCCCTAGGCTCTGTTGCTTTGTTTTTTAGATGTTTCAGGAAACACCATACACTTCTCCCGAGTGTCTGTTGGCAATTTACATCCCGCCCATCAGCATAACAAGGCTCCTAGTTCTCCATGGCCTGTCCTGCCTTTCTGGATTTTACACTTTTTTCAGATGGCCCTTTTGACCGGGAGGAAGTGAGACTTCATTGTAGTGCAGATTTCCTTTGCAAGTTTGCTTGGTTGGCCAAAAAGTGCGTATGCGTTTTTTCCTGAATATATTCAGGAAAAAACGCATACGCCCTTTTTGGCCAAGTGCATCATTGTGGACGTTCTGCCTCTTTTCCTATGCTTTCAATGCAATTCCAGTCTACCTCCTGAAATCGGTTTCCTGCAATTCTGCCCCGCTTTCAAGTACTCTTGGCAGCCTTACTTCAGTATATTTTTGGACGATAGCTGTCATTTATAACTCTGCAGGTTTGTGAATTACAGTGACCCTCAGCTCCTTTCTTCAACTCGCTTTCTTTTGAGCTGGCCGCAACACCGCAGGATGGCTTCAGGCCCTAATCTGGTTCCGGCATGGCACGCTGAGCCTTTGGTTAATTCCTCTTTCTGGTGGGAAATGAGAGTTAAATTTGCCCGTCCAGACACCTCCAGCTAGTCTCTCATTGGTTCTCGCTATTCCTGTTCATCTTCCGCAGAAATTGCAAACTGGGCCAAACAGGAGTTTAAAGGGACTGACTCTCCAAGTCGGGAGAGTGTTAGAAAAGCATCTGGAATGTTGCACCCGAGTACCAGGGGAGGAAAACTGAGACATATTTGAACACGTCTCCCGTTCACACGGTTGTTCATACTCTGGGTTCCACATGCATGTTTTAGCTGAAGGAAGAATACCTTAAACCTGGATAGTTGAGACCCGTGTAATGGGTACCATGCAATATGACTTCAAAGGGTCTTCATTTGCTCACTGAACCTCTCCAATCCTATCACTGCTGCGTTTATGCCCCTGTACACACGCTTGATTCTCTTTCAGAGACATAGCAATCCATAGGTTTTAAGATACTTACTATTCAGGTACATTCTTAAGCGTTTAATATGGGGTGTTGAGTCCATTTGTTTGAGCAAGGAGTAGCTCTTGTCTATTCCATATTTGGCTTAAGGAACTTTATCTGTGCTCATTTCAATCTCTGGTTTTATACAGCACCCCAACTCACCTTTCCCCTTAAGCAAGCATAAGTTGGTTTTCTAAATTTGAGACCCTGTTCTGTTCTGTAATTCAGTTCCTGTGTAGCCAAGTTTACATTCCGTGTATTACTGATATCTTATGATGTTTCTTTTTCTGTGTGACTTATTTCAGTTAGAATCATCATACCTGAATCCACTCATTATGCTGCTACGGGCCTGATGACATAGATTTCATTGCTGAGTGATACTGCATTGTACGTATGTACCACAAGTTCTTTATCCATTTTTCACTTTCTGTGATATTGAACTTGTACGGTAAACGAGGTTCTTGTAAACAGAGGCGTCCCAAACTTTGGGGTGGCTGTGTCTTTTTGATTTTAATTTCCCTAAGCTATAGGACCATAAGTGGAAGTGCCCTAGGCTCTGTTACTTTGTTTTTTAGATGTTTCAGGAAACACCATACACTTCTCCCGAGTGTCTGTTGGCAATTTACATCCCGCCCATCAGCATAACAAGGCTCCCAGTTCTCCATGGCCTGTCCTGCCTTTCTGGATTTTACACTTTTTTCAGATGGCCCTTTTGACCTGGGGGAAGTGAGACTTCATTGTAGTGCAGATTTCCTTTGCAAGTTTGCTTGGTTGGCCAAAAAGTGCGTATGCGTTTTTTCCTGAATATATTCAGGAAAAAACGCATACGCCCTTTTTGGCCAAGTGCATCATTGTGGACATTCTGCCTCTTTTCCTATGCTTTCAATGCAATTCCAGTCTACCTCCTGAAATCGGTTTCCTGCAATTCTGCCCCGCTTTCAAGTACTCTTGGCAGCCTTACTTCAGTATATTTTTGGACGATAGCTGTCATTTATAACTCGGCAGGTTTGTGAATTACAGTGCCCCTGAGCTCCTTTCTTCAACTCGCTTTCTTTTGAGCTGGCCGCAACACCGCAGGATGGCTTCAGGCCCTAATCTGGTTCCGGCATGGCACGCTGAGCCTTTGGTTAATTCCTCTTCCTGGTGGGAAATGAGAGTTAAATTTGCCCGTCCAGACACCTCCAGCTAGTCTCTCATTGGTTCTCGCTATTCCTGTTCATCTTCCGCAGAAATTGCAAACTGGGCCAAACAGGAGGTTAAAGGGACTGACTCTCAAAGTCGGGAGAGTGTTAGTAAAGCATCTGGAATGTTGCACCCGAGTACCAGGGGAGGAAAACTGAGACATATTTGAACACGTCTCCCGTTCACACGGTTGATCATACTCTGGGTTCCACATGCATGTTTTAGCTGAAGGAAGAATACCTTAAACCTGGAGAGTTGAGACCCGTGTAATGGGTACCATGCAATATGACTTCAAAGGGTCTTCATTTGCTCACCGAACCTCTCCAATCCTATCACTGCTGCGTTTATGCCCCTGTACACACGCTTGATTCTCTTTCGGAGACATAGCAATCCATAGGTTTTAAGATACATACTAGTCAGGTACATTCTTAAGCGTTTAATATGGGGTGTTGAGTCCATTTCGTTGAGCAAGGAGTAGCTCTTGTTTATTCCATATTTGGCTTAAGGAACTTTATCTGTGCTCATGTCAATCTCTGGTTTTATGCAGCACCCCAACTCACCTTTCCCCTTAAGCAAGCATAAGTTGGTTTTCTAAATTTGAGACCCTGTTCTGTTTTGGAATTCAGTTCCTGTGTAGCCAAGTTTACATTCCGTGTATTAGTGAAATCTTATGATGTTTCTTTTTCTGTGTGACTTATTTCAGTTAGAATCATCGTACCTGAATCCACTCATTGTGCTGCTAAGGGCCTGATGACATAGATTTCATTGCTGAGTGATATTTCTTTGTAAGTAAATACCACAACTTCTTTATCCATTTTTCACTTTCTGCGATGTTGAACTTGTACTGTAAACGAGGTTCTTGTAAAAAGAGGCGTCCCAAACTTTGGGGAGGCTGTGTCTTTTTGATTTTAATTTCCCTAAGCTATAGGACCATAAGTGGAAGTGCCCTAGGCTCTGTTGCTTTGTTTTTTAGATGTTTCAGGAAACACCATACACTTCTCCCGAGTGTCTGTTGGCAATTTACATCCCGCCCATCAGCATAACAAGGCTCCCAGTTCTCCATGGCCTGTCCTGCCTTTCTGGATTTTACACTTTTTTCAGATGGCCCTTTTGACCAGGGGGAAGAGAGACTTCATTGTAGTGCAGATTTCCTTTCCAAGTTTGCTTGGTTGGCCAAAAAGGGCGTATGCGTTTTTTCCTGAATATATTCAGGAAAAAACGCATACGCCCTTTTTGGCCAAGTGCATCATTGTGGACGTTCTGCCTCTTTTCCTATGCTTTCAATGCAATTCCAGTCTACCTCCTGAAATCGGTTTCCTGCAATTCTGCCCCGCTTTCAAGTCCTCTTGGCAGCCTTACTTCAGTATATTTTTGGACGATAGCTGTCATTTATAACTCTGCAGGTTTGTGAATTACAGTGCCCCTGAGCTCCTTTCTTCAACTCGCTTTCTTTTGAGCTGGCTGCAACACCGCAGGCTGGCTTCAGGCCCTAATCTGGTTAAGGCATGGCACGTTGAGCCTTTGGTTAATTCCTGTTCCTGGTGGGAAATGAGAGTTAAATTTGCCAGTGCAGACACCTCCAGCTAGTCTCTCATTGGATCTCCCTATTCCTGTTCATCTTCCGCAGAAATTGCAAACTGGGCCAAACAGGAGGTTAAAGGGACTGACTCTCCAAGTCGGGAGAGTGTTAGTAAAGCGTCTGGAATGTTGCACCCGAGTACCAGGGGAGGAAAACTGAGACATATCTGAACACGTCTCCCGTTCACATGGTTGATCATACTCTGGGTTCCACATGCATGTTTTAGCTGAAGGAAGAATACCTTAAACCTGTGTAGTTGAAACCCGTGGAATGGGTACCATGCAATATGTCTTCAAAGGGTCTTCATTTGCTCACCGAACCTCTCCAATCCTATCACTGCTGCGTTTATGCCCCTGTACACATGCTTGATTCTCTTTCGGAGACATAGCAATCCATAGGTTTTAAGATACTTACTAGTCAGGTACATTCTTAGGCGTTTAATATGGGGTGTTGAGTCCATTTCGTTGATCAAGGAGTAGCTCTTGTCTATTCCATATTTGGCTTAAGGAAGTTTATCTGTGCTCATTTCAAACTCTGGTTTTATGCAGTACCCCAACTCACCTTTCCCCTTAAGCAAGCATAAGTTGGTTTTCTAAATTTGAGACCCTGTTCTGTTTTGGAATTCAATTCCTGTGTAGCCAAGTTTACATTCCGTGTATTAGTGATATCTTATGATGTTTCTTTTTCTGTGTGACTTATTTCAGTTAGAATCATCATACCTGAATCCACTCATTGTGCTGCTAAGGGCCTGATGACATAGATTTCATTGCTGAGTGATATTGCTTTGTAAGTAAATACCACAACTTCTTTATCCATTTTTCACTTTCTGCGATGTTGAACTTGTACTGTAAACGAGGTGCATGTAAACAGAGGCGTCCCAAACTTTGGGGTGGCTGTGTCTTTTTGATTTTAATTTCCCTAAGCTATAGGACCATAAGTGGAAGTGCCCTAGGCTCTGTTGCTTTGTTTTTTAGATGTTTCAGGAAACACCATACACTTATCCCGAGTGTCTGTTGGCAATTTACATCCCGCCCATCAGCATAACAAGGCTCCCAGTTCTCCATGGCCTGTCCTGCCTTTCTGGATTTTACACTTTTTTCAGATGGCCCTTTTGACCGGGGGGAAGTGAGACTTCATTGTAGTGCAGATTTCCTTTGCAAGCTTGCTTGGTTGGCCAAAAAGGGCGTATGCGTTTTTTCCTGAATATATTCAGGAAAAAACGCATACGCCCTTTTTGGCCAAGTGCATCATTGTGGACGTTCTGCCTCTTTTCCTATGCTTTCAATGCAATTCCAGTCTACCTCCTGAAATCGGTTTCCTGCAATTCTGCCCCGCTTTCAAGTCCTCTTGGCAGCCTTACTTCAGTATATTTTTGGACGATAGCTGTCATTTATAACTCTGCAGGTTTGTGAATTACAGTGCCCCTGAGCTCCTTTCTTCAACTCGCTTTCTTGTGACCTGGCCGAAACACCGCAGGATGGCTTCAGGCCCTAATCTGGTTCCGGCACGGCACGCTGAGCCTTTGGTTAATTCCTCTTCCTGGTGGGAAATGAGAGTTAAATTTGCCCGTCCAGACACCTCCAGCTAGTCTCTCATTGGTTCTCGTTATTCCTGTTCATCTTCCACAGAAATTGCAAACTGGGCCAAACAGGAGGTTAAAGGGACTGACTCTCCAAGTCGGGAGAGTGTTAGTAAAGCGTGTGGAATGTTGCACCCGAGTACCAGGATATGAAAACTGAGACATATTTGAACACGTCTCCCGATCACATGGTTGATCATACTCTAGGTTCCACATGCCTGTTTCAGCTGAAAGAAGAATACCTTAAACCTGGGTAGTTGAAACCCGTGGAATGGGTACCATGCAATATGACTTCAAAGGGTCTTCATTTGCTCACCGAACCTCTCCAATCCTATCACTGCTGCGTTTATGCCCCTGTACACACGCTTGATTCTCCTTTGGAGACATAGCAATCCATAGGTTTTAAGATACTTACTAGTCAGGTACATTCTTAGGCGTTTAATATGGGGTGTTGAGTCCATTTCCTTGAGCAAGGAGTAGCTCTTGTCTATTCCATATTTGGCTTAAGGAACTTTATCTGTGCTCATTTCAATCTCTGGTTTTATGCAGCACCCCAACTCACCTTTCCCCTTAAGCAAGCATAAGTTGGTTTTCTAAATTTGAGACCCTGTTCTGTTTTGGAATTCAGTTCCTGTGTAGCCAAGTTTACATTCCGTGTATTAGTGATATCTTATGATGTTTCTTTTTCTGTGTGACTTATTTCAGTTAGAATCTTCGTACCTGAATCCACTCATTATGCTGCTACGGGCCAGATGACATAGATTTCATTGCTGAATGATACTGCATTGTACGTAAGTACCACAAGTTCTTTATCCATTTTTCACTTTCTGTGATATTGAAGTTGTACGGTAAACGAGGTTCTTGTAAACAGAGGCGTCCCAAACTTTGGGGTGGCTGTGTCTTTTTGATTTTAATTTCCCTAAGCTATAGGACCATAAGTGGAAGTGCCCTAGGCTCTGTTGCTTTGTTTTTTAGATGTTTCAGGAAACACCATACACTTCTCCCGAGTGGCTGTTGGCAATTTACATCCCGCCCATCAGCATAACAAGGCTCCCAGTTCTCCATGGCCTGTCCTGCCTTTCTGGATTTTACACTTTTTTCAGATGGCCCTTTTGACCAGGGGGAAGTGAGACTTCATTGTAGTGCAGATTTCCTTTGCAAGCTTGCTTGGTTGGCCAAAAAGTGCGTATGCGTTTTTTCCTGAATATATTCCGGAAAAAACGCATACGCACTTTTTGGCCAAGTGCATCATTGAGGACCTTCTGCCTCTTTTCCTATGCTTTCAATGCAATTCCAGTCTACCTCCTGAAATCGGTTTCCTGCAATTCTGCCCCGCTTTCAAGTCCTCTTGGCAGCCTTACTTCAGTATATTTTTGGACGATAGCTGTCATTTATAACTCTGCAGGTTTGTGAATTACAGTGCCCCTGAGCTCCTTTCTTCAATTCGCTTTCTTGTGACATGGCCGCAACACCGCAGGATGGCTTCAGGCCCTAATCTGGTTCCGGCACGGCACGCTGAGCCTTTGGTTATTTCCTCTTCCTGGTGGGAAATGAGAGTTAAATTTGCCCGTCCAGACACCTCCAGCTAGTCTCTCATTGGTTCTCCCTATTCCTGTTCATCTTCCGCAGAAATTGCAAACTGGGCCAAACAGGAGGTTAAAGGCGCTGACTCTCCAAGTGGGGAGAGTGTTAGTAAAGCATCTGGAATGTTGCACCCGAGTACCAGGGGAGGAAAACTGAGACATATCTGAACACGTCTCCCGTTCACACGGTTGATCATACTCTGGGTTCCACATGCATGTTTTAGCTGAAGGAAGAATACCTTAAACCTGGAGAGTTGAGACCCGTGGAATGGGTACCATGCAATATGACTTCAAAGGGTCTTCATTTGCTCATCGAACCTCTCCAATCCTATCACTGCTGCATTTATGCCCCTGTACACACGCTTGATTCTCTTTTGGAGACATAGCAATCCATAGGTTTTAAGATACTTACTAGTCAGGTACATTCTTAGGCGTTTAATATGGGGTGTTGAGTCCATTTCGTTGAGCAAGGAGTAGCTCTTGTCTATTCCATATTTGGCTTAAGGAACTTTATCTGTGCTCATTTCAATCTCTGGTTTTATGCAGCACCCCAACTCACCTTTACCCATAATCAAGCATAAGTTGGTTTTCTAAATTTGAGACCCTGTTCTGTTCTGTAATTCAGTTCCTGTGTAGCCAAGTTTATATTCCGTGTATTAGTGATATCTTATGATGTTTCTTTTTCTGTGTGACTTATTTCAGTTAGAATCATCATATCTGAATCCACTCATTGTGCTGCTAAGAGCCTGATGACATAGATTTCATTGCTGAGTGATATTGCTTTGTAAGTAAATACCACATCTTCTTTATCCATTTTTCACTTTCTGCGATGTTGAACTTGTACTGTAAACGAGGTTCTTGTAAACAGAGGCGTCCCAAACTTTGGGGTGGCTGTGTCTTTTTTATTTTAATTTCCCTAAGCTATAGGACCATAAGTGGAAGTGCCCTAGGCTCTGTTGCTTTGTTTTTTAGATGTTTCAGGAAACACCATACACTTCTCCCGAGTGTCTGTTGGCAATTTACATCCCGCCCATCAGCATAACAAGGCTCCCAGTTCTCCATGGCTTGTCCTGCCTTTCTGGATTTTACACTTTTTTCAGATGGCCCTTTTGACCGGGGGGAAGTGAGACTTCATTGTAGTGCAGATTTCCTTTGCAAGCTTGCTTGGTTGGCCAAAAAGGGCGTATGCGTTTTTTCCTGAATATATTCAGGAAAAAACGCATACGCCCTTTTTGGCCAAGTGCATCATTGTGGACGTTCTGCCTCTTTTCCTATGCTTTCAATGCAATTCCAGTCTACCTCCTGAAATCGGTTTCCTGCAATTCTGCCCCGCTTTCAAGTCCTCTTGGCAGCCTTACTTCAGTATATTTTTGGACGATAGCTGTCATTTATAACTCTGCAGATTTGTGAATTACAGTGCCCCTGAGCTCCTTTCTTCAACTCGATTTCTTTTGAGCTGGCCGCAACACCGCAGGATGGCTTCAGGCCCTAATCTGGTTCCGGCACGGCACGCTGAGCCTTTGGTTATTTCCTCTTCCTGGTGGGAAATGAGAGTTAAATTTGCCCGTCCCGCCACCTCCAGCTAGTCTCTCATTGGTTCTCGCTATTCCTTTTCATCTTCCGCAGAAATTGCAAACTGGGCCAAACAGGAGGTTAAAGGGTCTGATTCTCCAAGTCGGGAGAGTGTTAGTAAAGCATCTGGAATGTTGCACCCGAGTACCAGGGGAGGAAAACTGAGACATATTTGAACACGTCTCCCGATCACATGGTTGATCATACTCTAGGTTCCACATGCATGTTTTAGCTGAAGGAAGAATACCTTAAACCTGGGTAGTTGAAACCCGTGGAATGGGTACCATGCAATATGACTTCAAAGGGTCTTCATTTGCTCACCGAACCTCTCCAATCCTATCACTGCTGCGTTTATGCCCCTGTACACACGCTTGATTCTCTTTCGGAGACATAACAATCCATAGGTTTTAAGATACTTACTAGTCAGGTACATTCTTAGGCGTTTAATATGCGGTGTTGAGTCCATTTCGTTGAGCAAGGAGTAGCTCTTGTCTATTCCATATTTGGCTTAAGGAACTTTATCTGTGCTCATTTCAATCTCTGGTTTTATGCAGCACCCCAACTCACCTTCCCCTTAAGCAAGCATAAGTTGGTTTTCTAAATTTGAGACCCTGTTCTGTTCTGTAATTCAGTTCCTGTGTAGCCAAGTTTACATTCCGTGTATTACTGATATCTTAGGATGTTTCTTTTTCTGTGCGACTTATTTCAGTTAGAATCATCATACCTGAATCCACTCATTGTGCTGCTAAGAGCCTGATGACATAGATTTCATTGCTGAGTGATATTGCTTTGTAAGTAAATACCACATCTTCTTTATCCATTTTTCACTTTCTGCGATGTTGAACTTGTACTGTAAACGAGGTTCTTGTAAACAGAGGTGTCCCAAACTTTGGGGTGGCTGTGTCTTTTTTATTTTAATTTCCCTAAGCTATAGGACCATAAGTGGAAGTGCCCTAGGCTCTGTTGCTTTGTTTTTTAGATGTTTCAGGAAACACCATACACTTCTCCCGAGTGTCTGTTGGCAATTTACATCCCGCCCAGCAGCATAACAAGGCTCCCAGTTCTCCATGGCCTGTCCTGCCTTTCTGGATTTTACACTTTTTTCAGATGGCCCTTTTGACCGGGGGGGGGAAGTGAGACTTCATTGTAGTGCAGATTTCCTTTGCAAGTTTGCTTGGTTGGCCAAAAAGGGCGTATGCGTTTTTTCCTGAATATATTCAGGAAAAAACGCATACGCCCTTTTTGGCCAAGTGCATCATTGTGGACGTTCTGCCTCTTTTCCTATGCTTTCAATGCAATTCCAGTCTACCTCCTGAAATCGGTTTCCGCAATTCTGCCCCGCTTTCAAGTCCTCTTGGCAACCTTACTTCAGTATATTTTTGGACGATAGCTGTCATTTATAACTCTGCAGGTTTGTGAATTACAGTGCCCCTGAGCTCCTTTCTTCAAGTCGCTTTCTTTTGAGCTGGCCGCAACACCGCAGGATGGCTTCAGGCCCTAATCTGGTTCCGGCACGGCACGCTGAGCCTTTGGTTAATTCCTCTTCCTGGTGGGAAATGAGAGTTAAATTTGCCCGTCCAGACACCTCCAGCTGGTCTCTCATTGGTTCTCGCTATTCCTGTTCATCTTCCGCTGAAATTGCAAACTGGGCCAAACAGGAGGTTAAAGGGACTGACTCTCCAAGTCGGGAGAGTGTTAGTAAAGCATCTGGAATGTTGCACCCGAGTACCAGGGGAGGAAAACTGAGACATATTTGAACACGTCTCCCGATCACACGGTTGATCATACTCTAGGTTCCACATGCATGTTTTAGCTGAAGGAAGAATACCTTAAACCTGGAGAGTTGAAACCCGTGGAATGGGTACCATGCAATATGACTTCAAAGGGTCTTCATTTGCTCACCGAACCTCTCCAATCCTATCACTGCTGCGTTTATGCCCCTGTACACACGCTTGATTCTCTTTCGGAGACATAGCAATCCATAGGTTTTAAGATACTTACTAGTCAGGTACATTCTTAGGCGTTTAATATGCGGTGTTGAGTCCATTTCGTTGAGCAAGGAGTAGCTCTTGTCTATTCCATATTTGGCTTAAGGAACTTTATCTGTGCTCATTTCAATCTCTGGTTTTATGCAGCACCCCAACTCACCTTTCCCCTTAAGCAAGCATAAGTTGGTTTTCTAAATTTGAGACCCTGTTCTGTTCTGTAATTCAGTTCCTGTGTAGCCAAGTTTACATTCCGTGTATTAGTGATATCTTATGATGTTTCTTTTTCTGTGTGACTTATTTCAGTTAGAATCATCATACCTGAATCCACTCATTGTGCTGCTAAGGGCCTGATGACATAGATTTCATTGCTCAGTGATATTGCTTTGTAAGTAAATACCACAACTTCTTTATCCATTTTTCACTTTCTGCGATGTTGAACTTGTACTGTAAACGAAATTCTTGTAAACAGAGGCGTCCCAAAATTTGGGGTGGCTGTGTGTTTTTGATTTTAATTTCCCTAAGCTATAGGACCATAAGTGGAAGTTCCCTAGGCTCTGTTGCTTTGTTTTTTAGATGTTTCAGGAAACACCATACACTTCTCCCGAGTGTCTGTTGGCAATTTACATCCCGCCCATCAGCATAACAAGGCTCCCAGTTCTCCATGGCCTGTCCTGCCTTTCTGGATTTTACACTTTTTTCAGATGGCCCTTTTGACCGGGGGGAAGTGAGACTTCATTGTAGTGCAGATTTCCTTTGCAAGCTTGCTTGGTTGGCCAAAAAGGGCGTATGCGTTTTTTCCTGAATATATTCAGGAAAAAACGCATACGCCCTTTTTGGCCAAGTGCATCATTGTGGAGGTTCTGCCTCTTTTCCTATGCTTTCAATGCAATTCCAGTCTACCTCCTGAAATCGGTTTCCTGCAATTCTGCCCCACTTTCAAGTCCTCTTGGCAGCCTTACTTCAGTATATTTTTGGACGATAGCTGTCATTTATAACTCTGCAGGTTTGTGAATTACAGTGCCCCTGAGCTCCTTTCTTCAACTCGTTTTCTTTTGAGCTGGCCGCAACACCGCAGGATGGCTTCAGACCCTAATCTGGTTCCGGGACGGCACGCTGAGCCTTTGGTTAATTCCTCTTCCTGGTGGGAAATGAGAGTTAAATTTGCCCGTCCAGACACCTCCAGCTAGTCTCTCATTGGTTCTCACTATTCCTGTTCATCTTCCACAGAAATTGCAAACTGGGCCAAACAGGAGGTTAAAGGGACTGACTCTCCAAGTCGGGAGAGTGTTAGTAAAGCATCTGGAATGTTGCACCCGAGTACCAGGGGAGGAAAACTGAGACATATTTGAACACGTCTCCCATTCACACGGTTTATCATACTCTGGGTTCCACATGCATGATTTAGCTGAAGGAAGAATACCTTAAACCTGGAGAGTTGAGACCCGTGTAATGGGTACCATGCAATATGACTTCAAAGGGTCTTCATTTGCTCACCGAACCTCTCTAATCCTATCACTGCTGCGTTTATGCCCCTGTACACACGCTTGATTCTCTTTTGGAGACATAGCAATCCATAGGTTTTAAGATACTTACTAGTCAGGTACATTCTTAGGCATTTAATATGGGGTGTTGAGACCTTTTCGTTGAGCAAGGAGTAGCTCTTGTCTATTCCATATTTGGCTTAAGGAACTTTATCTGTGCTCATTTCAATCTCTGGTTTTATGCAGCACCCCAACTCACCTTTCCCCTTAAGCAAGCATAAGTTGGTTTTCTAAATTTGAGACCCTGTTCTGTTCTGTAATTCAGTTCCTGTGTAGCCAAGTTTACATTCCGTGTATTACTGATATCTTATGATGTTTCTTTTTCTGTGTGACTTATTTCAGTTAGAATCATCGTACCTGAATCCACTCATTATGCTGCTACGGGCCTGATGACATAGATTTCATTGCTGAGTGATACTGCATTGTACGTAAGTACCACAAGTTCTTTATCCATTTTTCACTTTCTGTGATATTGAACTTGTACGGTAAACAAGGTTCTTGTAAACAGAGGCGTCCCAAACTTTGGGGTGGCTGTGTCTTTTTGATTTTAATTTCCCTAAGCTATAGGACCATAAGTGGAAGTGCCCTAGGCTCTGTTGCTTTGTTTTTTAGATGTTTCAGGAAACACCATACACTTCTCCCGAGTGTCTGTTGGCAATTTACATCCCGCCCATCAGCATAACAAGGCTCCCAGTTCTCCATGGCCTGTCCTGCCTTTCTGGATTTTACACTTTTTTCAGATGGCCCTTTTGACCGGGGGGAAGTGAGACTTCATTGTAGTGCAGATTTCCTTTGCAAGCTTGCTTGGTTGGCCAAAAAGGGCGTATGCGTTTTTTCCTGAATATATTCAGGAAAAAACGCATACGCCCTTTTTGGCCAAGTGCATCATTGTGGACGTTCTGCCTCTTTTCCTATGCTTTCAATGCAATTCCAGTCTACCTCCTGAAATCGGTTTCCTGCAATTCTGCCCCGCTTTCAAGTCCTCTTGGCAGCCTTACTTCAGTATATTTTTGGACGATAGCTGTCATTTATAACTCTGCAGGTTTGTGAATTACAGTGCCCCTGAGCTCCTTTCTTCAACTCGTTTTCTTTTGAGCTGGCCGCAACACCGCAGGATGGCTTCAGGCCCTAATGTGGTTCTGGCACGGCACGCTGAGCCTTTGGTTAATTCCTCTTCCTGGTGGGAAATGAGAGTTAAATTCGCCCGTCCAGACACCTCCAGCTAGTCTCTCATTGGTTCTCCCTATTCCTGTTCATCTTCCGCAGAAATTCCAAACTGGGCCACACAGGAGGTTAAAGGCGCTGACTCTCCAAGTGGGGAGAGTGTTAGTAAAGCGTCTGGAATGTTGCACCCGAGTGCCAGGGGACGAAAACAGAGACATATTTGATCACGTCTCCCGTTCACACGGTTGATCATACTCTGGGTTCCACATGCATGTTTTAGCTGAAGGAAGAATACCTTAAACCTGGAGAGTTGAGACCCGTGGAATGGGTACCATGCAATATGACTTCAAAGGGTCTTCATTTGCTCACCGAACCTCTCCAATCCTATCACTGCTGCGTTTATGCCCCTGTACACACGCTTGATTCTCTTTTGGAGACATAGCAATCCATAGGTTTTAAGATACTTACTAGTCAGGTACATTCTTAGGCGTTTATTATGGGGTGTTGAGTCCATTTCGTTGAGCAAGGAGTAGCTCTTGTCTATTCCATATTTGGCTTAAGGAACTTTATCTGTGCTCATTTCAATCTCTGGTTTTATGCAGCACCCCAACTCACCTTTCCCCTTAAGCAAGCATAAGTTGGTTTTCTAAATTTGAGACCCTGTTCTGTTTTGGAATTCAGTTCCTGTGTAGCCAAGTTTACATTCCGTGTATTAGTGATATCTTATGATGTTTCTTTTTCTGTGTGACTTATTTCAGTTAGAATCTTCGTACCTGAATCCACTCATTATGCTGCTACGGGCCAGATGACATAGATTTCATTGCTGAATGATACTGCATTGTACGTAAGTACCACAAGTTCTTTATCCATTTTTCACTTTCTGTGATATTGAAGTTGTACGGTAAACGAGGTTCTTGTAAACAGAGGCGTCCCAAACTTTGGGGTGGCTGTGTCTTTTTGATTTTAATTTCCCTAAGCTATAGGACCATAAGTGGAAGTGCCCTAGGCTCTGTTGCTTTGTTTTTTAGATGTTTCAGGAAACACCATACACTTCTCCCGAGTGGCTGTTGGCAATTTACATCCCGCCCATCAGCATAACAAGGCTCCCAGTTCTCCATGGCCTGTCCTGCCTTTCTGGATTTTACACTTTTTTCAGATGGCCCTTTTGACCAGGGGGAAGTGAGACTTCATTGTAGTGCAGATTTCCTTTGCAAGCTTGCTTGGTTGGCCAAAAAGTGCGTATGCGTTTTTTCCTGAATATATTCCGGAAAAAACGCATACGCACTTTTTGGCCAAGTGCATCATTGAGGACCTTCTGCCTCTTTTCCTATGCTTTCAATGCAATTCCAGTCTACCTCCTGAAATCGGTTTCCTGCAATTCTGCCCCGCTTTCAAGTCCTCTTGGCAGCCTTACTTCAGTATATTTTTGGACGATAGCTGTCATTTATAACTCTGCAGGATTGTGAATTACAGTGCCCCTGAGCTCCTTTCTTCAACTCGCTTTCTTGTGAGCTGGCCGCAACACCGCAGGATGGCTTCAGGCCCTAATCTGGTTCGGGCACGGCACGCTGAGCCTTTGGTTAATTCCTCTTCCTGGTGGGAAATGAGAGTTAAATTTGCCCGTCCAGACACCTCCAGCTAGTCTCTCATTGGTTCTTGCTCTTCCTGTTCATCTTCCGCAGAAATTGCAAACTGGGCCAAACAGGAGTTTAAAGGTGCTGACTCTCCAATTGGGGAGAGTGTTAGTAAAGCGTCTGGAATGTTGCACCCGAGTACCAGGGGAGGAAAACTGAGACATATTTGAACACGTCTCCCGTTCACACGGTTGATCATACTCTGGGTTCCACATGCATGTCTTAGCTGAAGGAAGAATACCTTAAACCTGGAGAGTTGAGGCCCGTGGAATGGGTACCATGCAATATGACTTCAAAGGGTCTTCATTTGCTCACCGAACCTCTCCAATCCTATCACTGCTGCGTTTATGCCCCTGTACACAGGCTTGATTCTCTTTTGGAGACATAGCAATCCATGGGTTTTAAGATACTTACTAGTCAGGTACATTCTTACGCGTTTAATATGCGGTGTTGAGTCCATTTCGTTGAGCAAGGAGTAGCTCTTGTCTATTCCATATTTGGCTTAAGGAACTTTATCTGTGCTCATTTCAATCTCTGGTTTTATGCAACACCCCAACTCACCTTTCCCCTTAAGCAAGCATAAGTTGGTTTTCTAAATTTGAGACCCTGTTCTGTTTTGGAATTCAGTTCCTGTGTAGCCAAGTTTACATTCCGTGTATTAGTGATATCTTATGATGTTTCATTTTCTGTGTGACTTATTTCAGTTAGAATCATCGTACCTGAATCCACTCATTATGCTCCTACGGGCCTGATGACATAGATTTCATTGCTGAGTGATACTGCATTGTACGTAAGTACCACAAGTTCTTTATCCATTTTTCACTTTCTGTGATATTGAACTTGTACGGTAAACAAGGTTCTTGTAAACAGAGGCGTCCCAAACTTTGGGGTGGCTGTGTCTTTTTGATTTTAATTTCCCTAAGCTATAGGACCATAAGTGGAAGTGCCCTAGGCTCTGTTGCTTTGTTTTTTAGATGTTTCAGGAAACACCATACACTTCTCCCGAGTGTCTGTTGGCAATTTACATCCCGCCCATCAGCATAACAAGGCTCCCAGTTCTCCATGGCCTGTCCTGCCTTTCTGGATTTTACACTTTTTTCAGATGGCCCTTTTGACCGGGGGGAAGTGAGACTTCATTGTAGTGCAGATTTCCTTTGCAAGCTTGCTTGGTTGGCCAAAAAGGGCGTATGCGTTTTTTCCTGAATATATTCAGGAAAAAACGCATATGCCCTTTTTGGCCAAGTGCATCATTGTGGACGTTCTGCCTCTTTTCCTATGCTTTCAATGCAATTCCAGTCTACCTCCTGAAATCGGTTTCCTGCAATTCTGCCCCGCTTTCAAGTCCTCTTGGCAGCCTTACTTCAGTATATTTTTGGACGATAGCTGTCATTTATAACTCTGCAGGTTTGTGAATTACAGTGCCCCTGAGCTCCTTTCTTCAACTCGTTTTCTTTTGAGCTGGCCGCAACACCGCAGGATGGCTTCAGGCCCTAATCTGGTTCTGGCACGGCACGCTGAGCCTTTGGTTAATTCCTCTTCCTGGTGGGAAATGAGAGTTAAATTCGCCCGTCCAGACACCTCCAGCTAGTCTCTCATTGGTTCTCCCTATTCCTGTTCATCTTCCGCAGAAATTCCAAACTGGGCCACACAGGAGGTTAAAGGCGCTGACTCTCCAAGTGGGGAGAGTGTTAGTAAAGCGTCTGGAATGTTGCACCCGAGTGCCAGGGGACGAAAACAGAGACATATTTGATCACGTCTCCCGTTCACACGGTTGATCATACTCTGGGTTCCACATGCATGTTTTAGCTGAAGGAAGAATACCTTAAACCTGGAGAGTTGAGACCCGTGGAATGGGTACCATGCAATATGACTTCAAAGGGTCTTCATTTGCTCACCGAACCTCTCCAATCCTATCACTGCTGCGTTTATGCCCCTGTACACACGCTTGATTCTCTTTTGGAGACATAGCAATCCATAGGTTTTAAGATACTTACTAGTCAGGTACATTCTTAGGCGTTTATTATGGGGTGTTGAGTCCATTTCGTTGAGCAAGGAGTAGCTCTTGTCTATTCCATATTTGGCTTAAGGAACTTTATCTGTGCTCATTTCAATCTCTGGTTTTATGCAGCACCCCAACTCACCTTTCCCCTTAAGCAAGCATAAGTTGGTTTTCTAAATTTGAGACCCTGTTCTGTTTTGGAATTCAGTTCCTGTGTAGCCAAGTTTACATTCCGTGTATTAGTGATATCTTATGATGTTTCTTTTTCTGTGTGACTTATTTCAGTTAGAATCTTCGTACCTGAATCCACTCATTATGCTGCTACGGGCCAGATGACATAGATTTCATTGCTGAATGATACTGCATTGTACGTAAGTACCACAAGTTCTTTATCCATTTTTCACTTTCTGTGATATTGAAGTTGTACGGTAAACGAGGTTCTTGTAAACAGAGGCGTCCCAAACTTTGGGGTGGCTGTGTCTTTTTGATTTTAATTTCCCTAAGCTATAGGACCATAAGTGGAAGTGCCCTAGGCTCTGTTGCTTTGTTTTTTAGATGTTTCAGGAAACACCATACACTTCTCCCGAGTGTCTGTTGGCAATTTACATCCCGCCCATCAGCATAACAAGGCTCCCAGTTCTCCATGGCTTGTCCTGCCTTTCTGGATTTTACACTTTTTTCAGATGGCCCTTTTGACCGGGGGGAAGTGAGACTTCATTGTAGTGCAGATTTCCTTTGCAAGCTTGCTTGGTTGGCCAAAAAGGGCGTATGCGTTTTTTCCTGAATATATTCAGGAAAAAACGCATACGCCCTTTTTGGCCAAGTGCATCATTGTGGACGTTCTGCCTCTTTTCCTATGCTTTCAATGCAATTCCAGTCTACCTCCTGAAATCGGTTTCCTGCAATTCTGCCCCGCTTTCAAGTCCTCTTGGCAGCCTTACTTCAGTATATTTTTGGACGATAGCTGTCATTTATAACTCTGCAGATTTGTGAATTACAGTGCCCCTGAGCTCCTTTCTTCAACTCGATTTCTTTTGAGCTGGCCGCAACACCGCAGGATGGCTTCAGGCCCTAATCTGGTTCCGGCACGGCACGCTGAGCCTTTGGTTATTTCCTCTTCCTGGTGGGAAATGAGAGTTAAATTTGCCCGTCCCGCCACCTCCAGCTAGTCTCTCATTGGTTCTCGCTATTCCTTTTCATCTTCCGCAGAAATTGCAAACTGGGCCAAACAGGAGGTTAAAGGGTCTGATTCTCCAAGTCGGGAGAGTGTTAGTAAAGCATCTGGAATGTTGCACCCGAGTACCAGGGGAGGAAAACTGAGACATATTTGAACACGTCTCCCGATCACATGGTTGATCATACTCTAGGTTCCACATGCATGTTTTAGCTGAAGGAAGAATACCTTAAACCTGGGTAGTTGAAACCCGTGGAATGGGTACCATGCAATATGACTTCAAAGGGTCTTCATTTGCTCACCGAACCTCTCCAATCCTATCACTGCTGCGTTTATGCCCCTGTACACACGCTTGATTCTCTTTCGGAGACATAACAATCCATAGGTTTTAAGATACTTACTAGTCAGGTACATTCTTAGGCGTTTAATATGCGGTGTTGAGTCCATTTCGTTGAGCAAGGAGTAGCTCTTGTCTATTCCATATTTGGCTTAAGGAACTTTATCTGTGCTCATTTCAATCTCTGGTTTTATGCAGCACCCCAACTCACCTTCCCCTTAAGCAAGCATAAGTTGGTTTTCTAAATTTGAGACCCTGTTCTGTTCTGTAATTCAGTTCCTGTGTAGCCAAGTTTACATTCCGTGTATTACTGATATCTTAGGATGTTTCTTTTTCTGTGCGACTTATTTCAGTTAGAATCATCATACCTGAATCCACTCATTGTGCTGCTAAGAGCCTGATGACATAGATTTCATTGCTGAGTGATATTGCTTTGTAAGTAAATACCACATCTTCTTTATCCATTTTTCACTTTCTGCGATGTTGAACTTGTACTGTAAACGAGGTTCTTGTAAACAGAGGTGTCCCAAACTTTGGGGTGGCTGTGTCTTTTTTATTTTAATTTCCCTAAGCTATAGGACCATAAGTGGAAGTGCCCTAGGCTCTGTTGCTTTGTTTTTTAGATGTTTCAGGAAACACCATACACTTCTCCCGAGTGTCTGTTGGCAATTTACATCCCGCCCAGCAGCATAACAAGGCTCCCAGTTCTCCATGGCCTCTCCTGCCTTTCTGGATTTTACACTTTTTTCAGATGGCCCTTTTGACCGGGGGGGGGAAGTGAGACTTCATTGTAGTGCAGATTTCCTTTGCAAGTTTGCTTGGTTGGCCAAAAAGGGCGTATGCGTTTTTTCCTGAATATATTCAGGAAAAAACGCATACGCCCTTTTTGGCCAAGTGCATCATTGTGGACGTTCTGCCTCTTTTCCTATGCTTTCAATGCAATTCCAGTCTACCTCCTGAAATCGGTTTCCGCAATTCTGCCCCGCTTTCAAGTCCTCTTGGCAACCTTACTTCAGTATATTTTTGGACGATAGCTGTCATTTATAACTCTGCAGGTTTGTGAATTACAGTGCCCCTGAGCTCCTTTCTTCAAGTCGCTTTCTTTTGAGCTGGCCGCAACACCGCAGGATGGCTTCAGGCCCTAATCTGGTTCCGGCACGGCACGCTGAGCCTTTGGTTAATTCCTCTTCCTGGTGGGAAATGAGAGTTAAATTTGCCCGTCCAGACACCTCCAGCTGGTCTCTCATTGGTTCTCGCTATTCCTGTTCATCTTCCGCTGAAATTGCAAACTGGGCCAAACAGGAGGTTAAAGGGACTGACTCTCCAAGTCGGGAGAGTGTTAGTAAAGCATCTGGAATGTTGCACCCGAGTACCAGGGGAGGAAAACTGAGACATATTTGAACACGTCTCCCGATCACACGGTTGATCATACTCTAGGTTCCACATGCATGTTTTAGCTGAAGGAAGAATACCTTAAACCTGGAGAGTTGAAACCCGTGGAATGGGTACCATGCAATATGACTTCAAAGGGTCTTCATTTGCTCACCGAACCTCTCCAATCCTATCACTGCTGCGTTTATGCCCCTGTACACACGCTTGATTCTCTTTCGGAGACATAGCAATCCATAGGTTTTAAGATACTTACTAGTCAGGTACATTCTTAGGCGTTTAATATGCGGTGTTGAGTCCATTTCGTTGAGCAAGGAGTAGCTCTTGTCTATTCCATATTTGGCTTAAGGAACTTTATCTGTGCTCATTTCAATCTCTGGTTTTATGCAGCACCCCAACTCACCTTTCCCCTTAAGCAAGCATAAGTTGGTTTTCTAAATTTGAGACCCTGTTCTGTTCTGTAATTCAGTTCCTGTGTAGCCAAGTTTACATTCCGTGTATTAGTGATATCTTATGATGTTTCTTTTTCTGTGTGACTTATTTCAGTTAGAATCATCATACCTGAATCCACTCATTGTGCTGCTAAGGGCCTGATGACATAGATTTCATTGCTCAGTGATATTGCTTTGTAAGTAAATACCACAACTTCTTTATCCATTTTTCACTTTCTGCGATGTTGAACTTGTACTGTAAACGAAATTCTTGTAAACAGAGGCGTCCCAAAATTTGGGGTGGCTGTGTGTTTTTGATTTTAATTTCCCTAAGCTATAGGACCATAAGTGGAAGTTCCCTAGGCTCTGTTGCTTTGTTTTTTAGATGTTTCAGGAAACACCATACACTTCTCCCGAGTGTCTGTTGGCAATTTACATCCCGCCCATCAGCATAACAAGGCTCCCAGTTCTCCATGGCCTGTCCTGCCTTTCTGGATTTTACACTTTTTTCAGATGGCCCTTTTGACCGGGGGGAAGTGAGACTTCATTGTAGTGCAGATTTCCTTTGCAAGCTTGCTTGGTTGGCCAAAAAGGGCGTATGCGTTTTTTCCTGAATATATTCAGGAAAAAACGCATACGCCCTTTTTGGCCAAGTGCATCATTGTGGAGGTTCTGCCTCTTTTCCTATGCTTTCAATGCAATTCCAGTCTACCTCCTGAAATCGGTTTCCTGCAATTCTGCCCCACTTTTAAGTCCTCTTGGCAGCCTTACTTCAGTATATTTTTGGACGATAGCTGTCATTTATAACTCTGCAGGTTTGTGAATTACAGTGCCCCTGATCTCCTTTCTTCAACTCGTTTTCTTTTGAGCTGGCCGCAACACCGCAGGATGGCTTCAGACCCTAATCTGGTTCCGGGACGGCACGCTGAGCCTTTGGTTAATTCCTCTTCCTGGTGGGAAATGAGAGTTAAATTTGCCCGTCCAGACACCTCCAGCTAGTCTCTCATTGGTTCTCGCTATTCCTGTTCATCTTCCACAGAAATTGCAAACTGGGCCAAACAGGAGGTTAAAGGGACTGACTCTCCAAGTCGGGAGAGTGTTAGTAAAGCATCTGGAATGTTGCACCCGAGTACCAGGGGAGGAAAACTGAGACATATTTGAACACGTCTCCCATTCACACGGTTTATCATACTCTGGGTTCCACATGCATGATTTAGCTGAAGGAAGAATACCTTAAACCTGGAGAGTTGAGACCCGTGTAATGGGTACCATGCAATATGACTTCAAAGGGTCTTCATTTGCTCACCGAACCTCTCTAATCCTATCACTGCTGCGTTTATGCCCCTGTACACACGCTTGATTCTCTTTTGGAGACATAGCAATCCATAGGTTTTAAGATACTTACTAGTCAGGTACATTCTTAGGCATTTAATATGGGGTGTTGAGACCTTTTCGTTGAGCAAGGAGTAGCTCTTGTCTATTCCATATTTGGCTTAAGGAACTTTATCTGTGCTCATTTCAATCTCTGGTTTTATGCAGCACCCCAACTCACCTTTCCCCTTAAGCAAGCATAAGTTGGTTTTCTAAATTTGAGACCCTGTTCTGTTCTGTAATTCAGTTCCTGTGTAGCCAAGTTTACATTCCGTGTATTACTGATATCTTATGATGTTTCTTTTTCTGTGTGACTTATTTCAGTTAGAATCATCGTACCTGAATCCACTCATTATGCTGCTACGGGCCTGATGACATAGATTTCATTGCTGAGTGATACTGCATTGTACGTAAGTACCACAAGTTCTTTATCCATTTTTCACTTTCTGTGATATTGAACTTGTACGGTAAACAAGGTTTTTGTAAACAGAGGCGTCCCAAACTTTGGGGTGGCTGTGTCTTTTTGATTTTAATTTCCCTAAGCTATAGGACCATAAGTGGAAGTGCCCTAGGCTCTGTTGCTTTGTTTTTTAGATGTTTCAGGAAACACCATACACTTCTCCCGAGTGTCTGTTGGCAATTTACATCCCGCCCATCAGCATAACAAGGCTCCCAGTTCTCCATGGCCTGTCCTGCCTTTCTGGATTTTACACTTTTTTCAGATGGCCCTTTTGACCGGGGGGAAGTGAGACTTCATTGTAGTGCAGATTTCCTTTGCAAGCTTGCTTGGTTGGCCAAAAAGGGCGTATGCGTTTTTTCCTGAATATATTCAGGAAAAAACGCATACGCCCTTTTTGGCCAAGTGCATCATTGTGGACGTTCTGCCTCTTTTCCTATGCTTTCAATGCAATTCCAGTCTACCTCCTGAAATCGGTTTCCTGCAATTCTGCCCCGCTTTCAAGTCCTCTTGGCAGCCTTACTTCAGTATATTTTTGGACGATAGCTGTCATTTATAACTCTGCAGGTTTGTGAATTACAGTGCCCCTGAGCTCCTTTCTTCAACTCGTTTTCTTTTGAGCTGGCCGCAACACCGCAGGATGGCTTCAGGCCCTAATGTGGTTCTGGCACGGCACGCTGAGCCTTTGGTTAATTCCTCTTCCTGGTGGGAAATGAGAGTTAAATTCGCCCGTCCAGACACCTCCAGCTAGTCTCTCATTGGTTCTCCCTATTCCTGTTCATCTTCCGCAGAAATTCCAAACTGGGCCACACAGGAGGTTAAAGGCGCTGACTCTCCAAGTGGGGAGAGTGTTAGTAAAGCGTCTGGAATGTTGCACCCGAGTGCCAGGGGACGAAAACAGAGACATATTTGATCACGTCTCCCGTTCACACGGTTGATCATACTCTGGGTTCCACATGCATGTTTTAGCTGAAGGAAGAATACCTTAAACCTGGAGAGTTGAGACCCGTGGAATGGGTACCATGCAATATGACTTCAAAGGGTCTTCATTTGCTCACCGAACCTCTCCAATCCTATCACTGCTGCGTTTATGCCCCTGTACACACGCTTGATTCTCTTTTGGAGACATAGCAATCCATAGGTTTTAAGATACTTACTAGTCAGGTACATTCTTAGGCGTTTATTATGGGGTGTTGAGTCCATTTCGTTGAGCAAGGAGTAGCTCTTGTCTATTCCATATTTGGCTTAAGGAACTTTATCTGTGCTCATTTCAATCTCTGGTTTTATGCAGCACCCCAACTCACCTTTCCCCTTAAGCAAGCATAAGTTGGTTTTCTAAATTTGAGACCCTGTTCTGTTTTGGAATTCAGTTCCTGTGTAGCCAAGTTTACATTCCGTGTATTAGTGATATCTTATGATGTTTCTTTTTCTGTGTGACTTATTTCAGTTAGAATCTTCGTACCTGAATCCACTCATTATGCTGCTACGGGCCAGATGACATAGATTTCATTGCTGAATGATACTGCATTGTACGTAAGTACCACAAGTTCTTTATCCATTTTTCACTTTCTGTGATATTGAAGTTGTACGGTAAACGAGGTTCTTGTAAACAGAGGCGTCCCAAACTTTGGGGTGGCTGTGTCTTTTTGATTTTAATTTCCCTAAGCTATAGGACCATAAGTGGAAGTGCCCTAGGCTCTGTTGCTTTGTTTTTTAGATGTTTCAGGAAACACCATACACTTCTCCCGAGTGGCTGTTGGCAATTTACATCCCGCCCATCAGCATAACAAGGCTCCCAGTTCTCCATGGCCTGTCCTGCCTTTCTGGATTTTACACTTTTTTCAGATGGCCCTTTTGACCAGGGGGAAGTGAGACTTCATTGTAGTGCAGATTTCCTTTGCAAGCTTGCTTGGTTGGCCAAAAAGTGCGTATGCGTTTTTTCCTGAATATATTCCGGAAAAAACGCATACGCACTTTTTGGCCAAGTGCATCATTGAGGACCTTCTGCCTCTTTTCCTATGCTTTCAATGCAATTCCAGTCTACCTCCTGAAATCGGTTTCCTGCAATTCTGCCCCGCTTTCAAGTCCTCTTGGCAGCCTTACTTCAGTATATTTTTGGACGATAGCTGTCATTTATAACTCTGCAGGATTGTGAATTACAGTGCCCCTGAGCTCCTTTCTTCAACTCGCTTTCTTGTGAGCTGGCCGCAACACCGCAGGATGGCTTCAGGCCCTAATCTGGTTCGGGCACGGCACGCTGAGCCTTTGGTTAATTCCTCTTCCTGGTGGGAAATGAGAGTTAAATTTGCCCGTCCAGACACCTCCAGCTAGTCTCTCATTGGTTCTTGCTCTTCCTGTTCATCTTCCGCAGAAATTGCAAACTGGGCCAAACAGGAGTTTAAAGGTGCTGACTCTCCAATTGGGGAGAGTGTTAGTAAAGCGTCTGGAATGTTGCACCCGAGTACCAGGGGAGGAAAACTGAGACATATTTGAACACGTCTCCCGTTCACACGGTTGATCATACTCTGGGTTCCACATGCATGTCTTAGCTGAAGGAAGAATACCTTAAACCTGGAGAGTTGAGGCCCGTGGAATGGGTACCATGCAATATGACTTCAAAGGGTCTTCATTTGCTCACCGAACCTCTCCAATCCTATCACTGCTGCGTTTATGCCCCTGTACACAGGCTTGATTCTCTTTTGGAGACATAGCAATCCATGGGTTTTAAGATACTTACTAGTCAGGTACATTCTTACGCGTTTAATATGCGGTGTTGAGTCCATTTCGTTGAGCAAGGAGTAGCTCTTGTCTATTCCATATTTGGCTTAAGGAACTTTATCTGTGCTCATTTCAATCTCTGGTTTTATGCAACACCCCAACTCACCTTTCCCCTTAAGCAAGCATAAGTTGGTTTTCTACATTTGAGACCCTGTTCTGTTTTGGAATTCAGTTCCTGTGTAGCCAAGTTTACATTCCGTGTATTAGTGATATCTTATGATGTTTCATTTTCTGTGTGACTTATTTCAGTTAGAATCATCGTACCTGAATCCACTCATTATGCTCCTACGGGCCTGATGACATAGATTTCATTGCTGAGTGATACTGCATTGTACGTAAGTACCACAAGTTCTTTATCCATTTTTCACTTTCTGTGATATTGAACTTGTACGGTAAACAAGGTTCTTGTAAACAGAGGCGTCCCAAACTTTGGGGTGGCTGTGTCTTTTTGATTTTAATTTCCCTAAGCTATAGGACCATAAGTGGAAGTGCCCTAGGCTCTGTTGCTTTGTTTTTTAGATGTTTCAGGAAACACCATACACTTCTCCCGAGTGTCTGTTGGCAATTTACATCCCGCCCATCAGCATAACAAGGCTCCCAGTTCTCCATGGCCTGTCCTGCCTTTCTGGATTTTACACTTTTTTCAGATGGCCCTTTTGACCGGGGGGAAGTGAGACTTCATTGTAGTGCAGATTTCCTTTGCAAGCTTGCTTGGTTGGCCAAAAAGGGCGTATGCGTTTTTTCCTGAATATATTCAGGAAAAAACGCATATGCCCTTTTTGGCCAAGTGCATCATTGTGGACGTTCTGCCTCTTTTCCTATGCTTTCAATGCAATTCCAGTCTACCTCCTGAAATCGGTTTCCTGCAATTCTGCCCCGCTTTCAAGTCCTCTTGGCAGCCTTACTTCAGTATATTTTTGGACGATAGCTGTCATTTATAACTCTGCAGGTTTGTGAATTACAGTGCCCCTGAGCTCCTTTCTTCAACTCGTTTTCTTTTGAGCTGGCCGCAACACCGCAGGATGGCTTCAGGCCCTAATCTGGTTCTGGCACGGCACGCTGAGCCTTTGGTTAATTCCTCTTCCTGGTGGGAAATGAGAGTTAAATTCGCCCGTCCAGACACCTCCAGCTAGTCTCTCATTGGTTCTCCCTATTCCTGTTCATCTTCCGCAGAAATTCCAAACTGGGCCACACAGGAGGTTAAAGGCGCTGACTCTCCAAGTGGGGAGAGTGTTAGTAAAGCGTCTGGAATGTTGCACCCGAGTGCCAGGGGACGAAAACAGAGACATATTTGATCACGTCTCCCGTTCACACGGTTGATCATACTCTGGGTTCCACATGCATGTTTTAGCTGAAGGAAGAATACCTTAAACCTGGAGAGTTGAGACCCGTGGAATGGGTACCATGCAATATGACTTCAAAGGGTCTTCATTTGCTCACCGAACCTCTCCAATCCTATCACTGCTGCGTTTATGCCCCTGTACACACGCTTGATTCTCTTTTGGAGACATAGCAATCCATAGGTTTTAAGATACTTACTAGTCAGGTACATTCTTAGGCGTTTATTATGGGGTGTTGAGTCCATTTCGTTGAGCAAGGAGTAGCTCTTGTCTATTCCATATTTGGCTTAAGGAACTTTATCTGTGCTCATTTCAATCTCTGGTTTTATGCAGCACCCCAACTCACCTTTCCCCTTAAGCAAGCATAAGTTGGTTTTCTAAATTTGAGACCCTGTTCTGTTTTGGAATTCAGTTCCTGTGTAGCCAAGTTTACATTCCGTGTATTAGTGATATCTTATGATGTTTCTTTTTCTGTGTGACTTATTTCAGTTAGAATCTTCGTACCTGAATCCACTCATTATGCTGCTACGGGCCAGATGACATAGATTTCATTGCTGAATGATACTGCATTGTACGTAAGTACCACAAGTTCTTTATCCATTTTTCACTTTCTGTGATATTGAAGTTGTACGGTAAACGAGGTTCTTGTAAACAGAGGCGTCCCAAACTTTGGGGTGGCTGTGTCTTTTTGATTTTAATTTCCCTAAGCTATAGGACCATAAGTGGAAGTGCCCTAGGCTCTGTTGCTTTGTTTTTTAGATGTTTCAGGAAACACCATACACTTCTCCCGAGTGGCTGTTGGCAATTTACATCCCGCCCATCAGCATAACAAGGCTCCCAGTTCTCCATGGCCTGTCCTGCCTTTCTGGATTTTACACTTTTTTCAGATGGCCCTTTTGACCAGGGGGAAGTGAGACTTCATTGTAGTGCAGATTTCCTTTGCAAGCTTGCTTGGTTGGCCAAAAAGTGCGTATGCGTTTTTTCCTGAATATATTCCGGAAAAAACGCATACGCACTTTTTGGCCAAGTGCATCATTGAGGACCTTCTGCCTCTTTTCCTATGCTTTCAATGCAATTCCAGTCTACCTCCTGAAATCGGTTTCCTGCAATTCTGCCCCGCTTTCAAGTCCTCTTGGCAGCCTTACTTCAGTATATTTTTGGACGATAGCTGTCATTTATAACTCTGCAGGATTGTGAATTACAGTGCCCCTGAGCTCCTTTCTTCAACTCGCTTTCTTGTGAGCTGGCCGCAACACCACAGGATGGCTTCAGGCCCTAATCTGGTTCGGGCACGGCACGCTGAGCCTTTGGTTAATTCCTCTTCCTGGTGGGAAATGAGAGTTAAATTTGCCCGTCCAGACACCTCCAGCTAGTCTCTCATTGGTTCTTGCTCTTCCTGTTCATCTTCCGCAGAAATTGCAAACTGGGCCAAACAGGAGTTTAAAGGTGCTGACTCTCCAATTGGGGAGAGTGTTAGTAAAGCGTCTGGAATGTTGCACCCGAGTACCAGGGGAGGAAAACTGAGACATATTTGAACACGTCTCCCGTTCACACGGTTGATCATACTCTGGGTTCCACATGCATGTCTTAGCTGAAGGAAGAATACCTTAAACCTGGAGAGTTGAGGCCCGTGGAATGGGTACCATGCAATATGACTTCAAAGGGTCTTCATTTGCTCACCGAACCTCTCCAATCCTATCACTGCTGTGTTTATGCCCCTGTACACAGGCTTGATTCTCTTTTGGAGACATAGCAATCCATGGGTTTTAAGATACTTACTAGTCAGGTACATTCTTAGGCGTTTAATATGGGGTGTTGAGTCCATTTCGTTGAGCAAGGAGTAGCTCTTGTCTATTCCATATTTGGCTTAAGGAACTTTATCTGTGCTCATTTCAATCTCTGGTTTTATGCAACACCCCAACTCACCTTTCCCCTTAAGCAAGCATAAGTTGGTTTTCTAAATTTGAGACCCTGTTCTGTTCTGTAATTCAGTTCCTGTGTAGCCAAGTTTACATTCCGTGTATTAGTGGTATCTTATGATGTTTCTTTTTCTGTGTGACTTATTTCAGTTAGAATCATCATACCTGAATCCACTCATTGTGCTGCTAAGGGCCTGATGACATAGATTTCATTGCTCAGTGATATTGCTTTGTAAGTAAATACCACAACTTCTTTATCCATTTTTCACTTTCTGCGATGTTGAACTTGTACTGTAAACGAAATTCTTGTAAACAGAGGCGTCCCAAAATTTGGGGTGGCTGTGTCTTTTTGATTTTAATTTCCCTAAGCTATAGGACCATAAGTGGAAGTGCCCTAGGCTCTGTTGCTTTGTTTTGTAGATGTTTCAGGAAACACCATACACTTATCCCGAGTGTCTGTTGGCAATTTACATCCCGCCCATCAGCATAACAAGGCTCCCAGTTCTCCATGGCCTGTCCTGCCTTTCTGGATTTTACACTTTTTTCAGATGGCCCTTTTGACCGGGGGGAAGTGAGACTTCATTGTAGTGCAGATTTCCTTTGCAAGCTTGCTTGGTTGGCCAAAAAGGGCGTATGCGTTTTTTCCTGAATATATTCAGGAAAAAACGCATACGCCCTTTTTGGCCAAGTGCATCATTGTGGAGGTTCTGCCTCTTTTCCTATGCTTTCAATGCAATTCCAGTCTACCTCCTGAAATCGGTTTCCTGCAATTCTGCCCCGCTTTCAAGTCCTCTTGGCAGCCTTACTTCAGTATATTTTTGGACGATAGCTGTCATTTATAACTCTGCAGGTTTGTGAATTACAGTGCCCCTGAGCTCCTTTCTTCAACTCGTTTTCTTTTGAGCTGGCCGCAACACCGCAGGATGGCTTCAGGCCCTAATGTGGTTCTGGCACGGCACGCTGAGCCTTTGGTTAATTCCTCTTCCTGGTGGGAAATGAGAGTTAAATTCGCCCGTCCAGACACCTCCAGCTAGTCTCTCATTGGTTCTCCCTATTCCTGTTCATCTTCCGCAGAAATTCCAAACTGGGCCACACAGGAGGTTAAAGGCGCTGACTCTCCAAGTGGGGAGAGTGTTAGTAAAGCGTCTGGAATGTTGCACCCGAGTGCCAGGGGACGAAAACAGAGACATATTTGATCACGTCTCCCGTTCACACGGTTGATCATACTCTGGGTTCCACATGCATGTTTTAGCTGAAGGAAGAATACCTTAAACCTGGAGAGTTGAGACCCGTGGAATGGGTACCATGCAATATGACTTCAAAGGGTCTTCATTTGCTCACCGAACCTCTCCAATCCTATCACTGCTGCGTTTATGCCCCTGTACACACGCTTGATTCTCTTTTGGAGACATAGCAATCCATAGGTTTTAAGATACTTACTAGTCAGGTACATTCTGAGGCGTTTATTATGGGGTGTTGAGTCCATTTCGTTGAGCAAGGAGTAGCTCTTGTCTATTCCATATTTGGCTTAAGGAACTTTATCTGTGCTCATTTCAATCTCTGGTTTTATGCAGCACCCCAACTCACCTTTCCCCTTAAGCAAGCATAAGTTGGTTTTCTAAATTTGAGACCCTGTTCTGTTTTGGAATTCAGTTCCTGTGTAGCCAAGTTTACATTCCGTGTATTAGTGATATCTTATGATGTTTCTTTTTCTGTGTGACTTATTTCAGTTAGAATCTTCGTACCTGAATCCACTCATTATGCTGCTACGGGCCAGATGACATAGATTTCATTGCTGAATGATACTGCATTGTACGTAAGTACCACAAGTTCTTTATCCATTTTTCACTTTCTGTGATATTGAAGTTGTACGGTAAACGATGTTCTTGTAAACAGAGGCGTCCCAAACTTAGGGGTGGCTGTGTCTTTTTGATTTTAATTTCCCTAAGCTATAGGACCATAAGTGGAAGTGCCCTAGGCTCTGTTGCTTTGTTTTTTAGATGTTTCAGGAAACACCATACACTTCTCCCGAGTGGCTGTTGGCAATTTACATCCCGCCCATCAGCATAACAAGGCTCCCAGTTCTCCATGGCCTGTCCTGCCTTTCTGGATTTTACACTTTTTTCAGATGGCCCTTTTGACCAGGGGGAAGTGAGACTTCATTGTAGTGCAGATTTCCTTTGCAAGCTTGCTTGGTTGGCCAAAAAGTGCGTATGCGTTTATTCATGAATATATTCCGGAAAAAACGCATACGCACTTTTTGGCCAAGTGCATCACTGAGGACGTTCTGCCTCTTTTCCTATGCTTTCAATGCAATTCCAGTCTACCTCCTGAAATCGGTTTCCTGCAATTCTGCCCCGCTTTCAAGTCCTCTTGGCAGCCTTACTTCAGTATATTTTTGGACGATAGCTGTCATTTATAACTCTGCAGGATTGTGAATTACAGTGCCCCTGAGCTCCTTTCTTCAACTCGCTTTCTTGTGAGCTGGCCGCAACACCGCAGGATGGCTTCAGGCCCTAATCTGGTTCGGGCACGGCACGCTGAGCCTTTGGTTAATTCCTCTTCCTGGTGGGAAATGAGAGTTAAATTTGCCCGTCCAGACACCTCCAGCTAGTCTCTCATTGGTTCTTGCTCTTCCTGTTCATCTTCCGCAGAAATTGCAAACTGGGCCAAACAGGAGTTTAAAGTTGCTGACTCTCCAATTGGGGAGAGTGTTAGTAAAGCGTCTGGAATGTTGCACCCGAGTACCAGGGGAGGAAAACTGAGACATATTTGAACACGTCTCCCGTTCACACGGTTGATCATACTCTGGGTTCCACATGCATGTCTTAGCTGAAGGAAGAATACCTTAAACCTGGAGAGTTGAGGCCCGTGGAATGGGTACCATGCAATATGACTTCAAAGGGTCTTCATTTGCTCACCGAACCTCTCCAATCCTATCACTGCTGCGTTTATGCCCCTGTACACAGGCTTGATTCTCTTTTGGAGACATAGCAATCCATGGGTTTTAAGATACTTAGTAGTCAGGTACATTCTTACGCGTTTAATATGCGGTGTTGAGTCCATTTCGTTGAGCAAGGAGTAGCTCTTGTCTATTCCATATTTGGCTTAAGGAACTTTATCTGTGCTCATTTCAATCTCTGGTTTTATGCAACACCCCAACTCACCTTTCCCCTTAAGCAAGCATAAGTTGGTTTTCTAAATTTGAGACCCTGTTCTGTTTTGGAATTCAGTTCCTGTGTAGCCAAGTTTACATTCCGTGTATTAGTGATATCTTATGATGTTTCATTTTCTTTGTGACTTATTTCAGTTAGAATCATCGTACCTGAATCCACTCATTATGCTCCTACGGGCCAGATGACATAGATTTCATTACTGAGTGATACTGCATTGTACGTAAGTACCACAAGTTCTTTATCCATTTTTCACTTTCTGTGATATTGAAGTTGTACGATAAACGAGCTTCTTGTAAACAGAGGCGTCCCAAACTTTGGGGTGGCTGTGTCTTTTTGATTTTAATTTCCCTAAGCTATAGGACCATAAGTGGAAGTGCCCTAGGCTCTGTTGCTTTGTTTTTTAGATGTTTCAGGAAACACCATACACTTCTCCCGAGTGTCTGTTGGCAATTTACATCCCGCCCATCAGCATAACAAGGCTCCCAGTTCTCCATGGCCTGTCCTGCCTTTCTGGATTTTACACTTTTTTCAGATTGCCCTTTTGACCGGGGAGAAGTGAGACTTCATTGTAGTGCAGATTTCCTTTGCAAGTTTGCTTGGTTGGCCAAAAAGGGCGTATGCGTTTTTTCCCGAATATATTCAGGAAAAAACGCATACGCCCTTTTTGGCCAAGTGCATCATTGTGGACGTTCTGCCTCTTTTCCTATGCTTTCAATGCAATTCCAGTCTACCTCCTGAAATCGGTTTCCTGCAATTCTGCCCCGCTTTCAAGTCCTCTTGGCAGCCTTACTTCAGTATATTTTTGGACGATAGCTGTCATTTATAACTCTGCAGGTTTGTGAATTACAGTGCCCCTGAGCTCCTTTCTTCAACTCGCTTTCTTGTGACCTGGCCGAAACACCGCAGGATGGCTTCAGGCCCTAATCTGGTTCCGGCACGGCACGCTGAGCCTTTGGTTAATTCCTCTTCCTGGTGGGAAATGAGAGTTAAATTTGCCCGTCCAGACACCTCCAGCTAGTCTCTCATTGGTTCTCGCTATTCCTGTTCATCTTCCGCAGAAATTGCAAACTGGGCCAAAGAGGAGTTTAAAGGGACTGACTCTCCAAGTCGGGAGTGTCTTAGTAAAGCGTCTGGAATGTTGCACCCTAGTACCTGGGTACGAAAACTGAGACATATTTGAACACGTCTCCCGATCACATGGTTGATCATACTCTAGGTTCCACATGCATGTTTTAGCTGAAGGAAGAATACCTTAAACCTGGGTAGTTGAAACCCGTGGAATGGGTACCATGCAATATGACTTCAAAGGGTCTTCATTTGCTCACCGAACCTCTCCAATCCTATCACTGCTGCGTTTATGCCCCTGTACACACGCTTGATTCTCTTTCGGAGACATAACAATCGATAGGTTTTAAGATACTTACTAGTCAGGTACATTCTTAGGCGTTTAATATGCGGTGTTGAGTCCATTTCGTTGAGCAAGGAGTAGCTCTTTTCTATTCCATATTTGGCTTAAGGAACTTTATCTGTGCTCATTTCAATCTCTGGTTTTATGCAGCACCCCAACTCACCTTCCCCTTAAGCAAGCATAAGTTGGTTTTCTAAATTTGAGACCCTGTTCTGTTCTGTAATTCAGTTCCTGTGTAGCCAAGTTTACATTCCGTGTATTACTGATATCTTAGGATGTTTCTTTTTCTGTGTGACTTATTTCAGTTAGAATCATCATACCTGAATCCACTCATTGTGCTGCTAAGAGCCTGATGACATAGATTTCATTGCTGAGTGATATTGCTTTGTAAGTAAATACCACATCTTCTTTATCCATTTTTCACTTTCTGCGATGTTGAACTTGTACTGTAAACGAGGTTCTTGTAAACAGAGGTGTCCCAAACTTTGGGGTGGCTGTGTCTTTTTTATTTTAATTTCCCTAAGCTATAGGACCATAAGTGGAAGTGCCCTAGGCTCTGTTGCTTTGTTTTTTAGATGTTTCAGGAAACACCATACACTTCTCCCGAGTGTCTGTTGGCAATTTACATCCCGCCCATCAGCATAACAAGGCTCCCAGTTCTCCATGGCCTGTCCTGCCTTTCTGGATTTTACACTTTTTTCAGATGGCCCTTTTGACCGGGGGGGGGGAAGTGAGACTTCATTGTAGTGCAGATTTCCTTTGCAAGCTTGCTTGGTTGGCCAAAAAGGGCGTATGCGTTTTTTCCTGAATATATTCAGGAAAAAACGCATACGCCCTTTTTGGCCAAGTGCATCATTGTGGACGTTCTGCCTGTTTTCCTATGCTTTCAATGTAATTCCAGTCTACCTCCTGAAATCAGTTTCCTGCAATTCTGCCCCGCTTTCAAGTCCTCTTGGCAGCCTTACTTCAGTCTATTTTTGGACGATAGCTGTCATTTATAACTCTGCAGGTTTGTGAATTACAGTGCCCCTGAGCTCCTTTCTTCAACTCACTTTCTTTTGAGCTGGCTGCAACACCGCAGGATGGCTTCAGGCCCTAATCTGGTTCCGGCACGGCACGCTGAGCCTTTGGTTATTTCCTCTTCCAGATGGGAAATGAGAGTTAAATTTGCCCGTCCAGACACCTCCAGCTAGTCTCTCATTGGTTCTCCCTATTCCTGTTCATCTTCCGCAGAAATTGCAAACTGGGCCAAACAGGAGGTTAAAGGCCCTGACTCTCCAAGTGGGGAGAGTGTTAGTAAAGCGTCTGGAATGTTGCACCCGAGTACCAGGGGAGGAAAACTGAGACATATCTGAACACGTCTCCCGTTCACACGGTTGATCATACTCTGGGTTCTACATGCATGTTTTAGCTGAAGGAAGAATACCTTAAACCTGGAGAGTTGAGACCCGTGGAATGGGTACCATGCAATATGACTTCAAAGGGTCTTCATTTGCTCACCGAACCTCTCCAATCCTATCACTGCTGCGTTTATGCCCCTGTACACACGCTTGATTCTCTTTTGGAGACATAGCAATCCATAGGTTTTAAGATACTTACTAGTCAGGTACATTCTTAGGCGTTTAATATGGGGTGTTGAGTCCTTTTCGTTGAGCAAGGAGTAGCTCTTGTCTATTCCATATTTGGCTTAAGGAACTTTATCTGTGCTCATTTCAATCTCTGGTTTTATGCAGCACCCCAACTCACCTTTACCCTTAAGCAAGCATAAGTTGGTTTTCTAAATTTGCGACCCTGTTCTGTTTTGGAATTCAGTTCCTGTGTAGCCAAGTTTACATTCCGTGTATTAGTGATATCTTATGATGTTTCTTTTTCTGTGTGACTTATTTCAGTTAGAATCATCGTACCTGAATCCACTCATTGTGCTGCTAAGGGCCTGATGACATAGATTTCATTGCTGAGTGATATTGCTTTGTAAGTAAATACCACAACTTCTTTATCCATTTTTCACTTTCTGCGATGTTGAACTTGTACTGTAAACGAGGTTCTTGTAAAAAGAGGCGTCCCAAACTTTGGGGTGGCTGTGTCTTTTTGATTTTAATTTCCCTAAGCTATAGGACCATAAGTGGAAGTGCCCTAGGCTCTGTTGCTTTGTTTTTTAGATGTTTCAGGAAACACCATACACTTCTCCCGAGTGTCTGTTGGCAATTTACATCCCGCCCATCAGCATAACAAGGCTCCCAGTTCTCCATGGCCTGTCCTGCCTTTCTGGATTTTACACTTTTTTCAGATGGCCCTTTTGACCGGGGGGAAGTGAGACTTCATTGTAGTGCAGATTTCCTTTGCAAGCTTGCTTGGTTGGCCAAAAAGGGCGTATGCGTTTTTTCCTGAATATATTCAGGAAAAAACGCATACGCTCTTTTTGGCCAAGTGCATCATTGTGGACGTTCTGCCTCTTTTCCTATGCTTTCAATGCAATTCCAGTCTACCTCCTGAAATCGGTTTCCTGCAATTCTGCCCCGTTTTCAAGTCCTCTTGGCAGCCTTACTTCAGTATATTTTTGGACGATAGCTGTCATTTATAACTCTGCAGGTTTGTGAATTACAGTGCCCCTGAGCTCCTTTCTTCAATTCGCTTTCTTGTGACATGGCCGCAACACCGCAGGATGGCTTCAGGCCCTAATCTGGCTCCGGCACGGCACGCTGAGCCTTTGGTTATTTCCTCTTCCTGGTGGGAAATGAGAGTTAAATTTGCCCGTCCAGACACCTCCAGCTAGTCTCTCATTGGTTCTCCCTATTCCTGTTCATCTTCCGCAGAAATTGCAAACTGGGCCAAACAGGAGGTTAAAGGCGCTGACTCTCCAAGTGGGGAGAGTGTTAGTAAAGCATCTGGAATGTTGCACCCGAGTACCAGGGGAGGAAAACTGAGACATATCTGAACACGTCTCCCGTTCACACGGTTGATCATACTCTGGGTTCCACATGCATGTTTTAGCTGAAGGAAGAATACCTTAAACCTGGAGAGTTGAGACCCGTGGAATGGGTACCATGAAATATGACTTCAAAGGGTCTTCATTTGCTCATCGAACCTCTCCAATCCTATCACTGCTGCATTTATGCCCCTGTACACACGCTTGATTCTCTTTTGGAGACATAGCAATCCATAGGTTTTAAGATACTTACTAGTCAGGTACATTCTTAGGCGTTTAATATGGGGTGTTGAGTCCATTTCGTTGAGCAAGGAGTAGCTCTTGTCTATTCCATATTTGGCTTAAGGAACTTTATCTGTGCTCATTTCAATCTCTGGTTTTATGCAGCACCCCAACTCACCTTTACCCATAATCAAGCATAAGTTGGTTTTCTAAATTTGAGACCCTGTTCTGTTCTGTAATTCAGTTCCTGTGTAGCCAAGTTTACATTCCGTGTATTAGTGATATCTTATGATGTTTCTTTTTCTGTGTGACTTATTTCAGTTAGAATCATCATACCTGAATCCGCTCATTGTGCTGCTAAGAGCCTGATGACATAGATTTCATTGCTGAGTGATATTGCTTTGTAAGTAAATACCACATCTTCTTTATCCATTTTTCACTTTCTGCGATGTTGAACTTGTACTGTAAACGAGGTTCTTGTAAACAGAGGCGTCCCAAATTTTGGGGTGGCTGTGTCTTTTTTATTTTAATTTCCCTAAGCTATAGGACCATAAGTGGAAGTGCCCTAGGCTCTGTTGCTTTGTTTTTTAGATGTTTCAGGAAACACCATACACTTCTCCCGAGTGTCTGTTGGCAATTTACATCCCGCCCATCAGCATAACAAGGCTCCCAGTTCTCCATGGACTGTCCTGCCTTTCTGGATTTTACACTTTTTTCAGATGGCCCTTTTGACAGGGGGGAAGTGAGACTTCATTGTAGTGCAGATTTCCTTTGCAAGCTTGCTTGGTTGGCCAAAAAGGGCGTATGCGTTTTTTCCTGAATATATTCAGGAAAAAACGCATACGCCCTTTTTGGCCAAGTGCATCATTGTGGACGTTCTGCCTCTTTTCCTATGCTTTCAATGCAATTCCAGTCTACCTCCTGAAATCGGTTTCCTGCAATTCTGCCCCGCTTTCAAGTCCTCTTGGCAGCCTTACTTTAGTCTATTTTTGGATGATAGCTGTCATTTATAACTGTGCAGGTTTGTGAATTGCAGTGCCCCTGAGCTCCTTACTTCAACTCGCTTTCTTGTGACCTGGCCGCAAAACCGCAGGATGGTTTCAGGCCCTAATCTGGTTCCGGCACGGCACGCTGAGCCTTTGGTTATTTCCTCTTCCTGGTGGGAAATGAGAGTTAAATTTGCCCGTCCAGTCACCTCCAGCTAGTCTCTCATTGGTTCTCGCTATTCCTTTTCATCTTCCGCAGAAATTGCAAACTGGGCCAAACAGGAGGTTAAAGTGACTGATTCTCCAAGTCGGGAGAGTGTTAGTAAATCGTCTGGAATGTTGCACCCGAGTACCAGGGGAGGAAAACTGAGACATATTTGAACACGTCTCCCGATCACATGGTTGATCATACTCTAGGTTCCACATGCATGTTTTAGCTGAAGGAAGAATACCTTAAACCTGGGTAGTTGAAACCCGTGGAATGGGTACCATGCAATATGACTTCAAAGGGTCTTCATTTGCTCACCGAACCTCTCCAATCCTATCACTGCTGCGTTTATGCCCGTGTACACATGCTTGATTCTCTTTCGGAGACATAGCAATCCATAGGTTTTAAGATACTTACTAGTCAGGTACATTCTTAGGCGTTTAATATGCGGTGTTGAGTCCATTTCGTTGAGCAAGGAGTAGCTCTTGTCTATTCCATATTTGGCTTAAGGAACTTTATCTGTGCTCATTTCAATCTCTGGTTTTATGCAGCACCCCAACTCACCTTTCCTCTTAAGCAAGCATAAGTTGGTTTTCTAAATTTGAGACACTGTTCTGTTCTGTAATTCAGTTCCTGTGTAGCCAAGTTTACATTCCGTGTATTAGTGATATCTTATGATGTTTCTTTTTCTGTGTGACTTATTTCAGTTAGAATCATCATACCTGAATCCACTCATTGTGCTGCTAAGAGCCTGATGACATAGATTTCATTGCTGAGTGATATTGCTTTGTAAGTAAATACCGCATCTTCTTTATCCATTTTTCACTTTCTGCGATGTTGAACTGCTACTGTAAACGAGGTTCTTGTAAACAGAGGCGTCCCAAACTTTGGGGTGGCTGTGTCTTTTTGATTTTAATTTCCCTATGCTATAGGACCATAAGTGGCAGTGCCCTAGGCTCTGTTGATTTGTTTTTTAGATGTTTCAGGAAACACCATACACTTCTCCCGAGTGTCTGTTGGCAATTTACATCCCGCCCATCAGCATAACAAGGCTCCCAGTTCTCCATGGCCTGTCCTGCCTTTCTGGATTTTACACTTTTTTCAGATGGCCCTTTTGACCGGGGGGAAGTGAGACTTCATTGTAGTGCAGATTTCCTTTGCAAGCTTGCTTGGTTGGCCAAAAAGGGCGTATGCGTTTTTTCCTGAATATATTCAGGAAAAAACGCATACGCCCTTTTTGGCCAAGTGCATCATTGTGGACGTTCTGCCTCTTTTCCTATGCTTTCAATGCAATTCCAGTCAACCTCCTGAAATCGGTTTCCTGCAATTCTGCCCTGCTTTCAAGTCCTCTTGGCAGCCTTACTTCAGTATATTTTTGGACGATAGCTGTCATTTATAACTCTGCAGGTTTGTGAATTACAGTGCCCCTGAGCTCCTTTCTTCAACTCACTTTCTTTTGAGCTGGCCGCAACACCGCAGGATGGCTTCAGGCCCTAATCTGGTTTCGGCACGGCACGCTGAGCCTTTGGTTATTTCCTCTTCCAGATGGGAAATGAGAGTTAAATTTGCCCGTCCAGACACCTCCAGCTGGTCTCTCATTGGTTCTCCCTATTCCTGTTCATCTTCCGCAGAAATTGCAAACTGGGCCAAACAGGAGGTTAAAGGGACTGACTCTCCAAGTGGGGAGAGTGTTAGTAAAGCATCTGGAATGTTGCACCCGAGTACCAGGGGAGGAAAACTGAGACATATCTGAACACGTCTCCCGTTCACACGGTTGATCATACTCTGGGTTCCACATGCATGTTTTAGCTGAAGGAAGAATACCTTAAACCTGGAGAGTTGAGACCCGTGGAATGGGTACCATGCAATATGACTTCAAAGGGTCTTCATTTGCTCATCGAACCTCTCCAATCCTATCACTGCTGCATTTATGCCCCTGTACACACGCTTGATTCTCTTTTGGAGACATAGCAATCCATAGGTTTTAAGATACTTACTAGTCAGGTACATTCTTAGGCGTTTAATATGGGGTGTTGAGTCCATTTCGTTGAGCAAGGAGTAGCTCTTGTCTATTCCATATTTGGCTTAAGGAACTTTATCTGTGCTCATTTCAATCTCTGGTTTTATGCAGCACCCCAACTCACCTTTACCCATAATCAAGCATAAGTTGGTTTTCTAAATTTGAGACCCTGTTCTGTTCTGTAATTCAGTTCCTGTGTAGCCAAGTTTACATTCCGTGTATTAGTGATATCTTATGATGTTTCTTTTTCTGTGTGACTTATTTCAGTTAGAATCATCATACCTGAATCCACTCATTGTGCTGCTAAGAGCCTGATGACATAGATTTCATTGCTGAGTGATATTGCTTTGTAAGTAAATACCACATCTTCTTTATCCATTTTTCACTTTCTGCGATGTTGAACTTGTACTGTAAACGAGGTTCTTGTAAACAGAGGCGTCCCAAATTTTGGGGTGGCTGTGTCTTTTTGATTTTAATTTCCCTAAGCTATAGGACCATAAGTGGAAGTGCCCTAGGCTCTGTTGCTTTGTTTTTTAGATGTTTCAGGAAACACCATACACTTCTCCCGAGTGTCTGTTGGCAATTTACATCCCGCCCATCAGCATAACAAGGCTCCCAGTTCTCCATGGACTGTCCTGCCTTTCTGGATTTTACACTTTTTTCAGATGGCCCTTTTGACAGGGGGGAAGTGAGACTTCATTGTAGTGCAGATTTCCTTTGCAAGCTTGCTTGGTTGGCCAAAAAGGGCGTATGCGTTTTTTCCTGAATATATTCAGGAAAAAACGCATACGCCCTTTTTGGCCAAGTGCATCATTGTGGACGTTCTGCCTCTTTTCCTATGCTTTCAATGCAATTCCAGTCTACCTCCTGAAATCGGTTTCCTGCAATTCTGCCCCGCTTTCAAGTCCTCTTGGCAGCCTTACTTTAGTCTATTTTTGGATGATAGCTGTCATTTATAACTGTGCAGGTTTGTGAATTACAGTGCCCCTGAGCTCCTTACTTCAACTCGCTTTCTTGTGACCTGGCCGCAAAACCGCAGGATGGTTTCAGGCCCTAATCTGGTTCCGGCACGGCACGCTGAGCCTTTGGTTATTTCCTCTTCCTGGTGGGAAATGAGAGTTAAATTTGCCCGTCCAGCCACCTCCAGCTAGTCTCTCATTGGTTCTCGCTATTCCTTTTCATCTTCTGCAGAAATTGCAAACTGGGCCAAACAGGAGGTTAAAGGGACTGATTCTCCAAGTCGGGAGAGTGTTAGTAAAGCGTCTGGAATGTTGCACCCGAGTACCAGGGGAGGAAAACTGAGACATATTTGAACACGTCTCCCGATCACATGGTTGATCATACTCTAGGTTCCACATGCATGTTTTAGCTGAAGGAAGAATACCTTAAACCTGGGTAGTTGAAACCCGTGGAATGGGTACCATGCAATATGACTTCAAAGGGTCTTCATTTGCTCACCGAACCTCTCCAATCCTATCACTGCTGCGTTTATGCCCCTGTACACATGCTTGATTCTCTTTCGGAGACATAGCAATCCATAGGTTTTAAGATACTTACTAGTCAGGTACATTCTTAGGCGTTTAATATGCGGTGTTGAGTCCATTTCGTTGAGCAAGGAGTAGCTCTTGTCTATTCCATATTTGGCTTAAGGAACTTTATCTGTGCTCATTTCAATCTCTGGTTTTATGCAGCACCCCAACTCACCTTTCCTCTTAAGCAAGCATAAGTTGGTTTTCTAAATTTGAGACCCTGTTCTGTTCTGTAATTCAGTTCCTGTGTAGCCAAGTTTACATTCCGTGTATTAGTGATATCTTATGATGTTTCTTTTTCTGTGTGACTTATTTCAGTTAGAATCATCATACCTGAATCCACTCATTGTGCTGCTAAGAGCCTGATGACATAGATTTCATTGCTGAGTGATATTGCTTTGTAAGTAAATACCGCATCTTCTTTATCCATTTTTCACTTTCTGCGATGTTGAACTTCTACTGTAAACGAGGTTCTTGTAAACAGAGGCGTCCCAAACTTTGGGGTGGCTGTGTCTTTTTGATTTTAATTTCCCTAAGCTATAGGACCATAAGTGGCAGTGCCCTAGGCTCTGTTGCTTTGTTTTTTAGATGTTTCAGGAAACACCATACACTTCTCCCGAGTGTCTGTTGGCAATTTACATCCCGCCCATCAGCATAACAAGGCTCCCAGTTCTCCATGGCCTGTCCTGCCTTTCTGGATTTTACACTTTTTTCAGATGGCCCTTTTGACCGGGGGGAAGTGAGACTTCATTGTAGTGCAGATTTCCTTTGCAAGCTTGCTTGGTTGGCCAAAAAGGGCGTATGCGTTTTTTCCTGAATATATTCAGGAAAAAACGCATACGCCCTTTTTGGCCAAGTGCATCATTGTGGACGTTCTGCCTCTTTTCCTATGCTTTCAATGCAATTCCAGTCAACCTCCTGAAATCGGTTTCCTGCAATTCTGCCCCGCTTTCAAGTCCTCTTGGCAGCCTTACTTCAGTATATTTTTGGACGATAGCTGTCATTTATAACTCTGCAGGTTTGTGAATTACAGTGCCCCTGAGCTCCTTTCTTCAACTCACTTTCTTTTGAGCTGGCCGCAACACCGCAGGATGGCTTCAGGCCCTAATCTGGTTTCGGCACGGCACGCTGAGCCTTTGGTTATTTCCTCTTCCAGATGGGAAATGAGAGTTAAATTTGCCCGTCCAGACACCTCCAGCTGGTCTCTCATTGGTTCTCCCTATTCCTGTTCATCTTCCGCAGAAATTGCAAACAGGGCCAAACAGGAGTTTAAAGGCGCTGACTCTCCAAGTGGGGAGAGTGTTAGTAAAGCGTCTGGATTGTTGCACCCGAGTACCAGGGGAGGAAAACTGAGACATATTTGAACACGTCTCCCGTTCACACGGTTGATCATACTCTGGGTTCCACATGCATGTTTTAGCTGAAGGAAGAATACCTTAAACCTGGAGAGTTGAGACCCGTGGAATGGGTACCATGCAATATGACTTCAAAGGGTCTTCATTTGCTCACCGAAGCTCTCCAATCCTATCACTGCTGCATTTATGCCCCTGTACACATGCTTGATTCTCTTTTGGAGACATAGCAAACCATAGGTTTTAAGATACTTACTAGTCAGGTACATTCTTAGGCGTTTAATATGCGGTGTTGAGTCCATTTCGTTGAGCAAGGAGTAGCTCTTGTCTATTCCATATTTGGCTTAAGGAACTTTATCTGTGCTCATTTTGATCTCTGGTTTTATGCAGCACCCCAACTCACCTTTCCCCTTAAGCTAGCATAAGTTGGTTTTCTAAATTTGAGACCCTGTTCTGTTCTGTAATTCAGTTCCTGTGTAGCCAAGTTTACATTCCGTGTATTAGTGATATCTTATGATGTTTCTTTTTCTGTGTGACTTATTTCAGTTAGAATCATCATACCTGAATCCACTCATTGTGCTGCTAAGGGCCTGATGACATAGATTTCATTGCTGAGTGATATTGCTTTGTAAGTAAATACCGCATTTTCTTTATCCATTTTTCACTTTCTGCGATGTTGAACTTCTACTGTAAACGAGGTTCTTGTAAACAGAGGCGTCCCAAACTTTGGGGTGGCTGTGTCTTTTTTATTTTAATTTCCCTAAGCTATAGGACCATAAGTGGAAGTGCCCTAGGCTCTGTTGCTTTGTTTTTTAGATGTTTCAGGAAACACCATACACTTCTCCCGAGTGTCTGTTGGCAATTTACATCCCGCCCAGCAGCATAACAAGGCTCCCAGTTCTCCATGGCCTGTCCTGCCTTGCTGGATTTTACACTTTTTTCAGATGGCCCTTTTGACCGGGGGGAAGTGAGACTTCATTGTAGTGCAGATTTCCTTTGCAAGCTTGCTTGGTTGGCCAAAAAGGGCGTATGCGTTTTTTCCTGAATATATTCAGGAAAAAACGCATACGCCCTTTTTGGCCAAGTGCATCATTGTGGACGTTCTGCCTCTTTTCCTATGCTTCAATGCAATTCCAGTCTACCTCCTGAAATCGGTTTCCTGCAATTCTGCCCCGCTTTGAAGTCCTCTTGGCAGCCTTACTTCAGTCTATTTTTGGACGATAGCTGTCATTTATAACTCTGCAGGTTTGTGAATTACAGTGCCCCTGAGCTCCTTTCTTCAACTCGCTTTCCTGTGACATGGCCGCAACACCGCAGGATGGGTTCAGGCCCTAGTCTGGTTCCGGTACGGCACGCTGAGCCTTTGGTTATTTCCTCTTCCAGATGGGAAATGAGAGTTAAATTTGCCCGTCCAGACACCTCCAGCTAGTCTCTCATTGGTTCTCCCTATTCCTGTTCATCTTCCGCAGAAATTGCAAACTGGGCCAAACAGGAGGTTAAAGGCGCTGACTCTCCAAGTGGGGAGAGTGTTAGTAAAGCGTCTGGAATGTTGCACCCGAGTACCAGGGGACAAAAACTGAGACATATTTGAACACGTCTCCCGTTCACACGGTTGATCATACTCTGGGTTCCACATGCATGTTTTAGCCGAAGGAAGAATACCTTAAACCTGTAGTGTTGAGACCCGTGGAATGGGTACCATGCAATATGACTTCAAAGGGTCTTCATTTGCTCACCGAACCTCTCCAATCCTATCACTGCTGCATTTATGCCCCTGTACACACGCTTGATTCTCTTTCGGAGACATAGCAATCCATAGGTTTTAAGATACTTACTAGTCAGGTACATTCTTAGGCATTTAATATGCGGTGTTGAGTCCATTTCGTTGAGCAAGGAGTAGCTCTTGTCTATTCCATATTTGGCTTAAGGAACTTTATCTGTGCTCATTTCGATCTCTGGTTTTATGCAGCACCCCAACTCACCTTTCCCCTTAAGCAAGCATAAGTTGGTTTTCTAAATTTGAGACCCTGTTCTGTTCTGTAATTCAGTTCCTGTGTAGCCAAGTTTACATTCCGTGTATTACTGATATCTTATGATGTTTCTTTTTCTGTGTGAATTATTTCAGTTAGAATCATCATACCTGAATCCACTCATTGTGCTGCTAAGGGCCTGATGACATAGATTTCATTGCTGAGTGATATTGCTTTGTAAGTAAATACCACAGCTTCTTTATCCATTTTTCACTTTCTGCGATGTTGAACTTGTACTGTAAACGAGGTTCTTGTAAACAGAGGCGTCCCAAACTTTGGGGTGGCTGTGTCTTTTTTATTTTAATTTCGCTAAGCTATAGGACCATAAGTGGAAGTGCCCTAGGCTCTGTTGCTTTGTTTTTTAGATGTTTCAGGAAACACCATACACTTCTCCCGAGTGTCTGTTGGCAATTTACATCCCGCCCATCAGCATAACAAGGCTCCCAGTTCTCCATGGCCTGTCCTGCCTTTCTGGATTTTACACATTTTTCAGATGGCCCTTTTGACCGGGGGGAAGTGAGACTTCATTGTAGTGCAGATTTCCTTTGCAAGCTTGCTTGGTTGGCCAAAAAGGGCGTATGCGTTTTTTCCTGAATATATTCAGGAAAAAACGTATACGCCCTTTTTGGCCAAGTGCATCATTGTGGACGTTCTGCCTCTTTTCCTATGCTTTCAATGCAATTCCAGTCTACCTCCTGAAATCGGTTTCCTGCAATTCTGCCCCTCTTTCAAGTCCTCTTGGCAGCCTTACTTCAGTATATTTTTAGACGATAGCTGTCATTTATAACTCTGCAGGTTTGTGAATTACAGTGCCCCTGAGCTCCTTTCTTCAACTCACTTTCTTTTGAGCTGGCCGCAACACCGCAGGATGGCTTCAGGCCCTAATCTGGTTCCGGCACGGCACGCTGAGCCTTTGGTTATTTCCTCTTCCTGGTGGGAAATGAGAGTTAAATTTGCCCGTCCAGACACCTCCAGCTAGTCTCTCATTGGTTCTCCCTATTCCTGTTCATCTTCCGCAGAAATTGCAAACTGGGCCAAACAGGAGGTTAAAGGCGCTGACTCTCCAAGTGGGGAGAGTGTTAGTAAAGCGTCTGGAATGTTGCACCCGAGTACCAGGGGACAAAAACTGAAACATATTTGAACACGTCTCCCGTTCACACGGTTGATCATACTCTGGGTTCCACATGCATGTTTTAGCCGAAGGAAGAATACCTTAAACCTGTAGTGTTGAGACCCGTGGAATGGGTACCATGCAATATGACTTCAAAGGGTCTTCATTTGCTCACCGAACCTCTCCAATCCTATCACTGCTGCGTTTATGCCCCTGTACACACGCTTGATTCTCTTTCGGAGACATAGCAATCCATAGGTTTTAAGATACTTACAAGTCAGGTACATTCTTAGGCGTTTAATATGAGGTGTTGAGTCCATTTCGTTGAGCAAGGAGTAGCTCTTGTCTATTCCATATTTGGCTTAAGGAACTTTATCTGTGCTCATTTCGATCTCTGGTTTTATGCAGCACCCCAACTCACCTTTACCCTTAAGCAAGCATAAGGTGGTTTTCTAAATTTGAGACCCTGTTCTGTTCTGTAATACAGTTCCTGTGTAGCCAAGTTTACATTCCGTGTATTACTGATATCTTATGATGTTTCTTTTTCTGTGTGAATTATTTCAGTTAGAATCATCATACCTGAATCCACTCATTGTGCTGCTAAGGGCCTGATGACATAGATTTCATTGCTGAGTGATATTGCTTTGTAAGTAAATACCACAGCTTCTTTATCCATTTTTCACTTTCTGCGATGTTGAACTTGTACTGTAAACGAGATTCTTGTAAACAGAGGCGTCCCAAACTTTGGGGTGGCTGTGTCTTTTTGATTTTAATTTCCCTAAGCTATAGGACCATAAGTGGAAGTGCCCTAGGCTCTGTTGCTTTGTTTTTTAGATGTTTCAGGAAACACCATACACTTCTCCCGAGTGTCTGTTGGCAATTTCCATCCCGCCCATCAGCATAACAAGGCTCCCAGTTCTCCATGGCCTGTCCTGCCTTTCTGGATTTTACACTTTTTTCAGATGGCCCTTTTGACCGGGGGGAAGTGAGACTTCATTGTAGTGCAGATTTCCTTTGCAAGCTTGCTTGGTTGGCCAAAAAGGGCGTATGCGTTTTTTCCTGAATATATTCAGGAAAAAACGCATACGCCCTTTTTGGCCAAGTGCATCATTGTGGACGTTCTGCCTCTTTTCCTATGCTTTCAATGTAATTCCAGTCTACCTCCTGAAATCGGTTTCCTGCAATTCTGCCCCGCTTTCAAGTCGTCTTGGCAGCCTTACTTCAGTCTATTTTTGGATGATAGCTGTCATTTATAACTCTGCAGGTTTGTGAATTACAGTGCCCCTGAGCTCCTTTCTTCAACTCGCTTTCTTTTGAGCTGGCCGCAACACCGCAGGATGGCTTCAGGCCCTAATCTGGTTCCGGCACGGCACGCTGAGCCTTTGGTTATTTCCTCTTCCTGGTGGGAAATGAGAGTTAAATTTGCCCGTCCAGACACCTCCAGCTAGTCTCTCATTGGTTCTCCCTATTCCTGTTCATCTTCCGCAGAAATTGCAAACTGGGCCAAACAGGAGGTTAAAGGCGCTGACTCTCCAAGTGGGGAGAGTGTTAGTAAAGCGTCTGGAATGTTGCACCCGAGTACCAGGGGAGGAAAACTGAGACATATTTGAACACGTCTCCCATTCACATTGTTGATCATACTCTGGGTTCCACATGCATGTTTTAGCTGAAGGAAGAATACCTTAAACCTGTAGAGTTGAGACCCGTGTAATGGGTACCATGCAATATGACTTCAAAGGGTCTTCATTTGCTCACCGAACCTCTCCAATCCTATCACTGCTGCGTTTATGCCCCTGTACACATGCTTGATTCTCTTTTGGAGACATAGCAAACCATAGGTTTTAAGATACTTACTAGACAGGTACATTCTTTGGCGTTTAATATGGGGTGTTGAGTCCATTTCGTTGAGCAAGGAGTAGCTCTTGTCTATTCCATATTTGGCTTAAGGAAATTTATCTGTGCTCATTTCAATCTCTGGTTTTATGCAGCACCCCAACTCACCTTTCCCCTTAAGCAAGCATAAGTTGGTTTTCTAAATTTGAGACCCTGTTCTGTTTTGGAATTCAGTTCCTGTGTAGCCAAGTTTACATTCCGTGTATTAGTGATATCTTATGATATTTCTTTTGCTGTGTGACTTATTTCAGTTAGAATCATCGTACCTGAATTCACTCATTATGCTGCTACGGGCCTGATGACATAGATTTCATTGCTGAGTGATACTGCATTGTACGTAAGTACCACAAGTTCTTTATCCATTTTTCACTTTCTGTGATATTGAACTTGTACGGTAAACGAGGTTCTTGTAAACAGAGACGTCCCAAACTTTGGGGTGGCTGTGTCTTTTTGATTTTAATTTCCCTAAGCTATAGGACCATAAGTGGAAGTGCCCTAGGCTCTGTTGCTTTGTTTTTTAGATGTTTCAGGAAACACCATACACTTCTACAGAGCGGCTGTTGGCAATTTACATCCCGCCCATCAGCATAACAAGACTCCCAGTTCTCCATGGCCTGTCCTGCCTTTCTGGATTTTACACTTTTTTCAGATGGCCCTTTTGACCGGGGGGAAGTGACACTTCATTGTAGTGCAGATTTCCTTTGCAAGTTTGCTTGGTTGGCCAAAAAGGGCGTATGCGTTTTTTCCTGAATATATTCAGGAAAAAACGCATACGCCCTTTTTGGCCAAGTGCATCATTGTGGACGTTCTGCCTCTTTTCCTACGCTTTCAATGCAATTCCAGTCTACCTCCTGAAATCGGTTTCCTGCAATTCTGCCCCGCTTTCAAGTCCTCTTGGCAGCCTTACTTCAGTATATTTTTGGACGATAGCTGTCATTTATAACTCTGCAGGTTTGTGAATTACAGTTACCCAGAGCTCCTTTCTTCAACTCGCTTTCTTTTGAGCTGGCCGCAACAACGCAGGATGGCTTCAGGCCCTAATCTGGTTCCGGCACGGCACGCTGAGCCTTTGGTTATTTCCTCTTCCTGGTGGGAAATGAGAGTTAAATTTGCCCGTCCAGACAGCTCCAGCTAGTCTCTCATTGGTTCTCCCTATTCCTGTTCATCTTCCGCAGAAATTGCAAACTGGGCCAAACAGGAGGTTAAAGGCGCTGACTCTCCAAGTGGGGAGAGTGTTAGTAAAGCGTCTGGAATGTTGCACCCGAGTACCAGGGGAGGAAAACTGAGACATATTTGAACACGTCTCCCGTTCACACGGTTGATCATACTCTGGGTTCCACATGCATGTTTTAGCTGAAGGAAGAATACCTTAAACCTGGAGAGTTGAGACCCGTGTAATGGGTACCATGCAATATGACTTCAAAGGGTCTTCATTTTCTCACCGAACCTCTCCAATCCTATCACTGCTGCGTTTATGCCCCTGTACACACGCTTGATTCTCTTTTGCAGGCATAGCAATCCATAGGTTTTAAGATACTTACTAGTCAGGTACATTCTTTGGCGTTTAATATGGGGTGTTGAGTCCATTTCGTTGAGCAAGGAGTAGCTCTTGTCTATTCCATATTTGGCTTAAGGAACTTTATCTGTGCTCATTTCAATCTCTGGTTTTATGCAGCACCCCAACTCACCTTTCCCCTTAAGCAAGCATAAGTTGGTTTTCTAAATTTGAGACCCTGTTCTGTTTTGGAATTCAGTTCCTGTGTAGCCAAGTTTACATTCCGTGTATTAGTGATATCTTATGATGTTTCGTTTGCTGTGTGACTTATTTCAGTTAGAATCATCGTACCTGAATCCACTCATTATGCTGCTATGGGCCTGATGACATAGATTTCATTGCTGAGTGATACTGCATTGTACGTAAATAGCACAACTTCTTTATCCATTTTTCACTTTCTGCGATGTTGAACTTGTATGGTAAACGAGGTTCTTGTAAACAGAGGCGTCCCAAACTTTGGGGTGGCTGTGTCTTTTTGATTTTAATTTCCCTAAGCTATAGGACCATAAGTGGAAGTGCCCTAGGCTCTGTTGCTTTGTTTTTTAGATGTTTCAGGAAACACCATACACTTCTACAGAGCGGCTGTTGGCAATTTACATCCCGCCCATCAGCATAACAAGGCTCCCAGTTCTCCATGGCCTGTCCTGCCTTTCTGGATTTTACACTTTTTTCAGATGGCCCTTTTGACCGGGGGGAAGTGAGACTTCATTGTAGTGCAGATTTCCTTTGCAAGTTTGCTTGGTTGGCCAAAAAGGGCGTATGCGTTTTTTCCTGAATATATTCAGGAAAAAACGCATACGCCCTTTTTGGCCAAGTGCATCATTGTGGACGTTCTGCCTCTTTTCCTACGCTTTAAATGCAATTCCAGTCTACCTCCTGAAATCGGTTTCCTGCAATTCTGCCCCTCTTTCAAGTCCTCTTGGCAGCCTTACTTCAGTATATTTTTATACGATAGCTGTCATTTATAACTCTGCAGGTTTGTGAATTGCAGTGCCCCTGAGATCCTTTCTTCACTCGCTTTCTTTTGAGCTGGCCGCAACACCGCAGGATGGCCTCAGGCCCTAATCTGGTTCCGGCACGGCACGCTGAGCCTTTGGTTATTTCCTCTTCCTGGTGGGAAATGAGAGTTAAATTTGCCCGTCCAGACACCTCCAGCTAGTCTCTCATTGGTTCTCCCTATTCCTGTTCATCTTCCGCAGAAATTGCAAACTGGGCCAAACAGGAGGTTAAAGGCGCTGACTCTCCAAGTGGGGAGAGTGTTACTAAAGCGTCTGGAATGTTGCACCCGAGTACCAGGGGACAAAAACTGAGACATATTTGAACACGTCTCCCGTTCACACGGTTGATCATACTCTGGGTTCCACATGCATGTTTTAGCCAAAGGAAGAATACCTTAAACCTGTAGTGTTGAGACCCGTGGAATGGGTACCATGCAATATGACTTCAAAGGGTCTTCATTTGCTCACCGAACCTCTCCAATCCTATCACTGCTGCGTTTATGCCCCTGTACACACGCTTGATTCTCTTTCGGAGACATAGCAATCCATAGGTTTTAAGATACTTACTAGTCAGGTACATTCTTAGGCGTTTAATATGAGGTGTTGAGTCCATTTCGTTGAGCAAGGAGTAGCTCTTGTCTATTCCATATTTGGCTTAAGGAACTTTATCTGTGCTCATTTCGATCTCTGGTTTTATGCAGCACCCCAACTCACCTTTACCCTTAAGCAAGCATAAGGTGGTTTTCTAAATTTGAGACCCTATTCTGTTCTGTAATACAGTTCCTGTGTAGCCAAGTTTACATCCCGTGTATTACTGATATCTTATGATGTTTCTTTTTCTGTGTGAATTATTTCAGTTAGAATCATCATACCTGAATCCACTCATTGTGCTGCTAAGGGCCTGATGACATAGATTTCATTGCTGAGTGATACTGCATTGTACGTAAGTACCACAAGTTCTTTATCCATTTTTCACTTTCTGTGATATTGAACTTGTACGGTAAACGAGGTTCTTGTAAACAGAGGCGTCCCAAACTTTGGGGTGGCTGTGTCTTTTTGATTTTAATTTCCCTAAGCTATAGGACCATAAGTGGAAGTGCCCTAGGCTCTGTTGCTTTGTTTTTTAGATGTTTCAGGAAACACCATACACTTCTCCCGAGTGTCTGTTGGCAATTTACATCCCGCCCATCAGCATAACAAGGCTCCCAGTTCTCCATGGCCTGTCCTGCCTTTCTGGATTTTACACTTTTTTCAGATGGCCCTTTTGACCGGGGGGAAGTGAGACTTCATTGTAGTGCAGATTTCCTTTGCAAGTTTGCTTGGTTGGCCAAAAAGGGCGTATGCGTTTTTTCCTGAATATATTCAGGAAAAAACGCATACGCCCTTTTTGGCCAAGTGCATCATTGTGGACGTTCTGCCTCTTTTCCTATGCTTTCAATGCAATTCCAGTCTACCTCCTGAAATCGGTTTCCTGCAATTCTGCCCCGCTTTCAAGTCCTCTTGGCAGCCTTACTTTAGTCTATTTTTGGATGATAGCTGTCATTTATAACTGTGCAGGTTTGTGAATTACAGTGCCCCTGAGCTCCTTTCTTCAACTCGCTTTCTTGTGACCTGGCCGCAACACCGCAGGATGGCTTCAGGCCCTAATCTGGTTCTGGCACGGCACGCTGAGCCTTTGGTTATTTCCTCTTCCTGGTGGGAAATGAGAGTTAAATTTGCCCGTCCAGCCACCTCCAGCTAGTCTCTCATTGGTTCTCGTTATTCCTGTTCATCTTCCACAGAAATTGCAAACTGGGCCAAACAGGAGGTTAAAGGGACTGATTCTCCAAGTCGGGAGAGTGTTAGTAAAGCGTCTGGAATGTTGCACCCGAGTACCAGGGGAGGAAAACTGAGACATATTTGAACACGTCTCCCGATCACATGGTTGATCATACTCTAGGTTCCACATGCATGTTTTAGCTGAAGGAAGAATACCTTAAACCTGGGTAGTTGAAACCCGTGGAATGGGTACCATGCAATATGACTTCAAAGGGTCTTCATTTGCTCACCGAACCTCTCCAATCCTATCACTGCTGCGTTTATGCCCCTGTACACATGCTTGATTCTCTTTCGGAGACATAGCAATCCATAGGTTTTAAGATACTTACTAGTCAGGTACATTCTTAGGCGTTTAATATGCGGTGTTGAGTCCATTTCGTTGAGCAAGGAGTAGCTCTTGTCTATTCCATATTTGGCTTAAGGAACTTTATCTGTGCTCATTTCAATCTCTGGTTTTATGCAGCACCCCAACTCACCTTTCCTCTTAAGCAAGCATAAGTTGGTTTTCTAAATTTGAGACCCTGTTCTGTTCTGTATTTCAGTTCCTGTGTAGCCAAGTTTACATTCCGTGTATTAGTGATATCTTATGATGTTTCTTTTTCTGTGTAACTTATTTCAGTTAGAATCATCATACCTGAATCCACTCATTGTGCTGCTAAGAGCCTGATGACATAGATTTCATTGCTGAGTGATATTGCTTTGTAAGTAAATACCGCATCTTCTTTATCCATTTTTCACTTTCTGCGATGTTGAACTTGTAGTGTAAACGAGGTTCTTGTAAACAGAGGCGTCCCAAACTTTGGGGTGGCTGTGTCTTTTTGATTTTAATTTCCCTAAGCTATAGGACCATAAGTGGAAGTGCCCTAGGCTCTGTTGCTTTGTTTTTTAGATGTTTCAGGAAACACCATACACTTCTCCCGAGTGTCTGTTGGCAATTTACATCCCGCCCATCAGCATAACAAGGCTCCCAGTTCTCCATGGCCTGTCCTGCCTTTCTGGATTTTACACTTTTTTCAGATGGCCCTTTTGACCGGGGGGAAGTGAGACTTCATTGTAGTGCAGATTTCCTTTGCAAGCTTGCTTAGTTGGCCAAAAAGGGCGTATGCATTTTTTCCTGAATATATTCAGGAAAAAACGCATACGCCCTTTTTGGCCAAGTGCATCATTGTGGACGTTCTGCCTCTTTTCCTATGCTTTCAATGCAATTCCAGTCTACCTCCTGAAATCGGTTTCCTGCAATTCTGCCCCGCTTTCAAGTCCTCTTGGCAGCCTTACTTCAGTATATTTTTGGACGATAGCTGTCATTTATAACTCTGCAGGTTTGTGAATTACAGTGCCCCTGAGCTCCTTTCTTCAACTCACTTTCTTTTGAGCTGGCCGCAACACCGCAGGATGGCTTCAGGCCCTAATCTGGTTCCGGCACGGCACGCTGAGCCTTTGGTTATTTCCTCTTCCAGATGGGAAATGAGAGTTAAATTTGCCCGTCCAGACACCTCCAGCTAGTCTCATTGGTTCTCCCTATTCCTGTTCATCTTCCGCAGAAATTGCAAACTGGGCCAAACAGGAGGTTAAAGGCGCTGACTCTCCAAGTGGGGAGAGTGTTAGTAAAGCGTCTGGAATGTTGCACCCGAGTACCAGGGGAGGAAAACTGAGACATATTTGAACACGTCTCCCGTTCACACGGTTGATCATACTCTGGGTTCCACATGCATGTTTTAGCTGAAGGAAGAATACCTTAAACCTGGAGAGTTGAGACCCGTGGAATGGGTACTATGCAATATGACTTCAAAGGGTCTTCATTTGCTCACCGAACTTCTCCAATCCTATCACTGCTGCATTTATGCCCCTGTACACATGCTTGATTCTCTTTTGGAGACATAGCAATCCATAGGTTTTAAGATACTTACTAGTCAGGTACATTCTTAGGCGTTTAATATGGGGTGTTGAGTCCATTTCGTTGAACAAGGAGTAGGTCTTGTCTATTCCATATTTGGCTTAAGGAACTTTATCTGTGCTCATTTCAATCTCTGGTTTTATGCAGCACCCCAACTCACCTTTACCCTTAAGCAAGCATAAGTTGGTTTTCTAAATTTGAGACCCTGTTCTGTTCTGTATTTCAGTTCCTGTGTAGCCAAGTTTACATTCCGTGTATTAGTGATAACTTATGATGTTTCTTTTGCTGTGTGACTTATTTCAGTTAGAATCATCGTACCTGAATCCACTCATTATGCTGCTACGGGCCTGATGACATAGATTTCATTGCTGAGTGATACTGCATTGTACGTAAGTACCACAAGTTCTTTATCCATTTTTCACTTTCTGTGATATTGAACTTGTACGGTAAACGAGGTTCTTGTAAACAGAGGCGTCCCAAACTTTGGGGTGGCTGTGTCTTTTTGATTTTAATTTCCCTAAGCTATAGGACCATAAGTGGAAGTGCCCTAGGCTCTGTTGCTTTGTTTTTTAGATGTTTCAGGAAACACCATACACTTCTCCCGAGTGTCTGTTGGCAATTTCCATCCCGCCCATCAGCATAACAAGGCTCCCAGTTCTCCATGGCCTGTCCTGCCTTTCTGGATTTTACACTTTTTTCAGATGGCCCTTTTGACCGGGGGGAAGTGAGACTTCATTGTAGTGCAGATTTCCTTTGCAAGCTTGCTTGGTTGGCCAAAAAGGGCGTATGCGTTTTTTCCTGAATATATTCAGGAAAAAACACATACGCCCTCTTTGGCCAAGTGCATCATTGTGGACGCTCTGCCTCTTTTCCTATGCTTTCAATGCAATTCCAGTCTACCTCCTGAAATCGGTTTCCTGCAATTCTGTCCCGCTTTCAAGTCCTCTTGGCAGCCTTACTTCAGTATATTTTTGGATGATAGCTGTCATTTATAACTCTGCAGGTTTGTGAATTACAGTGCCCCTGAGCTCCTTTCTTCAACTCATTTTCTTTTGAGCTGGCCGCAACACCGCAGGATGGCTTCAGGCCCTAATCTGGTTCCGGCACGGCACGCTGAGCCTTTGGTTATTTCCTCTTCCTGGTGGGAAATGAGAGTTAAATTTGCCCGTCCAGACACCTCCAGCTAGTCTCTCATTGGTTCTCCCTATTCCTGTTCATCTTCCGCAGAAATTGCAAACTGGGCCAAACAGGAGGTTAAAGGCGCTGACTCTCCAAGTGGGGAGAGTGTTAGGAAAGCGTCTGGAATGTTGCACCCGAGTACCAGGGGAGGAAAACTGAGACATATTTGAACACGTCTCCCGATCACATGGTTGATCATACTCTAGGTTCCACATGCATGTTTTAGCTGAAGGAAGAATACCTTAAACCTGGGTAGTTGAAACCCGTGGAATGGGTACCATGCAATATGACTTCAAAGGGTCTTCATTTGCTCACCGAACCTCTCCAATCCTATCACTGCTGCGTTTATGCCCCTGTACACATGCTTGATTCTCTTTCGGAGACATAGCAATCCATAGGTTTTAAGATACTTAGTAGTCAGGTACATTCTTAGGCGTTTAATATGCGGTGTTGAGTCCATTTCGTTGAGCAAGGAGTAGCTCTTGTCTATTCCATATTTGGCTTAAGGAACTTTATCTGTGCTCATTTCAATCTCTGGTTTTATGCAGCACCCCAACTCACCTTTCCTCTTAAGCAAGCATAAGTTGGTTTTCTAAATTTGAGACCCTGTTCTGTTCTGTAATTCAGTTCCTGTGTAGCCAAGTTTACATTCCGTGTATTAGTGATATCTTATGATGTTTCTTTTTCTGTGTGACTTATTTCAGTTAGAATCATCATACCTGAATCCACTCATTGTGCTGCTAAGAGCCTGATGACATAGATTTCATTGCTGAGTGATATTGCTTTGTAAGTAAATACCGCATCTTCTTTATCCATTTTTCACTTTCTGCGATGTTGAACTTCTACTGTAAACGAGGTTCTTGTAAACAGAGGCGTCCCAAACTTTGGGGTGGCTGTGTCTTTTTTATTTTAATTTCCCTAAGCTATAGGACCATAAGTGGCAGTGCCCTAGGCTCTGTTGCTTTGTTTTTTCGATGTTTCAGGAAACACCATACACTTCTCCCGAGTGTCTGTTGGCAATTTACATCCCGCCCATCAGCATAACAAGGCTCCCAGTTCTCCATGGCCTGTCCTGCCTTTCTGGATTTTACACTTTTTTCAGATGGCCCTTTTGACCGGGGGGAAGTGAGACTTCATTGTAGTGCAGATTTCCTTTGCAAGCTTGCTTGGTTGGCCAAAAAGGGCGTATGCGTTTTTTCCTGAATATATTCAGGAAAAAACGCATACGCCCTTTTTGGCCAAGTGCATCATTGTGGACGTTCTGCCTCTTTTCCTATGCTTTCAATGCAATTCCAGTCTACCTCCTGAAATCGGTTTCCTGCAATTCTGCCCCGCTTTCAAGTCCTCTTGGCAGCCTTACTTCAGTATATTTTTGGACGATAGCTGTCATTTATAACTCTGCAGGTTTGTGAATTACAGTGCCCCTGAGCTCCTTTCTTCAACTCGCTTTCTTTTGAGCTGGCCGCAACACCGCAGGATGGCTTCAGGCCCTAATCTGGTTCCGGCACGGCACGCTGAGCCTTTGGTTATTTCCTCTTCCAGATGGGAAATGAGAGTTAAATTTGCCCGTCCAGACACCTCCAGCTGGTCTCTCATTGGTTCTCCCTATTCCTGTTCATCTTCCGCAGAAATTGTAAACAGGGTAAAACAGGAGTTTAAAGGCGCTGACTCTCCAAGTGGGGAGAGTGTTAGTAAAGCGTCTGGAATGTTGCACCCGAGTACCAGGGGAGGAAAACTGAGACATATTTGAACACGTCTCCCGTTCACACGGTTGATCATACACTGGGTTCCAAATGCATGTTTTAGCTGAAGGAAGAATACCTTAAACCTGGAGAGTTGAGACCCGTGGAATGGGTACCATGCAATATGACTTCAAAGGGTCTTCATTTGCTCACCGAAGCTCTCCAATCCTATCACTGCTGCGTTTATGCCCCTGTACACATGCTTGATTCTCTTTTGGAGACATAGCAATCCATAGGTTTTAAGATACTTACTAGTCAGGTACATTCTTAGGCGTTTAATATGGGGTGTTGAGTCCATTTCGTTGAGCAAGGAGTAGCTCTTGTCTATTCCATATTTGGCTTAAGGAACTTTATCTGTGCTCATTTCGATCTCTGGTTTTATGCAGCACCCCAACTCACCTTTCCCCTTAAGCAAGCATAAGTTGGTTTTCTAAATTTGAGACCCTGTTCTGTTCTGTAATTCAGTTCCTGTGTAGCCAAGTTTACATTCCGTGTATTAGTGATATCTTATGATGTTTCTTTTTCTGTGTGACTTATTTCAGTTAGAATCATCATACCTGAATCCACTCATTGTGCTGCTAAGAGCCTGATGACATAGATTTCTTTGCTGAGTGATATTGCTTTGTAAGTAAATACCGCATTTTCTTTATCCATTTTTCACTTTCTGCGATGTTGAACTTCTACTGTAAACGAGGTTCTTGTAAACAGAGGCGTCCCAAACTTTGGGGTGGCTGTGTCTTTTTTATTTTAATTTCCCTAAGCTATAGGACCATAAGTGGAAGTGCCCTAGGCTCTGTTGCTTTGTTTTTTAGATGTTTCAGGAAACACCATACACTTCTCCCGAGTGTCTGTTGGCAATTTACATCCCGCCCAGCAGCATAACAAGGCTCCCAGTTCTCCATGGCCTGTCCTGCCTTTCTGGATTGTACACTTTTTTCAGATGGCCCTTTTGACCGGGGGGAAGTGAGACTTCATTGTAGTGCAGATTTCCTTTGCAAGCTTGCTTGGTTGGCCAAAAAGGGCGTATGCGTTTTTTCCTGAATATATTCAGGAAAAAACGTATACGCCCTTTTTGGCCAAGTGCATCATTGTGGACGTTCTGCCTCTTTTCCTATGCTTCAATGCAATTCCAGTCTACCTCCTGAAATCAGTTTCCTGCAATTCTGCCCCGCTTTGAAGTCCTCTTGGCAGCCTTACTTCAGTCTATTTTTGGACGATAGCTGTCATTTATAACTCTGCAGGTTTGTGAATTACAGTGCCCCTGAGCTCCTTTCTTCAACTCGCTTTCCTGTGACATGGCCGCAACACCGCAGGATGGGTTCAGGCCCTAGTCTGGTTCCGGTACGGCACGCTGAGCCTTTGGTTGTTTCCTCTTCCAGATGGGAAATGAGAGTTAAATTTGCCCGTCCAGACACCTCCAGCTAGTCTCTCATTGGTTCTCCCTATTCCTGTTCATCTTCCGCAGAAATTGCAAACTGGGCCAAACAGGAGGTTAAAGGCGCTGACTCTCCAAGTGGGGAGAGTGTTAGTAAAGCGTCTGGAATGTTGCACCCGAGTACCAGGGGAGGAAAACTGAGACATATTTGAACACGTCTCCCGTTCACACGGTTGATCATACTCTGGGTTCCACATGCATGTTTTAACCGAAGGAAGAATACCTTAAACCTGTAGTGTTGAGACCCGTGGAATGGGTACCATGCAATATGACTTCAAAGGGTCTTCATTTGCTCACCGAACCTCTCCAATCCTATCACTGCTGCATTTATGCCCCTGTACACACGCTTGATTCTCTTTCGGAGACATAGCAATCCATAGGTTTTAAGATACTTACTAGTCAGGTACATTCTTTGGCATTTAATATGGGGTGTTGAGTCCATTTCGTTGAGCAAGGAGTAGCTCTTGTCTATTCCATATTTGGCTTAAGGAACTTTATCTGTGCTCATTTCGATCTCTGGTTTTATGCAGCACCCCAACTCACCTTTCCCCTTAAGCAAGCATAAGTTGGTTTTCTAAATTTGAGACCCTGTTCTGTTTTGGAATTCAGTTCCTGTGTAGCCAAGTTTACATTCCGTGTATTACTGATATCTTATGATGTTTCTTTTTCTGTGTGACTTATTTCAGTTAGAATCATCGTACCTGAATCCACTCATTGTGCTGCTAAGGGCCTGATGACATAGATTTCATTGCTGAGTGATACTGCATTGTACGTAAGTACCACAAGTTCTTTATCCATTTTTCACTTTCTGTGATATTGAACTTGTACGGTAAACGAGGTTATTGTAAACAGAGGCGTCCCAAACTTTGGGGTGGCTGTGTCTTTTTTATTTTAATTTCCCTAAGCTATAGGACCATAAGTGGAAGTGCCCTAGGCTCTGTTGCTTTGTTTTTTAGATGTTTCAGGAAACACCATACACTTCTCCCGAGTGTCTGTTGGCAATTTACATCCCGCCCATCAGCATAACAAGGCTCCCAGTTCTCCATGGCCTGTCCTGCCTTTCTGGATTTTACACTTTTTTCAGATGGCCCTTTTGATGGGGGGAAGTGAGACTTCATTGTAGTGCAGATTTCCTTTGCAAGCTTGCTTGGTTGGCCAAAAAGGGCGTATGCGTTTTTTCCTGAATATATTCAGGAAAAAACGCATACGCCCTTTTTGGCCAAGTGCATCATTGTGGACGCTCTGACTCTTTTCCTATGCTTTCAATGCAATTCCAGTCTACCTCCTGAAATCGGTTTCCTGCAATTCTGCCCCGCTTTCAAGTCCTCTTGGCAGCCTTACTTCAGTATATTTTTGGATGATAGCTGTCATTTATAACTCTGCAGGTTTGTGAATTACAGTGCCCCTGAGCTCCTTTCTTCAACTCGCTTTCTTGTGACCTGGCCGCAACACCGCAGGATGGCTTCAGGCCCTAATCTGGTTCCGGCACGGCACGCTGAGCCTTTGGTTAATTCCTCTTCCTGGTGGGAAATGAGAGTTAAATTTGCCCGTCCAGACACCTCCAGCTAGTCTCTCATTGGTTCTCGCTATTCCTGTTCATCTTCCGCAGAAATTGCAAACTGGGCCAAACAGGAGGTTAAAGGCGCTGACTCTCCAAGTGGGGAGAGTGTTAGTAAAGCGTCTGGAATGTTGCACCCGAGTACCAGGGGAGGAAAACTGAGACATATTTGAACAGGTCTCCCGTTCACATGGTTGATCATACTCTGGGTTCCACACGCATGTTTTAGCTGAAGGAAGAATACCTTAAACCTGGAGAGTTGAGACCCGTGTAATGGGTACCATGCAATATGACTTCAAAGGGTCTTCATTTGCTCACCAAACCTCTCCAATCCTATCACTGCTGCGTTTATGCCCCTGTACACACGCTTGATTCTCTTTCGGAGACATAGCAATCCATAGGTTTTAAGATACTTACTAGTCAGGTATATTCTTAGGCGTTTAATATGCGGTGTTGAGTCCATTTCGTTGAGCAAGGAGTAGCTCTTGTCTGTTCCATATTTGGCTTAAGGAACTTTATCTGTGCTCATTTCGATCTCTGGTTTCATGCAGCACCCCAACTCACCTTTCCCCTTAAGCAAGCATAAGTTGGTTTTATAAATTTGAGACCCTGTTCTGTTCTGTAATTCAGTTCCTGTGTAGCCAAGTTTACATTCTGTGTATTAGTGATATCTTATGATGTTTCTTTTTCTGTGTGACTTATTTCAGTTAGAATCATCATACCTGAATCCACTCATTGTGCTGCTAAGGGCCTGATGACATAGATTTCATTGCTGAGTGATATTGCTTTGTAAGTAAATACCACAACTTCTTTATCCATTTTTCACTTTCTGCGATGTTGAACTTGTACTGTAAACGACGTTCTTGTAAAGAGAGGCGTCCCAAACTTTGGGGTGGCTGTGTCTTTTTGATTTTAATTTCCCTAAGCTATAGGACCATAAGTGGAAGTGCCCTAGGCTCTGTTGCTTTGTTTTTTAGATGTTTCAGGAAACACCATACACTTCTCCCGAGTGTCTGTTGGCAATTTACATCCCGCCCATCAGCATAACAAGGCTCCCAGTTCTCCATGGCCTGTCCTGCCTTTCTGGATTTTACACTTTTTTCAGATGGCCCTTTTGACCGGGGGGAAGTGAGACTTCATTGTAGTGCAGATTTCCTTTGCAAGCTTGCTTGGTTGGAAGGACCAAGTGGATCTTCCACTTAGGACCATAAGTGGAAGTGCCCTAGGCGTTTGTTGTCTACATCTGTTGCTCTATTTATGCCTTGCAAAATGGTTAATCTGTACAGTTTTTCTAGGTTCCACATATATGCATGAATATACAAGATTTGTTTTTCTCTTTCTGACTTACTTCACTCTGTATGACAGTCTCTAGATCCATCGACGTCTCTACAAATGACCCAATTTCATTCCTTTTCATGGCTTAGTAATATTCCATTTTATATATGTACCACAGCTTTATGCATTCCTCTGTCTGTGGGCATTTAGGTTGCTTCCATTACCTCGATATTGTAAATAGTGATGCAATGAACATTGCGGTGAATGACTCTTTTTGATTTATGGTTTTGTCTGGGTATATGTCCAGTACTGGGATTGCTGTATCATATGGTAATTCTATTGTTAGTTTCTTAAGAAATTCCATATTGTTCTCCATAATGACTGTATCAATTTATATTCCCAACAATAGTGGAAGAGGGTTCTTTTTCTCCACACCCTTTCCAGCATTTTTTGTTTGTAGATTTTCTATGATGTCTATTCTACCAGGTGTGAGGTGATACCTCATTGTTGAATCCATTTCGTTGAGCAAGGGGTAGGTCATGTCTATTACATATTTGGCTTATGGAACGGTATCTGTGTTAATTTCAAACTCTGCTTTTATGCAGCACCCCAACTCACCTTCCCCCTTAAGCAAGCATAAGTTGGTTTTCTAAATTTGAGACCCTGTTCTGTTTTGTAATTCAGTTCATGTGTAGCCAAGTTCACATTCCGTGTATTAGTGATACCTTATGATGTTTCTTTTTCTGTGTGACTTATTTCACTTAGAATCATCGTGCCTCAATCCACTCATTATGCTGGTACAGGCCTGGTGACATAGATTTCATTGCTGAGTGGTATTCTGTTGTACATAAGTACCGCAACTTCTTTATCCATTATTTGCTCTCTGGGATATTTAACTTGTGCCGCAGAAGAGATTCCTGTAAAAAGAGCCGTCCCAAATTTTGGGGTGGCTGTGTCTTTTTGATTTTAATTTCCCTAAGCTATAGGACCATAAGTGGAAGTGCCCTAGGCTCTGTTGCTTTGTTTTTTAGATGTTTCAGGAAACACCATACACTTCTACAGAGCGGCTGTTGGCAATTTACATCCCGCCCATCAGCATAACAAGGCTCCCAATTTTCCATGGCCTGTTCTGCCTTTCTGGATTTTACACTTTTTTCAGATGGCCCTTTTGACCAGGTGGGAAGTGAGACTTCATTGTAGTGCAGATTTCCTTTGCAAGCTTGCTTGGTTGGCCAAAAAGGGCGTATCCGTTTTTTCCTGAATATATTCAGGAAAAAACGCATACGCCCTTTTTGGCCAAGTGCATCATTGTCGACGTTCTGCCTGTTTTCCTATGTTTTAAATGCAATCCAATTCCGATTCCTCCTGAAATCGGTTTCCTGCAATTTTGCCCCGCATTCAAGTCCTCTTGGCAGCCCTACTTCAGTATATTTTCGGACAATAGCTGTCATTTATAAATCTGCAGGTTTGTGAATTACAGTGCCCCTGAGCTCCTTTCTTCAACTCGCTTTCTTGTGAGCTGGCCACAACACCGCAGGATTGCTTCAGGTCCTAATCTGGTTCCGGCACGGCATGCTGAGCCTTTGGTTTATTCCTCTTCCCTGTGGGAAATGAGATTTAAATTTGCCCGTCCAGACACCTCCAGCTAGTCTCTCATTGGTTCTCCCTATTCCTGTTCATCTTCCGCAGAAATTGCAAACTGGGCCAAACAGGAGGTTAAAGGCAGTCACTCTCCAAGTGAGGAGAGTGTTAGTAAAGCGTCTGGAATGTTGCACCCGAGTACCAGGGAACGAAAAGTGAGACACATTTGAACACGTTTCTCGATCACACGGTGGATCATACTCTGGGTTCCACATGCATGTTTTAGCTGAAGGAAGAATCCCTTAAACCTGGAGAGTTGAGACCAATGGAATGGGTACCATGCAATATGACTTCAAAGGGTCTGCATTTGCTCACCGAACCTCACCAATCTTATGAGCCCCAAGTGTCCAGCCTTATGTGTCACCCAGCTCTGGGTGTAGATATGGTAAATGCAGGTTGCATCAGAAGCCTTGAATGAATTACTTAAGTATTGCTCTCTATTTCACTCTCATTGTGTTTTGTTTAAGAAATTTATTTTTAATATGGGATTTAGATGATTTTCACTGCTTTAATGCCGCTGTACACACTCTTGATTCTCTTACAGAGATATATAAATCCATAGCTTTTATGATTCTTACTAGTCAGGTATATTCCTAGGCGTTGAATATGGGGTGTTGAGTCCATTTCGTTGAGAAAGGAGTAGCTCTTGTCTATTCCATATTTGGCTTAAGGAACTTTATCTGTGCTCATTTCAATCTCTGGTTTTATGCAGCACCCCAACTCACCTTTCCCCTTAAGCAAGCATAAGTTGGTTTTCTAAATTTGAGACCCTGTTCTGTTTTGGAATTCAGTTCCTGTGTAGCCAAGTTTACATTCCGTGTATTAGTGATATCTTATGATGTTTCTTTCTCTGTGTGACTTATTTCAGTTAGATTCATTGTACTTAATCCACTCATTATGCTGCTACGGGCCTGATGACATAGATTTCATTGCTGAGTGATACTGCATTGTACGTAAGTACCACAACTTCTTTATCCATTTTTCACTTTCTGCGATATTGAACTTGTACCGTATATGAGGTTCTTATAAACAGAGCCATCCCAAACTTGGGGTGGCTGTGTCTTTTTGATTTTAATTTCTCTAAACTATAGGACCATAAGTGGAAGTGCCCTAGGCTCTGTTGCTTTGTTTTTTAGATGTTTCAGGAAACACCATACACTTCTCCAGAGTGGCTGTTGGCAATTTACATCCCGCCCATCAACATAAGAAGGCTCCCAGTTCTCCATGTCCTGTCGTGCCTTTCTGGATTTTACACTTTTTTCAGATGGCCCTTTTGACCAGGGGAAAGTGAGACTTCATTGTAGTGCAGATTTCCTTTGCAAGCTTGCTTGGTTGGCCAAAAAGTGTGTATGCGTTTTTTCCTGACTATATTCAGGACAAAACACATCCGCCCTTTTTGGCCAAGTGCATCATTGTCGAGGTTCTGACTCTCTTCATACGTTTTCAATGCAATTCCAGTGTACCTCCTGAAATCGGTTTCCTGCAATTCTGCCTTGCTTTCAATGCTTCTTCATAGCCTTACCTCAATATATTTTTTGAAAATAGTTGGCCTTTATAACTCTGCAGGTTTTTGAATTGCAGTGGCCCTTAGCTCCATTTTTCAGCTCTTATTTTTGTGATCTTGCCTCATAACCACAGGATTCCTTGAAGCTCTATTCTTCTTCTGGGGCACCTTGCTGTGCCTTTGGTTAATTCTTCTTACTGATGTGAAATTAGAGTGACATGTGCCCATTGAAACCGCTACAGCTAGTTTCTCACTGGTTCCCCCTATTCCCATTCATCCTCCGCACTAACTGCAGACTGTGCGATACCAGAACTTAAAGGCATTGACTCTCCATGTGGAGATGTTGTTAGTAAAGCGGCTGGAATGTCGATCCGGAGCCCCAGAAGAGGAAAAATGAGGTGTGTTTTAGAAACCTTTCCCGATCATATGGTATACCAGTCGCTGGGTTTCCCAAGCATGGTTTAGCTGTAGGACGATTCCCTTCAACCTGGAGTGTTGGGACCCTTGGACTGAGTAGCATGAAGTATTGCATTAAACTTTCGGCAGTTGCTCACCAAAGCTCACCAATCCTCTCAGCCCCAAGTGTCCAGCCTTATGTCTTATCCAGCTGTGGGTTTATATGTGGTCAATCCAGGTTACATCACAGCCCCTGAGCGAATTTTGTAAGAATTTTTCTCTCTTTCATTGTTTCTGCGTTTTGTTTTTAAAATTTATTTCTATAATGGGGTTTAGCTCATTTTCACTGCTGTGTTTGTGCCGCTCTGCACACACTTGATTCCCTTATGGAGATATATGAATACATGGGTTTTAAGATTCTTATTACTCAGATATATTTCTCTGCGGTGTATAGGGTGTGTTGAGGCCAGTTCATTGAGCAAGGTGTAGATCTTGTCTAATACCTATTTGGTTTATTGAACGGTATCTGTGCTAATTTCAAACTCTGGTTTTATGCATCACCCCACCTCTCCTTTCCCCTTAAGCTGACATAAGTGTGTTTTCTAAATGTGAGACACTGTTCTGTTCTGTAATTCATTTCTTGTGCAGCCATATTTACCCTCCCTCTATAAGTGATATCTTATGATATGTTTCTTTTTCTGTTTGACTTATTTCAAGTAGTATTATCGGACCTAAATCCACTCTTTATCCTTCTACTAGCCTTATTACATTGATTTCATGGTGAAGAGATATTCCATTGTACATAAGTACCACATCTTCTTTATCCATTGTTCTCTTTCCTGGGATATTTAAGGTGTACTGAAGTTGAGGTTCTTGTAAACAGAGTAGCCCTAAACTGTGGTGTGCTTGTGTCTTGTTGATTTTTAGACTTCCCTAGATATACTCCCATGATTGGAAGTGTCCTATGCTCTGTAGCTCTGTTTTTTAGATGATTTAGGAACCACCATACACTTCTCCAGAGTGGCTCTCGGCAGTTCACACACTGCCCATCAGCGTATAAAGGCTCCCTGTTCTCCATGGCCTGTCCTGCATTTCTGGTTTTTACATTTTTTAGGATGGCCCTTTTGACCGGTGGGAAGTGAGACTTCTTTGTTGTGCACATTTGCATTGCTTGCTTGCTTCGTTGCCCATAAAGTGCGTATGCGTTTTTTCCTGGATATAATCAGGAAAAAACGCATACGCCCTTTTGGGCCAACTGCATCATTGTCGAAATTCTGCCGCTTTTCATGTGCGTTAAAGACGAGTCCAATCTATCTCTTGAAATCTGTTTCTTGCAATTCTGTCTTGCATTCAGATCCTCTTCTTTGCCTTACCTCAACATATTTTTGGACGTTAGTTTTCATTTATAACTCTGCAGGTTTGTGAATTGCAGTGACCCTGAGCTCCATTTTTTAAGTTGTTCTTTTGTGAGCTGGCCTCAAACCCGCAGGATTGCTTCAGGCCCTATTTTGGCTCCGGCGAGGCAGGCTGAGCCTTTCTTTAATTCTTATTCTTAATGGGAAATTAGAGTGATATGTGCCCGTCCAAACCCCTACAACTCTTCTCTCATTGGTTCCCCCTCTTCCCGTTCATCCTCCTCACAATTTGCAAAATGTGTGAAACAGAAGTTTAAATGTGCTGATTCTCCAAGTGGGGAGATTCTAAGTAACGTGGCTGGAATGGTGAACAGGAGCACCAGGAGAGGATAAATGAGGTGCATTTTAGACACATCTCCCGATCACATGGTGTACAGTCCTCTGGGTTTTCCATGCATGTTTTAGCTGTAGGAAGATCCCTTGAACCTGCAGATTTGGGACCCATTGAATGGGTACCAGGTAGTATTACTTTAAAGGGTGTGCATTTCCTCACCCAACCTCACATTTCTCTTAGCGCAAACAGTTTCCAGCCTTATGTCTCATCCTGCTGTGGGTCTAGATGTGTTCAATCCATGTTGCATCACCGTCCCTGAGGAAAAGTTGTAAGAGGTTTTCTCTGTCTCTCTGTCGTTTATTTTTTTCAATTTATTACTATATTGGTTACAGCTGATTTTCAAAGCTCTGTTTCTTGCTGCTGTACATCCACTTGATTCACGTACAGAGAGTCATCAATAAATTCTTTTTCAGATTCTTTCCAGTCGTATATATTCTTTTCCGGTGACTTGAGTGTGCTGAGTGCAGTTCTTTTAGCTACCGTGTAGGCCTTGTTGATTATCAGTTTGGTATTTGGAATGGTATCTTTGCTAATTTCAACCTCCTGGATGATGCCTCACCCCTCCCCACCTTTCCCGTTTAGCAGCCTTATGCGTGTTTTCTACATATTTGACTATGTTTTTGTTTTGTAATTTATTTCATATGTAACCATTTTGGATTCCACCTTTAAGTGATATCTTATGATATGTGTCTTTTTCTTTTTGAATTCTGTCACTTAGAATGATCATACGTAACTCCTCCGGAGTTGTTACAACTGGCCATATTTCATTGATTTCCAGGCTGAATAATATTCCACTCTACCTAAGTACCACATCTCTATCCATTTTTTCCCTCCAGAGATATTTAAGTTATATCCTAGTCGAGGATCTTTTAAACAGAGAGGGGGTAAACATTGGGGTGCCTGTGTCCTCTCGATTTTTGTTTTTCCCAATATATACGCCCATGAGGGCAAGTGCCCTATGCTCTGTAGCTCATTTTTTAGATGCTTTAGTAAACACAATACACTTCTCCAGAATGGCCGTTGGCAATATACATTTCCACTATAAGTCTCACAGGGCTCCCTCTTCTCGTTGCCCTGTCCTGCATTTCTGTTGTTTACGCTTTATGAGGATGGCTCTTCTGACTGATGCGAAGTGATATCTTTTGTAGTATTGACTTCCAGTGCCCACCTGTTTGGTTGGCTAAAAAAGTGTATGCCCTTTTCTTGAATATATACAGAAAAAAACGCATACACCCTTTTTGGCCAACTGCAATGTTGGCAATGTTCAGCTCCTTTTCTTGTGCTTAATGGCGAGTCCTTTCTACCTCCTCAAATCCCTTTCCTGCCATTCTCCCTTGCTTACAAGTCCTTTTCTCTGACTTTCCTCAAGACATTTTTCAGTGATGGATATTTTCAACTCTGCAGTTTTGTGAATTTTACTGCCCCTGAGTTCCATTGTTCAACTTGTGTTTATGGGAACTGGCCACAAAGCAGCGGGATTTCCTCAAGCCCTATACTGTTTCCATAGGCAACCCTAGCCTTTGGTCAATTCGTCTTCCTGATTGGAAATTAGAGTGACATGTGCCTGTCTGAACACCTAGGACTTGTCTCTCATTGTTCCTCATCCTTCCGCTTCATCCTCTGGACAAATTCCAAACTGTACGCAACAGGATGTTGACAGTGCTGACATCTCCAAGTGGGGAGACTGTTAGTAAAGACGCTGGAGGGGTGAACCAGAGCACCAGGAGATGAGGAGACGAGATGCCTTTTCCAAACTCTTCCCGATCAGACGGTATACCATCCTCTGGGTGTGACAGACATGTTTTAGCAGTAGGAAGAGTCCCATTCATGTAAGGAGAACACCAGGGCTTTTTCAAAATCAGTGTCTCCCCAAAACCCAAACTGGGGAAGTTTTTAAGCTACGGCTACACATATGTTCATTAAGGGCCTTGGGAAGTAGGCAGAGTCCAAACTTTAGATGATTGAAGTCTTCAGGGTCAGAAGCACTCACCACCAGCTTCCCTTAGGCTACACTTTAACTATCATTGATAGATGATGTCAATAAAAATATCTATTCTTTTTCAGATTATTTCCCCTTATAGGTTATTGCAAAATGTTGAGTGTAGTTCCCTGTGCTATACAGTAGTTCCTTGTTGATGATCTATTTTATACATAGCAGTGTGTATGTGTTAATTCCAAACTGTTAATTTATCCCTCCTCCCACCTTTCCCCTTTGGTAATAATAAATTATAAGATTTTATACTTCTCAGAAATGGGGGAGCTGAAAGAGAGGTATCATTTTCAATGGAAAAGCATTTAAAACAAGATTGAAGGTTTAACCAAGATTATTAGATGTACATCCTTGGAAAGAAATCACTTCGTTTCTCTAATATTGACCTGACAAATAAGACAAACCTTTTCACTGAACTTGCTTATAAAAAGTGATGGAAATATCAAATGGAAGTGTTAGAAACATCTTATTTTACCCGAGCCTTATACACTGTTCTATGTTAACTACAGTTTGGCTCACACATCTGTTCATTGAGGTTACAATAGTCTCAATTTCTGTTACTGATCCTCCAGAGTGGACCCCAACAAGTGTCCCCCTGCCCAGTGTCATTGGGGCCAACAGATCGAGACTGAGTTTGGTTCACAAGCAAAGGAAACTTTATATTTTGATCAGAGAATGGAGAGGTGAGAGCATGCACTACCCTGTGGGCTGTGGGCTGGGCTGCTGTGTAGAGATCCTGTCAGAGTCAGTGGGAGGGAGGGAGGCGGTGGAGCTCTCGAGGGCCGGGTTGGCTGTAGCTCAGGCTCTATATCGTGGAGTCTGCACTGGGCCCCAGGAGCTGAGGTGTCGACCCAGCCATTCTGCACTAGGAAATCTGGTCTGAAGTGCCGGGTGTGGAACCTCTGCATGCGGGACCCTAGGAGCACATGAAATTAGACAAAGCACAAAGGATAAAAAAGGTTAGACTTGACTTTATTGCCCAGATTCTATTTTTATCTCCCAGGGATTTTTAATGGGCTTTGCTGGGGACAAACCCCTCCTCTGCCTTTTGTCCCGTTCCTCATTCTTGGAGTGCTGAGGGTGCAGACCCTTCTTCTGTAACTGCTGAGTGCTGAGTTGGGAGCCCTCATACCCTGGGGCGAGGGTCAGAGCTTCTCCCCAGCAGCCTCCCGGTGACGTTGATTGTCCCCAGGACCCCTGCCTCCCTGCTCGTCCACCTGAGCACCAGCATTGGAAGTGTTATAGATTCTAATGACCTTTAAGGGTCCAGGAAAGAGATGTGCAGAGACGCTGTGGGGGCCGGTTTCACCCCGCCCCACATTTGTTCGGCCACCTTAGGCTGACCGTTTCTGCCAGCCTAGATGCTCTGACCAGTAGTCTGCGCTTTCTTCAATTAGGCCCCTGAATTAACGTACAAACAGCACCAGGTGTCAGAGCCCTGCCCGCTCAACTCCCAGACAGTCCAGGGTCAGTGGTGATAAGGACCATGATGGCTACTGAGTCAACAGCCTTTTGAAGTAAACAGGAGTCCAGCCGGTCTTATTGGCCACCATCATCACGGTGTCTGTAGGCTTTTCTATGGTGACAGTGTGGTATACTGTTCCCCCGCCAAGATTATTAGCTCCCCGCTGGGTGCAGTAAGTCCTGCAAGCAGTAGTCTACTCTTTTGGGACACACCCTTGTTGTTTTATGAGAGAAACTCCAGGTCAAGTGATGTTCACACGAGTCGTCATGGTGCCCTGTTGCCCCCGGTTATCTCTCTGGATGTTGGAGTTGGAGGGCCTCCTCACTCGAGGTCGGTGTGCCCACGGAGCGAACCCTGCAACTTCAGGGCATGGTTGGTGGTTAGGATCACCACGTGGGGTCCTTTTCCCTTAGGAGGGAGGTGGCCTTTTGGGCTGCTGATTTCCAGGTTTTTAGATACCTCCAGTATCTTGGCCAGATGTGGCAGTGGGCCAAGCTCCTTAGTGACCGTAGTTTATCCTACCTGGATGGCATTCTTGCATTGTTCCATTTCAAGTGGTCCCAGTTTTTGCACTAATTCTCCAATGGCGATTCACCTTTCACCGGGAATGTAAAGGTCAAAGGGTTTAGCTAAATTAGGGAGTTCCAGGGCAAGGGTCTGAATTGACTGCTCTTTCCATTCTTGAAAGGCCACTTCTGGATTCTATTCAAAAGGATCATCATCTTTTCCTTTCAGTGTTTCATATAGAGGCCCAGCTAGTAGACTGTAGTTAGGGATCCAGAAGCAGCAAACCCTGGCCTCCCCAGGAACCCCTAAGCTGTCTTCTAGTTTTAGAAAGGGGTAAGGCTGAAAATGGTTTCTTCCCTTTCCTGGGATGGGCTTCTCTGACCTTCTGTGAGAATGAAGCCCAGGCAGGTCACCGCAGTCTGTGATATTTGAGCTTTTTCTTGGACAACTTCTATCCTTTATTGGCTTGGTAGTTCAGAGGCCTCCTTAGTAGGGCTGGCGATCAGAATGTCGTCTGCATATTGAAGGAGGGTTTCCTTTTCCAGAGGTAGAACTTTTAGGTCTTTAGCTAAGCTTTCCCCAAAGACGGTGTGGGAATTTTTGCACCCTTGGGGCCAGACGGCCCGGAAGTATTGTTTTAGTTGTATGTTGAGTCCTGCCACTCACAAGCCAAAATTTCTTGTGACTCTGGGACTAATGGAATACAAAAGAAGGCATCATTGAAGACTAATACAGAATACCATGTCCTGGTGGTTGGTAGAATGACCAGCAGGGTGTAGGAATTAGGAGCAAATGGAGGTATATCCTCAGTGGCTTCACTGACTGTCCTGACATCCTTTACCAGGTCCCCAGCAGCCCATGGGGCTCTCGTGGTCAGACCAATCCCAGAATATGGAGCTCACCTGGGCAGGTACCCCACCCCCACCCCAGCCCACGGGGCTCTTGTGATCAGGCCCCTCCCAGGATACAGAGCTACCCTTGCAGGTACCGTGGCAGGGCTGGGCACACAGGAACCGTGCACATAGCCCTCATTGCAGAGCACCCCCAGCTCACCTGTCACTCAGAGCTGACACAGAGCACCTCAGAGCAGGACTTGAACTAACAAACAGCAGCTGCGACAGGTCTGTGACCCTGGGCATCACTCCGTGAGGCCTCCCTCCACCTGGTCTTCCAGAGACTTCCACTGCACCCGGGGCACCAGGCCTCTGTCTCCAACCACCACCCACCCCTCCTCTCCCTGACTCCTGGGTTCCTCTCATTAGGAGAGGGTTTTCTTGAAGTTGTCTCCCACTCATGGGCCAGATAAAATGATTAGAAAACAAGCCAAAGCTGCAGCCCCTTGTCTATCCTGACTCTCAGGAGCCCACACCTGTTCCTTGGACCTGGCCGGTTCAGCAAGTTCCATTTTCTGCAACTGTGAGTCCCTGAGGGGTGATGATTGGCTGACCTGGGCAGCCTTACCGTGCCGGCCAGCCCTCCCCAGGTGTGCCTGGGTTGAGATCAATATAAATACCACTCCAGGCAGCAAGAGCCCCTGCAGCCGTGCCTGACACCATTTTCTCTGCCCTGTCAGCAGTCTCGGGGCTGGGCTGGTGGGAGGGAGTGAGAGGCCACGGCTTTGTGGGTGGCCCAGTGTGAGTGGGGCTCTGCTGGACTTTCTGCAGCAGTTGCCAGGCTGCCACCTGCTAAAGAAGAGGATGTGTCACCCATACCTGCTGCTGGAATTTCTCCCTGGGCAGAAGTGAGGAAGGAAAAAAGCAGTGGGGGCAGGGACAGGACGGGTATCTCAGGCAGGGAAATGGAAATCTTCCAGAAGAGCACCCAGGGCCAGGACCATCCTGGCTGGCCTGCAGGCACCAAGTCGGCCGGCATGCTGTCACTCGTGTGGCTCTATGGCCCTTCCTCTAGGCTTTCAAGTCCTTGTATATATTCAGGTGTTTTACCTGGGACGGGTGGGAATAGTTCAGCAACAACTGGCCTGGGGCTCAGATCACGTTTACTCACAGATGCCTCGGCACGGTGCCCCAGCTTTGCAATGAGGACGCTTGTTGCGTGGGGGCTGCTGGCTGAATGGGAGATGATTCCCCACCACTGACCAACTTCAGAATTGTTTACAAATGGAGCAAGTGCCCTGATACGGTTTTCCTCTGTGTAACTGGTGGGTTCTGTGTTTTTTTCTCTTTTTCGTTTTTGGTTCAAGGTAGATTTTATTCCTCTTTTTTGTATTTACAGATATAAGCATGGAAATAATTTATTCATATAAATACATGTATGTGCAGGGAATAATTGTTTTTTCTGTTTTATTTTTTAAATTTTATTTCTTTTTAATTTTGAATTTTATTTTATATTTTTATACAGCAGGTTCTTATTGGTTATCTATTTTATACATATAAATGTATACATGCCAATCCCAGTCTCTCAACTCCTCCCACAACCACCCCCCCAACAGCTTTCCCCCCTTGATGTCCATACGTTTGTTGTCTACATCTGTTGCTCTATTTATGCCTTGCAAAATGGTTAATCTGTACAGTTTTTCTAGGTTCCACATATATGCATGAATATACAAGATTTGTTTTTCTCTTTCTGACTTACTTCACTCTGTATGACAGTCTCTAGATCCATCGACGTCTCTACAAATGACCCAATTTCATTCCTTTTCATGGCTTAGTAATATTCCATTTTATATATGTACCACAGCTTTATGCATTCCTCTGTCTGTGGGCATTTAGGTTGCTTCCATTACCTCGATATTGTAAATAGTGATGCAATGAACATTGCGGTGAATGACTCTTTTTGATTTATGGTTTTGTCTGGGTATATGTCCATTACTGGGATTGCTGTATCATATGGTAATTCAATTGTTAGGTTCTTAAGAAATTCTATATTGTTCTCCATAATGACTGTATCAATTTATATTCCCAACAATAGTGGAAGAGGGTTCCTTTTCTCCACACCCTTTCCAGCATTTTTTGTTTGTAGATTTTCTATGATGCCTATTCTACCAGGTGTGAGGTGATACCTCATTGTTGAATCCATTTCGTTGAGCAAGGGGTAGGTCTTGTCTATTACATATTTGGCTTATGGAACGGTATCTGTGCTAATTTCAAACTCTGCTTTTATGCATCACCCCAACTCACCTTCCCCTTAAGCAAGCATAAGTTGGTTTTCTAAATTTGAGACCCTGTTCTGTTTTGTAATTCAGTTCATGTGTAGCCAAGTTCACATTCCGTGTATTAGTGATACCTTATGATGTTTCTTTTTCTGTGTGACTTATTTCACTTAGAATCATCGTGCCTCAATCCACTCATTATGCTGGTACGGGCCTGATGACATAGATTTCATTGCTGAGTGGTATTCTGTTGTACATAAGTACCGCAACTTCTTTATCCATTATTTGCTCTCTGGGATATTTAACTTGTGCCGCAGAAGAGATTCCTGTAAAAAGAGCCGTCCCAAATTATCGGGTGGCTGTGTCTTTTTGATTTTAATTTCCCTAAGCTATAGGACCATAAGTGGAAGTGCCCTAGGCTCTGTTGCTTTGTTTTTTAGATGTTTCAGGAAACACCATACACTTCTACAGAGCGGCTGTTGGAATTTACATTCCACCCATCAGCATAACAAGGCTCCCAGTTCTCCATGGCCTGTTCTGCCTTTCTGGATTTTACACTTTTTTCAGATGGCCCTTTTGACCGGGGGGAAGTGAGACTTCATTGTAGTGCAGATTTCCTTTGCAAGCTTGCTTGGTTGGCCAAAAAGGGCGTATGAGTTTTTTCCTGAATATATTCAGGAAAAAACACATACGCCCTTTTTGGCCAAGTGCATCATTGTCGACGTTCTGCCTCTTTTCCTGTGTTTTAAATGCAATCCAATTCCGATTCCTCCTGAAATCGGTTTCCTGCAATTCTGCCCCGCTTTCAAGTCCTCTTGGCAGCCCTACTTCAGTATATTTTCGGACAATAGCTGTCATTTATAACTCTGCAGGTTTGTGAATTACAGTGCCCCTGAGCTCCTTTCTTCAACTCGCTTTCTTGTGAGCTGGCCACAACACCGCAGGATTGCTTCAGGCCCTAATCTGGTTCTGGCACGGCACGCTGAGCCTTTGGTTAGTTCCTCTTCCCTGTGGGAAATGAGAGTTAAATTTGCCCGTCCAGACACCTCCAGCTAGTCTCTCATTGGTTCTCGCTATTCCTGTTCATCTTCCGCAGAAATTGCAAACTGGGCCAAACAGGAGGTTAAAGGGACTGACTCTCCAAGTCGGGAGAGTGTTAGTAAAGCGTCTGGAATGTTGCACTCGAGTACCAGGGAACGAAAAGTGAGACATATTTGAACACGTTTCTCGATCACACGGTGGATCATACTCTGGGTTCCACATGCATGTTTTAGCTGAAGGAAGAATCCCTTAAACCTGGAGAGTTGAGACCCGTGTAATGGGTACCATGCAATATGACTTCAAAGGGTCTGCATTTGCTCACCGAACCTCACCAATCTTATGAGCCCCAAGTGTCCAGCCTTATGTGTCACCCAGCTCTGGGTGTAGATATGGTAAATGCAGGTTGCATCAGAAGCCTTGAATGAATTACTTAAGTATTGCTCTCTATTTCACTGTCATTGTGTTTTGCTTAAGAAATTTATTTTTAATATGGGATTTAGCTGATTTTCACTGCTTTAATGCCGCTGTACACACTCTTCATTCTCTTACAGAGATATATAAATCCATTGCTTTTATGATTCTTACTAGGCAGGTATATTCCTAGGCGTTGAATATGGGGTGTTGAGTCCATTTCGTTGAGCAAGGAGTAGCTCTTGTCTATTCCATATTTGGCTTAAGGAACTTTATCTGTGCTCATTTCAATCTCTGGTTTTATGCAGCACCCCAACTCACCTTTCCCCTTAAGCAAGCATAAGTTGGTTTTCTAAATTTGAGACTCTGTTCTGTTTTGGAATTCAGTTCCTGTGTAGCCAAGTTTACATTCCGTGTATTAGTGATATCTTATGATGTTTCTTTTTCTGTGTGACTTATTTCAGTTAGAATCATCGTACCTGAATCCACTCATTATGCTGCTACGGGCCTGATGACATAGATTTCATTGCTGAGTGATACTGCATTGTACGTAAGTACCACATCTTCTTTATCCATTTTTCACTTTCTGCGATGTTGAACTTGTAGTGTAAACGAGGTTCTTGTAAACAGAGGCGTCCCAAACTTTGGGGTGGCTGTGTCTTTTTGATTTTAATTTCCCTAAGCTATAGGACCATAAGTGGAAGTGCCCTAGGCTCTGTTGCTTTGTTTTTTAGATGTTTCAGGAAACACCATACACTTCTCCCGAGTGTCTGTTAGCAATTTACATACCGCCCATCAGCATAACAAGGCTCCCAGTTCTCCATGGCCTGTCGTGGCTTTCTGGATTTTACACTTTTTTCAAATGGCCCTTTTGACCGGGGGGAAGTGAGACTTCATTGTAGTGCAGATTTCCTTTGCAGGCTTGCTTGGTTGGCCAAAAAGGGCGTATGCGTTTTTTCCTGAATATATTCAGGGAAAAACGCATACGCCCTTTTTGGCCAAGTGCATCATTGTGGACGTTCTGCCTCTTTTCCTATGCTTTCAATGCAATTCCAGTCTACCTCCTGAAATCGGTTTCCTGCAATTCTGCCCCGCTTTCAAGTCTTCTTGGCAGCCTTACTTCAGTATATTTTTGGACGATAGCTGTCATTTATAACTCTGCAGGTTTGTGAATTACAGTGCCCCTGAGCTCCTTTCTTCAACTCACTTTCTTTTGAGCTGGCCGCAACACCTCATGATGGCTTCAGGCCCTAATCTGGTTCCGGCACGGCACGCTGAGCCTTTGGTTATTTCCTCTTCCTGGTGGGAAATGAGAGTTAAATTTGTCCGTCCAGACACCTCCAGCTAGTCTCTCATTGGTTCTCCCTATTCCTGTTCATCTTCCGCAGAAATTGCAAACTGGGCCAAACAGGAGGTTAAAGGCGCTGACTCTCCAAGTCGGGAGAGTGTTAGTAAAGTGTCTGGAATGATGCACCCGAGTACCAGGGGAGGAAAACTGAGACATATTTGAACACGTCTCCCGATCACATGGTTGATCATACTCTGGGTTCCACATGCATGTTTTAGCTGAAGGAAGAATACCTTAAACCTGGAGAGTTGAGACCCGTGGAATGGGTACCATGCAATATGACTTCAAAGGGTCTTCATTTGCTCACCGAACCTCTCCAATCCTATCACTGCTGCATTTATGTCCCTGTACACATGCTTGATTCTCTTTCGGAGACATAGCAATCCATAGGTTTTAAGATACTTACTAGTCAGGTACATTCTTAGGCGTTTAATATGGGGTGTTGAGTCCATTTCGTTGAGCAAGGAGTAGCTCTTGTCTATTCCATATTTGGCTTAAGGAACTTTATCTGTGCTCATTTCAATCTCTGGTTTTATGCAGCACCCCAACTCACCTTTCCTCTTAAGCAAGCATAAGTTGGTTTTCTAAATTTGAGACCCTGTTTTGTTCTGTAATTCAGTTCCTGTGTAGCCAAGTTTACATTCCGTGTATTAGTGATATCTTATGATGTTTCTTTTTCTGTGTGACTTATTTCAGTTAGAATCATCGTACCTGAATCCACTCATTATGCTGCTACGGGCCTGATGACATAGATTTCATTGCTGAGTGATACTGCATTGTACGTAAGTACCACAAGTTCTTTATCCATTTTTCACTTTCTGTGATATTGAACTTGTACGGTAAACGAGGTTCTTGTAAACAGAGGCGTCCCAAACTTTGGGGTGGCTGTGTCTTTTTGATTTTAATTTCCCTAAGCTATAGGACCATAAGTGGAAGTGCCCTAGGCTCTGTTGCTTTGTTTCTTAGATGTTTCAGGAAACACCATACACTTCTCCTGAGTGTCTGTTGGCAATTTACATCCCGCCCATCAGCATAACAAGGCTCCCAGTTCTCCATGGCCTGTCCTGCCTTTCTGGATTTTACACTTTTTTCAGATGGCCCTTTTGACCGGGGGGAAGTGAGACTTCATTGTAGTGCAGATTTCCTTTGCAAGTTTGCTTGGTTGGCCAAAAAGGGCATATGCGATTTTTCCTGAATATATTCAGGAAAAAACGCATACGCCCTTTTTGGTCAAGTGCATCATTGTGGACGTTCTGCCTCTTTTCCTATGCTTTCAATGCAATTCCAGTCTACCTCCTGAAATCGGTTTCCTGCAATTCTGCCCCGCTTTCAAGTCCTCTTGGCAGCCTTACTTCAGTCTATTTTTGGACAATAGCTGTCATTTATAACTCTGCAGGTTTGTGAATTATAGTGCCCCTGAGCTCCTTTCTTCAACTCGCTTTCTTGTGAGCTGGCCGCAACACCGCAGGATGGCTTCAGGCCCTAATCCGGTTCCGGCACGGCATGCTGAGCCTTTGGTTAATTCCTCTTCCTGGTGGGAAATGAGAGTTAAATTTGCCCGTCCAGACACCTCCAGCTAGTCTCTCATTGGTTCTCGCTATTCCTGTTTATCTTCCGCAGAAATTGCAAACTGGGCCAAACAGGAGGTTAAAGAGACTGACTCTCCAAGTCGGGAGAGTGTTAGTAAAGCATCTGGAATGTTGCACCCGAGTACCAGGGTACGAAAACTGAGACATATTTGAACACGTCTCCCGATCACATGGTTGATCATACTCTAGGTTCCACATGCATGTTTTAGCTGAATGAAGAATACCTTAAACCTGGGTAGTTGAAACCCGTGGAATGGGTACCATGCAATAGGAGTTCAAAGGGTCTTCATTTGCTCACCGAACCTCTCCAATCCTATCACTGCTGCGTTTATGCCCCTGTACACATGCTTGATTCTCTTTTGGAGACATAGCAATCCATAGGTTTTAAGATACTTACTAGTCAGGTACATTCTTAGGCGTTTAATATGCGGTGTTGAGTCCATTTTGTTGAGCAAGGAGTAGCTCTTGTCTATTCCATATTTGGCTTAAGGAACTTTATCTGTGCTCATTTCAATCTCTGGTTTTATGCAGCACCCCAACTCACCTTTCCCCTTAAGCAAGCATAAGTTGGTTTTCTAAATTTGCGACCCTGTTCTTTTCTGTAATTCAGTTCCTGTGTAGCCAAGTTTACATTCCGTGTATTAGTGATATCTTATGATGTTTCTTTTTCTGTGTGACTTATTTCAGTTAGAATCATCATACCTGAAACCACTCATTGTGCTGCTACGGGCCTGATGACATAGATTTCATTGCTGAGTGATATTGCTTTGTAAGTAAATACCACAAGTTCTTTATCCATTTTTCACTTTCTGTGATATTGAACTTGTACGGTAAATGAGGTTCTTGTAAACAGAGGCGTCCCAAACTTTGGGGTGGCTGTGTCTTTTTGATTTTAATTTCCCTAAGCTATAGGACCATAAGTGGAAGTGCCCTAGGCTCTGTTGCTTTGTTTTTTAGATGTTTCAGGAAACACCATACACTTCTCCCTATTGTCTGTTGGAAATTTACATCCCGCCCATCAGCATAACAAGGCTCCCAGTTCTCCATGTCCTGTGCTGCCTTTCTGGATTTTACACTTTTTTCAGATGGCCCTTTTGACCGGGGGGAAGTGAGACTAAATTGTAGTGCAGATTTCCTTTGCAAGCTTGCTTGGTTGGCCAAAAAGGGCGTATGCGTTTTTTCCTGAATATATTCAGGAAAAAACGCATACGCCCTTTTTGGCCAAGTGCATCATTGTGGACGTTCTGCCTCTTTTCCTATGCTTTCAATGCAATTCCAGTCTACCTCCTGAAATCGGTTTCCTGCAATTCTGCCCCGCTTTCAAGTCCTCTTGGCAGCCTTACTTCAGTATATTTTTGGACGATAGCTGTCATTTATAACTCTGCAGGTTTGTGAATTACAGTGCCCCTGAGCTCCTTTCTTCAACTCGAATTCTTGTGACCTGGCCGCAACACCGCAGGATGGCTTCAGGCCCTAATCTGGTTCCGGCACGGCACGCTGAGCCTTTGGTTATTTCCTCTTCCAGATGGGAAATGAGAGTTAAATTTGCCCGTCCAGACACCTCCAGCTAGTCTCTCATTGGTTCTCCCTATTCCTGTTCATCTTCCGCAGAAATTGCAAACTGGGCCAAACAGGAGGTTAAAGGCGCTGACTCTCCAAGTGGGGAGAGTGTTAGTAAAGCGTCTGGAATGTTGCACCCGAGTACCAGGGGAGGAAAACTGAGACATATTTGAACACGTCTCCCGTTCACATGGTTGATCATACTCTGGGTTCCACATGCATGTTTTAGCTGAAGGAAAAATACCTTAAACCTGGAGAGTTGAAACCCGTGGAATGGGTACCATGCAATATGACTTCAAAGGGTCTTCATTTGCTCACCGAACCTCTCCAATCCTATCACTGCTGCATTTATTCCCCTGTACACATGCTTGATTCTCTTTTGGAGACATAGCAATCCATAGGTTTTAAGATACTTACTAGTCAGGTACATTCTTAGGCGTTTAATATGGGGTGTTGAGTCCATTTCGTTGAGCAAGGAGTAGCTCTTGTCTATTCCATATTTGGCTTAAGGAACTTTATCTGTGCTCATTTCAATCTCTGGTTTTATGCAGCACCCCAACTCACCTTTCCCCTTAAGCAAACATAAGTTGGTTTTCTAAATTTGAGACCCTGTTCTGTTTTGGAATTCAGTTCCTGTGTAGCCAAGTTTACATTCCATGTATTAGTGATATCTTATGATGTTTCTTTTTCTGTGTGACTTATTTCAGTTAGAATCATCGTACCTGAATCCACTCATTATGCTGCTACGGGCCTGATGACATAGATTTCATTGCTGAGTGATAGTGCATTGTATGTAAGTACCACAAGTTCTTTATCCATTTTCCACTTTCTGCGATATTGAACTTGTACTGTAAATGAGGTTCTTGTAAACAGAGGCGTCCCAAACTTTGGGGTGGCTGTGTCTTTTTGATTTTAATTTCCCTAAGCTATAGGACCATAAGTGGAAGTGCCCTAGGCTCTGTTGCTTTGTTTTTTAGATGTTTCAGGAAACACCATACACTTCTCCCGAGTGTCTGTTGGCAATTTACATCCCGCCCATCAGCATAACAAGGCTCCCAGTTCTCCATGGCCTGTCCTGCATTTCTGGATTTTACACTTTTTTCAGATGGCCCTTTTGACCGGGGGGAAGTGAGACTTCATTGTAGTGCAGATTTCCTTTGCAAGCTTGCTTGGTTGGCCAAAAAGGGCGTATGCGTTTTTTCCTGAATATATTCAGGGAAAAACGCATACGCCCTTTTTGGCCAAGTGCATCATTGTGGACGTTCTGCCTCTTTTCCTATGGTTTCAATGCAATTCCAGTCTACCTCCTGAAATCGGTTTCCTGCAATTCTGCCCCGCTTTCAAGTCCTCTTGGCAGCCTTACTTCAGTATATGTTTGGACGATAGCTGTCACTTATAACTCTGCAGGTTTGTGAATTTCAGTGCCCCTGAGCTCCTTTCTTCAACTCGCTTTCTTGTGACCTGGCCGCAACACCGCAGGATGGCTTCAGGCCCTAATCTGGTTCCGGCACGGCACGCTGAGCCTTTGGTTAATTCCTCTTCCTGGTGGGAAATGAGAGTTAAATTTGCCCGTCCAGACACCTCCAGCTAGTCTCTCATTGGTTCTCCCTATTCCCGTTCATCTTCCGCAGAAATTGCAAACTGGGCCAAACAGGAGGTTAAAGGGACTGACTCTCCAAGTCGCGAGAGTGTTAGTAAAGCATCTGGAATGTTGCACCCGAGTACCAGGGTACGAAAACTGAAACATATTTGAACACGTCTCCCGTTCACACAGTTGATCATACTCTGGGTTACACATGCATGTTTTAGCTGAAGCAAGAATACCTTAAAACTGGGTAGTTGAAACCCGTGGAATGGGTACCATGCAATATGACTTCAAAGGGTCTTCATTTGCTCACCGAAACTCTCCAATCCTATCACTGCTGCGTTTATGCCCCTGTACACACGCTTGATTCTGTTTCGGAGACATAGCAATCCATAGGTTTTACGATACTTACTAGTCAGGTACATTCTTAGGCGTTTAATATGGGGTGTTGAGTCCTTTTCGTTGAGCAAGAAGTAGCTCTTGTCTATTCCATATTTGGCTTAAGGAACTTTATCTGTGCTCATTTCAATCTCTGGTTTTATGCAGCACCCCAACTCAGCTTTCCCCTTAAGCAAGCATAAGTTGGTTTTCTAAATTTGAGACCCTGTTCTGTTCTGTAATGCAGTTCCTGTGTAGCCAAGTTTACATTCCATGTATTACTGATATCTTATGATGTTTCTTTTCCTGTGTGACTTATTTCAGTTAGAATCATCGTACCTGAATCCACTCATTGTGCTGCTAAGGGCCTGATGACATAGATTTCATTGCTGAGTGATATTGCTTTGTAAGTAAATACCACAGCTTCTTTATCCATTTTTCACTTTCTGCGATGTTGAACTTGTACTGTAAATGAGGTTTTTGTAAACAGAGGCGTCCCAAACTTTGGGGTGGCTGTGTCTGTTTGATTTTAATTTCCCTAAGCTATAGGAACATAAGTGGAAGTGCCCTAGGCTCAGTTGCTTTGTTTTTTAGATGTTTCAGGAAACACCATACACTTCTCCAGTGTCTGTTGGCAATTTACATCCCGCCCATCAGCATAACAAGGCTCCCAGTTCTCCATGGCCTGTCCTGCCTTTCTGGATTTTACACTTTTTTCAGATGGCCCTTTTGACCGGGGGGAAGTGAGACTTCATTGTAGTGCAGATTTCCTTTGCAAGCTTGCTTGGTTGGCCAAAAAGTGCGTATGCGTTTTTTCCTGAATATATTCAGGAAAAAAGGCATACGCCCTTTTTGGCCAAGTGCATCATTGTGGACGTTCTGCCTCTTTTCCTATGCTTTCAATGCAATTCCAGTCTACCTCCTGAAATCGGATTCCTGCAATTCTGCCCCGCTTTCAAATCCTCTTTGCAGCCTTACTTCAGTATATTTTTGGACGATAGCTGTCATTTATAACTCTACAGGTTTGTGAATTACAGTGCCCCTAAGCTCCTTTCTTCAACTCGCTTTCTTTTGAGCTCGCCGCAACACCGCAGGATGGCTTCAGGCCCTAATCTGCTTCCGGCACGGCACGCTAAGCCTTTGGTTAATTCCTCTTCCTGGTGGGAAATGAGAGTTAAATTTGCCCGTCCAGACACCTCCAGCTAGTCTCTCATTGGTTCTCCCTATTCCTGTTCATCTTCCGCAGAAATTGCAAACTGGGCCAAACAGGAGGTTAAAGGGACTGACTCTCCAAGTGGGGAGAGTGTTAGTAAAGCGTCTGGAATGTTGCACCCGAGTACCAGGGAACGAAAACTGAGACATATTTGAACACGTCTCCTGATCACATGGTTGATCATACTCTAGGTTCCACATGCATATTTTAGCTGAAGGAAGAATACCTTAAAACTGGATAGTTGAAACCCGTGGAATGGGTACCATGCAATATGACTTCAAAGGGTCTTCATTTGCTCACCGAACCTCTCCAATCCTATCACTGCTGCGTTTATGCCCCTGTACACACACTTGATTCTGTTTCGGAGACATAGCAATCCATAGGTTTTAAGATACTTACTAGTCAGGTACATTCTTAGGCGTTTAATATGGGGTGTTGAGTCCATTTCGTTGAGCAAGGAGTAGCTCTTGTCTATTCCATATTTGGCTTAAGGAACTTTATCTGTGCTCATTTCAATCTCTGGTTTTATGCAGCACCCCAACTCACCTTTCCCCTTAAGCAAGCATAATTTGGTTTTCTAAATTTGAGACCCTGTTCTGTTTTGGAATTCAGTTCCTGTGTAGCCAAGTTTACATTCCATGTATTAGTGATATCTTATGATGTTTCTTTTTCTGTGTGACTTATTTCAGTTAGAATCATCGTACCTGAATCCACTCATTATGCTGCTACAGGCCTGATGACATAGATTTCATTGCTGAGTGATAGTGCATTGTACGTAAGTACCACAAGTTCTTTATCCATTTTCCACTTTCTGCGATATTGAACTTGTACGGTAAACGAGGTTCTTGTAAACAGAGGCGTCCCAAACTTTGGGGTGGCTGTATCTTTTTGATTTTAATTTCCCTAAGCTATAGGACCATAAGTGGAAGTGCCCTAGGCTCTGTTGCTTTGTTTTTTAGATGTTTCAGGAAACACCATACACTTCTCCCGAGTGTCTGTTGGCAACTTACATCCTGCCCATCAGCATAACAAGGCTCCCAGTTCTCCATGGCCTGTCCTGCCTTTCTGGATTTTACACTTTTTTCAGATGGCCCTTTTGACCGGGGGGAAGTGAGACTTCATTGTAGTGCAGATTGCCTTTGCAAGCTTGCTTGGTTGGCCAAAAAGTGCGTATGCATTTTTTCCTGAATGTATTCAGGAAAAAACGAAAATGCCCTTTTTGGCCAAGTGCATCATTGTGGACGTTCTTCCTCTTTTCCTATGCTTTCAATGCAATTCCAGTCTACCTCCTGAAATCGGTTTCCTGCAATTCTGCCCCGCTTTCAAGTCCTCTTGGCAGCCTTATTTCAGGATATTTTTGGACAATAGCTGTCATTTATAACTCTGCAGGTTTGTGAATTACAGTGCCCCTAAGCTCCTTTCTTCAACTCGCTTTCTTTTGAGCTGGCCGCACACCGCAGGATGGCTTCAGGCCCTAATCTGCTTCCAGCACGGCACGCTGAGCCTTTGGTTAATTCCTCTTCCTGGTGGGAAATGAGAGTTAAATTTGCCCGTCCAGACACCTCCAGCTAGTCTCTCATTGGTTCTCGCTATTCCTGTTCATCTTCCGCAGAAATTGCAAACTGGGCCAAACAGGAGGTTAAAGGGACTGACTCTCCAAGTGGGGAGAGTGTTAGTAAAGCGTCTGGAATGTTGCACCCGAGTACCAGGGGACGAAAACTGAGACATATTTGAACACGTCTCCCGATCACATGGTTGATCATACTCTAGGTTCCACATGCATGTTTTAGCTGAAGGAAGAATACCTTAAACCTGGGTAGTTGAATCCCGTGTAATGCGTACCATGCAATATGACTTCAAAGGGTCTTCATTTGCTCACCGAACCTCTCCAATCCTATCACTGCTGCGTTTATGCCCCTGTACACATGCTTGATTCTCTTTCGGAGACATAGCAATCCATAGGTTTTAAGATACTTACTAGTCAAGTACATTCTTAGGCGTTTAATATGGGGTGTTGAGTCCTTTTTGTTGAGCAAGGAGTAGCTCTTGTCTATTCCATATTTGGCTTAAGGAACTTTATCTGTGCTCATTTCAATCTCTGGTTTTATGCAGCACCCCAACTCACCTTTCCCCTTAAGCAAGCATAAGTTGGTTTTCTAAATTTGAGACCCTGTTCTGTTTTGGAATTCAGTTCCTGTGTAGCCAAGTTTACATTCCGTGTATTACTGATATCTTATGATGTTTCTTTTTCTGTGTGACTTATTTCAGTTAGAATCATCATACCTGAATCCACTCATTGTGCTGCTAAGGGCCTGATGACATAGATTTCATTGCTGAGTGATATTGCTTTGTAAGTAAATTCCACAACTTCTTTATCCATTTTTCAATTTCTGCGATGTTGAACTTGTACGGTAAATGAGGTTCTTGTAAACAGAGCCGTTCCAAACTTTGGGGTGGCTGTGTCTTTTTGATTTTAATTTCCCTAAGCTATAGGACCATAAGTGGAAGTGCCCTAGGCTCTGTTGCTTTGTTTTTTAGATGTTTCAGGAAACACCATACACTTCTCCCGAGTGTCTGTTGGCAATTTACATCCCGCCCAGCAGCATAACAAGGCTCCCAGTTCTCCATGGCCTGTCCTGCCTTTCTGGATTTTACACTTTTTTCAGTTGGCCCTTTTGACCGGGGGGAATTGAGACTTCATTGTAGTGCATATTTCCTTTGCAAGTTTGCTTGGTTGGCCAAAAAGGGCGTATGCGTTTTTTCCTGAATATATTCAGGAAAAAACGCATACGCCCTTTTTGGCCAAGTGCATCATTGTGGACGTTCTGCCTCTTTTCCTATGCTTTCAATGCAATTCCAGTCTACCTCCTGAAATCGGTTTCCTACAATTCTGCCCCGATTTCAAGTCCTCTTGGCAGCCTTACTTCAGTATATTTTTGGACGATAGCTGTCATTTATAACTCTGCAGGTTTGTGAATTACAGTGCCCCTGAGCTCCTTTCTTCAACTCGCTTTCTTTTGAGCTGGCCGCAACACCGCTGGATGGCTTCAGGCCCTAATTTGTTTCCGGGACGGCACGCTGAGCCTTTGGTTATTTCCTCTTCCTGGTGGGAAATGAGAGTTAAATTTGCCCGTCCAGACACCTCCAGCTAGTCTCTCATTGGTTCTCGCTATTCCTGTTCATCTTCCGCAGAAATTGCAAACTGGGCCAAACAGGAGGTTAAAGGCGCTGACTCTCCACGTGGGGAGAGTGTTAGTAAAGCGTCTGGAATGTTGCACCCGAGTACCAGGGGAGGAAAACTGAGACATATTTGAACACGTCTCCCGTTCACACGGTTGATCATACTCTGGGTTCCACATGCATGTTTTAGCTGAAGGAAGAATACCTTAAACATAGAGAGTTGAGACCCGTGGAATGGGTACCATGCAATATGACTTCAAAGGGTCTTCATTTGCTCACCGAACCTCTCCAATCCTATCACTGCTGCATTTATGCCCCTGTACACACGCTTGATTCTCTTTTGGAGACATAGCAACCCATACGTTTTAAGATACTTACTAGTCAGGTACATTCTTAGGCGTTTAATATGGGGTGTTGAGTCCATTTCGTTGAGCAAGGAGTAGCTCTTGTCTATTCCATATTTGGCTTAAGGAACTTTATCTGTGCTCATTTCAATCTCTGCTTTTATGCAGCACCCCAACTCAACTTTCCCCTTAAGCAAGCATAAGTTGGTTTTCTCAATTTGAGACCCTGTTCTGTTCTGCAATTCAGTTCTTGTGTAGCCAAGTTTACATTCAGTGTGTTAGTGATATCTTATGATGTTTCTTTTTCTGTGTGACTTATTTCAGTTAGAATCATCGTATCTAACTCTACTCATTATGCTGCTACAGGCCTGATGTCATAGATTTCATTGCTGAGTGATACTGCATTGTACGTGAGTTCCACAACTTATTTATCCATTTTTCACTTTCTGTGATATTGAACTTGTACGGTAAACGAGGTTGTGGTAAACAGAGCCGTCCCAAACTTTGGGGTGGCTGTGTCTTTTTGATTTTAATTTCCCTAAGCTATAGGACCATAAGTGGAAGTGCCCTAGGCTCTGTTGCTTTGTTTTTTAGATGTTTCAGGAAACACCATACACTTCTCCTGAGTGGCTGTTGGCAATTTACATCCCGCCCATCAGCATAACAAGGTTCCCAGTTCTCCATGGCCTGTCCTGCCTTTCTGGATTTTACACTTTTTTCAGATGGCCCTTTTGACCGGGGGGAAGTGAGACTTCATTGTAGTGCAGATTTCCTTTGCAAGCTTGCTTGGTTGGCCAAAAAGGGCGTATGCGTTTTTTCCTGAATATATTCAGGAAAAAACGCATACGCGCTTTTTGGCCAAGTGCATTCTTTTGGACATTCTGCCTCTTTTCCTATGCTTTCAATGCAATTCCAGTCTACATCCTGAAATCGGTTTCCTGCAATTCTGCCGCGCTTTCAACTCCTTTTGGCAGCCTTACTTCAGTATATTTTTGGACGATAGCTGTCATTTATAACTCTGCAGGTTTGTGAATTACAGTGCCCCTGAGCTCCTTTCTTCAACTCGCTTTCTTGTGACCTGGCCGCAACACCGCAGGATGGCTTCAGGCCCTAATCTTGTTCCGGCACGGCACGCTGAGCCTTTGGTTAATTCCTCTTCCTGGTGGGAAATGAGAGTTAAATTTGCCCATCCAGACACCTCCAGCTAGTCTCTCAATGGTTCTCGCTATTCCTGTTCATCTTCCGCAGAAATTGCAAACTGGGCCAAACAGGAGGTTAAAGGGACTGACTCTCCATGTCGGGAGAGTGTTAGTAAAGCGTCTGGAATGTTGCACCCGAGTACCAGGGTACGAAAACTGAGACATATTTGAACACCTCTCCCGATCACATGGTTTATCATACTCTAGGTTCCACATGCATGTTTTAGCTGAAGGAAGAATACCTTAAACCTGGGTAGTTGAAACCCGTGGAATGGGTACCATGCAATATGACTTCAAAGGGTCTTCATTTGCTCACCGAACCTCTCCAATCCTATCACTGCTGCGTTTATGCCCCTGTACACACGCTTGATTCTCTTTCAGACATCGCCATCCATACATTTTAAGATTCTTACTAGTCACGTATATTCTTAGGCGTTTAATATGGGGTGTTGAGTCCATTTCGTTGAGCAAGGAGTAGCTCTTGTCTATTACATATTTGGCTTAAGGAACTTTATCTGTGCTCATTGCAATCTCTGGTTTTATGCAGCACCCCAACTCACCTTTCCCCTTAAGCAAGCATAAGTTGGTTTTCTAAATTTGAGACCCTGTTCTGTTCTGTAATTCAGTTCCTGAGTAGCCAAGTTTACATTCCGTGTATTACTGATATCTTATGATGTTTCTTTTTCTGTGTGACTTATTTCAGTTAGAATCATCATACCTGAATCCACTCATTGTGCTGCTAAGGGCCTGATGACATAGATTTCATTGCTGAGTGATATTGCATTGTACGTAAGTACCACAACTTCTTTATCCGTTTTTCACTTTCTGCGATATTGAACTTGTACGGTAAACGAGGTTCTTGTAAACAGAGCCGTTCCAAACTTTGGGGTGGCTGTGTCTTTTTAATTTTTATTTCCCTAATCTATAGGACCATAAGAAGAAGTGCCCTAGGCTCTGTTGCTTTGTTTTTTAGATGTTTCAGGAAACACCATACACTTCTCCAGAGTGGCTGTTGGCAATTTACATCCCGCCCATCAGCATAAGAAGGCTCCCAGTTCTCCATGCCCTGTCGTGCCTTTATGGATTTTACACTTTTTTCAGATGGCCCTTTTGACCAGGTGGAAGTGAGACTTTATTGTAGTGCAGATTTCCTTTGCAAGCTTGCTTGGTTGGCCAAAAAGTGTGTATGCCTTTTTTCCTGAATATATTCAGGAAAAAACACATACGCCCTTTTTGGCCAAGTGCATCATTGTCGAGGTTCTGACTCTCTTCATATGTTTTCAGTGCAATTCCAGTCTACCTCCTGAAATCGGTTTCCTGCAATTCTGCCTTGCTTTCAATGTCTCTTCATAGCCTTACCTCAATATATTTTTTGAAAATAGTTGGCCTTTATAACTCTGCAGGATTTTGAATTGCAGTGGCCCTTAGCCCCACTTTTCAGCTCTTATTTTTGTGGTCTTGCCCCATAACCACAGGATTCCTTGAAGCCCTATTTTTCTTCTGGGGCACCTTGCTGTGCCTTTGGTTAATTCTTCTTACTGATGTGACATTAGAGTGACATGTGCCCATTGAAACCGCTACAGCTAGTTTCTCACTGGTTCCCCCTATTCCCATTCATCCTCTGCACTAACTGCAGACTGTGCGATACCAGAACTTAAAGGCATTGACTCCATGTGGGGATGTTGTTAGTAAAGCGGCTGGAATGTCGATCCGGAGCCCCAGGAGAGGAAAAATGAGGTGCGTTTTAGAAACCTTTCCCGATCATATGGTATACCAGTCGCTGGGTTTCCCAAGCATGGTTTAGCTGTAGGAAGATTCCCTTCAACCTGGAGTGTTGGGACCCTTGGAATGAGTAGCATGAAGTATTGCATTAAACTTTCAGCAGTTGCTCACCAAAGCTCACCAATCCTCTCAGCCCCAAGTGTCCAGCCTTATGTCTTATCCAGCTGTGGGTTTATATGTGGTCAATCCAGGTTACATCACAGCCCCTGAGCGAATTTTGTAAGAATTTTTCTCTTTCATTGTTTCAGCGTTTTCTTTTTAAAATTTATTTCTATAATGGGGTTTAGCTCATTTTCACTGCTGTGTTTGTGCCGCTCTGCACACACTTGATTCCCTTATGGAGATATATCAATACATGGGTTTTAAGATTCTTATTACTCAGATATATTTCTCTGCGGTGTATAGGGTGTGTTGAGGCCAGTTCATTGAGCAAGGTGTAGATCTTGTCTAATACCTATTTGGTTTATTGAACGGTATCTGTGCTAATTTCAAACTCTGGTTTTATGCATCACCCCACCTCTCCTTTCCCCTTAAGCTGACATAAGTGTGTTTTCTAAATGTGAGACACTGTTCTGTTCTGTAATTCATTTCTTGTGCAGCCATATTTACCCTCCCTCTATAAGTGATATCTTATGATATGTTTCTTTTTCTGTTTGACTTATTTCAAGTAGTATTATCGGACCTAAATCCACTCTTTATCCTTCTACTAGCCTTATTACATTGATTTCATGGTGAAGAGATATTCCATTGTACATAAGTACCACATCTTCTTTATCCATTGTTCTCTTTCCTGGGATATTTAAGGTGTACTGAAGTTGAGGTTCTTGTAAACAGAGTAGCCCTAAACTGTGGTGTGCTTGTGTCTTGTTGATTTTTAGACTTCCCTAGATATACTCCCATGATTGGAAGTGTCCTATGCTCTGTAGCTCTGTTTTTTAGATGATTTAGGAACCACCATACACTTCTCCAGAGTGGCTCTCGGCAGTTCACACACTGCCCATCAGCGTATAAAGGCTCCCTGTTCTCCATGGCCTGTCCTGCATTTCTGGTTTTTACATTTTTTAGGATGGCCCTTTTGACCGGTGGGAAGTGAGACTTCTTTGTTGTGCACATTTGCATTGCTTGCTTGCTTCGTTGCCCATAAAGTGCGTATGCGTTTTTTCCTGGATATAATCAGGAAAAAACGCATACGCCCTTTTGGGCCAACTGCATCATTGTCGAAATTCTGCCGCTTTTCATGTGCGTTAAAGACGAGTCCAATCTATCTCTTGAAATCTGTTTCTTGCAATTCTGTCTTGCATTCAGATCCTCTTCTTTGCCTTACCTCAACATATTTTTGGACATTAGTTTTCATTTATAACTCTGCAGGTTTGTGAATTGCAGTGACCCTGAGCTCCATTTTTTAAGTTGCTCTTTTGTGAGCTGGCCTCAAACCCACAGGATTGCTTCAGGCCCTATTTTGGCTCCGGCGAGGCAGGCTGAGCCTTTCTTTAATTCTTATTCTTAATGGGAAATTAGAGTGATATGTGCCCGTCCAAACCCCTACAACTATTCTCTCATTGGTTCCCCCTCTTCCCGTTCATCCTCCTCACAATTTGCAAAATGTGTGAAACAGAAGTTTAAATGTGCTGATTCTCCAAGTGGGGAGATTCTAAGTAACGTGGCTGGAATGGTGAACAGGAGCACCAGGAGAGGATAAATGAGGTGCATTTTAGACACATCTCCCGATCACATGGTGTACAGTCCTCTGGGTTTTCCATGCATGTTTTAGCTGTAGGAAGATCCCTTGAACCTGCAGATTTGGGACCCATTGAATGGGTACCAGGTAGTATTACTTTAAAGGGTGTGCATTTCCTCACCCAACCTCACATTTCTCTTAGCGCAAACAGTTTCCAGCCTTATGTCTCATCCTGCTGTGGGTCTAGATGTGTTCAATCCATGTTGCATCACCGTCCCTGAGGAAAAGTTGTAAGAGGTTTTCTCTGTCTCTCTGTCGTTTATTTTTTTCAATTTATTACTATATTGGTTACAGCTGATTTTCAAAGCTCTGTTTCTTGCTGCTGTACATCCACTTGATTCACGTACAGAGAGTCATCAATAAATTCTTTTTCAGATTCTTACCAGTCGTATATATTCTTTTCCGGTGACTTGAGTGTGCTGAGTGCAGTTCTTTTAGCTACCGTGTAGGCCTTGTTGATTATCAGTTTGGTATTTGGAATGGTATCTTTGCTAATTTCAACCTCCTGGATGATGCCTCACCCCTCCCCACCTTTCCCGTTTAGCAGCCTTATGCGTGTTTTCTACATATTTGACTATGTTTTTGTTTTGTAATTTATTTCATGTGTAACCATTTTGGATTCCACCTTTAAGTGATATCTTATGATATGTGTCTTTTTCTTTTTGAATTCTGTCACTTAGAATGATCATACGTAACTCCTCCGGAGTTGTTACAACTGGCCATATTTCATTGATTTCCAGGCTGAATAATATTCCACTCTACCTAAGTACCACATCTCTATCCATTTTTTCCCTCCAGAGACATTTAAGTTATATCCTAGTCGAGGATCTTTTAAACAGAGAGGGGGTAAACATTGGGGTGCCTGTGTCCTCTCGATTTTTGTTTTTCCCAAGATATACGCCCATGAGGGCAAGTGCCCTATGCTCTGTAGCTCATTTTTTAGATGCTTTAGTAAACACAATACACTTCTCCAGAATGGCCGTTGGCAATATACATTTCCACTATAAGTCTCACAGGGCTCCCTCTTCTCGTTGCCCTGTCCTGCATTTCTGTTGTTTACACTTTATGAGGATGGCTCTTCTGACTGATGCGAAGTGATATCTTTTGTAGTATTGACTTCCAGTGCCCACCTGTTTGGTTGGCTAAAAAAGTGTATGCCCTTTTCTTGAATATATACAGAAAAAAACGCATACACCCTTTTTGGCCAACTGCAATGTTGGCAATGTTCAGCTCCTTTTCTTGTGCTTAATGGCGAGTCCTTTCTACCTCCTCAAATCCCTTTCCTGCCATTCTCCCTTGCTTACAAGTCCTTTTCTCTGACTTTCCTCAAGACATTTTTCAGTGATGGATATTTTCAACTCTGCAGTTTTGTGAATTTTACTGCCCCTGAATTCCATTGTTCAACTTGTGTTTATGGGAACTGGCCACAAAGCAGCGGGATTTCCTCAAGCCCTATACTGTTTCCATGGGCAACCCTAGCCTTTGGTCAATTCGTCTTCCTGATTGGAAATTAGAGTGACATGTGCCTGTCTGAACACCTAGGACTTGTCTCTCATTGTTCCTCATCCTTCCGCTTCATCCTCTGGACAAATTCCAAACTGTACGCAACAGGATGTTGACAGTGCTGACATCTCCAAGTGGGGAGACTGTTAGTAAAGACGCTGGAGGGGTGAACCCGAGCACCAGGAGATGAGGAGATGAGATGCCTTTTCCAAACTCTTCCCGATCAGACGGTATACCATCCTCTGGGTGTGACAGACATGTTTTAGCAGTAGGAAGAGTCCCATTCATGTAAGGAGAACACCAGGGCTTTTTCAAAATCAGTGTCTCCCCGAAACCCAAACTGGGGAAGTTTTTAAGCTACGGCTACACATATGTTCATTAAGGGCCTTGGGAAGTAGGCAGAGTCCAAACTTTAGATGATTGAAGTCTTCAGGGTCAGAAGCACTCACCACCAGCTTCCCTTAGGCTACACTTTAACTATCATTGATAGATGATGTCAATAAAAATATCTATTCTTTTTCAGATTATTTCCCCTTATAGGTTATTGCAAAATGTTGAGTGTAGTTCCCTGTGCTATACAGTAGTTCCTTGTTGATGATCTATTTTATACATAGCAGTGTGTATGTGTTAATTCCAAACTGTTAATTTATCCCTCCTCCCACCTTTCCCCTTTGGTAATAATAAATTATAAGATTTTATACTTCTCAGAAATGGGGGAGCTGAAAGAGAGGTATCATTTTCAATGGAAAAGCATTTAAAACAAGATTGAAGGTTTAACCAAGATTATTAGATGTACATCCTTGGAAAGAAATCACTTCGTTTCTCTAATATTGACCTGACAAATAAGACAAACCTTTTCACTGAACTTGCTTATAAAAAGTGATGGAAATATCAAATGGAAGTGTTAGAAACATCTTATTTTACCCGAGCCTTATACACTGTTCTATGTTAACTACAGTTTGGCTCACACATCTGTTCATTGAGGTTACAATAGTCTCAATTTCTGTTACTGATCCTCCAGAGTGGACCCCAACAAGTGTCCCCCTGCCCAGTGTCATTGGGGCCAACAGGTCGAGACTGAGTTTGGTTCACAAGCAAAGGAAACTTTATATTTTGATCAGAGAATGGAGAGGTGAGAGCATGCACTACCCCGTGGGCTGTGGGCTGGGCTGCTGTGTAGAGATCCTGTCAGAGTCAGTGGGAGGGAGGGAGGCGGCGGAGCTCTCGAGGGCCGGGTTGGCTGTAGCTCAGGCTCTATATCGTGGAGTCTGCACTGGGCCCCAGGAGCTGAGGTGTCGACCCAGCCATTCTGCACTAGGAAATCTGGTCTGAAGTGCCGGGTGTGGAACCTCTGCATGCGGGACCCTAGGAGCACGTGAAATTAGACAAAGCACAAAGGATAAAAAAGGTTAGACTTGACTTTATTGCCCAGATTCTATTTTTATCTCCCAGGGATTTTTAATGGGCTTTGCTGGGGACAAACCCCTCCTCTGCCTTTTGTCCCGTTCCTCATTCTTGGAGTGCTGAGGGTGCAGACCCTTCTTCTGTAACTGCTGAGTGCTGAGTTGGGAGCCCTCATACCCTGGGGCGAAGGTCAGAGCTTCTCCCCAGCAGCCTCCCGGTGACGTTGATTGTCCCCAGGACCCCTGCCTCCTTGCTCGTCCACCTGAGCACCAGCATTGGAAGTGTTATAGATTCTAATGACCTTTAAGGGTCCAGGAAAGAGATGTGCAGAGACGCTGTGGGGGCCGGTTTCACCCCGCCCCACATTTGTTCGGCCACCTTAGGCTGACCGTTTCTGCCAGCCTAGATGCTCTGACCAGTAGTCTGCGCTTTCTTCAATTAGGCCCCTGAATTAACGTACAAAGAGCACCAGGTGTCAGAGCCCTGCCCGCTCAACTCCCAGACAGTCCAGGGTCAGTGGTGATAAGGACCATGATGGCTACTGAGTCAACAGCCTTTTGAAGTAAACAGGAGTACAGCCGGTCTTATTGGCCACCATCATCACGGTGTCTGTAGGCTTTTCTATGGTGACAGTGTGGTATACGGTTCCCCCGTCAAGATTATTATCTCCCCTCTGGGTGCAGTAAGTCCTGCAAGCAGTAGTCTACTCTTTTGGGACACACTCTTGTTGTTTTATGAGAGAAACTCCAGGTCAAGTGATGTTCACACGAGTCGTCATGGTGCCCTGTTGCCCCCGGTTATCTCTCTGGATGTTGGAGTTGGAGGGCCTCCTCACTCGAGGTCGGTGTGCCCACGGAGCGAACCCTGCAACTTCAGGTCATGGTTGGTGGTTAGGATCACCACGTGGGGTCTTTTTCCCTTAGGAGGGAGGTGGCCTTTTGGGCTGCTGATTTCCAGGTTTTTAGATACCGCCAGTATCTTGGCCAGATGTGGCAGTGGGCCAAGCTCCTTAGTGACCATAGTTTATCCTACCTGGATGGCATTCTTGTGTTGTTCCATTTCAAGTGGTCCCAGTTTTTGCACTAATTCTCCAATGGCGATTCACCTTTCACCGGGAATGTAAAGGTCAAAGGGTTTAGCTAAATTAGGGAGTTCCAGGGCAAGGGTCTGAATTGACTGCTCTTTCCATTCTTGAAAGGCCACTTCTGGATTCTATTCAAAAGGATCATCATCTTTTCCTTTCAGTGTTTCATATAGAGGCCCAGCTAGTAGACTGTAGTTAGGGATCCAGAAGCAGCAAACCCTGGCCTCCCCAGGAACCCCTAAGCTGTCTTCTAGTTTTAGAAAGGGGTAAGGCTGAAAATGGTTTCTTCCCTTTCCTGGGATGGGCTTCTCTGACCTTCTGTGAGAATGAAGCCCAGGCAGGTCACCGCAGTCTGTGATATTTGAGCTTTTTCTTGGACAACTTCTATCCTTTATTGGCTTGGTAGTTCAGAGGCCTCCTTAGTAGGGCTGGCGATCAGAATGTCGTCTGCATATTGAAGGAGGGTTTACTTTTCCAGAGGTAGAACTTTTAGGTCTTTAGCTAAGCTTTCCCCAAAGACGGTGTGGGAATTTTTGCACCCTTGGGTCCAGACGGCCCGGAAGTATTGTTTTAGTTGTATATTGAGTCCTGCCACTCACAAGCCAAAATTTCTTGTGACTCTGGGACTAATGGAATACAAAAGAAGGCATCATTGAAGACTAATACAGAATACCATGTCCTGGTGGTTGGTAGAATGACCAGCAGGGTGTAGGAATTAGGAGCAACTGGAGGTATATCCTCGGTGGCTTCACTGACTGTCCTGACATCCTTTACCAGGTCCCCAGCAGCCCATGGGGCTCTCGTGGTCAGACCAATCCCAGAATATGGAGCTCACCTGGGCAGGTACCCCACCCCCACCCCAGCCCACGGGGCTCTCGTGGTCAGGCCCCTCCCAGGATACAGAGCTACCCTTGCAGGTACCGTGGCAGGGCTGGGCACACAGGAACCGTGCACATAGCCCTCATTGCAGAGCACCCCCAGCTCACCTGTCGCTCAGAGCTGACACAGAGCACCTCAGAGCAGGACTTGAACTAACAAACAGCAGCTGCAACAGGTCTGTGTCCCTGGGCATCACTCCGTGAGGCCTCCCTCCACCTGGTCTTCCAGAGACTTCCACTGCACCTGGGGCACCAGGCCTCTGTCTCCAACCACCACCCACCCCTCCTCTCCCTGACTCCTGGGTTCCTCTCATTAGGAGAGGGTTTTCTTGAAGTTATCTCCCACTCATGGGCCAGATAAAATGATTAGAAAACAAGCCAAAGCTGCAGCCCCTTGTCTATCCTGACTCTCAGGAGCCCACACCTGTTCCTTGGACCTGGCCGGTTCAGCAAGTTCCATTTTCTGCAACTGTGAGCCCCTGAGGGGTGATGATTGGCTGACCTGGGCAGCCTTACCGTGCCGGCCAGCCCTCCCCAGGTGTGCCTGGGTTGAGATCAATATAAATACCACTCCAGGCAGCAAGAGCCCCTGCAGCCGTGCCTGACACCATTTTCTCTGCCCTGTCAGCAGTCTCGGGGCTGGGCTGGTGGGAGGGAGTGAGAGGCCACGGCTTTGTGGGTGGCCCAGTGTGAGTGGGGCTCTGCTGGACTTTCTGCAGCAGTTGCCAGGCTGCCACCTGCTAAAGAAGAGGATGTGTCACCCATACCTGCTGCTGGAATTTCTCCCTGGGCAGAGGTGAGGAAGGAAAAAAGCAGTGGGGGCAGGGACAGGACGGGTATCTCAGGCAGGGAAATGGAAATCTTCCAGAAGAGCACCCAGGGCCAGGACCATCCTGGCTGGCCTGCAGGCACCAAGTCGGCCGGCATGCTGTCACTCGTGTGGCTCTATGGCCCTTCCTCTAGGCTTTCAAGTCCTTGTATATATTCAGGTGTTTTACCTGGGACGGGTGGGAATAGTTCAGCAGCAACTGGCCTGGGGCTCAGCTCACGTTTACTCACAGATGCCTCGGCACGGTGCCCCAGCTTTGCAATGAGGACGCTTGTTGCGTGGGGGCTGCTGGCTGAATGGGAGACGATTCCCCACCACTGACCAACTTCAGAATTGTTTACAACTGGAGCAAGTGCCCTGATACGGTTTTCCTCTGTGTAACTGGTGGGTTCTGTGTTTTTTTCTCTTTTTCGTTTTTGGTTCAAGGTAGATTTTATTCCTCTTTTTTGTATTTACAGATATAAGCATGGAAATAATTTATTCATATAAATACATGTAAGTGCAGGGAATAATTGTTTTTTCTGTTTTATTTTTTAAATTTTATTTCTTTTTAATTTTGAATTTTATTTTATATTTTTATACAGCAGGTTCTTATTGGTTATCTATTTTATACATATAAATGTATACATGCCAATCCCAGTCTCTCAACTCGTCCCACCACCACCCCCCCAACAGCTTTCCCCCCTTGTTGTCCATACGTTTGTTGTCTACATCTGTTGCTCTATTTATGCCTTGCAAAATGGTTAATCTGTACAGTTTTTCTAGGTTCCACATATATGCATGAATATACAAGATTTGTTTTTCTCTTTCTGACTTACTTCACTCTGTATGACAGTCTCTAGATCCATCGACGTCTCTACAAATGACCCAATTTCATTCCTTTTCATGGCTTAGTAATATTCCATTTTATATATGTACCACAGCTTTATGCATTCGTCTGTCTGTGGGCATTTAGGTTTTTTCCATTACCTCGATATTGTAAATAGTGATGCAATGAACATTGCGGTGAATGACTCTTTTTGATTTATGGTTTTGTCTGGGTATATGTCCAGTACTGGGATTGCTGTATCATATGGTAATTCTATTGTTAGTTTCTTAAGAAATTCCATATTGTTCTCCATAATGACTGTATCAATTTATATTCCCAACAATAGTGGAAGAGGGTTCCTTTTCTCCACACCCTTTCCAGCATTTTTTGTTTGTAGATTTTCTATGATGCCTATACTACCAGGTGTGAGGTGATACCTCATTGTTGAATCCATTTCGTTGAGCAAGGGGTAGGTCTTGTCTATTACATATTAGGCTTATGGAATGGTATCTGTGCTAATTTCAAACTCTGCTTTTATGCAGCACCCCAACTCACCTTACCCCTTAAGCAGGCATAAGGTGGTTTTCTAAACTTGAGACCCTGTTCTGTTTTGTAATTCAGTTCATGTGTAGCCAAGTTCACATTCCGTGTATTAGTGATACCTTATGATGTTTCTTTTTCTGTGTGACTTATTTCACGTAGAATCATCGTGCCTCAATCCACTCATTATGCTGGTACGGGTCTGGTGACATAGATTTCATTGCTGAGTGGTATTCTGTTGTACATAAGTACCGCAACTTCTTTATCCATTTTTCACTTTCTGTGATATTGAACTTGTACGGTAAACGAGGTTCTTGTAAACAGAGGCGTCCCAAACTTTGGGGTGGCTGTGTTTTTTTGATTTTAATTTCCCTAAGCTATAGGACCATAAGTGGAAGTGCCCTAGGCTCTGTTGCTTTGTTTTTTAGATGTTTCAGGAAACACCATACACTTCTCCCGAGTGTCTGTTGGCAATTTACATCCCGCCCATCAGCATAAGAAGGCTCCCAGTTCTCCATGGCCTGTCCTGCCTTGCTGGATTTTACACGTTTTTCAGATGGCCCTTTTGACGGGGGGAAGTGAGACTTCATTGTAGTGCAGATTTCCTTTGCAAGCTTGCTTGGTTGGCCAAAAAGGGCGTATGCGTTTTTTCCTGAATATATTCAGGAAAAAACGCATATGCCCTTTTTGGCCAAGTGCATCATTGTGGACGTTCTGCCTCTTTTCCTATGCTTTCAATGCAATTCCAGTCTACCTCCTGAAATCGGTTTCCTGCAATTCTGCCCCGCTTTCAAGTCCTCTTGGCAGCCTTACTTCAGTATATTTTTGGACGATAGCTGTCATTTATAACTCTGCAGGTTTGTGAATTACAGTGCCCCTGAGCTCCTTTCTTCAACTCGCTTTCTTTTGAGATGGCCGCAACACCGCAGTGTGGCTTCAGGCTCTAATCTGGTTCCGGCACGGCACGCTGAGCCTTTGGTTATTTCCTCTTCCTGGTGGGAAATGAGAGTTAAATTTGCCCGTCCAGACACCTCCAGCTAGTCTCTCATTGGTTCTCCCTATTCTTGTTCATCTTCCGCAGAAATTGCAAACTGGGCCAAACAGGAGGTTAAAGGCGCTGACTCTCCAATTCGGGAGAGTGTTAGTAAAGCATCTGGAATGTTGCACCCAAGTACCAGGGGAGGAAAACTGAGACATATTTGAACACGTCTCCCGTTCCCACGTTTGATCATAGTCTGGGTTCCACATGCATGTTTTAGCTGAAGGAAGAATACCTTAAACCTGGAGAGTTGAGACCCGTGGAATGGGTACCATGCAATATGACTTCAAAGGGTCTTCATTTGCTCACCGAACCTCTCCAATCCTATCGCTGCTGCGTTTATGCCCCTGTACACATGCTTGATTCTCTTTCGGAGACATAGCAATCCATAGGTTTTAAGATACTTACTAGTCAGGTACATTCTTAGGCATTTAATATGTGGTGTTGAGTCCATTTCGTTGAGCAAGGAGTAGCTCTTGTCTATTCCATATTTGGCTTAAGGAACTTTATCTGTGCTCATTTCAATCTCTGGTTTTATGCAGCACCCCAACTCACCTTTACCCTTAAGCAAGCATAAGTTGGTTTTCTAAATATGAGACCCTGTTCTCTTCTGTAATTCAGTTCCTGTGTAGCCAAGTTTACATTCCATGTATTACTGATACCATATGATATTTCTTTTTCTGTGTGACTTATTTCAGTAAGAATCATCATACCTGAATCCACTCATTGTGCTGCTAAGGGCCTGATGACATAGATTTCATTGCTGAGTGATATTGCTTTGTAAGTAAATACCACAAGTCCTTTATCCATTTTTCACTTTCTGCGATGTTGAACTTGTACTGTAAACGAGGTTCTTGTAAACAGAGCCATTCCAAACTTTGGGGTGGCTGTGTCTTTTTGATTTTAATTTCCCTAAGCTATAGGACCATAAGTGGAAGTGCCCTAGGCTCTGTTGCTTTGTTTTTTAGATGTTTCAGGAAACACCATACACTTCTCCCGAGTGTCTGTTGGCAATTTACATCCCGCCCATCAGCATAACAAGGCTCCCAGTTCTCCATGGCCTGTCCTGCCTTTCTGGATTTTACACTTTTTCCAGATGGCCCTTTTGACCGGGGGGAAGTGAGACTTCATTGTTGTGCAGATTTCCTTTGCAAGCTTGCTTGGTTGGTCAAAAAGTGCGTATGCGTTTTTTCCTGAATATATTCAGGAAAAAACGCATACGCCCTTTTTGGCCAAGTGCATCATTGTGGACGTTCTGCCTCTTTTCCTATGCTTTCAATGCAATTCCAGTCTACCTCCTGAAATCGGTTTCCTGCAATTCTGCCCCGCTTTCAAGTCCTCTTGGCAGCCTTACTTCAGTATATTTTTGGACGATAGCTGTCATTTATAACTCTGCAGGTTTGTGCATTACAGTGCCCCTGAGCTCCTTTCTTCAACTCGCTTTCTTGTGACCTGGCCGCAACACCGCAGGATGGCTTCAGGCCCTAATCTGGTTCCGGCACGGCACACTGAGCCTTTGGTTATTTCCTCTTCCTGGTGGGAAATGAGAGTTAAATTTGCCCGTCCAGACACCTCCAGCTAGTCTCTCATTTGTTCTCCCTATTCCTGTTCATCTTCCGCAGAAATTGCAAACTGGACCAAACAGGAAGTTAAAGGCGCTGACTCTCCAAGTCGGGAGAGTGTTAGCAAGGAATCTGGAATGTTGCACCCGAGTACCAGGGGAGGAAAACTGAGACATATTTGAACACGTCTCCCGATCACACGGTTGATCATACTCTGGGTTCCACATGCATGTTTTAGCTGTAGGAAGAATACCTTAAACCTGGGTAGTTGAAACCCGTGGAATGGGTACCATGCAAATTGACTTCAAAGGGTCTTCATTTGCTCACCGAACCTCTCCAATCCTGTCACTGCTGCGTTTATGCCCCTGTACACACGCTTGATTCTCTTTCGGAGACATAGCAATCCATAGGTTTTAAGATACTTACTAGTCAGGTACATTCTTAGGCGTTTAATATGGGGTGTGGAGTCCATTTCGTTGAGCAAGGAGTAGCTCTTGTCTATTCCATATTTGGCTTAAGGAACTTTATCTGTGCTCATTTCAATCTCTGGTTTTATGCAGCACCCCAACTCACCTTTCCCCTTAAGCAAGCATAAGTTGGTTTTCTAAATTTGAGACCCTGTTCTGTTCCGTAATTCAGTTCCTGTGTAGCCAAGTTTACATTCCGTGTATTACTGATACCTTATGATGTTTCATTTTCTGTGTGACTTATTTCAGTTAGAATCATCATACCTGAATCCACTCATTGTGCTGCTAAGGGCCTGATGACATAGATTTCATTGCTGAGTGATATTGCTTTGCAAGTAAATACCACAACTTCTTTATCCATTTTTCACTTTCTGCGATGTTGAACTTGTACTGTAAATGAGGTTCTTGTAAACAGAGGCGTCCCAAACTTTGGGGTGGCTGTGTCTTTTTGATTTTAATTTCCCTAAGCTATAGGACCATAAGTGGAAGTGCCCTAGGCTCTGTTGCTTTGTTTTTTAGATGTTTCAGGAAACACCATACACTTCTCCCGAGTGTCTGTTGGCAATTTACATCCCGCCCAGCAGCATAACTAGGCTCCCAGTTCTCCATGGCCTGTCCTGCCTTGCTGGATTTTACACTTTTTTCAGATGGCCCTTTTGACCGGGGGGAAGTGAGACTTCATTGTAGTGCAGATTTCCTTTGCAAGCTTGCTTGGTTGGCCAAAAAGGGCGTATGCGTTTTTTCCTGAATATATTCAGGAAAAAACGCATACGCCCTTTTTGGCCAAGTGCATCATTGTGGACGTTCTGCCTCTTTTCCTATGCTTTCAATGCAATTCCAGTCTACCTCCTGAAATCGGTTTCCTGCAATTCTGCCCCGCTTTCAAGTCCTCTTGGCAGCCTTACTTCAGTATATTTTTGGACGATAGCTGTCATTTATAACTCTGCAGGTTTGTGAATTACAGTGCCCCTGAGCTCCTTTCTTCAACTCGCTTTCTTGTGAGCTGGCCGCAACACCGCAGGATGGCTTCAGGCTCTAATCTGGTTCCGGCACGGCACACTGAGCCTTTGGTTATTTCCTCTTCCTGGTGGGAAATGAGAGTTAAATTTGCCCGTCCAGACAACTCCAGCTAGTCTCTCATTGGTTCTCCCTATTCCTGTTCATCTTCCGCAGAAATTGCAAACTGGGCCAAACAGGAGGTTAAAGGCGCTGACTCTCCAAGTCGGGAGAGTGTTAGTAAAGAATCTGGAATGTTGCACCCGAGTACCAGGGGAGGAAAACTGAGACATATTTGAACACGTCTCCCGTTCACACGGTTGATCATACTCTGGGTTCCACATGCATGTTTTAGCTGAAGGAAGAATACCTTAAACCTGGGTAGTTGAAACCCGTGTAATGGGTACCATGCAAATTGACTTCAAAGGGTCTTCATTTGCTCACCGAACCTCTCCAATCCTATCACTCCTGCGTTTATGCCCCTGTACACACGCTTGATTCTATTTCGGAGACATAGCATTCCATAGGTTTTAAGATACTTACTAGTCAGGTACATTCTTAGGCGTTTAATATGGGGTGTGGAGTCCATTTCGTTGAGCAAGGAGTAGCTCTTGTCTATTCCATATTTGGCTTAAGGAACTTTATCTGTGCTCATTTCAATCTCTGGTTTTATGCAGCACCCCAACTCACCTTTCCCCTTAAGCAAGCATAAGTTGGTTTTCTAAATTTGAGACCCTGTTCTGTTCTGTAATTCAGTTCCTGTGTAGCCAAGTTTACATTCCGTGTATTACTGATACCTTATGATGTTTCATTTTCTGTGTGACTTATTTCAGTTAGAATCATCATACCTGAATCCACTCATTGTGCTGCTAAGGGCCTGATGACATAGATTTCATTGCTGAGTGATATTGCTTTGCAAGTAAATACCACAAATTCTTTATCCATTTTTCACTTTCTGCGATGTTGAACTTGTACTGTAAATGAGGTTCTTGTAAACAGAGGCGTCCCAAACTTTGGGGTGGCTGTGTCTTTTTGATTTTAATTTCCCTAAGCTATAGGACCATAAGTGGAAGTGCCCTAGGCTCTGTTGCTTTGTTTTTTAGATGTTTCAGGAAACACCATACACTTCTCCCGAGTGTCTGTTGGCAATTTACATCCCGCCCAGCAGCATAACTAGGCTCCCAGTTCTCCATGGCCTGTCCTGCCTTGCTGGATTTTACACTTTTTTCAGATGGCCCTTTTGACCGGGGGGAAGTGAGACTTCATTGTAGTGCAGATTTCCTTTGCAAGCTTGCTTGGTTGGCCAAAAAGGGCGTATGCGTTTTTTCCTGAATATATTCAGGAAAAAACGCATACGCCCTTTTTGGCCAAGTGCATCATTGTGGACGTTCTGCCTCTTTTCCTATGCTTTCAATGCAATTCCAGTCTACCTCCTGAAATCGGTTTCCTGCAATTCTGCCCCGCTTTCAAGTCCTCTTGGCAGCCTTACTTCAGTCTATTTTTGGACGATAGCTGTCATTTATAACTCTGCAGGTTTGTGAATTACAGTGCCCCTGAGCTCCTTTCTTCAACTCGCTTTCTTTTGAGCTGGCCGCAACACCGCAGGATGGCTTCAGGCCCTAATCTTGTTCCAGCACGGCACGCTGAGCCTTTGGTTAATTCCTCTTCCTGGTGGGAAATGAGAGTTAAATTTGCCCGTCCAGACACCTCCAGCTAGTCTCTCATTGGTTCTCGCTATTCCTGTTCATCTTCCGCAGAAATTGCAAACTGGGCTAAACAGGAGGTTAAAGGGACTGACTCTCCAAGTCGGGAGAGTGTTAGTAAAGCGTCTGGAATGTTGCACCCGAGTACCAGGGTACGAAAACTGAGACATATTTGAACACGTCTCCCGATCACATGGTTGATCATACTCTGGGTTCCACATGCATGTTTTAGCTGAAGGAAGAATACCTTAAACCTGGGTAGTTGAAACCCGTGGAATGGGTACCATGCAATATGACATCAAAGGGTCTTCATTTGCTCACCGAACCTCTCCAATCCTATCACCTGTGCGTTTATGCCCCTGTACACATGCTTGATTCTCTTTCGGAGACATAGCAATCCATAGGTTTTAAGATACTTACTAGTCAGGTACATTCTTAGGCGTTTAATATGCGGTGTTGAGTCCATTTCGTTGAGCAAGGAGTTGCTCTTGTCTATTCCATATTTGGCTTAAGGAACTTTATCTGTGCTCATTTCAATCTCTGGTTTTATGCAGCACCCCAACTCACCTTTCCCCTTAAGCAAGCATAAGTTGGTTTTCTAAATTTGAGACCCTGTTCTGTTTTGGAATTCAGTTCCTGTGTAGCCAAGTTTACATTCCGTGTATTACTGATATCTTATGATGTTTCTTTTTCTGTGTGACTTATTTCAGTTAGAATCATCATACCTGAATCCACTCATTGTGCTGCTAAGGGCCTGATGACATAGATTTCATTGCTGAGTGATATTGCTTTGTAAGTAAATACCAAAAGTTCTTTATCCATTTTTCACTTTCTGCGATGTTGAACTTGTACTGTAAACGAGGATCTTGTAAACAGAGCCGTTCCAAACTTTGCGGTGGCTGTGTCTTTTTGATTTTAATTTCCCTAAGCTATAGGACCATAAGTGGAAGTGCCCTAGGCTCTGTTGCTTTGTTTTTTAGATGTTTCAGGAAACACCATACACTTCTCCCGAGTGTCTGTTGGCAATTTACATCCCGCCCAGCAGCATAACAAGGCTCCCAGTTCTCCATGGCCTGTCCTGCCTTGCTGGATTTTACACTTTTTTCAGATGGCCCTTTTGACGGGGGGGAAGTGAGACTTCATTGTAGTGCAGATTTCCTTTGCAAGCTTGCTTGGTTGGCCAAAAAGGGCGTATGCGTTTTTTCCTGAATATATTCAGGAAAAAACGCATACGCCCTTTTTGGCCAAGTGCATCATTGTGGACGTTCTGCCTCTTTTCCTATGCTTTCAATGCAATTCCAGTCTACCTCCTGAAATCGGTTTCCTGCAATTCTGCCCCGCTTTCAAGTCCTCTTGGCAGCCTTACTTCAGTATATTTTTGGACGATAGCTGTCATTTATAACTCTGCAGGTTTGTGAATTACAGTGCCCCTGAGCTCCTTTCTTCAAGTCGCTTTCTTTTGAGCTGGCCGCAACACCGCAGGATGGCTTCAGGCTCTAATCTGGTTCCGGCACGGCACACTGAGCCTTTGGTTATTTCCTCTTCCTGGTGGGAAATGAGAGTTAAATTTGCCCGTCCAGACAACTCCAGCTAGTCTCTCATTGGTTCTCCCTATTCCTGTTCATCTTCCGCAGAAATTGCAAACTGGGCCAAACAGGAGGTTAAAGGCGCTGACTCTCCAAGTCGGGAGAGTGTAAGTAAAGAATCTGGAATGTTGCACCCGAGTACCAGGGGAGGAAAACTGAGACATATTTGAACACGTCTCCCGTTCACACGGTTGATCATACTCTGGGTTCCACATGCATGTTTTAGCTGATGGAAGAATACCTTAAACCTGGAGAGTTGAGACCCGTGTAATGGGTACCATGCAAATTGACTTCAAAGGGTCTTCATTTGCTCACCGAACCTCTCCAATCCTATCACTGCTGCGTTTATGCCCCTGTACACACGCTTGATTCTATTTTGGAGACATAGCATTCCATAGGTTTTAAGATACTTACTAGTCAGGTACATTCTTAGGCGTTTAATATGGGGTGTGGAGTCCATTTCGTTGAGCAAGGAGTAGCTCTTGTCTATTCCATATTTGGCTTAAGGAACTTTATCTGTGCTCATTTCAATCTCTGGTTTTATGCAGCACCCCAACTCACCTTTCCCCTTAAGCAAGCATAAGTTGGTTTTCTAAATTTGAGACCCTGTTCTGTTCTGTAATTCAGTTCCTGTGTAGCCAAGTTTACATTCCGTGTATTACTGATACCTTATGATGTTTCATTTTCTGTGTGACTTATTTCAGTTAGAATCATCATACCTGAATCCACTCATTGTGCTGCTAAGGGCCTGATGACATAGATTTCATTGCTGAGTGATATTGCTTTGCAAGTAAATACCACAACTTCTTTATCCATTTTTCACTTTCTGCGATGTTGAACTTGTACTGTAAATGAGGTTCTTGTAAACAGAGGCGTCCCAAACTTTGGGGTGGCTGTGTCTTTTTGATTTTAATTTCCCTAAGCTATAGGACCATAAGTGGAAGTGCCCTAGGCTCTGTTGCTTTGTTTTTTAGATGTTTCAGGAAACACCATACACTTCTCCCGAGTGTCTGTTGGCAATTTACATCCCGCCCAGCAGCATAACTAGGCTCCCAGTTCTCCATGGCCTGTCCTGCCTTGCTGGATTTTACACTTTTTTCAGATGGCCCTTTTGACCGGGGGGAAGTGAGACTTCATTGTAGTGCAGATTTCCTTTGCAAGCTTGCTTGGTTGGCCAAAAAGGGCGTATGCGTTTTTTCCTGAATATATTCAGGAAAAAACGCATACGCCCTTTTTGGCCAAGTGCATCATTGTGGACGTTCTGCCTCTTTTCCTATGCTTTCAATGCAATTCCAGTCTACCTCCTGAAATCGGTTTCCTGCAATTCTGCCCCGCTTTCAAGTCCTCTTGGCAGCCTTACTTCAGTATATTTTTGGACGATAGCTGTCATTTATAACTCTGCAGGTTTGTGAATTACAGTGCCCCTGAGCTCCTTTCTTCAACTCGCTTTCTTTTGAGCTGGCCGCAACATCGCAGGATGGCTTCAGGCTCTAATCTGGTTCCGGCACGGCACACTGAGCCTTTGGTTATTTCCTCTTCCTGGTGGGAAATGAGAGTTAAATTTGCCCGTCCAGACAACTCCAGCTAGTCTCTCATTGGTTCTCCCTATTCCTGTTCATCTTCCGCAGAAATTGCAAACTGGGCTAAACAGGAGGTTAAAGGCGCTGACTCGCCAAGTCGGGAGAGTGTTAGTAAAGAATCTGGAATGTTGCACCCGAGTACCAGGGGAGGAAAACTGAGACATATTTGAACACGTCTCCCGTTCACACGGTTGATCATACTCTGGGTTCCACATGCATGTTTTAGCTGAAGGAAGAATACCTTAAACCTGGAGAGTTGAGACCCGTGTAATGGGTACCATGCAAATTGACTTCAAAGGGTCTTCATTTGCTCACCGAACCTCTCCAATCCTATCACTGCTGCGTTTATGCCCCTGTACACACGCTTGATTCTCTTTTGGAGACATAGCAATCCATAGGTTTTCAGATACTTACTAGTCAGGTACATTCTTAGGCGTTAAATATGGCGTGTTGAGTCCATTTCGTTGAGCAAGGAGTAGCTCTTGTCTATTCCATATTTGGCTTAAGGAACTTTATCTGTGCTCATTTCAATCTCTGGTTTTATGCAGCACCCCAACTCACCTTTCCCCTTAAGCAAGCATAAGTTGGTTTTCTAAATTTGAGACCCTGTTCTGTTCTGTAATTCAGTTCCTGTGTAGCCAAGTTTACATTCCGTGTATTACTGATACCTTATGATGTTTCATTTTCTGTGTGACTTATTTCAGTTAGAATCATCATACCTGAATCCACTCATTGTGCTGCTAAGGGCCTGATGACATAGATTTCATTGCTGAGTGATATTGCTTTGCAAGTAAATACCACAACTTCTTTATCCATTTTTCACTTTCTGCGATGTTGAACTTGTACTGTAAATGAGGTTCTTGTAAACAGAGGCGTCCCAAACTTTGGGGTGGCTGTGTCTTTTTGATTTTAATTTCCCTAAGCTATAGGACCATAAGTGGAAGTGCCCTAGGCTCTGTTGCTTTGTTTTTTAGATGTTTCAGGAAACACCATACACTTCTCCCGAGTGTCTGTTGGCAATTTACATCCCGCCCAGCAGCATAACAAGGCTCCCAGTTCTCCATGGCCTGTCCTGCCTTGCTGGATTTTACACTTTTTTCAGATGGCCCTTTTGACCGGGGGGAAGTGAGACTTCATTGTAGTGCAGATTTCCTTTGCAAGCTTGCTTGGTTGGCCAAAAAGGGCGTATGCGTTTTTTCCTGAATATATTCAGGAAAAAACGCATATGCCTTTTTTGGCCAAGTGCATCATTGTGGACGTTCTGCCTCTTTTCCTATGCTTTCAATGCAATTGCAGTCTACCTCCTGAAATCGGTTTCCTGCAATTCTGCCCCGCTTTCAAGTCCTCTTGGCAGCCTTACTTCAGTATATTTTTGGACGATAGCTGTCATTTATAACTCTGCAGGTTTGTGAATTACAGTGCCCCTGAGCTCCTTTCTTCAATTCGCTTTCTTTTGAGCTGGCTGTAACACCGCAGGATGGCTTCAGGCTCTAATCTGGTTCCGGCACGGCACACTGAGCCTTTGGTTATTTCCTCTTCCTGGTGGGAAATGAGAGTTAAATTTGCCCGTCCAGACAACTCCAGCTAGTCTCTCATTGGTTCTCGCTATTCCTGTTCATCTTCCGCAGAAATTGCAAACTGGGCCAAACAGGAGGTTAAAGGCGCTGACTCTCCAAGTGGGGAGAGTGTTAGTAAAGAATCTGGAATGTTGCACCCGAGTACCAGGGGAGGAAAACTGAGACATATTTGAACACGTCTCCCGTTCACACGGTTGATCATACTCTGGGTTCCACATGCATGTTTTAGCTGAAGGAAGAATACCTTAAACCTGGAGAGTTGAGACCCGTGTAATGGGTACCATGCAAATTGACCTCAAAGGGTATTCATTTGCTCACCGAACCTCTCCAATCCTATCACTGCTGCGTTTATGCCCCTGTACACATGCTTGATTCTCTTTTGGAGACATAGCAATCCATAGGTTTTAAGATACTTACTAGTCAGGTACATTCTTAGGCGTTTAATATGGGGTGTTGAGTCCATTTCCTTGAGCAAGGAGTAGCTCTTGTCTATTCCATATTTGGCTTAAAGAACTTTATCTGTGCTCATTTCAATCTCTGGTTTTATGCAGCACCCCAACTCACCTTTCCCCTTAAGCAAGCATAAGTTGATTTTCTAAATTTGAGACGCTGTTCTGTTTTGGAATTCAGTTCCTGTGTAGCCAAGTTTATATTCCGTGTATTAGTGATATCTTATGATGTTTCTTTTTCTGTGTGACTTATTTCAGTTAGAATCATCATACCTGAATCCACTCATTGTGCTGCTAAGGGCCTGATGACATAGATTTCATTGCTGAGTGATATTGCTTTGTAAGTAAATACCACAACTTCTTTATCCATTTTTCATTTTCTGCGATGTTGAACTTGTACTGTAAACGAGGTTCTTGTAAACAGAGGCGTCCCAAACTTTGGGGTGGCTGTGTCTTTTTGATTTTAATTTCCCTAAGCTATAGGACCATAAGTGGAAGTGCCCTAGGCTCTGTTGCTTTGTTTTTTAGATGTTTCAGGAAACACCATACACTTCTCCCGAGTGTCTGTTGGCAATTTACATCCCGCCCAGCAGCATAACAAGGCTCTCAGTTCTCCATGGCCTGTCCTGCCTTGCAGGATTTTACACTTTTTTCAGATGGCCCTTTTGACTGGGGGTAAGTGAGACTTCATTGTAGTGCAGATTTCCTTTGCAAGCTTGCTTGGTTGGCCAAAAAGTGCGTATGCGTTTTTCCCTGAATATATTCAGGAAAAAACGCATACGCCCTTTTTGGCCAAGTGCATCATTGTGGACGTTCTGCCTCTTTTCCTATGCTTTCAATGCAATTCCAGTCTACCTCCTGAAATCGGTTTCCTGCAATTCTGCCCCGCTTTCAAGTCCTCTTGGCAGCCTTACTTCAGTATATTTTTGGACGATAGCTGTCATTTATAACTCTGCAGGTTTGTGAATTACAGTGCCCCTGAGCTCCTTTCTTCAACTCGCTTTCTTTTGAGCTGGCCGCAACACCGCAGGATGGCTTCAGGCCCTAATCTTGTTCCAGCACGGCACGCTGAGCCTTTGGTTAATTCCTCTTCCTGGTGGGAAATGAGAGTTAAATTTGCCAGTCCAGACACCTCCAGCTAGTCTCTCATTGGTTCTCGCTATTCCTGTTCATCTTCCGCAGAAATTGCAAACTGGGCTAAACAGGAGATTAAAGGGACTGACTCTCCAAGTCGGGAGAGTGTTAGTAAAGCGTCTGGAATGTTGCACCCTAGTACCAGGGTACGAAAACTGAGACATATTTGAATACGTCTCCCGATCACATGGTTGATCATACTCTGGGTTCCACATGCATGTTTTAGCTGAAGGAAGAATACCTTAAACCTGGGTAGTTGAAACCCGTGGAATGGGTACCATGCAATATGACATCAAAGGGTCTTCATTTGCTCACCGAACCTCTCCAATCCTATCACTGCTGCGTTTATGCCCCTGTACACACGCTTGATTCTCTTTCGGAGACATAGCAATCCATAGGTTTTAAGATACTTACTAGTCAGGTACATTCTTAGGCGTTTAATATGGGGTGTTGAGTCCATTTCGTTGAGCAAGGAGTAGCTCTTGTCTATTCCATATTTGGCTTAAAGAACTTTATCTGTGCTCATTTCAATCTCTGGTTTTATGCAGCACCCCAACTCACCTTTCCCCTTAAGCAAGCATAAGTTGGTTTTCTAAATTTGAGACGCTGTTCTGTTTTGGAATTCAGTTCCTGTGTAGCCAAGTTTACATTCCGTGTATTACTGATATCTTATGATGTTTCTTTTTCTGTGTGACTTATTTCAGTTAGAATCATCATACCTGAATCCACTCATTGTGCTGCTAAGGGCCTGATGACATAGATTTCATTGCTGAGTGATATTGCTTTGTAAGTAAATACCACAACTTCTTTATCCATTTTTCATTTTCTGTGATGTTGAAGTTGTACTGTAAACGAGGTTCTTGTAAACAGAGGCGTCCCAAACTTTGGGGTGGCTGTGTCTTTTTGATTTTAATTTCCCTAAGCTATAGGACCGTAAGTGGAAGTGCCCTAGGCTCTGTTGCTTTGTTTTTTAGATGTTTCAGGAAACACCATACACTTCTCCCGAGTGTCTGTTGGCAATTTACATCCCGCCCAGCAGCATAACAAGGCTCTCAGTTCTCCATGGCCTGTCCTGCCTTGCAGGATTTTACACTTTATTCAGATGGCCCTTTTGACCGGGGGGAAGTGAGACTTCATTGTAGTGCAGATTTCCTTTGCAAGCTTGCTTGGTTAGCCAAAAAGGGCGTATGCGTTTTTCCCTGAATATATTCAGGAAAAAACGCATACGCCCTTTTTGGCCAAGTGCATCATTGTGGAGGTTCTGCCTCTTTTCCTATGCTTTCAATGCAATTCCAGTCTACCTCCTGAAATCGGTTTCCTGCAATTCTGCCCCGATTTCAAGTCCTCTTGGCAGCCTTACTTCAGTATATTTTTGGACGATAGCTGTCATTTATAACTCTGCAGGTTTGTGAATTACAGTGCCCCTGAGCTCCTTTCTTCAACTCGCTTTCTTTTGAGCTGGCCGCAACACCGCAGGATGGCTTCAGGCTCTAATCTGGTTCCGGCACGGCACACTGAGCCTTTGGTTATTTCCTCTTCCTGGTGGGAAATGAGAGTTAAATTTGCCCGTCCAGACAACTCCAGCTAGTCTCTCATTGGTTCTCCCTATTCCTGTTCATCTTCCGCAGAAATTGCAAACTGGGCCAAACAGGAGGTTAAAGGCGCTGACTGTCCAAGTCGGGAGAGTGTTAGTAAAGAATCTGGAATGTTGCACCCGAGTACCAGGGGAGGAAAACTGAGACATATTTGAACACGTCTCCCGTTCACACGGTTGATCATACTCTGGGTTCCACATGCATGTTTTAGCTGAAGGAAGAATACCTTAAACCTGGAGAGTTGAGACCCGTGTAATGGGTACCATGCAAATTGACTTCAAAGGGTCTTCATTTGCTCACCGAACCTCTCCAATCCTATCACTGCTGCGTTTATGCCCCTGTACACACGCTTGATTCTCTTTCGGAGACATAGCAATCCATAGGTTTTAAGATACTTACTAGTCAGGTACATTCTTAGGCGTTTAATATGGGGTGTTGAGTCCATTTCGTTGAGCAAGGAGTAGCTCTTGTCTATTCCATATTTGGCTTAAGGAACTTTATCTGTGCTCATTTCAATCTCTGGTTTTATGCAGCACCCCAACTCACCTTTCCCCTTAAGCAAGCATAAGTTGGTTTTCTAAATTTGAGACCCTGTTCTGTTCTGTAATTCAGTTCCTGTGTAGCCAAGTTTACATTCCGTGTATTACTGATACCTTATGATGTTTCATTTTCTGTGTGACTTATTTCAGTTAGAATCATCATACCTGAATCCACTCATTGTGCTGCTAAGGGCCTGATGACATAGATTTCATTGCTGAGTGATATTGCTTTGTAAGTAAATACCACAACTTCTTTATCCATTTTTCATTTTCTGTGATGTTGAACTTGTACTGTAAACGAGGTTCTTGTAAACAGAGGCGTCCCAAACTTTGGGGTGGCTGTGTCTTTTTGATTTTAATTTCCCTAAGCTATAGGACCATAAGTGGAAGTGCCCTAGGCTCTGTTGCTTTGTTTTTTAGATGTTTCAGGAAACACCATACACTTCTCCCGAGTGTCTGTTGGCAATTTACATCCCGCCCAGCAGCATAACAAGGCTCCCAGTTCTCCATGGCCTGTCCTGCCTTGCTGGATTTTACACTTTTTTCAGATGGCCCTTTTGACCGGGGGGAAGTGAGACTTCATTGTAGTGCAGATTTCCTTTGCATGCTTGCTTGCTTGGCCAAAAAGGGCGTATGCGTTTTTTCCTGAATATATTCAGGAAAAAACGCATACGCCCTTTTTGGCCAAGTGCATCATTGTGGACGTTCTGCCTCTTTTCCTATGCTTTCAATGCAATTCCAGTCTACCTCCTGAAATCGGTTTCCTGCAATTCTGCCCCGCTTTCAAGTCCTCTTGGCAGCCTTACTTCAGTCTATTTTTGGACGATAGCTGTCATTTATTACTCTGCAGGTTTGTGAATTACAGTGCCCCTGAGCTCCTTTCTTCAACTCGCTTTCTTTTGAGCTGGCCACAACACCGCAGGATGGCTTTAGACCCTAATCTGGTTCCGGCACGGCACGCTGAGCCTTTGGTTAGTTCCTCTTCCTGCTGGGAAATGAGAGTTAAATTTGCCCGTCCAGACACCTCCAGCTAGTCTCTCATTGGTTCTCGCTATTCCTGTTCATCTTCCGCAGAAATTGCAAACTGGGCCAAACAGGAGGTTAAAGGCGCTGACTCTCCAAGTGGGGAGAGTGTTAGTAAAGCGTCTGGAATGTTGCACCCGAGTACCAGGGGAGGAAAACTGAGACATATTTGAACACGTCTCCCGTTCACACGGTTGATCATACTCTGGGTTCCACATGCATGTTTTAGCTGAAGGAAGAATACCTTAAACCTGGAGAGTTGAGACCCGTGGAATGGGTACCATGCAATATGACTTCAACGGGTCTTCATTTGCTCACCGAACCTCTCCAATCCTATCACTGCTGCGTTTATGCCCCTGTACACACGCTTGATTCTCTTATGGAGACATAGCAATCCATAGGTTTTAAGATAATTACTAGTCAGGTACATACTTAGGCGTTTAATATGGGGTGTTGAGTCCATTTCGTTGAGCAAGGAGTAGCTCTTGTCTATTCCATATTTGGCTTAAGGAACATTATCTGTGCTCATTTCAATCTCTGGTTTTATGCAGCACCCCAACTCACCTTTCCCCTTAAGCAAGCATAAGTTGGTTTTCTAAATTTGAGACCCTGTTCTGTTCTGTAATTCACTTCCTGTGTAGCCAAGTTTACATTCCGTGTATTAGTGATATCTTATGATGTTTCTTTTTCTGTGTGACTTATTTCAGTTAGAATCATCGTACCTGAATCCACTCATTATGCTGCTACGGGCCTGATGACATAGATTTCATTGCTGAGTGATACTGCATTGTACGTAAGTACCACAAGTTCTTTATCCATTTTTCACTTTCTGTGATATTGAACTTGTACGGTAAACGAGGTTCTTGTAAACAGAGGCGTCCCAAACTTTGGCGTGGCTTTGTGTTTTTGATTTTAATTTCCCTAAGATATAGGACCATATGTGGAAGTGCCCTAGGCTCTGTTGCTTTGTTTTTTAGATGTTTCAGGAAACACCATACACTTCTCCCGAGTGTCTGTTGGCAATTTACATCCCGCCCATCAGCATAACAAGGCTCCCAGTTCTCCATGGCCTGTCCTGCCTTTCTGGATTTTACACTTTTTTCAGATGGCCCTTTTGACCGGGGGGAAGTGAGACTTCATTGTAGTGCAGATTTCCTTTGCAAGCTTGCTTGGTTGGCCAAAAAGGGCGTATGCGTTTTTTCCTGAATATATTCAGGAAAAAACGCATACGCCCTTTTTGGCCAAGTGCATCATTGTGGAGGTTCTGCCTCTTTTGCTATGCCTTCAATGCAATTCCAGTCTACCTCCTGAAATCGGTTTCCTGCAATTCTGCCCCGCTTTCAAGTCCTCTTGGCAGCCTTACTTCAGTCTATTTTTGGACGATAGCTGTCATTTATAACTCTGCAGGTTTGTGAATTACAGTGCCCCTGAGCTCCTTTCTTCAACTCGCTTTCTTGTGACCTGGCCGCAACACCGCAGGATGGCTTCAGGCCCTAATCTGGTTCCGGCACGGCACACTGAGCCTTTGGTTAATTCCTCTTTCTGGTGGGAAATGAGAGTTAAATTTGCCCGTCCAGACACCTCCAGCTAGTCTCTCATTGGTTCTCCCTATTCCTGTTCATCTTCCGCAGAAATTGCAAACTGGGCCAAACAGGAGGTTAAAGGGACTGACTCTCCATGTCGGGAGAGTGTTAGTAAAGCGTCTGGAATGTTGCACCCAAGTACCAGGGTACGAAAATAGAGACATATTTGAACACTTCTCCCGTTCACATGGTTGATCATACTCTGTGTTACACGTGCATGTTTTAGCTGAAGGAAGAATACCTTAAACCTGGAGAGTTGAGACCCGTGGAATGGGTACCATGCATTATGACTTCAAAGGGTCTTCATTTGCTCACCGAACCTCTCCAATCCTATCACTGCTGCGTTTATGCCCCTGTACACACGCTTGATTCTCTTTTGGAGACATAGCAATCCATAGGTTTTAAGATACTTACTAGTCAGGTACATTCTTAGGCGTTTAATATGTGGTGTTGAGTCCATTTCGTTGAGCAAGGAGTAGCTCTTGTCTCTTCCATATTTGGCTTAAGGAACTTTATCTGTGCTCATTTCAATCTCTGGTTTTATGCAGCACCCCAACTCACCTTTCCCCTTAAGCAAGCATAAGTTGGTTTTCTAAATTTGAGACCCTGTTCTGTTTTGGAATTCAGTTCCTGTGTAGCCAAGTTTACATTCCGTGTATTAGTGATATCTTATGATGTTTCTTTTTCTGTGTGACTTATTTCAGTTAGAATCATCGTACCTAAATCCACTTATTATGCTGCTATGGGCCTGATGACATAGATTTCATTGCTGAGTGATACTGCATTGTACGTAAGTACCACAAGTTCTTTATCCATTTTTCACTTTCTGTGATATTGAAATTGTACGGTAAAGGAGGTTCTTGTAAACAGAGGCGTCCCAAACTTTGTGGTGACTGTGTCTTTTTGATTTTAATTTCCCTAAGCTATAGGACCATAAGTGGAAGTGCCCTAGGCTCTGTTGCTTTGTTTTTTAGATGTTTCAGGAAACACCATACACTTCTCCCGAGTGTCTGTTGGCAATTTACATCCCGCCCATCAGCATAACAAGGCTCCCAGTTCTCCATGGCCTGTCCTGCCTTTCTGGATTTTACACTTTTTTCAGATGGCCCTTTTGACCGGGGGGAAGTGAGACTTCATTGTAGTGCAGATTTCCTTTGCAAGCTTGCTTGGTTGGCCAAAAAGGGCGTATGCGTTTTTTCCTGAATATATTCAGGAAAAAACGCATACGCCCTTTTTGGCCAAGTGCATCATTGTGGACGTTCTGCCTCTTTTCCTATGCTTTCAATGTAATTCCAGTCTACCTCCTGAAATCGGTTTCCTGCAATTCTGCCCCGCTTTCAAGTCCTCTTGGCAGCCTTACTTCAGTATATTTTTGGACGATAGCTGTCATTTATAACTCTGCAGGTTTGTGAATTACAGTGCCCCTGAGCTCCTTTCTTCAACTCGCTTTCTTTTGAGCTGGCCGCCACACCGCAGGATGGCTTCAGGCCCTAATTTGGTTCAGGCACGGCACGCTGAGCCTTTGGTATTTCCTCTTCCTGGTGGGAAATGAGAGTTAAATTTGCCCGTCCAGACACCTCCAGCTAGTCTCTCATTGGTTCTCCCTATTCCTGTTCTTCTTCCACAGAAATTGCAAACTGGGCCAAACAGGAGGTTAAAGGCGCTGACTCTCCAAGTGGGGAGAGTGTTAGTAAAGCGTCTGGAATGTTGCACCCGAGTACCGGGGAGGAAAACTGAGACATATTTGAACACGTCTCCTGTTCACACGGTTGATCATACTCTGAGTTCCACATGCATGTTTTAGCTGAAGGAAGAATACCTTAAACCTGGAGACTTGAGACCCGTGGAATGGGTACCATGCAAATTGACTTCAAAGGGTCTTCATTTGCTCACCGAACCTCTCCAATCCTATCACTGCTGCGTTTATGCCCCTGTACACACGCTTGATTCTCTTTTGGAGACATAGCAATCCATAGGTTTTAAGATACTTACTAGTCAGGTACATTCTTAGGCGTTTAATATGGGGTGTTGAGTCCATTTCGTTGAGCAAGGAGTAGCTCTTGTCTATTCCATATTTGGCTTAAGGAACTTTATCTGTGCTCATTTCAATCTCTGGTTTTATGCAGCACCCCAACTCACATTTCCCCTTAAGCAAGCATAAGTTGGTTTTCTAAATTTGAGACCCTGTTCTGTTTTGGAATTCAGTTCCTGTGTAGCCAAGTTTACATTCCATGTATTAGTGATATCTTATGATGTTTCTTTTTCTGTGTGACTTATTTCAGTTAGAATCATCGTACCTGAATCCACTCATTATGCTGCTACGGGCCTGATGACATAGATTTCATTGCTGAGTGATATTGCTTTGTAAGTAAATACCAAAAGTTCTTTATCCATTTTTCACTTTCTGCGATGTTGAACTTGTACTGTAAACGAGGTTCTTGTAAACAGAGCCGTTCCAAACATTGGGGTGGGTGTGTCTTTTTGATTTTAATTTCCCTAAGCTATAGGACCATAAGTGGAAGTGCCCTAGGCTCTGTTGCTTTGTTTTTTATATGTTTCAGGAAACACCATACACTTCTCCCGAGTGTCTGTTGGCAATTTACATCCCGCCCAGCAGCATAACAAGGCTCCCAGTTCTCCATGGCCTGTCCTGCCTTGCTGGATTTTACACTTTTTTCAGATGGCCCTTTTGACCGGGGGGAAGTGAGACTTCATTGTAGTGCAGATTTCCTTTGCAAGGTTGCTTGGTTGGCCAAAAAGTGCATATGCGTTTTTTCCTGAATATATTCAGGAAAAAACGCATACGCCCTTTTTGGCCAAGTGCATCATTGTGGACGTTCTGCCTCTTTTCCTATGCTTTCAATGCAATTCCAGTCTACCTCCTGAAATCGGTTTCCTGCAATTCTGCCCCGCTTTCAAGTCCTCTTGGCAGCCTTACTTCAGTATATTTTTGGACGATAGCTGTCATTTATAACTCTGCAGGTTTGTGAATTACAGTGCCCCTGAGCTCCTTTCTTCAACTCGCTTTCTTTTGAGCTGGCCGCAACACCGCAGGATGGCTTCAGGCCCTCATCTCGTTCCGGCACGGCACGCTGAGCCTTTGGTTAATTCCTCTTCCTGGTGGGAAATGAGAGTTAAATTTGCCCGTCCAGACACCTCCAGCTATTCTCTCATTGGTTCTCGCTATTCCTGTTCATCTTCCGCAGAAATTGCAAACTGGGCCAAACAGGAGGTTAAAGGGACTGACTCTCCAAGTGGGGAGAGTGTTAGTAAAGCGTCTGGAATGTTGCACTCGAGTACCAGGGGAGGAAAACTGAGATGTATTTGAACACGTCTCCCGATCGCATGGTTGATCATACTCTGGGTTCCACATGCATGTTTTAGCTGAAGGAAGAATACCTTAAACCTGGGTAGTTGAAACCCGTGGAATGGGTACCATGCAATATGACTTCAAAGGGTCTTCATCTGCTCACCAAACCTCTCCAATCCTATCACTGCTGCGTTTATGCCCCTGTACACACGCTTGATTCTCTTTTGGAGACATAGCAATCCATAGGTTTTAAGATACTTACTAGTCAGGTACATTCTTAGGCGTTTAATATGCGGTGTTGAGTCCATTTCATTGAGCAAGGAGTAGCTCTTGTCTATTCCATATTTGGCTTAAGGAACTTTATCTGTGCTCATTTCAATCTCTGGTTTTATGCAGCACCCCAACTCACCTTTCCCCTTAAGCAAGCATAAGTTGGTTTTCTAAATTTGAGACCCTGTTCTGTTCTGTAATTCAGTTCTTGTGTAGCCAAGTTTACATTCCGTGTATTACTGATATCTTATGATGTTTCTTTTTCTGTGTGACTTATTTCAGTTAGAATTATCATACCTGAATCCACTCATTGTGCTGCTACGGGCCTGATGACATAGATTTCATTGCTGAGTGATATTGCTTTGTAAGTAAATACCACAACTTCTTTATCCATTTTTCACTTTCTGTGATATTGAACTTGTACGGTAAACGAGGTTCTTGTAAACAGAGGCGTCCCAAACTTTGGGGTGGCTGTGTCTTTTTGATTTTAATTTCCCTAAGCTATAGGACCATAAGTGGAAGTGCCCTAGGCTCTGTTGCTTTGTTTTTTAGATGTTTCAGGAAAGACCATACACTTCTCCCGAGTGTCTGTTGGCAATTTACATCCCGCCCATCAGCATAACAAGGCTCCCAGTTCTCCATGGCCTGTCCTGCCTTTCTGGATTTTACACTTTTTTCAGATGGCCCTTTTGACCGGGGGGAAGTGAGACTTCATTGTAGTGCAGATTTTCTTTGCAAGCTTGCTTGGTTGGCCAAAAAGGGCGTATGCGTTTTTTCCTGAATATATTCAGGAAAAAACGCATACGCCCTTTTTGGCCAAGTGCATCATTGTGGACGTTCTGCCTCTTTTCCTATGCTTTCAAAGCAATTCCAGTCTACCTCCTGAAATCGGTTTCCTGCAATTCTGCCCCGCTTTCAAGTCCTCTTGGCAGCCTTACTTCGGTATATTTTTGGACGATAGCTGTCATTTATAACTCTGCAGGTTTGTGAATTACAGTGCCCCTGAGCTCCTTTCTTCAACTCGCTTTCTTTTGAGCTGGCCGCAACACCGCAGGATGGCTTCAGGCCCTAATCTGGTTCCGGCACGGCACGCTGAGCCTTTGGTTAATTCCTCTTCCTGGTGGGAAATGAGAGTTAAATTTGCCCGTGCAGACACCTGCAGCTAGTCTCTCATTGGTTCTCCCTATTCCTGTTCATCTTCCGCAGAAATTGCAAACTTGGCCAAACAGGAGGTTAAAGGGACTGACTCTCCAAGTTCGGAGAGTGTTAGTAAAGCGTCTGGAATGTTGCACCCGAGTACCAGGGTACGAAAACTGAGACATATTTGAACACGTCTCCCGATCACATGGTTGATCATACTCTAGGTTCCACATGCATGTTTTAGCTGAAGGAAGAATACCTTAAACCTGGGTAGTTGAAACCCGTGGAATGGGTACCATGCAATATGACTTCAAAGGGTCTTCATTTGCTCACCAAACATCTCCAATCCTATCACTGCTGCGTTTATGCCCCTGTATACATGCTTGGTTCTCTTTCGGAGACATAGCAATCCATAGGTTTTAAGATACTTACTAGTTACGTACATTCTTAGGCGTTTAATATGGGGTGTTGAGTCCATTTCGTTGAGCAAGGAGTAGCTCTTGTCTATTCCATATTTGGCTTAAGGAACTTTATCTGTGCTCATTTCAATCTCTGGTTTTATGCAGCACCCCAACTCACCTTTCCCCTTAAGCAAGCATAAGTTGGTTTTCTAAATTTGAGACCCTGTTCTGTTTTGGAATTCAGTTCCTGTGTAGCCAAGTTTACATTCCGTGTATTAGTGATATCTTATGATGTTTCTTTTTCTGTGTGACTTATTTCAGTTAGAATCATCATACCTGAATCCACTCATTGTGCTGCTAAGGGCCTGATGACATAGATTTCATTGCTGAGTGATACTGCATTGTACGTAAGTACCACAAGTTCTTTATCCATTTTTCACTTTCTGTGATATTGAACTTGTATGGTAAACGAGGTTCTTGTAAACAGAGGCGTCCTAAACTTTGGGGTGACTGTGTCTTTTTGATTTTAATTTCCCTAAGCTATAGGACCATAAGTGGAAGTGCCCTAGGCTCTGTTGCTTTGTTTTTTAGATGTTTCAGGAAACACCATACACTTCTCCCGAGTGTCTGTTGGCAATTTACATCCCGCCCATCAGCATAACAAGGCTCCCAGTTCTCCATGGCCTGTCCTGCCTTTCTGGATTTTACACTTTTTTCAGATGGCCCTTTTGACCGGGGGGAAGTGAGACTTCATTGTAGTGCAGATTTCCTTTGCAAGCTTGCTTGGTTGGCCAAAAAGGGCGTATGCATTTTTTCCTGAATATATTCAGGAAAAAACGCATACGCCCTTTTTGGCCAAGTGCATCATTGTGGACGTTCTGCCTCTTTTCCTATGCTTTCAATGTAATTCCAGTCTACCTCCTGAAATCGGTTTCCTGCAATTCTGCCCCGCTTTCAAGTCCTCTTGGCAGCCTTACTTCAGTATATTTTTGGACGATAGCTGTCATTTATAACTCTGCAGGTTTGTGAATTACAGTGCCCCTGAGCTCCTTTCTTCAACTCGCTTTCTTTTGAGCTGGCCGCCACACCGCAGGATGGCTTCAGGCCCTAATTTGGTTCAGGCACGGCACGCTGAGCCTTTGGTATTTCCTCTTCCTGGTGGGAAATGAGAGTTAAATTTGCCCGTCCAGACACCTCCAGCTAGTCTCTCATTGGTTCTCCCTATTCCTGTTCATCTTCCACAGAAATTGCAAACTGGGCCAAACAGGAGGTTAAAGGCGCTGACTCTCCAAGTGGGGAGAGTGTTAGTAAAGCGTCTGGAATGTTGCACCCGAGTACCGGGGAGGAAAACTGAGACATATTTGAACACGTCTCCTGTTCACACGGTTGATCATACTCTGGGTTCCACATGCATGTTTTAGCTGAAGGAAGAATACCTTAAACCTGGAGAGTTGAGACCCGTGGAATGGGTACCATGCAAATTGACTTCAAAGGGTCTTCATTTGCTCACCGAACCTCTCCAATCCTATCACTGCTGCGTTTATGCCCCTGTACACACGCTTGATTCTCTTTTGGAGACATAGCAATCCATAGGTTTTAAGATACTTACAAGTCAGGTACATTCTTAGGCGTTTAATATGGGGTGTTGAGTCCATTTCGTTGAGCAAGGAGTAGCTCTTGTCTATTCCATATTTGGCTTAAGGAACTTTATCTGTGCTCATTTCAATCTCTGGTTTTATGCAGCACCCCAACTCACCTTTCCCCTTAAGCAAGCATAAGTTGGTTTTCTAAATTTGAGACCCTGTTCTGTTCTGTAATTCAGTTCCTGTGTAGCCAAGTTTACATTCCGTGTATTACTGATATCTTATGATGTTTCTTTTTCTGTGTGACTTATTTCAGTTAGAATCATCATACCTGAATCCCCTCATTGTGCTGCTAAGGGCCTGATGACATAGATTTCATTGCTGAGTGATATTGCTTTGTAAGTAAATACCACAACTTCTTTATCCATTTTTCACTTTCTGCGATGTTGAACATGTACTGTAAACGAGGTTTTTGTAAACAGAGGCGTCCCAAACTTTGGGGTGGCTGTGTCTTTTTGATTTTAATTTCCCTAAGCTATAGGACCATAAGTGGAAGTGCCCTAGGCTCTGTTGCTTTGTTTTTTAGATGTTTCAGGAAACACCATACACTTCTCCCGAGTGTCTGTTGTCAATTTACATCCCGCCCATCAGCATAACAAGGCTCCCAGTTCTCCATGGCCTGTCCTGCCTTGCTGGATTTTACACTTTTTTCAGATGGCCCTTTTGACCGGGGGGAAGTGAGACTTCATTGTAGTGCAGATTTCCTTTGCAAGCTTGCTTGGTTGGCCAAAAAGGGCGTATGCGTTTTTTCCTGAATATATTCAGGAAAAAACGCATACGCCCTTTTTGGCCAAGTGCATCATTGTGGACGTTCTGCCTCTTTTCCTATGCTTTCAATGCAATTCCAGTCTACCTCCTGAAATCGGTTTCCTGCAATTCTGCCCCGCTTTCAAGTCCTCTTGGCAGCCTTACTTCAGTATATTTTTGGACGATAGCTGTCATTTATAACTCTGCAGGTTTGTGAATTACAGTGTCCCTGAGCTCCTTTCTTCAACTCGCTTTCTTTTGAGCTGGCCGCAACACCGCAGGATGGCTTCAGGCCCTAATCAGGTTCCGGCACGGCATGCTGAGCCTTTGGTTAATTCCTCTTCCTGGTGGGAAATGAGAGTTAAATTTGCCCGTCCAGACACCTCCAGCTAGTCTCTCATTGGTTCTCGCTATTCTTGTTCATCTTCCGCAGAAATTGCAAACTGGGCCAAACAGGAGGTTAAAGGGACTGACTCTCCAAGTGGGGAGAGTGTTAGTAAAGCGTCTGGAATGTTGCACTCGAGTACCAGGGGAGGAAAACTGAGATGTATTTGAACACGTCTCCCGATCACATGGTTGATCATACTCTGGGTTCCACATGCATGTTTTAGCTGAAGGAAGAATACCTTAAACCTGGGTAGTTGAAACCCGTGGAATGGGTACCATGCAATATGACTTCAAAGGGTCTTCATCTGCTCACCAAACCTCTCCAATCCTAACACTGCTGCGTTTATGCCCCTGTACACACGCTTGATTCTCTTTTGGAGACATGGCAATCCATATGTTTTAAGATACTTACTAGTCAGGTACATTCTTAGGCGTTTAATATGCGGTGTTGAGTCCATTTCATTGAGCAAGGAGTAGCTCTTGTCTATTCCATATTTGGCTTAAGGAACTTTATCTGTGCTCATTTCAATCTCTGGTTTTATGCAGCACCCCAACTCACCTTTTCCCTTAAGCAAGCATAAGTTGGTTTTCTAAATTTGAGACCCTGTTCTGTTCTGTAATTCAGTTCTTGTGTAGCCAAGTTTACATTCCGTTTATTACTGATATCTTATGATGTTTCTTTTTCTGTGTGACTTATTTCAGTTAGAATTATCATACCTGAATCCACTCATTGTGCTGCTACGGGCCTGATGACATAGATTTCATTGCTGAGTGATATTGCTTTGTAAGTAAATACCACAACTTCTTTATCCATTTTTCACTTTCTGCGATGTTGAACTTGTACTGTAAACGAGGTTCTTGTAAACAAAGGCGTCTCAAACTTTGGGGTGGCTGTGTCTTTTTGATTTTAATTTCCCTAAGCTATAGGACCATAAGTGGAAGTGCCCTAGGCTCTGTTGCTTTGTTTTTTAGATGTTTCAGGAAAGACCATACACTTCTCCCGAGTGTCTGTTGGCAATTTACATCCCGCCCATCAGCATAACAAGGCTCCCAGTTCTCCATGGCCTGTCCTGCCTTTCTGGATTTTACACTTTTTTCAGATGGCCCTTTTGACCGGGGGGAAGTGAGACTTCATTGTAGTGCAGATTTCCATTGCAAGCTTGCTTGGTTGGCCAAAAAGGGCGTATGCGTTTTTTCCTGAATATATTCAGGAAAAAACGCATACGGCCTTTTTGGCCAAGTGCATCATTGTGGACGTTCTGCCTCTTTTCCTATGCTTTCAAAGCAATTCCAGTCTACCTCCTGAAATCGGTTTCCTGCAATTCTGCCCCGCTTTCAAGTCCTCTTGGCAGCCTTACTTCAGTATATTTTTGGACGATAGCTGTCATTTATAACTCTGCAGGTTTGTGAATTACAGTGCCCCTGAGCTCCTTTCTTCAACTCGTTTTCTTGTGAGCTGGCCGCAACACCGCAGGATGGCTTCAGGCCCTAATCTGGTTCCGGCACGGCACGCTGAGCCTTTGGTTAATTCCTCTTCCTGGTGGGAAATGAGAGTTAAATTTGCCCGTCCAGACACCTCCAGCTAGTCTCTCATTGGTTCTCGCTATTCTTGTTCATCTTCCGCAGAAATTGCAAACTGGGCCAAACAGGAGGTTAAAGGGACTGACTCTCCAAGTGGGGAGAGTGTTAGTAAAGCGTCTGGAATGTTGCACTCGAGTACCAGGGGAGGAAAACTGAGATGTATTTGAACACGTCTCCCGATCACATGGTTGATCATACTCTGGGTTCCACATGCATGTTTTAGCTGAAGGAAGAATACCTTAAACCTGGGTAGTTGAAACCCGTGGAATGGGTACCATGCAATATGACTTCAAAGGGTCTTCATCTGCTCACCAAACCTCTCCAATCCTAACACTGCTGCGTTTATGCCCCTGTACACACGCTTGATTCTCTTTTGGAGACATAGCAATCCATATGTTTTAAGATACTTACTAGTCAGGTACATTCTTAGGCGTTTAATATGCGGTGTTGAGTCCATTTCATTGAGCAAGGAGTAGCTCTTGTCTATTCCATATTTGGCTTAAGGAACTTTATCTGTGCTCATTTCAATCTCTGGTTTTATGCAGCACCCCAACTCACCTTTTCCCTTAAGCAAGCATAAGTTGGTTTTCTAAATTTGAGACCCTGTTCTGTTCTGTAATTCAGTTCTTGTGTAGCCAAGTTTACATTCCGTTTATTACTGATATCTTATGATGTTTCTTTTTCTGTGTGACTTATTTCAGTTAGAATTATCATACCTGAATCCACTCATTGTGCTGCTACGGGCCTGATGACATAGATTTCATTGCTGAGTGATATTGCTTTGTAAGTAAATACCACAACTTCTTTATCCATTTTTCACTTTCTGCGATGTTGAACTTGTACTGTAAACGAGGTTCTTGTAAACAAAGGCGTCTCAAACTTTGGGGTGGCTGTGTCTTTTTGATTTTAATTTCCCTAAGCTATAGGACCATAAGTGGAAGTGCCCTAGGCTCTGTTGCTTTGTTTTTTAGATGTTTCAGGAAAGACCATACACTTCTCCCGAGTGTCTGTTGGCAATTTACATCCCGCCCATCAGCATAACAAGGCTCCCAGTTCTCCATGGCCTGTCCTGCCTTTCTGGATTTTACACTTTTTTCAGATGGCCCTTTTGACCGGGGGGAAGTGAGACTTCATTGTAGTGCAGATTTCCATTGCAAGCTTGCTTGGTTGGCCAAAAAGTGCGTATGCGTTTTTTCCTGAATATATTCAGGAAAAAACGCATACGGCCTTTTTGGCCAAGTGCATCATTGTGGACGTTCTGCCTCTTTTCCTATGCTTTCAAAGCAATTCCAGTCTACCTCCTGAAATCGGTTTCCTGCAATTCTGCCCCGCTTTCAAGTCCTCTTGGCAGCCTTACTTCAGTATATTTTTGGACGATAGCTGTCATTTATAACTCTGCAGGTTTGTGAATTACAGTGCCCCTGAGCTCCTTTCTTCAACTCGTTTTCTTGTGAGCTGGCCGCAACACCGCAGGATGGCTTCAGGCCCTAATCTGGTTCCGGCACGGCACGCTGAGCCTTTGGTTAATTCCTCTTCCTGGTGGGAAATGAGAGTTAAATTTGCCCGTCCAGACACCTCCAGCTAGTCTCTCATTGGTTCTCGCTATTCTTGTTCATCTTCCGCAGAAATTGCAAACTGGGCCAAACAGGAGGTTAAAGGGACTGACTCTCCAAGTGGGGAGAGTGTTAGTAAAGCGTCTGGAATGTTGCACTCGAGTACCAGGGGAGGAAAACTGAGATGTATTTGAACACGTCTCCCGATCACATGGTTGATCATACTCTGGGTTCCACATGCATGTTTTAGCTGAAGGAAGAATACCTTAAACCTGGGTAGTTGAAACCCGTGGAATGGGTACCATGCAATATGACTTCAAAGGGTCTTCATCTGCTCACCAAACCTCTCCAATCCTAACACTGCTGCGTTTATGCCCCTGTACACACGCTTGATTCTCTTTTGGAGACATAGCAATCCATATGTTTTAAGATACTTACTAGTCAGGTACATTCTTAGGCGTTTAATATGCGGTGTTGAGTCCATTTCATTGAGCAAGGAGTAGCTCTTGTCTATTCCATATTTGGCTTAAGGAACTTTATCTGTGCTCATTTCAATCTCTGGTTTTATGCAGCACCCAAACTCACCTTTTCCCTTAAGCAAGCATAAGTTGGTTTTCTAAATTTGAGACCCTGTTCTGTTCTGTAATTCAGTTCTTGTGTAGCCAAGTTTACATTCCGTTTATTACTGATATCTTATGATGTTTCTTTTTCTGTGTGACTTATTTCAGTTAGAATTATCATACCTGAATCCACTCATTGTGCTGCTACGGGCCTGATGACATAGATTTCATTGCTGAGTGATATTGCTTTGTAAGTAAATACCACAACTTCTTTATCCATTTTTCACTTTCTGCGATGTTGAACTTGTACTGTAAACGAGGTTCTTGTAAACAAAGGCGTCTCAAACTTTGGGGTGGCTGTGTCTTTTTGATTTTAATTTCCCTAAGCTATAGGACCATAAGTGGAAGTGCCCTAGGCTCTGTTGCTTTGTTTTTTAGATGTTTCAGGAAAGACCATACACTTCTCCCGAGTGTCTGTTGGCAATTTACATCCCGCCCATCAGCATAACAAGGCTCCCAGTTCTCCATGGCCTGTCCTGCCTTTCTGGATTTTACACTTTTTTCAGATGGCCCTTTTGACCGGGGGGAAGTGAGACTTCATTGTAGTGCAGATTTCCATTGCAAGCTTGCTTGGTTGGCCAAAAAGGGCGTATGCGTTTTTTCCTGAATATATTCAGGAAAAAACGCATACGGCCTTTTTGGCCAAGTGCATCATTGTGGACGTTCTGCCTCTTTTCCTATGCTTTCAAAGCAATTCCAGTCTACCTCCTGAAATCGGTTTCCTGCAATTCTGCCCCGCTTTCAAGTCCTCTTGGCAGCCTTACTTCAGTATATTTTTGGACGATAGCTGTCATTTATAACTCTGCAGGTTTGAGAATTACAGTGCCCCTGAGCTCCTTTCTTCAACTCGCTTTCTTTTGAGCTGGCTCTAACAACGCAGGATGGCTTCAGGCTCTAATCTGGTTCCGGCACGGCACACTGAGCCTTTGGTTATTTCCTCTTCCTGGTGGGAAATGAGAGTTAAATTTGCCCGTCCAGACACCTCCAGCTAGTCTCTCATTGGTTCTCGCTATTCCTGTTCATCTTCCGCAGAAATTGCAAACTGGGCCAAACAGGAGGTTAAAGGCGCTGACTCTCCAAGTGGGGAGAGTGTTAGTAAAGCGTCTGGAATGTTGCACCCGAGAACCACGGGAAGAAAAATGAGACATATTTGAACACGTCTCCCGTTCACACGGTTGATCATACTCTGAGTTCCACATGCATGTTTTAGCTGAAGGAAGAATACCTTAAACCTGGGTAGTTGAAACCCGTGGAATGGGTACCATGCAATAAGACTTCAAAGGGTATTCATTTGCTCACCGAACCTCTCTAGTCCTATCACTACTGAGTTTATGCCCCTGTACACACGCTTGATTACCTTTGGAGACATAGCAATCCATAGGTTTTAAGATACTTACTAGTCAGGTACATTCTTAGGCGTTTAATATGGGGTGTTGAGTCCATTTCGTTGAGCAAGGAGTAACTCTTGTCTATTCCATATTTGGCTTAAGGAACTTTATCTGTGCTCATTTCAATCTCTGGTTTTATGCAGCACCCCAACTCACCTTTCCCCTTAAGCAAGCATAAGTTGGTTTTCTAAATTTGAGACCCTGTTCTGTTCTGTAATTCAGTTCCTGTGTAGCCAAGTTTACATTCCGTGTATTACTGATATCTTATGATGTTTCTTTTTCTGTGTGACTTATTTCAGTTAGAATCATCATACCTGAATCCACTCATTGTGCTGCTACGGGCCTGATGACATAGATTTCATTGCTGAGTGATATTGCTTTGTAAGTAAATACCACAACTTCTTTATCCATTTTTCACTTTCTGTGATGTTGAACTTGTACTGTAAACGAGGTTCTTGTAAACAGAGCCGTTCCAAACTTTGGGGTGGCTGTGTCTTTTTGATTTTAATTTCCCTAAACTATAGGACCATAAGTGGAAGTGCCCTAGGCTCTGTTGCTTTGTTTTTTAGATATTTCAGGAAACACCATACACTTCTCCCAAGTGGCTGTTGGCAATTTACATCCCGCCCATCAGCATAACAAGGCTCCCAGTTCTCCATGGCCTGTCCTGCCTTTCTGGATTTTACACTTTTTTCAGATGGCCCTTTTGACCGGGGGGAAGTGAGACTTCATTGTAGTGCAGATTTCCTTTGCAAGCTTGCTTCGTTGGCCAAAAAGGGCGTATGCGTTTTTTCCTGAATATATTCAGGAAAAAACGCATACGGCCTTTTTGGCCAAGTGCATCATTGTGGACGTTCTGCCTCTTTTCCTATGCTTTCAATGCAATTCCAGTCTACCTCCTGAAATCGGTTTCCTGCAATTCTGCCCCGCTTTCAAGTCCTCTTGGCAGCCTTACTTTAGTCTATTTTTGGATGATAGCTGTCATTTATAACTGTGCAGGTTTGTGAATTACACTGCCCCTGAGCTCCTTTCTTCAACTCGCTTTCTTGTGACCTGGCCGCAACACCGCAGGATGGCTTCAGGCCCTAATCTGGTTCCGGCACGGCACGCTGAGCCTTTGGTTACTTCCTCTTCCTGGTGGGAAATGAGAGTTAAATTTGCCCGTCCAGACACCTCCAGCTAGTCTCTCATTGGTTCTCCCTATTCCTGTTCATCTTCCACAGAAATTGCAAACTGGGCCAAACAGGAGGTTAAAGGCGCTGACTCTCCAAGTCGGGAGAGTGTTAGTAAAGCGTCTGGAATGTTGCACCCGAGTACCAGGGAACGAAAAGTGAGACACATTTGAACACGTTTCTCGATCACACGGTAGATCATACTCTGGGTTCCACATGCATGTTTTAGCTGAAGGAAGAATCCCTTAAACCTGGAGAGTTGAGACCAATGGAATGGGTACCATGCAATATGACTTCAAAGGGTCTGCATTTGCTCACCGAACCTCACCAATCTTATGAGCCGCAAGTGTCCAGCCTTATGTGTCACCCAGCTCTGGGTGTAGATATGGTCAATGCAGGTTGCATCAGAAGCCTTGAATGAATTACTTAAGTATTGCTCTCTATTTCATTGTCATTGTGTTTTGTTTAAGAAATTTATTTTTAATATGGGATTTAGCTGATTTTCACTGCTTTAATGCCGCTGTACACACTCTTGATTCTCTTACAGAGATATACAAATCCATTGCTTTTATGATTCTTACTAGGCAGGTATATTCCTAGGCGTTGAATATGGGGTGTTGAGTCCATTTCGTTGAGCAAGGAGTAGCTCTTGTCTATTCCATATTTGCCTTATAGAACGTTATCTGTGCTCATTTCAATCTCTGGTTTTATGCAGCACCCCAACTCACCTTTCCCCTTAAGCAAGCATAAGTTGGTTTTCTAAATTTGAGACCCTGTTCTTTTTTGGAATTCAGTTACTGTGTAGCCAAGTTTACATTCCGTGTATTAGTGATATTTTATGATGTTTCTTTTTCTGTGTGACTTATTTCAGTTAGAATCATCGTACCTGAATCCACTCATTATGCTGCTACGGGCCTGATGACATAGATTTCATTGCTGAGTGATACTGCATTGTACGTAAGTACCACAAGTTCTTTATCCATTTTTCACTTTCTGTGATATTGAACTTGTACAGTAAACGAGGTTCTTGTAAACAGAGGCGTCCCAAACTTTGGGGTGGCTGTGTCTTTTTGATTTTAATTTCCCTAAGCTATAGGACCATAAGTGGAAGTGCCCTAGGCTCTGTTGCTTTGGTTTTTAGATGTTTCAGGAAACACCATACACTTCTCCCGAGTGTCTGTTGGCAATTTACATCCCGCCCATCAGCATAACAAGGCTCCCAGTTCTCCATGGCCTGTCCTGCCTTTCTGGATTTTACACTTTTTTCAGATGGCCCTTTTGACCGGGGGGAAGTGAGACTTCATTGTAGTGCAGATTTCCTTTGCAAGCTTGCTTGGTTGGCCAAAAAGGGCGTATGCGTTTTTTCCTGAATATATTCAGGAAAAAACGCATACGCCCTTTTTGGCCAAGTGCATCATTGTGGACGTTCTGCCTCTTTTCCTATGCTTTCAATGCAATTCCAGTCTACCTCCTGAAATCGGTTTCCTGCAATTCTGCCCCGCTTTCAAGTCCTCTTGGCAGCCTTACTTCAGTATATTTTTGGACAGTAGTTGTCATTTATAACTCTGCAGGTTTGTGAATTACAGTGGCCCTGAGCTCCTTTCTTCAACTCGCTTTCTTTTGAGCTGGCCGCAACACCGCAGGATGGCTTCAGGCCCTAATCTGGTTCCGGCACGGCATCCTGAGCCTTTGGTTATTTCCTCTTCCTGGTGGGAAATGAGAGTTAAATTTGCCCTTCCAGACACCTCCAGCTAGCCTCTCATTGGTTCTCCCTATTCCTGTTCATCTTCCGCAGAAATTGCAAACTGGGCCAAACAGGAGGTTAAAGGCGCTGACTCTCCAAGTGGGGAGAGTGTTAGTAAAGCGTCTGGAATGTTGCACCCGAGTACCAGGGTACGAAAATTGAGACATATTTGAACACGTCTCCCGATCACACGGTTGATCATACTCTGAGTTCCACATGCATGTTTTAGCTGAAGGAAGAATACCTTAAACCTGGAGAGTTGAGACCCGTGGAATGGGTACCATGCAAATTGACTTCAAAGGGTCTTCATTTGCTCACCGAACCTCTCCAATCCTATCACTGCTGCGTTTATGCCCCTGTACACACGCTTGATTCTCTTTTGGAGACATAGCAATCCATAGGTTTTAAGATACTTACTAGTCAGGTACATTCTTAGGCGTTTAATATGGGGTGTTGAGTCCTTTTCGTTGAGCAAGGAGTAGCTCTTGTCTATTCCATATTTGGCTTAAGGAACTTTATCTGTGCTCATTTCAATCTCTGGTTTTATGCAGCACCCCAACTCACCTTTCCCCTTAAGCAAGCATAAGTTGGTTTTCTAAATTTGAGACCCTGTTCTGTTTTGGAATTCAGTTCCTGTGTAGCCAAGTTTACATTCCGTGTATTAGTGATATGTTATGATGTTTCTTTTTCTGTGTGACTTATTTCAGTTAGAATCATCGTACCTGAATCCACTCATTATGCTGCTACGGGCCTGATGACATAGATTTCATTGCTGAGTGATACTGCATTGTACGTAAGTACCACAAGTTCTTTATCCATTTTCCGCTTTCTGTGATACTGAACTTGTACGGTAAACGAGGTTCTTGTAAACAGAGGCGTCCCAAACTTTGGGGTGGCTGTGTCTTTTTGATTTTAATTTCCCTAAGCTATAGGACCATAAGTGGAAGTGCGCTAGGCTCTGTTGCTTTGTTTTTTAGATGTTTCAGGAAACACCATACACTTCTCCCGAGTGTCTGTGGGCAATTTATATCCCGCCCATCAGCATAACGAGGCTCCCAGTTCTCCATGGCCTGTCCTGCCTTGCTGGATTTTACACTTTTTTCAGATGGCCCTTTTAACCGGGGGGAAGTGAGACTTCATTGTAGTGCAGATTTCCTTTGCAAGCTTGCTTGGTTGGCCAAAAAGGGCGTATGCGTTTTTTCCTGAATATATTCAGGAAAAAACGCATACGCCCTTTTTGGCCAAGTGCATCATTGTGGACGTTCTGCCTCTTTTCCTATGCTTTCAATGCAATTCCAGTCTACCTCCTGAAATCGGTTTCCTGCAATTCTGCCCCACTTTCAAGTCCTCTTGGCAGCCTTACTTCAGTATATTTTTGGACGATAGCTGTCATTTATAACTCTGCAGGTTTGTGAATTACAGTGCCCCTGAGCTCCTTTCTTCAACTCGCTTTCTTGTGACCTGGCCGCAACACCGCAGGATGGCTTCAGGCCCTAATCTGGTTCCGGCACGGCACGCTGAGCCTTTGGTTAGTTCCTCTTCCTGGTGGGAAATGAGAGTTAAATTTGCCCGTCCAGACACCTCCAGCTAGTCTCTCATTGGTTCTCGCTATTCCTGTTCATCTTCCGCAGAAATTGCAAACTGGGCCAAACAGGAGGTTAAAGGGACTGACTCTCCAAGTCGGGAGAGTGTTAGTAAAGCGTCTGGAATGTTGCACCTGAGTACCAGGGGACGAAAACTGAGACATATTTGAACACGTCTCCCGATCACATGGTTGATCATACTCTAGGTTCCTCATGCATGTTTTAGCTGAAGGAAGAATACCTTAAACCTGGAGAGTTGAGACCCGTGTAATGGGTACCATGAAATATGACTTCAAAGGGTCTTCATTTGCTCACCGAACCTCTCCAATCCTATCACTGCTGCGTTTATGCCCCTGTACACACGCTTGATTCTCTTTTGGAGACATAGGAATCCATAGGTTTTCAGATACTTACTAGTCAGGTACATTCTTAGGCGTTTAATATGGGGTGTTGAGTCCATTTCGTTGAGCAAGGAGTAGCTCTTGTCTATTCCATATTTGGCTTAAGGAACTTTATCTGTGCTCATTTCAATCTCTGGTTTTATGCAGCACCCCAACTCACCTTTCCCCTTAAGCAAGCATAAGTTGGTTTTCTAAATTTGAGACCCTGTTCTGTTTTGGAATTCAGTTCCTGTGTAGCCAAGTTTACATTCCGTATATTAGTGATATCTTATGATGTTTCTTTTTCTGTGTGACTTATTTCAGTTAGAATCATCGTACCTGAATGCACTCATTATGCTGCTACGGGCCTGATGACATAGATTTCATTGCTGAGTGATACTGCATTGTACGTAAGTACCACAAGTTCTTTATCCATTTTTCACTTTCTGTGATATTGAACTTGTACGGTAAACGAGGTTCCTGTAAACAGAGGCGTCCCAAACTTTGGGGTGGCTGTGTCTTTTTGATTTTAATTTCCCTAAGCTATAGGACCATAAGTGGAAGTGCCCTAGGCTCTGTTGCTTTGTTTTTTAGATGTTTCAGGAAACACCATACACTTCTCCCCAGTGGCTGTTGGCAATTTACATCCCGCCCATCAGCATAACAAGGCTCCCAGTTCTCCATGGCCTGTCCTGCCTTTCTGGATTTTACACTTTTTTCAGATGGCCCTTTTGACCGGGGGGAAGTGAGACTTCATTGTAGTGCAGATTTCCTTTGCAAGCTTGCTTGGTTGGTCAAAAAGGGCGTATGCGTTTTTTCCTGAATATATTCAGGAAAAAACGCATACGCCCTTTTTGGCCAAGTGCATCATTGTGGACGTTCTGCCTCTTTTCCTATGCTTTCAATGCAATTCCAGTCTACCTCCTGAAATCGGTTTCCTGCAATTCTGCCCCGCTTTCAAGTCCTCTTGGCAGCCTTACTTCAGTGTATTTTTGGACGATAGCTGTCATTTATAACTCTGCAGGTTTGTGAATTACAGTGCCCCTGAGCTCCTTTCTTCAACTCGCTTTCTTGTGACCTGGCCGCAATACCGCAGGATGGCTTCAGGCCCTAATCTGGTTCCGGCACGGCACGCTGAGCCTTTGGTTACTTCCTCTTCCTGGTGGGAAATGAGAGTTAAATTTGCCCGTCCAGACACCTCCAGCTAGTCTCTCATTGGTTCTCGCTATTCCTGTTCATCTTCCGCAGAAATTGCAAACTGGGCCAAACAGGAGGTTAAAGGCGCTGACTCTCCAAGTGGGGAGAGTGTTAGTAAAGCGTCTGGAATGTTGCACCCGAGAACCACGGGAAGAAAAATGAGACATATTTGAACACGTCTCCCGTTCACACGGTTGATCATACTCTGAGTTCCACATGCATGTTTTAGCTGAAGGAAGAATACCTTAAACCTGGGTAGTTGAAACCCGTGGAATGGGTACCATGCAATAAGACTTCAAAGGGTCTTCATTTGCTCACCGAACATCTCTAGTCCTATCACTACTGAGTTTATGCCCCTGTACACACGCTTGATTACCTTTGGAGACATAGCAATCCATAGGTTTTAAGATACTTACTAGTCAGGTACATTCCTAGGCGTTTAATATGCGGTGTTGAGTCCATTTCGTTGAGCAAGGAGTAGCTCTTGTCTATTCCATATTTGGCTTAAGGAACTTTATCTGTGCTCATTTCAATCTCTGGTTTTATGCAGCACCCCAACTCACCTTTCCCCTTAAGCAAGCATAAGTTGGTTTTCTAAATTTGAGACCCTTTTCTGTTCTGTAATTCAGTTCCTGTGTAGCCAAGTTTACATTCCGTGTATTACTGATATCTTATGATGTTTCTTTTTCTGTGTGACTTATTTCAGTTAGAATCATCATACCTGAATCCACTCATTGTGCTGCTACGGGCCTGATGACATAGATTTCATTGCTGAGTGATATTGCTTTGTAAGTAAATACCACAACTTCTTTATCCATTTTTCACTTTCTGTGATGTTGAACTTGTACTGTAAACGAGGTTCTTGTAAACAGAGCCGTTCCAAACTTTGGGGTGGCTGGGTCTTTTTGATTTTAATTTCCCTAAACTATAGGACCATAAGTGGAAGTGCCCTAGGCTCTGTTGCTTTGTTTTTTAGATGTTTCAGGAAACACCATACACTTCTCCCGAGTGGCTGTTGGCAATTTACATCCCGCCCATCAGCATAACAAGGCTCCCAGTTCTCCATGGCCTGTCCTGCCTTTCTGGATTTTACACTTTTTTCAGATGGCCCTTTTGACCGGGGGGAAGTGAGACTTCATTGTAGTGCAGATTTCCTTTGCAAGCTTGCTTGGTTGGCCAAAAAGGGCGTATGCGTTTTTTCCTGAATATATTCAGGAAAAAACGCATACGCCCTTTTTGGCCAAGTGCATCATTGTGGACGTTCTGCCTCTTTTCCTATGCTTTCAATGCAATTCCAGTCTACCTCCTGAAATCGGTTTCCTGCAATTCTGCCCCGCTTTCAAGTCCTCTTGGCAGCCTTACTTCAGTATATTTTTGGACGATAGCTGTCATTTATCACTCTGCAGGTTTGAGAATTACAGTGCCCCTGAGCTCCTTTCTTCAACTCGCTTTCTTGTGAGCTGGCCGCAACACCGCAGGATGGCTTCAGGCCCTAATCTGGTTCCGGCACGGCACGCTGAGCCTTTGGTTATTTCCTCTTCCTGGTGGGAAATGAGAGTTAAATTTGCCCGTCCAGACACCTCCAGCTAGTCTCTCATTGGTTCTCGCTATTCCTGTTCATCTTCCGCAGAAATTGCAAACTGGGCCAAACAGGAGGTTAAAGGCGCTGACTCTCCAAGTGGGGAGAGTGTTAGTAAAGCGTCTGGAATGTTGCACCCGAGTACCAGGGGAGGAAAACTGAGACATATTTGAACACGTCTCCCGTTCACACGGTTGATCATACTCTGGGTTCCACATGCATGTTTTAGCTGAAGGAAGAATACCTTAAACCTGGGTACTTGAAACCCGTGGAATGGGTACCATGCAATATGACTTCAAAGGGTCTTCATTTGCTCACCGAACCTCTCCAATCCTATCACTGCTGCGTTTATGCCCCTGCACACATGCTTGATTCTCTTTCGCAGACATAGTAATCCATAGGTTTTAAGATACTTACTAGTCAGGTACATTCTTAGGCGTTTAATATGCGGTGTTGAGTCCATTTCGTTGAGCAAGGAGTAGCTCTTGTCTATTCCATATTTGGCTTAAGGAACTTTATCTGTGCTCATTTCAATCTCTGGTTTTATGCAGCACCCCAACTCACCTTTCCCCTTAAGCAAGCATAAGTTGGTTTTCTAAATTTGAGACCCTGTTCTGTTCTGTAATTCAGTTCCTGTGTAGCCAAGTTTACATTCCGTGTATTACTGATATCTTATGATGTTTCTTTTTCTGTGTGACTTATTTCAGTTAGAATCATCATACCTGAATCCACTCATTGTGCTGCTAAGGGCCTGATGACATAGATTTCATTGCTGAGTGATATTGCTTTGTAAGTAAATACCACCACTTCTTTATCCATTTTTCACTTTCTGTGATGTTGAACTTGTACTGTAAACGAGGTTCTTGTAAACAGAGGCGTCCCAAACTTTGGGGTGGCTGTGTCTTTTTGATTTTAATTTCCCTAAGCTATAGGACCATAAGTGGAAGTGCCCTAGGCTCTGTTGCTTTGTTTTTTAGATGTTTCAGGAAACACCATACACTTCTCCTGAGTGGCTGTTGGCAATTTACATCCCGCCCATCAGCATAACAAGGCTCCCAGTTCTTCATGGCCTGTCCTGCCTTTCTGGATTTTACACTTTTTTCAGATGGCCCTTTTGACCGGGGGGAAGTGAGACTTCATTGTAGTGCAGATTTCCTTTGCAAGCTTGCTTGGTTGGCCAAAAAGGGCGTATGCGTTTTTTCCTGAATATATTCAGGAAAAAACGCATACGCCCTTTTTGGCCAAGTACATCATTGTGGACATTCTGCCTCTTTTCCTATGCTTTCAATGCAATTCCAGTCTACCTCCTGAAATCGGTTTCCTGCAATTCTGCCCCGCTTTCAAGTCCTCTTGGCAGCCTTACTTCAGTATATTTTTGGACGATAGCTGTCATTTATAACTCTGCAGGTTTGAGAATTACAGTGCCCCTGAGCTCCTTTCTTCAACTCGCTTTCATGTGAGCTGGCCGCAACACCGCAGGATGGCTTCAGGCCCTAATCTGGTTCCGGCACGGCACGCTGAGCCTTTGGTTATTTCTTCTGCCTGGTGGGAAATGAGAGTTAAATTTGCCCGTCCAGACACCTCCAGCTAGTCTCTCATTGGTTCTCGCTATTCCTGTTCATCTTCCGCAGAAATTGCAAACTGGGCCAAACAGGAGGTTAAAGGCGCTGACTCTCCAAGTGGGGAGAGTGTTAGTAAAGCGTCTGGAATGTTGCACCCGAGTACCAGGGTTCGAAAACTGAGACATATTTGAACACGTCTCCCGTTCACACGGTTGATCATACTCTGGGTTCCACGTGCATGTTTTAGCTGAAGGAAGAATACCTTAAACCTGGAGAGTTGAGACCCGTGGAATGGGTACCATGCAATATGACTTCAAAGGGTCTTCATTTGCTCACCGAACCTCTCCAATCCTATCACTGCTGCGTTTATGCCCCTGTACACACGCTTGATTCTCTTTTGGAGACATAGCAATCCATAGGTTTTAAGATACTTACTAGTCAGGTACATTCTTAGGCGTTTAATATGGGGTGTTGAGTCCATTTCGTTGAGCAAGGAGTAGCTCTTGTCTATTCCATATTTGGCTTAAGGAACTTTATCTGTGCTCATTTCAATCTCTGGTTTTATGCAGCACCCCAACTCACCTTTACCCTTAAGCAAGCATAAGTTGGTTTTCTAAATTTGAGACCCTGTTTTGTTTTGGAATTCAGTTCCTGTGTAGCCAAGTTTACATTCCGTGTATTAGTGATATCTTATGATGTTTCTTTTTCTGTGTGACTTATTTCAGTTAGAATCATCGTACCTGAATCCACTCATTATTCTGCTACGGGCCTGATGACATAGATTTCATTGCTGAGTGATACTGCATTGTACGTAAGTACCACAAGTTCTTTATCCATTTTTCACTTTCTGTGATATTGAACTTGTACGGTAAACGAGGTTCTTGTAAACAGAGGCGTCCCAAACTTTGGGGTGGCTGTGTCTTTTTGATTTTAATTTCCCTAAGCTATAGGACCATAAGTGGAAGTGCCCTAGGCTCTGTTGCTTTGTTTTTTAGATGTTTCAGGAAACACCATACACTTCTCCCGAGTGTCTGTTGGCAATTTACATCCCGCCCATCAGCATAACAAGGCTCCCAGTTCTCCATGGCCTGTCCTGCCTTTCTGGATTTTACACATTTTTCAGATGGCCCTTTTGACCGGGGGGAAGTGAGACTTCATTGTAGTGCAGATTTCCTTTGCAAGCTTGCTTGGTTGGCCAAAAAGGGCGTATGCGTTTTTTCCTGAATATATTCAGGAAAAAACGCATACACACTTTTTGGCCAAATGCATCATTGTGGACGTTCTGCCTCTTTTCCTATGCTTTCAATGCAATTCCAGTCTACCTCCTGAAATCGGTTTCCTGCAATTCTGCCCCGCTTTCAAGTCCTCTTGGCAGCCTTACTTCAGTATATTTTTGGACGATAGCTGTCATTTATAACTCTGCAGGTTTGTGAATTACAGTGCCCCTGAGCTCCTTTCTTCAACTCGCTTTCTTGTGACCTGGCCGCAACACCGCAGGATGGCTTCAGGCCCTAATCTGGTTCCGGAACGGCACGCTGAGCCTTTGGTTAATTCCTCTTCCTGGTGGGAAATGAGAGTTAAATTTGCCCGACCAGACACCTCCAGCTAGTCTCTCATTGGTTCTCGCTATTCCTGTTCATCTTCCACAGAAATTGCAAACTGGGCCAAACAGGAGGTTAAAGGCGCTGACTCTCCAAGTGGGGAGAGTGTTAGTAAAGCGTCTGGAATGTTGCACCCGAGTACCAGGGGAGGAAAACTGAGACATATTTGAACACGTCTCCCGTTCACACGGTTGATCATACTCTGAGTTCCACATGCATGTTTTAGCTGAAGGAAGAATACCTTAAACCTGGGTAGTTGAAACCCGTGGAATGGGTACCATGCAATAAGACTTCAAAGGGTCTTCATTTGCTCACCGAACATCTCTAGTCCTATCACTACTGAGTTTATGCCCCTGTACACACGCTTGATTACCTTTGGAGACATAGCAATCCATAGGTTTTAAGATACTTACTAGTCAGGTACATTCCTAGGCGTTTAATATGCGGTGTTGAGTCCATTTCGTTGAGCAAGGAGTAGCTCTTGTCTATTCCATATTTGGCTTAAGGAACTTTATCTGTGCTCATTTCAATCTCTGGTTTTATGCAGCACCCCAACTCACCTTTCCCCTTAAGCAAGCATAAGTTGGTTTTCTAAATTTGAGACCCTTTTCTGTTCTGTAATTCAGTTCCTGTGTAGCCAAGTTTACATTCCGTGTATTACTGATATCTTATGATGTTTCTTTTTCTGTGTGACTTATTTCAGTTAGAATCATCATACCTGAATCCACTCATTGTGCTGCTACGGGCCTGATGACATAGATTTCATTGCTGAGTGATATTGCTTTGTAAGTAAATACCACAACTTCTTTATCCATTTTTCACTTTCTGTGATGTTGAACTTGTACTGTAAACGAGGTTCTTGTAAACAGAGCCGTTCCAAACTTTGGGGTGGCTGGGTCTTTTTGATTTTAATTTCCCTAAACTATAGGACCATAAGTGGAAGTGCCCTAGGCTCTGTTGCTTTGTTTTTTAGATGTTTCAGGAAACACCATACACTTCTCCCGAGTGGCTGTTGGCAATTTACATCCCGCCCATCAGCATAACAAGGCTCCCAGTTCTCCATGGCCTGTCCTGCCTTTCTGGATTTTACACTTTTTTCAGATGGCCCTTTTGACCGGGGGGAAGTGAGACTTCATTGTAGTGCAGATTTCCTTTGCAAGCTTGCTTGGTTGGCCAAAAAGGGCGTATGCGTTTTTTCCTGAATATATTCAGGAAAAAACGCATACGCCCTTTTTGGCCAAGTGCATCATTGTGGACGTTCTGCCTCTTTTCCTATGCTTTCAATGCAATTCCAGTCTACCTCCTGAAATCGGTTTCCTGCAATTCTGCCCCGCTTTCAAGTCCTCTTGGCAGCCTTACTTCAGTATATTTTTGGACGATAGCTGTCATTTATCACTCTGCAGGTTTGAGAATTACAGTGCCCCTGAGCTCCTTTCTTCAACTCGCTTTCTTGTGAGCTGGCCGCAACACCGCAGGATGGCTTCAGGCCCTAATCTGGTTCCGGCACGGCACGCTGAGCCTTTGGTTATTTCCTCTTCCTGGTGGGAAATGAGAGTTAAATTTGCCCGTCCAGACACCTCCAGCTAGTCTCTCATTGGTTCTCGCTATTCCTGTTCATCTTCCGCAGAAATTGCAAACTGGGCCAAACAGGAGGTTAAAGGCGCTGACTCTCCAAGTGGGGAGAGTGTTAGTAAAGCGTCTGGAATGTTGCACCCGAGTACCAGGGGAGGAAAACTGAGACATATTTGAACACGTCTCCCGTTCACACGGTTGATCATACTCTGGGTTCCACATGCATGTTTTAGCTGAAGGAAGAATACCTTAAACCTGGGTAGTTGAAACCCGTGGAATGGGTACCATGCAATATGACTTCAAAGGGTCTTCATTTGCTCACCGAACCTCTCCAATCCTATCACTGCTGCGTTTATGCCCCTGCACACATGCTTGATTCTCTTTCGCAGACATAGTAATCCATAGGTTTTAAGATACTTACTAGTCAGGTACATTCTTAGGCGTTTAATATGCGGTGTTGAGTCCATTTCGTTGAGCAAGGAGTAGCTCTTGTCTATTCCATATTTGGCTTAAGGAACTTTATCTGTGCTCATTTCAATCTCTGGTTTTATGCAGCACCCCAACTCACCTTTCCCCTTAAGCAAGCATAAGTTGGTTTTCTAAATTTGAGACCCTGTTCTGTTCTGTAATTCAGTTCCTGTGTAGCCAAGTTTACATTCCGTGTATTACTGATATCTTATGATGTTTCTTTTTCTGTGTGACTTATTTCAGTTAGAATCATCATACCTGAATCCACTCATTGTGCTGCTAAGGGCCTGATGACATAGATTTCATTGCTGAGTGATATTGCTTTGTAAGTAAATACCACAACTTCTTTATCCATTTTTCACTTTCTGTGATGTTGAACTTGTACTGTAAACGAGGTTCTTGTAAACAGAGGCATCCCAAACTTTGGGGTGGCTGTGTCTTTTTGATTTTAATTTCCCTAAGCTATAGGACCATAAGTGGAAGTGCCCTAGGCTCTGTTGCTTTGTTTTTTAGATGTTTCAGGAAACACCATACACTTCTCCTGAGTGGCTGTTGGCAATTTACATCCCGCCCATCAGCATAACAAGGCTCCCAGTTCTTCATGGCCTCTCCTGCCTTTCTGGATTTTACACATTTTTCAGATGGCCCTTTTGACCGGGGGGAAGTGAGACTTCATTGTAGTGCAGATTTCCTTTGCAAGCTTGCTTGGTTGGCCAAAAAGGGCGTATGCGTTTTTTCCTGAATATATTCAGGAAAAAACGCATACGCCCTTTTTGGCCAAGTACATCATTGTGGACATTCTGCCTCTTTTCCTATGCTTTCAATGCAATTCCAGTCTACCTCCTGAAATCGGTTTCCTGCAATTCTGCCCCGCTTTCAAGTCCTCTTGGCAGCCTTACTTCAGTATATTTTTGGACGATAGCTGTCATTTATAACTCTGCAGGTTTGTGAATTACAGTGCCCCTGAGCTCCTTTCTTCAACTCGCTTTCTTGTGACCTGGCCGCAACACCGCAGGATGGCTTCAGGCCCTACTCTGGTTCCGGAACGGCACGCTGAGCCTTTGGTTAATTCCTCTTCCTGGTGGGAAATGAGAGTTAAATTTGCCCGACCAGACACCTCCAGCTAGTCTCTCATTGGTTCTCGCTATTCCTGTTCATCTTCCGCAGAAATTGCAAACTGGGCCAAACAGGAGGTTAAAGGCGCTGACTCTCCAAGTGGGGAGAGTGTTAGTAAAGCGTCTGGAATGTTGCACCCGAGTACCAGGGGAGGAAAACTGAGACATATTTGAACACGTCTCCCGTTCACACGGTTGATCATACTCTGAGTTCCACATGCATGTTTTAGCTGAAGGAAGAATACCTTAAACCTGGGTAGTTGAAACCCGTGGAATGGGTACCATGCAATAAGACTTCAAAGGGTCTTCATTTGCTCACCGAACCTCTCTAGTCCTACCACTACTGAGTTTATGCCCCTGTACACACGCTTGATTACCTTTGGAGACATAGCAATCCATAGGTTTTAAGATACTTACTAGTCAGGTACATTCTTAGGCGTTTAATATGGGGTGTTGAGTCCATTTCGTTGAGCAAGGAGTAGCTCTTGTCTATTCCATATTTGGCTTAAGGAACTTTATCTGTGCTCATTTCAATCTCTGGTTTTATGCAGCACCCCAACTCACCTTTCCCCTTAAGCAAGCATAAGTTGGTTTTCTAAATTTGAGACCCTGTTCTGTTTTGGAATTCAGTTCCTGTGTAGCCAAGTTTACATTCCGTGTATTAGTGATATCTTACGATGTTTCTTTTTCTGTGTGACTTATTTCAGTTAGAATCATCGTACCTGAATCCACTCATTATGCTGATACGGGCCTGATGACATAGATTTCATTGCTGAGTGATACTGCATTGTACATAAGTACCACAAGTTCTTTATCCATTTTTCACTTTCTGTGATATTGAACTTGTACGGTAAACGAGGTTCTTGTAAACAGAGGCGTCCCAAACTTTGGGGTGGCTGTGTCTTTTTGATTTTAATTTCCCTAAGCTATAGGACCATAAGTGGAAGTGCCCTAGCCTCTGTTGCTTTGTTTCTTAGATGCATCAGGAAACACCATATACTTCTCCCGAGTGTCTGTTGGCAATTTACATCCCGCCCATCAGCATAACAAGGCTCCCAGTTCTCCATGGCCTGTCCTGCCTTTCTGGATTTTACACTTTTTTCAGATGGCCCTTTTGACCGGGGGGAAGTGAGACTTCATTGTAGTGCAGATTTCCTTTGCAAGCATGCTTGGTTGGCCAAAAAGGGCGTATGCGTTTTTTCCTGAATATATTCAGGAAAAAACGCATACGCCCTTTTTGGCCAAGTGCATCATTGTGGACGTTCTGCCTCTTTTCCTATGCTTTCAATGCAATTCCAGTCTACCTCCTGAAATCGGTTTCCTGCAATTCTGCCCCGCTTTCAAGTCCTCTTGGCAGCCTTACTTCAGTATATTTTTGGACGATAGCTGTCATTTATAACTCTGCAGGTTTGTGAATTACAGTGCCCCTGAGCTCCTTTCTTCAACTCGCTTTCTTGTGACCTGGCCGCAACACCGCAGGATGGCTTCAGGCCCTAATCTGGTTCCGGCACGGCACGCTGAGCCTTTGGTTAGTTCCTCTTCCTGGTGGGAAATGAGAGTTAAATTTGCCCGTCCAGACACCTCCAGCTAGTCTCTCATTGGTTCTCGCTATTCCTGTTCATCTTCCGCAGAAATTGCAAACTGGGCCAAACAGGAGGTTAAAGGTACTGACTCTCCAAGTCGGGAGAGTGTTAGTAAAGCGTCTGGAATGTTGCACCCGAGTACCAGGGGAGGAAAACTGAGACATATTTGAACACGTCTCCCGTTCACACGGTTGATCATACTCTGGGTTCCACATGCATGTTTTAGCTGAAGGAAGAATACCTTAAACCTGGGTACTTGAAACCCGTGGAATGGGTACCATGCAATATGACTTCAAAGGGTCTTCATTTGCTCACCGAACCTCTCCAATCCTATCACTGCTGCGTTTATGCCCCTGCACACATGCTTGATTCTCTTTCGCAGACATAGTAATCCATAGGTTTTAAGATACTTACTAGTCAGGTACATTCTTAGGCGTTTAATATGCGGTGTTGAGTCCATTTCGTTGAGCAAGGAGTAGCTCTTGTCTATTCCATATTTGGCTTAAGGAACTTTATCTGTGCTCATTTCAATCTCTGGTTTTATGCTGCACCCCAACTCACCTTTCCGCTTAAGCAAGCATAAGTTGGTTTTCTAAATTTGAGACCCTGTTCTGTTCTGTAATTCAGTTCCTGTGTAGCCAAGTTTACATTCCGTGTATTACTGATATCTTATGATGTTTCTTTTTCTGTGTGACTTATTTCAGTTAGAATCATCATACCTGAATCCACTCATTGTGCTGCTAAGGGCCTGATGACATAGATTTCATTGCTGAGTGATATTGCTTTGTAAGTAAATACCTCAACTTCTTTATCCATTTTTCACTTTCTGTGATGTTGAACTTGTACTGTAAACGAGGTTCTTGTAAACAGAGGCGTCCCAAACTTTGGGGTGGCTGTGTCTTTTTGATTTTAATTTCCCTAAGCTATAGGACCATAAGTGGAAGTGCCCTAGGCTCTGTTGCTTTGTTTTTTAGATGTTTCAGGAAACACCATACACTTCTCCTGAGTGGCTGTTGGCAATTTACATCCCGCCCATCAGCATAACAAGGCTCCCAGTTCTTCATGGCCTCTCCTGCCTTTCTGGATTTTACACTTTTTTCAGATGGCCCTTTTGACCGGGGGGAAGTGAGACTTCATTGTAGTGCAGATTTCCTTTGCAAGCTTGCTTGGTTGGCCAAAAAGGGCGTATGCGTTTTTTCCTGAATATATTCAGGAAAAAACGCATACGCCCTTTTTGGCCAAGTACATCATTGTGGACATTCTGCCTCTTTTCCTATGCTTTCAATGCAATTCCTGTCTACCTCCTGAAATCGGTTTCCTGCAATTCTGCCCCGCTTTCAAGTCCTCTTGGCAGCCTTACTTCAGTATATTTTTGGACGATAGCTGTCATTTATAACTCTGCAGGTTTGAGAATTACAGTGCCCCTGAGCTCCTTTCTTCAACTCGCTTTCTTGTGAGCTGGCCGCAACACCGCAGGATGGCTTCAGGCCCTAATCTGGTTCCGGCACGGCACGCTGAGCCTTTGGTTATTTCCTCTTCCTGGTGGGAAATGAGAGTTAAATTTGCCCGTCCAGACACCTCCAGCTAGTCTCTCATTGGTTCTCGCTATTCCTGTTCATCTTCCGCAGAAATTGCAAACTGGGCCAAACAGGAGGTTAAAGGCGCTGACTCTCCAAGTGGGGAGAATGTTAGTAAAGCGTCTGGAATGTTGCACCCGAGAACCACGGGAAGAAAAATGAGACATATTTGAACACGTCTCCCGTTCACACGGTTGATCATACTCTGAGTTCCACATGCATGTTTTAGCTGAAGGAAGAATACCTTAAACCTGGGTAGTTGAAACCCGTGGAATGGGTACCATGCAATAAGACTTCAAAGGGTCTTCATTTGCTCACCGAACCTCTCTAGTCCTATCACTACTGAGTTTATGCCCCTGTACACACGCTTGATTACCTTTGGAGACATAGCAATCCATAGGTTTTAAGATACTTACTAGTCAGGTACATTCTTAGGCGTTTAATATGCGGTGTTGAGTCCATTTCGTTGAGCAAGGAGTAGCTCTTGTCTATTCCATATTTGGCTTAAGGAACTTTATCTGTGCTCATTTCAATCTCTGGTTTTATGCAGCACCCCAACTCACCTTTCCCCTTAAGCAAGCATAAGTTGGTTTTCTAAATTTGAGACCCTGTTCTGTTCTGTAATTCAGTTCCTGTGTAGCCAAGTTTACATTCCGTGTATTACTTATATCTTATGATGTTTCTTTTTCTGTGTGACTTATTTCAGTTAGAATCATCATACCTGAATCCACTCATTGTGCTGCTACGGGCCTGATGACATAGATTTCATTGCTGAGTGATATTGCTTTGTAAGTAAATACCACAACTTCTTTATCCATTTTTCACTTTCTGTGATGTTGAACTTGTACTGTAAACGAGGTTCTTGTAAACAGAGGCGTCCCAAACTTTGGGGTGGCTGTGTCTTTTTGATTTTAATTTCCTTAAGCTATAGGACCATAAGTGGAAGTGCCCTAGGCTCTGTTGCTTTGTTTTTTAGATGTTTCAGGAAACACCATACACTTCTCCCGAGTGGCTGTTGGCAATTTACATCCCGCCCATCAGCATAACAAGGCTCCCAGTTCTTCATGGCCTGTCCTGCCTTTCTGGATTTTACACTTTTTTCAGATGGCCCTTTTGACCGGGGGAAAGTGAGACTTCATTGTAGTGCAGATTTCCTTTGCAAGCTTGCTTGGTTGGCCAAAAAGGGCGTATGCGTTTTTTCCTGAATATATTCAGGAAAAAACGCATACGCCCTTTTTGGCCAAGTGCATCATTGTGGACGTTCTGCCTCTTTTCCTATTGTTTCAATGCAATTCCAGTCTACCTCCTGAAATCGGTTTCCTGCAATTCTGCCCCGCTTTCAAGTCCTCTTGGCAGCCTTACTTTAGTCTATTTTTGGATGATAGCTGTCATTTATAACTGTGCAGGTTTGTGAATTACAGTGCCCCTGAGCTCCTTTCTTCAACTCGCTTTCTTGTGACCTGGCCGCAACACCGCAGGATGGCTTCAGGCCCTAATCTGGTTCCGGCACGGCACGCTGAGCCTTTGGTTACTTCCTCTTCCTGGTGGGAAATGAGAGTTAAATTTGCCCGTCCAGACACCTCCAGCTAGTCTCTCATTGGTTCTCCCTATTCCTGTTCATCTTCCACAGAAATTGCAAACTGGGCCAAACAGGAGGTTAAAGGGACTGACTCTCCAAGTCGGGAGAGTGTTAGTAAAGCGTCTGGAATGTTGCACCCGAGTACCAGGGAACGAAAAGTGAGACACATTTGAACACGTTTCTCGATCACACGGTAGATCATACTCTGGGTTCCACATGCATGTTTTAGCTGAAGGAAGAATCCCTTAAACCTGGAGAGTTGAGACCAATGGAATGGGTACCATGCAATATGACTTCAAAGGGTCTGCATTTGCTCACCGAACCTCACCAATCTTATGAGCCGCAAGTGTCCAGCCTTATGTGTCACCCAGCTCTGGGTGTAGATATGGTCAATGCAGGTTGCATCAGAAGCCTTGAATGAATTACTTAAGTATTGCTCTCTATTTCACTGTCATTGTGTTTTGTTTAAGAAATTTATTTTTAATATGGGATTTAGCTGATTTTCACTGCTTTAATGCCGCTGTACACACTCTTGATTCTCTTACAGAGATATATAAATCCATTGCTTTTATGATTCTTACTAGGCAGGTATATTCCTAGGCGTTGAATATGGGGTGTTGAGTCCATTTCGTTGAGCAAGGAGTAGCTCTTGTCTATTCGATATTTGCCTTATAGAACGTTATCTGTGCTCATTTCAATCTCTGGTTTTATGCAGCACCCCAACTCACCTTTCCCCTTAAGCAAGCATAAGTTGGTTTTCTAAATTTGAGACCCTGTTCTGTTTTGGAATTCAGTTACTGTGTAGCCAAGTTTACATTCCGTGTATTAGTGATATTTTATGATGTTTCTTTTTCTGTGTGACTTATTTCAGTTAGAATCATCGTACCTGAATCCACTCATTTTGCTGCTACGGGCCTGATGACATAGATTTCATTGCTGAGTGATACTGCATTGTACGTAAGTACCACAATTTCTTTATCCATTTTTCACTTTCTGTGATATTGAACTTGTACAGTAAACGAGGTTCTTGTAAACAGAGGCGTCCCAAACTTTGGGGTGGCTGTGTCTTTTTGATTTTAATTTCCCTAAGCTATAGGACCATAAGTGGAAGTGCCCTAGGCTCTGTTGCTTTGGTTTTTAGATGTTTCAGGAAACACCATACACTTCTCCCGAGTGTCTGTTGGCAATTTACATCCCGCCCATCAGCATAACAAGGCTCCCAGTTCTCCATGGCCTGTCCTGCCTTTCTGGATTTTACACTTTTTTCAGATGGCCCTTTTGACCGGGGGGAAGTGAGACTTCATTGTAGTGCAGATTTCCTTTGCAAGCTTGCTTGGTTGGCCAAAAAGGGCGTATGCGTTTTTTCCTGAATATATTCAGGAAAAAACGCATACGGCCTTTTTGGCCAAGTGCATCATTGTGGACGTTCTGCCTCTTTTCCTATGCTTTCAATGCAATTCCAGTCTACCTCCTGAAATCGGTTTCCTGCAATTCTGCCCCGCTTTCAAGTCCTCTTGGCAGCCTTACTTTAGTCTATTTTTGGATGATAGCTGTCATTTATAACTGTGCAGGTTTGTCAATTACAGTGCCCCTGAGCTCCTTTCTTCAACTCGCTTTCTTGTGACCTGGCCGCAACACCGCAGGATGGCTTCAGGCCCTAATCTGGTTCCGGCACGGCACGCTGAGCCTTTGGTTACTTCCTCTTCCTGGTGGGAAATGAGAGTTAAATTTGCCCGTCCAGACACCTCCAGCTAGTCTCTCATTGGTTCTCCCTATTCCTGTTCATCTTCCACAGAAATTGCAAACTGGGCCAAACAGGAGGTTAAAGGGACTGACTCTCCAAGTGGGGAGAGTGTTAGTAAAGCGTCTGGAATGTTGCACCCGAGTACCAGGGAACGAAAAGTGAGACACATTTGAACACGTTTCTCGATCACACGGTAGATCATACTCTGGGTTCCACATGCATGTTTTAGCTGAAGGAAGAATCCCTTAAACCTGGAGAGTTGAGACCAATGGAATGGGTACCATGCAATATGACTTCAAAGGGTCTGCATTTGCTCACCGAACCTCACCAATCTTATGAGCCGCAAGTGTCCAGCCTTATGTGTCACCCAGCTCTGGGTGTAGATATGGTCAATGCAGGTTGCATCAGAAGCCTTGAATGAATTACTTAAGTATTGCTCTCTATTTCACTGTCATTGTGTTTTGTTTAAGAAATTTATTTTTAATATGGGATTTAGCTGATTTTCACTGCTTTAATGCCGCTGTACACACTCTTGATTCTCTTACAGAGATATATAAATCCATTGTTTTATGATTCTTACTAGGCAGGTATATTCCTAGGCGTTGAATATGGGGTGTTGAGTCCATTTCGTTGAGCAAGGAGTAGCTCTTGTCTATTCGATATTTGCCTTATAGAACGTTATCTGTGCTCATTTCAATCTCTGGTTTTATGCAGCACCCCAACTCACCTTTCCCCTTAAGCAAGCATAAGTTGGTTTTCTAAATTTGAGACCCTGTTCTGTTTTGGAATTCAGTTACTGTGTAGCCAAGTTTACATTCCGTGTATTAGTGATATTTTATGATGTTTCTTTTTCTGTGTGACTTATTTCAGTTAGAATCATCGTACCTGAATCCACTCATTATGCTGCTACGGGCCTGATGACATAGATTTCATTGCTGAGTGATACTGCATTGTACGTAAGTACCACAAGTTCTTTATCCATTTTTCACTTTCTGTGATATTGAACTTGTACAGTAAACGAGGTTCTTGTAAACAGAGGCGTCCCAAACTTTGGGGTGGCTGTGTCTTTTTGATTTTAATTTCCCTAAGCTATAGGACCATAAGTGGAAGTGCCCTAGGCTCTGTTGCTTTGGTTTTTAGATGTTTCAGGAAACACCATACACTTCTCCCGAGTGTCTGTTGGCAATTTACATCCCGCCCATCAGCATAACAAGGCTCCCAGTTCTCCATGGCCTGTCCTGCCTTTCTGGATTTTACACTTTTTTCAGATGGCCCTTTTGACCGGGGGGAAGTGAGACTTCATTGTAGTGCAGATTTCCTTTGCAAGCTTGCTTGGTTGGCCAAAAAGGGCGTATGCGTTTTTTCCTGAATATATTCAGGAAAAAACGCATACGGCCTTTTTGGCCAAGTGCATCATTGTGGACGTTCTGCCTCTTTTCCTATGCTTTCAATGCAATTCCAGTCTACCTCCTGAAATCGGTTTCCTGCAATTCTGCCCCGCTTTCAAGTCCTCTTGGCAGCCTTACTTTAGTCTATTTTTGGATGATAGCTGTCATTTATAACTGTGCAGGTTTGTCAATTACAGTGCCCCTGAGCTCCTTTCTTCAACTCGCTTTCTTGTGACCTGGCCGCAACACCGCAGGATGGCTTCAGGCCCTAATCTGGTTCCGGCACGGCACGCTGAGCCTTTGGTTACTTCCTCTTCCTGGTGGGAAATGAGAGTTAAATTTGCCCGTCCAGACACCTCCAGCTAGTCTCTCATTGGTTCTCCCTATTCCTGTTCATCTTCCACAGAAATTGCAAACTGGGCCAAACAGGAGGTTAAAGGGACTGACTCTCCAAGTGGGGAGAGTGTTAGTAAAGCGTCTGGAATGTTGCACCCGAGTACCAGGGAACGAAAAGTGAGACACATTTGAACACGTTTCTCGATCACACGGTAGATCATACTCTGGGTTCCACATGCATGTTTTAGCTGAAGGAAGAATCCCTTAAACCTGGAGAGTTGAGACCAATGGAATGGGTACCATGCAATATGACTTCAAAGGGTCTGCATTTGCTCACCGAACCTCACCAATCTTATGAGCCGCAAGTGTCCAGCCTTATGTGTCACCCAGCTCTGGGTGTAGATATGGTCAATGCAGGTTGCATCAGAAGCCTTGAATGAATTACTTAAGTATTGCTCTCTATTTCACTGTCATTGTGTTTTGTTTAAGAAATTTATTTTTAATATGGGATTTAGCTGATTTTCACTGCTTTAATGCCGCTGTACACACTCTTGATTCTCTTACAGAGATATATAAATCCATTGTTTTATGATTCTTACTAGGCAGGTATATTCCTAGGCGTTGAATATGGGGTGTTGAGTCCATTTCGTTGAGCAAGGAGTAGCTCTTGTCTATTCGATATTTGCCTTATAGAACGTTATCTGTGCTCATTTCAATCTCTGGTTTTATGCAGCACCCCAACTCACCTTTCCCCTTAAGCAAGCATAAGTTGGTTTTCTAAATTTGAGACCCTGTTCTGTTTTGGAATTCAGTTACTGTGTAGCCAAGTTTACATTCCGTGTATTAGTGATATTTTATGATGTTTCTTTTTCTGTGTGACTTATTTCAGTTAGAATCATCGTACCTGAATCCACTCATTATGCTGCTACGGGCCTGATGACATAGATTTCATTGCTGAGTGATACTGCATTGTACGTAAGTACCACAAGTTCTTTATCCATTTTTCACTTTCTGTGATATTGAACTTGTACAGTAAACGAGGTTCTTGTAAACAGAGGCGTCCCAAACTTTGGGGTGGCTGTGTCTTTTTGATTTTAATTTCCCTAAGCTATAGGACCATAAGTGGAAGTGCCCTAGGCTCTGTTGCTTTGGTTTTTAGATGTTTCAGGAAACACCATACACTTCTCCCGAGTGTCTGTTGGCAATTTACATCCCGCCCATCAGCATAACAAGGCTCCCAGTTCTCCATGGCCTGTCCTGCCTTTCTGGATTTTACACTTTTTTCAGATGGCCCTTTTGACCGGGGGGAAGTGAGACTTCATTGTAGTGCAGATTTCCTTTGCAAGCTTGCTTGGTTGGCCAAAAAGGGCGTATGCGTTTTTTCCTGAATATATTCAGGAAAAAACGCATACGCCCTTTTTGGCCAAGTGCATCATTGTGGACGTTCTGCCTCTTTTCCTATGCTTTCAATGCAATTCCAGTCTACCTCCTGAAATCGGGTTCCTGCAATTCTGCCCCGCTTTCAAGTCCTCTTGGCAGCCTTACTTCAGTATATTTTTGGACGGTAGTTGTCATTTATAACTCTGCAGGTTTGTGAATTACAGTGGCCCTGAGCTCCTTTCTTCAACTCGCTTTCTTTTGAGCTGGCCGCAACACCGCAGGATGGCTTCAGGCCCTAATCTGGTTCCGGCACGGCACGCTGAGCCTTTGGTTATTTCCTCTTCCTGGTGGGAAATGAGAGTTAAATTTGCCCATCCAGACACCTCCAGCTAGCCTCTCATTGGTTCTCCCTATTCCTGTTCATCTTCCGCAGAAATTGCAAACTGCACCAAACAAGAGGTTAAGGGGACTGACTCTCCAAGTCGGGAGAGTGTTAGTAAAGCGTCTGGAATGTTGCACCCGAGTACCAGGGTACGAAAATTGAGACATATTTGAACACGTCTCCCGATCACACGGTTGATCATACTCTGAGTTCCACATGCATGTTTTAGCTGAAGGAAGAATACCTTAAACCTGGAGAGTTGAGACCCGTGGAATGGGTACCATGCAAATTGACTTCAAAGGGTCTTCATTTGCTCACCGAACCTCTCCAATCCTATCACTGCTGCGTTTATGCCCCTGTACACACGCTTGATTCTCTTTTGGAGACATAGCAATCCATAGGTTTTAAGATACTTACTAGTCAGGTACATTCTTAGGCGTTTAATATGGGGTGTTGAGTCCTTTTCGTTGAGCAAGGAGTAGCTCTTGTCTATTCCATATTTGGCTTAAGGAACTTTATCTGTGCTCATTTCAATCTCTGGTTTTATGCAGCACCCCAACTCACCTTTCCCCTTAAGCAAGCATAAGTTGGTTTTCTAAATTTGAGACCCTGTTCTGTTCTGTAATTCAGTTTCTGTGTAGCCAAGTTTACATTCCGTGTATTACTGATATCTTATGATGTTTCTTTTTCTGTGTGACTTATTTCAGTTAGAATCATCGTACCTGAATCCACTCATTATGCTGCTACGGGCCTGATGACATAGATTTCATTGCTGAGTGATACTGCATTGTACGTAAGTACCACAAGTTCTTTATCCATTTTCCGCTTTCTGTGATACTGAACTTGTACGGTAAACGAGGTTCTTGTAAACAGAGGCGACCCAAACTTTGGGGTGGCTGTGTCTTTTTGATTTTAATTTCCCTAAGCTATAGGACCATAAGTGGAAGTGCGCTAGGCTCTGTTGCTTTGTTTTTTAGATGTTTCAGGAAACACCATACACTTCTCCCGAGTGTCTGTGGGCAATTTACATCCCGCCCATCAGCATAACGAGGCTCCCAGTTCTCCATGGCCTGTCCTGCCTTGCTGGATTTTACACTTTTTTCAGATGGCCCTTTTGACCGGGGGGAAGTGAGACTTCATTGTAGTGCAGATTTCCTTTGCAAGCTTGCTTGGTTGGCCAAAAAGGGCGTATGCGTTTTTTCCTGAATATATTCAGGAAAAAACGCATACGCCCTTTTTGGCCAAGTGCATCATTGTGGACGTTCTGCCTCTTTTCCTATGCTTTCAATGCAATTCCAGTCTACCTCCTGAAATCGGTTTCCTGCAATTCTGCCCCACTTTCAAGTCCTCTTGGCAGCCTTACTTCAGTATATTTTTGGACGATAGCTGTCATTTATCACTCTGCAGGTTTGAGAATTACAGTGCCCCTGAGCTCCTTTCTTCAACTCGCTTTCTTGTGAGCTGGCCGCAACACCGCAGGATGGCTTCAGGCCCTAATCTGTTTCCGGCACGGCACGCTGAGCCTTTGGTTATTTCCTCTTCCTGGTGGGAAATGAGAGTTAAATTTGCCCGTCCAGACACCTCCAGCTAGTCTCTCATTGGTTCTCGCTATTCCTGTTCATCTTCCGCAGAAATTGCAAACTGGGCCAAACAGGAGGTTAAAGGCGCTGACTCTCCAAGTCGGGAGAGTGTTAGTAAAGCGTCTGGAATGTTGCACCTGAGTACCAGGGGACGAAAACTGAGACATATTTGAACACGTCTCCCGATCACATGGTTGATCATACTCTAGGTTCCTCATGCATGTTTTAGCTGAAGGAAGAATACCTTAAACCTGGAGAGTTGAGACCCGTGTAATGGGTACCATGCAATATGACTTCAAAGGGTCTTCATTTGCTCACCGAACCTCTGCAATCCTACCACTGCTGCGTTTATGCCCCTGTACACACGCTTGATTCTCTTTTGGAGACATAGGAATCCATAGGTTTTCAGATACTTACTAGTCAGGTACATTCTTAGGCGTTTAATATGGGGTGTTGAGTCCATTTCGTTGAGCAAGGAGTAGCTCTTGTCTATTCCATATTTGGCTTAAGGAACTTTATCTGTGCTCATTTCAATCTCTGGTTTTATGCAGCACCCCAACTCACCTTTCCCCTTAAGCAAGCATAAGTTGGTTTTCTAAATTTGAGACCCTGTTCTGTTTTGGAATTCAGTTCCTGTGTAGCCAAGTTTACATTCCGTATATTAGTGATATCTTATGATGTTTCTTTTTCTGTGTGACTTATTTCAGTTAGAATCATCGTACCTGAATGCACTCATTATGCTGCTACGGGCCTGATGACATAGATTTCATTGCTGAGTGATACTGCATTGTACGTAAGTACCACAAGTTCTTTATCCATTTTTCACTTTCTGTGATATTGAACTTGTACGGTAATCGAGGTTCCTGTAAACAGTGGCGTCCCAAACTTTGGGGTGGCTGTGTCTTTTTGATTTTAATTTCCCTAAGCTATAGGACCATAAGTGGAAGTGCCCTAGGCTCTGTTGCTTTGTTTTTTAGATGTTTCAGGAAACACCATACACTTCTCCTGAGTGGCTGTTGGCAATTTACATCCCGCCCATCAGCATAACAAGGCTCCCAGTTCTCCATGGCCTGTCCTGCCTTTCTGGATTTTACACTTTTTTCAGATGGCCCTTTTGACCGGGGGGAAGTGAGACTTCATTGTAGTGCAGATTTCCTTTGCAAGCTTGCTTGGTTGGCCAAAAAGGGCGTATGCGTTTTTTCCTGAATATATTCAGGAAAAAACGCATACGCCCTTTTTGGCCAAGTGCATCATTGTGGACGTTCTGCCTCTTTTCCTATGCTTTCACTGCAATTCCAGTCTACCTCCTGAAATCGGTTTCCTGCAATTCTGCCCCGCTTTCAAGTCCTCTTGGCAGCCTTACTTCAGTATATTTTTGGACGATAGCTGTCATTTATAACTCTGCAGGTTTGAGAATTACAGTGCCCCTGAGCTCCTTTCTTCAACTCGCTTTCTTGTGAGCTGGCCGCAACACCGCAGGATGGCTTCAGGCCCTAATCTGGTTCCGGCACGGCACGCTGAGCCTTTGGTTATTTCCTCTTCCTGGTGGGAAATGAGAGTTAAATTTGCCCGTCCAGACACCTCCAGCTAGTCTCTCATTGGTTCTCGCTATTCCTGTTCATCTTCCGCAGAAATTGCAAACTGGGCCAAACAGGAGGTTAAAGGCGCTGACTCTCCAAGTGGGGAGAGTGTTAGTAAAGCGTCTGGAATGTTGCACCCGAGAACCACGGGAAGAAAAATGAGACATATTTGAACACGGCTCCCGTTCACACAGTTGATCATACTCTGAGTTCCACATGCATGTTTTAGCTGAAGGAAGAATACCTTAAACCTGGGTAGTTGAAACCCGTGGAATGGGTACCATGCAATAAGACTTCAAAGGGTCTTCATTTGCTCACCGAACCTCTCTAGTCCTATCACTACTGAGTTTATGCCCCTGTACACACGCTTGATTACCTTTGGAGACATAGCAATCCATAGGTTTTAAGATACTTACTAGTCAGGTACATTCTTAGGTGTTTAATATGCGGTGTTGAGTCCATTTCGTTGAGCAAGGAGTAGCTCTTGTCTATTCCATATTTGGCTTAAGGAACTTTATCTGTGCTCATTTCAATCTCTGGTTTTATGCAGCACCCCAACTCACCTTTCCCCTTAAGCAAGCATAAGTTGGTTTTCTAAATTTGAGACCCTGTTCTGTTCTGTAATTCAGTTCCTGTGTAGCCAAGTTTACATTCCGTGTATTACTGATATCTTATGATGTTTCTTTTTCTGTGTGACTTATTTCAGTTAGAATCATCATACCTGAATCCACTCATTGTGCTGCTACGGGCCTGATGACATAGATTTCATTGCTGAGTGATATTGCTTTGTAAGTAAATACCACAACTTCTTTATCCATTTTTCACTTTCTGTGATGTTGAACTTGTACTGTAAACGAGGTTCTTGTAAACAGAGCCGTTCCAAACTTTGGGGTGGCTGTGTCTTTTTGATTTTAATTTCCCTAAACTATAGGACCATAAGTGGAAGTGCCCTAGGCTCTGTTGCTTTGTTTTTTAGATGTTTCAGGAAACACCATACACTTCTCCCGAGTGTCTGTTGGCAATTTACATCCCGCCCATCAGCATAACAAGGCTCCCAGTTCTCCATGGCCTGTCCTGCCTTTCTGGATTTTACACTTTTTTCAGATGGCCCTTTTGACCGGGGGGAAGTGAGACTTCATTGTAGTGCAGATTTCCTTTGCAAGCTTGCTTGGTTGGCCAAAAAGTGCGTATGCGTTTTTTCCTGAATATATTCAGGAAAAAACGCATACAGCCTTTTTGGCCAAGTGCATCATTGTGGACGTTCTGCCTCTTTTCCTATGCTTTCAATGCAATTCCAGTCTACCTCCTGAAATCGGTTTCCTGCAATTCTGCCCCGCTTTCAAGTCCTCTTGGCAGCCTTACTTCAGTATATTTTTGGACGATAGCTGTCATTTATCACTCTGCAGGTTTGAGAATTACAGTGCCCCTGAGCTCCTTTCTTCAACTCGATTTCTTGTGAGCTGGCCGCAACACCGCAGGATGGCTTCAGGCCCTAATCTGGTTCCGGCACGGCACGCTGAGCCTTTGGTTATTTCCTCTTCCTGGTGGGAAATGAGAGTTAAATTTGCCCGTCCAGACACCTCCAGCTAGTCTCTCATTGGTTCTCGCTATTCCTGTTCATCTTCCGCAGAAATTGCAAACTGGGCCAAACAGGAGGTTAAAGGCGCTGACTCTCCAAGTGGGGAGAGTGTTAGTAAAGCGTCTGGAATGTTGCACCCGAGTACCAGGGGAGGAAAACTGAGACATATTTGAACACGTCTCCCGTTCACACGGTTGATCATACTCTGGGTTCCACATGCATGTTTTAGCTGAAGGAAGAATACCTTAAACCTGGGTACTTGAAACCCGTGGAATGGGTACCATGCAATATGACTTCAAAGGGTCTTCATTTGCTCACCGAACCTCTCCAATCCTATCACTGCTGCGTTTATGCCCCTGCACACATGCTTGATTCTCTTTCGCAGACATAGTAATCCATAGGTTTTAAGATACTTACTAGTCAGGTACATTCTTAGGCGTTTAATATGCGGTGTTGAGTCCATTTCGTTGAGCAAGGAGTAGCTCTTGTCTATTCCATATTTGGCTTAAGGAACTTTATCTGTGCTCATTTCAATCTCTGGTTTTATGCAGCACCCCAACTCACCTTTCCAATTAAGCAAGCATAAGTTGGTTTTCTAAATTTGAGACCCTGTTCTGTTCTGTAATTCAGTTCCTGTGTAGCCAAGTTTACATTCCGTGTATTACTGATATCTTATGATGTTTCTTTTTCTGTGTGACTTATTTCAGTTAGAATCATCATACCTAAATCCACTCATTGTGCTGCTAAGGGCCTGATGACATAGATTTCATTGCTGAGTGATATTGCTTTGTAAGTAAATACCACAACTTCTTTATCCATTTTTCACTTTCTGTGATGTTGAACTTGTACTGTAAACGAGGTTCTTGTAAACAGAGGCGTCCCAAACTTTGGGGTGGCTGTGTCTTTTTGATTTTAATTTCCCTAAGCTATAGGACCATAAGTGGAAGTGCCCTAGGCTCTGTTGCTTTGTTTTTTAGATGTTTCAGGAAACACCATACACTTCTCCTGAGTGTCTGTTGGCAATTTACATCCCGCCCATCAGCATAACAAGGCTCCCAGTTCTTCATGGCCTGTCCTGCCTTTCTGGATTTTACACTTTTTTCAGATGGCCCTTTTGACCGGGGGGAAGTGAGACTTCATTGTAGTGCAGATTTCCTTTGCAAGCTTGCTTGGTTGGCCAAAAAGTGCGTATGCGTTTTTTCCTGAATATATTCAGGAAAAAACGCATACGCCCTTTTTGGCCAAGTACATCATTGTGGACATTCTGCCTCTTTTCCTATGCTTTCAATGCAATTCCAGTCTACCTCCTGAAATCGGTTTCCTGCAATTCTGCCCCGCTTTCAAGTCCTCTTGGCAGCCTTACTTCAGTATATTTTTGGACGATAGCTGTCATTTATCACTCTGCAGGTTTGAGAATTACAGTGCCCCTGAGCTCCTTTCTTCAACTCGCTTTCTTGTGAGCTGGCCGCAACACCACAGGATGGCTTCAGGCCCTAATCTGGTTCCGGCACGGCACGCTGAGCCTTTGGTTATTTCCTCTTCCTGGTGGGAAATGAGAGTTAAATTTGCCCGTCCAGACACCTCCAGCTAGTCTCTCATTGGTTCTCGCTATTCCTGTTCATCTTCCGCAGAAATTGCAAACTGGGCCAAACAGGAGGTTAAAGGCGCTGACTCTCCAAGTGGGGAGAGTGTTAGTAAAGCGTCTGTAATGTTGCACCCGAGTACCAGGGGAGGAAAACTGAGACATATTTGAACACGTCTCCCGTTCACATGGTTGATCATACTCTGGGTTCCACATGCATGTTTTAGTTGAAGGAAGAATACCTTAAACCTGGGTAGTTGAAACCCGTGAAATGGGTACCATGCAATATGACTTCAAAGGGTCTTCATTTGCTCACCGAACCTATCCAATCCTATCACTGCTGCGTTTATGCCCCTGTACACATGCTTGATTCTCTTTTGGAGACATAGCAATCCATAGGTTTTAAGATACTTACTAGTAAAGTACATTCTTAGGCGTTTAATATGCGGTGTTGAGTCCATTTCGTTGAGCAAGGAGTAGCTCTTGTCTATTCCATATTTGGCTTAAGGAACTTTATCTGTGCTCATTTCAATCTCTGGTTTTATGCAGCACCCCAACTCACCTTTCCCCTTAAGCAAGCATAAGTTGGTTTTCTAAATTTGAGACCCTGTTCTGTTTTGGAATTCAGTTCCTGTGTAGCCAAGTTTACATTCCGTGTATTAGTGATATCTTATGATGTTTCTTTTTCTGTGTGACTTGTTTCAGTTAGAATCATCATACCTGAATCCGCTCATTATGCTGCTACGGGCCTGATGACATAGATTTCATTGCTGAGTGATACTGCATTGTACGTAAGTACCACAAGTTCTATATCCATTTTCCGCTTTCTGTGATACTGAACTTGTACGGTAAACGAGGTTCTTGTAAACAGAGGCGTCCCAAACTTTGGGGTGGCTGTGTCTTTTTGATTTTAATTTCCCTAAGCTATAGGACCATAAGTGGAAGTGCCCTAGGCTCTGTTGCTTTGTTTTTTAGATGTTTCAGGAAACACCATACACTTCTCCCGAGTGTCTGTTGGCAATTTACATCCCGCCCATCAGCATAACAAGGCTCCCAGTTCTCCATGGCCTGTCCTGCCTTTCTGGATTTTACACTTTTTTCAGATGGCCCTTTTGACCAGGGGGAAGAGAGACTTCATTGTAGTGCAGATTTCCTTTGCAAGCTTGCTTGGTTGGCCAAAAAGGGCGTATGCGTTTTTTCCTGAATATATTCAGGAAAAAACGCATACGCCCTTTTTGGCCAAGTGCATCATTGTGGACGTTCTGCCTCTTTTCCTATGCTTTCAATGCAATTCCAGTCTACCTCCTGAAATCGGTTTCCTGCAATTCTGCCCCGCTTTCAAGTCCTCTTGGCAGCCTTACTTCAGTATATTTTTGGACGGTAGCTGTCATTTATAACTCTGCATGTTTGTGAATTACAGTGGCCCTGAGCTCCTTTCTTCAACTCGCTTTCTTTTGAACTGGCCGCAACACCGCAGGATGGCTTCAGGCCCTAATCTGGTTCCGGCACGGCATGCTGAGCCTTTGGTTATTTCCTCTTCCTGGTGGGAAATGAGAGTTAAATTTGCCCATCCAGACACCTCCAGCTAGCCTCTCATTGGTTCTCCCTATTCCTGTTCATCTTCCGCAGAAATTGCAAACTGCACCAAACAAGAGGTTAAGGGGACTGACTCCCCAAGTCGGGAGAGTGTTAGTAAAGCGTCTGGAATGTTGCACCCGAGTACCAGGGTACGAAAATTGAGACATATTTGAACACGTCTCCCGATCACACGGTTGATCATACTCTGAGTTCCACATGCATGTTTTAGCTGAAGGAAGAATACCTTAAACCTGGAGAGTTGAGACCCGTGGAATGGGTACCATGCAAATTGACTTCAAAGGGTCTTCATTTGCTCACCGAACCTCTCCAATCCTATCACTGCTGCGTTTATGCCCCTGTACACATGCTTGATTTTCTTTTGGAGACATAGCAATCCATAGGTTTTAAGATACTTACTAGTCAGGTACATTCTTAGGCGTTTAATATGGGGTGTTGAGTCCTTTTCGTTGAGCAAGGAGTAGCTCTTGTCTATTCCATATTTGGCTTAAGGAAAATTATCTGTGCTCATTTCAATCTCTGGTTTTATGCAGCACCCCAACTCACCTTTCCCCTTAAGCAAGCATAAGTTGGTTTTCTAAATTTGAGACCCTGTTCTGTTTTGGAATTCAGTTCCTGTGTAGCCAAGTTTACATTCCGTGTATTAGTGATATCTTATGATGTTTCTTTTTCTGTGTGACTTATTTCAGTTAGAATCATCGTACCTGAATCCACTCATTATGCTGCTACGGGCCTGATGACATAGATTTCATTGCTGAGTGATACTGCATTGTACGTAAGTACCACAAGTTCTTTATCCATTTTCCGCTTTCTGTGATACTGAACTTGTACGGTAAACGAGGTTCTTGTAAACAGAGGCGTCCCAAACTTTGGGGTGGCTGTGCCTTTTTGATTTTAATTTCCCTAAGCTATAGGACCATAAGTGGAAGTGCGCTAGGCTCTGTTGCTTTGTTTTTTAGATGTTTCAGGAATCACCATACACTTCTCCCGAGTGTCAGTGGGCAATTTACATCCCGCCCATCAGCATAACGAGGCTCCCAGTTCTCCATGGCCTGTCCTGCCTTGCTGGATTTTACACTTTTTTCAGATGGCCCTTTTGACCGGGGGGAAGTGAGACTTCATTGTAGTGCAGATTTCCTTTGCAAGCTTGCTTGGTTGGCCAAAAAGGGCGTATGCGTTTTTTCCTGAATATATTCAGGAAAAAACTCATACGCCCTTTTTGGCCAAGTGCATCATTGTGGACGTTCTGCCTCTTTTCCTATGCTTTCAATGCAATTCCAGTCTACCTCCTGAAATCGGTTTCCTGCAATTCTGCCCCGCTTTCAAGTCCTCTTGGCAGCCTTACTTCAGTATATTTTTGGACGATAGCTGTCATTTATAACTCTGCAGGTTTGTGAATTACAGTGCCCCTGAGCTCCTTTCTTCAACTCGCTTTCTTGTGAGCTGGCCGCAACACCGCAGGATGGCTTCAGGCCCTAATCTGGTTCCGGCACGGCACGCTGAGCCTTTGGTTAGTTCCTCTTCCTGGTGGGAAATGAGAGTTAAATTTGCCCGTCAAGACACCTCCAGCTAGTCTCTCATTGGTTCTCGCTATTCCTGTTCATCTTCCGCAGAAATTGCAAACTGGGCCAAACAGGAGGTTAAAGGCGCTGACTCTCCAAGTGGGGAGAGTGTTAGTAAAGCGTCTGGAATGTTGCACCCGAGTACCACGGGAAGAAAAATGAGACATATTTGAACACGTCTCCCGTTCACACGGTTGATCATACTCTGAGTTCCACATGCATGTTTTAGCTGAAGGAAGAATACCTTAAACCTGGGTAGTTGAAACCCGTGGAATGGGTACCATGCAATAAGACTTCAAAGGGTCTTCATTTGCTCACCGAACCTCTCTAGTCCTATCACTACTGAGTTTATGCCCCTGTACACACGCTTGATTACCTTTGGAGACATAGCAATCCATAGGTTTTAAGATACTTACTAGTCAGGTACATTCTTAGGCGTTTAATATGCGGTGTTGAGTCCATTTCGTTGAGCAAGGAGTAGCTCTTGTCTATTCCATATTTGGCTTAAGGAACTTTATCTGTGCTCATTTCAATCTCTGGTTTTATGCAGCACCCCAACTCACCTTTCCCCTTAAGCAAGCATAAGTTGGTTTTCTAAATTTGAGACCCTGTTCTGTTCTGTAATTCAGTTCCTGTGTAGCCAAGTTTACATTCCGTGTATTACTGATATCTTATGATGTTTCTTTTTCTGTGTGACTTATTTCAGTTAGAATCATCATACCTGAATCCAATCATTGTGCTGCTATGGGCCTGATGACATAGATTTCATTGCTGAGTGATATTGCTTTGTAAGTAAATACCACAAGTTCTTTATCCATTTTTCACTTTCTGTGATGTTGAACTTGTACTGTAAACGAGGTTCTTGTAAACAGAGCCATTCCAAACATTGGGGTGGCTGTGTCTTTTTGATTTTAATTTCCCTAAGCTATAGGACCATAAGTGGAAGTGCCCTAGGCTCTGTTGCTTTGTTTTTTAGATGTTTCAGGAAACACCATACACTTCTCCCCAGTGGCTGTTGGCAATTTACATCCCGCCCATCAGCATAACAAGGCTCCCAGTTCTCCATGGCCTGTCCTGCCTTTCTGGATTTTACACTTTTTTCAGATGGCCCTTTTGACCGGGGGGAAGTGAGACTTCATTGTAGTGCAGATTTCCTTTGCAAGCTTGCTTGGTTGGCCAAAAAGGGCGTATGCGTTTTTTCCTGAATATATTCAGGAAAAAACGCATACGCCCTTTTTGGCCAAGTGCATCATTGTGGACGTTCTGCCTCTTTTCCTATGCTTTCAATGCAATTCCAGTCTACCTCCTGAAATCAGTTTCCTACAATTCTGCCCCGCTTTCAAGTCCTCTTGGCAGCCTTACTTCAGTATATTTTTGGACGATAGCTGTCATTTATCACTCTGCAGGTTTGAGAATTACAGTGCCCCTGAGCTCCTTTCTTCAACTCGCTTTCTTGTGAGCTGGCCGCAACACCGCAGGATGGCTTCAGGCCCTAATCTGGTTCCGGCACGGCACGCTGAGCCTTTGGTTATTTCCTCTTCCTGGTGGGAAATGAGAGTTAAATTTGCCCGTCCAGACACCTCCAGCTAGTCTCTCATTGGTTCTCGCTATTCCTGTTCATCTTCCGCAGAAATTGCAAACTGGGCCAAACAGGAGGTTAAAGGCGCTGACTCTCCAAGTGGGGAGAGTGTTAGTAAAGCGTCTGGAATGTTGCACCCGAGTACCAGGGGAGGAAAACTGAGACATATTTGAACACGTCTCCCGTTCACACGGTTGATCATACTCTGGGTTCCACATGCATGTTTTAGCTGAAGGAAGAATACCTTAAACCTGGGTACTTGAAACCCGTGGAATGGGTACCATGCAATATGACTTCAAAGGGTCTTCATTTGCTCACCGAACCTCTCCAATCCTATCACTGCTGCGTTTATGCCCCTGCACACATGCTTGATTCTCTTTCGCAGACATAGTAATCCATAGGTTTTAAGATACTTACTAGTCAGGTACATTCTTAGGCGTTTAATATGCGGTGTTGAGTCCATTTCGTTGAGCAAGGAGTAGCTCTTGTCTATTCCATATTTGGCTTAAGGAACTTTATCTGTGCTCATTTCAATCTCTGGTTTTATGCAGCACCCCAACTCACCTTTCCCCTTAAGCAAGCATAAGTTGGTTTTCTAAATTTGAGACCCTGTTCTGTTCTGTAATTCAGTTCCTGTGTAGCCAAGTTTACATTCCGTGTATTACTGATATCTTATGATGTTTCTTTTTCTGTGTGACTTATTTCAGTTAGAATCATCATACCTGAATCCACTCATTGTGCTGCTAAGTGCCTGATGACATAGATTTCATTGCTGAGTGATATTGCTTTGTAAGTAAATACCACAACTTCTTTATCCATTTTTCACTTTCTGTGATGTTGAACTTGTACTGTAAACGAGGTTCTTGTAAACAGAGGCGTCCCAAACTTTGGGGTGGCTGTGTCTTTTTGATTTTAATTTCCCTAAGCTATAGGACCATAAGTGGAAGTGCCCTAGGCTCTGTTGCTTTGTTTTTTAGATGTTTCAGGAAACACCATACACTTCTCCCGAGTGGCTGTTGGCAATTTACATCCCGCCCATCAGCATAACAAGGCTCCCAGTTCTTCATGGCCTCTCCTGCCTTTCTGGATTTTACACTTTTTTCAGATGGCCCTTTTGACCGGGGGGAAGTGAGACTTCATTGTAGTGCAGATTTCCTTTGCAAGCTTGCTTGGTTGGCCAAAAAGGGCGTATGCGTTTTTTCCTGAATATATTCAGGAAAAAACGCATACGCCCTTTTTGGCCAAGTACATCATTGTGGACATTCTGCCTCTTTTCCTATGCTTTCAATGCAATTCCAGTCTACCTCCTGAAATCGGTTTCCTGCAATTCTGCCCCGCTTTCAAGTCCTCTTGACAGCCTTACTTCAGTATATTTTTGGACGATAGCTGTCATTTATAACTCTGCAGGTTTGAGAATTACAGTGCCCCTGAGCTCCTTTCTTCAACTCGCTTTCTTGTGAGCTGGCCGCAATACCGCAGGATGGCTTCAGGCCCTAATCTGGTTCCGGCACGGCACGCTGAGCCTTTGGTTATTTCCTCTTCCTGGTGGGAAATAAGAGTTAAATTTGCCCGTCCAGACACCTCCAGCTAGTCTCTCATTGGTTCTCGCTATTCCTGTTCATCTTCCGCAGAAATTGCAAACTGGGCCAAACAGGAGGTTAAAGGCGCTGACTCTCCAAGTGGGGAGAGTGTTAGTAAAGCGTCTGGAATGTTGCACCCGAGTACCAGGGGAGGAAAACTGAGACATATTTGAACACATCTCCCGTTCACATGGTTGATCATACTCTGGGTTCCACATGCATGTTTTAGCTGAAGGAAGAATACCTTAAACCTGGGTAGTTGAAACCCGTGAAATGGGTACCATGCAATATGACTTCAAAGGGTCTTCATTTGCTCACCGAACCTCTCCAATCCTATCACTGCTGCGTTTATGCCCCTGTACACATGCTTGATTCTCTTTTGGAGACATAGCAATCCATAGGTTTTAAGATACTTACTAGTAAAGTACATTCTTAGGCGTTTAATATGCGGTGTTGAGTCCATTTCGTTGAGCAAGGAGTAGCTCTTGTCTATTCCATATTTGGCTTAAGGAACTTTATCTGTGCTCATTTCAATCTCTGGTTTTATGCAGCACCCCAACTCACCTTTCCCCTTAAGCAAGCATAAGTTGGTTTTCTAAATTTGAGACCCTGTTCTGTTCTGTAATTCAGTTCCTGTGTAGCCAAGTTTACATTCCGTGTATTACTGATATCTTATGATGTTTCTTTTTCTGTGTGACTTATTTCAGTTAGAATCATCATACCTGAATCCAATCATTGTGCTGCTACGGGCCTGATGACATAGATTTCATTGCTGAGTGATATTGCTTTGTAAGTAAATACCACAAGTTCTTTATCCATTTTTCACTTTCTGTGATGTTGAACTTGTACTGTAAACGAGGTTCTTGTAAACAGAGCCGTTCCAAACTTTGGGGTGGCTGTGTCTTTTTGATTTTAATTTCCCTAAGCTATAGGACCATAAGTGGAAGTGCCCTAGGCTCTGTTGCTTTGTTTTTTAGATGTTTCAGGAAACACCATACACTTCTCCCCAGTGGCTGTTGGCAATTTACATCCCGCCCATCAGCATAACAAGGCTCCCAGTTCTCCATGGCCTGTCCTGCCTTTCTGGATTTTACACTTTTTTCAGATGGCCCTTTTGACCGGGGGGAAGTGAGACTTCATTGTAGTGCAGATTTCCTTTGCAAGCTTGCTTGGTTGGCCAAAAAGGGCGTATGCGTTTTTTCCTGAATATATTCAGGAAAAAACGCATACGCCCTTTTTGGCCAAGTGCATCATTGTGGACGTTCTGCCTCTTTTCCTATGCTTTCAATGCAATTCCAGTCTACCTCCTGAAATCGGTTTCCTGCAATTCTGCCCCGCTTTCAAGTCCTCTTGGCAGCCTTACTTCAGTATATTTTTGGACGATAGCTGTCATTTATCACTCTGCAGGTTTGAGAATTACAGTGCCCCTGAGCTCCTTTCTTCAACTCGCTTTCTTGTGAGCTGGCCGCAACACCGCAGGATGGCTTCAGGCCCTAATCTGGTTCCGGCACGGCACGCTGAGCCTTTGGTTATTTCCTCTTCCTGGTGGGAAATGAGAGTTAAATTTGCCCGTCCAGACACCTCCAGCTAGTCTCTCATTGGTTCTCGCTATTCCTGTTCATCTTCCGCAGAAATTGCAAACTGGGCCAAACAGGAGGTTAAAGGCGCTGACTCTCCAAGTGGGGAGAGTGTTAGTAAAGCGTCTGGAATGTTGCACCCGAGTACCAGGGGAGGAAAACTGAGACATATTTGAACACGTCTCCCGTTCACACGGTTGATCATACTCTGGGTTCCACATGCATGTTTTAGCTGAAGTAAGAATACCTTAAACCTGGGTACTTGAAACCCGTGGAATGGGTACCATGCAATATGACTTCAAAGGGTCTTCATTTGCTCACCGAACCTCTCCAATCCTATCACTGCTGCGTTTATGCCCCTGCACACATGCTTGATTCTCTTTCGCAGACATAGTAATCCATAGGTTTTAAGATACTTACTAGTCAGGTACATTCTTAGGCGTTTAATATGCGGTGTTGAGTCCATTTCGTTGAGCAAGGAGTAGCTCTTGTCTATTCCATATTTGGCTTAAGGAACTTTATCTGTGCTCATTTCAATCTCTGGTTTTATGCAGCACCCCAACTCACCTTTCCCCTTAAGCAAGCATAAGTTGGTTTTCTAAATTTGAGACCCTGTTCTGTTCTGTAATTCAGTTCCTGTGTAGCCAAGTTTACATTCCGTGTATTACTGATATCTTATGATGTTTCTTTTTCTGTGTGACTTATTTCAGTTAGAATCATCGTACCTGAATCCACTCATTATGCTGCTACGGGCCTGATGACATAGATTTCATTGCTGAGTGATACTGCATTGTACGTAAGTACCACAAGTTCTTTATCCATTTTTCACTTTCTGTGATATTGAACTTGTACGGTAAACGAGGTTCTTGTAAACAGAGGCGTCCCAAACTTTGGGGTGGCTGTGTCTTTTTGATTTTAATTTCCCTAAGCTATAGGACCATAAGTGGAAGTGCCCTAGGCTCTGTTGCTTTGTTTTTTAGATGTTTCAGGAAACACCATACACTTCTCCCGAGTGTCTGTTGGCAATTTCCATCCCGCCCATCAGCATAACAAGGCTCCCAGTTCTCCATGGCCTGTCCTGCCTTTCTGGATTTTACACTTTTTTCAGATGGCCCTTTTGACCGGGGGGAAGTGAGACTTCATTGTAGTGCAGATTTCCTTTGCAAGCTTGCTTGGTTGGCCAAAAAGGGCGTATGCGTTTTTTCCTGAATATATTCAGGAAAAAACGCATACGCACTTTTTGGCCAAGTGCATCATTGTGGACGTTCTGCCTCTTTTCCTATGCTTTCAATGCAATTCCAGTCTACCTCCTGAAATCGGTTTCCTGCAATTCTGCCCCGCTTTCAAGTCCACTTGGCAGCCTTACTTCAGTATATTTTTGGACGATAGCTGTCATTTATAACTCTGCAGGTTTGTGAATTACAGTGACCCTGAGCTCCTTTCTTCAACTCGCTTTCTTGTGAGCTGGCCGCAACACCGCAGGATGGCTTCAGGCCCTAATCTGGTTCCGGCACGGCACGCTGAGCCTTTGGTTAATTCCTCTTCCTGGTGGGAAATGAGAGTTAAATTTGCCCGTCCAGACACCTCCAGCTAGTCTCTTATTGGTTCTCGCTATTCCTGTTCATCTTCCGCAGAAATTGCAAACTGGGCCAAACAGGAGGTTAAAGGGACTGACTCTCCAAGTCGGGAGAGTGTTAGTAAAGCGTCTGGAATGTTGCACCCGAGTACCAGGGTACGAAAACTGAGACATATTTGAACACGTCTCCCGTTCACACGGTTGATCATACACTGGGTTCCACATGCATGTTTTAGCTGAAGGAAGAATACATTAAACCTGGAGAGTTGAGACCCGTGGAATGGGTACCATGCAATATGACTTCAAAGGGTCTTCATTTGCTCACCGAACCTCTCCAATCCTATCACTGCTGCGTTTATGCCCCTGTACACATGCTTGATTCTCTTTTGGAGACATAGCAATCCATAGGTTTTAAGATACTTACTAGTCAGGTACATTCTTAGGCGTTTAATATGGGGTGTTGAGTCCATTTCATTGAGCAAGGAGTAGCTCTTGTCTATTCCATATTTGGCTTAAGGAACTTTATCTGTGCTCATTTCAATCTCTGGTTTTATGCAGCACCCCAACTCACCTTTCCCCTTAAGCAAGCATAAGTTGGTTTTCTAAATTTGAGACCCTGTTCTGTTTTGGAATTCAGTTCCTGTGTAGCCAAGTTTACATTCCGTGTATTAGTGATATCTTATGATGTTTCTTTTTCTGTGTGACTTATTTCAGTTAGAATCATCGTACCTGAATCCACTCATTATGCTGCTACGGGCCTGATGACATAGATTTCATTGCTGAGTGATACTGCATTGTACGTAAGTACCACAAGTTCTTTATCCATTTTTCACTTTCTGTGATATTGAACTTGTACGGTAAACGAGGTTCTTGTAAACCGTGGCGTCCCAAACTTTGGGGTGGCTGTGTCTTTTTGATTTTAATTTCCCTAAGCTATAGGACCATAAGTGGAAGTGCCCTAGGCTCTGTTGCTTTGTTTTTTAGATGTTTCAGGAAACACCATACACTTCTCCCGAGTGTCTGTTGGCAATTTACATCCCGCCCATCAGCATAACAAGGCTCCCAGTTCTCCATGGCCTGTCCTGCCTTTCTGGATTTTACACTTTTTTCAGATGGCCCTTTTGACCGGGGGGAAGTGAGACTTCATTGTAGTGCAGATTTCCTTTGCAAGCTTGCTTGGTTGGCCAAAAAGGGCGTATGCGTTTTTTCCTGAATATATTCAGGAAAAAACGCATACGGCCTTTTTGGCCAAGTGCATCATTGTGGACGTTCTGCCTCTTTTCCTATGCTTTCAATGCAATTCCAGTCTACCTCCTGAAATCGGTTTCCTGCAATTCTGCCCTGCTTTCAAGTCCTCTTGGCAGCCTTACTTCAGTATATTTTTGGACGATAGCTGTCATTTATCACTCTGCAGGTTTGAGAATTACAGTGCCCCTGAGCTCCTTTCTTCAACTCGCTTTCTTGTGAGCTGGCCGCAACACCGCAGGATGGCTTCAGGCCCTAATCTGTTTCCGGCACTGCACGCTGAGCCTTTGGTTATTTCCTCTTCCTGGTGGGAAATGAGAGTTAAATTTGCCCGTCCAGACACCTCCAGCTAGTCTCTCATTGGTTCTCGCTATTCCTGTTCATCTTCCGCAGAAATTGCAAACTGGTCCAAACAGGAGGTTAAAGGCGCTGACTCTCCAAGTGGGGAGAGTGTTAGTAAAGCGTCTGGAATGTTGCACCCGAGTACCAGGGGAGGAAAACTGAGACATATTTGAACACGTCTCCCGTTCACACGGTTGATCATACTCTGGGTTCCACATGCATGTTTTAGCTGAAGTAAGAATACCTTAAACCTGGGTACTTGAAACCCGTGGAATGGGTACCATGCAATATGACTTCAAAGGGTCTTCATTTGCTCACCGAACCTCTCCAATCCTATCACTGCTGCGTTTATGCCCCTGCACACATGCTTGATTCTCTTTCGCAGACATAGTAATCCATAGGTTTTAAGATACTTACTAGTCAGGTACATTCTTAGGCGTTTAATATGCGGTGTTGAGTCCATTTCGTTGAGCAAGGAGTAGCTCTTGTCTATTCCATATTTGGCTTAAGGAACTTTATCTGTGCTCATTTCAATCTCTGGTTTTATGCAGCACCCCAACTCACCTTTCCCCTTAAGCAAGCATAAGTTGGTTTTCTAAATTTGAGACCCTGTTCTGTTCTGTAATTCAGTTCCTGTGTAGCCAAGTTTACATTCCGTGTATTACTTATATCTTATGATGTTTCTTTTTCTGTGTGACTTATTTCAGTTAGAATCATCATACCTGAATCCACTCATTGTGCTGCTACGGGCCTGATGACATACATTTCATTGCTGAGTGATATTGCTTTGTAAGTAAATACCACAACTTCTTTATCCATTTTTCACTTTCTGTGATGTTGAACTTGTACTGTAAACGAGGTTCTTGTAAACAGAGGCGTCCCAAACTTTGGGGTGGCTGTGTCTTTTTGATTTTAATTTCCCTAAGCTATAGGACCATAAGTGGAAGTGCCCTAGGCTCTGTTGCTTTGTTTTTTAGATGTTTCAGGAAACACCATACACTTCTCCCGAGTGTCTGTTGGCAATTTACATCCCGCCCATCAGCATAACAAGGCTCCCAGTTCTTCATGGCCTCTCCTGCCTTTCTGGATTTTACACTTTTTTCAGATGTCCCTTTTGACCGGGGGGAAGTGAGACTTCATTGTAGTGCAGATTTCCTTTGCAAGCTTGCTTGGTTGGCCAAAAAGGGCGTATGCGTTTTTTCCTGAATATATTCAGGAAAAAACGCATACGCCCTTTTTGGCCAAGTACATCATTGTGGACGTTCTGCCTCTTTTCCTATGCTTTCAATGCAATTCCAGTCTACCTCCTGAAATCGGTTTCCTGCAATTCTGCCCCGCTTTCAAGTCCTCTTGGCAGCCTTACTTCAGTATATTTTTGGACGATAGCTGTCATTTATAACTCTGCTGGTTTGAGAATTACAGTGCCCCTGAGCTCCTTTCTTCAACTCACTTTCTTGTGAGCTGGCCGCAACACCGCAGGATGGCTTCAGGCCCTAATCTGGTTCCGGCACGGCACGCTGAGCCTTTGGTTATTTCCTCTTCCTGGTGGGAAATGAGAGTTAAATTTGCCCGTCCAGACACCTCCAGCTAGTCTCTCATTGGTTCTCGCTATTCCTGTTCATCTTCCGCAGAAATTGCAAACTGGGCCAAACAGGAGGTTAAAGGCGCTGACTCTCCAAGTGGGGAGAGTGTTAGTAAAGCGTCTGGAATGTTGCACCCGAGTACCAGGGGAGGAAAACTGAGACATATTTGAACACGTCTCCCGTTCACATGCTTGATCATACTCTGGGTTCCACATGCATGTTTTAGCTGAAGGAAGAATACCTTAAACCTGGGTAGTTGAAACCCGTGAAATGGGTACCATGCAATATGACTTCAAAGGGTCTTCATTTGCTCACCGAACCTCTCCAATCCTATCACTGCTGCGTTTATGCCCCTGTATACATGCTTGATTCTCTTTTGGAGACATAGCAATCCATAGGTTTTAAGATACTTACTAGTAAAGTACATTCTTAGGCGTTTAATATGCGGTGTTGAGTCCATTTCGTTGAGCAAGGAGTAGCTCTTGTCTATTCCATATTTGGCTTAAGGAACATTATCTGTGCTCATTTCAATCTCTGGTTTTATGCAGCACCCCAACTCACCTTTCCCCTTAAGCAAGCATAAGTTGGTTTTCTAAATTTGAGACCCTGTTCTGTTTTGGAATTCAGTTCCTGTGTAGCCAAGTTTACATTCCGTGTATTAGTGATATCTTATGATGTTTCTTTTTCTGTGTGACTTGTTTCAGTTAGAATCATCATACCTGAATCCGCTCATTATGCTGCTACGGGCCTGATGACATAGATTTCATTGCTGAGTGATACTGCATTGTACGTAAGTACCACAAGTTCTATATCCATTTTCCGCTTTCTGTGATACTGAACTTGTACGGTAAACGAGGTTCTTGTAAACAGAGGCGTCCCAAACTTTGGGGTGGCTGTGTCTTTTTGATTTTAATTTCCCTAAGCTATAGGACCATAAGTGGAAGTGCCCTAGGCTCTGTTGCTTTGTTTTTTAGATGTTTCAGGAAACACCATACACTTCTCCCGAGTGTCTGTTGGCAATTTACATCCCGCCCATCAGCATAACAAGGCTCCCAGTTCTCCATGGCCTGTCCTGCCTTTCTGGATTTTACACTTTTTTCAGATGGCCCTTTTGACCGGGGGGAAGTGAGACTTCATTGTAGTGCAGATTTCCTTTGCAAGCTTGCTTGGTTGGCCAAAAAGGGCGTATGCGTTTTTTCCTGAATATATTCAGGAAAAAACGCATACGCCCTTTTTGGCCAAGTGCATCATTGTGGACGTTCTGCCTCTTTTCCTATGCTTTCAATGCAATTCCAGTCTACCTCCTGAAATCGGTTTCCTGCAATTCTGCCCCGCTTTCAAGTCCTCTTGGCAGCCTTACTTCAGTATATTTTTGGACGATAGCTGTCATTTATAACTCTGCAGGTTTGTGAATTACAGTGCCCCTGAGCTCCTTTCTTCAACTCACTTTCTTTTGAGCTGGTCACAACACCGCAGGATGGCTTCAGGCCCTAATCTGGTTCCGGCACGGCACGCTGAGCCTTTGGTTAGTTCCTCTTCCTGGTGGGAAATGAGAGTTAAATTTGCCCGTCCAGACACCCCCAGCTAGTCTCTCATTGGTTCTCCCTATTCCTGTTCATCTTCCGCAGAAATTGCAAACTGGGCCAAACAGGAGGTTAAAGGCGCTGACTCTCTAAGTGGGGAGAGTGTTAGTAAAGCGTCTGGAATGTTGCACCCGAGTACCAGGGGAGGAAAACTGAGACATATTTGAACACGTCTCCCGTTCACACGGTTGATCATACTCTGGGTTCCACATGCATGTTTTAACTGAAGGAAGAATACCTTAAACCTGGAGAGTTGAGACCCGTGTAATGGGTACCATGCAATATGACTTCAAAGGGTCTTCATTTGCTCACCGAACCTCTCCAATCCTACCACTGCTGCGTTTATGCCCCTGTACACATGCTTGATTCTCTTTTGGAGACATAGGAATCCATAGGTTTTCAGATACTTACTAGTCAGGTACATTCTTAGGCGTTTAATATGGGGTGTTGAGTCCATTTCGTTGAGCAAGGAGTAGCTCTTGTCTATTCCATATTTGGCTTAAGGAACTTTATCTGTGCTCATTTCAATCTCTGGTTTTATGCAGCACCCCAACTCACCTTTCCCCTTAAGCAAGCATAAGTTGGTTTTCTAAATTTGAGACCCTGTTCTGTTTTGGAATTCAGTTCCTGTGTAGCCAAGTTTACATTCCGTGTATTAGTGATATCTTATGATGTTTCTTTTTCTGTGTGACTTATTTCAGTTAGAATCATCGTACCTGAATCCACTCATTATGCTGATACGGGCCTGATGACATAGATTTCATTGCTGAGTGATACTGCATTGTACGTAAGTACCACAAGTTCTTTATCCATTTTTCACTTTCTGTGATATTGAACTTGTACGGTAAACGAGGTTCTTGTAAACAGAGGCGTCCCAAACTTTGGGGTGGCTGTGTCTTTTTGATTTTAATTTCCCTAAGCTATAGGACCATAAGTGGAAGTGCCCTAGGCTCTGTTGCTTTGTTTCTTAGATGCATCAGGAAACACCATACACTTCTCCCGAGTGTCTGTTGGCAATTTACATCCCGCCCATCAGCATAACAAGGCTCCCAGTTCTCCATGGCCTGTCCTGCCTTTCTGGATTTTACACATTTTTCAGATGGCCCTTTTGACCGGGGGGAAGTGAGACTTCATTGTAGTGCAGATTTCCTTTGCAAGCATGCTTGGTTGGCCAAAAAGGGCGTATGCGTTTTTTCCTGAATATATTCAGGGAAAAACGCATACGGACTTTTTGGCCAAGTGCATCATTGTGGACGTTCTGCCTCTTTTCCTATGCTTTCAATGCAATTCCAGTCTACCTCCTGAAATCGGTTTCCTGCAATTCTGCCCCGCTTTCAAGTCCTCTTGGCAGCCTTACTTCAGTATATTTTTGGACGATAGCTGTCATTTATAACTCTGCAGGTTTGTGAATTACAGTGCCCCTGAGCTCCTTTCTTCAACTCTCTTTCTTGTGACCTGGCCGCAACACCGCAGGATGGCTTCAGGCCCTAATCTTGTTCCGGCACGGCACGCTGAGCCTTTGGTTAATTCCTCTTCCTGGTGGGAAATGAGAGTGAAATTTGCCCGTCCAGACACCTCCAGCTAGTCTCTCATTGGTTCTCGCTATTCCTGTTCATCTTCCGTAGAAATTGCAAACTGGGCCAAACAGGAGGTTAAAGGCGCTGACTCTCCAAGTGGGGAGAGTGTTAGTAAAGCGTCTGGAATGTTGCACCCGAGTACCAGGGGAGGAAAACTGAGACATATTTGAACACGTCCCCCGTTCACACGGTTGATCATACTCTGGGTTCCACATGCATGTTTTAGATGAAGGAAGAATACCTTAAACCTGGGTACTTGAAACCCGTGGAATGGGTACCATGCAATATGACTTCAAAGGGTCTTCATTTGCTCACCGAACCTCTCCAATCCTATCACTGCTGCGTTTATGCCCCTGCACACATGCTTGATTCTCTTTCGCAGACATAGTAATCCATAGGTTTTAAGATACTTACTAGTCAGGTACATTCTTAGGCGTTTAATATGCGGTGTTGAGTCCATTTCGTTGAGCAAGGAGTAGCTCTTGTCTATTCCATATTTGGCTTAAGGAACTTTATCTGTGCTCATTTCAATCTCTGGTTTTATGCAGCACCCCAACTCACCTTTCCCCTTAAGCAAGCATAAGATGGTTTTCTAAATTTGAGACCCTGTTCTGTTCTGTAATTCAGTTCCTGTGTAGCCAAGTTTACATTCCGTGTATTACTTATAACTTATGATGTTTCTTTTTCTGTGTGACTTATTTCAGTTAGAATCATCATACCTGAATCCACTCATTGTGCTGCTAAGGGCCTGATGACATAGATTTCATTGCTGAGTGATATTGCTTTGTAAGTAAATACCACAACTTCTTTATCCATTTTTCACTTTCTGTGATGTTGAACTTGTACTGTAAAAGAGGTTCTTGTAAACACAGCCATTCCAAACTTCGGGGTGGCTGTGTCTTTTTGATTTTAATTTCCCTAAGCTATAGGACCATAAGTGGAAGTGCCCTAGGCTCTGTTGCTTTGTTTTTCAGATGTTTCAGGAAACACCATACACTTCTCCCGAGTGTCTGTTGGCAATTTACATCCCGCCCATCAGCATAACAAGGCTCCCAGTTCTTCATGGCCTCTCCTGCCTTTCTGGATTTTACACTTTTTTCAGATGGCCCTTTTGACCGGGGGGAAGTGAGACTTCATTGTAGTGCAGATTTCCTTTGCAAGCTTGCTTGGTTGGCCAAAAAGGGCGTATGCGTTTTTTCCTGAATATATTCAGGAAAAAACGCATACGCCCTTTTTGGCCAAGTGCATCTTTGGGGACGTTCTGCCTCTTTTCCTATGCTTTCAATGCAATTCAAGTCTACCTCCTGAAATCGGTTTCCTGCAATTCTGCCCCGATTTCAAGTCCTCTTGGCAGCCTTACTTCAGTATATTTTTGGACGATAGCTGTCATTTATAACTCTGCAGGTTTGAGAATTACAGTGCCCCTGAGCTCCTTTCTTCAACTCGCTTTCTTGTGAGCTGGCCGCAACACCGCAGGATGGCTTCAGGCCCTAATCTGGTTCCGGCACGGCACGCTGAGCCTTTGGTTATTTCCTCTTCCTGGTGGGAAATGAGAGTTAAATTTGCCCGTCCAGACACCTCCAGCTAGTCTCTCATTGTTTCTCGCTATTCCTGTTCATCTTCCGCAGAAATTGCAAACTGGGCCAAACAGGAGGTTAAAGGCGCTGACTCTCCAAGTGGGGAGAGTGTTAGTAAAGCGTCTGGAATGTTGCACCCGAGTACCAGGGGAGGAAAACTGAGACATATTTGAACACGTCTCCCGTTCACATGGTTGATCATACTCTGGGTTCCACATGCATGTTTTAGCTGAAGGAAGAATACCTTAAACCTGGGTAGTTGAAACCCGTGAAATGGGGACCATGCAATATGACTTCAAAGGGTCTTCATTTGCTCACCGAACCTCTCCAATCCTATCACTGCTGCGTTTATGCCCCTGTACACATGCTTGATTCTCTTTTGGAGACATAGCAATCCATAGGTTTTAAGATACTTACTAGTCAGGTACATTCTTAGGCGTTTAATATGGGGTGTTGAGTCCATTTCGTTGAGCAAGGAGTAGCTCTTGTCTATTCCATATTTGCCTTAAGGAACTTCATCTGTGCTCATTTCAATCTCTGGTTTTATGCAGCACCCCAACTCACCTTTCCCCTTAAGCAAGCATAAGATGGTTTTCTAAATTTGAGACCCTGTTCTGTTCTGTAATTCAGTTTCTGTGTAGCCAAGTTTACATTCCGTGTATTACTGATATCTTATGATGTTTCTTTTTCTGTGTGACTTATTTCAGTTAGAATCATCGTACCTGAATCCACTCATTATGCTGCTACAGGCCTGATGACATAGATTTCATTGCTGAGTGATACTGCATTGTACGTAAGTACCACAAGTTCTTTATCCATTTTTCACTTTCTGTGATATTGAACTTGTACGGTAAACGAGGTTCTTGTAAACAGAGGCGTCCCAAACTTTGGGGTGGCTGTGTCTTTTTGATTTTAATTTCCCTAAGCTATAGGACCATAAGTGGAAGTGCCCTAGGCTCTGTTGCTTTGTTTTTTAGATGTTTCAGGAAACACCATACACTTCTCCCGAGTGTCTGTTGGCAATTTACATCCCGCCCATCAGCATAACAAGGCTCCCAGTTCTCCATGGCCTGTCCTGCCTTTCTGGATTTTACACTTTTTTCAGATGGCCCTTTTGACCGGGGGGAAGTGAGACTTCATTGTAGTGCAGATTTCCTTTGCAAGTTTGCTTGGTTGGCCAAAAAGGGCGTATGCGTTTTTTCCTGAATATATTCAGGAAAAAACGCATACGCCCTTTTTGGCCAAGTGCATCATTGTGGACGTTCTGCCTCTTTTCCTATGCTTTCAATGCAATTCCAGTCTACCTCCTGAAATCGGTTTCCTGCAATTCTGCCCCACTTTCAAGTCCTCTTGGCAGCCTTACTTCAGTATATTTTTGGACGATAGCTGTCATTTATAACTCTGCAGGTTTGTGAATTACAGTGCCCCTGAGCTCCTTTCTTCAAGTCGCTTTCTTTTGAGCTGGCCACAACACCGCAGGATGGCTTCAGGCCCTAATCTGGTTCCGGCACGGCACGCTGAGCCTTTGGTTAGTTCCTCTTCCTGGTGGGAAATGAGAGTTAAATTTGCCCGTCCAGACACCTCCAGCTAGTCTCTCATTGGTTCTCCCTATTCCTGTTCATCTTCCGCAGAATTTGCAAACTGGGCCAAACAGGAGGTTAAAGGCGCTGACTCTCCAAGTGGGAAGAGTGTTAGTAAAGCGTCTGGAATGTTGCACCCGAGTACCAGGGTACGAAAACTGAGACATATTTGAACACGTCTCCCGATCACACGGTTGATCATACTCTAGGTTCCACATGCATGTTTTAGCTGAAGGAAGAATACCTTAAAACTGGGTGGTTGAAACCCTTGGAATGGGTACCATGCAATATGAATTCAAAGGGTCTTCATTTGCTCACCGAAACTCTCCAATCCTATCACTGCTGCGTTTATGCCCCTGTCCATACGCTTGATTCTCTTTTGGAGACATAGCAATCCATAGGTTTTAAGATACTTACTAGTCAGGTACATTCTTAGGCGTTTAATATGGGGTGTTGAGTCCATTTCGTTGAACAAGGAGTAGCTCTTGTCTATTCCATATTTGGCTTAAGGAACTTTATCTGTGCTCATTTCAATCTCTGGTTTTATGCAGCACCCCAACTCACCTTTCCCCTTAAGCAAGCATAAGATGGTTTTCTAAATTTGAGACCCTGTTCTGTTCTGTAATTCAGTTCCTGTGTAGCCAAGTTTACATTCCGTGTATTACTGATATCTTATGATGTTTCTTTTTCTGTGTGACTTATTTCAGTTAGAATCATCGTACCTGAATCCACTCATTATGCTGCTACGGGCCTGATGACATAGATTTCATTGCTGAGTGATACTGCATTGTACATAAGTACCACAAGTTCTTTATACATTTTTCACTTTCTGCGATGTTGAACTTGTACGGTAAACGAGGTTCTTATAAACAGAGGCGTCCCAAACTTTGGGGTGGCTGTGTCTTTTTGATTTTAATTTCCCTAAGCTATAGGACCATAAGTGGAAGTGCGCTAGGCTCTGTTGCTTTGTTTTTTAGATGTTTCAGGAAACACCATACACTTCTCCCGAGTGGCTGTTGGCAATTTACATCCCGCCCATCAGCATAACGAGGCTCCCAGTTCTCCATGGCCTGACCTGCCTTTCTGGATTTTACACTTTTTTCAGATGGCCCTTTTGACCGGGGGGAAGTCAGACTTCATTGTAGTGCAGATTTCCTTTGCAAGCTTGCTTGGTTGGCCAAAAAGGGCGTATGCGTTTTTTCCTGAATATATTCAGGAAAAAACGCATACGCCCTTTTTGGCCAAGTGCATCATTGTGGACGTTCTGCCTCTTTTCCTATGCTTTCAATGCAATTCCAGTCTACCTCCTGAAATCGGTTTCCTGCAATTCTGCCCCGCTTTCAAGTCCTCTTGGCAGCCTTACTTCAGTATATTTTTGGACGATAGCTGTCATTTATAACTCTGCAGGTTTGTGAATTACAGTGCCCCTGAGCTCCTTTCTTCAACTCGCTTTCTTGTGACCTGGCCGCAACACCGCAGGATGGCTTCAGGCCCTAATCTGGTTCCGGCACAGCACGCTGAGCCTTTGGTTAATTCCTCTTCCTGGTGGGAAATGAGAGTTAAATTTGCCCGTCCAGACACCTCCAGCTAGTCTCTCATTGGTTCTCGCTATTCCTGTTCATCTTCCGCAGAAATTGCAAACTGGGCCAAACAGGAGGTTAAAGGGACTGACTCTCCAAGTCGGGAGAGTGTTAGTAAAGTGTCTGGAATGTTGCACCCGAGTACCAGGGTACGAAAACTGAGACATATTTGAACACGTCTCCCGTTCACACGGTTGATCATACTCTGGGTTCCACGTGCATGTTTTAGCTGAAGGAAGAATACCTTAAACCTGGAGAGTTGAGACCCGTGGAATGGGTACCATGCAATAAGACTTCAAAGGGTCTTCATTTGCTCACCGAACCTCTCTAGTCCTACCACTACTGAGTTTATGCCCCTGTACACACGCTTGATTACCTTTGGAGACATAGCAATCCATAGGTTTTAAGATACTTACTAGTCAGGTACATTCTTAGGCGTTTAATATGGGGTGTTGAGTCCATTTCGTTGAGCAAGGAGTAGCTCTTGTCCATTCCATATTTGGCTTAAGGAACTTTATCTGTGCTCATTTCAATCTCTGGTTTTATGCAGCACCCCAACTCACCTTTCCCCTTAAGCAAGCATAAGTTGGTTTTCTAAATTTGAGACCCTGTTCTGTTTTGGAATTCAGTTCCTGTGTAGCCAAGTTTACCTTCCGTGTATTAGTGATATCTTATGATGTTTCTTTTTCTGTGTGACTTATTTCAGTTAGAATCATCGTACCTGAATCCACTCATTATGCTGATACGGGCCTGATGACATAGATTTCATTGCTGAGTGATACTGCATTGTACGTAAGTACCACAAGTTCTTTATCCATTTTTCACTTTCTGTGATATTGAACTTGCACGGTAAACGAGGTTCTTGTAAACAGAGGCGTCCCAAACTTTGGGGTGGCTGTGTCTTTTTGATTTTAATTTCCCTAAGCTATAGGACCATAAGTGGAAGTGCCCTAGGCTCTGTTGCTTTGTTTCTTAGATGCATCAGGAAACACCATACACTTCTCCCGAGTGTCTGTTGGCAATTTACATCCCGCCCATCAGCATAACAAGGCTCCCAGTTCTCCATGGCCTGTCCTGCCTTTCTGGATTTTACACATTTTTCAGATGGCCCTTTTGACCGGGGGGAAGTGAGACTTCATTGTAGTGCAGATTTCCTTTGCAAGCTTGCTTGGTTGGCCAAAAAGGGCGTATGCGTTTTTTCCTGAATATATTCAGGGAAAAACGCATACGGACTTTTTGGCCAAGTGCATCATTGTGGACGTTCTGCCTCTTTTCCTATGCTTTCAATGCAATTCCAGTCTACCTCCTGAAATCGGTTTCCTGCAATTCTGCCCCGCTTTCAAGTCCTCTTAGCAGACTTACTTCAGTATATTTTTGGACGATAGCTGTCATTTATAACTCTGCAGGTTTGTGAATTACAGTGCCCCTGAGCTCCTTTCTTCAACTCGCTTTCTTGTGACCTGGCCGCAACACCGCAGGATGGCTTCAGGCCCTAATCTTGTTCCGGCACGGCACGCTGAGCCTTTGGTTAATTCCTCTTCCTGGTGGGAAATGAGAGTGAAATTTGCCCGTCCAGACACCTCCAGCTAGTCTCTCATTGGTTCTCGCTATTCCTGTTCATCTTCCGTAGAAATTGCAAACTGGGCCAAACAGGAGGTTAAAGGCGCTGACTCTCCAAGTGGGGAGAGTGTTAGTAAAGCGTCTGGAATGTTGCACCCGAGTACCAGGGGAGGAAAACTGAGACATATTTGAACACGTCTCCCGTTCACACGGTTGATCATACTCTGGGTTCCACATGCATGTTTTAGCTGAAGGAAGAATACCTTAAACCTGGGTACTTGAAACCCGTGGAATGGGTACCATGCAATATGACTTCAAAGGGTCTTCATTTGCTCACCGAACCTCTCCAATCCTATCACTGCTGCGTTTATGCCCCTGCACACATGCTTGATTCTCTTTCGCAGACATAGTAATCCATAGGTTTTAAGATACTTACTAGTCAGGTACATTCTTAGGCGTTTAATATGCGGTGTTGAGTCCATTTCGTTGAGCAAGGAGTAGCTCTTGTCTATTCCATATTTGGCTTAAGGAACTTTATCTGTGCTCATTTCAATCTCTGGTTTTATGCAGCACCCCAACTCACCTTTCCCCTTAAGCAAGCATAAGTTGGTTTTCTAAATTTGAGACCCTGTTCTGTTCTGTAATTCAGTTCCTGTGTAGCCAAGTTTACATTCCGTGTATTAGTGATATCTTATGATGTTTCTTTTTCTGTGTGACTTATTTCAGTTAGAATCATCATACCTGAATCCACTCATTGTGCTGCTAAGGGCCTGATGACATAGATTTCATTGCTGAGTGATACTGCATTGTACGTAAGTACCACAAGTTCTTTATCCATTTTTCACTTTCTGTGATATTGAACTTGTACGGTAAACGAGGTTCTTGTAAACAGAGGCGTCCCAAACTTTGGGGTGGCTGTGTCTTTTTGATTTTAATTTCCCTAAGCTATAGGACCATAAGTGGAAGTGCCCTAGGCTCTGTTGCTTTGTTTCGTAGATGCATCAGGAAACACCATACACTTCTCCCGAGTGTCTGTTGGCAATTTACATCCCGCCCATCAGCATAACAAGGCTCCCAGTTCTCCATGGCCTGTCCTGCCTTTCTGGATTTTACACGTTTTTCAGATGGCCCTTTTGACCGGGGTGAAGTGAGACTTCATTGTAGTGCAGATTTCCTTTGCAAGCTTGCTTGGTTGGCCAAAAAGGGCGTATGCGTTTTTTCCTGAATATATTCAGGAAAAAACGCATACGGACTTTTTGGCCAAGTGCATCATTGTGGACGTTCTGCCTCTTTTCCTATGCTTTCAATGCAATTCCAGTCTACCTCCTGAAATCGGTTTCCTGCAATTCTGCCCCGCTTTCAAGTCCTCTTGGCAGCCTTACTTCAGTATATTTTTGGACGATAGCTGTCATTTATAACTCTGCAGGTTTGTGAATTACAGTGCCCCTGAGCTCCTTTCTTCAACTCGCTTTCTTGTGACCTGGCCGCAACACCGCAGGATGGCTTCAGGCCCTAATCTTGTTCCGGCACGGCACGCTGAGCCTTTGGTTAATTCCTCTTCCTGGTGGGAAATGAGAGTGAAATTTGCCCGTCCAGACACCTCCAGCTAGTCTCTCATTGGTTCTCGCTATTCCTGTTCATCTTCCGTAGAAATTGCAAACTGGGCCAAACAGGAGGTTAAAGGCGCTGACTCTCCAAGTGGGGAGAGTGTTAGTAAAGCGTCTGGAATGTTGCACCCGAGTACCAGGGGAGGAAAACTGAGACATATTTGAACACGTCTCCCGTTCACACGGTTGATCATACTCTGGGTTCCACATGCATCTTTTAGCTGAAGGAAGAATACCTTAAACCTGGGTACTTGAAACCCGTGGAATGGGTACCATGCAATATGACTTCAAAGGGTCTTCATTTGCTCACCGAACCTCTCCAATCCTATCACTGCTGCGTTTATGCCCCTGCACACATGCTTGATTCTCTTTCGCAGACATAGTAATCCATAGGTTTTAAGATACTTACTAGTCAGGTACATTCTTAGGCGTTTAATATGCGGTGTTGAGTCCATTTCGTTGAGCAAGGAGTAGCTCTTGTCTATTCCATATTTGGCTTAAGGAACTTTATCTGTGCTCATTTCAATCTCTGGTTTTATGCAGCACCCCAACTCACCTTTCCCCTTAAGCAAGCATAAGTTGGTTTTCTAAATTTGAGACCCTGTTCTGTTCTGTAATTCAGTTCCTGTGTAGCCAAGTTTACATTCCGTGTATTACTGATATCTTATGATGTTTCTTTTTCTGTGTGACTTATTTCAGTTAGAATCATCATACCTGAATCCACTCATTGTGCTGCTAAGGGCCTGATGACATAGATTTCATTGCTGAGTGATATTGCTTTGTAAGTAAATACCACAACTTCTTTATCCATTTTTCACTTTCTGTGATGTTGAACTTGTACTGTAAACGAGGTTCTTGTAAACAGAGCCATTCCAAACTTCGGGGTGGCTGTGTCTTTTTGATTTTAATTTCCCTAAGCTATAGGACCATAAGTGGAAGTGCCCTAGGCTCTGTTGCTTTGTTTTTTAGATGTTTCAGGAAACACCATACACTTCTCCCGAGTGTCTGTTGGCAATTTACATCCCGCCCATCAGCATAACAAGGCTCCCAGTTCTTCATGGCCTCTCCTGCCTTTCTGGATTTTACACTTTTTTCAGATGGCCCTTTTGACCGGGGGGAAGTGAGACTTCATTGTAGTGCAGATTTCCTTTGCAAGCTTGCTTGGTTGGCCAAAAAGGGCGTATGCGTTTTTTCCTGAATATATTCAGGAAAAAACGCATACGCCCTTTTTGGCCAAGTGCATCATTGTGGACGTTCTGCCTCTTTTCCTATGCTTTCAATGCAATTCCAGTCTACCTCCTGAAATCGGTTTCCTGCAATTCTGCCCCGCTTTCAAGTCCTCTTGGCAGCCTTACTTCAGTATATTTTTGGACAATAGCTGTCATTTATAACTCTGCAGGTTTGAGAATTACAGTGCCCCTGAGCTCCTTTCTTCAACTCGCTTTCTTTTGAGCTGGCCGCAACACCGCAGGATGGCTTCAGGCCCTAATCTGGTTCCGGCACGGCACGCTGAGCCTTTGGTTATTTCCTCTTCCTGGTGGGAAATGAGAGTTAAATTTGCCCGTCCAGACACCTCCAGCTAGTCTCTCATTGTTTCTCGCTATTCCTGTTCATCTTCCGCAGAAATTGCAAACTGGGCCAAACAGGAGGTTAAAGGCGCTGACTCTCCAAGTGGGGAGAGTGTTAGTAAAGCGTCTGGAATGTTGCACCCGAGTACCACGGGAGGAAAATTGAGACATATTTGAACACGTCTCCCGTTCACATGGTTGATCATACTCTGGGTTCCACATGCATGTTTTAGCTGAAGGAAGAATACCTTAAACCTGGGTAGTTGAAACCCGTGAAATGGGTACCATGCAATATGACTTCAAAGGGTCTTCATTTGCTCACCGAACCTCTCCAATCCTATCACTGCTGCGTTTATGCCCCTGTACACATGCTTGATTCTCTTTTGGAGACATAGCAATCCATAGGTTTTAAGATACTTACTAGTCAAGTACATTCTTAGGCGTTTAATATGCGGTGTTGAGTCCATTTCGTTGAGCAAGGAGTAGCTCTTGTCTATTCCATATTTGCCTTAAGGAACTTTATCTGTGCTCATTTCAATCTCTGGTTTTATGCAGCACCCCAACTCACCTTTCCCCTTAAGCAAGCATAAGATGGCTTTCTAAATTTCAGACCCTGTTCTGTTCTGTAATTCAGTTTCTGTGTAGCCAAGTTTACATTCCGTGTATTAGTGATATCTTATGATGTTTCTTTTTCTGTGTGACTTATTTCAGTTAGAATCATCGTACCTGAATCCACTCATTATGCTGCTACGGGCCTTATGACAGAGATTTCATTGCTGAGTGATACTGCATTGTACGTAAGTACCACAAGTTCTTTATCCATTTTTCACTTTCTGTGATATTGAACTTGTACGGTAAACGAGGTTCTTGTAAACAGAGGCGTCCCAAACTTTGGGGTGGCTGTGTCTTTTTGATTTTAATTTCCCTAATCTATAGGACCATAAGTGGAAGTGCCCTAGGCTCTGTTGCTTTGATTTCTGGATGTTTCAGGAAACACCATACACTTCTCCCGAGTGGCTGTTGGCAATTTACATCCCGCCCATCAGCATAACAAGGCTCCCAGTTCTCCATGGCCTGTCCTGCCTTTCTGGATTTTACACTTTTCTCTGATGGCCCTTTTGACCGGGGGGAAGTGAGACTTCATTGTAGTGCAGATTTCCTTTGCAAGCTTGCTTGGTTGGTCAAAAAGGGCGTATGCGTTTTTTCCTGAATATATTCAGGAAAAAACGCATACGCCCTTTTTGGCCAAGTGCATCATTGTGGACGTTCTGCCTCTTTTCCTATGCTTTCAATGCAATTCCAGTCTACCTCCTGAAATCGGTTTCCTGCAATTCTGCCCCACTTTCAAGTCCTCTTGGCAGCCTTACTTCAGTATATTTTTGGACAATAGCTGTCATTTATAACTCTGCAGGTTTGTGAATTACAGTGCCCCTGAGCTCCTTTCTTCAACTCGCTTTCTTTTGAGCTGGCCACAACACCGCAGGATGGCTTCAGGCCCTAATCTGGTTCCGGCACGGCACGCTGAGCCTTTGGTTAGTTCCTCTTCCTGGTGGGAAATGAGAGTTAAATTTGCCCATCCAGATACCTCCAGCTAGTCTCTCATTGGTTCTCCCTATTCCTGTTCATCTTCCGCAGAAATTGCAAACTGGGCCAAACAGGAGGTTAAAGGCGCTGACTCTCCAAGTGGGGAGAGTGTTAGTAAAGCGTCTGGAATGTTGCACCCGAGTACCAGGGGAGGAAAACTGAGACATATTTGAACACGTCTCCCGTTCACACGGTTGATCATACTCTGGGTTCCACATGCATGTTTTAGCTGAAGGAAGAATACCTTAAACCTGCTTAGTTGAAACCCGTGGAATGGGTACCATGCAATATGACTTCAAAGGGTCTTCATTTGCTCACCGAACCTCTCCAATCCTATCACTGCTGCATTTATGCCCCTGTACACATGCTTGATTCTCTTTCGGAGACATAGCAATCCATAGGTTTTAAGATACTTACTAGTCAGGTACATTCTTAGGCGTTTAATATGGGGTGTTGAGTCCATTTCGTTGAGCAAGGAATAGCTCTTGTCTATTCCATATTTGGCTTAAGGAACTTTATCTGTGCTCATTTCAATCTCTGGTTTTATGCAGCACCCCAACTCACCTTTACCCTTAAGCAAGCATAAGTTGGTTTTCTAAATTTGAGACCCTGTTCTGTTCTATAATTCAGTTCCTGTGTAGCCAAGTTTACATTCCGTGTATTACTGATATCTTATGATGTTTCTTTTTCTGTGTGACTTATTTCAGTTAGAATCATCATAACTGAATCCACTCATTGTGCTGCTAAGGGCCTGATGAGATAGATTTCATTGCTGAGTGATATTGTTTGTAAGTAAATACCACAACTTCTTTATCCGTTTTTCACTTTCTGCGATGTTGAACTTGTATTGTAAACGAGGTTCTTGTAAACAGAGCCGTCCCAAACTTTGGGGTGGCTGTGTCTTTTTGATTTTAATTTCCCTAAGCTATAGGACCATAAGTGGAAGTGCCCTAGGCTCTGTTGCTTTGTTTTTTAGATGTTTCAGGAAACACCATACACTTCTCCCGAGTGTCTGTTGGCAATTTACATCCCGCCCATCAGCATAACAAGGCTCCCAGTTCTCCATGGCCTTTCCTGCCTTTCTGGATTTTACACTTTTTTCAGATGGCCCTTTTGACCGGGGGGAAGTGAGACTTCATTGTAGTGCAGATTTCCTTTGCAAGTTTGCTTGGTTGGCCAAAAAGGGCGTATGCGTTTTTTCCTGAATATATTCAGGAAAAAACGCATACGCCCTTTTTGGCCAAGTGCATCATTGTGGACGTTCTGCCTCTTTTCCTATGCTTTCAATGCAATTCCAGTCTACCTCCTGAAATCGGTTTCCTGCAATTCTGCCCCACTTTCAAGTCCTCTTGGCAGCCTTACTTCAGTATATTTTTGGACGATAGCTGTCATTTATAACTCTGCAGGTTTGTGAATTACAGTGCCCCTGAGCTCCTTTCTTCAAGTCGCTTTCTTTGAGCTGGCCACAACACCACAGGATGGCTTCAGGCCCTAATCTGGTTACGGCACGGCACGCTGAGCCTTTGGTTAGTTCCTCTTCCTGGTGGGAAATGTGAGTTAAATTTGCCCGTCCAGACACCTCCAGCTAGTCTCTCATTGGTTCTCCCTATTCCTGTTCATCTTCCGCAGAAATTGCAAACTGGGCCAAACAGGAGGTTAAAGGCGCTGACTCTCCAAGTGGGGAGAGTGTTAGTAAAGCGTCTGGAATGTTGCACCCGAGTACCAGGGGAGGAAAACTGAGACATATTTGAACACGTCTCCCATTCACAGGGTTGATCATACTCTGGGTTCCACATGCATGTTTTAGCTGAAGGAGGAATACCTTAAACCTGGAGAGTTGAGACCCGTGGAATGGGTACCATGCAATATGACTTCAAAGGGTCTTCATTTGCTCACCGAACCTCTCCAATCCTATCACTGCTGCGTTTATGCCCCTGTACACACGCTTGATTCTCTTTTGGAGACATAGCAATCCATAGGTTTTAAGATACTTACTAGTCAGGTACATTCTTAGGCGTTTAATATGGGGTGTTGAGTCCATTTTGTTGAGCAAGGAGTAGCTCTTGTCTATTCCATATTTGGCTTAAGGAACTTTATCTGTGCTCATTTCAATCTCTGGTTTTATGCAGCACCCCAACTCACCTTTCCCCTTAAGCAAGCATAAGTTGGTTTTCTAAATTTGAGACCCTGTTCTGTTCTGTAATTCAGTTCCTGTGTAGTCCAGTTTACATTCCGTGTATTAGTGATATCTTATGATGTTTCTTTTTCTGTGTGACTTATTTCAGTTAGAATCATCGTACCTGAATCCACTCATTATTCTGCTACGGGCCTGATGACATAGATTTCATTGCTGAGTGATACTGCATTGTACATAAGTAACACAAGTTCTTTATCCATTTTTCACTTTCTGTGATATTGAACTTGTACGGTAAACGAGGTTCTTGTAAACAGAGGCGTCCCAAACTTTGGGGTGGCTGTGTCTTTTTGATTTTAATTTCCCTAAGCTATAGGACCATAAGTGGAAGTGCCCTAGGCTCTGTTGCTTTGTTTTTTAGATGTTTCAGGAAACACCATACACTTCTCCCGACTGGCTGTTGGCAATTTACATCCCGCCCATCAGCATAACAAGGCTCCCAGTTCTCCATGGCCTCTCCTGCCTTTCTGGATTTTACACTTTTTTCAGATGGCCCTTTTGACCGGGGGCAAGTGAGACTTCATTGTAGTGCAGATTTCCTTTGCAAGCTTGCTTGGTTGACCAAAAAGGGCGTATGCGTTTTTTCCTGAATATATTCAGGAAAAAACGCATACGCCCTTTTTGGCCAAGTGCATCATTGTGGACGTTCTGCCTCTTTTCCTATGCTTTCAATGCAATTCCAGTCTACCTCCTGAAATCGGTTTCCTGCAATTCTGCCCCGCTTTCAAGTCCTCTTGGCAGCCTTACTTCAGTCTATTTTTGGACAATAGCTGTCATTTATAACTCTGCAGGTTTGTGAATTACAGTGCCCCTGAGCTCCTTTCTTCAACTCGCTTTCTTTTGAGCTGGCCGCAACAGCGCAGGATGGCTTCAGGCCCTAATCTGGTTCCGGCACGGCATGCTGAGCCTTTGGTTAATTCCTCTTCCTGGTGGGAAATGAGAGTTAAATTTGCCCGTCCAGACACCTCCAGCTAGTCTCTCATTGGTTCTCGCTATTCCTGTTCATCTTCCGCTGAAATTGCAAACTGGGCCAAACAGGAGGTTAAACGGACTGACTCTCCAAGTCGGGAGACTGTTAGTAAAGCATCTGGAATGTTGCACCCGAGTACCAGGGGACGAAAACTGAGACATATTTGAACACGTCTCCCGATCACATGGTTGATCATACTCTAGGTTCCACATGCATGTTTTAGCTGAATGAAGAATAACTTAAACCTGGGTAGTTGAAACCCGTGGAATGGGTACCATGCAATATGACTTCAAAGGGTCTTCATTTGCTCATCGAACCTCACCAATCCTATCACTGCTGCGTTTATGCCCCTGTACACATGCTTGATTCTCTTTCGGAGACATAGCAATCCATAAGTTTTAAGATACTTACTAGTCAGGTACATTCTTAGGCGTTTAATATGCGGTGTTGAGTCCATTTCTTTGAGCAAGGAGTAGCTCTTGTCTATTCCGTATTTGGCTTCAGGAACTTTATCTGTGCTCATTTCAATCTCTGGTTTTATGCAGCACCCCAACTCACCTTTCCCCTTAAGCAAGCAGAAGTTGGTTTTCTAAATTTGAGACCCTGTTCTGTTCTGTAATTCAGTTCCTGTGTAGCCAAGTTTACATTCCGTGTATTACTGATATCTTATGATGTTTCTTTTTCTGTGTGACTTATTTCAGTTAGAATCATCGTACCTGAATCCACTCATTATGCTGCTAAGGGCCTGATGACATAGATTTCATTGCTGAGTGATACTGCATTGTACGTAAGTACCACAAGTTCTTTATCCATTTTTCACTTTCTGTGATATTGAACTTGTACGGTAAACGAGGTTCTTGTAAACAGAGGCGTCCCAAACTTTGGGGTGGCTGTGTCTTTTTGATTTTAATTTCCCTAAGCTATAGGACCATAAGTGGAAGTGCCCTAGGCTCTGTTGCTTTGTTTTTTAGATGTTTCAGGAAACACCATACACTTCTCCCGAGTGTCTGTTGGCAATTTACATCCCGCCCATCAGCATAACAAGGCTCCCAGTTCTCCATGGCCTGTCCTGCCTTTCTGGATTTTACACTTTTTTCAGATGGCCCTTTTGACCGGGGGGAAGTGAGACTTCATTGTACTGCAGATTTCCTTTGCAAGTTTGCTTGGTTGGCCAAAAAGGGCGTATGCGTTTTTTCCTGAATATATTCAGGAAAAAACGCATACGCCCTTTTTGGCCAAGTGCATCATTGTGGACGTTCTGCCTCTTTTCCTATGCTTTCAATGCAATTCCAGTGTACCTCCTGAAATCGGTTTCCTGCAATTCTGCCCCACTTTCAAGTCCTCTTGGCAGCCTTACTTCAGTATATTTTTGGACGATAGCTGTCATTTATAACTCTGCAGGTTTGTGAATTACAGTGCCCCTGAGCTCCTTTCTTCAAGTCGCTTTCTTTTGAGCTGGCCACAACACCGCAGGATGGCTTCAGGCCCTAATCTGGTTCCGGCACGGCACGCTGAGCCTTTGGTTAGTTCCTCTTCCTGGTGGGAAATGAGAGTTAAATTTGCCCGTCCAGACACCTCCAGCTAGTCTCTCATTGGTTCTCCCTATTCCTGTTCATCTTCCGCAGAAATTGCAAACTGGGCCAAACAGGAGGTTAAAGGCGCTGACTCTCCAAGTGGGGAGAGTGTTAGTAAAGCGTCTGGAATGTTGCACCCGAGTACCAGGGGAGGAAAACTGAGACATATTTGAACACGTCTCCCGTTCACATGGTTGATCATACTCTGGGTTCCACATGCATGTTTTAGCTGAAGGAAGAATACCTTAAACCTGGGTAGTTGAAACCCGTGAAATGGGTACCATGCAATATCACTTCAAAGGGTCTTCATTTGCTCACCGAACCTCTCCAATCCTATCACTGCTGCGTTTATGCCCCTGTACACACGCTTGATTCTCTTTTGGAGACATAGCAATCCATAGGTTTTAAGATACTTACTAGTCAAGTACATTCTTAGGCGTTTAATATGGGGTGTTGAGTCCATTTCGTTGAACAAGGAGTAGCTCTTGTCTATTCCATATTTGGCTTAAGGAACTTTATCTGTGCTCATTTCAATCTCTGGTTTTATGCAGCACCCCAACTCACCTTTCCCCTTAAGCAAGCATAAGATGGTTTTCTAAATTTGAGACCCTGTTCTGTTCTGTAATTCAGTTCCTGTGTAGCCAAGTTTACATTCCGTGTATTACTGATATCTTATGATGTTTCTTTTTCTGTGTGACTTATTTCAGTTAGAATCATCGTACCTGAATCCACTCATTATGCTGCTACGGGCCTGATGACATAGATTTCATTGCTGAGTGATACTGCATTGTACATAAGTACCACAAGTTCTTTATACATTTTTCACTTTCTGCGATGTTGAACTTGTACGGTAAACGAGGTTCTTATAAACAGAGGCGTCCCAAACTTTGGGGTGGCTGTGTCTTTTTGATTTTAATTTCCCTAAGCTATAGGACCATAAGTGGAAGTGCGCTAGGCTCTGTTGCTTTGTTTTTTAGATGTTTCAGGAAACACCATACACTTCTCCCGAGTGGCTGTTGGCAATATACATCCCGCCCATCAGCATATCAAGGCTCCCAGTTCTCCATGGCCTGTCCTGCCTTTCTGGATTTTACACTTTTTTCAGATGGCCCTTTTGACCGGGGGGAAGTGAGACTTCATTGTAGTGCAGATTTCCTTTGCAAGCTTGCTTGGTTGGCCAAAAAGGGCGTATGCGTTTTTTCCTGAATATATTCAGGAAAAAACGCATACGCCCTTTTTGGCCAAGTGCATCATTGTGGACGTTCTGCCTCTTTTCCTATGCTTTCAATGCAATTCCAGTCTACCTCCTGAAATCGGTTTCCTGCAATTCTGCCCCGCTTTCAAGTCCTCTTGGCAGCCTTACTTCAGTATATTTTTGGACGATAGCTGTCATTTATAACTCTGCAGGTTTGTGAATTACAGTGCCCCTGAGCTCCTTTCTTCAACTCGCTTTCTTGTGACCTGGCCGCAACACTGCAGGATGGCTTCAGGCCCTAATCTGGTTCCGGCACGGCACGCTGAGCCTTTGGTTAATTCCTCTTCCTGGTGGGAAATGAGAGTTAAATTTGCCCTTCCAGACACCTCCAGCTAGTCTCTCATTGGTTCTCGCTATTCCTGTTCATCTTCCGCAGAAATTGCAAACTGGGCCAAACAGGAGGTTAAAGGGACTGACTCTCCAAGTCGCGAGAGTGTTAGTAAAGCGTCTGGAATGTTGCACCCGAGTACAAGGGTATGAAAACTGAGACATATTTGAACACGTCTCCCGATCACATGGTTGATCATACTCTAGGTTCCACATGCATGTTTTAGCTGAAGGAAGAATACCTTAAAACTGGGTGGTTGAAACCCGTGGAATGGGTACCATGCAATATGACTTCAAAGGGTCTTCATTTGCTCACCGAACCTCTCCAATCCTATCACTGCTGCGTTTATGCCCCTGTACACACGCTTGATTCTCTTTTGGAGACATAGCAATCCATAGGTTTTAAGATACTTACTAGTCAGGTACATTCTTAGGCGTTTAATATGGGGTGTTGAGTCCATTTCGTTGAGCAAGGAGTAGCTCTTGTCTATTCCATATTTGGCTTAAGGAACTTTATCTGTGCTCATTTCAATCTCTGGTTTTATGCAGCACCCCAACTCACCTTTCCCCTTAAGCAAGCATAAGGTGGTTTTCTAAATTTGAGACCCTGTTCTGTTTTGGAATTCAGTTCCTGTGTAGCCAAGTTTACATTCCGTGTATTAGTGATATCTTATGATGTTTCTTTTTCTGTGTGACTTATTTCAGTTAGAATCATCGTACCTAAATTCACTTTTTATGCTGCTACGGGCCTGATGACATAGATTTCATTGCTGAGTGATACTGCATTGTACGTAAGTACCACAAGTTCTTTATCCATTTTTCAATTTCTGTGATATTGAAATTGTACGGTAAAGGAGGTTCTTGTAAACAGAGGCGTCCCAAACTTTGGGGTGGCTGTGTCTTTTTGATTTTAATTTCCCTAAGCTATAGGACCATAAGTGGAAGTGCCCTAGGCTCTGTTGCTTTGTTTTTTAGATGTTCCAGGAAACACCATACACTTCTCCCGAGTGTCTGTTGGCAATTTACATCCCACCCATCAGCATAACAAGGCTCCCAGTTCTCCATGGCCTGTCCTGCCTTTCTGGATTTTACACTTTTTTCAGATGGCCCCTTTGATCGGGGGGAAGTGAGACTTCATTGTAGTGCAGATTGCCTTTGCAAGCTTGCTTGGTTGGCCAAAAAGGGCGTATGCGTTTTTTCCTGAATATATTCAGAAAAAACGCATACGCCCTTTTTGGCCAAGTGCATCATTGTGGACGTTCTGCCTCTTTTCCTATGCTTTCAATGTAATTCCAGTCTACCTCCTGAAATCGGTTTCCTGCAATTCTGCCCCGCTTTCAAGTCCTCTTGGCAGCCTTACTTCAGTATATTTTTGGACGATAGCTGTCATTTATAACTCTGCAGGTTTGTGAATTACAGTGCCCCTGAGCTCCTTTCTTCAACTCGCTTTCTTTTGAGCTGACCGCAACAACGCAGGATGGCTTCAGGCCCTAATCTGGTTCAGGCATGGCACGCTGAGCCTTTGGTTATTTCCTCTTCCTGGTGGGAAATGAGAGTTAAATTTGCCCGTCCAGACACCTCCAGCTAGTCTCTCATTGGTTCTCCCTATTCCTGTTCATCTTCCACAGAAATTGCAAACTGGGCCAAACAGGCGGTTAAAGGCGCTGACTCTCCAAGTCGGGAGAGTGTTAGTAAAGCGTCTGGAATGTTACACCCGAGTACCGGGGAGGAAAACTGAGACATATTTGAACACGTCTCCTGTTCACACGGTTGATCATACTCTGGGTTCCACATGCATGTTTTAGCTGAAGGAAGAATACCTTAAACCTGGAGAGTTGAGACCCGTGGAATGGGTACCATGCAATATGACTTCAAAGGGTCTTCATTTGCTCACCGAACCTCTCCAATCCTATCACTGCTGAGTTTATGCCCCTGTACACACGCTTGATTCTCTTTTGGAGACATAGCAATCCATAGGTTTTAAGATACTTACTAGTCAGGTACATTCTTAGGCGTTTAATTTGGGGTGTTGAGTCCATTTCGTTGAGCAAGGAGTAGCTCTTGTCTATTCCATATTTGGCTTAAGGAACTTTATCTGTGCTCATTTCAATCTCTGGTTTTATGCAGCACCCCAACTCACCTTTCCCCTTAAGCAAGCATAAGTTGGTTTTCTAAATTTGAGACCCTGTTCTGTTTTGGAATTCAGTTCCTGTGTAGCCAAGTTTACATTCCGTGTATTAGTGATATCTTATGATGTTTCTTTTTCTGTGTGACTTATTTCAGTTAGAATCATCGTACCTGAATCCACTCATTATGCTGCTATGGGCCTGATGACATAGATTTCATTGCTGAGTGAAACTGCATTGTACGTAAGTACCACAAGTTCTTTATCCATTTTTCACTTTCTGTGATATTGAACTTGTACGGTAAACGAGGTTCTTGTAAACAGAGGCGTCCCAAACTTTGGGGTGGCTGTGTCTTTTTGATTTTAATTTCCCTAAGCTATAGGACCATAAGTGGAAGTGCCCTAGGCTCTGTTGCTTTGTTTCTTAGTTGCTTCAGGAAACACCATACACTTCTCCCGAGTGTCTGTTGGCAATTTACATCCCGCCCATGAGCATAACAAGGCTCCCAGTTCTCCATGGCCTGTCCTGCCTTTCTGGATTTTACACTTTTTTCAGATGGCCCTTTTGACCGGGGGGAAGTGAGACTTCATTGTAGTGCAGATTTCCTTTGCAAGTTTGCTTGGTTGGCCAAAATGTGCGTATGCGTTTTTTCCTGAATATATTCAGGAAAAAACGCATACGCCCTTTATGGCCAAGTGCATCATTGTGGACGTTCTGCCTCTTTTCCTATGCTTTCAGTGCAATTCCAGTCTACCTCCTGAAATCGGTTTCCTGCAATTCTGCCCCGCTTTCAAGTCCTCTTGGCAGCCTTACTTCAGTATATTTTTGGACGATAGCTGTCATTTATAACTCTGCAGGTTTGTGCATTACAGTGCCCCTGAGCTCCTTTCTTCAACTCGCTTTCTTGTGACCTGGTCGCAACACCGCAGGATGGCTTCAGGCCCTAATCTGGTTCTGGCACGGCATGCTGAGCCTTTGGTTAATTCCTCTTCCTGGTGGGAAATGAGAGTTAAATTTGCCCGTCCAGACACCTCCAGCTAGTCTCTCATTGGTTCTCGCTATTCCTGTTCATCTTCCACTGAAATTGCAAACTGGGCCAAACAGGAGGTGAAAGGGACTGACTCTCCAAGTCGGGAGAGTGTTAGTAAAGCGTCTGGAATGTTGCACCCGAGTACCAGGGTACGAAAACTGAGACATATTTGAACACGTCTCCCGATCACATGGTTGATCATACTCTAGGTTCCACATGCATGTTTTAGCTGAAGGAAGAATACCTTAAACCTGGAGAGTTGAGACCCGTGGAATGGGTACCATGCAATATGACTTCAAAGGGTCTTCATTTGCTCACCGAACCTCTCCAATCCTATCACTGCTGCGTTTATGCCCCTGTACACACGCTTGATTCTCTTATGGAGACATAGCAATCCATAGGTTTTAAGATACTTACTAGTCAGGTACATTCTTAGGCGTTTAATATGGGGTGTTGAGTCCATTTCGTTGAGCTAGGAGTAGCTCTTGTCTATTCCATATTTGGCTTAAGGAACTTTATCTGTGCTCATTTCAATCTCTGGTTTTATGCAGCACCCCAACTCACCTTTCCCCTTAAGCAAGCATAAGTTGGTTTTCTACATTTGAGACCCTGTTCTGTTTTGGAATTCAGTTCCTGTGTAGCCAAGTTTACATTCCGTGTATTAGTGATATCTTATGATGTTTCTTTTTCTGTGTGACTTATTTCAGTTAGAATCATCGTACCTGAATCCACTCATTATGCTGCTACGGGCCTGATGACATAGATTTCATTGCTGAGTGATACTGCATTGTACGTAAGTACCACAAGTTCTTTATCCATTTTTTACTTTCTGCGTTGTTGAACTTGTACGGTAAACGAGGTTCTTGTAAACAGAGGCGTCCCAAACTTTCGGGTGGCTGGGTCTTTTTGATTTTAATTTCCCTAAGCTATAGGACCATAAGTGGAAGTGCCCTAGGCTCTGTTGCTTTGTTTTTTAGATGTTTCAGGAAACACCATACACTTCTCCCAAGTGGCTGTTGGCAATTTACATCCCGCCCATCAGCATAACAAGGCTCCCAGTTCTCCATGGCCTGTCCTGCCTTTCTGGATTTTACACTTTTTTCAGATGGCCCTTTTGACCGGGGGGAAGTGAGACTTCATTGTAGTGCAGATTTCCTTTGCAAGCTTGCTTGGTTGGCCAAAAAGGGCGTATGCGTTTTTTCCTGAATATATTCAGGAAAAAACGCATACGCACTTTTTGGCCAAGTGCATCATTGTGGACGTTCTGCCTCTTTTCCTATGCTTTCAATGCAATTCCAGTCTACCTCCTGAAATCGGTTTCCTGCAATTCTGCCCCGCTTTCAAGTCCTCTTGGCAGCCTTACTTCAGTATATTTTTGGACGATAGCTGTCATTTATAACTCTGCAGGTTTGTGAATTACAGTGCCCCTGAGCTCCTTTCTTCAACTCGCTTTCTTGTGAGCTGGCCGCAACACCGCAGGATGGCTTCAGGCTCTAATCTGGTTCCGGCACGGCACACTGAGCCTTTGGTTAATTCCTCTTCCTGGTGGGAAATGAGAGTTAAATTTGCCCGTCCAGACACCTCCAGCTAGTCTCTCATTGGTTCTCGCTATTCCTGTTCATCTTCCGCTGAAATTGCAAACTGGGCCAAACAGGAGGTTAAACGGACTGACTCTCCAAGTCGGGAGACTGTTAGTAAAGCATCTGGAATGTTGCACCCGAGTACCAGGGGACGAAAACTGAGACATATTTGAACACGTCTCCCGATCACATGGTTGATCATACTCTAGGTTCCACATGCATGTTTTAGCTGAATGAAGAATAACTTAAACCTGGGTAGTTGAAACCCGTGGAATGGGTACCATGCAATATGACTTCAAAGGGTCTTCATTTGCTCATCGAACCTCACCAATCCTATCACTGCTGCGTTTATGCCCCTGTACACATGCTTGATTCTCTTTCGGAGACATAGCAATCCATAAGTTTTAAGATACTTACTAGTCAGGTACATTCTTAGGCGTTTAATATGCGGTGTTGAGTCCATTTCTTTGAGCAAGGAGTAGCTCTTGTCTATTCCGTATTTGGCTTCAGGAACTTTATCTATGCTCATTTCAATCTTTGGTTTTATGCAGCACCCCAACTCACCTTTCCCCTTAAGCAAGCAGAAGTTGGTTTTCTAAATTTGAGACCCTGTTCTGTTCTGTAATTCAGTTCCTGTGTAGCCAAGTTTACATTCCATGTATTACTGATATCTTATGATGTTTTTTTTCTGTGTGACTTATTTCAGTTAGAATCATCGTACCTGAATCCACTCATTATGCTGCTACGGGCCTGATGACATAGATTTCATTGCTGAGTGATACTGCATTGTACGTAAGTACCACAAGTTCTTTATCCATTTTTCACTTTCTGTGATATTGAACTTGTACGGTAAACGAGGTTCTTGTAAACAGAGGCGTCCCAAACTTTGGGGTGGCTGTGTCTTTTTGATTTTAATTTCCCTAAGCTATAGGACCATAAGTTGAAGTGCCCTAGGCTCTGTTGCTTTGTTTTTTAGATGTTTCAGGAAACACCATACACTTCTCCCGAGTGTCTGTTGGCAATTTACATCCCGCCCATCAGCATAACAAGGCTCCCAGTTCTCCATGGGCTGTCCTGCCTTTCTGGATTTTACACTTTTTTCAGATGGCCCTTTTGACCAGGGGGAAGTGAGACTTCATGTAGTGCAGATTTCCTTTGCAAGCTTGCTTGGTTGGCCAAAAAGGGCGTATGCGTTTTTTCCTGAATATATTCAGGAAAAAACGCATACGCCCTTTTTGGCCAAGTGCATCATTGTGGACGTTCTGCCTCTTTTCCTATGCTTTCAATGCAATTCCAGTCTACCTCCTGAAATCGGTTTCCTGCAATTCTGCCCCGCTTTCAAGTCCTCTTGGGAGCCTTACTTCAGTATATTTTTGGACGATAGCTGTCATTTATAACTCTGCAGGTTTGTGAATTACAGTGCCCCTGAGCTCCTTTCTTCAACTCGCTTTCTTGTGAGCTGGCCGCAACACCGCAGGATGGCTTCAGGCCTTAATCTGGTTCCGGCAAGGCACGCTGAGCCTTTGGTTAATTCCTCTTCCTGGTGGGAAATGAGAGTTAAATTTGCCCGTCCAGACACCTCCAGCTAGTCTCTCATTGGTTCTCCCTATTCCTGTTCATCTTCCGCAGAAATTGCAAAGTGGGCCAAACAGGAGGTTAAAGGGACTGAATCTCCAAGTCGGGAGAGTGTTAGTAAAGCATCTGGAATGTTGCACCCGAGTACCAGGGTACGAAAACTGAGACATATTTGAACACGTCTCCCGATCACGTGGGTGATCATACTCTAGGTTCCACATGCATGTTTTAGCTGAATGAAGAATAACTTAAACCTGGGTAGTTGAAACCCGTGGAATGGGTACCATGCAATATGACTTCAAAGGGTCTTCATTTGCTCATCGAAACTCTCCAATCCTATCACTGCTGCGTTTATGCCCCTGTACACATGCTTGATTCTCTTTTGGAGACATAGCCATCCATAGGTTTTAAGATACTTACTAGTCAGGTACATTCTTAGGCGTTTAATATGGGGTGTTGAGTCCATTTCGTTGAGCAAGGAGTAGCTCTTGTCTATTCCATATTTGGCTTAAGGAACTTTATCTGTGCTCATTTCAATCTCTGGTTTTATGCAGCACCCCAACTCACCTTTCCCCTTAAGCAAGCATAAGATGGTTTTCTAAATTTGAGACCCTGTTCTGTTCTGTAATTCAGTTCCTGTGTAGCCAAGTTTACATTCCGTGTATTAGTGATATCTTATGATGTTTCTTTTTCTGTGTGACTTATTTCAGTTAGAATCATCGTACCTGAATCCACTCATTATGCTGCTACGGGCCTGATGACATAGATTTCATTGCTGAGTGATACTGCATTGTACATAAGTACCACAAGTTCTTTATACATTTTTCACTTTCTGTGATATTGAACTTGTACGGTAAACGAGGTTCTTGTAAACAGAGGCGTCCCAAACGTTGGGGTGGCTGTGTCTTTTTGATTTTAATTTCCCTAAGCTATAGGACCATAAGTGGAAGTGCCCTAGGCTCTGTTGCTTTGTTTTTTAGATGTTTCAGGAAACACCATACACTTCTCCCGAGTGTCTGTTGGCAATTTACATCCCGCCCATCAGCATAACAAGGCTCCCAGTTCTCCATGGCCTGTCCTGCCTTTCTGGATTTTACACTTTTTTCAGATGGCCCTTTTGACCAGGGGGAAGTGAGACTTCATGTAGTGCAGATTTCCTTTGCAAGCTTGCTTGGTTGGCCAAAAAGGGCGTATGCGTTTTTTCCTGAATATATTCAGGAAAAAACGCATACGCCCTTTTTGGCCAAGTGCATCATTGTGGACGTTCTGCCTCTTTTCCTATGCTTTCAATGCAATTCCAGTCTACCTCCTGAAATCGGTTTCCTGCAATTCTGCCCCGCTTTCAAGTCCTCTTGGGAGCCTTACTTCAGTATATTTTTGGACGATAGCTGTCATTTATAACTCTGCAGGTTTGTGAATTACAGTGCCCCTGAGCTCCTTTCTTCAACTCGCTTTCTTGTGAGCTGGCCGCAACACCGCAGGATGGCTTCAGGCCTTAATCTGGTTCCGGCAAGGCACGCTGAGCCTTTGGTTAATTCCTCTTCCTGGTGGGAAATGAGAGTTAAATTTGCCCGTCCAGACACCTCCAGCTAGTCTCTCATTGGTTCTCCCTATTCCTGTTCATCTTCCGCAGAAATTGCAAAGTGGGCCAAACAGGAGGTTAAAGGGACTGAATCTCCAAGTCGGGAGAGTGTTAGTAAAGCATCTGGAATGTTGCACCCGAGTACCAGGGTACGAAAACTGAGACATATTTGAACACGTCTCCCGATCACGTGGGTGATCATACTCTAGGTTCCACATGCATGTTTTAGCTGAATGAAGAATAACTTAAACCTGGGTAGTTGAAACCCGTGGAATGGGTACCATGCAATATGACTTCAAAGGGTCTTCATTTGCTCATCGAAACTCTCCAATCCTATCACTGCTGCGTTTATGCCCCTGTACACATGCTTGATTCTCTTTTGGAGACATAGCCATCCATAGGTTTTAAGATACTTACTAGTCAGGTACATTCTTAGGCGTTTAATATGGGGTGTTGAGTCCATTTCGTTGAGCAAGGAGTAGCTCTTGTCTATTCCATATTTGGCTTAAGGAACTTTATCTGTGCTCATTTCAATCTCTGGTTTTATGCAGCACCCCAACTCACCTTTCCCCTTAAGCAAGCATAAGGTGGTTTTCTAAATTTGAGACCCTGTTCTGTTTTGGAATTCAGTTCCTGTGTAGCCAAGTTTACATTCCGTGTATTAGTGATATCTTATGATGTTTCTTTTTCTGTGTGACTTATTTCAGTTAGAATCATCGTACCTAAATTCACTTTTTATGCTGCTACGGGCCTGATGACATAGATTTCATTGCTGAGTGATACTGCATTGTACGTAAGTACCACAAGTTCTTTATCCATTTTTCAATTTCTGTGATATTGAAATTGTACGGTAAAGGAGGTTCTTGTAAACAGAGGCGTCCCAAACTTTGGGGTGGCTGTGTCTTTTTGATTTTAATTTCCCTAAGCTATAGGACCATAAGTGGAAGTGCCCTAGGCTCTGTTGCTTTGTTTTTTAGATGTTCCAGGAAACACCATACACTTCTCCCGAGTGTCTGTTGGCAATTTACATCCCACCCATCAGCATAACAAGGCTCCCAGTTCTCCATGGCCTGTCCTGCCTTTCTGGATTTTACACTTTTTTCAGATGGCCCCTTTGATCGGGGGGAAGTGAGACTTCATTGTAGTGCAGATTGCCTTTGCAAGCTTGCTTGGTTGGCCAAAAAGGGCGTATGCGTTTTTTCCTGAATATATTCAGAAAAAACGCATACGCCCTTTTTGGCCAAGTGCATCATTGTGGACGTTCTGCCTCTTTTCCTATGCTTTCAATGTAATTCCAGTCTACCTCCTGAAATCGGTTTCCTGCAATTCTGCCCCGCTTTCAAGTCCTCTTGGCAGCCTTACTTCAGTATATTTTTGGACGATAGCTGTCATTTATAACTCTGCAGGTTTGTGAATTACAGTGCCCCTGAGCTCCTTTCTTCAACTCGCTTTCTTTTGAGCTGACCGCAACAACGCAGGATGGCTTCAGGCCCTAATCTGGTTCAGGCATGGCATGTTGAGCCTTTGGTTATTTCCTCTTCCTGGTGGGAAATGAGAGTTAAATTTGCCCGTCCAGACACCTCCAGCTAGTCTCTCATTGGTTCTCCCTATTCCTGTTCATCTTCCACAGAAATTGCAAACTGGGCCAAACAGGCGGTTAAAGGCGCTGACTCTCCAAGTCGGGAGAGTGTTAGTAAAGCGTCTGGAATGTTGCACCCGAGTACCGGGGAGGAAAACTGAGACATATTTGAACACGTCTCCTGTTCACACGGTTGATCATACTCTGGGTTCCACATGCATGTTTTAGCTGAAGGAAGAATACCTTAAACCTGGAGAGTTGAGACCCGTGGAATGGGTACCATGCAATATGACTTCAAAGGGTCTTCATTTGCTCACCGAACCTCTCCAATCCTATCACTGCTGAGTTTATGCCCCTGTACACACGCTTGATTCTCTTTTGGAGACATAGCAATCCATAGGTTTTAAGATACTTACTAGTCAGGTACATTCTTAGGCGTTTAATTTGGGGTGTTGAGTCCATTTCGTTGAGCAAGGAGTAGCTCTTGTCTATTCCATATTTGGCTTAAGGAACTTTATCTGTGCTCATTTCAATCTCTGGTTTTATGCAGCACCCCAACTCACCTTTCCCCTTAAGCAAGCATAAGTTGGTTTTCTAAATTTGAGACCCTGTTCTGTTTTGGAATTCAGTTCCTGTGTAGCCAAGTTTACATTCCGTGTATTAGTGATATCTTATGATGTTTCTTTTTCTGTGTGACTTTTTTCAGTTAGAATCATCGTACCTGAATCCACTCATTATGCTGCTATGGGCCTGATGACATAGATTTCATTGCTGAGTGAAACTGCATTGTACGTAAGTACCACAAGTTCTTTATCCATTTTTCACTTTCTGTGATATTGAACTTGTACGGTAAACGAGGTTCTTGTAAACAGAGGCGTCCCAAACTTTGGGGTGGCTGTGTCTTTTTGATTTTAATTTCCCTAAGCTATAGGACCATAAGTGGAAGTGCCCTAGGCTCTGTTGCTTTGTTTCTTAGTTGCTTCAGGAAACACCATACACTTCTCCCGAGTGTCTGTTGGCAATTTACATCCCGCCCATGAGCATAACAAGGCTCCCAGTTCTCCATGGCCTGTCCTGCCTTTCTGGATTTTACACTTTTTTCAGATGGCCCTTTTGACCGGGGGGAAGTGAGACTTCATTGTAGTTCAGATTTCCTTTGCAAGTTTGCTTGGTTGGCCAAAAAGTGCGTATGCGTTTTTTCCTGAATATATTCAGGAAAAAACGCATACGCCCTTTTTGGCCAAGTGCATCATTGTGGACGTTCTGCCTCTTTTCCTATGCTCTCAGTGCAATTCCAGTCTACCTCCTGAAATCGGTTTCCTGCAATTCTGCCCCGCTTTCAAGTCCTCTTGGGAGCCTTACTTCAGTATATTTTTGGACGATAGCTGTCATTTATAACTCTGCAGGTTTGTGCATTACAGTGCCCCTGAGCTCCTTTCTTCAACTCGCTTTCTTGTGACCTGGTCGCAACACCGCAGGATGGCTTCAGGCCCTAATCTGGTTCTGGCACGGCATGCTGAGCCTTTGGTTAATTCCTCTTCCTGGTGGGAAATGAGAGTTAAATTTGCCCGTCCAGACACCTCCAGCTAGTCTCTCATTGGTTCTCGCTATTCCTGTTCATCTTCCACTGAAATTGCAAACTGGGCCAAACAGGAGGTGAAAGGGACTGACTCTCCAAGTCGGGAGAGTGTTAGTAAAGCGTCTGGAATGTTGCACCCGAGTACCAGGGTACGAAAACTGAGACATATTTGAACACGTCTCCCGATCACATGGTTGATCATACTCTAGGTTCCACATGCATGTTTTAGCTGAAGGAAGAATACCTTAAACCTGGAGAGTTGAGACCCGTGGAATGGGTACCATGCAATATGACTTCAAAGGGTCTTCATTTGCTCACCGAACCTCTCCAATCCTATCACTGCTGCGTTTATGCCCCTGTACACACGCTTGATTCTCTTATGGAGACATAGCAATCCATAGGTTTTAAGATACTTACTAGTCAGGTACATTCTTAGGCGTTTAATATGGGGTGTTGAGTCCATTTCGTTGAGCTAGGAGTAGCTCTTGTCTATTCCATATTTGGCTTAAGGAACTTTATCTGTGCTCATTTCAATCTCTGGTTTTATGCAGCACCCCAACTCACCTTTCCCCTTAAGCAAGCATAAGTTGGTTTTCTACATTTGAGACCCTGTTCTGTTTTGGAATTCAGTTCCTGTGTAGCCAAGTTTACATTCCGTGTATTAGTGATATCTTATGATGTTTCTTTTTCTGTGTGACTTATTTCAGTTAGAATCATCGTACCTGAATCCACTCATTATGCTGCTACGGGCCTGATGACATAGATTTCATTGCTGAGTGATACTGCATTGTACGTAAGTACCACAAGTTCTTTATCCATTTTTTACTTTCTGCGTTGTTGAACTTGTACGGTAAACGAGGTTCTTGTAAACAGAGGCGTCCCAAACTTTCGGGTGGCTGGGTCTTTTTGATTTTAATTTCCCTAAGCTATAGGACCATAAGTGGAAGTGCCCTAGGCTCTGTTGCTTTGTTTTTTAGATGTTTCAGGAAACACCATACACTTCTCCCAAGTGGCTGTTGGCAATTTACATCCCGCCCATCAGCATAACAAGGCTCCCAGTTCTCCATGGCCTGTCCTGCCTTTCTGGATTTTACACTTTTTTCAGATGGCCCTTTTGACCGGGGGGAAGTGAGACTTCATTGTAGTGCAGATTTCCTTTGCAAGCTTGCTTGGTTGGCCAAAAAGGGCGTATGCGTTTTTTCCTGAATATATTCAGGAAAAAACGCATACGCCCTTTTTGGCCAAGTGCATCATTGTGGAGGTTCTGCCTCTTTTCCTATGCTTTCAATGCAATTCCAGTCTACCTCCTGAAATCGGTTTCCTGCAATTCTGCCCCGCTTTCAAGTCCTCTTGGCAGCCTTACTTCAGTATATTTTTGGACGATAGCTGTCATTTATAACTCTGCAGGTTTGTGAATTACGGTGCCCCTGAGCTCCTTTCTTCAACTCGTTTTCTTTTGAGCTGGCCGCAACACCGCAGGATGGCTTCAGACCCTAATCTGGTTCTGGCACGGCACGCTGAGCCTTTGGTTAATTCCTCTTCCTGGTGGGAAATGAGAGTTAAATTTGCCCGTCCAGACACCTCCAGCTAGTCTCTCATTGGTTCTCGCTATTCCTGTTCATCTTCCGCAGAAATTGCAAAGTGGGCCAAACAGGAGGTTAAAGGGACTGACTCTCCAAGTCGGGAGAGTGTTAGTAAAGCATCTGGAATGTTGCACCCGAGTACCAGGGTACGAAAACTGAGACATATTTGAACACGTCTCCCGATCACGTGGGTGATCATACTCTAGGTTCCACATGCATGTTTTAGCTGAATGAAGAATAACTTAAACCTGGGTAGTTGAAACCCGTGGAATGGGTACCATGCAATATGACTTCAAAGGGTCTTCATTTGCTCATCGAAACTCTCCAATCCTATCACTGCTGCGTTTATGCCCCTGTACACATGCTTGATTCTCTTTTGGAGACATAGCCATCCATAGGTTTTAAGATACTTACTAGTCAGGTACATTCTTAGGCGTTTAATATGGGGTGTTGAGTCCATTTCGTTGAGCAAGGAGTAGCTCTTGTCTATTCCATATTTGGCTTAAGGAACTTTATCTGTGCTCATTTCAATCTCTGGTTTTATGCAGCACCCCAACTCACCTTTCCCCTTAAGCAAGCATAAGGTGGTTTTCTAAATTTGAGACCCTGTTCTGTTTTGGAATTCAGTTCCTGTGTAGCGAAGTTTACATTCCGTGTATTAGTGATATCTTATGATGTTTCTTTTTCTGTGTGACTTATTTCAGTTAGAATCATCGTACCTAAATTCACTTTTTATGCTGCTACGGGCCTGATGACATAGATTTCATTGCTGAGTGATACTGCATTGTACGTAAGTACCACAAGTTCTTTATCCATTTTTCAATTTCTGTGATATTGAAATTGTACGGTAAAGGAGGTTCTTGTAAACAGAGGCGTCCCAAACTTTGGGGTGGCTGTGTCTTTTTGATTTTAATTTCCCTAAGCTATAGGACCATAAGTGGAAGTGCCCTAGGCTCTGTTGCTTTGTTTTTTAGATGTTCCAGGAAACACCATACACTTCTCCCGAGTGTCTGTTGGCAATTTACATCCCACCCATCAGCATAACAAGGCTCCCAGTTCTCCATGGCCTGTCCTGCCTTTCTGGATTTTACACTTTTTTCAGATGGCCCCTTTGATCGGGGGGAAGTGAGACTTCATTGTAGTGCAGATTGCCTTTGCAAGCTTGCTTGGTTGGCCAAAAAGGGCGTATGCGTTTTTTCCTGAATATATTCAGAAAAAACGCATACGCCCTTTTTGGCCAAGTGCATCATTGTGGACGTTCTGCCTCTTTTCCTATGCTTTCAATGTAATTCCAGTCTACCTCCTGAAATCGGTTTCCTGCAATTCTGCCCCGCTTTCAAGTCCTCTTGGCAGCCTTACTTCAGTATATTTTTGGACGATAGCTGTCATTTATAACTCTGCAGGTTTGTGAATTACAGTGCCCCTGAGCTCCTTTCTTCAACTCGCTTTCTTTTGAGCTGACCGCAACACCGCAGGATGGCTTCAGGCCCTAATCTGGTTCAGGCATGGCACGCTGAGCCTTTGGTTATTTCCTCTTCCTGGTGGGAAATGAGAGTTAAATTTGCCCGTCCAGACACCTCCAGCTAGTCTCTCATTGGTTCTCCCTATTCCTGTTCATCTTCCACAGAAATTGCAAACTGGGCCAAACAGGCGGTTAAAGGCGCTGACTCTCCAAGTCGGGAGAGTGTTAGTAAAGCGTCTGGAATGTTACACCCGAGTACCGGGGAGGAAAACTGAGACATATTTGAACACGTCTCCTGTTCACACGGTTGATCATACTCTGGGTTCCACATGCATGTTTTAGCTGAAGGAAGAATACCTTAAACCTGGAGAGTTGAGACCCGTGGAATGGGTACCATGCAATATGACTTCAAAGGGTCTTCATTTGCTCACCGAACCTCTCCAATCCTATCACTGCTGAGTTTATGCCCCTGTACACACGCTTGATTCTCTTTTGGAGACATAGCAATCCATAGGTTTTAAGATACTTACTAGTCAGGTACATTCTTAGGCGTTTAATTTGGGGTGTTGAGTCCATTTCGTTGAGCAAGGAGTAGCTCTTGTCTATTCCATATTTGGCTTAAGGAACTTTATCTGTGCTCATTTCAATCTCTGGTTTTATGCAGCACCCCAACTCACCTTTCCCCTTAAGCAAGCATAAGTTGGTTTTCTAAATTTGAGACCCTGTTCTGTTTTGGAATTCAGTTCCTGTGTAGCCAAGTTTACATTCCGTGTATTAGTGATATCTTATGATGTTTCTTTTTCTGTGTGACTTATTTCAGTTAGAATCATCGTACCTGAATCCACTCATTATGCTGCTATGGGCCTGATGACATAGATTTCATTGCTGAGTGAAACTGCATTGTACGTAAGTACCACAAGTTCTTTATCCATTTTTCACTTTCTGTGATATTGAACTTGTACGGTAAACGAGGTTCTTGTAAACAGAGGCGTCCCAAACTTTGGGGTGGCTGTGTCTTTTTGATTTTAATTTCCCTAAGCTATAGGACCATAAGTGGAAGTGCCCTAGGCTCTGTTGCTTTGTTTCTTAGTTGCTTCAGGAAACACCATACACTTCTCCCGAGTGTCTGTTGGCAATTTACATCCCGCCCATGAGCATAACAAGGCTCCCAGTTCTCCATGGCCTGTCCTGCCTTTCTGGATTTTACACTTTTTTCAGATGGCCCTTTTGACCGGGGGGAAGTGAGACTTCATTGTAGTGCAGATTTCCTTTGCAAGTTTGCTTGGTTGGCCAAAATGTGCGTATGCGTTTTTTCCTGAATATATTCAGGAAAAAACGCATACGCCCTTTATGGCCAAGTGCATCATTGTGGACGTTCTGCCTCTTTTCCTATGCTTTCAGTGCAATTCCAGTCTACCTCCTGAAATCGGTTTCCTGCAATTCTGCCCCGCTTTCAAGTCCTCTTGGCAGCCTTACTTCAGTATATTTTTGGACGATAGCTGTCATTTATAACTCTGCAGGTTTGTGCATTACAGTGCCCCTGAGCTCCTTTCTTCAACTCGCTTTCTTGTGACCTGGTCGCAACACCGCAGGATGGCTTCAGGCCCTAATCTGGTTCTGGCACGGCATGCTGAGCCTTTGGTTAATTCCTCTTCCTGGTGGGAAATGAGAGTTAAATTTGCCCGTCCAGACACCTCCAGCTAGTCTCTCATTGGTTCTCGCTATTCCTGTTCATCTTCCACTGAAATTGCAAACTGGGCCAAACAGGAGGTGAAAGGGACTGACTCTCCAAGTCGGGAGAGTGTTAGTAAAGCGTCTGGAATGTTGCACCCGAGTACCAGGGTACGAAAACTGAGACATATTTGAACACGTCTCCCGATCACATGGTTGATCATACTCTAGGTTCCACATGCATGTTTTAGCTGAAGGAAGAATACCTTAAACCTGGAGAGTTGAGACCCGTGGAATGGGTACCATGCAATATGACTTCAAACGGTCTTCATTTGCTCACCGAACCTCTCCAATCCTATCACTGCTGCGTTTATGCCCCTGTACACACGCTTGATTCTCTTATGGAGACATAGCAATCCATAGGTTTTAAGATACTTACTAGTCAGGTACATACTTAGGCGTTTAATATGGGGTGTTGAGTCCATTTCGTTGAGCTAGGAGTAGCTCTTGTCTATTCCATATTTGGCTTAAGGAACTTTATCTGTGCTCATTTCAATCTCTGGTTTTATGCAGCACCCCAACTCACCTTTCCCCTTAAGCAAGCATAAGTTGGTTTTCTACATTTGAGACCCTGTTCTGTTTTGGAATTCAGTTCCTGTGTAGCCAAGTTTACATTCCGTGTATTAGTGATATCTTATGATGTTTCTTTTTCTGTGTGACTTATTTCAGTTAGAATCATCGTACCTGAATCCACTCATTATGCTGCTACGGGCCTGATGACATAGATTTCATTGCTGAGTGATACTGCATTGTACGTAAGTACCACAAGTTCTTTATCCATTTTTTACTTTCTGCGTTGTTGAACTTGTACGGTAAACGAGGTTCTTGTAAACAGAGGCGTCCCAAACTTTCGGGTGGCTGGGTCTTTTTGATTTTAATTTCCCTAAGCTATAGGACCATAAGTGGAAGTGCCCTAGGCTCTGTTGCTTTGTTTTTTAGATGTTTCAGGAAACACCATACACTTCTCCCAAGTGGCTGTTGGCAATTTACATCCCGCCCATCAGCATAACAAGGCTCCCAGTTCTCCATGGCCTGTCCTGCCTTTCTGGATTTTACACTTTTTTCAGATGGCCCTTTTGACCGGGGGGAAGTGAGACTTCATTGTAGTGCAGATTTCCTTTGCAAGCTTGCTTGGTTGGCCAAAAAGGGCGTATGCGTTTTTTCCTGAATATATTCAGGAAAAAACGCATACGCCCTTTTTGGCCAAGTGCATCATTGTGGACGTTCTGCCTCTTTTCCTATGCTTTCAATGCAATTCCAGTCTACCTCCTGAAATCGGTTTCCTGCAATTCTGCCCCGCTTTCAAGTCCTCTTGGCAGCCTTACTTCAGTATATTTTTGGACGATAGCTGTCATTTATAACTCTGCAGGTTTGTGAATTACAGTGCCCCTGAGCTCCTTTCTTCAACTCGCTTTCTTGTGAGCTGGCCGCAACACCGCAGGATGGCTTCAGGCTCTAATCTGGTTCCGGCACGGCACACTGAGCCTTTGGTTAATTCCTCTTCCTGGTGGGAAATGAGAGTTAAATTTGCCCGTCCAGAAACCTCCAGCTAGTCTCTCATTGGTTCTCGCTATTCCTGTTCATCTTCCGCTGAAATTGCAAACTGGGCCAAACAGGAGGTTAAACGGACTGACTCTCCAAGTCGGGAGACTGTTAGTAAAGCATCTGGAATGTTGCACCCGAGTACCAGGGGACGAAAACTGAGACATATTTGAACACGTCTCCCGATCACATGGTTGATCATACTCTAGGTTCCACATGCATGTTTTAGCTGAATGAAGAATAACTTAAACCTGGGTAGTTGAAACCCGTGGAATGGGTACCATGCAATATGACTTCAAAGGGTCTTCATTTGCTCATCGAACCTCACCAATCCTATCACTGCTGCGTTTATGCCCCTGTACACATGCTTGATTCTCTTTCGGAGACATAGCAATCCATAAGTTTTAAGATACTTACTAGTCAGGTACATTCTTAGGCGTTTAATATGCGGTGTTGAGTCCATTTCTTTGAGCAAGGAGTAGCTCTTGTCTATTCCGTATTTGGCTTCAGGAACTTTATCTGTGCTCATTTCAATCTTTGGTTTTATGCAGCACCCCAACTCACCTTTCCCCTTAAGCAAGCAGAAGTTGGTTTTCTAAATTTGAGACCCTGTTCTGTTCTGTAATTCAGTTCCTGTGTAGCCAAGTTTACATTCCATGTATTACTGATATCTTATGATGTTTTTTTTCTGTGTGACTTATTTCAGTTAGAATCATCGTACCTGAATCCACTCATTATGCTGCTACGGGCCTGATGACATAGATTTCATTGCTGAGTGATACTGCATTGTACGTAAGTACCACAAGTTCTTTATCCATTTTTCACTTTCTGTGATATTGAACTTGTACGGTAAACGAGGTTCTTGTAAACAGAGGCGTCCCAAACTTTGGGGTGGCTGTGTCTTTTTGATTTTAATTTCCCTAAGCTATAGGACCATAAGTGGAAGTGCCCTAGGCTCTGTTGCTTTGTTTTTTAGATGTTTCAGGAAACACCATACACTTCTCCCGAGTGTCTGTTGGCAATTTACGTCCCGCCCAGCAGCATAACAAGGCTCCCAGTTCTCCATGGGCTGTCCTGCCTTTCTGGATTTTACACTTTTTTCAGATGGCCCTTTTGACCAGGGGGAAGTGAGACTTCATGTAGTGCAGATTTCCTTTGCAAGCTTGCTTGGTTGGCCAAAAAGGGCGTATGCGTTTTTTCCTGAATATATTCAGGAAAAAACGCATACGCCCTTTTTGGCCAAGTGCATCATTGTGGACGTTCTGCCTCTTTTCCTATGCTTTCAATGCAATTCCAGTCTACCTCCTGAAATCGGTTTCCTGCAATTCTGCCCCGCTTTCAAGTCCTCTTGGGAGCCTTACTTCAGTATATTTTTGGACGATAGCTGTCATTTATAACTCTGCAGGTTTGTGAATTACAGTGCCCCTGAGCTCCTTTCTTCAACTCGCTTTCTTGTGAGCTGGCCGCAACACCGCAGGATGGCTTCAGGCCTTAATCTGGTTCCGGCAAGGCACGCTGAGCCTTTGGTTAATTCCTCTTCCTGGTGGGAAATGAGAGTTAAATTTGCCCGTCCAGACACCTCCAGCTAGTCTCTCATTGGTTCTCCCTATTCCTGTTCATCTTCCGCAGAAATTGCAAAGTGGGCCAAACAGGAGGTTAAAGGGACTGAATCTCCAAGTCGGGAGAGTGTTAGTAAAGCATCTGGAATGTTGCACCCGAGTACCAGGGTACGAAAACTGAGACATATTTGAACACGTCTCCCGATCACGTGGGTGATCATACTCTAGGTTCCACATGCATGTTTTAGCTGAATGAAGAATAACTTAAACCTGGGTAGTTGAAACCCGTGGAATGGGTACCATGCAATATGACTTCAAAGGGTCTTCATTTGCTCATCGAAACTCTCCAATCCTATCACTGCTGCGTTTATGCCCCTGTACACATGCTTGATTCTCTTTTGGAGACATAGCCATCCATAGGTTTTAAGATACTTACTAGTCAGGTACATTCTTAGGCGTTTAATATGGGGTGTTGAGTCCATTTCGTTGAGCAAGGAGTAGCTCTTGTCTATTCCATATTTGGCTTAAGGAACTTTATCTGTGCTCATTTCAATCTCTGGTTTTATGCAGCACCCCAACTCACCTTTCCCCTTAAGCAAGCATAAGATGGTTTTCTAAATTTGAGACCCTGTTCTGTTCTGTAATTCAGTTCCTGTGTAGCCAAGTTTACATTCCGTGTATTAGTGATATCTTATGATGTTTCTTTTTCTGTGTGACTTATTTCAGTTAGAATCATCGTACCTGAATCCACTCATTATGCTGCTACGGGCCTGATGACATAGATTTCATTGCTGAGTGATACTGCATTGTACATAAGTACCACAAGTTCTTTATACATTTTTCACTTTCTGTGATATTGAACTTGTACGGTAAACGAGGTTCTTGTAAACAGAGGCGTCCCAAACTTTGGGGTGGCTGTGTCTTTTTGATTTTAATTTCCCTAAGCTATAGGACCATAAGTGGAAGTGCCCTAGGCTCTGTTGCTTTGTTTTTTAGATGTTTCAGGAAACACCATACACTTCTCCCGAGTGTCTGTTGGCAATTTACATCCCGCCCATCAGCATAACAAGGCTCCCAGTTCTCCATGGGCTGTCCTGCCTTTCTGGATTTTACACTTTTTTCAGATGGCCCTTTTGACCAGGGGGAAGTGAGACTTCATGTAGTGCAGATTTCCTTTGCAAGCTTGCTTGGTTGGCCAAAAAGGGCGTATGCGTTTTTTCCTGAATATATTCAGGAAAAAACGCATACGCCCTTTTTGGCCAAGTGCATCATTGTGGACGTTCTGCCTCTTTTCCTATGCTTTCAATGCAATTCCAGTCTACCTCCTGAAATCGGTTTCCTGCAATTCTGCCCCGCTTTCAAGTCCTCTTGGGAGCCTTACTTCAGTATATTTTTGGACGATAGCTGTCATTTATAACTCTGCAGGTTTGTGAATTACAGTGCCCCTGAGCTCCTTTCTTCAACTCGCTTTCTTGTGAGCTGGCCGCAACACCGCAGGATGGCTTCAGGCCTTAATCTGGTTCCGGCAAGGCACGCTGAGCCTTTGGTTAATTCCTCTTCCTGGTGGGAAATGAGAGTTAAATTTGCCCGTCCAGACACCTCCAGCTAGTCTCTCATTGGTTCTCCCTATTCCTGTTCATCTTCCGCAGAAATTGCAAAGTGGGCCAAACAGGAGGTTAAAGGGACTGAATCTCCAAGTCGGGAGAGTGTTAGTAAAGCATCTGGAATGTTGCACCCGAGTACCAGGGTACGAAAACTGAGACATATTTGAACACGTCTCCCGATCACGTGGGTGATCATACTCTAGGTTCCACATGCATGTTTTAGCTGAATGAAGAATAACTTAAACCTGGGTAGTTGAAACCCGTGGAATGGGTACCATGCAATATGACTTCAAAGGGTCTTCATTTGCTCATCGAAACTCTCCAATCCTATCACTGCTGCGTTTATGCCCCTGTACACATGCTTGATTCTCTTTTGGAGACATAGCCATCCATAGGTTTTAAGATACTTACTAGTCAGGTACATTCTTAGGCGTTTAATATGGGGTGTTGAGTCCATTTCGTTGAGCAAGGAGTAGCTCTTGTCTATTCCATATTTGGCTTAAGGAACTTTATCTGTGCTCATTTCAATCTCTGGTTTTATGCAGCACCCCAACTCACCTTTCCCCTTAAGCAAGCATAAGGTGGTTTTCTAAATTTGAGACCCTGTTCTGTTTTGGAATTCAGTTCCTGTGTAGCCAAGTTTACATTCCGTGTATTAGTGATATCTTATGATGTTTCTTTTTCTGTGTGACTTATTTCAGTTAGAATCATCGTACCTAAATTCACTTTTTATGCTGCTACGGGCCTGATGACATAGATTTCATTGCTGAGTGATACTGCATTGTACGTAAGTACCACAAGTTCTTTATCCATTTTTCAATTTCTGTGATATTGAAATTGTACGGTAAAGGAGGTTCTTGTAAACAGAGGCGTCCCAAACTTTGGGGTGGCTGTGTCTTTTTGATTTTAATTTCCCTAAGCTATAGGACCATAAGTGGAAGTGCCCTAGGCTCTGTTGCTTTGTTTTTTAGATGTTCCAGGAAACACCATACACTTCTCCCGAGTGTCTGTTGGCAATTTACATCCCACCCATCAGCATAACAAGGCTCCCAGTTCTCCATGGCCTGTCCTGCCTTTCTGGATTTTACACTTTTTTCAGATGGCCCCTTTGATCGGGGGGAAGTGAGACTTCATTGTAGTGCAGATTGCCTTTGCAAGCTTGCTTGGTTGGCCAAAAAGGGCGTATGCGTTTTTTCCTGAATATATTCAGAAAAAACGCATACGCCCTTTTTGGCCAAGTGCATCATTGTGGACGTTCTGCCTCTTTTCCTATGCTTTCAATGTAATTCCAGTCTACCTCCTGAAATCGGTTTCCTGCAATTCTGCCCCGCTTTCAAGTCCTCTTGGCAGCCTTACTTCAGTATATTTTTGGACGATAGCTGTCATTTATAACTCTGCAGGTTTGTGAATTACAGTGCCCCTGAGCTCCTTTCTTCAACTCGCTTTCTTTTGAGCTGACCGCAACAACGCAGGATGGCTTCAGGCCCTAATCTGGTTCAGGCATGGCATGCTGAGCCTTTGGTTATTTCCTCTTCCTGGTGGGAAATGAGAGTTAAATTTGCCCGTCCAGACACCTCCAGCTAGTCTCTCATTGGTTCTCCCTATTCCTGTTCATCTTCCACAGAAATTGCAAACTGGGCCAAACAGGCGGTTAAAGGCGCTGACTCTCCAAGTCGGGAGAGTGTTAGTAAAGCGTCTGGAATGTTGCACCCGAGTACCGGGGAGGAAAACTGAGACATATTTGAACACGTCTCCTGTTCACACGGTTGATCATACTCTGGGTTCCACATGCATGTTTTAGCTGAAGGAAGAATACCTTAAACCTGGAGAGTTGAGACCCGTGGAATGGGTACCATGCAATATGACTTCAAAGGGTCTTCATTTGCTCACCGAACCTCTCCAATCCTATCACTGCTGAGTTTATGCCCCTGTACACACGCTTGATTCTCTTTTGGAGACATAGCAATCCATAGGTTTTAAGATACTTACTAGTCAGGTACATTCTTAGGCGTTTAATTTGGGGTGTTGAGTCCATTTCGTTGAGCAAGGAGTAGCTCTTGTCTATTCCATATTTGGCTTAAGGAACTTTATCTGTGCTCATTTCAATCTCTGGTTTTATGCAGCACCCCAACTCACCTTTCCCCTTAAGCAAGCATAAGTTGGTTTTCTAAATTTGAGACCCTGTTCTGTTTTGGAATTCAGTTCCTGTGTAGCCAAGTTTACATTCCGTGTATTAGTGATATCTTATGATGTTTCTTTTTCTGTGTGACTTATTTCAGTTAGAATCATCGTACCTGAATCCACTCATTATGCTGCTATGGGCCTGATGACATAGATTTCATTGCTGAGTGAAACTGCATTGTACGTAAGTACCACAAGTTCTTTATCCATTTTTCACTTTCTGTGATATTGAACTTGTACGGTAAACGAGGTTCTTGTAAACAGAGGCGTCCCAAACTTTGGGGTGGCTGTGTCTTTTTGATTTTAATTTCCCTAAGCTATAGGACCATAAGTGGAAGTGCCCTAGGCTCTGTTGCTTTGTTTCTTAGTTGCTTCAGGAAACACCATACACTTCTCCCGAGTGTCTGTTGGCAATTTACATCCCGCCCATGAGCATAACAAGGCTCCCAGTTCTCCATGGCCTGTCCTGCCTTTCTGGATTTTACACTTTTTTCAGATGGCCCTTTTGACCGGGGGGAAGTGAGACTTCATTGTAGTTCAGATTTCCTTTGCAAGTTTGCTTGGTTGGCCAAAAAGTGCGTATGCGTTTTTTCCTGAATATATTCAGGAAAAAACGCATACGCCCTTTTTGGCCAAGTGCATCATTGTGGACGTTCTGCCTCTTTTCCTATGCTCTCAGTGCAATTCCAGTCTACCTCCTGAAATCGGTTTCCTGCAATTCTGCCCCGCTTTCAAGTCCTCTTGGGAGCCTTACTTCAGTATATTTTTGGACGATAGCTGTCATTTATAACTCTGCAGGTTTGTGCATTACAGTGCCCCTGAGCTCCTTTCTTCAACTCGCTTTCTTGTGACCTGGTCGCAACACCGCAGGATGGCTTCAGGCCCTAATCTGGTTCTGGCACGGCATGCTGAGCCTTTGGTTAATTCCTCTTCCTGGTGGGAAATGAGAGTTAAATTTGCCCGTCCAGACACCTCCAGCTAGTCTCTCATTGGTTCTCGCTATTCCTGTTCATCTTCCACTGAAATTGCAAACTGGGCCAAACAGGAGGTGAAAGGGACTGACTCTCCAAGTCGGGAGAGTGTTAGTAAAGCGTCTGGAATGTTGCACCCGAGTACCAGGGTACGAAAACTGAGACATATTTGAACACGTCTCCCGATCATATGGTTGATCATACTCTAGGTTCCACATGCATGTTTTAGCTGAAGGAAGAATACCTTAAACCTGGAGAGTTGAGACCCGTGGAATGGGTACCATGCAATATGACTTCAAAGGGTCTTCATTTGCTCACCGAACCTCTCCAATCCTATCACTGCTGCGTTTATGCCCCTGTACACACGCTTGATTCTCTTATGGAGACATAGCAATCCATAGGTTTTAAGATACTTACTAGTCAGGTACATTCTTAGGCGTTTAATATGGGGTGTTGAGTCCATTTCGTTGAGCTAGGAGTAGCTCTTGTCTATTCCATATTTGGCTTAAGGAACTTTATCTGTGCTCATTTCAATCTCTGGTTTTATGCAGCACCCCAACTCACCTTTCCCCTTAAGCAAGCATAAGTTGGTTTTCTACATTTGAGACCCTGTTCTGTTTTGGAATTCAGTTCCTGTGTAGCCAAGTTTACATTCCGTGTATTAGTGATATCTTATGATGTTTCTTTTTCTGTGTGACTTATTTCAGTTAGAATCATCGTACCTGAATCCACTCATTATGCTGCTACGGGCCTGATGACATAGATTTCATTGCTGAGTGATACTGCATTGTACGTAAGTACCACAAGTTCTTTATCCATTTTTTACTTTCTGCGTTGTTGAACTTGTACGGTAAACGAGGTTCTTGTAAACAGAGGCGTCCCAAACTTTCGGGTGGCTGGGTCTTTTTGATTTTAATTTCCCTAAGCTATAGGACCATAAGTGGAAGTGCCCTAGGCTCTGTTGCTTTGTTTTTTAGATGTTTCAGGAAACACCATACACTTCTCCCAAGTGGCTGTTGGCAATTTACATCCCGCCCATCAGCATAACAAGGCTCCCAGTTCTCCATGGCCTGTCCTGCCTTTCTGGATTTTACACTTTTTTCAGATGGCCCTTTTGACCGGGGGGAAGTGAGACTTCATTGTAGTGCAGATTTCCTTTGCAAGCTTGCTTGGTTGGCCAAAAAGGGCGTATGCGTTTTTTCCTGAATATATTCAGGAAAAAACGCATACGCCCTTTTTGGCCAAGTGCATCATTGTGGACGTTCTGCCTCTTTTCCTATGCTTTCAATGCAATTCCAGTCTACCTCCTGAAATCGGTTTCCTGCAATTCTGCCCCGCTTTCAAGTCCTCTTGGCAGCCATACTTCAGTATATTTTTGGACGATAGCTGTCATTTATAACTCTGCAGGTTTGTGAATTACAGTGCCCCTGAGCTCCTTTCTTCAACTCGCTTTCTTGTGAGCTGGCCGCAACACCGCAGGATGGCTTCAGGCTCTAATCTGGTTCCGGCACGGCACACTGAGCCTTTGGTTAATTCCTCTTCCTGGTGGGAAATGAGAGTTAAATTTGCCCGTCCAGACACCTCCAGCTAGTCTCTCATTGGTTCTCGCTATTCCTGTTCATCTTCCGCTGAAATTGCAAACTGGGCCAAACAGGAGGTTAAACGGACTGACTCTCCAAGTCGGGAGACTGTTAGTAAAGCATCTGGAATGTTGCACCCGAGTACCAGGGGACGAAAACTGAGACATATTTGAACACGTCTCCCGATCACATGGTTGATCATACTCTAGGTTCCACATGCATGTTTTAGCTGAATGAAGAATAACTTAAACCTGGGTAGTTGAAACCCGTGGAATGGGTACCATGCAATATGACTTCAAAGGGTCTTCATTTGCTCATCGAACCTCACCAATCCTATCACTGCTGCGTTTATGCCCCTGTACACATGCTTGATTCTCTTTCGGAGACATAGCAATCCATAAGTTTTAAGATACTTACTAGTCAGGTACATTCTTAGGCGTTTAATATGCGGTGTTGAGTCCATTTCTTTGAGCAAGGAGTAGCTCTTGTCTATTCCGTATTTGGCTTCAGGAACTTTATCTGTGCTCATTTCAATCTCTGGTTTTATGCAGCACCCCAACTCACCTTTCCCCTTAAGCAAGCAGAAGTTGGTTTTCTAAATTTGAGACCCTGTTCTGTTCTGTAATTCAGTTCCTGTGTAGCCAAGTTTACATTCCATGTATTACTGATATCTTATGATGTTTTTTTCCTGTGTGACTTATTTCAGTTAGAATCATCGTACCTGAATCCACTCATTATGCTGCTAAGGGCCTGATGACATAGATTTCATTGCTGAGTGATACTGCATTGTACGTAAGTACCACAAGTTCTTTATCCATTTTTCACTTTCTGTGATATTGAACTTGTACGGTAAACGAGGTTCTTGTAAACAGAGGCGTCCCAAACTTTGGGGTGGCTGTGTCTTTTTGATTTTAATTTCCCTAAGCTATAGGACCATAAGTGGAAGTGCCCTAGGCTCTGTTGCTTTGTTTTTTAGATGTTTCAGGAAACACCATACACTTCTCCCGAGTGTCTGTTGGCAATTTACATCCCGCCCATGAGCATAACAAGGCTCCCAGTTCTCCATGGCCTGTCCTGCCTTTCTGGATTTTACACTTTTTTCAGATGGCCCTTTTGACCAGGGGGAAGTGAGACTTCATGTAGTGCAGATTTCCTTTGCAAGCTTGCTTGGTTGGCCAAAAAGGGCGTATGCGTTTTTTCCTGAATATATTCAGGAAAAAACGCATACGCCCTTTTTGGCCAAGTGCATCATTGTGGACGTTCTGCCTCTTTTCCTATGCTTTCAATGCAATTCCAGTCTACCTCCTGAAATCGGTTTCCTGCAATTCTGCCCCGCTTTCAAGTCCTCTTGGGAGCCTTACTTCAGTATATTTTTGGACGATAGCTGTCATTTATAACTCTGCAGGTTTGTGAATTACAGTGCCCCTGAGCTCCTTTCTTCAACTCGCTTTCTTGTGAGCTGGCCGCAACACCGCAGGATGGCTTCAGGCCTTAATCTGGTTCCGGCAAGGCACGCTGAGCCTTTGGTTAATTCCTCTTCCTGGTGGGAAATGAGAGTTAAATTTGCCCGTCCAGACACCTCCAGCTAGTCTCTCATTGGTTCTCCCTATTCCTGTTCATCTTCCGCAGAAATTGCAAAGTGGGCCAAACAGGAGGTTACAGGGACTGACTCTCCAAGTCGGGAGAGTGTTAGTAAAGCATCTGGAATGTTGCACCCGAGTACCAGGGTACGAAAACTGAGACATATTTGAACACGTCTCCCGATCACGTGGGTGATCATACTCTAGGTTCCACATGCATGTTTTAGCTGAATGAAGAATAACTTAAACCTGGGTAGTTGAAACCCGTGGAATGGGTACCATGCAATATGACTTCAAAGGGTCTTCATTTGCTCATCGAACCTCTCCAATCCTATCACTGCTGCGTTTATGCCCCTGTACACATGCTTGATTCTCTTTTGGAGACATAGCCATCCATAGGTTTTAAGATACTTACTAGTCAGATACATTCTTAGGCGTTTAATATGGGGTGTTGAGTCCATTTCGTTGAGCAAGGAGTAGCTCTTGTCTATTCCATATTTGGCTTAAGGAACTTTATCTGTGCTCATTTCAATCTCTGGTTTTATGCAGCACCCCAACTCACCTTTCCCCTTAAGCAAGCATAAGTTGGTTTTCTAAATTTGAGACCCTGTTCTGTTTTGGAATTCAGTTCCTGTGTAGCCAAGTTTACATTCCGTGTATTAGTGATATCTTATGATGTTTCTTTTTCTGTGTGACTTATTTCAGTTAGAATCATCGTACCTGAATCCACTCATTATGCTGCTATGGGCCTGATGACATAGATTTCATTGCTGAGTGATACTGCATTGTACGTAAGTACCACAAGTTCTTTATCCATTTTTCACTTTCTGTGATATTGAACTTGTACGGTAAACGAGGTTCTTGTAAACAGAGGCGTCCCAAACTTTGGGGTGGCTGTGTCTTTTTGATTTTAATTTCCCTAAGCTATAGGACCATAAGTGGAAGTGCCCTAGGCTCTGTTGCTTTGTTTCTTAGTTGCTTCAGGAAACACCATACACTTCTCCCGAGTGTCTGTTGACAATTTACATCCCGCCCATGAGCATAACAAGGCTCCCAGTTCTCCATGGCCTGTCCTGCCTTTCTGGATTTTACACTTTTTTCAGATGGCCCTTTTGACCGGGGGGAAGTGAGACTTCATTGTAGTGCAGATTTCCTTTGCAAGTTTGCTTGGTTGGCCAAAAAGTGCGTATGCGTTTTTTCCTGAATATATTCAGGAAAAAACGCATACGCCCTTTATGGCCAAGTGCATCATTGTGGACGTTCTGCCTCTTTTCCTATGCTTTCAATGCAATTCCAGTCTACCTCCTGAAATCGGTTTCCTGCAATTCTGCCCCGCTTTCAAGTCCTCTTGGCAGCCTTACTTCAGTATATTTTTGGACGATAGCTGTCATTTATAACTCTGCAGGTTTGTGCATTACAGTGCCCCTGAGCTCCTTTCTTCAACTCGCTTTCTTGTGACCTGGTCGCAACACCGCAGGATGGCTTCAGGCCCTAATCTGGTTCTGGCACGGCACGCTGAGCCTTTGGTTAATTCCTCTTCCTGGTGGGAAATGAGAGTTAAATTTGCCCGTCCAGACACCTCCAGCTAGTCTCTCATTGGTTCTCGCTATTCCTGTTCATCTTCCACTGAAATTGCAAACTGGGCCAAACAGGAGGTGAAAGGGACTGACTCTCCAAGTCGGGAGAGTGTTAGTAAAGCGTCTGGAATGTTGCACCCGAGTACCAGGGTACGAAAACTGAGACATATTTGAACACGTCTCCCGATCACATGGTTGATCATACTCTAGGTTCCACATGCATGTTTTAGCTGAAGGAAGAATACCTTAAACCTGGAGAGTTGAGACCCGTGGAATGGGTACCATGCAATATGACTTCAAAGGGTCTTCATTTGCTCACCGAACCTCTCCAATCCTATCACTGCTGCGTTTATGCCCCTGTACACACGCTTGATTCTCTTATGGAGACATAGCAATCCATAGGTTTTAAGATACTTACTAGTCAGGTACATTCTTAGGCGTTTAATATGGGGTGTTGAGTCCATTTCGTTGAGCTAGGAGTAGCTCTTGTCTATTCCATATTTGGCTTAAGGAACTTTATCTGTGCTCATTTCAATCTCTGGTTTTATGCAGCACCCCAACTCACCTTTCCCCTTAAGCAAGCATAAGTTGGTTTTCTACATTTGAGACCCTGTTCTGTTTTGGAATTCAGTTCCTGTGTAGCCAAGTTTACATTCCGTGTATTAGTGATATCTTATGATGTTTCTTTTTCTGTGTGACTTATTTCAGTTAGAATCATCGTACCTGAATCCACTCATTATGCTGCTAAGGGCCTGATGACATAGATTTCATTGCTGAGTGATACTGCATTGTACGTAAGTACCACAAGTTCTTTATCCATTTTTCACTTTCTGTGATATTGAACTTGTATGGTAAACGAGGTTCTTGTAAACAGAGGCGTCCCAAACTTTGGGGTGGCTGTGTCTTTTTGATTTTAATTTCCCTAAGCTATAGGACCATAAGTGGAAGTGCCCTAGGCTCTGTTGCTTTGTTTTTTAGATGTTTCAGGAAACACCATACACTTCTCCCCAGTGTCTGTTGGCAATTTACATCCCGCCCATCAGCATAACAAGGCTCCCAGTTCTCCATGGCCTGTCCTGCCTTTCTGGATTTTACACTTTTTTCAGATGGCCCTTTTGACCAGGGGGAAGTGAGACTTCATGTAGTGCAGATTTCCTTTGCAAGCTTGCTTGGTTGGCCAAAAAGGGCGTATGCGTTTTTTCCTGAATATATTCAGGAAAAAACGCATACGCCCTTTTTGGCCAAGTGCATCATTGTGGACGTTCTGCCTCTTTTCCTATGCTTTCAATGCAATTCCAGTCTACCTCCTGAAATCGGTTTCCTGCAATTCTGCCCCGCTTTCAAGTCCTCTTGGGAGCCTTACTTCAGTATATTTTTGGACGATAGCTGTCATTTATAACTCTGCAGGTTTGTGAATTACAGTGCCCCTGAGCTCCTTTCTTCAACTCGCTTTCTTTTGAGCTGACCGCAACAACACAGGATGGCTTCAGGCCCTAATCTGGTTCAGGCATGGCACGCTGAGCCTTTGGTTATTTCCTCTTCCTGGTGGGAAATGAGAGTTAAATTTGCCCGTCCAGACACCTCCAGCTAGTCTCTCATTGGTTCTCCCTATTCCTGTTCGTCTTCCACAGAAATTGCAAACTGGGCCAAACAGGCGGTTAAAGGCGCTGACTCTCCAAGTCGGGAGAGTGTTAGTAAAGCGTCTGGAATGTTGCACCCGAGTACCGGGGAGGAAAACTGAGACATATTTGAACACGTCTCCTGTTCACACGGTTGATCATACTCTGGGTTCCACATGCATGTTTTAGCTGAAGGAAGAATACCTTAAACCTGGAGAGTTGAGACCCGTGGAATGGGTACCATGCAATATGACTTCAAAGGGTCTTCATTTGCTCACCGAACCTCTCCAATCCTATCACTGCTGAGTTTATGCCCCTGTACACACGCTTGATTCTCTTTTGGAGACATAGCAATCCATAGGTTTTAAGATACTTACTAGTCAGGTACATTCTTAGGCGTTTAATTTGGGGTGTTGAGTCCATTTCGTTGAGCAAGGAGTAGCTCTTGTCTATTCCATATTTGGCTTAAGGAACTTTATCTGTGCTCATTTCAATCTCTGGTTTTATGCAGCACCCCAACTCACCTTTCCCCTTAAGCAAGCATAAGTTGGTTTTCTAAATTTGAGACCCTGTTCTGTTTTGGAATTCAGTTCCTGTGTAGCCAAGTTTACATTCCGTGTATTAGTGATATCTTATGATGTTTCTTTTTCTGTGTGACTTATTTCAGTTAGAATCATCGTACCTGAATCCACTCATTATGCTGCTATGGGCCTGATGACATAGATTTCATTGCTGAGTGATACTGCATTGTACGTAAGTACCACAAGTTCTTTATCCATTTTTCACTTTCTGTGATATTGAACTTGTACGGTAAACGAGGTTCTTGTAAACAGAGGCGTCCCAAACTTTGGGGTGGCTGTGTCTTTTTGATTTTAATTTCTCTAAGCTATAGGACCATAAGTGGAAGTGCCCTAGGCTCTGTTGCTTTGTTTTTTAGATGTTTCAGGAAACACCATACAGTTCTCCCGAGTGTCTGTTGGCAATTTACATCCCGCCCATCAGCATAACAAGGCTCCCAGTTCTCCATGTCCTGTCCTGCCTTTCTGGATTTTACACTTTTTCAGATGGCCCTTTTGACCGGGGGGAAGTGAGACTTCATTGTAGTGCAGATTTCCTTTGCAAGCTTGCTTGGTTGGCCAAAAAGGGCGTATGCGTTTTTTCCTGAATATATTCAGGAAAAAACGCATACGCCCTTTTTGGCCAAGTGCATCATTGTGGACGTTCTGCCTCTTTTCCTATGCTTTCAATGCAATTCCAGTCTACCTCCTGAAATCGGTTTCCTGCAATTCTGCCCCGCTTTCAAGTCCTCTTGGCAGCCTTACTTCGGTATATTTTTGGACGATAGCTGTCATTTATAACTCTGCAGGTTTGTGAATTACAGTGCCCCTGAGCTCCTTTCTTCAACTCGCTTTCTTTTGAGCTGGCCGCAACACCGCAGGATGGCTTCAGGCCCTAATCTGGTTCCGGCACGGCACGTTGAGCCTTTGGTTATTTCCTCTTCCTGGTGGGAAATGAGAGTTAAATTTGCCCGTCCAGACACCTCCAGCTAGTCTCTCATTGGTTCTCCCTATTCCTGTTCATCTTCTGCAGAATTTGCAAACTTGGCCAAACAGGAGGTTAAAGGGACTGACTCTCCAAGTCGGGAGAGTGTTAGTAAAGCGTCTGGAATGTTGCACCCGAGTACCAGGGGAGGAAAACTGAGACATATTTGAACACGTCTCCCAATCACATGGTTGATCATACTCTGGGTTCCACATGCATGTTTTAGCTGAAGGAAGAATACCTTAAACCTTGGTAGTTGAAACCCGTGGAATGGGTACCATGCAATATGACTTCAAAGGGTCTTCATTTGCTCACCGAACCTCTCCAATCCTATCACTGCTGCGTTTATGCCCCTGTACACATGCTTGATTCTCTTTCGGAGACATAGCAATCCATAGGTTTTAAGATACTTACTAGTCAGGTACATTCTTAGGCGTTTAATATGCAGTGTTGAGTCCATTTCGTTGAGCAAGGAGTAGCTCTTGTCTATTCCATATTTGGCTTAAGGAACTTTATCTGTGCTCATTTCAATCTCTGGTTTTATGCAGCACCCCAACTCACCTTTACCATTAAGCAAGCATAAGTTGGTTTTCTAAATTTGAGACCCTGTTCTGTTCTGTAATTCAGTTCCTGTGTAGCCAAGTTTACATTCCATGTATTACTGATATCTTATGATGTTTCTTTTTCTGTGTGAGTTATTTCAGTTAGAATTATCATACTTGAATCCACTCATTATGCTGCTACGGGCCTGATGACATAGATTTCATTGCTGAGTGATATTGCTTTGTAAGTAAATACCACAACTTCTTTATCCATTTTTCACTTTCTGCGATGTTGAACTTGTACTGTAAACGAGGTTCTTGTAAACAGAGGCGTCCCAAACTTTGGGGTGGCTGTGTCTTTTTGATTTTAATTTCCCTAAGCTATAGGACCATAAGTGGAAGTGCCCTAGGCTCTGTTGCTTTGTTTTTTAGATGTTTCAGGAAACACCATACACTTCTCCCTAGTGGCTGTTGGCAATTTACATTCCGCCCATCAGCATAACAAGGCTCCCAGTTCTCCATGGCCTGTCCTGCCTTTCTGGATTTTACACTTTTTTCAGATGGCCCTTTTGACCGGGGGGAAGTGAGACTTCATTGTAGTGCAGATTTCCTTTTCAAGCTTGCTTGGTTGGCCAAAAAGGGCGTATGCGTTTTTTCCTGAATATATTCAGGAAAAAACGCATACGCCCTTTTTGGCCAAGTGCATCTTTGGGGACGTTCTGCCTCTTTTCCTATGCTTTCAATGCAATTCAAGTCTACCTCCTGAAATCGGTTTCCTGCAATTCTGCCCCGATTTCAAGTCCTCTTGGCAGCCTTACTTCAGTATATTTTTGGACGATAGCTGTCATTTATAACTCTGCAGGTTTGTGAATTACAGTGCCCCTGAGCTCCTTTCTTCAACTCGCTTTCTTGTGAGCTGGCCGCAACACCTCAGGATGGCTTCAGGCCCTAAACAGGTTCGGGCACGGCACGCTGAGCCTTTGGTTAATTCCTCTTCCTGGTGGGAAATGAGAGTTAAATTTGCCCGTCCAGACACCTCCAGCTAGTCTCTCATTGGTTCTCGCTATTCCTGTTCATCTTCCGCAGAAATTGCAAACTGGGCCAAACAGGAGGTGAAAGGGACTGACTCTCCAAGTCGGGAGAGTGTTAGTAAAGCGTCTGGAATGTTGCACCCGAGTACCATGGGAGGAAAACTGAGACATATTTGAACACGTCTCCCGATCACATGGTTGATCATACTCTGGGTTCCACATGCATGTTTTAGCTGAAGGAAGAATACCTTAAACCTGGAGAGTTGAGACCCGTGGAATGGGTACCATGCAATATGACTTCAAAGGGTCTTCATTTGCTCACCGAACCTCTCCAATCCTATCACTGCTGAGTTTATGCCCCTGTACACACGCTTGATTCTCTTTTGGAGACATAGCAATCCATAGGTTTTAAGATACTTACTAGTCAGGTACATTCTTAGGCGTTTAATTTGGGGTGTTGAGTCCATTTCGTTGAGCAAGGAGTAGCTCTTGTCTATTCCATATTTGGCTTAAGGAACTTTATCTGTGCTCATTTCAATCTCTGGTTTTATGCAGCACCCCAACTCACCTTTCCCCTTAAGCAAGCATAAGTTGGTTTTCTAAATTTGAGACCCTGTTCTGTTTTGGAATTCAGTTCCTGTGTAGCCAAGTTTACATTCCGTGTATTAGTGATATCTTATGATGTTTCTTTTTCTGTGTGACTTATTTCAGTTAGAATCATCGTACCTGAATCCACTCATTATGCTGCTATGGGCCTGATGACATAGATTTCATTGCTGAGTGATACTGCATTGTACGTAAGTACCACAAGTTCTTTATCCATTTTTCACTTTCTGTGATATTGAACTTGTACGGTAAACGAGGTTCTTGTAAACAGAGGCGTCCCAAACTTTGGGGTGGCTGTGTCTTTTTGATTTTAATTTCCCTAAGCTATAGGACCATAAGTGGAAGTGCCCTAGGCTCTGTTGCTTTGTTTCTTAGTTGCTTCAGGAAACACCATACACTTCTCCCGAGTGTCTGTTGGCAATTTACATCCCGCCCATGAGCATAACAAGGCTCCCAGTTCTCCATGGCCTGTCCTGCCTTTCTGGATTTTACACTTTTTTCAGATGGCCCTTTTGACCGGGGGGAAGTGAGACTTCATTGTATTGCAGATTTCCTTTGCAAGTTTGCTTGGTTGGCCAAAAAGTGCGTATGCGTTTTTTCCTGAATATATTCAGGAAAAAACGCATACACCCTTTATGGCCAAGTGCATCATTGTGGACGTTCTGCCTCTTTTCCTATGCTTTCAATGCAATTCCAGTCTACCTCCTGAAATCGGTTTCCTGCAATTCTGCCCCGCTTTCAAGTCCTCTTGGCAGCCTTACTTCAGTATATTTTTGGACGATAGCTGTCATTTATAACTCTGCAGGTTTGTGCATTACAGTGTCCCTGAGCTCCTTTCTTCAACTCGCTTTCTTGTGACCTGGTCGCAACACCGCAGGATGGCTTCAGGCCCTAATCTGGTTCTGGCATGGCATGCTGAGCCTTTGGTTAATTCCTCTTCCTGGTGGGAAATGAGAGTTAAATTTGCCAGTCCAGACACCTCCAGCTAGTCTCTCAGTGGTTCTCGCTATTCCTGTTCATCTTCCACTGAAATTGCAAACTGGGCCAAACAGGAGGTGAAAGGGACTGACTCTCCAAGTCGGGAGAGTGTTAGTAAAGCGTCTGGAATGTTGCACCCGAGTACCAGGGTACGAAAACTGAGACATATTTGAACACGTCTCCCGATCACATGGTTGATCATACTCTAGGTTCCACATGCATGTTTTAGCTGAAGGAAGAATACCTTAAACCTGGAGAGTTGAGACCCGTGGAATGGGTACCATGCAATATGACTTCAAAGGGTCTTCATTTGCTCACCGAACCTCTCCAATCCTATCACTGCTGCGTTTATGCCCCTGTACACACGCTTGATTCTCTTATGGAGACATAGCAATCCATAGGTTTTAAGATACTTACTAGTCAGGTACATTCTTAGGCGTTTAATATGGGGTGTTGAGTCCATTTCGTTGAGCTAGGAGTAGCTCTTGTCTATTCCATATTTGGCTTAAGGAACTTTATCTGTGCTCATTTCAATCTCTGGTTTTATGCAGCACCCCAACTCACCTTTCCCCTTAAGCAAGCATAAGTTGGTTTTCTACATTTGAGACCCTGTTCTGTTTTGGAATTCAGTTCCTATGTAGCCAAGTTTACATTCCGTGTATTAGTGATATCTTATGATGTTTCTTTTTCTGTGTGACTTATTTCAGTTAGAATCATCGTACCTGAATCCACTCATTATGCTGCTACGGGCCTGATGACATAGATTTCATTGCTGAGTGATACTGCATTGTACGTAAGTACCACAAGTTCTTTATCCATTTTTTACTTTCTGCGTTGTTGAACTTGTACGGTAAACGAGGTTCTTGTAAACAGAGGCGTCCCAAACTTTGGGGTGGCTGTGTCTTTTTGATTTTAATTTCTCTAAGCTATAGGACCATAAGTGGAAGTGCCCTAGGCTCTGTTGCTTTGTTTTTTAGATGTTTCAGGAAACACCATACACTTCTCCCGAGTGTCTGTTGGCAATTTACATCCCGCCCATCAGCATAACAAGGCTCCCAGTTCTCCATGGCCTGTCCTGCCTTTCTGGATTTTACACTTTTTCAGATGGCCCTTTTGACCGGGGGGAAGTGAGACTTCATTGTAGTGCAGATTTCCTTTGCAAGCTTGCTTGGTTGGCCAAAAAGGGCGTATGCGTTTTTTCCTGAATATATTCAGGAAAAAACGCATACGCCCTTTTTGGCCAAGTGCATCATTGTGGACGTTCTGCCTCTTTTCCTATGCTTTCAATGCAATTCCAGTCTACCTCCTGAAATCGGTTTCCTGCAATTCTGCCCCGCTTTCAAGTCCTCTTGGCAGCCTTACTTCGGTATATTTTTGGACGATAGCTGTCATTTATAACTCTGCAGGTTTGTGAATTACAGTGCCCCTGAGCTCCTTTCTTCAACTCGCTTTCTTTTGAGCTGGCCGCAACACCGCAGGATGACTTCAGGCCCTAATGTGGTTCCGGCATGGCACGCTGAGCCTTTGGTTATTTCCTCTTCCTGGTGGGAAATGAGAGTTAAATTTGCCCGTCCAGACACCTCCAGCTAGTCTCTCATTGGTTCTCTCTATTCCTGTTCATCTTCCGCAGAAATTGCAAACTGGGCCAAACAGGAGGTTAAAGGGACTGACTCTCCAAGTAGGGAGAGTGTTAGTAAAGCATCTGGAATGTTGCACCCGAGTACCAGGGGAGGAAAACTGAGACATATTTGAACACGTCTCCCAATCACATGGTTGATCATACTCTGGGTTCCACATGCATGTTTTAGCTGAAGGAAGAATACCTTAAACCTGGGTAGTTGAAACCCGTGGAATGGGTACCATGCAATATGATTTCAAAGGGTCTTCATTTGCTCACCGAACCTCTCCAATGCTATCACTGCTGCGTTTATGCCCCTGTACACATGCTTGATTCTCTTTCGGAGACATAGCAATCCATAGGTTTTAAGATACTTACTAGTCAGGTACATTCTTAGGCGTTTAATATGCAGTGGTGAGTCCATTTCGTTGAGCAAGGAGTAGCTCTTGTCTATTCCATATTTGACTTAAGGAACTTTATCTGTGCTAATTTAATCTCTGGTTTTATGCAGCACCCCAACTCACCTTTACCTTTAAGCAAGCATAAGTTGGTTTTCTAAATTTGAGACCGTGTTCTGTTTTGGAATTCAGTTCCTGTGTAGCCAAGTTTACATTCCGTGTATTAGTGATATCTTATGATGTTTCTTTTTCTGTGTGACTTATTTCAGTTAGAATCATCGTACCTGAATCCACTCATTATGCTGCTACGGGCCTGATGACATAGATTTCATTGCTGAGTGATACTGCATTGTACGTAAGTACCACAAGTTCTTTATCCATTTTTCACTTTCTGTGATATTGAACTTGTACGGTAAACGAGGTTCTTGTAAACAGAGGCGTCCCAAACTTTGGGGTGGCTGTGTCTTTTTGATTTTAATTTCCTTAAGCTATAGGACCATAAGTGGAAGTGCCCTAGGCTCTGTTGCTTTGTTTTTTAGATGTTTCAGGAAACACCATACACTTCTCCCGAGTGTCTGTTGGCAATTTACATCCCGCCCATCAGCATAAGAAGGCTCCCAGTTCTTCATGGCCTCTCCTGCCTTTCTGGATTTTACACTTTTTTCAGATGGCCCTTTTGACAGGGGGAAGTGAGACTTCATTGTAGTGCAGATTTCCTTTGCAAGTTTGCTTGGTTGGCCAAAAAGGGCGTATGCGTTTTTTCCTGAATATATTCAGCAAAAAACGCATACGCCCTTTTTGGCCAAGTGCATCATTGTGGACGTTCTGCCTCTTTTCCTATGCTTTCAATGCAATTCCAGTCTACCTCCTGAAATCGGTTTCCTGCAATTTTGCCCCACTTTCAAGTCCTCTTGGCAGCCTTACTTCAGTATATTTTTGGACGATAGCTGTCATTTATAACTCTGCAGGTTTGTGAATTACAGTGCCCCTGAGCTCCTTTCTTCAACTCGCTTTCTTGTGAGCTGGCCGCAACACCTCAGGATGGCTTCAGGCCCTAAACAGGTTCGGGCACGGCACGCTGAGCCTTTGGTTAATTCCTCTTCCTGGTGGGAAATGAGAGTTAAATTTGCCCGTCCAGACACCTCCAGCTAGTCTCTCATTGGTTCTCGCTATTCCTGTTCATCTTCCGCAGAAATTGCAAACTGGGCCAAACAGGAGGTGAAAGGGACTGACTCTCCAAGTCGGGAGAGTGTTAGTAAAGCGTCTGGAATGTTGCACCCGAGTACCATGGGAGGAAAACTGAGACATATTTGAACACGTCTCCCGATCACATGGTTGATCATACTCTGGGTTCCACATGCATGTTTTAGCTGAAGGAAGAATACCTTAAACCTGGGTAGTTGAAACCCGTGGAATGGGTACCATGCAATATGACTTCAAAGGGTCTTCATTTGCTCACCGAACCTCTCCAATCCTATCACTGCTGCGTTTATGCCCCTGTACACATGCTTGATTCTCTTTCGGAGACATAGCAATCCATAGGTTTTAAGATACTTACTAGTCAGGTACATTCTTAGGCGTTTAATATGCGGTGTTGAGTCCATTTCGTTGAGCAAGGAGTAGCTCTTGTCTATTCCATATTTGGCTTAAGGAACTTTATCTGTGCTCATTTCAATCTCTGGTTTTATGCAGCACCCCAACTCACCTTTCCCCTTAAGCAAGCATAAGTTGGTTTTCTAAATTTGAGACCGTGTTCTGTTTTGGAATTCAGTTCCTGTGTAGCCAAGTTTACATTCCGTGTATTAGTGATATCTTATGATGTTTCTTTTTCTGTGTGACTTATTTCAGTTAGAATCATCGTACCTGAATCCACTCATTATGCTGCTACGGGCCTGATGACATAGATTTCATTGCTGAGTGATACTGCATTGTACGTAAGTACCACAAGTTCTTTATCCATTTTTCACTTTCTGTGATATTGAACTTGTACGGTAAAGGAGGTTCTTGTAAACAGAGGCGTCCCAAACTTTGGGGTGGCTGTGTCTTTTTGATTTTAATTTCCCTAAGCTATAGGACCATAAGTGGAAGTGCCCTAGGCTCTGTTGCTTTGTTTTTTAGATGTTTCAGGAAACACCATACACTTCTCCCGAGTGTCTGTTGGCAATTTACATCCCGCCCATCAACATAACAAGGCTCCCAGTTCTCCATGGCCTGTCCTGCCTTTCTGGATTTTACACTTTTTTCAGATGGCCCCTTTGACCGGGGGGAAGTGAGACTTCATTGTAGTGCAGATTTCCTTTGCAAGCTTGCTTGGTTGGCCAAAAAGGGCGTATGCGTTTTTTCCTGAATATATTCAGGAAAAAACGCATACGCCATTTTTGGCCAAGTGCATCATTGTGGACGTTCTGCCTCTTTTCCTATGCTTTCAATGTAATTCCAGTCTACCTCCTGAAATCGGTTTCCTGCAATTCTGCCCCGCTTTCAAGTCCTCTTGGCAGCCTTACTTCAGTATATTTTTGGACGATAGCTGTCATTTATAACTCTGCAGGTTTGTGAATTACAGTGCCCTGAGCTCCTTTCTTCAACTCGCTTTCTTTTGAGCTGACCGCAACAATGCAGGATGGCTTCAGGCCCTAATCTGGTTCAGGCATGGCACGCTGAGCCTTTGGTTATTTCCTCTTCCTGGTGGGAAATGAGAGTTAAATTTGCCCGTCCAGACACCTCCAGCTAGTCTCTCATTGGTTCTCGCTATTCCTGTTCATCTTCCACAGAAATTGCAAACTGGGCCAAACAGGAGGTTAAAGGCGCTGACTCTCCAAGTCGGGAGAGTGTTAGTAAAGCGTCTGGAATGTTGCACCCCAGTACCGGGGAGGAAAACTGAGACATATTTGAACACGTCTCCTGTTCACACGGTTGATCATACTCTGGGTTCCACATGCATGTTTTAGCTGAAGGAAGAATACCTTAAACCTGGAGAGTTGAGACCCGTGGAATGGGTACCATGCAATATGACTTCAAAGGGTCTTCATTTGCTCACCGAACCTCTCGAATCCTATCACTGCTGCATTTATGCCCCTGTACACACGCTTGATTCTCTTTTGGAGACATAGCAATCCATAGGTTTTAAGATACTTACTAGTCAGGTACATTCTTAGGCGTTTAATATGCGGTGTTGAGTCCATTTCGTTGAGCAAGGAGTAGCTCTTGTCTATTCCATATTTGGCTTAAGGAACTTTATCTGTGCTCATTTCAATCTTTGGTTTTATGCAGCACCCCAACTCACCTTTCCCCTTAAGCAAGCATAAGTTGGTTTTCTAAATTTGAGACTCTGTTCTGTTTTGGAATTCAGTTCCTGTGTAGCCAAGTTTACATTCCGTGTATTACTGATATCTTATGATGTTTCTTTTTCTGTGTGACTTATTTCAGTTAGAATCATCGTACCTGAATCCACTCATTGTGCTGCTACGGGCCTGATGACATAGATTTCATTGCTGAGTGATACTGCATTGTACGTAAGTACCACAAGTTCTTTATCCATTTTTCACTTTCTGTGATATTGAACGTGTATGGGAAACGAGGTTCTTGTAAACAGAGGCGTCCCAAACTTTGGGGTGGCTGTGTCTTTTTCATTTTAATTTCCCTAAGCTATAGGACCATAAGTGGAAGTGCCCTAGGCTCTGTTGCTTTGTTTCTTAGTTGCTTCAGGAAACACCATACACTTCTCCCGAGTGTCTGTTGGCAATTTACATCCCGCCCATGAGCATAACAAGGCTCCCAGTTCTCCATGGCCTGTCCTGCCTTTCTGGATTTTACACTTTTTTCAGATGGCCCTTTTGACCGGGGGGAAGTGAGACTTCATTGTATTGCAGATTTCCTTTGCAAGTTTGCTTGGTTGGCCAAAAAGTGCGTATGCGTTTTTTCCTGAATATATTCAGGAAAAAACGCATACACCCTTTATGGCCAAGTGCATCATTGTGGACGTTCTGCCTCTTTTCCTATGCTTTCAATGCAATTCCAGTCTACCTCCTGAAATCGGTTTCCTGCAATTCTGCCCCGCTTTCAAGTCCTCTTGGCAGCCTTACTTCAGTATATTTTTGGACGATAGCTGTCATTTATAACTCTGCAGGTTTGTGCATTACAGTGTCCCTGAGCTCCTTTCTTCAACTCGCTTTCTTGTGACCTGGTCGCAACACCGCAGGATGGCTTCAGGCCCTAATCTGGTTCTGGCATGGCATGCTGAGCCTTTGGTTAATTCCTCTTCCTGGTGGGAAATGAGAGTTAAATTTGCCAGTCCAGACACCTCCAGCTAGTCTCTCAGTGGTTCTCGCTATTCCTGTTCATCTTCCACTGAAATTGCAAACTGGGCCAAACAGGAGGTGAAAGGGACTGACTCTCCAAGTCGGGAGAGTGTTAGTAAAGCGTCTGGAATGTTGCACCCGAGTACCAGGGTACGAAAACTGAGACATATTTGAACACGTCTCCCGATCACATGGTTGATCATACTCTAGGTTCCACATGCATGTTTTAGCTGAAGGAAGAATACCTTAAACCTGGAGAGTTGAGACCCGTGGAATGGGTACCATGCAATATGACTTCAAAGGGTCTTCATTTGCTCACCGAACCTCTCCAATCCTATCACTGCTGCGTTTATGCCCCTGTACACACGCTTGATTCTCTTATGGAGACATAGCAATCCATAGGTTTTAAGATACTTACTAGTCAGGTACATTCTTAGGCGTTTAATATGGGGTGTTGAGTCCATTTCGTTGAGCTAGGAGTAGCTCTTGTCTATTCCATATTTGGCTTAAGGAACTTTATCTGTGCTCATTTCAATCTCTGGTTTTATGCAGCACCCCAACTCACCTTTCCCCTTAAGCAAGCATAAGTTGGTTTTCTACATTTGAGACCCTGTTCTGTTTTGGAATTCAGTTCCTATGTAGCCAAGTTTACATTCCGTGTATTAGTGATATCTTATGATGTTTCTTTTTCTGTGTGACTTATTTCAGTTAGAATCATCGTACCTGAATCCACTCATTATGCTGCTACGGGCCTGATGACATAGATTTCATTGCTGAGTGATACTGCATTGTACGTAAGTACCACAAGTTCTTTATCCATTTTTTACTTTCTGCGTTGTTGAACTTGTACGGTAAACGAGGTTCTTGTAAACAGAGGCGTCCCAAACTTTGGGGTGGCTGTGTCTTTTTGATTTTAATTTCTCTAAGCTATAGGACCATAAGTGGAAGTGCCCTAGGCTCTGTTGCTTTGTTTTTTAGATGTTTCAGGAAACACCATACACTTCTCCCGAGTGTCTGTTGGCAATTTACATCCCGCCCATCAGCATAACAAGGCTCCCAGTTCTCCATGGCCTGTCCTGCCTTTCTGGATTTTACACTTTTTCAGATGGCCCTTTTGACCGGGGGGAAGTGAGACTTCATTGTAGTGCAGATTTCCTTTGCAAGCTTGCTTGGTTGGCCAAAAAGGGCGTATGCGTTTTTTCCTGAATATATTCAGGAAAAAACGCATACGCCCTTTTTGGCCAAGTGCATCATTGTGGACGTTCTGCCTCTTTTCCTATGCTTTCAATGCAATTCCAGTCTACCTCCTGAAATCGGTTTCCTGCAATTCTGCCCCGCTTTCAAGTCCTCTTGGCAGCCTTACTTCGGTATATTTTTGGACGATAGCTGTCATTTATAACTCTGCAGGTTTGTGAATTACAGTGCCCCTGAGCTCCTTTCTTCAACTCGCTTTCTTTTGAGCTGGCCGCAACACCGCAGGATGACTTCAGGCCCTAATGTGGTTCCGGCATGGCACGCTGAGCCTTTGGTTATTTCCTCTTCCTGGTGGGAAATGAGAGTTAAATTTGCCCGTCCAGACACCTCCAGCTAGTCTCTCATTGGTTCTCTCTATTCCTGTTCATCTTCCGCAGAAATTGCAAACTGGGCCAAACAGGAGGTTAAAGGGACTGACTCTCCAAGTAGGGAGAGTGTTAGTAAAGCATCTGGAATGTTGCACCCGAGTACCAGGGGAGGAAAACTGAGACATATTTGAACACGTCTCCCAATCACATGGTTGATCATACTCTGGGTTCCACATGCATGTTTTAGCTGAAGGAAGAATACCTTAAACCTGGGTAGTTGAAACCCGTGGAATGGGTACCATGCAATATGATTTCAAAGGGTCTTCATTTGCTCACCGAACCTCTCCAATGCTATCACTGCTGCGTTTATGCCCCTGTACACATGCTTGATTCTCTTTCGGAGACATAGCAATCCATAGGTTTTAAGATACTTACTAGTCAGGTACATTCTTAGGCGTTTAATATGCAGTGGTGAGTCCATTTCGTTGAGCAAGGAGTAGCTCTTGTCTATTCCATATTTGACTTAAGGAACTTTATCTGTGCTAATTTAATCTCTGGTTTTATGCAGCACCCCAACTCACCTTTACCTTTAAGCAAGCATAAGTTGGTTTTCTAAATTTGAGACCGTGTTCTGTTTTGGAATTCAGTTCCTGTGTAGCCAAGTTTACATTCCGTGTATTAGTGATATCTTATGATGTTTCTTTTTCTGTGTGACTTATTTCAGTTAGAATCATCGTACCTGAATCCACTCATTATGCTGCTACGGGCCTGATGACATAGATTTCATTGCTGAGTGATACTGCATTGTACGTAAGTACCACAAGTTCTTTATCCATTTTTCACTTTCTGTGATATTGAACTTGTACGGTAAACGAGGTTCTTGTAAACAGAGGCGTCCCAAACTTTGGGGTGGCTGTGTCTTTTTGATTTTAATTTCCTTAAGCTATAGGACCATAAGTGGAAGTGCCCTAGGCTCTGTTGCTTTGTTTTTTAGATGTTTCAGGAAACACCATACACTTCTCCCGAGTGTCTGTTGGCAATTTACATCCCGCCCATCAGCATAAGAAGGCTCCCAGTTCTTCATGGCCTCTCCTGCCTTTCTGGATTTTACACTTTTTTCAGATGGCCCTTTTGACAGGGGGAAGTGAGACTTCATTGTAGTGCAGATTTCCTTTGCAAGTTTGCTTGGTTGGCCAAAAAGGGCGTATGCGTTTTTTCCTGAATATATTCAGCAAAAAACGCATACGCCCTTTTTGGCCAAGTGCATCATTGTGGACGTTCTGCCTCTTTTCCTATGCTTTCAATGCAATTCCAGTCTACCTCCTGAAATCGGTTTCCTGCAATTTTGCCCCACTTTCAAGTCCTCTTGGCAGCCTTACTTCAGTATATTTTTGGACGATAGCTGTCATTTATAACTCTGCAGGTTTGTGAATTACAGTGCCCCTGAGCTCCTTTCTTCAACTCGCTTTCTTGTGAGCTGGCCGCAACACCTCAGGATGGCTTCAGGCCCTAAACAGGTTCGGGCACGGCACGCTGAGCCTTTGGTTAATTCCTCTTCCTGGTGGGAAATGAGAGTTAAATTTGCCCGTCCAGACACCTCCAGCTAGTCTCTCATTGGTTCTCGCTATTCCTGTTCATCTTCCGCAGAAATTGCAAACTGGGCCAAACAGGAGGTGAAAGGGACTGACTCTCCAAGTCGGGAGAGTGTTAGTAAAGCGTCTGGAATGTTGCACCCGAGTACCATGGGAGGAAAACTGAGACATATTTGAACACGTCTCCCGATCACATGGTTGATCATACTCTGGGTTCCACATGCATGTTTTAGCTGAAGGAAGAATACCTTAAACCTGGGTAGTTGAAACCCGTGGAATGGGTACCATGCAATATGACTTCAAAGGGTCTTCATTTGCTCACCGAACCTCTCCAATCCTATCACTGCTGCGTTTATGCCCCTGTACACATGCTTGATTCTCTTTCGGAGACATAGCAATCCATAGGTTTTAAGATACTTACTAGTCAGGTACATTCTTAGGCGTTTAATATGCGGTGTTGAGTCCATTTCGTTGAGCAAGGAGTAGCTCTTGTCTATTCCATATTTGGCTTAAGGAACTTTATCTGTGCTCATTTCAATCTCTGGTTTTATGCAGCACCCCAACTCACCTTTCCCCTTAAGCAAGCATAAGTTGGTTTTCTAAATTTGAGACCGTGTTCTGTTTTGGAATTCAGTTCCTGTGTAGCCAAGTTTACATTCCGTGTATTAGTGATATCTTATGATGTTTCTTTTTCTGTGTGACTTATTTCAGTTAGAATCATCGTACCTGAATCCACTCATTATGCTGCTACGGGCCTGATGACATAGATTTCATTGCTGAGTGATACTGCATTGTACGTAAGTACCACAAGTTCTTTATCCATTTTTCACTTTCTGTGATATTGAACTTGTACGGTAAAGGAGGTTCTTGTAAACAGAGGCGTCCCAAACTTTGGGGTGGCTGTGTCTTTTTGATTTTAATTTCCCTAAGCTATAGGACCATAAGTGGAAGTGCCCTAGGCTCTGTTGCTTTGTTTTTTAGATGTTTCAGGAAACACCATACACTTCTCCCGAGTGTCTGTTGGCAATTTACATCCCGCCCATCAGCATAACAAGGCTCCCAGTTCTCCATGGCCTGTCCTGCCTTTCTGGATTTTACACTTTTTTCAGATGGCCCCTTTGACCGGGGGGAAGTGAGACTTCATTGTAGTGCAGATTTCCTTTGCAAGCTTGCTTGGTTGGCCAAAAAGGGCGTATGCGTTTTTTCCTGAATATATTCAGGAAAAAACGCATACGCCATTTTTGGCCAAGTGCATCATTGTGGACGTTCTGCCTCTTTTCCTATGCTTTCAATGTAATTCCAGTCTACCTCCTGAAATCGGTTTCCTGCAATTCTGCCCCGCTTTCAAGTCCTCTTGGCAGCCTTACTTCAGTATATTTTTGGACGATAGCTGTCATTTATAACTCTGCAGGTTTGTGAATTACAGTGCCCTGAGCTCCTTTCTTCAACTCGCTTTCTTTTGAGCTGACCGCAACAATGCAGGATGGCTTCAGGCCCTAATCTGGTTCAGGCATGGCACGCTGAGCCTTTGGTTATTTCCTCTTCCTGGTGGGAAATGAGAGTTAAATTTGCCCGTCCAGACACCTCCAGCTAGTCTCTCATTGGTTCTCGCTATTCCTGTTCATCTTCCACAGAAATTGCAAACTGGGCCAAACAGGAGGTTAAAGGCGCTGACTCTCCAAGTCGGGAGAGTGTTAGTAAAGCGTCTGGAATGTTGCACCCCAGTACCGGGGAGGAAAACTGAGACATATTTGAACACGTCTCCTGTTCACACGGTTGATCATACTCTGGGTTCCACATGCATGTTTTAGCTGAAGGAAGAATACCTTAAACCTGGAGAGTTGAGACCCGTGGAATGGGTACCATGCAATATGACTTCAAAGGGTCTTCATTTGCTCACCGAACCTCTCGAATCCTATCACTGCTGCATTTATGCCCCTGTACACACGGTTGATTCTCTTTTGGAGACATAGCAATCCATAGGTTTTAAGATACTTACTAGTCAGGTACATTCTTAGGCGTTTAATATGCGGTGTTGAGTCCATTTCGTTGAGCAAGGAGTAGCTCTTGTCTATTCCATATTTGGCTTAAGGAACTTTATCTGTGCTCATTTCAATCTTTGGTTTTATGCAGCACCCCAACTCACCTTTCCCCTTAAGCAAGCATAAGTTGGTTTTCTAAATTTGAGACTCTGTTCTGTTTTGGAATTCAGTTCCTGTGTAGCCAAGTTTACATTCCGTGTATTACTGATATCTTATGATGTTTCTTTTTCTGTGTGACTTATTTCAGTTAGAATCATCGTACCTGAATCCACTCATTGTGCTGCTACGGGCCTGATGACATAGATTTCATTGCTGAGTGATACTGCATTGTACGTAAGTACCACAAGTTCTTTATCCATTTTTCACTTTCTGTGATATTGAACGTGTATGGGAAACGAGGTTCTTGTAAACAGAGGCGTCCCAAACTTTGGGGTGGCTGTGTCTTTTTCATTTTAATTTCCCTAAGCTATAGGACCATAAGTGGAAGTGCCCTAGGCTCTGTTGCTTTGTTTTTTAGATGTTTCAGGAAACACCATACACTTCTCCCCAGTGTCTGTTGACAATTTACATCCCGCCCATCAGCATAACAAGGCTCCCAGTTCTCCATGGCCTGTCCTGCCTTTCTGGATTTTACACTTTTTTCAGATGGCCCTTTTGACCGGGGGGAAGTGAGACTTCATTGTAGTGCAGATTTCCTTTGCAAGCTTGCTTGGTTGGCCAAAAAGCGCGTATGCGTTTTTTCCTGAATATATTCAGGAAAAAACGCATACGCCCTTTTTGGCCAAGTGCATCATTGTGGACGTTCTGCCTCTTTTCCTATGCTTTCAATGCAATTCAAGTCTACCTCCTGAAATCGGTTTCCTGCAATTCTGCCCCACTTTCAAGTCCTCTTGGCAGCCTTACTTCAGTATATTTTTGGATGATAGCTGTCATTTATAACTCTGCAGGTTTGTGAATTACAGTGCCCCTGAGCTCCTTTCTTCAACTTGCTTTCTTGTGAGCTGGCCGCAACACCGCAGGATGGCTTCAGGCCCTAATCTGGTTCCGGCACGGCACGTTGAGCCTTTGGTTAATTCCTCTTCCTGGTGGGAAATGAGAGTTAAATTTGCCCGTCCAGACACCTCCAGCTAGTCTCTCAGTGGTTCTCGCTATTCCTGTTCATCTTCCGCAGAAATTGCAAACTGGGCCAAACAGGAGGTTAAATGCGCTGACTCTCAAAGTGGGGCGAGTGTTAGTAAAGCGTCTGGAATGTTGCACCCGAGTACCAGGGGAGGAAAACTGAGACATATTTGAACACATCTCCCGTTCACACGGTTGATCATACTCTGGTTTCCACATGCATGTTTTAGCTGAAGGAAGAATACCTTAAACCTGGAGAGTTGAGACCCGTGGAATGGGTACCATGCAATATGACTTCAAAGGGTCTTCATTTGCTCACCGAACCTCTCCAATCCTATCACTGCTGCGTTTATGCCCCTGTACACAGGCTTGATTCTCTTTTGGAGACATAGCAATCCATAGGTTTTAAGATACTTACTAGTCAGGTACATTCTTAGGCGTTTAATATGGGGTGTTGAGTCCATTTCGTTGAGCAAGGAGTAGCTCTTGTCTATTCCATATTTGGCTTAAGGAACTTTATCTGTGCTCATTTCAATCTCTGGTTTTATGCAGCACCCCAACTCACCTTTCCCCTTAAGCAAGCATAAGTTGGTTTTCTAAATTTGAGACCGTGTTCTGTTTTGGAATTCAGTTCCTGTGTAGCCAAGTTTACATTCCGTGTATTAGTGATATCTTATGATGTTTCTTTTTCTGTGTGACTTATTTCAGTTAGAATCATCGTACCTGAATCCACTCATTATGCTGCTACGGGCCTGATGACATAGATTTCATTGCTGAGTGATACTGCATTGTACGTAAGTACCACAAGTTCTTTATCCATTTTTCACTTTCTGTGATATTGAACTTGTACGGTAAACGAGGTTCTTGTAAACAGAGGCGTCCCAAACTTTGGGGTGGCTGTGTCTTTTTGATTTTAATTTCCCTAAGCTATAGGACCATAAGTGGAAGTGCCCTAGGCTCTGTTGCTTTGTTTTTTAGATGTTTCAGGAAACACCATACACTTCTCCCGAGTGTCTGTTGGCAATTTACATCCCGCCCATCAGCATAACAAGGCTCCCAGTTCTCCATGGCCTGTCCTGCCTTTCTGGATTTTACACTTTTTTCAGATGGCCCTTTTGACCGGGGGGAAGTGAGACTTCATTGTAGTGCAGATTTCCTTTTCAAGCTTGCTTGTTTGGCCAAAAAGTGCGTATGCGTTTTTTCCTGAATATATTCAGGAAAAAATGCATACGCCCTTTTTGGCCAAGTGCATCTTTGGGGACGTTCTGCCTCTTTTCCTATGCTTTCAATGCAATTCAAGTCTACCTCCTGAAATCGGTTTCCTGCAATTCTGCCCTGATTTCAAGTCCTCTTGGCAGCCTTACTTCAGTATATTTTTGGACGATAGCTGTCATTTATAACTCTGCAGGTTTGTGAATTACAGTGCCCCTGAGCTCCTTTCTTCAACTCGCTTTCTTGTGAGCTGGCCGCAACACCGCAGGATGGCTTCAGGACCTAATCTGGTTCCGGAACGGCACGCTGAACGTTTGGTTAATTCCTCTTCCTGGTGGGAAATGAGAGTTAAATTTGCCCGTCCAGACACCTCCAGCTAGTCTCTCATTGGTTCTCGCTATTCCTGTTCATCTTCCGCAGAAATTGCAAACTGGGACAAACAGGAGGTTAAAGGGACTGACTCTCCAAGTCGGGAGAGTGTTAGTAAAGCGTCTGGAATGGTGCACCCGAGTACCATGGGAGGAAAACTGAGACATATTTAAACACGTCTCCCGATCACATGGTTGATCATACTCTGGGTTCCACATGCATGTTTTAGCTGAAGGAAGAATACCTTAAACCTGGGTAGTTGAAACCCGTGGAATGGGTACCATGCGATATGACTTCAAAGGGTCTTCATTTGCTCACCAAACCTCTCCAATCCTATCACTGCTGCGTTTATGCCCCTGTACACACGCTTGATTCTCTTTTGGAGACATAGCAATCCATAGGTTTTAAGATACTTACTAGTCAGGTACATTCTTAGGCGTTTAATATGCGGTGTTGAGTCCATTTCGTTGAGCAAGGAGTAGCTCTTGTCTATTCCATATTTGGCTTAAGGAACTTTATCTGTGCTCATTTCAATCTTTGGTTTTATGCAGCACCCCAACTCACCTTTCCCCTTAAGCAAGCATAAGTTGGTTTTCTAAATTTGAGACTCTGTTCTGTTTTGGAATTCAGTTCCTGTGTAGCCAAGTTTACATTCCGTGTATTACTGATATCTTATGATGTTTCTTTTTCTGTGTGACTTATTTCAGTTAGAATCATCGTACCTGAATCCACTCATTGTGCTGCTACGGGCCTGATGACATAGATTTCATTGCTGAGTGATACTGCATTGTACGTAAGTACCACAAGTTCTTTATCCATTTTTCACTTTCTGTGATATTGAACGTGTATGGGAAACGAGGTTCTTGTAAACTGAGGCGTCCCAAACTTTGGGGTGGCTGTGTCTTTTTGATTTTAATTTCCCTAAGCTATAGGACCATAAGTGGAAGTGCCCTAGGCTCTGTTGCTTTGTTTTTTAGATGTTTCAGGAAACACCATACACTTCTCCCCAGTATCTGTTGACAATTTACATCCCGCCCATCAGCATAACAAGGCTCCCAGTTCTCCATGTCCTGTCCTGCCTTTCTGGATTTTACACTTTTTTCAGATGGCCTTTTTGAACGGGGGGAAGTGAGACTTCATTTTAGTGCAGATTTCCTTTGCAAGCTTGCTTGGTTGGCCAAAAAGCGCGTATGCGTTTTTTCCTGAATATATTCAGGAAAAAACGCATACGCCCTTTTTGGCCAAGTGCATCATTGTGGACGTTCTGCCTCTTTTCCTATGCTTTCAATGCAATTCAAGTCTACCTCCTGAAATCGGTTTCCTGCAATTCTGCCCCACTTTCAAGTCCTCTTGGCAGCCTTACTTCAGTATATTTTTGGACGATAGCTGTCATTTATAACTCTGCAGGTTTGTGAATTACAGTGCCCCTGAGCTCCTTTCTTCAACTTTCTTTCTTGTGAGCTGGCCGCAACACCGCAGGATGGCTTCAGGCCCTAATCTGGTTCCGGCACGGCACGTTGAGCCTTTGGTTAATTCCTCTTCCTGGTGGGAAATGAGAGTTAAATTTGCCCGTCCAGACACCTCCAGCTAGTCTCTCAGTGGTTCTCGCTATTCCTGTTCATCTTCCGCAGAAATTGCAAACTGGGCCAAACAGGAGGTTAAAGGCGCTGACTCTCAAAGTGGTGCGAGTGTTAGTAAAGCGTCTGGAATGTTGCACCCGAGTACCAGGGGAGGAAAACTGAGACATATTTGAACACATCTCCCGTTCACACGGTTGATCATACTCTGGTTTCCACATGCATGTTTTAGCTGAAGGAAGAATACCTTAAACCTGGAGAGTTGAGACCCGTGTAATGGGTACCATGCAATATGACTTCAAAGGGTCTTCATTTGCTCACCGAACCTCTCCAATCCTATCACTGCTGCGTTTATGCCCCTGTACACACGCTTGATTCTCTTTTGGAGACATAGCAATCCATAGGTTTTAAGATACTTACTAGTCAGGTACATTCTTAGGCGTTTAATATGGGGTGTTGAGTCCATTTCGTTGAGCAAGGAGTAGCTCTTGTCTATTCCATATTTGGCTTAAGGAACTTTATCTGTGCTCATTTCAATCTCTGGTTTTATGCAGCACCCCAACTCACCTTTCCCCTTAAGCAAGCATAAGTTGGTTTTCTAAATTTGAGACCGTGTTCTGTTTTGGAATTCAGTTCCTGTGTAGCCAAGTTTACATTCCGTGTATTAGTGATATCTTATGATGTTTCTTTTTCTGTGTGACTTATTTCAGTTAGAATCATCGTACCTGAATCCACTCATTATGCTGCTACGGGCCTGATGACATAGATTTCACTGCTGAGTGATACTGCATTGTACGTAAGTACCACAAGTTCTTTATCCATTTTTCACTTTCTGTGATATTGAACTTGTACGGTAAACGAGGTTCTTGTAAACAGAGGCGTCCCAAACTTTGGGGTGGCTGTGTCTTTTTGATTTTAATTTCCCTAAGCTATAGGACCATAAGTGGAAGTGCCCTAGGCTCTGTTGCTTTGTTTTTTAGATGTTTCAGGAAACACCATACACTTCTCCCGAGTGTCTGTTGGCAATTTACATCCCGCCCATCAGCATAACAAGGCTCCCAGTTCTCCATGGCCTGTCCTGCCTTTCTGGATTTTACACTTTTTTCAGATGGCCCTTTTGACCGGGGGGAAGTGAGACTTCATTGTAGTGCAGATTTCCTTTGCAAGTTTGCTTGGTTGGCCAAAAAGGGCGTATGCGTTTTTTCCTGAATATATTCAGCAAAAAAAGGCATACGCCCTTTTTGGCCAAGTGCATCATTGTGGACATTCTGCCTCTTTTCCTATGCTTTCAATGCAATTCCAGTCTACCTCCTGAAATCGGTTTCCTGCAATTCTGCCCCACTTTCAAGTCCTCTTGGCAGCCTTACTTGAGTATATTTTTGGACGATAGCTGTCATTTATAACTCTGCAGGTTTGTGAATTACAGTGCCCCTGAGAACCTTTCTTCAACTCGCTTTCTTGTGAGCTGGCCGCAACACCTCAGGATGGCTTCAGGCCCTAAACAGGTTCGGGCACGGCACGCTGAGCCTTTGGTTAATTCCTCTTCCTGGTGGGAAATGAGAGTTAAATTTGCCCGTCCAGACACCTCCAGCTAGTCTCTCATTGGTTCTCGCTATTCCTGTTCATCTTCCGCAGAAATTGCAAACTGGGCCAAACAGGAGGTTAAAGGGACTGACTCTCCAAGTCGGGAGAGTGTTAGTAAAGCGTCTGGAATGTTGCACCCGAGTACCATGGGAGGAAAACTGAGACATATTTAAACACGTCTCCCGATCACATGGTTGATCATACTCTGGGTTCCACATGCATGTTTTAGCTGAAGGAAGAATACCTTAAACCTGGGTAGTTGAAACCCGTGGAATGGGTACCATGCAATATGACTTCAAAGGGTCTTCATTTGCTCACCGAACCTCTCCAATCCTATCACTGCTGCGTTTATGCCCCTGTACACACGCTTGATTCTCTTTTGGAGACATAGCAATCCATAGGTTTTAAGATACTTACTAGTCAGGTACATTCTTAGGCGTTTAATATGGGGTGTTGAGTCCATTTCGTTGAGCAAGGAGTAGCTCTTGTCTATTCCATATTTGGCTTAAGGAACTTTATCTGTGCTCATTTCAATCTCTGGTTTTATGCAGCACCCCAACTCACCTTTCCCCTTAAGCAAGCATAAGTTGGTTTTCTAAATTTGTGACCGTGTTCTGTTTTGGAATTCAGTTCCTGTGTAGCCAAGTTTACATTCCGTGTATTAGTGATATCTTATGATGTTTCTTTTTCTGTGTGACTTATTTCAGTTAGAATCATCGTACCTGAATCCACTCATTATGCTGCTACGGGCCTGATGACATAGATTTCATTGCTGAGTGATACTGCATTGTACGTAAGTACCACAAGTTCTTTATCCATTTTTCACTTTCTGTGATATTGAACTTGTACGGTAAACGAGGTTCTTGTAAACAGAGGCGTCCCAAACTTTGGGGTGGCTGTGTCTTTTTGATTTTAATTTCCCTAAGCTATAGGACCATAAGTGGAAGTGCCCTAGGCTCTGTTGCTTTGTTTTTTAGATGTTTCAGGAAACACCATACACTTCTCCCGAGTGTCTGTTGGCAATTTACATCCCGCCCATCAGCATAACAAGGCTCCCAGTTCTCCATGGCCTGTCCTGCCTTTCTGGATTTTACACTTTTTTCAGATGGCCCCTTTGACCGGGGGGAAGTGAGACTTCATTGTAGTGCAGATTTCCTTTGCAAGCTTGCTTGGTTGGCCAAAAAGGGCGTATGCGTTTTTTCCTGAATATATTCAGGAAAAAACGCATACGCCCTTTTTGGCCAAGTGCATCTTTGGGGACGTTCTGCCTCTTTTCCTATGCTTTCAATGCAATTCAAGTCTACCTCCTGAAATCGGTTTCCTGCAATTCTGCCCTGATTTCAAGTCCTCTTGGCAGCCTTACTTCAGTATATTTTTGGACGATAGCTGTCATTTATAACTCTGCAGGTTTGTGAATTACAGTGCCCCTGAGCTCCTTTCTTCAACTCGCTTTCTTGTGAGCTGGCCGCAACACCGCAGGATGGCTTCAGGCCCTAATCTGGTTCCGGAACAGCACGCTGAACCTTTGGTTAATTCCTCTTCCTGGTGGGAAATGAGAGTTAAATTTGCCCGTCCAGACACCTCCAGCTAGTCTCTCATTGGTTCTCGCTATTCCTGTTCATCTTCCGCAGAAATTGCAAACTGGGCCAAACAGGAGGTTAAAGGGACTGACTCTCCAAGTCGAGAGAGTGTTAGTAAAGCGTCTGGAATGGTGCACCCGAGTACCATGGGAGGAAAACTGAGACATATTTAAACACGTCTCCCGATCACATGGTTGATCATACTCTGGGTTCCACATGCATGTTTTAGCTGAAGGAAGAATACCTTAAACCTGGGTAGTTGAAACCCGTGGAATGGGTACCATGCGATATGACTTCAAAGGGTCTTCATTTGCTCACCAAACCTCTCCAATCCTATCACTGCTGCGTTTATGCCCCTGTACACACGCTTGATTCTCTTTTGGAGACATAGCAATCCATAGGTTTTAAGATACTTACTAGTCAGGTACATTCTTAGGCGTTTAATATGCGGTGTTGAGTCCATTTCGTTGAGCAAGGTGTAGCTCTTGTCTATTCCATATTTGGCTTAAGGAACTTTATCTGTGCTCATTTCAATCTTTGGTTTTATGCAGCACCCCAACTCACCTTTCACCTTAAGCAAGCATAAGTTGGTTTTCTAAATTTGAGACCCTGTTCTGTTTTGGAATTCAGTTCCTGTGTAGCCAAGTTTACATTCCGTGTATTACTGATATCTTATGATGTTTCTTTTTCTGTGTGACTTATTTCAGTTAGAATCATCGTACCTGAATCCACTCATTGTGCTGCTACGGGCCTGATGACATAGATTTCATTGCTGAGTGATACTGCATTGTACGTAAGTACCACAAGTTCTTTATCCATTTTTCACTTTCTGTGATATTGAACGTGTATGGGAAACGAGGTTCTTGTAAACAGAGGCGTCCCAAACTTTGGGGTGGCTGTGTCTTTTTGATTTTAATTTTCCTAAGCTATAGGACCATAAGTGGAAGTGCCCTAGGCTCTGTTGCTTTGTTTTTTAGATGTTTCAGGAAACACCATACACTTCTCCCCAGTGTCTGTTGACAATTTACATCCTGCAAATCAGCATAACAAGGCTCCCAGTTCTCCATGGCCTGTCCTGCCTTTCTGGATTTTACACTTTTTTCAGATGGCCCTTTTGACCGGGGGGAAGTGAGACTTCATTGTAGTGCAGATTTCCTTTGCAAGCTTGCTTGGTTGGCCAAAAAGCGCGTATGCGTTTTTTCCTGAATATATTCAGGAAAAAACGCATACGCCCTTTTTGGCCAAGTGCATCATTGTGGACGTTCTGCCTCTTTTCCTATGCTTTCAATGCAATTCAAGTCTACCTCCTGAAATCGGTTTCCTGCAATTCTGCCCCACTTTCAAGTCCTCTTGGCAGCCTTACTTCAGTATATTTTTGGACGATAGCTGTCATTTATAACTCTGCAGGTTTGTGAATTACAGTGCCCCTGAGCTCCTTTCTTCAACTTGCTTTCTTGTGAGCTGGCCGCAACACCGCAGGATGGCTTCAGGCCCTAATCTGGTTCCGGCACGGCACGTTGAGCCTTTGGTTAATTCCTCTTCCTGGTGGGAAATGAGAGTTAAATTTGCCCGTCCAGACACCTCCAGCTAGTCTCTCAGTGGTTCTCGCTATTCCTGTTCATCTTCCGCAGAAATTGCAAACTGGGCCAAACAGGAGGTTAAAGGCGCTGACTCTCAAAGTGGGGCGAGTGTTAGTAAAGCGTCTGGAATGTTGCACCCGAGTACCAGGGGAGGAAAACTGAGACATATTTGAACACATCTCCCGTTCACACGGTTGATCATACTCTGGTTTCCACATGCATGTTTTAGCTGAAGGAAGAATACCTTAAACCTGGAGAGTTGAGACCCGTGTAATGGGTACCATGCAATATGACTTCAAAGGGTCTTCATTTGCTCACCGAACCTCTCCAATCCTATCACTGCTGCGTTTATGCCCCTGTACACACGCTTGATTCTCTTTTGGAGACATAGCAATCCATAGGTTTTAAGATACTTACTAGTCAGGTACATTCTTAGGCGTTTAATATGGGGTGTTGAGTCCATTTCGTTGAGCAAGGAGTAGCTCTTGTCTATTCCATATTTGGCTTAAGGAACTTTATCTGTGCTCATTTCAATCTCTGGTTTTATGCAGCACCCCAACTCACCTTTCCCCTTAAGCAAGCATAAGTTGGTTTTCTACATTTGAGACCCTGTTCTGTTTTGGAATTCAGTTCCTGTGTAGCCAAGTTTACATTCCGTGTATTACTGATATCTTATGATGTTTCTTTTTCTGTGTGACTTATTTCAGTTAGAATCATCGTACCTGAATCCACTCATTATGCTGCTACGGGCCTGATGACATAGATTTCACTGCTGAGTGATACTGCATTGTACGTAAGTACCACAAGTTCTTTATCCATTTTTCACTTTCTGTGATATTGAACTTGTACGGTAAACGAGGTTCTTGTAAACAGAGGCGTCCCAAACTTTGGGGTGGCTGTGTCTTTTTGATTTTAATTTCCCTAAGCTATAGGACCATAAGTGGAAGTGCCCTAGGCTCTGTTGCTTTGTTTTTTAGATGTTTCAGGAAACACCATACACTTCTCCCGAGTGTCTGTTGGCAATTTACATCCCGCCCATCAGCATAACAAGGCTCCCAGTTCTCCATGGCCTGTCCTGCCTTTCTGGATTTTACACTTTTTTCAGATGGCCCTTTTGACCGGGGGGAAGTGAGACTTCATTGTAGTGCAGATTTCCTTTGCAAGTTTGCTTGGTTGGCCAAAAAGGGCGTATGCGTTTTTTCCTGAATATATTCAGCAAAAAAAGGCATACGCCCTTTTTGGCCAAGTGCATCATTGTGGACATTCTGCCTCTTTTCCTATGCTTTCAATGCAATTCCAGTCTACCTCCTGAAATCGGTTTCCTGCAATTCTGCCCCACTTTCAAGTCCTCTTGGCAGCCTTACTTGAGTATATTTTTGGACGATAGCTGTCATTTATAACTCTGCAGGTTTGTGAATTACAGTGCCCCTGAGAACCTTTCTTCAACTCGCTTTCTTGTGAGCTGGCCGCAACACCTCAGGATGGCTTCAGGCCCTAAACAGGTTCGGGCACGGCACGCTGAGCCTTTGGTTAATTCCTCTTCCTGGTGGGAAATGAGAGTTAAATTTGCCCGTCCAGACACCTCCAGCTAGTCTCTCATTGGTTCTCGCTATTCCTGTTCATCTTCCGCAGAAATTGCAAACTGGGCCAAACAGGAGGTTAAAGGGACTGACTCTCCAAGTCGGGAGAGTGTTAGTAAAGCGTCTGGAATGTTGCACCCGAGTACCATGGGAGGAAAACTGAGACATATTTAAACACGTCTCCCGATCACATGGTTGATCATACTCTGGGTTCCACATGCATGTTTTAGCTGAAGGAAGAATACCTTAAACCTGGGTAGTTGAAACCCGTGGAATGGGTACCATGCAATATGACTTCAAAGGGTCTTCATTTGCTCACCAAACCTCTCCAATCCTATCACTGCTGCGTTTATGCCCCTGTACACACGCTTGATTCTCTTTTGGAGACATAGCAATCCATAGGTTTTAAGATACTTACTAGTCAGGTACATTCTTAGGCGTTTAATATGGGGTGTTGAGTCCATTTCGTTGAGCAAGGAGTAGCTCTTGTCTATTCCATATTTGGCTTAAGGAACTTTATCTGTGCTCATTTCAATCTCTGGTTTTATGCAGCACCCCAACTCACCTTTCCCCTTAAGCAAGCATAAGTTGGTTTTCTAAATTTGTGACCGTGTTCTGTTTTGGAATTCAGTTCCTGTGTAGCCAAGTTTACATTCCGTGTATTAGTGATATCTTATGATGTTTCTTTTTCTGTGTGACTTATTTCAGTTAGAATCATCGTACCTGAATCCACTCATTATGTTGCTACGGGCCTGATGACATAGATTTCATTGCTGAGTGATACTGCATTGTACGTAAGTACCACAAGTTCTTTATCCATTTTTCACTTTCTGTGATATTGAACTTGTACGGTAAACGAGGTTCTTGTAAACAGAGGCGTCCCAAACTTTGGGGTGGCTGTGTCTTTTTGATTTTAATTTCCCTAAGCTATAGGACCATAAGTGGAAGTGCCCTAGGCTCTGTTGCTTTGTTTTTTAGATGTTTCAGGAAACACCATACACTTCTCCCGAGTGTCTGTTGGCAATTTACATCCCGCCCATCAGCATAACAAGGCTCCCAGTTCTCCATGGCCTGTCCTGCCTTTCTGGATTTTACACTTTTTTCAGATGGCCCCTTTGACCGGGGGGAAGTGAGACTTCATTGTAGTGCAGATTTCCTTTGCAAGCTTGCTTGGTTGGCCAAAAAGGGCGTATGCGTTTTTTCCTGAATATATTCAGGAAAAAACGCATACGCCCTTTTTGGCCAAGTGCATCTTTGGGGACGTTCTGCCTCTTTTCCTATGCTTTCAATGCAATTCAAGTCTACCTCCTGAAATCGGTTTCCTGCAATTCTGCCCTGATTTCAAGTCCTCTTGGCAGCCTTACTTCAGTATATTTTTGGACGATAGCTGGCATTTATAACTCTGCAGGTTTGTGAATTACAGTGCCCCTGAGCTCCTTTCTTCAACTCGCTTTCTTGTGAGCTGGCCGCAACACCGCAGGATGGCTTCAGGCCCTAATCTGGTTCCGGAACAGCACGCTGAACCTTTGGTTAATTCCTCTTCCTGGTGGGAAATGAGAGTTAAATTTGCCCGTCCAGACACCTCCAGCTAGTCTCTCAGTGGTTCTCGCTATTCCTGTTCATCTTCCGCAGAAATTGCAAACTGGGCCAAACAGGAGGTTAAAGGCGCTGACTCTCAAAGTGGGGCGAGTGTTAGTAAAGCGTCTGGAATGTTGCACCCGAGTACCAGGGGAGGAAAACTGAGACATATTTGAACACATCTCCCGTTCACACGGTTGATCATACTCTGGTTTCCACATGCATGTTTTAGCTGAAGGAAGAATACCTTAAACCTGGAGAGTTGAGACCCGTGTAATGGGTACCATGCAATATGACTTCAAAGGGTCTTCATTTGCTCACCGAACCTCTCCAATCCTATCACTGCTGCGTTTATGCCCCTGTACACACGCTTGATTCTCTTTTGGAAACATAGCAATCCATAGGTTTTAAGATACTTACTAGTCAGGTACATTCTTAGGCGTTTAATATGGGGTGTTGAGTCCATTTCGTTGAGCAAGGAGTAGCTCTTGTCTATTCCATATTTGGCTTAAGGAACTTTATCTGTGCTCATTTCAATCTCTGGTTTTATGCAGCACCCCAACTCACCTTTCCCCTTAAGCAAGCATAAGTTGGTTTTCTAAATTTGAGACCGTGTTCTGTTTTGGAATTCAGTTCCTGTGTAGCCAAGTTTACATTCCGTGTATTAGTGATATCTTATGATGTTTCTTTTTCTGTGTGACTTATTTCAGTTAGAATCATCGTACCTGAATCCACTCATTATGCTGCTACGGGCCTGATGACATAGATTTCATTGCTGAGTGATACTGCATTTTACGTAAGTACCACAACTTCTTTATCCATTTTTCACTTTCTGCGATGTTGAACTTGTACTGTAAACGAGGTTCTTGTAAACAGAGGCGTCCCAAACTTTGGGGTCGCTGTGTCTTTTTGATTTTAATTTCCCTAAGCTATAGGACCATAAGTGGAAGTGCCCTAGGCTCTGTTGCTTTGTTTTTTAGATGTTTCAGGAAACACCATACACTTCTCCCGAGTGGCTGTTGGCAATTTACATCCCGCCCATCAGCATAACAAGGCTCCCAGTTCTCCATGGCCTGTCCTGCCTTTCTGGATTTTACACTTTTTTCAGATGGCCCTTTTGACAGGGGGGAAGTGAGACTTCATTGTAGTGCAGATTTCCTTTGCAAGCTTGCTTGGTTGGCCAAAAAGTGCGTATGCGTTTTTTCCTGAATATATTCAGGAAAAAACGCATACGCCCTTTTTGGCCAAGTGCATCATTGGGGACGTTCTGCCTCTTTTCCTATGCTTTCAATGCAATTCCAGTCTACCTCCTGAAATCGGTTTCCTGCAATTCTGCCCCGCTTTCAAGTCCTCTTGGCAGCCTTACTTCAGTATATTTTTGGACGATACCTGTCATTTATAACTCTGCAGGTTTGTGAATTACAGTGCCCCTGAGCTCCTTTCTTCAACTCGCTTTCTTGTGAGCTGGCCGCAACACCGCAGGATGGCTTCAGGCCCTAATCTGGTTCCGGAACGGCACGCTGAGCCTTTGGTTAATTCCACTTCCTGGTGGGAAATGATAGTTAAATTTGCCCGTCCAGACACCTCCAGCTAGTCTCTCATTGGTTCTCACTATTCCTGTTCATCTTCCGCAGAAATTGAAAACTGGGCCAAACAGGAGGTTAAAGGGACTGACTCTCCAAGTCGGGAGAGTGTTAGTAAAGCATCTGGAATGGTGCACCCGAGTACCATGGGAGGAAAACTGAGACATATTTGAACACGTCTCCCGATCACATGGTTGATCATACTCTGGGTTCCACATGCATGTTTTCGCTGAAGGAAGAATACCTTAAACCTGGGTAGTTGAAACCCGTGGAATGGGTACCATGAGATATGTCTTCAAAGGGTCTTCATTTGCTCACCAAACCTCTCCAATCCTATCACTGCTGCGTTTATGCCCCTGTACACATGCTTGATACTCTTTCGGAGACATAGCAATCCATAGGTTTTAAGATACTTACTAGTCAGGTACATTCTTAGGCGTTTAATATGCGGTGTTGAGTCCATTTCGTTGAGCAAGGAGTAGCTCTTGTCTATTCCATATTTGGCTTAAGGAACTTTATCTGTGCTCATTTCAATCTCTGGTTTTATGGAGCACCCCAACTCACCTTTACCCTTAAGCAAGCATAAGTTGGTTTTCTAAATTTGAGACCCTGTTCTGTTCTGTAATTCAGTTCCTGTGTAGCCAAGTTTACATTCCGTGTATTACTGATATCTTATGATGTTTCTTTTTCTGTGTGAGTTATTTCAGTTAGAATTATCATACATGAATCCACTCATTATGCTGCTATTGGCCTGATGACATAGATTTCATTGCTGAGTGATATTGCTTTGTAAGTAAATACCACAACTTCTTTATCCATTTTTCATTTTCTGCGATGTTGAACTTGTACTGTAAACGAGGTTCTTGTAAACAGAGGCGTCCCAAACTTTGGGGTGGCTGTGTCTTTTTGATTTTAATTTCCCTAAGCTATAGGACCATAAGTGGAAGTGCCCTAGGCTCTGTTGCTTTGTTTTTTAGATGTTTTAGGAAACACCATAGACTTCTTCCGAGTGTCTGTTGGCAATTTCCATCCCGCCCATCAGCATAACAAGGCTCCCAGTTCTCCATGGCCTGTCCTGCCTTTCTGGATTTTACACTTTTTTCAGATGGCCCTTTTGACCGGGGGGAAGTGAGACTTCATTGTAGTGCAGATTTCCTTTGCAAGTTTGCTTGGTTGGCCAAAAAGGGCGTATGCGTTTTTTCCTGAATATATTCAGGAAAAAACACATACGCCCTTTTTGGCCAAGTGCATCATTGGGGACGTTCTGCCTCTTTTCCTATGCTTTCAATGCAATTCCAGTCTACCTCCTGAAATCGGTTTCCTGCAATTCTGCCCCGCTTTCAAGTCCTCTTGGCAGCCTTACTTCAGTATATTTTTGGACGATAGCTGTCATTTATAACTCTGCAGGTTTGTGAATTACAGTGCCCCTGAGCTCCTTTCTTCAACTCGCTTTCTTGTGACCTGGCCGCAATACCGCAGGATGGTTTCAGGCCCTAATCTGGTTCCGGCACGGCACGCTGAGCCTTTGGTTAATTCCTCTTCCTGGTGGGAAATGAGAGTTAAATTTGCCCGTCCAGACACCTCCAGCTAGTCTCTCATTGGTTCTCCCTATTCCTGTTCATCTTCCGCAGAAATTGCAAACTGGGCCAAACAGGAGGTTAAAGGGACTGACTCTCCATGTCGGGAGAGTGTTAGTAAAGCGTCTGGAATGTTGCACTCGAGTACCAGGGTTCGAAAACTGAGACATATTTGAACACGTCTCCCGTTCACATGGTTGATCATACTCTGGGTTCCACATGCATGTTTTCGCTGAAGGAAGAATACCTTAAACCTGGGTAGTTGAAACCCGTGGAATGGGTACCATGCAATATGACTTCAAAGGGTCTTCATTTGCTCACCGAACCTCTCCAATCCTATCACTGCTGCGTTTATGCCCCTGTACACATGATTGATTCTCTTTCGGAGACATAGCAATCCATAGGTTTTAAGATACTTACTAGTCAGGTACATTCTTAGGCGTTTAATATGGGGTGTTGAGTCCATTTCGTTGAGCAAGGAGTAGCTCTTGTCTATTCCATATTTGGCTTAAGGAACTTTATCTGTGCTCATTTCAATCTTTGGTTTTATGCAGCACCCCAACTCACCTTTCCCCTTAAGCAAGCATAAGTTGGTTTTCTACGTTTGAGACCCTGTTCTGTTTTGGAATTCACTTCCTTTGTATCCAAGTTTACATTCCGTGTATTAGTGATATCTTATGATGTTTCTTTTTCTGTGTGACTTATTTCAGTTAGAATCATCATACCTGAATCCACTCATTGTGCTGCTAACGGCCTGATGACGTAGATTTCATTGTTGAGTGATATTGTTTTGTAAGTAAATACCAGAAGTTCTTTATCCATTTTTCACTTTCTGTGATATTGAACTTGTACGGTAAACGAGGTTCTTGTAAACAGAGGCGTTCCATACTTTGGGGTGGCTGTGTCTTTTTGAATTTAATTTCCCTAAGCTATAGGACCATAAGTGGAAGTGCCCTAGGCTCTGTTGCTTTGTTTTTTAGATGTTTCAGGAAACACCATACACTTCTCCCCGGTGTCTGTTGGCAATTTACATCCCGCCCATCAACATAACAAGGCTCCCAGTTCTCCATGGCCTGTCCTGCCTTTCTGGATTTTACACATTTTTCAGATGGCCGTTTTGACCGGGGGGAAGTGAGACTTCATTGTAGTGCAGATTTCCTTTGCAAGTTTGCTTGGTTGGCCAAAAAGGGCGTATGCGTTTTTTCCTGAATATATTCAGGAGAAAACGCATGCGCCCTTTTTGGCCAATTGCATCATTGTGGACGTTCTGCCTCTTTTCCTATGCTTTCAATGCAATTCCAGTCTACCTCCTGAAATCGGTTTCCTGCAATTCTGCCCCGCTTTCAAGTCCTCTTGGCAGCCTTACTTCAGTACATTTTTGGACGATAGCTGTCATTTATAACTCTGCAGGTTTGTGAATTACAGTGCCCCTGAACTCCTTTCTTCAACTCGCTTTCTTGTGACCTGGCCGCAACACCGCAGGATGGCTTCAGGCCCTAATCTGGTTCCGGCACGGCACGCTGAGCTTTTGGTTAATTTCTCTTCCTGGTGGGAAATGAGAGTTAAATTTGCCCGTCCAGACACCTCCAGCTAGTCTCTCATTGGTTCTCGCTATTCCTGTTCATCTTCCGCAGAAATTGCAAACTGGGCCAAACAGGAGGTTAAAGGGACTGACTCTCCAAGTCGGGAGAGTGTTAGTAAAGAATCTGGAATGTTGCACCCGAGTACCAGGGTACGAAAACTGAGACATATTTGAACACGTCTCCCGATCACATGGTTGATGATACTCTGGGTTCCACATGCATGTTTTAGCTGAAGGAAGAATACCTTAAACCTGGAGAGTTGAGACCCGTGGAATGGGTACCATGCAATATGACTTCAAAGGGTCTTCATTTGCTCACCGAACCTCTCCAATCCTATCACTGCTGCGTTTATGCCCCTGTACACATGCTTGATTCTCTTTCGAAGACATAGCCATCCATAAGTTTTAAGATACTTACTAGTCAGTTACATTCTTAGGCGTTTAATATGCGGTGTTGAGTCCATTTCGTTGAGCAAGGAGTAGCTCTTGTCTATTCCATATTTGGCTTAAGGAACTTTATCTGTGCTCATTTCAATCTCTGGTTTTATGCAGCACCCCAACTCACCTTTCCCCTTAAGCAAGCATAAGTTATTTTTCTAAATTTGAGACCCTGTTCTGTTCTGTAATTCAGTTCCTGTGTAGCCAAGTTTACATTCCGTGTATTACTGATATCTTATGATGTTTCTTTTTCTGTGTGACTTATTTCAGTTAGAATCATCATACCTGAATCCACTCATTATGCTGCTAAGGGCCTGATGACATAGATTTCATTTCTGAGTGATATTGCTTTGTAAGTAAATACCACATGTTCTTTATCCATTTTTCACTTTCTGTGATATTGAACTTGTAGGTTAAACGAGGTTCTTGTAAAGAGAGGAGTTCCAAACTTTGGGGTGGCTGTGTCTCTTTGATTTTAATTTCCCTAAGCTATAGGACCATAAGTGGAAGTGCCCTAGGCTCTGTTGCTTTGTTTTTTAGATGTTTCAGGAAACACCATACACTTCTCCCGAGTGTCTGTTGGCAATTTACATCCCGCCCATCAGCATAACAAGGCTCCCAGTTCTCCATGGCCTGTCCTGCCTTTCTGGATTTTACACTTTTTTCAGATGGCCCTTTTGACCAGGGGGAAGTGAGACTTCATGTAGTGCAGATTTCCTTTGCAAGCTTGCTTGGTTGGCCAAAAAGGGCGTATGCGTTTTTTCCTGAATATATTCAGGAAAAAACGCATACGCCCTTTTTGGCCAAGTGCATCATTGTGGACGTTCTGCCTCTTTTCCTATGCTTTCAATGCAATTCCAGTCTACCTCCTGAAATCGGTTTCCTGCAATTCTGCCCCGCTTTCAAGTCCTCTTGGCAGCCTTACTTCAGTATATTTTTGGACGATAGCTGTCATTTATAACTCTGCAGGTTTGTAAATTACAGTGCCCCTGAGCTCCTTTCTTCAACTCGCTTTCTTGTGAGCTGGGCGCAACACCGCAGGATGGCTTCAGGCCCTAATCTGGTTCCGGCACAGCACGCTGAGCCTTTGGTTATTTCCTCTTCTTGCTGGGAAATGAGAGTTAAATTTGCCCGTCCAGACACCTCCAGCTAGTCACTCATTGGTTCTCGCTATTCCTGTTCATCTTCCGCAGAAATTGCAAACTGGGCCAAACAGGAGGTTAAAGGGACTGACTCTCCATGTCGGGAGAGTGTTAGTAAAGCGTCTGGAATGTTGCACCCGAGTACCAGGGTACGAAAACTGAGACATATTTGAACACATCTCCCGATCACATGGTTGATCATACTCTAGGTTCCACATGCATGTTTTAGCTGAAGGAAGAATACCTTAAACCTGGGTAGTTGAAACCCTTGGAATGGGTACCATGCAATATGACTTCAAAGGGTCTTCATTTGCTCACCGAACCTCTCCAATGCTATCACTGCTGCGTTTATGCCCCTGTACACATGCTTGATTCTCTTTCGGAGACATAGCAATCCATAGGTTTTAAGATACTTACTAGTCAGGTACATTCTTAGGCGTTTAATATGGGGTGTTGAGTCCATTTCGTTGAGCAAGGAGTAGCTCTTGTCTATTCCGTATTTGGCTTAAGGAACTTTATCTGTGCTCATTTTAATCTCTGGTTTTATGCAGCACCCCAACTCACCTTTCCCCTTAAGCAAGCAGAAGTTGGTTTTGTACATTTGAGACCCTGTTCTGTTTTGGAATTCAGTTCCTGTGTAGCCAAGTTTACATTCCGTGTATTAGTGATATCTTATGATGTTTCTATTTCTGTGTAACTTATTTCAGTTAGAATCATCGTACCTGAATCCACTCATTATGCTGCTACGGGCCTGATGACATAGATTTCATTGCTGAGTGATACTGCATTGTACGTAAGTACCACAAGTTCTTTATCCATTTTTCACTTTCTGTGATATTGAACTTGTACGGTAAACGAGGTTCTTGTAAACAGAGGCGTCCCAAACTTTGGGGTGGCTGTGTCTTTTTGATTTTAATTTCCCTAATCTATAGGACCATAAGTGGAAGTGCCCTAGGCTCTGTTGCTTTGTTTTTTAGATGTTTCAGGAAACACCATACACTTCTCCCGAGTGTCTGTTGGCAATTTACATCCCGCCCATCAGCATAACAAGGCTCCCAGTTCTCCATGGCCTGTCCTGCCTTTCTGGATTTTACACTTTTTTCAGATGGCCCTTTTGACCGGGGGGAAGTGAGACTTCATTGTAGTGCAGATTTCCTTTGCAAGTTTGCTTGGTTGGCCAAAAAGGGCGTATGCGTTTTTTCCTGAATATATTCAGGAAAAAACACATACGCCCTTTTTGGCCAAGTGCATCATTGGGGACGTTCTGCCTCTTTTCCTATGCTTTCAATGCAATTCCAGTCTACCTCCTGAAATCGGTTTCCTGCAATTCTGCCCCGCTTTCAAGTCCTCTTGGCAGCCTTACTTCAGTATATTTTTGGACGATAGCTGTCATTTATAACTCTGCAGGTTTGTGAATTACAGTGCCCCTGAGCTCCTTTCTTCAACTCGCTTTCTTTTGAGCTGGCCGCAACACTGCAGGATGGCTTCAGGCCCTAATCTGGTTCCAGCACGGCACGCTGAGCCTTTGGTTATTTCCTCTTCCTGGTGGGAAATGAGAGTTAAATTTGCCCGTCCAGACACCTCCAGCTAGTCTCTCATTGGTTCTCCCTATTCCTGTTCATCTTCCACAGAAATTGCAAACTGGGTCAAACAGGAGGTTAAAGGGACTGACTCTCCAAGTCGGGAGAGTGTTAGTAAAGCGTCTGGAATGTTGCACCCGAGTACCAGGGGAGGAAAACTGAGACATATTTGAACACGTCTCCCGTTCACACGGTTGATCATACTCTGGGTTCCACATGCATGTTTTAGCTGAAGGAAGAACACCTTAAACCTGGAGAGTTGAGACCCGTGTAATGGGTACCATGCAATATGACTTCAAAGGGTCTTCATTTGCTCACCGAACCTCTCCAATCCTATCACTGCTGCGTTTATGCCCCTGTACACATGCTTGATTCTCTTTTGGAGACATAGCAATCCATAGGTTTTAAGATACTTACTATTCAGGTACATTCTTTGGCGTTTAATATGGGGTGTTGAGTCCATTTCGTTGAGCAAGGAGTAGCTCTTGTCTATTCCATATTTGGCTTAAGGAACTTTATCTGTGCTCATTTCAATCTCTGGTTTTATGCAGCACCCCAACTCACCTTTCCCCTTAAGCAAGCATAAGTTGGTTTTCTACATTTGAGACCCTGTTCTGTTTTGGAATTCAGTTCCTGTGTAGCCAAGTTTACATTCCGTGTATTAGTGATATCTTATGATGTTTCTTTTTCTGTGTGACTTATTTCAGTTAGAATCATCGTACCTGAATCCACTCATTATGCTGCTACGGGCCTGATGACATAGATTTCATTGCTGAGTGATACTGCATTGTACGTAAGTACCACAAGTTCTTTATCCATTTTTCACTTTCTGCGATGTTGAACTTGTACTGTAAATGAGGTTCTTGTAAACAGAGGCGTCCCAAACTTTGGGGTGGCTCTGTCTTTTTGATTTTAATTTCCCTAAACTATAGGACCATAAGTGGAAGTGCCCTAGGCTCTGTTGCTTTGTTTTTTAGATGTTTCAGGAAACACCATACACTTCTCCCGAGTGTCTGTTGGCAATTTACATCCCGCCCATCAGCATAACAAGGCTCCCAGTTCTCCATGGCCTGTCCTGCCTTTCTGGATTTTACACTTTTTTCAGATGGCCCTTTTGACCGGGGGGAAGTGAGACTTCATTGTAGTGCAGATTTCCTTTGCAAGCTTGCTTGGTTGGCCAAAAAGTGCGTATGCGTTTTTTCCTGAATATATTTAGGAAGAAACGCATACGCCCTTTTTGGCCAAGTGCATCATTGTGGACGTTCTGCCTCTTTTCCTATGCTTTCAATGCAATTCCAGTCTACCTCCTGAAATCGGTTTCCTGCAATTCTGCCCCGCTTTCAAGTCCTCTTGGCAGCCTTACTTCAGTATATTTTTGGACGATAGCTGTCATTTATAACTCTGCAGGTTTGTGAATTACAGTGCCCCTGAGCTCCTTTCTTCAACTCGCTTTCTTGTGAGCTGGCCGCAACACCGCAGGATGGTTTCAGGCCCTAATCTGGTTCCGGCACGGCACGCTGAGCCTTTGGTTATTTCCTCTTCCTGGTGGGAAATGAGAGTTAAATTTGCCCGTCCAGACACCTCCAGCTAGTCTCTCATTGGTTCTCGCTATTCCTGTTCATCTTCCGCAGAAATTGCAAACTGGGCCAAACAGGAGGTTAAAGGGACTGACTCTCCAAGTCGGGAGAGTGTTAGTAAAGCATCTGGAATGTTGCACTCGAGTACCAGGGTACGAAAACTGAGACAAATTTGAACATGTCTCCCGATCACATGGTTGATCATACTCTGGGTTCCACATGCATGTTTTAGCTGTAGGAAGAATACCTTAAACCTGTATAGTTGAAACCCGTGGAATGGGTACCATGCAATATGATTTCAAAGGGTCTTCATTTGCTCACCGAACCTCTCCAATCCTATCACTGCTGCGTTTATGCCCCTGTACACATGCTTGATTCTCTTTCGGAGACATAGCAATCCATAGGTTTTAAGACACTTACTAGTCAGGTACATTCTTAGGCGTTTAATATGGGGTGTTGAGTCCATTTCATTGAGCAAGGAGTAGCTCTTGTCTATTCCATATTTGGCTTAAGGAACTTTATCTGTGCTCATTTCAATCTCTGGTTTTATGCAGCACCCCAACTCACCTTTCCCCTTAAGCAAGCATAAGTTGGTTTTCTACATTTGAGACCCTGTTCTGTTTTGGAATTCAGTTCCTGTGTAGCCAAGTTTACATTCCGTGTATTAGTGATATCTTATGATGTTTCTTTTTCTGTGTGACTTATTTTAGTTAGAATCATCATACCTGAATCCACTCATTGTGCTGCTAACGGCCTGATGACGTAGATTTCATTGCTGAGTGATATTGTTTTGTAAGTAAATACCAGAAGTTCTTTATCCATTTTTCACTTTCTGTGATATTGAACTTGTACGGTAAACGAGGTTCTTGTAAACAGAGGCGTTCCATACTTTGGGGTGGCTGTGTCTTTTTGATTTTAATTTCCCTAAGCTATAGGACCATAAGTGGAAGTGCCCTAGGCTCTGTTGCTTTGTTTTTTAGATGTTTCAGGAAACACCATACACTTCTCCCCGGTGTCTGTTGGCAATTTACATCCCGCCCATCAACATAACAAGGCTCCCAGTTCTCCATGGCCTGTCCTGCCTTTCTGGATTTTACACATTTTTCAGATGGCCGTTTTGACCGGGGGGAAGTGAGACTTCATTTTAGTGCAGATTTCCTTTGCAAGTTTTCTTGGTTGGCCAAAAAGGGCGTATGCGTTTTTTCCTGAATATATTCAGGAGAAAACGCATGCGCCCTTTTTGGCCAATTGCATCATTGTGGACGTTCTGCCTCTTTTCCTATGCTTTCAATGCAATTCCAGTCTACCTCCTGAAATCGGTTTCCTGCAATTCTGCCCCGCTTTCAAGTCCTCTTGGCAGCCTTACTTCAGTACATTTTTGGACGATAGCTGTCATTTATAACTCTGCAGGTTTGTGAATTACAGTGCCCCTGAACTCCTTTCTTCAACTCGCTTTCTTGTGACCTGGCCGCAACACCGCAGGATGGCTTCAGGCCCTAATCTGGTTCCGGCACGGCACGCTGAGCTTTTGGTTAATTTCTCTTCCTGGTGGGAAATGAGAGTTAAATTTGCCCGTCCAGACACCTCCAGCTAGTCTCTCATTGGTTCTCGCTATTCCTGTTCATCTTCCGCAGAAATTGCAAACTGGGCCAAACAGGAGGTTAAAGGGACTGACTCTCCAAGTCGGGAGAGTGTTAGTAAAGAATCTGGAATGTTGCACCCGAGTACCAGGGTACGAAAACTGAGACATATTTGAACACGTCTCCCGATCACATGGTTGATCATACTCTGGGTTCCACATGCATGTTTTAGCTGAAGGAAGAATACCTTAAACCTGGAGAGTTGAGACCCGTGGAATGGGTACCATGCAATATGACTTCAAAGGGTCTTCATTTGCTCACCGAACCTCTCCAATCCTATCACTGCTGCGTTTATGCCCCTGTACACATGCTTGATTCTCTTTCGAAGACATAGCCATCCATAAGTTTTAAGATACTTACTAGTCAGTTACATTCTTAGGCGTTTAATATGCGGTGTTGAGTCCATTTCGTTGAGCAAGGAGTAGCTCTTGTCTATTCCATATTTGGCTTAAGGAACTTTATCTGTGCTCATTTCAATCTCTGGTTTTATGCAGCACCCCAACTCACCTTTCCCCTTAAGCAAGCATAAGTTATTTTTCTAAATTTGAGACCCTGTTCTGTTCTGTAATTCAGTTCCTGTGTAGCCAAGTTTACATTCCGTGTATTACTGATATCTTATGATGTTTCTTTTTCTGTGTGACTTATTTCAGTTAGAATCATCATACCTGAATCCACTCATTATGCTGCTAAGGGCCTGATGACATAGATTTCATTGCTGAGTGATATTGCTTTGTAAGTAAATACCACAAGTTCTTTATCCATTTTTCACTTTCTTTGATATTGAACTTGTACGGTAAACGAGGTTCTTGTAAACAGAGGCGTCCCAAACTTTGGGGTGGCTGTGTCTTTTTGATTTTAATTTCCCTAATCTATAGGACCATAAGTGGAAGTGCCCTAGGCTCTGTTGCTTTGTTTTTTAGATGTTTCAGGAAACACCATACACTTCTCCCGAGTGTCTGTTGGCAATTTACATCCCGCCCATCAGCATAACAAGGCTCCCAGTTCTCCATGGCCTGTCCTGCCTTTCTGGATTTTACACTTTTTTCAGATGGCCCTTTTGACCGGGGGGAAGTGAGACTTCATTGTAGTGCAGATTTCCTTTGCAAGTTTGCTTGGTTGGCCAAAAAGGGCGTATGCGTTTTTTCCTGAATATATTCAGGAAAAAACACATACGCCCTTTTTGGCCAAGTGCATCATTGGGGACGTTCTGCCTCTTTTCCTATGCTTTCAATGCAATTCCAGTCTACCTCCTGAAATCGGTTTCCTGCAATTCTGCCCCGATTTCAAGTCCTCTTGGCAGCCTTACTTCAGTATATTTTTGGACGATAGCTGTCATTTATAACTCTGCAGGTTTGTGAATTACAGTGCCCCTGAGCTCCTTTCTTCAACTCGCTTTCTTTTGAGCTGGCCGCAACACTGCAGGATGGCTTCAGGCCCTAATCTGGTTCCGGCACGGCACGCTGAGCCTTTGGTTATTTCCTCTTCCTGGTGGGAAATGAGAGTTAAATTTGCCCGTCCAGACACCTCCAGCTAGTCTCTCATTGGTTCTCCCTATTCCTGTTCATCTTCCACAGAAATTGCAAACTGGGTCAAACAGGAGGTTAAAGGGACAGACTCTCCAAGTCGGGAGAGTGTTAGTAAGGCGTCTGGAATGTTGCACCCGAGTACCAGGGGAGGAAAACTGAGACATATTTGAACACGTCTCCCGTTCACACGGTTGATCATACTCTGGGTTCCACATGCATGTTTTAGCTGAAGGAAGAACACCTTAAACCTGGAGAGTTGAGACCCGTGTAATGGGTACCATGCAATATGACTTCAAAGGGTCTTCATTTGCTCACCGAACCTCTCCAATCCTATCACTGCTGCGTTTATGCCCCTGTACACATGCTTGATTCTCTTTTGGAGACATAGCAATCCATAGGTTTTAAGATACTTACTATTCAGGTACATTCTTAGGCGTTTAATATGGGGTGTTGAGTCCATTTCGTTGAGCAAGGAGTAGCTCTTGTCTATTCCATATTTGGCTTAAGGAACTTTATCTGTGCTCATTTCAATCTCTGGTTTTATGCAGCACCCCAACTCACCTTTCCCCTTAAGCAAGCATAAGTTGGTTTTCTAAATTTGAGACCCTGTTCTGTTTTGGAATTCAGTTCCTATGTAGCCAAGTTTACATTCCGTGTATTAGTGATATCTTATGATGTTTCTTTTTCTGTGTGACTTATTTCAGTTAGAATCATCGTACCTGAATCCACTCATTATGCTGCTACGGGTCTGATGACATAGATTTCATTGCTGAGTGATACTGCATTGTACGTAAGTACCACAAGTTCTTTATCCATTTTTCACTTTCTGTGATATTGAACTTGTACGGTAAACGAGGTTCTTGTAAACAGAGGCGTTCCATACTTTGGGGTGGCTGTGTCTTTTTGATTTTAATTTCCCTAAGCTATAGGACCATAAGTGGAAGTGCCCTAGGCTCTGTTGCTTTGTTTTTTAGATGTTTCAGGAAACACCATACACTTCTCCCCGGTGTCTGTTGGCAATTTACATCCCGCCCATCAACATAACAAGGCTCCCAGTTCTCCATGGCCTGTCCTGCCTTTCTGGATTTTACACTTTTTTCAGATGGCCCTTTTGACCGGGGGGAAGTGAGACTTCATTGTAGTGCAGATTTCCTTTGCAAGTTTGCTTGGTTGGCCAAAAAGGGCGTATGCGTTTTTTCCTGAATATATTCAGGAGAAAACGCATGCGCCCTTTTTGGCCAATTGCATCATTGTGGACGTTCTGCCTCTTTTCCTATGCTTTCAATGCAATTCCAGTCTACCTCCTGAAATCGGTTTCCTGCAATTCTGCCCCGCTTTCAAGTCCTCTTGGCAGCCTTACTTCAGTACATTTTTGGACGATAGCTGTCATTTATAACTCTGCAGGTTTGTGAATTACAGTGCCCCTGAACTCCTTTCTTCAACTCGCTTTCTTGTGACCTGGCCGCAACACCGCAGGATGGCTTCAGGCCCTAATCTGGTTCCGGCACGGCACGCTGAGCTTTTGGTTCATTTCTTTTCCTGGTGGGAAATGAGAGTTAAATTTGCCCGTCCAGACACCTCCAGCTAGTCTCTCATTGGTTCTCGCTATTCCTGTTCATCTTCCGCAGAAATTGCAAACTGGGCCAAACAGGAGGTTAAAGGGACTGACTCTCCAAGTCGGGAGAGTGTTAGTAAAGAATCTGGAATGTTGCACCCGAGTACCAGGGTACGAAAACTGAGACATATTTGAACACGTCTCCCGATCACATGGTTGATCATACTCTGGGTTCCACATGCATGTTTTAGCTGAAGGAAGAATACCTTAAACCTGGAGAGTTGAGACCCGTGGAATGGGTACCATGCAATATGACTTCAAAGGGTCTTCATTTGCTCACCGAACCTCTCCAATCCTATCACTGCTGCGTTTATGCCCCTGTACACATGCTTGATTCTCTTTCGAAGACATAGCCATCCATAAGTTTTAAGATACTTACTAGTCAGTTACATTCTTAGGCGTTTAATATGCGGTGTTGAGTCCATTTCGTTGAGCAAGGAGTAGCTCTTGTCTATTCCATATTTGGCTTAAGGAACTTTATCTGTGCTCATTTCAATCTCTGGTTTTATGCAGCACCCCAACTCACCTTTCCCCTTAAGCAAGCATAAGTTATTTTTCTAAATTTGAGACTCTGTTCTGTTCTGTAATTCAGTTCCTGTGTAGCCAAGTTTACATTCCGTGTATTACTGATATCTTATGATGTTTCTTTTTCTGTGTGACTTATTTCAGTTAGAATCATCATACCTGAATCCACTCATTATGCTGCTAAGGGCCTGATGACATAGATTTCATTGCTGAGTGATATTGCTTTGTAAGTAAATACCACAAGTTCTTTATCCATTTTTCACTTTCTGTGATATTGAACTTGTAGGTTAAACGAGGTTCTTGTAAAGAGAGGAGTTCCAAACTTTGGGGTGGCTGTGTCTCTTTGATTTTAATTTCCCTAAGCTATAGGACCATAAGTGGAAGTGCCCTAGGCTCTGTTGCTTTGTTTTTTAGATGTTTCAGGAAACACCATACACTTCTCCCGAGTGTCTGTTGGCAATTTACATCCCGCCCATCAGCATAACAAGGCTCCCAGTTCTCCATGGCCTGTCCTGCCTTTCTGGATTTTACACTTTTTTCAGATGGCCCTTTTGACCGGGGGGAAGTGAGACTTCATTGTAGTGCAGATTTCCTTTGCAAGTTTGCTTGGTTGGCCAAAAAGGGCGTATGCGTTTTTTCCTGAATATATTCAGGAAGAAACGCATATGCCCTTTTTGGCCAAGTGCATCATTGTGGCCGTTCTGCCTCTTTTCCTATGCTTTCAATGCAATTCCAGTCTACCTCCTGAAATCGGTTTCCTGCAATTCTGCCCCGCTTTCAAGTCCTCTTGGCAGCCTTACTTCAGTATATTTTTGGACGATAGCTGTCATTTATAACTCTGCAGGTTTGTAAATTACAGTGCCCCTGAGCTCCTTTCTTCAACTCGCTTTCTTGTGAGCTGGGCGCAACACCGCAGGATGGCTTCAGGCCCTAATCTGGTTCCGGCACAGCACGCTGAGCCTTTGGTTATTTCCTCTTCTTGCTGGGAAATGAGAGTTAAATTTGCCCGTCCAGACACCTCCAGCTAGTCACTCATTGGTTCTCGCTATTCCTGTTCATCTTCCGCAGAAATTGCAAACTGGGCCAAACAGGAGGTTAAAGGGACTGACTCTCCATGTCGGGAGAGTGTTAGTAAAGCGTCTGGAATGTTGCACCCGAGTACCAGGGTACGAAAACTGAGACATATTTGAACACGTCTCCCGATCACATGGTTGATCATACTCTAGGTTCCACATGCATGTTTTAGCTGAAGGAAGAATACCTTAAACCTGGGTAGTTGAAACCCTTGGAATGGGTACCATGCAATATGACTTCAAAGGGTCTTCATTTGCTCACCGAACCTCTCCAATGCTATCACTGCTGCGTTTATGCCCCTGTACACATGCTTGATTCTCTTTCGGAGACATAGCAATCCATAGGTTTTAAGATACTTACTAGTCAGGTACATTCTTAGGCGTTTAATATGGGGTGTTGAGTCCATTTCGTTGTGCAAGGAGTAGCTCTTGTCTATTCCATATTTGGCTTAAGGAACTTTATCTGTGCTCATTTCAATCTCTGGTTTTATGCAGCACCCCAACTCACCTTTCCCCTTAAGCAAGCATAAGTTGGTTTTCTAAATTTGAGACCCTGTTCTGTTTTGGAATTCAGTTCCTGTGTAGCCAAGTTTACATTCCGTGTATTAGTGATATCTTATGATGTTTCTTTTTCTGTGTGACTTATTTCAGTTAGAATCATCGTACCTGAATCCACTCATTATGCTGCTACGGGCCTGATGACATAGATTTCATTGCTGAGTGATACTGCATTGTACGTAAGTACCACAAGTTCTTTATCCATTTTTCACTTTCTGTGATATTGAACTTGTACGGTAAACGAGGTTCTTATAAACAGAGGCGTCCCAAACTTTGGGGTGGCTGTGTCTTTTTGATTTTAATTTCCCTAATCTATAGGACCATAAGTGGAAGTGCCCTAGGCTCTGTTGCTTTGTTTTTTAGATGTTTCAGGAAACACCATACACTTCTCCCGAGTGTCTGTTGGCAATTTACATCCCGCCCATCAGCATAACAAGGCTCCCAGTTCTCCATGGCCTGTCCTGCCTTTCTGGATTTTACACTTTTTTCAGATGGCCCTTTTGACCGGGGGGAAGTGAGACTTCATTGTAGTGCAGATTTCCTTTGCAAGTTTGCTTGGTTGGCCAAAAAGGGCGTATGCGTTTTTTCCTGAATATATTCAGGAAAAAACACATACGCCCTTTTTGGCCAAGTGCATCATTGGGGACGTTCTGCCTCTTTTCCTATGCTTTCAATGCAATTCCAGTCTACCTCCTGAAATCGGTTTCCTGCAATTCTGCCCCGCTTTCAAGTCCTCTTGGCAGCCTTACTTCAGTATATTTTTGGACGATAGCTGTCATTTATAACTCTGCAGGTTTGTGAATTACAGTGCCCCTGAGCTCCTTTCTTCAACTCGCTTTCTTTTGAGCTGACCGCAACACTGCAGGATGGCTTCAGGCCCTAATCTGGTTCCGGCACGGCACGCTGAGCCTTTGGTTATTTCCTCTTCCTGGTGGGAAATGAGAGTTAAATTTGCCCGTCCAGACACCTCCAGCTAGTCTCTCATTGGTTCTCCCTATTCCTGTTCATCTTCCACAGAAATTGCAAACTGGGTCAAACAGGAGGTTAAAGGGACTGACTCTCCAAGTCGGGAGAGTGTTAGTAAAGCGTCTGGAATGTTGCACCCGAGTACCAGGGGAGGAAAACTGAGACATATTTGAACACGTCTCCCGTTCACACGGTTGATCATACTCTGGGTTCCACATGCATGTTTTAGCTGAAGGAAGAACACCTTAAACCTGGAGAGTTGAGACCCGTGTAATGGGTACCATGCAATATGACTTCAAAGGGTCTTCATTTGCTCACCGAACCTCTCCAATCCTATCACTGCTGCGTTTATGCCCCTGTACACATGCTTGATTCTCTTTTGGAGACATAGCAATCCATAGGTTTTAAGATACTTACTATTCAGGTACATTCTTAGGCGTTTAATATGGGGTGTTGAGTCCATTTCGTTGAGCAAGGAGTAGCTCTTGTCTATTCCATATTTGGCTTAAGGAACTTTATCTGTGCTCATTTCAATCTCTGGTTTTATGCAGCACCCCAACTCACCTTTCCCCTTAAGCAAGCATAAGTTGGTTTTCTAAATTTGAGACCCTGTTCTGTTTTGGAATTCAGTTCCTATGTAGCCAAGTTTACATTCCGTGTATTAGTGATATCTTATGATGTTTCTTTTTCTGTGTGACTTATTTCAGTTAGAATCATCGTACCTGAATCCACTCATTATGCTGCTACGGGCCTGATGACATAGATTTCATTGCTGAGTGATACTGCATTGTACGTAAGTACCACAAGTTCTTTATCCATTTTTCACTTTCTGTGATATTGAACTTGTACGGTAAACGAGATTCTTGTAAACAGAGGCGTCCCAAACTTTGGGGTGGCTGTGTCTTTTTGATTTTAATTTCCCTAAGCTATAGGACCATAAGTGGAAGTGCCCTAGGCTCTGTTGCTTTGTTTTTTAGATGTTTCAGGAAACACCATACACTTCTCCCGAGTGGCTGTTGGCAATTTACATCCCGCCCATCAGCATAACGAGGCTCCCAGTTCTCCATGGCCTGTCCTGCCTTTCTGGATTTTACACTTTTTTCAGATGGCCCTTTTGACCGTGGGGAAGTCAGACTTCATTGTAGTGCAGATTTCCTTTTCAAGTTTGCTTGGTTGGACAAAAAGGGCGTATGCGTTTTTTCCTGAATATATTCAGGAAGAAACGCATACGCCCTTTTTGGCCAAGTGCATCATTGTGGACGTTCTGCCTCTTTTCCTATGCTTTCAATGCAATTCCAGTCTACCTCCTGAAATCGGTTTCCTGCAATTCTGCCCCGCTTTCAAGTCCTCTTGGCAGCCTTACTTCAGTATATTTTTGGACGATAGCTGTCATTTATAACTCTGCAGGTTTGTGAATTACAGTGCCCCTGAGCTCCTTTCTTCAACTCGCTTTCTTTTGAGCTGGCCGCAACACCACTGGATGGCTTCAGGCCCTAATCTGGTTCCGGCACGGCACGCTGAGCCTTTGGTTATTTCCTCTTCCTGGTGGGAAATGAGAGTTAAATTTGCCCGTCCAGACACCTCCAGGTAGTCTCTCATTGGTTCTCCCTATTCCTGTTCATCTTCCGCAGAAATTGCAAACTGGGCCAAACAGGAGGTTAAAGGGACTGACTCTCCAAGTCGGGAGAGTGTTAGTAAAGCGTCTGGAATGTTGCACTCGAGTACCAGGGTACGAATACTGAGACAAATTTGAACATGTCTCCCGATCACATGGTTGATCATACTCTGGGTTCCACATGCATGTTTTAGCTGTAGGAAGAATACCTTAAACCTGGGTAGTTGAAACCCGTGGAATGGGTACCATGCAATATGATTTCAAAGGGTCTTCATTTGCTCACCGAACCTCTCCAATCCTATCACTGCTGCGTTTACGCCCCTGTACACATGCTTGATTCTCTTTCGGAGACATAGCAATCCATAGGTTTTAAGACACTTACTAGTCAGGTACATTCTTAGGCGTTTAATATGGGGTGTTGAGTCCATTTCATTGAGCAAGGAGTAGCTCTTGTCTGTTCCATATTTGGCTTAAGGAACTTTATCTGTGCTCATTTCAATCTCTGGTTTTATGCAGCACCCCAACTCACCTTTCCCCTTAAGCAAGCATAAGTTGGTTTTCTACATTTGAGACCCTGTTCTGTTTTGGAATTCAGTTCCTGTGTAGCCAAGTTTACATTCCGTGTATTAGTGATATCTTATGATGTTTCTTTTTCTGTGTGACTTATTTCAGTTAGAATCATCGTACCTGAATCCACTCATTATGCTGCTACGGGCCTGATGACATAGATTTCATTGCTGAGTGATACTGCATTGTACGTAAGTACCACAAGTTCTTTATCCATTTTTCACTTTCTGCGATGTTGAACTTGTACTGTAAATGAGGTTCTTGTAAACAGAGGCGTCCCAAACTTTGGGGTGGCTCTGTCTTTTTGATTTTAATTTCCCTAAGCTATAGGACCATAAGTGGAAGTGCCCTAGGCTCTGTTGCTTTGTTTTTTAGATGTTTCAGGAAACACCATACACTTCTCCCGAGTGTCTGTTGGCAATTTACATCCCGCCCATCAGCATAACGAGGCTCCCAGTTCTCCATGGCCTGTCCTGCCTTTCTGGATTTTACACTTTTTTCAGATGGCCCTTTTGACCGGGGGGAAGTCAGACTTCATTGTAGTGCAGATTTCCTTTGCAAGCTTGCTTGGTTGGACAAAAAGTGCGTATGCGTTTTTTCCTGAATATATTTAGGAAGAAACGCATACGCCCTTTTTGGCCAAGTGCATCATTGTGGACGTTCTGCCTCTTTTCCTATGCTTTCAATGCAATTCCAGTCTACCTCCTGAAATCGGTTTCCTGCAATTCTGCCCCGCTTTCAAGTCCTCTTGGCAGCCTTACTTCAGTATATTTTTGGACGATAGCTGTCATTTATAACTCTGCAGGTTTGTGAATTACAGTGCCCCTGAGCTCCTTTCTTCAACTCGCTTTCTTTTGAGCTGGCTGCAACACCACTGGATGGCTTCAGGCCCTAATCTGGTTCCGGCACGGCACGCTGAGCCTTTGGTTATTTCCTCTTCCTGGTGGGAAATGAGAGTTAAATTTGCCCGTCCAGCCACCTCCAGCTAGTTTCTCATTGGTTCTCCCTATTCCTGTTCATCTTCCGCAGAAATTGCAAACTGGGCCAAACAGGAGGTTAAAGGCGCTGACTCTGCAAGTCGGGAGAGTGTTAGTAAAGCGTCTGGAATGTTGCACTCGAGTACCAGGGTACGAAAACTGAGACATATTTGAACATGTCTCCCGATCACATGGTTGATCATACTCTGGGTTCCACATGCATGTTTTAGCTGTAGGAAGAATACCTTAAACCTGGGTAGTTGAAACCCGTGGAATGGGTACCATGCAATATGACTTCAAAGGGTCTTCATTTGCTCACCGAACCTCTCCAATCCTATCACTGCTGCGATTATGCCCCTGTACACATGCTTGATTCTCTTTCGGAGACATAGCAATCCATAGGTTTTAAGACACTTACTAGTCAGGAACATTCTTAGGCGTTTAATATGGGGTGTTGAGTCCATTTCGTTGAGCAAGGAGTAGCTCTTGTCTATTCCATATTTGGCTTAAGGAACTTTATCTGTGCTCATTTCAATCTCTGGTTTTATGCAGCACCCCAACTCACCTTTCCCCTTAAGCAAGCATAAGTTGGTTTTCTACATTTGAGACCCTGTTCTGTTTTGGAATTCAGTTCCTGTGTAGCCAAGTTTACATTCCGTGTATTAGTGATATCTTATGATGTTTCTTTTTCTGTGTGACTTATTTCAGTTAGAATCATCGTACCTGAATCCACTCATTATGCTGCTACGGGCCTGATGACATAGATTTCATTGTTGAGTGATACTGCAATGTACGTAAGTACCACAAGTTCTTTATCCATTTTTCACTTTCTGCGATGTTGAACTTGTACTGTAAACGAGGTTCTTGTAAACAGAGGCGTCCCAAACTTTGGGGTGGCTGTGTCTTTTTGATTTTAATTTCCCTAAGCTATAGGACCATAAGTGGAAGTGCCCTAGGCTCTGTTGCTTTGTTTTTTAGATGTTTCAGGAAACACCATACACTTCTCCTGAGTGGCTGTTGGCAATTTACATCCCGCACATCAGCATAACGAGGCTCCCAGTTCTCCATGGCCTGTCCTGCCTTTCTGGATTTTACACTTTTTTCAGATGGCCCTTTTGACCGGGGGGAAGTCAGACTTCATTGTAGTGCAGATTTCCTTTGCAAGCTTGCTTGGTTGGACAAAAAGGGCGTATGCGTTTTTTCCTTAATATATTCAAGAAGAAACGCATACGCCCTTTTTGGCCAAGTGCATCATTGTGGACGTTCTGCCTCTTTTCCTATGCTTTCAATGCAATTCCAGTCTACCTCCTGAAATCGGTTTCCTGCAATTCTGCCCCGCTTTCAAGTCCTCTTGGCAGCCTTACTTCAGTATATTTTTGGACGATAGCTGTCATTTATAACTCTGCAGGTTTGTGAATTACAGTGCCCCTGAGCTCCTTTCTTCAACTCGCTTTCTTTTGAGCTGGCTGCAACACCACTGGATGGCTTCAGGCCCTAATCTGGTTCCGGCACGGCACGCTGAGCCTTTGGTTATTTCCTCTTCCTGGTGGGAAATGAGAGTTAAATTTGCCCGTCCAGACACCTCCAGCTAGTCTCTCATTGGTTCTCCCTATTCCTGTTCATCTTCCGAAGAAATTGCAAACTGGGCCAAACAGGAGGTTAAAGGGACTGACTCTCCAAGTCGGGAGAGTGTTAGTAAAGCGTCTGGAATGTTGCACCCGAGTACAAGGGGAGGAAAACTGAGACATATTTGAACACGTCTCCCGTTCACACGGTTGATCATACTCTGGGTTCCACATGCATGTTTTAGCTGAAGGAAGAATACCTTAAACCTGGAGAGTTGAGACCCGTGGAATGGGTACCATGCAATATGACTTCAAAGGGTCTTCATTTGCTCACCGAACCTCTCCAATCCTATCACTGCTGCATTTATGCCCCTGTACACATGCTTGATTCTCTTTCGGAGACATAGCAATCCATAGGTTTTAAGACACTTACTAGTCAGGTACATTCTTAGGCGTTTAATATGGGGTGTTGAGTCCATTTCGTTGAGCAAGGAGTAGCTCTTGTCTATTCCATATTTGGCTTAAGGAACTTTATCTGTGCTCATTTCAATCTCTGGTTTTATGCAGCACCCCAACTCACCTTTCCCCTTAAGCAAGCATAAGTTGGTTTTCTACATTTGAGACCCTGTTCTGTTTTGGAATTCAGTTCCTGTGTAGCCAAGTTTACATTCCGTGTATTAGTGATATCTTATGATGTTTCTTTTTCTGTGTGACTTATTTCAGTTAGAATCATCGTACCTGAATCCACTCATTATGCTGCTACGGGCCTGATGACATAGATTTCATTGCTGAGTGATACTGCATTGTACGTAAGTACCACAAGTTCTTTATCCATTTTTCACTTTCTGCGATGTTGAACTTGTACTGTAAATGAGGTTCTTGTAAACAGAGGCGTCCCAAACTTTGGGGTGGCTCTGTCTTTTTGATTTTAATTTCCCTAAGCTATAGGACCATAAGTGGAAGTGCCCTAGGCTCTGTTGCTTTGTTTTTTAGATGTTTCAGGAAACACCATACACTTCTCCCGAGTGTCTGTTGGCAATTTACATCCCGCCCATCAGCATAACGAGGCTCCCAGTTCTCCATGGCCTGTCCTGCCTTTCTGGATTTTACACTTTTTTCAGATGGCCCTTTTGACCGGGGGGAAGTCAGACTTCATTGTAGTGCAGATTTCCTTTGCAAGTTTGCTTGGTTGGACAAAAAGGGCGTATGCGTTTCTTCCTGAATATATTCAGGAAGAAACGCATACGCCCTTTTTGGCCAAGTGCATCATTGTGGACGTTCTGCCTCTTTTCCTATGCTTTCAATGCAATTCCAGTCTACCTCCTGAAATCGGTTTCCTGCAATTCTGCCCCGCTTTCAAGTCCTCTTGGCAGCCTTACTTCAGTATATGTTTGGACGATAGCTGTCATTTATAACTCTGCAGGTTTGTGAATTACAGTGCCCCTGAGCTCCTTTCTTCAACTCGCTTTCTTTTGAGCTGGCCGCAACACCGCAGGATGGCTTCAGGCCCTAATCTGGTTCCGGCACGGCACGCTGAGCCTTTGGTTATTTCCTCTTCCTGGTGGGAAATGAGAGTTAAATTTGCCCGTCCAGACACCTCCAGCTAGTCTCTCATTGGTTCTCCCTATTCCTGTTCATCTTCCACAGAAATTGCAAACTGGGCCAAACAGGAGGTTAAAGGCACTGAGTCTCCAAGTCGGGAGAGTGTTAGTAAAGCGTCTGGAATGTTGCACCCGAGTACCAGGGAAGGAAAACTGAGACATATTTAAACACGTCTCCCGTTCACATGGTTGATCATACTCTAGGTTCCACATGCATGTTTTAGCTGAAGGAAGAATACCTTAAACCTGGAGAGTTGAGACCCGTGTAATGGGTACCATGCAATATGACTTCAAAGGATCTTCATTTGCTCACCGAACCTCTCCAATCCTATCACTGCTGCGTTTATGCCCCTGTACACATGCTTGATTCTCTTTCGGAGACATAGCAATCCATAGGTTTTAGGATACTTACTAGTCAGGTACATTCTTAGGCGTTTAATATGCGGTGTTGAGTCCATTTCGTTGAGCAAGGAGTAGCTCTTGTGTATTCCATATTTGGCTTAAGGAACTTTATCTGTGCTCATTTCAATCTCTGGTTTTATGCAGCACCCCAACTCACCTTTCCCCTTAAGCAAGCATAAGTTGGTTTTCTAAATTTGAGACCCTGTTCTGTTTTGGAATTCAGTTCCTGTGTAGCCAAGTTTACATTCCGTGTATTACTGATATCTTATGATGTTTTTTTTCTGTGTGACTTATTTCAGTTAGAATCATCATACCTGAATCCACTCATTGTGCTGCTAAGGGCCTGATGACATAGATTTCATTGCTGAGTGATATTGCTTTGTAAGTAAATACCACAACTTCTTTATCCATTTTTCACTTTCTTCGATGTTGAACTTGTACTGTAAACGAGGTTCTTGTAAACAGAGGCGTCCCAAACTTTGGGGTGACTGTGTCTTTTTGATTTTAATTTCCCTATGCTATAGGACCATAAGTGGAAGTGCCCTAGGCTCTGTTGCTTTGTTTTTTAGATGTTTCAGGAAACACCATACACTTCTCCCGAGTGTCTGTTGGCAATTTACATCCCGCCCATCAGCATAACAAGGCTCCCAGTTCTCCATGGCCTGTCCTGCCTTTCTGGATTTTACACTTTTTTCAGATGGCCCTTTTCACCGGGTGGAAGTGAGACTTCATTGTAGTGCAGATTTCCTTTGCAAGCTTGCTTGGTTGGCCAAAAAGGGCGTATGCGTTTTTTCCTGAATATATTCAGGAAGAAATGCATACGCACTTTTTGGCCAAGTGCATCATTGTGGACGTTCTGCCTCTTTTCCTATGCTTTCAATGCAATTCCAGTCTACCTCCTGAAATCGGTTTCCTGCAATTCTGCCCCGCTTTCAAGTCCTCTTGGCAGCCTTACTTCAGTATATTTTTGGACGATAGCTGTCATTTATAACTCTGCAGGTTTGTGAATTACAGTGCCCCTGAGATCCTTTCTTCAACTCGCTTTCTTTTGAGCTGGCCGCAACACCGCAGGATGGCTTCAGGCTCTAATATGGTTCCGGCACGGCACGCTGAGCCTTTGGTTATTTCCTCTTCCTGGTGGGAAATGAGAGTTAAATTTGCCCGTCCAGACACCTCCAGCTAGTCTCTCATTGGTTCTCCCTATTCCTGTTCATCTTCCGCAGAAATTGCAAACTGGGCCAAACAGGAGGTTAAAGGCGCTGACTCTCGAAGTGGGGCGAGTGTTAGTAAAGCGTCTGGAATGTTGCACCCGAGTACCAGGGGAGGAAAACTGAGACATATATGAACACGTCTCCCGTTCACACGGTTGATCATACTCTGGGTTCCACATGCATGTTTTAGCTGAAGGAAGAATACCTTAAACCTGGAGAGTTGAGACCCGTGGAATGGGTACCATGCAATATGACTTCAAAGGGTCTTCATTTGCTCACCGAACCTCTCCAAACCTATCACTGCTGCGTTTATGCCCCTGTACACACGCTTGATTCTCTTTTGGAGACATAGCAATCCATAGGTTTTAAGATACTTACTAGTCAGGTACATTCTTAGGCGTTTAATATGGGGTGTTGAGTCCATTTCGTTGAGCAAGGAGTAGCTCTTGTCTATTCCATATTTGGCTTAAGGAACTTTATCTGTGCTCATTTCAATCTCTGGTTTTATGCAGCACCCCAACTCACCTTTCCCCTTAAGCAAGCATAAGTTGGTTTTCTAAATTTGAGACCCTGTTCTGTTCTGTAATTCAGTTCCTGTGTAGCCAAGTTTACATTCCGTGTATTACTGATATCATATGATGTTTCTTTTTCTGTGTGAGTTATTTCAGTTAGAATTATCATACCTGAATCCACTCATTGTGCTGCTACGGGCCTGATGACATAGATTTCATTGCTGAGTGATATTGCTTTGTAAGTAAATACCACAACTTCTTTATCCATTTTTCACTTTCTGCGATGTTGACCTTGTACTGTAAAAGAGGTTCTTGTAAACAGAGGCGTCCCAAACTTTGGGGTGGCTGTGTCTTTTTGATTTTAATTTCCCTAAGCTATAGGACCATAAGTGGAAGTGCCCTAGGCTCTGTTGCTTTGTTTTTTAGATGTTTCAGGAAACACCATACACTTCTCCCGTGTGTCTGTTGGCAATTTACATCCCGCCCATCAGCATAACAAGGCTCCCAGTTCTCCATGGCCTGTCCTGCCTTTCTGGATTTTACACTTTTTTCAGATGGCCCTTTTGACCGGGGGGAAGTGAGACTTCATTGTAGTGCAGATTTCCTTTGCAAGCTTCCTTCGTTGGCCAAAAAGGGCGTATGCGTTTTTTCCTGAATATATTCAGGAAAAAACGCATACGCACTTTTTGGCCAAGTGCATCATTGTGGACGTTCTGCCTCTTTTCCTATGCTTTCAATGCAAATCCAGTCTACCTCCTGAAATCGGTTTCCTGCAATTCTGCCCCGCTTTCAAGTCCTCTTGGCAGCCTTACTTCAGTATATTTTTGGACGATAGCTGTCATTTATAACTCTGCAGGTTTGTGAATTACAGTGCCCCTAAGCTCCTTTCTTCAACTCGCTTTCTTTTGAGCTGGCCGCAACACCGCAGGATGGCTTCAGACCCTAATCTGGTTCCGGCACGGCACGCTGAGCCTTTGGTTAATTCCTCTTCCTGGTGGGAAATGAGAGTTAAATTTGCCCGTCCAGACACCTCCAGCTAGTCTCTCATTGGTTCTCGCTATTCCTGTTCATCTTCCGCAGAAATTGCAAACTGGGCCAAACAGGAGGTTAAAGGGACTGACTCTCCAAGTGGGGAGAGTGTTAGTAAAGCGTCTGGAATGTTGCACCCGAGTACCAGGGGACGAAAACTGAGACATATTTGAACACGTCTCCCGATCACATGGTTGATCATACTCTAGGTTCCACATGCATGTTTTAGCTGAAGGAAGAATACCTTAAACCTGGGTAGTTGAAACCCGTGGAATGGGTACCATGCAATATGACTTCAAAGGGTCTTCATTTGCTCACCGAACCTCTCCAATCCTATCACTGCTGCGTTTATGCCCCTGTACACACGCTTGATTCTCTTTCGGAGACATAGCAATCCATAGGTTTTAAGATACTTACTAGTCAGGTACATTCTTAGGCGTTTAATATGGTGTGTTGAGTCCTCTTCGTTGAGCAAGAAGTAGCTCTTGTCTATTCCATATTTGGCTTAAGGAACTTTATCTGTGCTCATTTCAATCTCTGGTTTTATGCAGCACCCCAACTCACCTTTCCCCTTAAGCAAGCATAAGTTGGTTTTCTACATTTGAGACCCTGTTCTGTTTTGGAATTCAGTTCCTGTGTAGCCAAGTTTACATTCCGTGTATTAGTGATATCTTATGATGTTTCTTTTTCTGTGTGACTTATTTCAGTTAGAATCATCGTACCTGAATTGACTCATTATGCTGCTACGGGCCTGATGACATAGATTTCATTGCTGAGTGATATTGCTTTGTATGTAAGTACCACAATTTCTTTATCCATTTTTCACTTTCTGCGATGTTGAACTTGTACTGTAAATGAGGTTCTTGTAAACAGAGGCGTCCCAAACTTTGGGGTGGCTGTGTCTTTTTGATTTTAATTTCCCTAAGCTATAGGACCATAAGTGGAAGTGCCCTAGGCTCTGTTGCTTTGTTTTTTAGATGTTTCAGGAAACACCATACACTTCTCCCGAGTGTCTGTTGGCAATTTACATCCCGCCCATCAGCATAACAAGGCTCCCAGTTCTCCATGGCCTGTCCTGCCTTTCTGGATTTTACACTTTTTTCAGATGGCCCTTTTGACCAGGGGGAAGTGAGACTTCATTGTAGTGCAGATTTCCTTTGCAAGCTTGCTTGGTTGGACAAAAAGGGCGTATGCGTTTTTTCCTGAATATATTCAGGAAGAAACGCATATGCCCTTTTTGGCCAAGTGCATCATTGTGGACGTTCTGCCTCTTTTCCTATGCTTTCAATGCAATTCCAGTCTACCTCCTGAAATCGGTTTCCTGCAATTCTGCCCCGCTTTCAAGTCCTCTTGGCAGCCTTACTTCAGTATATTTTTGGACGATAGCTGTCATTTATAACTCTGCAGGTTTGTGAATTACAGTGCCCCTGAGCTCCTTTCTTCAACTCGCTTTCTTTTGAGCTGGCCGCAACACCGCAGGATGGCTTCAGGCCCTAATCTGGTTCCGGCACGGCACGCTGAGCCTTTGGTTATTTCCTCTTCCTGGTGGGAAATGAGAGTTAAATTTGCCCGTCCAGACACCTCCAGCTAGTCTCTCATTGGTTCTCCCTATTCCTGTTCATCTTCCACAGAAATTGCAAACTGGGCCAAACAGGAGGTTAAAGGCGCTGACTCTCGAAGTGGGGCGAGTGTTAGTAAAGCGTCTGGAATGTTGCACCCGAGTACCAGGGGAGGAAAACTGAGACATATATGAACACGTCTCCCGTTCACACGGTTGATCATACTCTGGGTTCCACATGCATGTTTTAGCTGAAGGAAGAATACCTTAAACCTGGAGAGTTGAGACCCGTGGAATGGGTACCATGCAATATGACTTCAAAGGGTCTTCATTTGCTCACCGAACCTCTCCAAACCTATCACTGCTGCGTTTATGCCCCTGTACACACGCTTGATTCTCTTTTGGAGACATAGCAATCCATAGGTTTTAAGATACTTACTAGTCAGGTACATTCTTAGGCGTTTAATATGAGGTGTTGAGTCCATTTCGTTGAGCAAGGAGTAGCTCTTGTCTATTCCATATTTGGCTTAAGGAACTTTATCTGTGCTCATTTCAATCTCTGGTATTATGCAGCACCCCAACTCACCTTTCCCCTTAAGCAAGCAAAAGTTGGTTTTCTAAATTTGAGACCCTGTTCTGTTCTGTAATTCAGTTCCTGTGTAGCCAAGTTTACATTCCGTGTATTACTGATATCTTATGATGTTTCTTTTTCTGTGTGAGTTATTTCAGTTAGAATTATCATACCTGAATCCACTCATTGTGCTGCTACGGGCCTGATGACATAGATTTCATTGCTGAGTGATATTGCTTTGTAAGTAAATACCACAACTTCTTTATCCATTTTTCACTTTCTGCGATGTTGACCTTGTACTGTAAAAGAGGTTCTTGTAAACAGAGGCGTCCCAAACTTTGGGGTGGCTGTGTCTTTTTGATTTTAATTTCCCTAAGCTATAGGACCATAAGTGGAAGTGCCCTAGGCTCTGTTGCTTTGTTTTTTAGATGTTTCAGGAAACACCATACACTTCTCCCGTGTGTCTGTTGGCAATTTACATCCCGCCCATCAGTATAACAAGGCTCCCAGTTCTCCATGGCCTGTCCTGCCTTTCTGGATTTTACACTTTTTTCAGATGTCCCTTTTGACCGGGGGGAAGTGAGACTTCATTGTAGTGCAGATTTCCTTTGCAAGCTTCCTTGGTTGGCCAAAAAGTGCGTATGCGTTTTTTCCTGAATATATTCAGGAAAAAACGCATACGCACTTTTTGGCCAAGTGCATCATTGTGGACGTTCGGCCTCTTTTCCTATGCTTTCAATGCAAATCCAGTCTACCTCCTGAAATCGGTTTCCTGCAATTCTGCCCCGCTTTCAAGTCCTCTTGGCAGCCTTACTTCAGTATATTTTTGGACGATAGCTGTCATTTATAACTCTGCAGGTTTGTGAATTACAGTGCCCCTAAGCTCCTTTCTTCAACTCGCTTTCTTTTGAGCTGGACGCAACACCGCAGGATGGCTTCAGACCCTAATCTGGTTCCGGCACGGCACGCTGAGCCTTTGGTTAATTCCTCTTCCTGGTGGGAAATGAGAGTTAAATTTGCCCGTCCAGACACCTCCAGCTAGTCTCTCATTGGTTCTAGCTATTCCTGTTCATCTTCCGCAGAAATTGCAAACTGGGCCAAACAGGAGGTTAAAGGGACTGACTCTCCAAGTGGGGAGAGTGTTAGTAAAGCGTCTGGAATGTTGCACCCGAGTACCAGGGGACGAAAACTGAGACATATTTGAACACGTCTCCCGATCACATGGTTGATCATACTCTAGGTTCCACATGCATGTTTTAGCTGAAGGAAGAATACCTTAAACCTGGGTAGTTGAAACCCGTGGAATGGGTACCATGCAATATGACTTCAAAGGGTCTTCATTTGCTCACCGAACCTCTCCAATCCTATCACTGCTGCGTTTATGCCCCTGTACACACGCTTGATTCTCTTTCGGAGACATAGCAATCCATAGGTTTTAAGATACTTACTAGTCAGGTACATTCTTAGGCGTTTAATATGGTGTGTTGAGTCCTTTTCGTTGAGCAAGAAGTAGCTCTTGTCTATTCCATATTTGGCTTAAGGAACTTTATCTGTGCTCATTTCAATCTCTGGTTTTATGCAGCACCCCAACTCACCTTTCCCCTTAAGCAAGCATAAGTTGGTTTTCTACATTTGAGACCGTGTTCTGTTTTGGAATTCAGTTCCTGTGTAGCCAAGTTTACATTCCGTGTATTAGTGATATCTTATGATGTTTCTTTTTCTGTGTGACTTATTTCAGTTAGAATCATCGTACCTGAATCGACTCATTATGCTGCTACGGGCCTGATGACATAGATTTCATTGCTGAGTGATACTGCATTGTATGTAAGTACCACAATTTCTTTATCCATTTTTCACTTTCTGCGATGTTGAACTTGTACTGTAAATGAGGTTCTTGTAAACAGAGGCGTCCCAAACTTTGGGGTGGCTGTGTCTTTTTGATTTTAATTTCCCTAAGCTATAGGACCATAAGTGGAAGTGCCCTAGGCTCTGTTGCTTTGTTTTTTAGATGTTTCAGGAAACACCATACACTTCTCCCGAGTGTCTGTTGGCAATTTACATCCCGCCCATCAGCATAAGAAGGCTCCCAGTTCTCCATGGCCTGTCCTGCCTTTCTGGATTTTACACTTTTTTCAGATGGCCCTTTTGACCAGGGGGAAGTGAGACTTCATTGTAGTGCAGATTTCCTTTGCAAGCTTGCTTGGTTGGACAAAAAGGGCGTATGCGTTTTTTCCTGAATATATTCAGGAAGAAACGCATACGCCCTTTTTGGCCAAGTGCATCATTGTGGACGTTCTGCCTCTTTTCCTATGCTTTCAATGCAATTCCAGTCTACCTCCTGAAATCGGTTTCCTGCAATTCTGCCCCGCTTTCAAGTCCTCTTGGCAGCCTTACTTCAGTATATTTTTGGACGATAGCTGTCATTTATAACTCAGCAGTTTTGTGAATTACAGTGCCCCTGAGCTCCTTTCTTCAACTCGCTTTCTTTTGAGCTGGCCGCAACACCGCAGGATGGCTTCAGGCCCTAATCTGGTTCCGGCACGGCACGCTGAGCCTTTGGTTATTTCCTCTTCCTGGTGGGAAATGAGAGTTAAATTTGCCCGTCCAGACACCTCCAGCTAGTCTCTCATTGGTTCTCCCTATTCCTGTTCATCTTCCGCAGAAATTGCAAACTGGGCCAAACAGGAGGTTAAAGGGACTGACTCTCCAAGTCGGGAGAGTGTTAGTAAAGCGTCTGGAATGTTGCACTCGAGTACCAGGGGAGGAAAACTGACACATATTTGAACACATCTCCCGTTCACACGGTTGATCATACTCTGGGTTCCACATGCATGTTTTAGCTGAAGGAAGAATACCTTAAACCTGGAGAGTTGAGACCCGTGGAATGGGTACCATGCAATATGACTTCAAAGGGTCTTCATTTGCTCAACGAACCTCTCCAATCCTATCACTGCTGCGTTTATGCCCCTGTACACACGCTTGATTTTCTTATGGAGACATAGCAATCCATAGGTTTTAAGATACTTACTAGTCAGGTACATTCTTAGGCGTTTAATATGGGGTGTTGAGTCCATTTCGTTGAGCAAGGAGTAGCTCTTGTCTATTCCATATTTGGCTTAAGGAACTTTATCTGTGCTCATTTCAATCTCTGGTTTTATGCAGCACCCCAACTCACCTTTCCCCTTAAGCAAGCATAAGTTGGTTTTCTACATTTGAGACCCTGTTCTGTTTTGGAATTCAGTTCCTGTGTAGCCAAGTTTACATTCCGTGTATTAGTGATATCTTATGATGTTTCTTTTTCTGTGTGACTTATTTCAGTTAGAATCATCGTACCTGAATCCACTCATTATGCTGCTACGGGCCTGATGACATAGATTTCATTGCTGAGTGATACTGCATTGTACGTAAATACCACAAGTTCTTTATCCATTTTTCACTTTCTGCGACGTTGAACTTGTACTGTAAATGAGGTTCTTGTAAACAGAGGCGTCCCAAACTTTGGGGTGGCTGTGTCTTTTTGATTTTAATTTCCCTAAGCTATAGGACCATAAGTGGAAGTGCCCTAGGCTCTGTTGCTTTGTTTTTTAGATGTTTCAGGAAACACCATACACTTCTCCCGAGTGGCTGTTGGCAATTTACATCCCGCCCATCAGCATAACAAGGCTCCCAGTTCTCCATGGCCTGTCCTGCCTTGCTGGATTTTACACTTTTTTCAGATGGCCCTTTTGACTGGGGGGAAGTGAGACTTCATTGTAGTGCAGATTTCCTTTGCAAGCTTGCTTGGTTGGCCAAAAAGGGCGTATGCGTTTTTTCCTGAATATATTCAGGAAAAAACGCATACGCCCTTTTTGGCCAAGTGCATCATTGTGGACGTTCTGCCTCTTTTCCTATGCTTTCAATGCAATTCCAGTCTACCTCCTGAAATCGGTTTCCTGCAATTCTGCCCCGCTTTCAAGTCCTCTTGGCAGCCTTACTTCAGTATATTTTTGGACGATAGCTGTCATTTATAACTCTGCAGGTTTGTGAATTACAGTGCCCCTGAGCTCCTTTCTTCAACTCGCTTTCTTGTGACCTGGCCGCAACACCGCAGGATGGCTTCAGGCCCTAATCAGGTTCCGGCATGGCACGCTGAGCCTTTGGTTAATTCCTCTTCCTGGTGGGAAATGAGAGTTAAATTTGCCCGTCCAGACACCTACAGCTAGTCTCTCATTTGTTCTCCCTATTCCTGTTCATCTTCCGCAGAAATTGCAAACTGGGCCAAACAGGAGGTTAAAGGGACTGACTCTCCAACTCGGGAGAGTGTTAGTAAAGTGTCTGGAATGTTGCACCCGAATACCAGGGGAGGAAAACTGAGACATATTTGAACACATCTCCCGTTCACACGGTTGATCATACTCTGGGTTCCACATGCATGTTTTAGCTGAAGGAAGAATACCTTAAACCTGGAGAGTTGAGACCCGTGGAATGGGTACCATGCAATATGACTTCAAAGGGTCTTCATTTGCTCACCGAACCTCTCCAATCCTATCACTGCTGCGTTTATGCCCCTGTACACACGCTTGATTCTCTTATGGAGACATAGCAATCCATAGGTTTTAAGATACTTACTAGTCAGGTACATTCTTAGGCGTTTAATATGGGGTGTTGAGTCCATTTCGTTGAGCAAGGAGTAGCTCTAGTCTATTCCATATTTGGCTTAAGGAACTTTATCTGTGCTCATTTCAATCTCTGGTTTTATGCAGCACCCCAACTCACCTTTCCCCTTAAGCAAGCATAAGTTGGTTTTCTACATTTGAGACCCTGTTCTGTTTTGGAATTCAGTTCCTGTGTAACCAAGTTTACATTCCGTGTATCAGTGATATCTTATGATGTTTCTTTTTCTGTGTGACTTATTTCAGTTAGAATCATCGTACCTGAATCCACTCATTATGCTGCTACGGGCCTGATGACATAGATTTCATTGCTGAGTGATACTGCATTGAACGTAAGTACCACAAGTTCTTTATCCATTTTTCACTTTCTGTGATATTGAACTTGTACGGTAAACAAGGTTCTTGTAAACAGAGGCGTCCCAAACTTTGGGGTGGCTGTGTCTTTTTGATTTTAATTTCCCTAAGCTATAGGACCATAAGTGGAAGTGCCCTAGGCTCTGTTGCTTTGTTTTTTAGATGTTTCAGGAAACACCATACACTTCTCCCGAGTGTCTGTTGGCAATTTACATCCCGCCCATCAGCATAACAAGGCTCCCAGTTCTCCATGGCCTGTCCTGCCTTTCTGGATTTTACACTTTTTTCAGATGGCCCTTTTGACCGGGGGGAAGTGAGACTTCATTGTAGTGCAGATTTCCTTTGCAAGCTTGCTTGGTTGGCCAAAAAGGGCGTATGCGTTTTTTCCTGAATATATTCAGGAAAAAACGCATACGCCCTTTTTGGCCAAGTGCATCATTGTGGACGTTCTGCCTCTTTTCCTATGCTTTCAATGCAATTCCAGTCTACCTCCTGAAATCGGTTTCCTGCAATTCTGCCCCGCTTTCAAGTCCTCTTGGCAGCCTTACTTCAGTATATTTTTGGACGATAGCTGTCATTTATAACTCTGCAGGTTTGTGAATTTCAGTGCCCCTGAGCTCCTTTCTTCAACTCGCTTTCTTGTGAGCTGGCCGCAACACCGCAGGATGGTTTCAGGCCCTAATCTGGTTCCGGCACGGCACGCTGAGCCTTTGGTTAATTCCTCTTCCTGGTGGGAAATGAGAGTTAAATTTGCCCGTCCAGACACCTCCAGCTAGTCTCTCATTTGTTCTCCCTATTCCTGTTCATCTTCCGCAGAAATTGCAAACTGGGCCAAACAGGAGGTTAAAGGCGCTGACTTTCCAAGTGGGGAGAGTGTTAATAAAGCGTCTGGAATGTTGCACCCGAGTACCAGGGGAGGAAAACTGAGAAATATTTGAACACGTCTCCCATTCACACGGTTGATCATACTCTGTGTTCCACATGCATGTTTTAGCTGAAGGAAGAATACCTTAAACCTGGGTAGTTGAAACCCGTGGAATGGGTACCGTGCAATATGACTTCAAAGGGTCTTCATTTGCTCACCGAACCTCTCCAATCCTATCACTGCTGCGTTTATGCCCTTGTACACATGCTTGATTCTCTTTCGGAGACATAGCAATCCATAGGTTTTAAGATACTTACTAGTCAGGTACATTCTTAGGCGTTTAATATGCGGTGTTGAGTCCATTTCGTTGAGCAAGGAGTAGCTCTTGTCTATTCCATATTTGGCTTAAGGTACTTTATCTGTGCTCATTTCAATCTTTGGTTTTATGCAGCACCCCAACTCACCTTTACCCTTAAGCAAGCATAAGTTGGTTTTCTAAATTTGAGACCCTTTTCTGTTCTGTAATTCAGTTCCTGTGTAGCCAAGTTTACATTCCGTGTATTAGTGATATCTTATGATGTTTCTTTTTCTGTGTGACTTATTTCAGTTAGAATCATCATACCTGAATCCACTCATTGTGCTGCTAAGGGCCTGATGACATAGATTTCATTGCTGATTGATATTGCTTTGTAAGTAAATTCCACAACTTCTTTATCCATTTTTCACTTTCTGCGATGTTGAACTTGAACTGTAAACGAGGTTCTTGTAAACAGAGGCGTCCCAAACTTTGGGGTGGCTGTGTCTCTTTGATTTTAATTTCCCTAAGCTATAGGACCATAAGTGGAAGTGCCCTAGGCTCTGTTGCTTTGTTTTTTAGATGTTTCAGGAAACACCATACACTTCTCCCAAGTGTCTGTTGGCAATTTACATCCCGACCATCAGCATAACAAGGCTCCCATTTCTCCATGGCCTGTCCTGCCTTGCTGGATTTTACACTTTTTTCAGATGGCCCTTTTGACCGGGGGGAAGTGAGACTTCATTGTAGTGCAGATTTCCTTTGCAGGCTTGCTTGGTTGGCCAAAAAGGGTGTATGCGTTTTTTCCTGAATATATTCAGGAAAAAACGCATACGCCCTTTTTGGCCAAGTGCATCATTGTGGACGTTCTGCCTCTTTTCCTATGCTTTCAATGCAGTTCCAGTCTACCTCCTGAAATCGGATTCCTGCAATTCTGCCCCGCTTTCAAGTCCTCTTGGCAGCCTTACTTCAGTATATTTTTGGACGATAGCTGTCATTTATAACTCTGCAGGTTTGTGAATTACAGTGCCCCTGAGCTCCTTTCTTCAACTCACTTTCTTTTGAGCTGGCCGCAACACCGCAGGATGGCTTCAGGCCCTAATCTGGTTCCGGCACGGCACGCTGAGCCTTTGGTTATTTCCTCTTCCTGGTGGGAAATGAGAGTTAAATTTGCCCGTCCAGACACCTTCAGCTAGTCTCTCATTGGTTCTCCCTATTCCTGTTCATCTTCCACAGAAATTGCAAACTGGGCCAAACAGGATGTTAAAGGCGCTGACTCTCCAAGTGGGGAGAGTGTTAGTAAAGTGTCTGGAATGTTGCACCCGAGTACCAGGGGCGGAAAACTAAGACATATTTGAACACGTCTCCCGTTCACACGGTTGATCATACTCTGGGTTCCACATGCATGTTTTAGCTGAAGGAAGAATACCTTAAACCTGGAGAGTTGAGACCCGTGTAATGGGTACCATGCAATATGACTTCAAAGGGTCTTCATTTGCTCAGCAAACCTCTCCAATCCTATCACTGCTGCGTTTATGCCCCTGTACACACGCTTGATTCTCTTATGGAGACATAGCAATCCATAGGTTTTAAGATACTTACTAGTCAGGTACATTCTTAGGCGTTTAATATGGGGTGTTGAGTCCATTTTGTTGAGCAAGGAGTAGCTCTTCTCTATTCCATATTTGGCTTAAGGAACTTTATCTGTGCTCATTTCAATCTCTGGTTTTATGCAGCACCCCAACTCAACTTTCCCCTTAAGCAAGCATAAGTTGGTTTTCTACATTTGAGACCCTGTTCTGTTTTGGAATTCAGTTCCTGTGTAGCCAAGTTTACATTCCGTGTATTAGTCATATCTTATGATGTTTCTTTTTCTGTGTGACTTATTTCAGTTAGAATCATCGTACCTGAATCCACTCATTATGCTGCTACGGGCCTGATGACATAGATATCCTTGCTGAGTGATACTGCATTGTACTTAAGTACCACAAGTTCTTTATCCATTTTTTACTTTCTGTGATATTGAACTTGTACGGTAAACGAGGTTCTTGTAAACAGAGGCGTCCCAAACTTTGGGGTGGCTGTGTCTTTTTGATTTTAATTTCCCTAAGCTATAGGACCATAAGTGGAAGTGCCCTAGGCTCTGTTGCTTTGTTTTTTAGATGTTTCAGGAAACACCATACACTTCTCCCGAGTGTCTGTTTGCAATTTACATCCCGCCCATCAGCATAACAAGGCTCCCAGTTCTCCATGGCCTGTCCTGCCTTTCTGGATTTTACACTTTTTTCAGATGGCCCTTTTGACCGGGGGGAAGTGAGACTTCATTGTAGTGCAGATTTCCTTTGCAAGCTTGCTTGGTTGGCCAAAAAGGGCGTATGCGTTTTTTCCTGAATATATTCAGGAAAAAACGCATACGCCCTTTTTGGCCAAGTGCATCATTGTGGACGTTCTGCCTCTTTTCCTATGCTTTCAATGCAATTCCAGTCTACCTCCTGAAATCGGTTTCCTGCAATTCTGCCCCGCTTTCAAGTCCTCTTGGCAGCCTTACTTCAGTATATTTTTGGACGATAGCTGTCATTTATAACTCTGCATGTTTGTGAATTACAGTGCCCCTGAGCTCCTTTCTTCAACTCGCTTTCTTGTGACCTGGCCGCAACACCGCAGGATGGCTTCAGGCCCTAATCTGGTTCTGGCACGGCACGGTGAGCCTTTGGTTAATTCCTCTTCCTGGTGGGAAATGAGAGTTAAATTTGCCCGTCCAGACACCTCCAGCTAGTCTCTCATTGGTTCTCCCTATTCCTGTTCATCTTCTGCAGAAATTGCAAACTGGGCCAAACAGGAGGTTAAAGGCGCTGACTCTCCAAGTGGGGAGAGTGTTAGTAAAGCGTCTGGAATGTTGCACCCGAGTACCAGGGGAGGAAAACTGAGACATATTTGAACACGTCTCCCGATCACATGGTTGATCATACTCTGGGTTCCACATGCATGTTTTAGCTGAAGGAAGAATACCTTAAACCTGTGTAGTTGAAACCCGTGGAATGGGGACCATGCAATATGACTTCAAAGGGTCTTCATTTGCTCACCGAACCTCTCCAATCCTATCACTGCTGGGTTTATGCCCCTGTACACATGCTTGATTCTCTTTCGGAGACATAGCAATCCATAGGTTTTAAGATACTTACTAGTCAGGTACATTCTTAGGCATTTAATATGCGGTGTTGAGTCCATTTTGTTGAGCAAGGAGTAGCTCTTGTCTATTCCATATTTGGCTTAAGGAACTTTATCTGTGCTCATTTCAATCTCTGGTTTTATGCAGCACCCCAACTCACCTTTACCCTTAAGCAAGCATAAGTTGGTTTTCTAAATTTGAGACCCTGTTCTGTTCTGTAATTCAGTTCCTGTGTAGCCAAGTTTACATTCCGTGTATTACTGATATCTTATGATGTTTCTTTTTCTGTGTGACTTATTTCAGTTAGAATCATCATAACTGAATCCACTCATTGTGCTGCTAAGGGCCTGATGACATAGATTTCATTGCTGAGTGATATTGCTTTGTAAGTAAATACCACAACTTCTTTATCCATTTTTCACTTTCTGTGATATTGAACTTGTACGGTAAACGAAGTTCTTGTAAACAGAGGCGTCTCAAACTTTGGGGTGGCTGTGTCTTTTTGATTTTAATTTCCCTAATCTATAGGACCATAAGTGGAAGTGCCCTAGGTTCTGTTGCTTTGTTTTTTAGATGTTTCAGGAAACACCATACACTTCTCCCGAGTGTCTGTTGGCAATTTACATCCCGCCCATCAGCATAACAAGGCTACCAGTTCTCCATGGCCTGTCCTGCCTTTCTGGATTTTACACTTTTTTCAGATGGCCCTTTTGACCGTGGGGAAGTGAGACTTCATTGTAGTGCCGATTGCCATTGCAAGCTTGCTTGGTTGGCCAAAAAGGGCGCATGCGTTTTTTCCTGAATATATTCAGGAAAAAACGCATGCGCCCTTTTTGACCAAGTGCATCATTGTGGACGTTCTGCCTCTTTTCCTATGCTTTCAATGCAATTCCAGTCTACCTCCTGAAATCGGTTTCCTGCAATTCTGCCTCGCTTTCAAGTCCTCTTGGCAGCCTTACTTCAGTATATTTTTGGACGATAGCTGTCATTTATAACTCTGCAGGTTTGTGAATTACAGTGCCCCTGAGCTCCTTTCTTCAACTCGCTTTCTTGTGAGCTAGCCGCAACACCGCAGGATGGCTTCAGGCCCTAATCTGGTTCCGGCACGGCACGCTGAGCGTTTGTTTATTTCCTCTTCCTGGTGGGAAATGAGAGTTAAATTTGCCCGTCCAGACACCTCCAGCTAGTCTCTCATTGGTTCTCGCTATTCCTGTTCATCTTCCGCAGAAATTGCAAACTGGGCCAAAGAGGAGGTTAAAGGGACTGACTCTCCAAGTCGGGAGAGTGTTACTAAAGCATCTGGAATGTTGCACCCGAGTACCAGGGTACGAAAACTGAGACATATTTGAACACGTCTCCCGATCACATGGTTGATCATACTCTGAGTTCCACATGCTTGTTTTAGCTGAAGGAAGAATACCTTAAACCTTGGTAGTTGAAACCCGTGTAATGGGTACAATGCAATATGACTTCAAAGGGTCTTCATTTGCTCACCTAACCTCTCCAATCCTATCACTGCTGCGTTTATGCCCCTGTACACATGCTTGATTCTCTTTCGGAGACATAGCAATCCATAGGCTTTAAGATACTTACTAGTCAGGTACATTCTTAGGCGTTTAATATGCGGTGTTGAGTCCATTTCGTTGAGCAAGGAGTAGCTCTTGTCTATTCCATATTTGTCTTAAGGAACTTTATCTGTGCTCATTTCAATCTCTGGTTTTATGCAGCACCCCAACTCACCTTTCCCCTTAAGCAAGCATAAGTTGGTTTTCTAAATTTGAGACCCTGTTCTGTTCTGTAATTCAGTTCCTGTGTAGCCAAGTTTACATTCCGTGTATTAGTCATATCTTATGATGTTTCTTTTTCTGTGTGACTTATTTCAGTTAGAATCATCGTACCTGAATCCACTCATTATGCTGCTATGGGCCAGATGACATAGATTTCATTGCTGAGTGATACTGCATTGTACGTAAGTACCACAAGTTCTTTATCCATTTTTCACTTTCTGTGATATTGAACTTGTACGGTAAACGAGGTTCTTGTAAACAGAGGCGTCCCAAACTTTGGGGTGGCTGTGTCTTTTTGATTTTAATTTCCCTAAGCTATAGGACCATAAGTGGAAGTGCCCTAGGCTCTGTTGCTTTGTTTTTTAGATGTTTCAGGAAACACCATACACTTCTCCCTAGTGTCTGTTGGCAATTTACATCCCGCCCATCAGCATAACAAGGCTCCCAGTTCTCCATGGCCTGTCCTACCTTTCTGGATTTTACACTTTTTTCAGATGGCCCTTTTGACCGGGGGGAAGTGAGACTTCATTGTAGTGCCCATTTCCTTTGCAAGTTTGATTGGTTGGCCAAAAAGGGCGTATGCGTTTTTTCCTGAATATATTCAGGAAAAATCGCATACGCGCTTTTTGGCCAAGTGCATCATTGTGGACGTTCTGCCTCTTTTCCTATGCTTTCAATGCAATTCCAGTCTACCTCCTGAAATCGGTTTCCTGCAATTCTGCCCTGCTTTCAAGTCCTCTTGGCAGCCTTACTTCAGTATATTTTTGGACGATAGCTGTCATTTATAACTCTGCAGGTTTGTGAATTACAGTGCCCCTGAGCTCCATTCTTCAACTCGCATTCTTGTGACCTGGCTGCAACACCGCAGGATGGCTTCAGGCCCTAATCTGGTTCCGGCACGGCACGCTGAGCCTTTGGTTAATTCCTCTTCCTGGTGGGAAATGAGAGTTAAATTTGCCCGTCCAGACACCTCCAGCTAGTCTCTCATTTGTTCTCGCTATTCCTGTTCATCTTCCGCAGAAATTGCAAACTGGGCGAAACAGGAGGTTAAAGGGACTGACTCTCCAAGTCGGGAGAGTGTTACTAAAGCGTCTGGAATGTTGCACTCGAGTACCAGGGTAAGAAAACTGAGACATATTTGAACACGTCTCCCGATCACATGGTTGATCATACTCTAGGTTCCACATGCATGTTTTAGCTGAAGGAAGAATACCTTAAACCTGTGTAGTTGAAACCCGTGGAATGGGGACCATGCAATATGACTTCAAAGGGTCTTCATTTGCTCACCGAACCTCTCCAATCCTATCACTGCTGGGTTTATGCCCCTGTACACATGCTTGATTCTCTTTCGGAGACATAGCAATCCATAGGCTTTAAGATACTTACTAGTCAGGTACATTCTTAGGCGTTTAATATGCGGTGTTGAGTCCATTTCGTTGAGCAAGGAGTAGCTCTTGTCTATTCCATATTTGGCTTAAGGAACTTTATCTGTGCTCATTTCAATCTCTGGTTTTATGCAGCACCCCAACTCATCTTTCCCCTTAAGCAAGCATAAGTTGGTTTTCTAAATTTGAGACCCTGTTCTGTTCTGTAATTCAGTTCCTGTGTAGCCAAGTTTACATTCCGTGTATTACTGATATCTTATGATGTTTCTTTTTCTGTGTGACTTATTTCAGTTAGAATCATCATACCTGAATCCACTCATTGTGCTGCTAAGGGCCTGATGACATAGATTTCATTGCTGAGTGATATTGCTTTGTAAGTAAATACCACAACTTCTTTATCCATTTTTCACTTTCTGCGATGTTGAACTTGTACTGTAAATGAGGTTCTTGTAAACAGAGGTGTCCCAAACTTTGGGGTGGCTGTGTCTTTTTGATTATAATTTCCCTAAGTAATAGGAACATAAGTGGAAGTGCCCTAGGCTCTGTTGCTTTGTTTTTTAGATGTTTCAGGACACACCATACACTTCTCCCGAGTGTCTGTTGGCAATTTACATCCCGCCCATCAGCATAACAAGGCTCCCAGTTCTCTATGGCCTGTCCTGCCTTTCTGGATTTTCCACTTTTTTCAGATGGCCCTTTTGACCAGGGGGAAGTGAGACTTCATTTTAGTGCAGATTTCCTTTGCAAGCTTGCTTGGTTGGCCAAAAAGTGTGCATGCGTTTTTTCCTGAATATATTCAGGAAAAAACGCATGTGCCCTTTTTGGCCAAGTGCATCATTGTGGACGTTCTGCCTCTTTTCCTATGCTTTCAATGCAATTCCAGTCTACCTCCTGAAATCGGTTTCCTGCAATTCTGCCCCGCTTTCAAGTCCTCTTGGCAGCCTTACTTCAGTATATTTTTGGACGATAGCTGTCATTTATAACCCTGCAGGTTTGTGAATTACAGTGTCCCTGAGCTCCTTTCTTCAACTCGCTTTCTTTTGAGCTGGCCGCAACACCGCAGGATGGCTTCAGGCCCTAATCTGGTTCCGGCACGGCACGCTGAGCCTTTGGTTAATTCCTCTTCCTGGTGGGAAATGAGAGTTAAATTTGCCCGTCCAGACACCTCCAGCTAGTCTCTCATTGGTTCTCCCTATTCCTGTTCATCTTCCGCAGAAATTGCAAACTGGGCCAAACAGGAGGTTAAAGGCGCTGACTCTCCAAGTGGGGAGAGTGTTAGTAAAGCGACTGGAATGTTGAAACCGAGTACCAGGGGAGGAAAACTGAGACATATTTGAACACGTCTCCCATTCACACGGTTGATCATACTCTGGGTTCCACATGCATGTTTTAGCTGAAGGAAGAATACCTTAAACCTGGAGAGTTGAAACCCGTGGAATGGGTACCATGCAATATGACTTCAAAGGGTCTTCAATTGCTCACCGAACCTCTCCAATCCTATCACTGCTGCGTTTATGCCCCTGTACACACGCTTGATTCTCTTATGGAGACATAGCAATCCATAGGTTTTAAGATACTTACTAGTCAGGTACATTCTTAGGCGTTTAATATGCGGTGTTGAGTCCATTTCGTTGAGCAAGGAGTAGCTCTTGTCTATTCCATATTTGGCTTAAGGAACTTTATCTGTGCTCATTTCAATCTCTGGTTTTATGCAGCACCCCAACTCACCTTTCCCCTTAAGCAAGCATAAGTTGGTTTTCTAAATTTGAGACCCTGTTCTGTTTTGGAATTCAGTTCCTGTGTAGCCCAGTTTACATTCCGTGTATTAGTGATATCTTATGATGTTTCTTTTTCTGTGTGACTTATTTCAGTTAGAATCATCATACCTGAATCCACTCATTGTGCTGCTAAGGGCCTGATGACATAGATTTCATTGCTGAGTGATACTGCATTGTACGTAAGTACCACAAGTTCTTTATCCATTTTTCACTTTCTGTGATATTGAACTTGTACGGTAAACGAGGTTCTTGTAAACAGAGGCGTCCCAAACTTTGGAGTGGCTGTGTCTTTTTGATTTTAATTTCCCTAAGCTATAGGACCATAAGTGGAAGTGCCCTAGGCTCTGTTGCTTTGTTTTTTAGATGTTTCAGGAAACACCATACACTTCTCCTGAGTGTCTGTTGGCAATTTACATCCCGCCCATCAGCATAACAAGGCTCCCAGTTCTCCATGGCCTGTCCTGCTTTTCTGGATTTTATACTTTTTTCAGATGGCCCTTTTGACCGGGGGGAAGTGAGACTTCATTGTAGTGCAGATTTCCTTTGCAAGCTTGCTTGGTTGGCCAAAAAGGGCGTATGCGTTTTTTCCTGAATATATTCAGGAAAAAACGCATACGCACTTTTTGGCCAAGTGCATCATTGTGGACGTTCTGCCTCTTTTCCTATGATTTCAATGCAATTCCAGTCTACCTCCTGAAATCGGTTTCCTGCAATTCTGCCCCGCTTTCAAGTCCTCTTGGCAGCCTTACTTCAGTATATTTTTGGATAATAGATGTCATTTATAACTCTGCAGGTTTGTGAATTACAGTGCCCCTGAGCTCCTTTCTTCAACTCGATTTATTTTGAGCTGGCCGCAACACCGCAGGATGGCTTCAGGCTCTAATATGGTTCCGGCATGGCACGCTGAGCCTTTGGTTATTTCCTCTTCCTGGTGGGAAATGAGAGTTAAATTTGCCCGTCCAGACACCTCCAGCTAGTCTCTCATTTGTTCTCGCTATTCCTGTTCATCTTCCGCAGAAATTGCAAACTGGGCCAAACAGGAGGTTAAAGGCGCTGACTCTCCAAGTGGGGAGAGTGTTAGTAAAGCGTCTGGAATGTTGCACCCGAGTACCAGGGGAGGAAAACTGAGACATATTTGAACACGTCTCCTGTTCACACAGTTGATCATACTCTGGGTTCCACATGCATGTTTTAGCTGAAGGAAGAATACCTTAAACCTGGAGAGTTGAGACCCGTGGAATGGGTACCATGCAATATGACTTCAAAGGGTCTTCATTTGCTCACCGAACCTCTCCAATCCTATCACTGCTGCGTTTATGCCCCTGTACACACGCTTGATTCTCTTTTGGAGACATAGCAATCCATAGGTTTTAAGATACTTACTAGTCAGGTACATTCTTAGGCGTTTAATATGGGGTGTTGAGTCCATTTCGTTGAGCAAGGAGTAGCTCTTGTCTATTCCATATTGGGCTTAAGGAACTTTATCTGTGCTCATTTCAATCTCTGGTTTTATGCAGCACACCAATTCACCTTTCCCCTTAAGCAAGCATAAGTTGGTTTTCTAAATTTGAGACCCTGTTCTGTTTTGGAATTCAGTTCCTGTGTAGCCAAGTTTACATTCCGTGTATTAGTGATATCTTATGATGTTTCTTTTTCTGTGTGACTTATTTCAGTTAGAATCATCGTACCTGAATCCACTCATTATGCTGCTACGGGCCTGATGACATAGATTTCATTGCTGAATGATACTGCATTGTACGTAAGTACCACAAGTTCTTTATCCATTTTTCACTTTCTCTGATATTGAACGTGTATGGGAAACGAGGTTCTTGTAAACAGAGGCATCCCAAACTTTGGGGTCACTGTGTCTTTTTGATTTTAATTTCCCTAAGCTATAGGACCATAAGTGGAAGTGCCCTAGGCTCTGTTGCTTTGTTTTTTAGATGTTTCAGGAAACACCATACACTTCTCCCGAGTGTCTGTTGGCAATTTACATCCCGCCCATCAGCATAACAAGGCTCCCAGTTCTCCATGGCCTGTCCTGCCTTTCTGGATTTTACACTTTTTTCAGATGGCCCTTTTAACCGGGGGGAAGTGAGACTTCATTGTAGTGCAGATTTCCTTTGCAAGCCTGCTTGGTTGGCCAAAAAGTGCGTATGCGTTTTTTCCTGAATATATTCAGGAAAAAACGCATACGCCCTTTTTGGCCAAGTGCATCATTGTGGACGTTCTGCCTCTTTTCCTATGCTTTCAATGCAATTCCAGTCTACCTGCTGAAATCGGTTTCCTGCAATTCTGCCCCGCTTTCAAGTCCTCTTGGCAGCCTTACTTCAGTATATTTTTGGACGATAGCTGTCATTTATAACTCTGCATGTTTGTGAATTACAGTGCCCCTGAGCTCCTTTCTTCAACTCGCTTTCTTTTGAGCTGGCCGCAACACCGCAGGATGGCTTCAGGCCCTAATCTGGTTCCGGCACGGCACGCTGAGCCATTGGTTAATTCCTCTTCCTGGTGGGAAATGAGAGTTAAATTTGCCCGTCCAGACACCTCCAGCTAGTCTCTCATTGGTTCTCGCTATTGCTGTTCATCTTCCGCAGAAATTGCAAAGTGGGCCAAACAGGAGGTTAAAGGGACTGACTCTCCAAGTGGGGAGAGTGTTAGTAAAGCGTCTGGAATGTTGCACCCGAGTACCAGGGTACGAAAACTGAGACATATTTGAATACGTCTCCCGATCATATGGTTGATCATACTCTGGGTTCCACATGCATGTTTTAGCTGAAGGAAGAATACCTTAAACCTGGAGAGTTGAGACCCGTGTAATGGGTACCGTGCAATATGACTTCAAAGGGTCTTCATTTGCTCACCGAACCTCTCCAATCCTATCACTGCTGCGTTTATGCCCCTGTACACATGCTTGATTCTCTTTTGGAGACATAGCAATCCATAGGTTTTAAGATACTTACTAGTCAGGTACATTCTTAGGCGTTTAATATGCGGTGTTGAGTCTATTTCGTTGAGCAAGGAGTAGCTCTTGTCTATTCCATATTTGGCTTAAGGAACTTTATCTGTGCTCATTTCAATCTCTGGTTTTATGCAGCACCCCAACTCACCTTTCCCCTTAAGCAAGCATAAGTTGGTTTTCTACATTTGAGACCCTGTTCTGTTTTGGAATTCAGTTCCTGTGTAGCCAAGTTTACATTCCGTGTATTAGTCATATCTTATGATGTTTCTTTTTCTGTGTGACTTATTTCAGTTAGAATCATCGTACCTGAATCCACTCATTATGCTGCTACGGGCCAGATGACATAGATTTCATTGCTGAGTGATATTGCATTGTACGTAAGTACCACAAGTTCTTTATCCATTTTTCACTTTCTGTGATATTGAACTTGTACGGTAAACGAGGTTCTTGTAAACAGAGGCGTCCCAAACTTTGGAGTGGCTGTGTCTTTTTGATTTTAATTTCCCTAAGCTATAGGACCATAAGTGGAAGTGCCCTAGGCTCTGTTGCTTTGTTTTTTAGATGTTTCAGGAAACACCATACACTTCTCCCGAGTGTCTGTTGGCAATTTACATCCCGCCCATCAGCATAACAAGGCTCCCAGTTCTCCATGGCCTGTCCTGCTTTTCTGGATTTTACACTTTTTTCAGATGGCCCTTTTGACCGGGGGGAAGTGAGACTTCATTGTAGTGCAGATTTCCTTTGCAAGCTTGCTTGGTTGGCCAAAAAGGGCGTATGCGTTTTTTCCTGAATATATTCAGGAAAAAACGCATACGCACTTTTTGGCCAAGTGCATCATTGTGGACGTTCTGCCTCTTTTCCTATGATTTCAATGCAATTCCAGTCTACCTCCTGAAATCGGTTTCCTGCAATTCTGCCCCGCTTTCAAGTCCTCTTGGCAGCCTTACTTCAGTATATTTTTGGATAATAGATGTCATTTATAACTCTGCAGGTTTGTGAATTACAGTGCCCCTGAGCTCCTTTCTTCAACTCGATTTATTTTGAGCTGGCCGCAACACCGCAGGATGGCTTCAGGCTCTAATATGGTTCCGGCATGGCACGCTGAGCCTTTGGTTATTTCCTCTTCCTGGTGGGAAATGAGAGTTAAATTTGCCCGTCCAGACACCTCCAGATAGTCTCTCATTGATTCTCGCTATTCCTGTTCATCTTCCGCAGAAATTGCAAACTGGGCCAAACAGGAGGTTAAAGGCGCTGACTCTCCAAGTGGGGAGAGTGTTAGTAAAGCGTCTGGAATGTTGCACCCGAGTACCAGGGGAGGAAAACTGAGACATATTTGAACACGTCTCCTGTTCACACAGTTGATCATACTCTGGGTTCCACATGCATGTTTTAGCTGAAGGAAGAATACCTTAAACCTGGAGAGTTGAGACCCGTGGAATGGGTACCATGCAATATGACTTCAAAGGGTCTTCATTTGCTCACCGAACCTCTCCAATCCTATCACTGCTTCGTTTATGCCCCTGTACACATGCTTGATTCTCTTTTGGAGACATAGCAATCCATAGGTTTTAAGATACTTACTAGTCAGGTACATTCTTAGGCGTTTAATATGGGGTGTTGAGTCCATTTCGTTGAGCAAGGAGTAGCTCTTGTCTATTCCATATTTGGCTTAAGGAACTTTATCTGTGCTCATTTCAATCTCTGGTTTTATGCAGCACACCAATTCACCTTTCCCCTTAAGCAAGCATAAGTTGGTTTTCTAAATTTGAGACCCTGTTCTGTTTTGGAATTCAGTTCCTGTGTAGCCAAGTTTACATTCCGTGTATTAGTGATATCTTATGATGTTTCTTTTTCTGTGTGACTTATTTCAGTTAGAATCATCGTACCTGAATCCACTCATTATGCTGCTACGGGCCTGATGACATAGATTTCATTGCTGAATGATACTGCATTGTACGTAAGTACCACAAGTTCTTTATCCATTTTTCACTTTCTCTGATATTGAACGTGTATGGGAAACGAGGTTCTTGTAAACAGAGGCATCCCAAACTTTGGGGTCACTGTGTCTTTTTGATTTTAATTTCCCTAAGCTATAGGACCATAAGTGGAAGTGCCCTAGGCTCTGTTGCTTTGTTTTTTAGATGTTTCAGGAAACACCATACACTTCTCCCGAGTGTCTGTTGGCAATTTACATCCCGCCCATCAGCATAACAAGGCTCCCAGTTCTCCATGGCCTGTCCTGCCTTTCTGGATTTTACACTTTTTTCAGATGGCCCTTTTGACCGGGGGGAAGTGAGACTTCATTGTAGTGCAGATTTCCTTTGCAAGCCTGCTTGGTTGGCCAAAAAGTGCCTATGCGTTTTTTCCTGAATATATTCAGGAAAAAACGCATACGCCCTTTTTGGCCAAGTGCATCATTGTGGACGTTCTGCCTCTTTTCCTATGCTTTCAATGCAATTCCAGTCTACCTGCTGAAATCGGTTTCCTGCAATTCTGCCCCGCTTTCAAGTCCTCTTGGCAGCCTTACTTCAGTATATTTTTGGACGATAGCTGTCATTTATAACTCTGCATGTTTGTGAATTACAGTGCCCCTGAGCTCCTTTCTTCAACTCGCTTTCTTTTGAGCTGGCCGCAACACCGCAGGATGGCTTCAGGCCCTAATCAGGTTCCGGCACGGCACGCTGAGCCTTTGGTTAATTCCTCTTCCTGGTGGGAAATGAGAGTTAAATTTGCCCGTCCAGACACCTCCAGCTAGTCTCTCATTGGTTCTCGCTATTGCTGTTCATCTTCCGCAGAAATTGCAAAGTGGGCCAAACAGGAGGTTAAAGGGACTGACTCTCCAAGTGGGGAGAGTGTTAGTAAAGCGTCTGGAATGTTGCACCCGAGTACCAGGGTACGAAAACTGAGACATATTTGAATACGTCTCCCGATCATATGGTTGATCATACTCTGGGTTCCACATGCATGTTTTAGCTGAAGGAAGAATACCTTAAACCTGGAGAGTTGAGACCCGTGTAATGGGTACCGTGCAATATGACTTCAAAGGGTCTTCATTTGCTCACCGAACCTCTCCAATCCTATCACTGCTGCGTTTATGCCCCTGTACACATGCTTGATTCTCTTTTGGAGACATAGCAATCCATAGGTTTTAAGATACTTACTAGTCAGGTACATTCTTAGGCGTTTAATATGCGGTGTTGAGTCTATTTCGTTGAGCAAGGAGTAGCTCTTGTCTATTCCATATTTGGCTTAAGGAACTTTATCTGTGCTCATTTCAATCTCTGGTTTTATGCAGCACCCCAACTCACCTTTCCCCTTAAGCAAGCATAAGTTGGTTTTCTACATTTGAGACCCTGTTCTGTTTTGGAATTCAGTTCCTGTGTAGCCAAGTTTACATTCCGTGTATTAGTCATATCTTATGATGTTTCTTTTTCTGTGTGACTTATTTCAGTTAGAATCATCGTACCTGAATCCACTCATTATGCTGCTACGGGCCAGATGACATAGATTTCATTGCTGAGTGATATTGCATTGTACGTAAGTACCACAAGTTCTTTATCCATTTTTCACTTTCTGTGATATTGAACTTGTACGGTAAACGAGGTTCTTGTAAACAGAGGCGTCCCAAACTTTGGGGTGGCTGTGTCTTTTTGATTTTAATTTCCCTAAGCTATAGGACCATAAGTGGAAGTGCCCTAGGCTCTGTTGCTTTGTTTTTTAGATGTTTCAGGAAACACCATACACTTCTCCGGAGTGTCTGTTGGCAATTTACATCCCGCCCATCAGCATAACAAGGCTCCCAGTTCTCCATGGCCTGTCCTGCCTTTCTGGATTTTACACTTTTTTCAGATGGCCCTTTTGACCGGGGGGAAGTGAGACTTCATTGTAGTGCCCATTTCCTTTGCAAGTTTGCTTGGTTGGCCAAAAAGGGCGTATGCGTTTTTTCCTGAATATATTCAGGAAAAATCGCATACGCGCTTTTTGGCCAACTGCATCATTGTGGACGTTCTGCCTCTTTTCCTATGCTTTCAATGCAATTCCAGTCTACCTCCTGAAATCGGTTTCCTGCAATTCTGCCCTGCTTTCAAGTCCTCTTGGTAGCCTTACTTCAGTATATTTTTGGACGATAGCTGTCATTTATAACTCTGCAGGTTTGTGAATTACAGTGCCCCTGAGCTCCATTCTTCAACTCGCTTTCTTGTGACCTGGCTGCAACACCGCAGGATGGCTTCAGGCCCTAATCTGGTTCCGGCACGGCACGCTGAGCCTTTGGTTAATTCCTCTTCCTGGTGGGAAATGAGAGTTAAATTTGCCCGTCCAGACACCTCCAGCTAGTCTCTCATTGGTTCTCGCTATTCCTGTTCATCTTCCGCAGAAATTGCAAACTGGGCCAAACAGGAGGTTAAAGGGACTGACTCTCCAAGTCGGGAGAGGGTTAGTAAAGCGTCTGGAATGTTGCACTCGAGTACCAGGGTACGAAAACTGAGACATATTTGAACACGTCTCCCGATCACATGGTTGATCATACTCTAGGTTCCACATGCATGTTTTAGCTGAAGGAAGAATACCTTAAACCTGTGTAGTTGAAACCCGTGGAATGGGGACCATGCAATATGACTTCAAAGGGTCTTCATTTGCTCACCGAACCTCTCCAATCCTATCACTGCTGGGTTTATGCCCCTGTACACATGCTTGATTCTCTTTCGGAGACATAGCAATCCATAGGTTTTAAGATACTTACTCGTCAGGTACATTCTTAGGCGTTTAATATGCGGTGTTGAGTCCATTTTGTTGAGCAAGGAGTAGCTCTTGTCTATTCCATATTTGGCTTAAGGAACTTTATCTGTGCTCATTTCAATCTCTGGTTTTATGCAGCACCCCAACTCACCTTTACCCTTAAGCAAGCATAAGTTGGTTTTCTAAATTTCAGACCCTGTTCTGTTCTGTAATTCAGTTCCTGTGTATCCAAGTTTACATTCCGTGTATTACTGATATCTTATGATGTTTCTTTTTCTGTGTGACTTATTTCAGTTAGAATCATCGTACCTGAATCCACTCATTGTGCTGCTACGGGCCTGATGACATAGATTTCATTGCTGAGTGATACTGCATTGTACATAAGTACCACAAGTTCTTTATCCATTTTTCACTTTCTGCGATGTTGAACTTGTACTGTAAACGAGGTTGTTGTAAACAGAGGCGTCCTAAACTTTGGGGTGGCTGTGTCTTTTTGATTTTAATTTCCCTAAGCTATAGGACCATAAGTGGAAGTGCCCTAGGCTCTGTTGCTTTGTTTTTTAGATGTTTCAGGAAACACCATACACTTCTCCCGAGTGTCTGTTGGCAATTTACATCCCGCCCATCAGCATAACAAGGCTCCCAGTTCTCCATGGCCTGTCCTGCCTTGCTGGATTTTACACTTTTTTCAGATGGCCCTTTTGAACGTGGGGAAGTGAGACTTCATTGTAGTGCAGATTTCCTTTGCAAGCTTGCTTGGTTGGCCAAAAAGGGCGTATGCGTTTTTTCCTGAATATATTCAAGAAAAAACGCATACGCCCTTTTTGGCCAAGTGCATCATTGGGGACGTTCTGCCTCGTTTCCTATGCTTTCAATGCAATTCCAGTCTACCTCCTGAAATCGGTTTCCTGCAATTCTGCCCCGCTTTCAAGTCCTCTTTGCAGCCTTACTTCAGTATATTTTTGGACGATAGCTGTCATTTATAACTCTGCAGGTTTGTGAATTACAGTGCTCCTGAGCTCCTTTCTTCAACTCGCTTTCTTTTGAGCTGGCCGCAACACCGCAGGCTGGCTTCAGGCCCTAATCAGGTTCGGGCACGGCACGCTGAGCCTTTGGTTAATTCCTCTTCCTGGTGGGAAATGAGAGTAAAATTTGCCCGTCCAGACACCTCCAGCTAGTCTCTCATTGGTTCTCGCTATTCCTGTTCATCTTCCGCCGAAATTGCAAACTGGGCCAAACAGGAGGTTAAAGGGACTGACTCTCCAAGTCGGGAGAGTGTTAGTAAAGCATCTGGAATGTTGCACCTGAGTACCAGGGGAGGAAAACTGAGACATATTTGAACACGTCTCCCGATCACATGGTTGATCATACTCTGGGTTCCACATGCATGTTTTAGCTGAAGGAAGAATACCTTAAACTTGGGTAGTTGAAACCCTTGGAATGGGTACCATGCAATATGACTTCAAAGGGTCTTCGTTTGCTCACCGAACCTCTCCAATCCTATCACTGCTGCGTTTATGCCCCTGTACACATGCTTGATTCTCTTTCGGAGGCATAGCAATCCATAGGTTTTAAGATACTTACTAGTCAGGTACATTCTTAGGCGTTTAATATGCGGTGTTGAGTCCATTTCGTTGAGCAAGGAGTAGCTCTTGTCTATTCCATATTTGGCTTAAGGAACTTTATCTGTGCTCATTTCAATCTATGGTTTTTTGTAGCACCCCAACTCACCTTTACCCTTAAGCAAGCATAAGTTGGTTTTCTAAATTTGAGACCCTGTTCTGTTCTGTAATTCAGTTCCTGTGTAGCCAAGTTTACATTCCGTGTATTACTGATATCTTATGATGTTTCTTTTTCTGTGTGAGTTATTTCAGTTAGAATTATCATACCTGAATCCACTCATTATGCTGCTACGGGCCTGATGACATAGATTTCATTGCTGAGTGATATTGCTTTGTAAGTAAATACCACAACTTCTTTATCCATTTTTCACTTTCTGTGATGTTGAACTTGTACTGTAAACGAGGTTCTTGTAAACAGAGGCGTCCCAAACTTTGGGGTGGCTGTGTCTTTTTGATTTTAATTTCCCTAAGCTATAGGACCATAAGTGGAAGTGCCCTAGGCTCTGTTGCTTTGTTTTTTAGATGTTTCAGGAAACACCATACACTTCTCCCGAGTGTCTGTTGGCAATTTACATCCCGCCCATCAGCATAACAAGGCTCCCAGTTCTCCATGGCCTGTCCTGCCTTGCTGGATTTTACACTTTTTTCAGATGGCCCTTTTGACCGGGGGGAAGTGAGACTTCATTGTAGTGCAGATTTCCTTTGCAAGCTTGCTTGGTTGGACAAAAAGGGCGTATGCGTTTCTTCCTGAATATATTCTGGAAAAAACGCATACGCCCTTTTTGGCCAAGTGCATCATTGGGGACGTTCTGCCTCTTTTCCTATGCTTTCAATGCAATTCCAGTCTACCTGCTGAAATCGGTTTCCTGCAATTCTGCCCCGCTTTCAAGTCCTCTTGGCAGCCTTACTTCAGTATATTTTTGGACGATAGCTGTCATTTATAACTCTGCAGGTTTGTGAATTACAGTGCCCCTGAGCTCCTTTCTTCAACTCGCTTTCTTGTGAGCTGGCCGCAACACCGCAGGATGGCTTCAGGCCCTAATCTGTTTCCGGCACGGCACGCTGAGCCTTTGGTTAATTCCTCTTCCTGGTGGGAAATGAGAGTTAAATTTGCCCGTCCAGACACCTCCAGCTAGTCTCTCATTGGTTCTCGCTATTCCTGTTCATCTTCCGCAGAAATTGCAAACTGGGCCAAACAGGAGGTTAAAGGGACTGACTCTCCAAGTCGGGAGAGTGTTAGTAAAGCATCTGGAATGTTGCACCCGAGTACCAGGGGAGGAAAACTGAGACATATTTGAACACGTCTCCCGATCACATGGTGATCATACTCTGGGTTCCACATGCATGTTTTAGCTGAAGGAAGAATACCTTAAACTTGGGTAGTTGAAACCCGTGGAATGGGTACCATGCAATATGACTTCAAAGGGTCTTCGTTTGCTCACCGAACCTCTCCAATCCTATCACTGATGGGTTTATGCCCCTGTACACATGCTTGATTCTCTTTCGGAGACATAGCAATCCATAGGTTTTAAGATACTTACTAGTCAGGTACATTCTTAGGCGTTTAATATGCGGTGTTGAGTCCATTTCGTTGAGCAAGGAGTAGCTCTTGTCTATTCCATATTTGACTTAAGGAACTTTATCTGTGCTCATTTCAATCTCTGGTTTTATGCAGCACCCGAACTCACCTTTACCCTTAAGCAAGCATAAGTTGGTTTTCTAAATTTGAGACCCTGTTCTGTTCTGTAATTCAGTTCCTGTGTAGCCAAGTTTACATTCCGTGTATTACTGATATCTTATGATGTTTCTTTTTCTGTGTGAGTTATTTCAGTTAGAATCATCATACCTGAATCCACTCATTATGCTGCTACGGGCCTGATGACATAGATTTCATTGCTGAGTGATATTGCTTTGTAAGTAAATACCACAACTTCTTTATCCATTTTTCACTTTCTGCGATGTTGAACTTGTACTGTAAACGAGGTTCTTGTAAACAGAGGCGTCCCAAACTTTGGGGTGGCTGTGTCTTTTTGATTTTAATTTCCCTAAGCTATAGGACCATAAGTGGAAGTGCCCTAGGCTCTGTTGCTTTGTTTTTTAGATGTTTCAGGAAACACCATACACTTCTCCGGAGTGTCTGTTGGCAATTTACATCCCGCCCATCAGCATAACAAGGCTCCCAGTTCTCCATGGCCTGTCCTGCCTTGCTGGATTTTACACTTTTTTCAGATGGCCCTCTTGACCGGGGGGAAGTGAGACTTCATTGTAGTGCAGATTTCCTTTGCAAGCTTGCTTGGTTGGCCAAAAAGGGCGTATGCGTTTTTTCCTGAATATATTCAGGAAAAAACGCATACGCCCTTTTTGGCCAAGTGCATCATTGTGGACGTTCTGCCTCTTTTCCTATGCTTTCAATGCAATTCCAGTCTCCCTCCTGAAATAGGTTTCCTGCAATTCTGCCCCGCTTTCAAGTCCTCTTGGCAGCCTTACTTCAGTATATTTTTGGACGATAGCTGTCATTTATAACACTGCAGGTTTGTGAATTACAGTGCCCCTGATCTCCTTTCTTCAACTCGCTTTCTTGTGAGCTGGCCGCAACACTGCAGGATGGCTTCAGGCCCTAATCTGGTTCCGGAACGGCACGCTGAGCCTTTGGTTAATTCCTCTTCCTGGTGGGAAATGAGAGTTAAATTTGCCCGTCCAGACACCTCCAGCTAGTCTCTCATTGGTTCTCGCTATTCCTGTTCATCTTCCGCAGAAATTGCAAACTGGGCCAAACAGGAGGTTAAAGGGACTGACTCTCCAAGTCGGGAGAGTGTTAGTAAAGCATCTGGAATGGTGCACCCGAGTACCATGGGAGGAAAACTGAGACATATTTGAACACGTCTCCCGATCACGTGGTTGGTCATACTCTGGGTTCCACATGCATGTTTTAGCTGAAGGAAGAATACCTTAAACCTGGGTAGTTGAAACCCGTGGAATGGGTACCATGCGATATGACTTCAAAGGGTCTTCATTTGCTCACCGAACCTCTCCAATCCTATCACTGCTGCGTTTATGCCCCTGTACACATGCTTGATTCTCTTTCGGAGACATAGCAATCCATAGGTTTTAAGATACTTACTAGTCAGGTACATTCTTAGGCGTTTAAAATGCGGTGTTGAGTCCATTTCGTTGAGCAAGGAGTAGCTCTTCTCTATTCCATATTTGGCTTAAGGAACTTTATCTGTGCTCATTTCAATCTCTGCTTTTATGTAGCACCCCAACTCACCTTTCCCCTTAAGCAAGCATAAGTTGGTTTTCTAAATTTGAGACCCTGTTCTGTTCTGTAATTCAGTTCCTGTGTAGCCAAGTTTACATTCCGTGTATTACTGATATCTTATGATGTTTCTTTTTCTGTGTGACTTATTTCAGTTAGAATCATCATACCTGAATCCAATCATTATTCTGCTAAGGGCCTGATGACATAGATTTCAGTGCTGAGTGATATTGCTTTGTAAGTAAATACCACAACTTCTTTATCCATTTTTGACTTTCTGTGATGTTGAACTTGTACTGTAAACGAGGTTCTTGTAAACAGAGGCGTCCCAAACTTTGGGGTGGCTGTGTCTTTTTGATTTTAATTTCCCTAAGCTATAGGACCATAAGTGGAAGTGCCCTAGGATCTGTTGCTTTGTTTTTAGATGTTTCAGGAAACACCATACACTTCTCCCGAGTGTCTGTTGGCAATTTACATCCCGCCCATCAGCATAACAAGGCTCCCAGTTCTCCATGGCCTGTCCTGCCTTTCTGGATTTTACACTTTTTTCAGATGGCCCTTTTGACCGGGGGGAAGTGAGACTTCATTGTAGTGCAGATTTCCTTTGCAAGCTTGCTTGGTTGGCCAAAAAGGGCGTATGCGTTTTTTCCTGAATATATTCAGGAAAAAACGCATACGCCCTTTTCGGCCATGTGCATCATTGGGGACGTTCTGCCTCTTTTCCTATGCTTTCAATGCAATTCCAGTCTACCTGCTGAAATCGGTTTCCTGCAATTCTGCCCCGCTTTCAAGTCCTCTTGGCAGCCTTACTTCAGTATATTTTTGGACGATAGCTGTCATTTATAACTCTGCAGGTTTGTGAATTACAGTGCCCCTGAGCTCCTTTCTTCAACTCGCTTTCTTGTGAGCTGGCCGCAACACCGCAGGATGGCTTCAGGCCCTAATCTGGTTCCGGAACGGCACGCTGAGCCTTTGGTTAATTCCTCTTCCTGGTGGGAAATGAGAGTTAAATTTGCCCGTCCAGACACCTCAAGCTAGTCTCTCATTGGTTCTCGCTATTCCTGTTCATCTTCCGCAGAAATTGCAAACTGGGCCAAACAGGAGGTTAAAGGGACTGACTCTCCAAGTCGGGAGAGTGTTAGTAAAGCATCTGGAATGGTGCACCCGAGTATCATGGGAGGAAAACTGAGACATATTTGAACACGTCTCCCGATCACATGGTTGATCATACTCTGGGTTCCACATGCATGGTTTAGCTGAAGGAAGAATACTTTAAACCTGGGTAGTTGAAACCCGTGGAATGGGTACCATGCGATATGACTTCAAAGGGTCTTCATTTGCTCACCAAACCTCTCCAATCCTATCACTGCTGCGTTTATGCCCCTGTACACATGCTTGATTCTCTTTCGGAGACATAGCAATACATAGGTTTTAAGATACTTACTAGTCAGGTACATTCTTAGGCGTTTAATATGCGGTGTTGAGTCCATTTCATTGAGCAAGGAGTAGCTCTTGTCTATTCCATATTTGGCTTAAGGAACTTTATCTGTGCTCATTTCAATCTCTGCTTTTATGCAGCACCCCAACTCACCTTTCCCCTTAAGCAAGCATAAGTTGGTTTTCTAAATTTGAGACCCTGTTCTGTTCTGTAATTCAGTTCCTGTGTAGCCAAGTTTACATTCCGTGTATTACTGATATCTTATGATGTTTCTTTTTCTGTGTGACTTATTTCAGTTAGAATCATCATACCTGAATCCACTCATTATGCTGCTAAGGGCCTGATGACATAGATTTCAGTGCTGAGTGATATTGCTTTGTAAGTAAATACCACAACTTCTTTATCCATTTTTCACTTTCTGTGATGTTGAACTTGTACTGTAAACGAGGTTCTTGTAAGCAGAGGCGTCCCAAACTTTGGGGTGGCTGTGTCTTTTTGATTTTAATTTCCCTAAGCTATAGGACCATAAGTGGAAGTGCCCTAGGCTCTGTTGCTTTGTTTTTTATAGGTTTCAGGAAACACCATACACTTCTCCGGAGTGGCTGTTGGCAATTTACATCCTGCCCATCAGCATAACAAGGCTCCCAGTTCTCCATGGCCTGTCCTGCCTTTCTGGATTTTACACTTTTTTCAGATGGCCCTTTTGACCGGGGGGAAGTGAGACTTCATTGTAGTTCAGATTTCCTTTGCAAGCTTGCTTGGTTGGCCAAAAAGTGCGTATGCGTTTTTTCCTGAATATATTCAGGAATAAACGCATACGCCCTTTTTGGCCAAGTGCATCATTGTGGACGTTCTGCCTCTTTTCCTATGCTTTCAATGCAATTCCAGTCTACCTCCTGAAATCGGTTTCCTGCAATTCTGCCCTGCTTTCAAGTCCTCTTGGCAGCCTTACTTCAGTATATTTTTGGACGATAGCTGTCATTTATAACTCTGCACGTTTGTGAATTACAGTGCCCCTGAGCTCCTTTCTTCAACTCGCTTTCTTTTGAGCTGGTCGCAACACTGCAGGATGGCTTCAGGCCCTAATCTGGTTCCGGCACGGCACGCTGAGCCTTTGGTTAATTCCTCTTCCTGGTGGGAAATGAGAGTTAAATTTGCCCGTCCAGACACCTCCAGCTAGTCTCTCATTGGTTCTCCCTATTCCTGTTCATCTTCCACAGAAATTGCAAACTGGGCCAAACAGGAGGTTAAAGGCGCTGACTCTCCAAGTGGGGAGAGTGTTAGTAAAGCATCTGGAATGTTGAACCCGAGTACCAGGGGAGGAAAACTGAGACATATTTGAACACGTCTCCCGTTCACACGGTTGATCATACTCTGGGTTCCACATGCATGTTTTAGCTGAAGGAAGAATACCTTAAACCTGGAGAGTTGAGACCCGTGGAATGGGTACCATGCAATATGACTTCAAAGGGTCTTCATTTCTTCACCGAAGCTCTCCAATCCTATAACTGCTGCGTTTATGCCCCTGTACACACGCTTGATTCTCTTTTGGAGACATAGCAATCCATAGGTTTTAAGATACTTACTAGTCAGGTACATTCTTAGGCGTTTAATATGCGGTGTTGAGTCCATTTCGTTGAGCAAGGAGTAGCTCTTGTCTATTCCATATTTGGCTTAAGGAACTTTATCTATGCTCATTTCAATCTCTGGTTTTATGCAGCACCCCAACTCACCTTTCCCCTTAAGCAAGCATAAGTTGGTTTTCTAAATTTGAGACCCCGTTCTGTTTTGGAATTCAGTTCCTGTGTAGCCAAGTTTACATTCCATGTATTAGTGACATCTTATGATGTTTCTTTTTCTGTGTGACTTATTTCAGTTAGAATCATCGTACCTGAATCCACTCTTTATGCTGCTACGGGCCTGATGACATAGATTTCATTGCTGAGTGATACTGCATTGTACGTAAGTACCACAAGTTCTTTATCCATTTTTCACTTTCTGTGATATTGAACTTGTACGGTAAACGAGGTTCTTGTAAACAGAGGCGTCCCAAACTTTGGGGTGGCTGTGTCTTTTTGATTTTAATTTCCCTAAGCTATAGGACCATAAGTGGAAGTGCCCTAGGCTCTGTTGCTTTGTTTTTTAGATGTTTCAGGAAACACCATACACTTCTCCCGAGTGTCTGTTGGCAATTTACATCCCGCCCATCAGCATAACAAGGCTCCCAGTTCTCCATGGCCTGTCCTGCCTTTCTGGATTTTACACTTTTTTCAGATGGCCCTTTTGACCGGGGGGAAGTGAGACTTCATTGTAGTGCAGATTTCCTTTTCAAGCTTGCTTGGTTGGCCAAAAAGGGCGTATGCGTTTTTTCCTGAATATATTCAGGAAAAAACGCATACGCCCTTTTTGACCAAGTGCATCATTGTGGACGTTCTGCCTCTTTTCCTATGCTTTCAATGCAATTCCAGTCTACCTCCTGAAATCGGTTTCCTGCAATTCTGCCCCGCTTTCAAGTCCTCTTGGCAGCCTTACTTCAGTATATTTTTGGACGATAGCTGTCATTTATAACTCTGCAGGTTTGTGAATTACAGTGCCCCTGAGCTCCTTTCTTCAACTCGCTTTCTTGTGACCTGGCCGCAAAACCGCAGGATGGCTTCAGGCCCTAATCTGGTTCCGGCACGGCACGCTGAGCCTTTGGTTATTTCCTCTTCCTGGTGGGAAATGAGAGTTAAATTTGCCCGTCCAGACACCTCCAGCTAGTCTCTCATTGGTTCTCCCTATTCCTGTTCATCTTCCGCAGAAATTGCAAACTGGGCCAAACAGGAGGTTAAAGGCGCTGACTCTCCAAGTGGGGAGAGTGTTAGTAAAGCGTCTGGAATGTTGCACCCGAGTACCAGGGGAGGAAAACTGAGACATATTTGAACACGTCTCCCATTCACACGGTTGCTCATACTCTGGGTTCCACATGCATGTTTTAGCTGAAGCAAGAATACCTTAAACGTGGGTAGTTGAAACCTGTGGAAAGGGTACCATGCAATATGACTTCAAAGGGTCTTCATTTGCTCACCGAACCTCTCCAATCCTATCACTGCTGCGTTTATGCCCCTGTACACACGCTTGATTCTCTTTTGGAGACATAGCAATCCATAGGTTTTAAGATACTTAGTAGTCAGGTACATTCTTAGGCGTTTAATATGCGGTGTTGAGTCCATTTCGTTGAGCAAGGAGTAGCTCTTGTCTATTCCATATTTGGCTTAAGGAACTTTATCTGTGCTCATTTCAATCTCTGGTTTTATGCAGCACCCCAACTCACCTTTCCCCTTAAGCAAGCATAAGTTGGTTTTCTAAATTTGAGACCCTGTTCTGTTCTGTAATTCAGTTCCTGTGTAGCCAAGTTTACATTCCGTGTATTACTGATATCTTATGATGTTTCTTTTTCTGTGTGACTTATTTCAGTTAGAATTATCATACCTGAATCCACTCATTGTGCTGCTACGGGCCTGATGTCATAGATTTCATTGCTGAGTGATACTGCTTTGTACATAAGTACCACAAGTTCTTTATCCATTTTTCACTTTCTGTGATATTGAACTTGTATGGTAAACGAGGTTCTTGTAAGCAGAGGCGTCCCAAACTTTGGGGTGGCTGTGTCTTTTTGATTTTAATTTCCCTAAGCTATAGGACCATAAGTGGAAGTGCCCTAGGCTCTGTTGCTTTGTTTTTTAGATGTTTCAGGAAACACCATACACTTCTCCCGAGTGTCTGTTGGCAATTTACATCCCGCCCATCAGCATAACAAGGCTCCCAGTTCTCCATGGCCTGTCCTGCCTTTCTGGATTTTACACTTTTTTCAGATGGCCCTTTTGACTGGGGGGAAGTGAGACTTCATTGTAGTTCAGATTTCCTTTGCAAGCTTGCTTGGTTGGCCAAAAAGTGCGTATGCGTTTTTTCCTGAATATATTCAGGAATAAACGCATACGCCCTTTTTGGCCAAGTGCATCATTGTGGACGTTCTGCCTCTTTTCCTATGCTTTCAATGCAATTCCAGTCTACCTCCTGAAATCGGTTTCCTGCAATTCTGCCCTGCTTTCAAGTCCTCTTGGCAGCCTTACTTCAGTATATTTTTGGACGATAGCTGTCATTTATAACTCTGCACGTTTGTGAATTACAGTGCCCCTGAGCTCCTTTCTTCAACTCGCTTTCTTTTGAGCTGGCCGCAACACTGCAGGATGGCTTCAGGCCCTAATCTGGTTCCGGCACGGCACGCTGAGCCTTTGGTTAATTCCTCTTCCTGGTGGGAAATGAGAGTTAAATTTGCCCGTCCAGACACCTCCAGCTAGTCTCTCATTGGTTCTCCCTATTCCTGTTCATCTTCCACAGAAATTGCAAACTGGGCCAAACAGGAGGTTAAAGGCGCTGACTCTCCAAGTGGGGAGAGTGTTAGTAAAGCATCTGGAATGTTGAACCCGAGTACCAGGGGAGGAAAACTGAGACATATTTGAACACGTCTCCCGTTCACACGGTTGATCATACTCTGGGTTCCACATGCATGTTTTAGCTGAAGGAAGAATACCTTAAACCTGGAGAGTTGAGACCCGTGGAATGGGTACCATGCAATATGACTTCAAAGGGTCTTCATTTCTTCACCGAAGCTCTCCAATCCTATAACTGCTGCGTTTATGCCCCTGTACACACGCTTGATTCTCTTTTGGAGACATAGCAATCCATAGGTTTTAAGATACTTACTAGTCAGGTACATTCTTAGGCGTTTAATATGCGGTGTTGAGTCCATTTCGTTGAGCAAGGAGTAGCTCTTGTCTATTCCATATTTGGCTTAAGGAACTTTATCTATGCTCATTTCAATCTCTGGTTTTATGCAGCACCCCAACTCACCTTTCCCCTTAAGCAAGCATAAGTTGGTTTTCTAAATTTGAGACCCCGTTCTGTTTTGGAATTCAGTTCCTGTGTAGCCAAGTTTACATTCCATGTATTAGTGACATCTTATGATGTTTCTTTTTCTGTGTGACTTATTTCAGTTAGAATCACCGTACCTGAATCCACTCTTTATGCTGCTACGGGCCTGATGACATAGATTTCATTGCTGAGTGATACTGCATTGTACGTAAGTACCACAAGTTCTTTATCCATTTTTCACTTTCTGTGATATTGAACTTGTACGGTAAACGAGGTTCTTGTAAACAGAGGCGTCCCAAACTTTGGGGTGGCTGTGTCTTTTTGATTTTAATTTCCCTAAGCTATAGGACCATAAGTGGAAGTGCCCTAGGCTCTGTTGCTTTGTTTTTTAGATGTTTCAGGAAACACCATACACTTCTCCTGAGTGTCTGTTGGCAATTTACATCCCGCCCATCAGCATAACAAGGCTCCCAGTTCTCCATGGCCTGTCCTGCCTTTCTGGATTTTACACTTTTTTCAGATGGCCCTTTTGACCGGGGGGAAGTGAGACTTCATTGTAGTGCAGATTTCCTTTGCAAGCTTGCTTGGTTGGCCAAAAAGGGCGTATGCGTTTTTTCCTGAATATATTCAGGAAAAAACGCATACGCCCTTTTTGACCAAGTGCATCATTGTGGACGTTCTGCCTCTTTTCCTATGCTTTCAATGCAATTCCAGTCTACCTCCTGAAATCGGTTTCCTGCAATTCTGCCCCGCTTTCAAGTCCTCTTGGCAGCCTTACTTCAGTATATTTTTGGACGATAGCTGTCATTTATAACTCTGCAGGTTTGTGAATTACAGTGCCCCTGAGCTCCTTTCTTCAACTCGCTTTCTTGTGACCTGGCCGCAAAACCGCAGGATGGCTTCAGGCCCTAATCTGGTTCCGGCACGGCACGCTGAGCCTTTGGTTATTTCCTCTTCCTGGTGGGAAATGAGAGTTAAATTTGCCCGTCCAGACACCTCCAGCTAGTCTCTCATTGGTTCTCCCTATTCCTGTTCATCTTCCACAGAAATTGCAAACTGGGCCAAACAGGAGGTTAAAGGCGCTGACTCTCCAAGTGGGGAGAGTGTTAGTAAAGCATCTGGAATGTTGAACCCGAGTACCAGGGGAGGAAAACTGAGACATATTTGAACACGTCTCCCGTTCACACGGTTGATCATACTCTGGGTTCCACATGCATGTTTTAGCTGAAGGAAGAATACCTTAAACCTGGAGAGTTGAGACCCGTGGAATGGGTACCATGCAATATGACTTCAAAGGGTCTTCATTTCTTCACCGAAGCTCTCCAATCCTATAACTGCTGCGTTTATGCCCCTGTACACACGCTTGATTCTCTTTTGGAGACATAGCAATCCATAGGTTTTAAGATACTTACTAGTCAGGTACATTCTTAGGCGTTTAATATGCGGTGTTGAGTCCATTTCGTTGAGCAAGGAGTAGCTCTTGTCTATTCCATATTTGGCTTAAGGAACTTTATCTATGCTCATTTCAATCTCTGGTTTTATGCAGCACCCCAACTCACCTTTCCCCTTAAGCAAGCATAAGTTGGTTTTCTAAATTTGAGACCCCGTTCTGTTTTGGAATTCAGTTCCTGTGTAGCCAAGTTTACATTCCGTGTATTAGTTATAACTTATGATGTTTCTTTTTCTGTGTGACTTATTTCAGTGAGAATCATCATACCTGAATCCACTCATTATGCTACTACGGGCCTGATGACATAGATTTCATTGCTGAGTGATACTGCATTGTACGTAAGTACCACAAGTTCTTTATCCATTTTTCACTTTCTGTGATATTGAACTTGTACGGTAAACGAGGTTCTTGTAAACAGAGGCGTCCCAAACTTTGGGGTGGCTGTGTCTTTTTGATTTTAATTTCCCTAAGCTATAGGACCATAAGTGGAAGTGCCCTAGGCTCTGTTGCTTTGTTTTTTAGATGTTTCAGGAAACACCATACACTTCTCCCGAGTGTCTGTTGGCAATTTACATCCCGCCCATCAGCATAACAAGGCTCCCAGTTCTCCATGGCCTGTCCTGCCTTTCTGGATTTTACACTTTTTTCAGATGGCCCTTTTGACCGGGGGGAAGTGAGACTTCATTGTAGTGCAGATTTCCTTTTCAAGCTTGCTTGGTTGGCCAAAAAGGGCGTATGCGTTTTTTCCTGAATATATTCAGGAAAAAACGCATACGCCCTTTTTGACCAAGTGCATCATTGTGGACGTTCTGCCTCTTTTCCTATGCTTTCAATGCAATTCCAGTCTACCTCCTGAAATCGGTTTCCTGCAATTCTGCCCCGCTTTCAAGTCCTCTTGGCAGCCTTACTTCAGTATATTTTTGGACGATAGCTGTCATTTATAACTCTGCAGGTTTGTGAATTACAGTGCCCCTGAGCTCCTTTCTTCAACTCGCTTTCTTGTGACCTGGCCGCAAAACCGCAGGATGGCTTCAGGCCCTAATCTGGTTCCGGCACGGCACGCTGAGCCTTTGGTTATTTCCTCTTCCTGGTGGGAAATGAGAGTTAAATTTGCCCGTCCAGACACCTCCAGCTAGTCTCTCATTGGTTCTCCCTATTCCTGTTCATCTTCCGCAGAAATTGCAAACTGGGCCAAACAGGAGGTTAAAGGCGCTGACTCTCCAAGTGGGGAGAGTGTTAGTAAAGCGTCTGGAATGTTGCACCCGAGTACCAGGGGAGGAAAACTGAGACTTATTTGAACACGTCTCCCATTCACACGGTTGATCATACTCTGGGTTCCACATGCATGTTTTAGCTGAAGCAAGAATACCTTAAACGTGGGTAGTTGAAACCTGTGGAAAGGGTACCATGCAATATGACTTCAAAGGGTCTCCATTTGCTCACCGAACCTCTCCAATCCTATCACTGCTGCGTTTATGCCCCTGTACACACGCTTGATTCTCTTTTGGAGACATAGCAATCCATAGGTTTTAAGATACTTAGTAGTCAGGTACATTCTTAGGCGTTTAATATGCGGTGTTGAGTCCATTTCGTTGAGCAAGGAGTAGCTCTTGTCTATTCCATATTTGGCTTAAGGAACTTTATCTGTGCTCATTTCAATCTCTGGTTTTATGCAGCACCCCAACTCACCTTTCCCCTTAAGCAAGCATAAGTTGGTTTTCTAAATTTGAGACCCTGTTCTGTTCTGTAATTCAGTTCCTGTGTAGCCAAGTTTACATTCCGTGTATTACTGATATCTTATGATGTTTCTTTTTCTGTGTGACTTATTTCAGTTAGAATTATCATACCTGAATCCACTCATTGTGCTGCTACGGGCCTGATGTCATAGATTTCATTGCTGAGTGATACTGCTTTGTACATAAGTACCACAAGTTCTTTATCCATTTTTCACTTTCTGTGATATTGAACTTGTATGGTAAACGAGGTTCTTGTAAGCAGAGGCGTCCCAAACTTTGGGGTGGCTGTGTCTTTTTGATTTTAATTTCCCTAAGCTATAGGACCATAAGTGGAAGTGCCCTAGGCTCTGTTGCTTTGTTTTTTAGATGTTTCAGGAAACACCATACACTTCTCCCGAGTGTCTGTTGGCAATTTACATCCCGCCCATCAGCATAACAAGGCTCCCAGTTCTCCATGGCCTGTCCTGCCTTTCTGGATTTTACACTTTTTTCAGATGGCCCTTTTGACTGGGGGGAAGTGAGACTTCATTGTAGTTCAGATTTCCTTTGCAAGCTTGCTTGGTTGGCCAAAAAGTGCGTATGCGTTTTTTCCTGAATATATTCAGGAATAAACGCATACGCCCTTTTTGGCCAAGTGCATCATTGTGGACGTTCTGCCTCTTTTCCTATGCTTTCAATGCAATTCCAGTCTACCTCCTGAAATCGGTTTCCTGCAATTCTGCCCTGCTTTCAAGTCCTCTTGGCAGCCTTACTTCAGTATATTTTTGGACGATAGCTGTCATTTATAACTCTGCACGTTTGTGAATTACAGTGCCCCTGAGCTCCTTTCTTCAACTCGCTTTCTTTTGAGCTGGCCGCAACACTGCAGGATGGCTTCAGGCCCTAATCTGGTTCCGGCACGGCACGCTGAGCCTTTGGTTAATTCCTCTTCCTGGTGGGAAATGAGAGTTAAATTTGCCCGTCCAGACACCTCCAGCTAGTCTCTCATTGGTTCTCCCTATTCCTGTTCATCTTCCACAGAAATTGCAAACTGGGCCAAACAGGAGGTTAAAGGCGCTGACTCTCCAAGTGGGGAGAGTGTTAGTAAAGCATCTGGAATGTTGAACCCGAGTACCAGGGGAGGAAAACTGAGACATATTTGAACACGTCTCCCGTTCACACGGTTGATCATACTCTGGGTTCCACATGCATGTTTTAGCTGAAGGAAGAATACCTTAAACCTGGAGAGTTGAGACCCGTGGAATGGGTACCATGCAATATGACTTCAAAGGGTCTTCATTTCTTCACCGAAGCTCTCCAATCCTATAACTGCTGCGTTTATGCCCCTGTACACACGCTTGATTCTCTTTTGGAGACATAGCAATCCATAGGTTTTAAGATACTTACTAGTCAGGTACATTCTTAGGCGTTTAATATGCGGTGTTGAGTCCATTTCGTTGAGCAAGGAGTAGCTCTTGTCTATTCCATATTTGGCTTAAGGAACTTTATCTATGCTCATTTCAATCTCTGGTTTTATGCAGCACCCCAACTCACCTTTCCCCTTAAGCAAGCATAAGTTGGTTTTCTAAATTTGAGACCCCGTTCTGTTTTGGAATTCAGTTCCTGTGTAGCCAAGTTTACATTCCATGTATTAGTGACATCTTATGATGTTTCTTTTTCTGTGTGACTTATTTCAGTTAGAATCACCGTACCTGAATCCACTCTTTATGCTGCTACGGGCCTGATGACATAGATTTCATTGCTGAGTGATACTGCATTGTACGTAAGTACCACAAGTTCTTTATCCATTTTTCACTTTCTGTGATATTGAACTTGTACGGTAAACGAGGTTCTTGTAAACAGAGGCGTCCCAAACTTTGGGGTGGCTGTGTCTTTTTGATTTTAATTTCCCTAAGCTATAGGACCATAAGTGGAAGTGCCCTAGGCTCTGTTGCTTTGTTTTTTAGATGTTTCAGGAAACACCATACACTTCTCCTGAGTGTCTGTTGGCAATTTACATCCCGCCCATCAGCATAACAAGGCTCCCAGTTCTCCATGGCCTGTCCTGCCTTTCTGGATTTTACACTTTTTTCAGATGGCCCTTTTGACCGGGGGGAAGTGAGACTTCATTGTAGTGCAGATTTCCTTTGCAAGCTTGCTTGGTTGGCCAAAAAGGGCGTATGCGTTTTTTCCTGAATATATTCAGGAAAAAACGCATACGCCCTTTTTGACCAAGTGCATCATTGTGGACGTTCTGCCTCTTTTCCTATGCTTTCAATGCAATTCCAGTCTACCTCCTGAAATCGGTTTCCTGCAATTCTGCCCCGCTTTCAAGTCCTCTTGGCAGCCTTACTTCAGTATATTTTTATACGATAGCTGTCATTTATAACTCTGCAGGTTTGTGAATTACAGTGCCCCTGAGCTCCTTTCTTCAACTCGCTTTCTTGTGACCTGGCCGCAAAACCGCAGGATGGCTTCAGGCCCTAATCTGGTTCCGGCACGGCACGCTGAGCCTTTGGTTATTTCCTCTTCCTGGTGGGAAATGACAGTTAAATTTGCCCGTCCAGACACCTCCAGCTAGTCTCTCATTGGTTCTCCCTATTCCTGTTCATCTTCCGCAGAAATTGCAAACTGGGCCAAACAGGAGGTTAAAGGCGCTGACTCTCCAAGTGGGGAGAGTGTTAGTAAAGCGTCTGGAATGTTGCACCCGAGTACCAGGGGAGGAAAACTGAGACTTATTTGAACACGTCTCCCATTCACACGGTTGATCATACTCTGGGTTCCACATGCATGTTTTAGCTGAAGCAAGAATACCTTAAACGTGGGTAGTTGAAACCTGTGGAAAGGGTACCATGCAATATGACTTCAAAGGGTCTTCATTTGCTCACCGAACCTCTCCAATCCTATCACTGCTGCGTTTATGCCCCTGTACACACGCTTGATTCTCTTTTGGAGACATAGCAATCCATAGGTTTTAAGATACTTAGTAGTCAGGTACATTCTTAGGCGTTTAATATGCGGTGTTGAGTCCATTTCGTTGAGCAAGGAGTAGCTCTTGTCTATTCCATATTTGGCTTAAGGAACTTTATCTGTGCTCATTTCAATCTCTGGTTTTATGCAGCACCCCAACTCACCTTTCCCCTTAAGCAAGCATAAGTTGGTTTTCTACATTTGAGACCCTGTTCTGTTCTGTAATTCAGTTCCTGTGTAGCCAAGTTTACATTCCGTGTATTACTGATATCTTATGATGTTTCTTTTTCTGTGTGACTTATTTCAGTTAGAATTATCATACCTGAATCCACTCATTATTCTGCTAAGGGCCTGATGACATAGATTTCAGTGCTGAGTGATATTGCTTTGTAAGTAAATACCACAACTTTTTTATCCATTTTTGACTTTCTGTGATGTTGAACTTCTACTGTAAACGAGGTTCTTGTAAACAGAGGCGTCCCAAACTTTGGGGTGGCTGTGTCTTTTTGATTTTAATTTCCCTAAGCTATAGGACCATAAGTGGAAGTGCCCTAGGATCTGTTGCTTTGTTTTTAGATGTTTCAGGAAACACCATACACTTCTCCCGAGTGTCTGTTGGCAATTTACATCCCGCCCATCAGCATAACAAGGCTCCCAGTTCTCCATGGCCTGTCCTGCCTTTCTGGATTTTACACTTTTTTCAGATGGCCCTTTTGACCGGGGGGAAGTGAGACTTCATTGTAGTGCAGATTTCCTTTGCAAGCTTGCTTGGTTGGCCAAAAAGGGCGTATGCGTTTTTTCCTGAATATATTCAGGAAAAAACGCATACGCCCTTTTTGGCCATGTGCATCATTGGGGACGTTCTGCATCTTTTCCTATGCTTTCCATGCAATTCCAGTCTACCTGCTGAAATCGGTTTCCTGCAATTCTGCCCCGCTTTCAAGTCCTCTTGGCAGCCTTACTTCAGTATATTTTTGGACGATAGCTGTCATTTATAACTCTGCAGGTTTGTGAATTACAGTGCCCCTGAGCTCCTTTCTTCAACTCGCTTTCTTGTGAGCTGGGCGCAACACCGCAGGATGGCTTCAGGCCCTAACCTGGTTCCGGAACGGCACGCTGAGCCTTTGGTTAATTCCTCTTCCTGGTGGGAAATGAGAGTTAAATTTGCCCGTCCAGACACCTCCAGCTAGTCTCTCATTGGTTCTCGCTATTCCTGTTCATCTTCCGCAGAAATTGCAAACTGGGCCAAACAGGAGGTTAAAGGGACTGACTCTCCAAGTCGGGAGAGTGTTAGTAAAGCATCTGGAATGGTGCACCCGAGTATCATGGGAGGAAAACTGAGACATATTTGAACACGTCTCCCGATCACATGGTTGATCATACTCTGGGTTCCACATGCATGTTTTAGCTGAAGGAAGAATACCTTAAACCTGGGTAGTTGAAACCCGTGGAATGGGTACCATGCGATATGACTTCAAAGGGTCTTCATTTGCTCACCAAACCTCTCCAATCCTATCACTGCTGCGTTTATGCCCCTGTACACATGCTTGATTCTCTTTCGGAGACATAGCAATCCATAGGTTTTAAGATACTTACTAGTCAGGTACATTCTTAGGCGTTTAATATGCGGTGTTGAGTCCATTTCGTTGAGCAAGGAGTAGCTCTTGTCTATTCCATATTTGGCTTAAGGAACTTTATCTGTGCTCATTTCAATCTCTGCTTTTATGCAGCACCCCAACTCACCTTTCCCCATAAGCAAGCATAAGTTGGTTTTCTAAATTTGAGACCCTGTTCTGTTCTGTAATTCAGTTCCTGTGTAGCCAAGTTTACATTCCGTGTATTACTGATATCTTATGATGTTTCTTTTTCTGTGTGACTTATTTCAGTTAGAATCATCGTACCTGAATCCACTCTTTATGCTGCTACGGGCCTGATGACATAGATTTCATTGCTGAGTGATACTGCATTGTACGTAAGTACCACAAGTTCTTTATCCATTTTTCACTTTCTGTGATATTGAACTTGTACGGTAAACGAGGTTCTTGTAAACAGAGGCGTCCCAAACTTTGGGGTGGCTGTGTCTTTTTGATTTTAATTTCCCTAAGCTATAGGACCATAAGTGGAAGTGCCCTAGGCTCTGTTGCTTTGTTTTTTAGATGTTTCAGGAAACACCATACACTTCTCCCGAGTGTCTGTTGGCAATTTACATCCCGCCCATCAGCATAACAAGGCTCCCAGTTCTCCATGGCCTGTCCTGCCTTTCTGGATTTTACACTTTTTTCAGATGGCCCTTTTGACCGGGGGGAAGTGAGACTTCATTGTAGTGCAGATTTCCTTTGCAAGCTTGCTTGGTTGGCCAAAAAGGGCGTATGCGTTTTTTCCTGAATATATTCAGGGAAAAACGCATACGCCCTTTTTGGCCAAGTGCATCATTGTGGACGTTCTGCCTCTTTTCCTATGCTTTCAGTGCAATTCCAGTCTACCTCCTGAAATCGGTTTCCTGCAATTCTGCCCTGATTTCAAGTCCTCTTGGCAGCCTTACTTCAGTATATTTTTCGACGATAGCTGTCATTTATAACTCTGCAGGTTTGTGAATTACAGTGCCCCTGAGCTCCTTTCTTCAACTCGCTTTCTTTTGAGCTGGCCGCAACACCGCAGGATGTCTTCAGGCCCTAATCTGGTTCCGGCACGGCACGCTGAGCCTTTGGTTAATTCCTCTTCCTGGTGGGAAATGAGAGTTAAATTTGCCCGTCCAGACACCTCCAGCTAGTCTCTCATTGGTTCTCGCTATTCCTGTTCATCTTCCGCAGAAATTGCAAACTGGGCCAAACAGGAGGTTAAAGGGACTGACTCTCCAAGTCGGGAGAGTGTTAGTAAAGCGTCTGGAATGTTGCACCCGAGTACCAGGGTACGAAAACTGAGACATATTTGAACACGTCTCCTGTTCACACGGTTGATCATACTCTGGGTTCCACATGCATGTTTTAGCTGAAGTCAGAATACCTTAAACCTGGAGAGTTGAGACCCGTGTAATGGGTACCACGCGATATGACTTCAAAGGGTCTTCATTTGCTCACCGAACCTCTCCAATCCTACCACTGCAGCGTTTATGCCCCTGTACACACGCTTGATTCTCTTTTGGAGACATAGCAATCCATAGGTTTTAAGATACTTACTAGTCAGGTACATTCTTAGGCGTTTAATATGGGGTGTTGAGTCCATTTCTTTGAGCAAGGAGTAGCTCTTGTCTATTCCATATTTGGCTTAAGGAACTTTATCTGTGCTCATTTCAATCTCTGGTTTTATGCAGCACCCCAACTCACCTTTCCCCTTAAGCAAGCATAAGTTGGTTTTCTAAATTTGAGACCCTGTTCTGTTTTGGAATTCAGTTCCTGTGTAGCCAAGTTTACATTCCGTGTATTAGTGATATCTTATGATGTTTCTTTTTCTGTGTGACTTATTTCAGTTAGAATCATCGTACCTGAATCCACTCATTGTGCTGCTAAGAGCCTGATGACATAGATTTCATTGCTGAGTGATATTGCTTTGTAAGTAAATACCACATCTTCTTTATCCATTTTTCACTTTCTGCGATGTTGAACTTGTACGGTAAACGAGGTTCTTGTAAACAGAGGCGTCCCAAACTTTGGGGTGGCTGTGTCTTTTTGATTTTAATTTCCCTAAGCTATAGGACCATAAGTGGAAGTGCCCTAGGCTCTGTTGCTTTGTTTTTTAGATGTTTCAGGAAACACCATACACTTCTCCCGAGTGTCTGTTGGCAATTTACATCCCGCCCATCAGCATAACAAGGCTCCCAGTTCTCCATGGCCTGTCCTGCCTTTCTGGATTTTACACTTTTTTCAGATGGCCCTTTTGACCGGGGGGAAGTGAGACTTCATTGTAGTGCAGATTTCCTTTGCAAGCTTGCTTGGTTGGCCAAAAAGGGCGTATGCGTTTTTTCCTGAATATATTCAGGAAAAAACGCATATGCCCTTTTTGGCCAAGTGCATCATTGTGGACGTTCTGCCCCTTTTCCTATGCTTTCAATGCAATTCCAGTCTACCTCCTGAAATCGGTTTCCTGCAATTCTGCCCCGCTTTCAAGTCCTCTTGGCAGCCTTACTTCAGTATATTTTTGGACGATACCTGTCATTTATAACTCTGCAGGTTTGTGAATTACAGTGCCCCTGAGCTCCTTTCTTCAACTCACTTTCTTTTGAGCTGGCCGCAACACCGCAGGATGGCTTCAGGCCCTAATCTGGTTCCGACACGGCACGCTGAGCCTTTGGTTATTTCCTCTTCCAGATGGGAAATGAGAGTTAAATTTGCCCGTCCAGACACCTCCAGCTAGTCTCTCATTGGTTCTCCCTATTCCTGTTCATCCTCCGCAGAAATTGCAAACTGGGCGAAACAGGAGGTTAAAGGCGCTGACTTTCCAAGTGGGGAGAGTGTTAGTAAAGCGTCTGGAATGTTGCACCCGAGTACCAGGGGAGGAAAACTGAGACATATTTGAACACGTCTCCCGTTCACACGGTTGATCATACTCTGGGTTCCACATTCATGTTTTAGCTGAAGGAAGAATACCTTAAACCTGAAGAGTTGAGACCCGTGGAATGGGTACCATGCAATATGACTTCAAAGGGTCTTCATTTGCTCACCAAACCTCTCCAATCCTATCACTGCTGCGTTTATGCCCCTGTACACATGCTTGATTCTCTTTTGGAGACATAGCAATCCATAGGTTTTAAGATACTTACTAGTCAGGTACATTCTTAGGCGTTTAATATGGGGTGTTGAGTCCATTTCGTTGAGCAAGGAGTAGCTCTTGTCTATTCCATATTTGGCTTAAGGAACTTTATCTGTGCTCATTTCAATCTCTGGTTTTATGCAGCACCCCAACTCACCTTTACCCTTAAGCAAGCATAAGTTGGTTTTCTAAATTTGAGACCCTGTTCTGTTTTGGAATTCAGTTCCTGTGTAGCCAAGTTTACATTCCGTGTATTAGTTATATCTTATGATGTTTCTTTTTCTGTGTGACTTATTTCAGTGAGAATCATCATACCTGAATCCACTCATTATGCTGCTACGGGCCTGATGACATAGATTTCATTGCTGAGTGATACTGCATTGTACGTAAGTACCACAAGTTCTTTATCCATTTTTCACTTTCTGTGATATTGAACTTGTACGGTAAACGAGGTTCTTGTAAACAGAGGCGTCCCAAACTTTGGGGTGGCTGTGTCTTTTTGATTTTAATTTCCCTAAGCTATAGGACCATAAGTGGAAGTGCCCTAGGCTCTGTTGCTTTGTTTTTTAGATGTTTCAGGAAACACCATACACTTCTCCCGAGTGTCTGTTGGCAATTTACATCCCGCCCATCAGCATAACAAGGCTCCCAGTTCTCCATGGCCTGTCCTGCCTTTCTGGATTTTACACTTTTTTCAGATGGACCTTTTGACCCGGGGGAAGTGAGACTTCATTGTAGTGCAGATTTCCTTTGCAAGCTTCCTTGGTTGGCCAAAAAGGGTGTATGCGTTTTTTCCTGAATATTTTCAGGAAAAAACACATACGCCCTCTTTGGCCAAGTGCATCATTGTGGACGCTCTGCCTCTTTTCCTATGCTTTCAATGCAATTCCAGTCTACCTCCTGAAATCGGTTTCCTGCAATTCTGCCCCACTTTCAAGTCCTCTTGGCAGCCATACTTCAGTATATTTTTCGACGATAGCTGTCATTTATAACTCTGCAGGTTTGTGAATTACAGTGCCCCTGAGCTCCTTTCTTCAACTCGCTTTCTTGTGACCTGGCCGCAACACCGCAGGATGGCTTCAGGCCCTAATCTGGTTCCGGCACGGCACGCTGAGCCTTTGGTTAATTCCTCTTCCTGGTGGGAAATGAGAATTAAATTTGCCCGTCCAGACACCTCCAGCTAGTTTCTCATTGGTTCTCCCTATTCCTGTACATCTTCCGCAGAAATTGCAAACTGGGCCAAACAGGAGGTTAAAGGGACTGACTCTCCAAGTCGGGAGAGTGTTAGTAAAGCGTCTGGAATGTTGCACCCGAGTACCAGGGTACGAAAACTGAGACATATTTGAACACGTCTCCCGATCACATGGTTGATCATACTCTAGGTTCCACATGCATGTTTTAGCTGAAGGAAGAATACCTTAAACCTGGGTAACTGAAACCCGTGGAATGGGTACCATGCAATATGACTTCAAAGGGTCTTCATTTGCTCACCAAACCTCTCCAATCCTATCACTGCTTCGTTTATGCCCCTGTACACACGCTTGATTCTCTTTCGGAGACATAGCAATCCATAGGTTTTAAGATACTTACTAGTCAGGTACATTCTTTGGCGTTTAATATGGGGTGTTGAGTCCATTTCATTGAGCAAGGAGTAGCTCTTGTCTATTCCATATTTGGCTTAAGGAACTTTATCTGTGCTCATTTCAATCTCTGGTTTTATGCAGCACCCCAACTCACCTTTCCCCTTAAGCAAGCATAAGTTGGTTTTCTAAATTTGAGACCCTGTTCTGTTTTGGAATTCAGTTCCTGTGTAGCCAAGTTTACATTCCGTGTATTAGTGATATCTTATGATGTTTCTTTTTCTGTGTGACTTATTTCAGTTAGAATCATCGTACCTGAATCCACTCATTATGCTGCTACGGGCCTGATGACATAGATTTCATTGCTGAGTGATACTGCATTGTACGTAAGTACCACAAGTTCTTTATCCATTTTTCACTTTCTGTGATATTGAACTTGTACGGTAAACGAGGTTCTTGTAAACAGAGACGTCCCAAAATTTGGGGTGGCTGTGTCTTTTTGATTTTAATTTCCCTAAGCTATAGGACCATAAGTGGAAGTGCCCTAGGCTCTGTTGCTTTGTTTTTTAGATGTTTCAGGAAACACCATACACTTCTCCCGAGTGTCTCTTGGCAATTTACATCCCGCCCATCAGCATAACAAGGCTCCCAGTTCTCCATGGCCTGTCCTGCCTTTCTGGATTTTACACTTTTTTCAGATGGCCCTTTTGACCGGGGGGAAGTGAGACTTCATTGTAGTGCAGATTTCCTTTGCAAGCTTGCTTGGTTGGCCAAAAAGGGCGTATGCGTTTTTTCCTGAATATATTCAGGAAAAAACGCATACGCCCTTTTTGGCCAAGTGCATCATTGTGGACGTTCTGCCTCTTTTCCTATGCTTTCAATGCAATTCCAGTCTACCTCCTGAAATCGGTTTCCAGCAATTCTGCCCCGCATTCAAGTCCTCTTGGCAACCTTACTTCAGTATATTTTTGGACAATAGCTGTCATTTATAACTCTGCAGGTTTGTGAATTACAGTGCCCCTGAGCTCCTTTCTTCAACTCGCTTTCTTGTGACCTGGCCGCAACACCGCAGGATGGCTTCAGGCCCTAATCTGGTTCCGGCATGGCACGCTTAGCCTTTGGTTAATTCCTCTTCCTGGTGGGATATGCGAGTTAAATTTGCCCGTCCAGACACCTCCAGCTAGTCTCTCATTGGTTCTCGCTATTCCTGTTCATCTTCTGCAGAAATTGCAAACTGGGCCAAACAGGAGGTTAAAGGGACTGACTCTCCAAGTCGGGAGAGTGTTAGTAAAGCGTCTGGAATGTTGCACCCGAGTACCAGGGTACGAAAACTGAGACATATTTGAACACGTCTCCCAATCACATGGTTGATCATACTCTAGGTTCCACACGCATGTTTTAGCTGAAGGAAGAATACCTTAAACCTGGGTAGTTGAAACCCGTGGAATGGTACCATGCAATATGACTTCAAAGGGTCTTCATTTGCTCACCGAACCTCTCCAATCCTATCACTGCTGCGTTTATGCCCCTGTACACATGCTTGATTCTCTTTCGGAGACATAGCAATCCATAGGTTTTAAGATACTTACTAGTCAGGTACATTCTTAGGCGTTTAATATGCGGTGTTGAGTCCATTTCGTTGAGCAAGGAGTAGCTCTTGTCTATTCCATATTTGGCTTAAGGAACTTTATCTGTGCTCATTTCAATCTCTGGTTTTATGCAGCACCCCAACTCACCTTTACCCTTAAGCAAGCATAAGTTGGTTTTCTAAATTTGAGACCCTGTTCTGTTTTGGAATTCAGTTCCTGTGTAGCCAAGTTTACATTCTGTGTATTAGTGATATCTTATGATGTTTCTTTTTCTGTGTGACTTATTTCAGTTAGAATCATCATACCTGAATCCACTCATTGTGCTGCTAAGAGCCTGATGACATAGATTTCATTGCTGAGTGATATTGCTTTGTAAGTAAATACCACATCTTCTTTATCCATTTTTCACTTTCTGCGATGTTGAACTTGTACTGTAAACGAGGTTCTTGTAAACAGAGGCGTCCCAAACTTTGGGGTGGCTGTGTCTTTTTTATTTTAATTTCCCTAAGCTATAGGACCATAAGTGGAAGTGCCCTAGGCTCTGTTGCTTTGTTTTTTAGATGTTTCAGGAAACACCATACACTTCTCCGGAGTGTCTCTTGGCAATTTACATCCCGCCCATCAGCATAACAAGGCTCCCAGTTCTCCATGGCCTGTCCTGCCTTGCTGGATTTTACACTTTTTTCAGATGGCCCTTTTGACCGGGGGGAAGTGAGACTTCATTGTAGTGCAGATTTCCTTTGCAAGCTTGCTTGGTTGGCCAAAAAGGGCGTATGCGTTTTTCCCTGAATATATTCAGGAAAAAACGCATACGCACTTTTTGGCCAAGTGCATCATTGTGGACGTTCTGCCTCTTTTCCTATGCTTTCAATGCAATTCCAGTCTACCTCCTGAAATCGGTTTCCTGCAATTCTGCCCCGCTTTCAAGTCCTCTTGGCAGCATTACTTCAGTATATTTTTCGACGATAGCTGTCATTCATAACTCTGCAGGTTTGTGAATTACAGTGCCCCTGAGCTCCTTTCTTCAACTCGCTTTCTTTTGAGATGGCCGCAACACCACAGGATGGCTTCAGGCCCTGATCTGGTTCCGGCACGGCACGCTGAGCCTTTGGTTATTTCCTCTTCCTGGTGGGAAACGAGAGTTAAATTTGCCCGTCCAGACACCTCCAGCTAGTCTCTCATTGGTTCTCGCTATTCCTGTTCATCTTCTGCAGAAATTGCAAACTGGGCCAAACAGGAGGTTAAAGGGACTGACTCTCCAAGTCGGGAGAGTGTTAGTAAAGCGTCTGGAATGTTGCACCCGAGTACCAGGGAACGAAAACTGAGACATACTTGAACACGTCTCCCGTTCACACGGTTGATCATACTCTGGGTTCCACATGCATGTTTTAGCTGAAGTCAGAATACCTTAAACCTGGAGAGTTGAGACCCGTGTAATGGGTACCATGCAATATGACTTCAAAGGGTCTTCATTTGCTCACCGAACCTCTCCAATCCTATCACTGCAGCATTTATGCCCCTGTACACACGCTTGATTCTCTTTTGGAGACATAGCAATCCATAGGTTTTAAGATACTTACTAGTCAGGTACATTCTTAGGCGTTTAATATGGGGTGTTGAGTCCATTTCGTTGAGCAAGGAGTAGCTCTTGTCTATTCCATATTTGGCTTAAGGAACTTTATCTGTGCTCATTTCAATCTCTGGTTTTATGCAGCGCCCCAACTCACCTTTCCCCTTAAGCAAGCATAAGTTGCTTTTCTAAATTTGAGACCCTGTTCTGTTTTGGAATTCAGTTCCTGTGTAGCCAAGTTTACATTCCGTGTATTAGTGATATCTTATGATGTTTCTTTTTCTGTGTGACTTATTTCAGTTAGAATCATCGTACCTGAATCCACTCATTATGCTGCTACGGGCCTGATGACATAGATTTCATTGCTGAGTGATACTGCATTGTACGTAAGTACCACAAGTTCTTTATCCATTTTTCACTTTCTGTGATATTGAACTTGTACGGTAAACGAGGTTCTTGTAAACAGAGACGTCCCAAAATTTGGGGTGGCTGTGTCTTTTTGATTTTAATTTCCCTAAGCTATAGGACCATAAGTGGAAGTGCCCTAGGCTCTGTTGCTTTGTTTTTTAGATGTTTCAGGAAACACCATACACTTCTCCCGAGTGTCTGTTGGCAATTTACATCCCGCCCATCAGCATAACAAGGCTCCCAGTTCTCCATGGCCTGTCCTGCCTTTCTGGATTTTACACTTTTTTCAGATGGCCCTTTTGACCGGGGGGAAGTGAGACTTCATTGTAGTGCAGATTTCCTTTGCAAGCTTGCTTGGTTGGCCAAAAAGGGCGTATGCGTTTTTTCCTGAATATATTCAGGAAAAAACGCATACGCCCTTTTTGGCCAAGTGCATCATTGTGGACGTTCTGCCTCTTTTCCTATGCTTTCAATGCAATTCCAGTCTACCTCCTGAAATCGGTTTCCAGCAATTCTGCCCCGCATTCAAGTCCTCTTGGCAACCTTACTTCAGTATATTTTTGGACAATAGCTGTCATTTATAACTCTGCAGGTTTGTGAATTACAGTGCCCCTGAGCTCCTTTCTTCAACTCGCTTTCTTGTGACCTGGCCGCAACCCCGCAGGATGGCTTCAGGCCCTAATCTGGTTCCGGCATGGCACGCTTAGCCTTTGGTTAATTCCTCTTCCTGGTGGGATATGCGAGTTAAATTTGCCCGTCCAGACACCTCCAGCTAGTCTCTCATTGGTTCTCGCTATTCCTGTTCATCTTCTGCAGAAATTGCAAACTGGGCCAAACAGGAGGTTAAAGGGACTGACTCTCCAAGTCGGGAGAGTGTTAGTAAAGCGTCTGGAATGTTGCACCCGAGTACCAGGGTACGAAAACTGAGACATATTTGAACACGTCTCCCAATCACATGGTTGATCATACTCTAGGTTCCACACGCATGTTTTAGCTGAAGGAAGAATACCTTAAACCTGGGTAGTTGAAACCCGTGGAATGGTACCATGCAATATGACTTCAAAGGGTCTTCATTTGCTCACCGAACCTCTCCAATCCTATCACTGCTGCGTTTATGCCCCTGTACACATGCTTGATTCTCTTTCGGAGACATAGCAATCCATAGGTTTTAAGATACTTACTAGTCAGGTACATTCTTAGGCGTTTAATATGCGGTGTTGAGTCCATTTCGTTGAGCAAGGAGTAGCTCTTGTCTATTCCATATTTGGCTTAAGGAACTTTATCTGTGCTCATTTCAATCTCTGGTTTTATGCAGCACCCCAACTCACCTTTACCCTTAAGCAAGCATAAGTTGGTTTTCTAAATTTGAGACCCTGTTCTGTTTTGGAATTCAGTTCCTGTGTAGCCAAGTTTACATTCTGTGTATTAGTGATATCTTATGATGTTTCTTTTTCTGTGTGACTTATTTCAGTTAGAATCATCATACCTGAATCCACTCATTGTGCTGCTAAGAGCCTGATGACATAGATTTCATTACTGAGTGATATTGCTTTGTAAGTAAATACCACATCTTCTTTATCCATTTTTCACTTTCTGCGATGTTGAACTTGTACTGTAAACGAGGTTCTTGTAAACAGAGGCGTCCCAAACTTTGGGGTGGCTGTGTCTTTTTTATTTTAATTTCCCTAAGCTATAGGACCATAAGTGGAAGTGCCCTAGGCTCTGTTGCTTTGTTTTTTAGATGTTTCAGGAAACACCATACACTTCTCCGGAGTGTCTCTTGGCAATTTACATCCCGCCCATCAGCATAACAAGGCTCCCAGTTCTCCATGGCCTGTCCTGCCTTGCTGGATTTTACACTTTTTTCAGATGGCCCTTTTGACCGGGGGGAAGTGAGACTTCATTGTAGTGCAGATTTCCTTTGCAAGCTTGCTTGGTTGGCCAAAAAGGGCGTATGCGTTTTTCCCTGAATATATTCAGGAAAAAACGCATACGCACTTTTTGGCCAAGTGCATCATTGTGGACGTTCTGCCTCTTTTCCTATGCTTTCAATGCAATTCCAGTCTACCTCCTGAAATCGGTTTCCTGCAATTCTGCCCCGCTTTCAAGTCCTCTTGGCAGCATTACTTCAGTATATTTTTCGACGATAGCTGTCATTCATAACTCTGCAGGTTTGTGAATTACAGTGCCCCTGAGCTCCTTTCTTCAACTCGCTTTCTTTTGAGATGGCCGCAACACCACAGGATGGCTTCAGGCCCTGATCTGGTTCCGGCACGGCACGCTGAGCCTTTGGTTATTTCCTCTTCCTGGTGGGAAACGAGAGTTAAATTTGCCCGTCCAGACACCTCCAGCTAGTCTCTCATTGGTTCTCGCTATTCCTGTTCATCTTCTGCAGAAATTGCAAACTGGGCCAAACAGGAGGTTAAAGGGACTGACTCTCCAAGTCGGGAGAGTGTCAGTAAAGCGTCTGGAATGTTGCACCCGAGTTCCAGGGAACGAAAACTGAGACATACTTGAACACGTCTCCCGTTCACAAGGTTGATCATACTCTGGGTTCCACATGCATGTTTTAGCTGAAGTCAGAATACCTTAAACCTGGAGAGTTGAGACCCGTGTAATGGGTACCATGCAATATGACTTCAAAGGGTCTTCATTTGCTCACCGAACCTCTCCAATCCTATCACTGCAGCATTTATGCCCCTGTACACACGCTTCATTCTCTTTTGGAGACATAGCAATCCATAGGTTTTAAGATACTTACTAGTCAGGTACATTCTTAGGCGTTTAATATGGGGTGTTGAGTCCATTTCGTTGAGCAAGGAGTAGCTCTTGTCTATTCCATATTTGGCTTAAGGAACTTTATCTGTGCTCATTTCAATCTCTGGTTTTATGCAGCGCCCCAACTCACCTTTCCCCTTAAGCAAGCATAAGTTGCTTTTCTAAATTTGAGACCCTGTTCTGTTTTGGAATTCAGTTCCTGTGTAGCCAAGTTTACATTCCGTGTATTAGTGATTCTTACGATGTTTCTTTTTCTGTGTGACTTATTTCAGTTAGAATCATCGTACCTGAATCCACTCATTGTGCTGTTAAGAGCCTGATGACATAGATTTCATTGCTGAGTGATATTGCTTTGTAAGTAAATACCACAATTTCTTTATCCATTTTTCACTTTCTGCGATGTTGAACTTGTACGGTAAACGAGGTTCTTGTAAACAGAGGCGTCCCAAACTTTGGGGTGGCTGTGTCTTTTTTATTTTAATTTCGCTAAGCTATAGGACCATAAGTGGAAGTGCCCTAGGCTCTGTTGCTTTGGTTTTTAGATGTTTCAGGAAACACCATACACTTCTCCCGAGTGTCTGTTGGCAATTTACATCCCGCCCATCAGCATAACAAGGCTCCCAGTCCTCCATGGCCTGTCCTGCCTTTCTGGATTTTACACTTTTTTCAGATGGCCCTTTTGACCGGGGGGAAGTGAGACTTCATTGTAGTGCAGATTTCCTTTGCAAGCTTGCTTGGTTGGCCAAAAAGGGCGTATGCGTTTTTTCCTGAATATATTCAGGAAAAAACGCATACGCCCTTTTTGGCCAAGTGCATCATTGTGGACGTTCTGCCTCTTTTCCTATGCTTTCAATGCAATTCCAGTCTACCTCTTGAAATCGGTTTCCTGCAATTCTGCCCCGCTTTCAAGTCCTCTTGGCAGCCTTACTTCAGTCTATTTTTGGACGATAGCTGTCATTTATAACTCTGCAGGTTTGTGAATTACAGTGCCCCTGAGCTCCTTTCTTCAACTCGCTTTCTTGTGACCTGGCTGCAACACCGCAGGATGGCTTCAGGCCCTAATCTGGTTCCGGCACGGCACGCTGAGTCTTTGGTTATTTCCTCTTCCTGGTGGGAAATGAGAGTTAAATTTGCCCGTCCAGCCACCTCCAGCTAGTCTCTCATTGGTTCTCCCTATTCCTGTTCATCTTCCGCAGAAATTGCAAACTGGGCCAAACAGGAGGTTAAAGGCGCTGACTCTCCAAGTCGGGAGAGTGTTAGTAAAGCGTCTGGAATGTTGCACCCGAGTACCAGGGGAGGAAAACTGAGACATATTTGAACACGTCTCCCGATCACACGGTTGATCATACTCTAGGTTCCACATGCATGTTTTAGCTGAAGGAAGAATACCTTAAACCTGGGTAGTTGAAACCCGTGGAATGGGTACCATGTAATATGACTTCAAAGGGTCTTCATTTGCTCACCGAACCTCTCCAATCCTATCACTGCTGCGTTTATGCCCCTGTACACATGCTTGATTCTCTTTCGGAGACATAGCAATCCATAGGTTTTAAGATACTTACTAGTCAGGTACATTCTTAGGCGTTTAATATGCGGTGTTGAGTCCATTTCGTTGAGCAAGGAGTAGCTCTTGTCTATTCCATATTTGGCTTAAGGAAATTTATCTGTGCTCATTTCAATCTCTGGTTTTATGCAGCACCCCAACTCACCTTTCCTCTTAAGCAAGCATAAGTTGGTTTTCTAAATTTGAGACCCTGTTCTGTTCTGTAATTCAGTTCCTGTGTAGCCAAGTTTACATTCCGTGTATTAGTGATATCTTATGATGTTTCTTTTTCTGTGTGACTTATTTCAGTTAGAATCATCATACCTGAATCCACTCATTGTGCTGCTAAGAGCCTGATGATATAGATTTCATTGCTGAGTGATATTGCTTTGTAAGTAAATACCACATCTTCTTTATCCATTTTTCACTTTCTGCGATGTTGAACTTCTACTGTAAACGAGGTTCTTGTAAACAGAGGCGTCCCAAACTTTGGGGTGGCTGTGTCTTTTTGATTTTAATTTCGCTAAGCTATAGGACCATAAGTGGAAGTGCCCTAGCCTCTGTTGCTTTGGTTTTTAGATGTTTCAGGAAACACCATACACTTCTCCCGAGTGTCTCTTGGCAATTTACATCCCGCCCATCAGCATAACAAGGCTCCCAGTCCTCCATGGCCTGTCCTGCCTTTCTGGATTTTACACTTTTTTCAGATGGCCCTTTTGACCGGGGGGAAGTGAGACTTCATTGTAGTGCAGATTTCCTTTGCAAGCTTGCTTGGTTGGCCAAAAATGGCGTATGCGTTTTTTCCTGAATATATTCAGGAAAAAACGCATACGCCCTTTTTGGCCAAGTGCATCATTGTGGACGTTCTGCCTCTTTTCCTATGCTTTCAATGCAATTCCAGTCTACCTCCTGAAATCGGTTTCCTGCAATTCTGCCCCGCTTTCAAGTCCTCTTGGCAGCCTTACTTCAGTCTATTTTTGGACGATAGCTGTCATTTATAACTCTGCAGGTTTGTGAATTACAGTGCCCCTGAGCTCCTTTCTTCAACTCGCTTTCTTTTGAGCTGGCCGCAACACCGCAGGATGGCTTCAGGCCCTAATCTGGTTCCGGCACGGCACGCTGAGCCTTTGGTTATTTCCTCTTCCTGGTGGGAAATGAGAGTTAAATTTGCCCGTCCAGCCACCTCCAGCTAGTCTCTCATTGGTTCTCGCTATTCCTGTTCATCTTCCGCAGAAATTGCAAACTGGGCCAAACAGGAGGTTAAAGGGACTGATTCTCCAAGTCGGGAGAGTGTTAGTAAAGCGTCTGGAATGTTGCACCCGAGTACCAGGGGAGGAAAACTGAGACATATTTGAACACGTCTCCCGATCACACGGTTGATCATACTCTAGGTTCCACATGCATGTTTTAGCTGAAGGAAGAATACCTTAAACCTGGGTAGTTGAAACCCGTGGAATGGGTACCGTGTAATATGACTTCAAAGGGTCTTCATTTGCTCACCGAACCTCTCCAATCCTATCACTGCTGCGTTTATGCCCCTGTACACATGCTTGATTCTCTTTCGGAGACATAGCAATCCATAGGTTTTAAGATACTTACTAGTCAGGTACATTCTTAGGCGTTTAATATGCGGTGTTGAGTCCATTTCGTTGAGCAAGGAGTAGCTCTTGTCTATTCCATATTTGGCTTAAGGAACTTTATCTGTGCTCATTTCAATCTCTGGTTTTATGCAGCACCCCAACTCACCTTTCCTCTTAAGCAAGCATAAGTTGGTTTTCTAAATTTGAGAACCTGTTCTGTTCTGTAATTCAGTTCCTGTGTAGCCAAGTTTACATTCCGTGTATTAGTGATATCTTATGATGTTTCTTTTTCTGTGTGACTTATTTCAGTTAGAATCATCATACCTGAATCCACTCATTGTGCTGCTAAGAGCCTGATGACATAGATTTCATTGCTGAGTGATATTGCTTTGTAAGTGAATACCACATCTTCTTTATCCATTTTTCACTTTCTGCGATGTTGAACTTGTACTGTAAACGAGGTTCTTGTAAACAGAGGCGTCCCAAACTTTGGGGTGGCTGTGTCTTTTTGATTTTAATTTCCCTAAGCTATAGGACCATAAGTGGAAGTGCCCTAGGCTCTGTTGCTTTGTTTTTTAGATGTTTCAGGAAACACCATACACTTCTCCGGAGTGTCTGTTGGCAAATTACATCCCGCCCAGCAGCATAACAAGGCTCTCAGTTCTCCATGGCCTGTCCTGCCTTGCTGGATTTTACACTTTTTTCAGATGGCCCTTTTGACCGGGTGGAAGTGAGACTTCATTGTAGTGCAGATTTCCTTTGCAAGCTTGCTTGGTTGGCCAAAAAGGGCGTATGCGTTTTTTCCTGAATATATTCAGGAAAAAACGCATACGCCCTTTTTGGCCAAGTGCATCATTGTGGACGTTCTGCCTCTTTTCCTATGCTTTCAATGCAATTCCAGTCTACCTCTTGAAATCGGTTTCCTGCAATTCTGCCCCGCTTTCAACTCCTCTTGGCAGCCTTACTTCAGTCTATTTTTGGACGATAGCTGTCATTTATAACTCTGCAGGTTTGTGAATTACAGTGCCCCTGAGCTCCTTTCTTCAACTCGCTTTCTTTTGAGCTGGCCGCAACACCGCAGGATGGCTTAAGGCCCTAATCTGGTTCCGGCACGGCACGCTGAGTCTTTGGTTATTTCCTCTTCCTGGTGGGAAATGAGAGTTAAATTTGCCCGTCCAGCCACCTCCAGCTAGTCTCTCATTGGTTCTCCCTATTCCTGTTCATCTTCCGCAGAAATTGCAAACTGGGCCAAACAGGATGTTAAAGGCGCTGACTCTCCAAGTCGGGAGAGTGTTAGTAAAGCGTCTGGAATGTTGCACCCGAGTACCAGGGGAGGAAAACTGAGACATATTTGAACACGTCTCCCGATCACACGGTTGATCATACTCTAGGTTCCACATGCATGTTTTAGGTGAAGGAAGAATACCTTAAACCTGGGTAGTTGAAACCCGTGGAATGGGTACCATGTAATATGACTTCAAAGGGTCTTCATTTGCTCACCGAACCTCTCCAATCCTATCACTGCTGCGTTTATGCCCCTGTACACATGCTTGATTCTCTTTCGGAGACATAGCAATCCATAGGTTTTAAGATATTTACTAGTCAGGTACATTCTTAGGCGTTTAATATGCGGTGTTGAGTCCATTTCGTTGAGCAAGGAGTAGCTCTTGTCTATTCCATATTTGGCTTAAGGAACTTTATCTGTGCTCATTTCAATCTCTGGTTTTATGCAGCACCCCTACTCACCTTTCCTCTTAAGCAAGCATAAGTTGGTTTTCTAAATTTGAGACCCTGTTCTGTTCTGTAATTCAGTTCCTGTGTAGCCAAGTTTACATTCCGTGTATTAGTGATATCTTATGATGTTTCTTTTTCTGTGTGACTTATTTCAGTTAGAATCATCATACCTGAATCCACTCATTGTGCTGCTAAGAGCCTGATGACATAGATTTCATTGCTGAGTGATATTGCTTTGTAAGTAAATACCACATCTTCTTTATCCATTTTTCACTTTCTGTGATGTTGAACTTGTACTGTAAACGAGGTTCTTGTAAACAGAGGCGTCCCAAACTTTGGGGTGGCTGTGTCTTTTTTATTTTAATTTCCCTAATCTATAGGACCATAAGTGGAAGTGCCCTAGGCTCTGTTGCTTTGTTTTTTAGATGTTTCAGGAAACACCATACACTTCTCCGGAGTGTCTGTTGGCAATTTACATCCCGCCCAGCAGCATAACAAGGCTCTCAGTTCTCCATGGCCTGTCCTGCCTTGCTGGATTTTACACTTTTTTCAGATGGCCCTTTTGACCGGGGGGAAGTGAGACTTCATTGTAGTGCAGATTTCTTTGCAAGCTTGCTTGGTTGGCCAAAAAGGGCGTATGCGTTTTGTCCTGAATATATTCAGGAAAAAACGCATACGCCCTTTTTGTCCAAGTGCATCATTGTGGACGTTCTGCTTCTTTTCCTATGCTTTCAATGCAATTCCAGTCTACCTCCTGAAATCAGTTTCCTGCAATTCTGCCCCGCTTTCAAGTCCTCTTGGCAGCCTTACTTCAGTATATTTTTGGACAATAGCTGTCATTTATAACTCTGCAGGTTTGTGAATTACAGTGCCCCTGAGCTCCTTTCTTCAACACGCTTTCTTTTGAGTTGGGAGCAACACCGCAGGATGGCTTCAGGCCCTAATCTCGTTCCGGCACGGCACGCTGAGCCTTTGGTTATTTCCTCTTCCTTGTGGGAAATGAGAGTTAAATTTGCCCGTCCAGATACCTCCAGCTAGTCTCTCATTGGTTCTCCCTATTCCTGTTCATCTTCCGCAGAAATTGCAAACTGGGCCAAACAGGAGGTTAAAGGCGCTGACTCTCCAACTTGGGAGAGTGTTAGTAAAGCGTCTGGAATATTGCACCTGAGTACCAGGGGACGAAAACTGAGACATATTTGAACACGTCTCCCGATCACACGGTTGATCATACTCTGGGTTCCACATGCATGTTTTAGCTAAAGGAAGAATACCTTAAACCTGGAGAGTTGAGACCCGTGGAATGGGTACCATGCAATATGACTTCAAAGGGTCTTCATTTGCTCACCGAACCTCTCCAATCCTATCACTGCTGCATTTATGCCCCAGTACACACGCTTCATTCTCTTTCGGTGACATAGCAATCCCTAGGTTTTAAGATACTTACTAGTCAGGTACATTCTTAGGCGTTTAATATGGGGTGTTGAGTCCATTTCGTTGAGCAAGGAGTAGCTCTTGTCTATTCCATATTTGGCTTAAGGAACTTTATCTGTGCTCATTTCAATCTCTGGTTTTATGCAGCACCCCAACTCACCTTTCCCCTTAAGCAAGCAGAAGTTGGTTTTCTAAATTTGAGACCCTGTTCTGTTTTGGAATTCAGTTCCTGTGTAGCCAAGTTTACATTCCGTGTAGTAGTGATATCTTATGATGTTTCTTTTTCTGTGTGACTTATTTCAGTTAGAATCATCATACCTGAATCCACTCATTGTGCTGCTAAGAGCCTGATGACATAGATTTCATTGCTGAGTGATATTGCTTTGTAAGTAAATACCACAATTTCTTTATCCATTTTTCACTTTCTGCGATGTTGAACTTGTACGGTAAACGAGGTTCTTGTAAACAGAGGCGTCCCAAACTTTGGGGTGGCTGTGTCTTTTTTATTTTAATTTCGCTAAGCTATAGGACCATAAGTGGAAGTGCCCTAGGCTCTGTTGCTTTGGTTTTTAGATGTTTCAGGAAACACCATACACTTCTCCCGAGTGTCTGTTGGCAATTTACATCCCGCCCATCAGCATAACAAGGCTCCCAGTCCTCCATGGCCTGTCCTGCCTTTCTGGATTTTACACTTTTTTCAGATGGCCCTTTTGACCGGGGGGAAGTGAGACTTCATTGTAGTGCAGATTTCCTTTGCAAGCTTGCTTGGTTGGCCAAAAAGGGCGTATGCGTTTTTTCCTGAATATATTCAGGAAAAAACGCATACGCCCTTTTTGGCCAAGTGCATCATTGTGGACGTTCTGCCTCTTTTCCTATGCTTTCAATGCAATTCCAGTCTACCTCTTGAAATCGGTTTCCTGCAATTCTGCCCCGCTTTCAAGTCCTCTTGGCAGCCTTACTTCAGTCTATTTTTGGACGATAGCTGTCATTTATAACTCTGCAGGTTTGTGAATTACAGTGCCCCTGAGCTCCTTTCTTCAACTCGCTTTCTTGTGACCTGGCCGCAACACCGCAGGATGGCTTCAGGCCCTAATCTGGTTCCGGCACGGCACGCTGAGTCTTTGGTTATTTCCTCTTCCTGGTGGGAAATGAGAGTTAAATTTGCCCGTCCAGCCACCTCCAGCTAGTCTCTCATTGGTTCTCCCTATTCCTGTTCATCTTCCGCAGAAATTGCAAACTGGGCCAAACAGGAGGTTAAAGGCGCTGACTCTCCAAGTCGGGAGAGTGTTAGTAAAGCGTCTGGAATGTTGCACCCGAGTACCAGGGGAGGAAAACTGAGACATATTTGAACACGTCTCCTGATCACACGGTTGATCATACTCTAGGTTCCACATGCATGTTTTAGCTGAAGGAAGAATACCTTAAACCTGGGTAGTTGAAACCCGTGGAATGGGTACCATGTAATATGACTTCAAAGGGTCTTCATTTGCTCACCGAACCTCTCCAATCCTATCACTGCTGCGTTTATGCCCCTGTACACATGCTTGATTCTCTTTCGGAGACATAGCAATCCATAGGTTTTAAGATACTTACTAGTCAGGTACATTCTTAGGCGTTTAATATGCGGTGTTGAGTCCATTTCGTTGAGCAAGGAGTAGCTCTTGTCTATTCCATATTTGGCTTAAGGAAATTTATCTGTGCTCATTTCAATCTCTGGTTTTATGCAGCACCCCAACTCACCTTTCCTCTTAAGCAAGCATAAGTTGGTTTTCTAAATTTGAGACCCTGTTCTGTTCTGTAATTCAGTTCCTGTGTAGCCAAGTTTACATTCCGTGTATTAGTGATATCTTATGATGTTTCTTTTTCTGTGTGACTTATTTCAGTTAGAATCATCATACCTGAATCCACTCATTGTGCTGCTAAGAGCCTGATGATATAGATTTCATTGCTGAGTGATATTGCTTTGTAAGTAAATACCACATCTTCTTTATCCATTTTTCACTTTCTGCGATGTTGAACTTCTACTGTAAACGAGGTTCTTGTAAACAGAGGCGTCCCAAACTTTGGGGTGGCTGTGTCTTTTTGATTTTAATTTCGCTAAGCTATAGGACCATAAGTGGAAGTGCCCTAGCCTCTGTTGCTTTGGTTTTTAGATGTTTCAGGAAACACCATACACTTCTCCCGAGTGTCTCTTGGCAATTTACATCCCGCCCATCAGCATAACAAGGCTCCCAGTCCTCCATGGCCTGTCCTGCCTTTCTGGATTTTACACTTTTTTCAGATGGCCCTTTTGACCGGGGGGAAGTGAGACTTCATTGTAGTGCAGATTTCCTTTGCAAGCTTGCTTGGTTGGCCAAAAATGGCGTATGCGTTTTTTCCTGAATATATTCAGGAAAAAACGCATACGCCCTTTTTGGCCAAGTGCATCATTGTGGACGTTCTGCCTCTTTTCCTATGCTTTCAATGCAATTCCAGTCTACCTCCTGAAATCGGTTTCCTGCAATTCTGCCCCGCTTTCAAGTCCTCTTGGCAGCCTTACTTCAGTCTATTTTTGGACGATAGCTGTCATTTATAACTCTGCAGGTTTGTGAATTACAGTGCCCCTGAGCTCCTTTCTTCAACTCGCTTTCTTTTGAGCTGGCCGCAACACCGCAGGATGGCTTAAGGCCCTAATCTGGTTCCGGCACGGCACGCTGAGTCTTTGGTTATTTCCTCTTCCTGGTGGGAAATGAGAGTTAAATTTGCCCGTCCAGCCACCTCCAGCTAGTCTCTCATTGGTTCTCCCTATTCCTGTTCATCTTCCGCAGAAATTGCAAACTGGGCCAAACAGGAGGTTAAAGGCGCTGACTCTCCAAGTCGGGAGAGTGTTAGTAAAGCGTCTGGAATGTTGCACCCGAGTACCAGGGGAGGAAAACTGAGACATATTTGAACACGTCTCCCGATCACACGGTTGATCATACTCTAGGTTCCACATGCATGTTTTAGGTGAAGGAAGAATACCTTAAACCTGGGTAGTTGAAACCCGTGGAATGGGTACCATGTAATATGACTTCAAAGGGTCTTCATTTGCTCACCGAACCTCTCCAATCCTATCACTGCTGCGTTTATGCCCCTGTACACATGCTTGATTCTCTTTCGGAGACATAGCAATCCATAGGTTTTAAGATATTTACTAGTCAGGTACATTCTTAGGCGTTTAATATGCGGTGTTGAGTCCATTTCGTTGAGCAAGGAGTAGCTCTTGTCTATTCCATATTTGGCTTAAGGAACTTTATCTGTGCTCATTTCAATCTCTGGTTTTATGCAGCACCCCTACTCACCTTTCCTCTTAAGCAAGCATAAGTTGGTTTTCTAAATTTGAGACCCTGTTCTGTTCTGTAATTCAGTTCCTGTGTAGCCAAGTTTACATTCCGTGTATTAGTGATATCTTATGATGTTTCTTTTTCTGTGTGACTTATTTCAGTTAGAATCATCATACCTGAATCCACTCATTGTGCTGCTAAGAGCCTGATGACATAGATTTCATTGCTGAGTGATATTGCTTTGTAAGTAAATACCACATCTTCTTTATCCATTTTTCACTTTCTGTGATGTTGAACTTGTACTGTAAACGAGGTTCTTGTAAACAGAGGCGTCCCAAACTTTGGGGTGGCTGTGTCTTTTTTATTTTAATTTCCCTAATCTATAGGACCATAAGTGGAAGTGCCCTAGGCTCTGTTGCTTTGTTTTTTAGATGTTTCAGGAAACACCATACACTTCTCCGGAGTGTCTGTTGGCAATTTACATCCCGCCCAGCAGCATAACAAGGCTCTCAGTTCTCCATGGCCTGTCCTGCCTTGCTGGATTTTACACTTTTTTCAGATGGCCCTTTTGACCGGGGGGAAGTGAGACTTCATTGTAGTGCAGATTTCTTTGCAAGCTTGCTTGGTTGGCCAAAAAGGGCGTATGCGTTTTGTCCTGAATATATTCAGGAAAAAACGCATACGCCCTTTTTGTCCAAGTGCATCATTGTGGACGTTCTGCTTCTTTTCCTATGCTTTCAATGCAATTCCAGTCTACCTCCTGAAATCAGTTTCCTGCAATTCTGCCCCGCTTTCAAGTCCTCTTGGCAGCCTTACTTCAGTATATTTTTGGACAATAGCTGTCATTTATAACTCTGCAGGTTTGTGAATTACAGTGCCCCTGAGCTCCTTTCTTCAACACGCTTTCTTTTGAGTTGGGAGCAACACCGCAGGATGGCTTCAGGCCCTAATCTCGTTCCGGCACGGCACGCTGAGCCTTTGGTTATTTCCTCTTCCTTGTGGGAAATGAGAGTTAAATTTGCCCGTCCAGATACCTCCAGCTAGTCTCTCATTGGTTCTCCCTATTCCTGTTCATCTTCCGCAGAAATTGCAAACTGGGCCAAACAGGAGGTTAAAGGCGCTGACTCTCCAACTTGGGAGAGTGTTAGTAAAGCGTCTGGAATATTGCACCTGAGTACCAGGGGACGAAAACTGAGACATATTTGAACACGTCTCCCGATCACACGGTTGATCATACTCTGGGTTCCACATGCATGTTTTAGCTAAAGGAAGAATACCTTAAACCTGGAGAGTTGAGACCCGTGGAATGGGTACCATGCAATATGACTTCAAAGGGTCTTCATTTGCTCACCGAACCTCTCCAATCCTATCACTGCTGCATTTATGCCCCAGTACACACGCTTCATTCTCTTTCGGTGACATAGCAATCCCTAGGTTTTAAGATACTTACTAGTCAGGTACATTCTTAGGCGTTTAATATGGGGTGTTGAGTCCATTTCGTTGAGCAAGGAGTAGCTCTTGTCTATTCCATATTTGGCTTAAGGAACTTTATCTGTGCTCATTTCAATCTCTGGTTTTATGCAGCACCCCAACTCACCTTTCCCCTTAAGCAAGCATAAGTTGGTTTTCTAAATTTGAGACCCAGTTCTGTTTTGTAATTCAGTTCCTGTGTAGCCAAGTTTACATTCCGTGTATTAGTGATATCTTATGATGTTTCTTTTTCTGTGTGACTTATTTCAGTTAGAATCTCCATACCTGCATCCACTCATTGTGCTGTTACGGGCCTGATGACATAGATTTCATTGCCATGTGATATTGCATTGTACGTAAATAGAACAACTTCTTTATCCATTTTTTACTTTCTGCGATATTGAACTTGTACTGTAAACGAGGTTATTATAAACAGAGCCGTCCCAAATTTAGGGGTGGCTGTGTCTTTTTGATTTTAATTTCCCTAAGCTATAGGACCATAAGTGGAAGTGCCCTTGGCTCTGTTGCTTTGTTTTTTAGATGTTTCAGGAAACACCATACACTTCTCCCGAGTGTCTGTTGGCAATATACATCCCGCCCATCAGCATAACAAGGTTCCCAGTTCTCCATGGCCTGTCCTGCCTTTCTGGATTTTACACTTTTTTCAGATGGCCCTTTTGACCGTGGAAAAGTGAGACTTCATTGTAGTGCAGATTTCTTTGCAAGCTTGCTTGGTTGGCCAAAAAGGGCGTATGCGTTTTTTCCTGACTATATTCAGGAAAAAACGCATACACCCTTTTTGGCCAAGTGCATCATTGTGGACGTTCTTCCTCTTTTCCTATCCTTTCAATGCAATTCCAGTCTACCTCCTGAAATCGGTTTCCTGCAATTCTGCCCCGCTTTCAAGTCCTCTTGGCAGCCTTACTTCAGTATATTTTTGGACGATAGCTGACATTTATAACTTTGCAGGTTTGTGAATTACAGTGCCCCTGAGCTCCTTTCTTCAACTCGCTTTCTTGTGAGCTGGCCGCAACACCACAGGATGGCTTCAGGCCCTAATCTGGTTCCGGCATGGCACGCTGAGCCTTTGGTTATTTCCTCTTCCTGGTGGGAAATGAGAGTTAAATTTGTTCGTCCAGACACCTCCAGCTAGTCTCTCATTGGTTCTCCATATTCCTGTTCATCTTAGGCAGAAATTGCAAACTGGGCCAAACAGGAAGTTAAAGGCAGTGACTCTCCAATGGGGAGAGTGTTAGTAAAGCGTCTGGAATGTTGCACCCGAGTACCAGGGGAGGAAAACTGACACATATTTGAACACGTCTCCCATTCACACGGTTGATCATACTCTGGGTTCCACATGCATGTTTTAGCTGAAGGAAGAATACCTTAAACCTGGAGAGTTGAGACCCGTGGAATGGGTACCATGCAATATGACTTCAAAGGGTCTTCATTTGCTCACCGAACCTCTCCAATCCTATCACTGCTGCGTTTATTCCCCTGTACAAACGCTTGATTCTCTTTTGGAGACATAGCAATCCATAGGTTTTAAGATACTTACTAGTCAGTTACATTCTTAGGCGTTTAATATGGGGTGTTGAGGCCATTTCGTTGAGCAAGGAGTAGCTCTTGTCTATTCCATATTTGGCTTAAGGAACTTTATCTGTGCTCATTTCAATCTCTGGTTTTATGCAGCACCCCAACTCACCTTTCCTCTTAAGCAAGCATAAGTTGGTTTTCTAAATTTGAGACCCTGTACTGATTGGGAATTCAGTTCCTGTGTAGCCAAGTTTTTATTCCGTGTATTAGTGATATCTTATGATGTTTCTTTTTCTGTGTGACTTATTTCAGTTAGAATCATCGTACCTGAATCCACTCATTATGCTGCTACGGGCCTGATGACATAGATTTCATTGCTGAGTGATATTGTTTTGTAAGTAAATACCACAACATCTTTATCCATTTTTCAATTTCCGCGTTGTTGAACTTGTACTGTAAACGAGGTTCTTGTAAACAGAGGCGTCCCAAACTTTGGGGTGGCTGTGTCTTTTTTATTTTAATTTCGCTAAGCTATAGGACCATAAGTGGAAGTGCCCTAGGCTCTGTTGCTTTGGTTTTTAGATGTTTCAGGAAACACCATACACTTCTCCCGAGTGTCTCTTGGCAATTTACATCCCGCCCATCAGCATAACAAGGCTCCCAGTTCTCCATGGCCTGTCCTGCCTTTCTGGATTTTACACTTTTTTCAGATGGCCATTTTGACCAGGGGGAAGTGAGACTTCATTGTAGTGCAGATTTCCTTTGCAAGCTTGCTTGGTTGGCCAAAAAGGGCGTATGCGTTTTTTCCTGAATATATTCAGGAAAAAACACATACGCCCTCTTTGGCCAAGTGCATCATTGTGGACGCTCTGCCTCTTTTCCTATGCTTTCAATGCAATTCCAGTCTACCTCCTGAAATCGGTTTCCTGCAATTCTGCCCCGCTTTCAAGTCCTCTTGGCAGCCTTACTTCAATATATTTTTGGACGATAGCTGTCATTTATAACTCTGCAGGTTTGTGAATTACAGTGCCCCTGAGCTCCTTTCTTCAACTCGCTTTCTTGTGAGCTGGCCGCAACACCGCAGGATGGCTTCAGGCCCTAATCTAGTTCCGGCACGGCATGCTGTGCCTTTGGTTAATTCCTCTTCCTGGTGGGAAATGAGAGTTAAATTTGCCCGTCCAGACACCTCCAGCTAGTCTCTCATTGGTTCTCGATATTCCTGTTTATCTTCCGCAGAAATTGCAAACTGGGCCAAAGAGGAGGTTAAAGGGACTGACTCTCCAAGTCGGGAGAGTGTTAGTAAAGCGTCTGGAATGTTGCACCCAAGTACCAGGGTACAAAAACTGAGACATATTTGAACACGTCTCCCGATCACATGGTTGATCATACTCTAGGTTCCACATGCATGTTTTAGCTGAAAGAAGCATACCTTAAACCTGGGTAACTGAAACCCGTGGAATGGGTACCATGCAATATGACTTCAAAGGGTCTTCATTTGCTCACCAAACCTCTCCAATCCTATCACTGCTTCGTTTATGCCCCTGTACACACGCTTGATTCTCTTTTGGAGACATAGCAATCCATAGGTTTTAAGATACTTACTAGTCAGGTACATTCTTTGGCGTTTAATATGGGGTGTTGAGTCCATTTCATTGAGCAAGCAGTAGCTCTTGTCTATTCCATATTTGGCTTAAGGAACTTTATCTGTGCTCATTTCAATCTCTGGTTTTATGCAGCACCCCAACTCACCTTTCCCCTTAAGCAAGCATAAGTTGGTTTTCTAAATTTGAGACCCTGTTCTGTTTTGGAATTCAGTTCCTGTGTAGCCAAGTTTACATTCCGTGTATTAGTGATATCTTATGATGTTTCTTTTTCTGTGTGACTTATTTCAGTTAGAATCATCGTACCTGAATCCACTCATTATGCTGCTACGGGCCTGATGACATAGATTTCATTGCTGAGTGATACTGCATTGTACGTAAGTACCACAAGTTCTTTATCCATTTTTCACTTTCTGTGATATTGAACATGTACGGTAAACGAGGTTCTTGTAAACAGAGACGTCCCAAAATTTGGGGTGGCTGTGTCTTTTTGATTTTAATTTCCCTAAGCTATAGGACCATAAGTGGAAGTGCCCTAGGCTCTGTTGCTTTGTTTTTTAGATGTTTCAGGAAACACCATACACTTCTCCCGAGTGTCTCTTGGCAATTTACATCCCGCCCATCAGCATAACAAGGCTCCCAGTTCTCCATGGCCTGTCCTGCCTTGCTGGATTTTACACTTTTTTCAGATGGCCCTTTTGACCGGGGGGAAGTGAGACTTCATTGTAGTGCAGATTTCTTTTGCAAGCTTGCTTGGTTGGCCAAAAAGGGCGTATGCGTTTTTTCCTGAATATATTCAGGAAAAAACGCATACGCCCTTTTTGGCCAAGTGCATCATTGTGGACGTTCTGCCTCTTTTCCTATGCTTTCAATGCAATTCCAGTCTACCTCCTGAAATCGGTTTCCAGCAATTCTGCCCCGCATTCAAGTCCTCTTGGCAACCTTACTTCAGTATATTTTTGGACAATAGCTGTCATTCATAACTCTGCAGGTTTGTGAATTACAGTGCCCCTGAGCTCCTTTCTTCAACTCGCTTTCTTTTGAGATGGCCGCAACACCACAGGATGGCTTCAGGCCCTAATCTGGTTCCGGCACGGCACGCTGAGCCTTTGGTTATTTCCTCTTCCTGGTGGGAAACGAGAGTTAAATTTGCCCGTCCAGACACCTCCAGCTAGTCTCTCATTGGTTCTCGCTATTCCTGTTCATCTTCTGCAGAAATTGCAAACTGGGCCAAACAGGAGGTTAAAGGGACTGACTCTCCAAGTCGGGAGAGTGTTAGTAAAGCGTCTGGAATGTTGCACCCGAGTACCAGGGAACGAAAACTGAGACATACTTGAACACGTCTCCCGTTCACACGGTTGATCATACTCTGGGTTCCACATGCATGTTTTAGCTGAAGTCAGAATACCTTAAACCTGGAGAGTTGAGACCCGTGTAATGGGTACCATGCAATATGACTTCAAAGGGTCTTCATTTGCTCACCGAACCTCTCCAATCCTATCACTGCAGCATTTATGCCCCTGTACACACGCTTGATTCTCTTTTGGAGACATAGCAATCCATAGGTTTTAAGATACTTACTAGTCAGGTACATTCTTAGGCGTTTAATATGGGGTGTTGAGTCCATTTCGTTGAGCAAGGAGTAGCTCTTGTCTATTCCATATTTGGCTTAAGGAACTTTATCTGTGCTCATTTCAATCTCTGGTTTTATGCAGCGCCCCAACTCACCTTTCCCCTTAAGCAAGCATAAGTTGCTTTTCTAAATTTGAGACCCTGTTCTGTTTTGGAATTCAGTTCCTGTGTAGCCAAGTTTACATTCCGTGTATTAGTGATATCTTATGATGTTTCTTTTTCTGTGTGACTTATTTCAGTTAGAATCATCGTACCTGAATCCACTCATTGTTCTGTTAAGAGCCTGATGACATAGATTTCATTGCTGAGTGATATTGCTTTGTAAGTAAATACCACAATTTCTTTATCCATTTTTCACTTTCTGCGATGTTGAACTTGTACTGTAAACGAGGTTCTTGTAAACAGAGGCGTCCCAAACTTTGGGGTGGCTGTGTCTTTTTTATTTTAATTTCCCTAAGCTATAGGACCATAAGTGGAAGTGCCCTAGGCTCTGTTGCTTTGGTTTTTAGATGTTTCAGGAAACACCATACACTTCTCCCGAGTGTCTGTTGGCAATTTACATCCCGCCCATCAGCATAACAAGGCTCCCAGTCCTCCATGGCCTGTCCTGCCTTTCTGGATTTTACACTTTTTTCAGATGGCCCTTTTGACCGGGGGGAAGTGAGACTTCATTGTAGTGCAGATTTCCTTTGCAAGCTTGCTTGGTTGGCCAAAAAGGGCGTATGCGTTTTTTCCTGAATATATTCAGAAAAAAACGCATACGCCCTTTTTGGCCAAGTGCATCATTGTGGACGTTCTGCCTCTTTTCCTATGCTTTCAATGCAATTCCAGTCTACCTCTTGAAATCGGTTTCCTGCAATTCTGCCCCGCTTTCAAGTCCTCTTGGCAGCCTTACTTCAGTCTATTTTTGGACGATAGCTGTCATTTATAACTCTGCAGGTTTGTGAATTACAGAGCCCCTGAGCTCCTTTCTTCAACTCGCTTTCTTTTGAGCTGGCCGCAACACCGCAGGATGGCTTCAGGCCCTAATCTGGTTCCGGCACGGCACGCTGAGTCTTTGGTTATTTCCTCTTCCTGGTGGGAAATGAGAGTTAAATTTGCCCGTCCAGCCACCTCCAGCTAGTCTCTCATTGGTTCTCCCTATTCCTGTTCATCTTCCGCAGAAATTGCAAACTGGGCCAAACAGGAGGTTAAAGGCGCTGACTCTCCAAGTCGGGAGAGTGTTAGTAAAGCGTCTGGAATGTTGCACCCGAGTACCAGGGGAGGAAAACTGAGACATATTTGAACACGTCTCCCGATCACACGGTTGATCATACTCTAGGTTCCACATGCATGTTTTAGCTGAAGGAAGAATACCTTAAACCTGGGTAGTTGAAACCCGTGGAATGGGTACCATGTAATATGACTTCAAAGGGTCTTCATTTGCTCACCGAACCTCTCCAATCCTATCACTGCTGCGTTTATGCCCCTGTACACATGCTTGATTCTCTTTCGGAGACATAGCAATCCATAGGTTTTAAGATACTTACTAGTCAGGTACATTCTTAGGCGTTTAATATGCGGTGTTGAGTCCATTTCGTTGAGCAAGGAGTAGCTCTTGTCTATTCCATATTTGGCTTAAGGAACTTTATCTGTGCTCATTTCAATCTCTGGTTTTATGCAGCACCCCAACTCACCTTTCCTCTTAAGCAAGCATAAGTTGGTTTTCTAAATTTGAGACCCTGTTCTGTTCTGTAATTCAGTTCCTGTGTAGCCAAGTTTACATTCCGTGTATTAGTGATATCTTATGATGTTTCTTTTTCTGTGTGACTTATTTCAGTTAGAATCATCATACCTGAATCCACTCATTGTGCTGCTAAGAGCCTGATGACATAGATTTCATTGCTGAGTGATATTGCTTTGTAAGTAAATACCACATCTTCTTTATCCATTTTTCACTTTCTGTGATGTTGAACTTGTACTGTAAACGAGGTTCTTGTAAACAGAGGTGTCCCAAACTTTGGGGTGGCTGTGTCTTTTTGATTTTAATTTCCCTAAGCTATAGGACCATAAGTGGAAGTGCCCTAGGCTCTGTTGCTTTGTTTTTTAGATGTTTCAGGAAACACCATACACTTCTCCGGAGTGTCTGTTGGCAATTTACATCCCGCCCAGCAGCATAACAAGGCTCTCAGTTCTCCATGGCCTGTCCTGCCTTGCTGGATTTTACACTTTTTTCAGATGGCCATTTTGACCAGGGGGAAGTGAGACTTCATTGTAGTGCAGATTTCCTTTGCAAGCTTGCTTGGTTGGCCAAAGAGGGCGTATGCGTTTTTTCCTGAATATATTCAGGAAAAAACACATACGCCCTCTTTGGCCAAGTGCATCATTGTGGACGCTCTGCCTCTTTTCCTATGCTTTCAATGCAATTCCAGTCTACCTCCTGAAATCGGTTTCCTGCAATTCTGCCCCGCTTTCAAGTCCTCTTGGCAGCCTTACTTCAATATATTTTTGGACGATAGCTGTCATTTATAACTCTGCAGGTTTGTGAATTACAGTGCCCCTGAGCTCCTTTCTTCAACTCGCTTTCTTGTGAGCTGGCCGCAACACCGCAGGATGGCTTCAGGCCCTAATCTAGTTCCGGCACGGCATGCTGTGCCTTTGGTTAATTCCTCTTCCTGGTGGGAAATGAGAGTTAAATTTGCCCGTCCAGACACCTCCAGCTAGTCTCTCATTGGTTCTCGATATTCCTGTTTATCTTCCGCAGAAATTGCAAACTGGGCCAAAGAGGAGGTTAAAGGGACTGACTCTCCAAGTCGGGAGAGTGTTAGTAAAGCGTCTGGAATGTTGCACCCAAGTACCAGGGTACAAAAACTGAGACATATTTGAACACGTCTCCCGATCACATGGTTGATCATACTCTAGGTTCCACATGCATGTTTTAGCTGAAAGAAGCATACCTTAAACCTGGGTAACTGAAACCCGTGGAATGGGTACCATGCAATATGACTTCAAAGGGTCTTCATTTGCTCACCAAACCTCTCCAATCCTATCACTGCTTCGTTTATGCCCCTGTACACACGCTTGATTCTCTTTCGGAGACATAGCAATCCATAGGTTTTAAGATACTTACTAGTCAGGTACATTCTTTGGCGTTTAATATGGGGTGTTGAGTCCATTTCATTGAGCAAGCAGTAGCTCTTGTCTATTCCATATTTGGCTTAAGGAACTTTATCTGTGCTCATTTCAATCTCTGGTTTTATGCAGCACCCCAACTCACCTTTCCCCTTAAGCAAGCATAAGTTGGTTTTCTAAATTTGAGACCCTGTTCTGTTTTGGAATTCAGTTCCTGTGTAGCCAAGTTTACATTCCGTGTATTAGTGATATCTTATGATGTTTCTTTTTCTGTGTGACTTATTTCAGTTAGAATCATCGTACCTGAATCCACTCATTATGCTGCTACGGGCCTGATGACATAGATTTCATTGCTGAGTGATACTGCATTGTACGTAAGTACCACAAGTTCTTTATCCATTTTTCACTTTCTGTGATATTGAACATGTACGGTAAACGAGGTTCTTGTAAACAGAGACGTCCCAAAATTTGGGGTGGCTGTGTCTTTTTGATTTTAATTTCCCTAAGCTATAGGACCATAAGTGGAAGTGCCCTAGGCTCTGTTGCTTTGTTTTTTAGATGTTTCAGGAAACACCATACACTTCTCCCGAGTGTCTCTTGGCAATTTACATCCCGCCCATCAGCATAACAAGGCTCCCAGTTCTCCATGGCCTGTCCTGCCTTGCTGGATTTTACACTTTTTTCAGATGGCCCTTTTGACCGGGGGGAAGTGAGACTTCATTGTAGTGCAGATTTCTTTTGCAAGCTTGCTTGGTTGGCCAAAAAGGGCGTATGCGTTTTTTCCTGAATATATTCAGGAAAAAACGCATACGCCCTTTTTGGCCAAGTGCATCATTGTGGACGTTCTGCCTCTTTTCCTATGCTTTCAATGCAATTCCAGTCTACCTCCTGAAATCGGTTTCCAGCAATTCTGCCCCGCATTCAAGTCCTCTTGGCAACCTTACTTCAGTATATTTTTGGACAATAGCTGTCATTCATAACTCTGCAGGTTTGTGAATTACAGTGCCCCTGAGCTCCTTTCTTCAACTCGCTTTCTTTTGAGATGGCCGCAACACCACAGGATGGCTTCAGGCCCTAATCTGGTTCCGGCACGGCACGCTGAGCCTTTGGTTATTTCCTCTTCCTGGTGGGAAACGAGAGTTAAATTTGCCCGTCCAGACACCTCCAGCTAGTCTCTCATTGGTTCTCGCTATTCCTGTTCATCTTCTGCAGAAATTGCAAACTGGGCCAAACAGGAGGTTAAAGGGACTGACTCTCCAAGTCGGGAGAGTGTTAGTAAAGCGTCTGGAATGTTGCACCCGAGTACCAGGGAACGAAAACTGAGACATACTTGAACACGTCTCCCGTTCACACGGTTGATCATACTCTGGGTTCCACATGCATGTTTTAGCTGAAGTCAGAATACCTTAAACCTGGAGAGTTGAGACCCGTGTAATGGGTACCATGCAATATGACTTCAAAGGGTCTTCATTTGCTCACCGAACCTCTCCAATCCTATCACTGCAGCATTTATGCCCCTGTACACACGCTTGATTCTCTTTTGGAGACATAGCAATCCATAGGTTTTAAGATACTTACTAGTCAGGTACATTCTTAGGCGTTTAATATGGGGTGTTGAGTCCATTTCGTTGAGCAAGGAGTAGCTCTTGTCTATTCCATATTTGGCTTAAGGAACTTTATCTGTGCTCATTTCAATCTCTGGTTTTATGCAGCGCCCCAACTCACCTTTCCCCTTAAGCAAGCATAAGTTGCTTTTCTAAATTTGAGACCCTGTTCTGTTTTGGAATTCAGTTCCTGTGTAGCCAAGTTTACATTCCGTGTATTAGTGATATCTTATGATGTTTCTTTTTCTGTGTGACTTATTTCAGTTAGAATCATCGTACCTGAATCCACTCATTGTTCTGTTAAGAGCCTGATGACATAGATTTCATTGCTGAGTGATATTGCTTTGTAAGTAAATACCACAATTTCTTTATCCATTTTTCACTTTCTGCGATGTTGAACTTGTACTGTAAACGAGGTTCTTGTAAACAGAGGCGTCCCAAACTTTGGGGTGGCTGTGTCTTTTTTATTTTAATTTCCCTAAGCTATAGGACCATAAGTGGAAGTGCCCTAGGCTCTGTTGCTTTGGTTTTTAGATGTTTCAGGAAACACCATACACTTCTCCCGAGTGTCTGTTGGCAATTTACATCCCGCCCATCAGCATAACAAGGCTCCCAGTCCTCCATGGCCTGTCCTGCCTTTCTGGATTTTACACTTTTTTCAGATGGCCCTTTTGACCGGGGGGAAGTGAGACTTCATTGTAGTGCAGATTTCCTTTGCAAGCTTGCTTGGTTGGCCAAAAAGGGTGTATGCGTTTTTTCCTGAATATATTCAGGAAAAAACGCATACGCCCTTTTTGGCCAAGTGCATCATTGTGGACGTTCTGCCTCTTTTCCTATGCTTTCAATGCAATTCCAGTCTACCTCTTGAAATCGGTTTCCTGCAATTCTGCCCCGCTTTCAAGTCCTCTTGGCAGCCTTACTTCAGTCTATTTTTGGACGATAGCTGTCATTTATAACTCTGCAGGTTTGTGAATTACAGAGCCCCTGAGCTCCTTTCTTCAACTCGCTTTCTTTTGAGCTGGCCGCAACACCGCAGGATGGCTTCAGGCCCTAATCTGGTTCCGGCACGGCACGCTGAGTCTTTGGTTATTTCCTCTTCCTGGTGGGAAATGAGAGTTAAATTTGCCCGTCCAGCCACCTCCAGCTAGTCTCTCATTGGTTCTCCCTATTCCTGTTCATCTTCCGCAGAAATTGCAAACTGGGCCAAACAGGAGGTTAAAGGCGCTGACTCTCCAAGTCGGGAGAGTGTTAGTAAAGCGTCTGGAATGTTGCACCCGAGTACCAGGGGAGGAAAACTGAGACATATTTGAACACGTCTCCCGATCACACGGTTGATCATACTCTAGGTTCCACATGCATGTTTTAGCTGAAGGAAGAATACCTTAAACCTGGGTAGTTGAAACCCGTGGAATGGGTACCATGTAATATGACTTCAAAGGGTCTTCATTTGCTCACCGAACCTCTCCAATCCTATCACTGCTGCGTTTATGCCCCTGTACACATGCTTGATTCTCTTTCGGAGACATAGCAATCCATAGGTTTTAAGATACTTACTAGTCAGGTACATTCTTAGGCGTTTAATATGCGGTGTTGAGTCCATTTCGTTGAGCAAGGAGTAGCTCTTGTCTATTCCATATTTGGCTTAAGGAACTTTATCTGTGCTCATTTCAATCTCTGGTTTTATGCAGCACCCCAACTCACCTTTCCTCTTAAGCAAGCATAAGTTGGTTTTCTAAATTTGAGACCCTGTTCTGTTCTGTAATTCAGTTCCTGTGTAGCCAAGTTTACATTCCGTGTATTAGTGATATCTTATGATGTTTCTTTTTCTGTGTGACTTATTTCAGTTAGAATCATCATACCTGAATCCACTCATTGTGCTGCTAAGAGCCTGATGACATAGATTTCATTGCTGAGTGATATTGCTTTGTAAGTAAATACCACATCTTCTTTATCCATTTTTCACTTTCTGTGATGTTGAACTTGTACTGTAAACGAGGTTCTTGTAAACAGAGGTGTCCTAAACTTTGGGGTGGCTGTGTCTTTTTGATTTTAATTTCCCTAAGCTATAGGACCATAAGTGGAAGTGCCCTAGGCTCTGTTGCTTTGTTTTTTAGATGTTTCAGGAAACACCATACACTTCTCCGGAGTGTCTGTTGGCAATTTACATCCCGCCCAGCAGCATAACAAGGCTCCCAGTCCTCCATGGACTGTCCTGCCTTTCTGGATTTTACACTTTTTTCAGATGGCCCTTTTGACGGGGGGAAGTGAGACTTCATTGTAGTGCAGATTTCCTTTGCAAGCTTGCTTGGTTGGCCAAAAAGGGCGTATGCGTTTTTTCCTGAATATATTCAGGAAAAAACGCATACGCCCTTTTTGGCCAAGTGCATCATTGTGGACGTTCTGCCTCTTTTCCTATGCTTTCAATGCAATTCCAGTCTACCTCTTGAAATCGGTTTCCTGCAATTCTGCCCCGCTTTCAAGTCCTCTTGGCAGCCTTACTTCAGTCTATTTTTGGACGATAGCTGTCATTTATAACTCTGCAGGTTTGTGAATTACAGTGCCCCTGAGCTCCTTTCTTCAACTCGCTTTCTTTTGAGCTGGCCGCAACACCGCAGGATGGCTTCAGGCCCTAATCTGGTTCCGGCACGGCACGCTGAGCCTTTGGTTATTTCCTCTTCCTGTTGGGAAATGAGAGTTAAATTTGCCCGTCCAGCCACCTCCAGCTAGTCTCTCATTGGTTCTCCCTATTCCTGTTCATCTTCCGCAGAAATTGCAAACTGGGCCAAACAGGAGGTTAAAGGCGCTGACTCTCCAAGTGGGGAGAGTGTTAGTAAAGCGTCTGGAATGTTGCACCCGAGTACCAGGGGAGGAAAACTGAGACATATTTGAACACGTCTCCCGATCACACGGTTGATCATACTCTAGGTTCCATATGCATGTTTTAGCTGAAGGAAGAATACCTTAAACCTGGGTAGTTGAAACCCGTGGAATGGGTACCATGTAATATGACTTCAAAGGGTCTTCATTTGCTCACCGAACCTCTCCAATCCTATCACTGCTGCGTTTATGCCCCTGTACACATGCTTGATTCTCTTTCGGAGACATAGCAATCCATAGGTTTTAAGATCCTTACTAGTCAGGTACATTCTTAGGCGTTTAATATGCGGTGTTGAGTCCATTTCGTTGAGCAAGGAGTAGCTCTTGTCTATTCCATATTTGGCTTAAGGAAATTTATCTGTGCTCATTTCAAGCTCTGGTTTTATGCAGCACCCCAACTCACCTTTCCTCTTAAGCAAGCATAAGTTGGTTTTCTAAATTTGAGACCCTGTTCTGTTCTGTAATTCAGTTCCTGTGTAGCCAAGTTTACATTCCGTGTATTAGTGATATCTTATGATGTTTCTTTTTCTGTGTGACTTATTTCAGTTAGAATCATCATACCTGAATCCACTCATTGTGCTGCTAAGAGCCTGATGACATAGATTTCATTGCTGAGTGATATTGCTTTGTAAGTAAATACCACGTCTTCTTTATCCATTTTTCACTTTCTGCGATGTTGAACTTGTACTGTAAACGAGGTTCTTGTAAACAGAGGCGTCCCAAACTTTGGGGTGGCTGTGTCTTTTTTATTTTAATTTCGCTAAGCTATAGGACCATAAGTGGAAGTGCCCTAGCCTCTGTTGCTTTGGTTTTTAGATGTTTCAGGAAACACCATACACTTCTCCCGAGTGTCTCTTGGCAATTTACATCCCGCCCATCAGCATAACAAGGCTCCCAGTCCTCCATGGCCTGTCCTGCCTTTCTGGATTTTACACTTTTTTCAGATGGCCCTTTTGACCGGGGGGAAGTGAGACTTCATTGTAGTGCAGATTTCCTTTGCAAGCTTGCTTGGTTGGCCAAAAATGGCGTATGCGTTTTTTCCTGAATATATTCAGGAAAAAACGCATATGCCCTTTTTGGCCAAGTGCATCATTGTGGACGTTCTGCCTCTTTTCCTATGCTTTCAATGCAATTCCAGTCTACCTCCTGAAATCGGTTTCCTGCAATTCTGCCCCGCTTTCAAGTCCTCTTGGCAGCCTTACTTCAGTCTATTTTTGGACGATAGCTGTCATTTATAACTCTGCAGGTTTGTGAATTACAGTGCCCCTGAGCTCCTTTCTTCAACTCGCTTTCTTTTGAGCTGGCCGCAACACCGCAGGATGGCTTCAGGCCCTAATCTGGTTCCGGCACGGCACGCTGAGCCTTTGGTTATTTCCTCTTCCTGGTGGGAAATGAGAGTTAAATTTGCCCGTCCAGCCACCTCCAGCTAGTCTCTCATTGGTTCTCGCTATTCCTTTTCATCTTCCGCAGAAATTGCAAACTGGGCCAAACAGGAGGTTAAAGGGACTGATTCTCCAAGTCGGGAGAGTGTTAGTAAAGCGTCTGGAATGTTGCACCCGAGTACCAGGGGAGGAAAACTGAGACATATTTGAACACGTCTCCCGATCACATGGTTGATCATACTCTAGGTTCCACATGCATGTTTTAGCTGAAGGAAGAATACCTTAAACCTGGGTAGTTGAAACCCGTGGAATGGGTACCATGTAATATGACTTCAAAGGGTCTTCATTTGCTCACCGAACCTCTCCAATCCTATCACTGCTGCGTTTATGCCCCTGTACACATGCTAGATTCTCTTTCGGAGACATAGCAATCCATAGGTTTTAAGATACTTACTAGTCAGGTACATTCTTAGGCGTTTAATATGCGGTGTTGAGTCCATTTCGTTGAGCAAGGAGTAGCTCTTGTCTATTCCATATTTGGCTTAAGGAACTTTATCTGTGCTCATTTCAATCTCTGGTTTTATGCAGCACCCCAACTCACCTTTCCTCTTAAGCAAGCATAAGTTGGTTTTCTAAATTTGAGACCCTGTTCTGTTCTGTAATTCAGTTCCTGTGTAGCCAAGTTTACATTCCGTGTATTAGTGATATCTTATGATGTTTCTTTTTCTGTGTGACTTATTTCAGTTAGAATCATCATACCTGAATCCACTCATTGTGCTGCTAAGAGCCTGATGACATAGATTTCATTGCTGAGTGATATTGCTTTGTAAGTAAATACCACATCTTCTTTATCCATTTTTCACTTTCTGCGATGTTGAACTTGTACTGTAAACGAGGTTCTTGTAAACAGAGGCGTCCCAAACTTTGGGGTGGCTGTGTCTTTTTTATTTTAATTTCCCTAAGCTATAGGACCATAAGTGGAAGTGCCCTAGGCTCTGTTGCTTTGTTTTTTAGATGTTTCAGGAAACACCATACACTTCTCCCGAGTGTCTGTTGGCAATTTACATCCCGCCCATCAGCATAACAAGGCTCCCAGTCCTCCATGGACTGTCCTGCCTTTCTGGATTTTACACTTTTTTCAGATGGCCCTTTTGACGGGGGGAAGTGAGACTTCATTGTAGTGCAGATTTCCTTTGCAAGCTTGCTTGGTTGGCCAAAAAGGGCGTATGCGTTTTTTCCTGAATATATTCAGGAAAAAACGCATACGCCCTTTTTGGCCAAGTGCATCATTGTGGACGTTCTGCCTCTTTTCCTATGCTTTCAATGCAATTCCAGTCTACCTCTTGAAATCGGTTTCCTGCAATTCTGCCCCGCTTTCAAGTCCTCTTGGCAGCCTTACTTCAGTCTATTTTTGGACGATAGCTGTCATTTATAACTCTGCAGGTTTGTGAATTACAGTGCCCCTGAGCTCCTTTCTTCAACTCGCTTTCTTTTGAGCTGGCCGCAACACCGCAGGATGGCTTCAGGCCCTAATCTGGTTCCGGCACGGCACGCTGAGCCTTTGGTTATTTCCTCTTCCTGTTGGGAAATGAGAGTTAAATTTGCCCGTCCAGCCACCTCCAGCTAGTCTCTCATTGGTTCTCCCTATTCCTGTTCATCTTCCGCAGAAATTGCAAACTGGGCCAAACAGGAGGTTAAAGGCGCTGACTCTCCAAGTGGGGAGAGTGTTAGTAAAGCGTCTGGAATGTTGCACCCGAGTACCAGGGGAGGAAAACTGAGACATATTTGAACACGTCTCCCGATCACACGGTTGATCATACTCTAGGTTCCATATGCATGTTTTAGCTGAAGGAAGAATACCTTAAACCTGGGTAGTTGAAACCCGTGGAATGGGTACCATGTAATATGACTTCAAAGGGTCTTCATTTGCTCACCGAACCTCTCCAATCCTATCACTGCTGCGTTTATGCCCCTGTACACATGCTTGATTCTCTTTCGGAGACATAGCAATCCATAGGTTTTAAGATCCTTACTAGTCAGGTACATTCTTAGGCGTTTAATATGCGGTGTTGAGTCCATTTCGTTGAGCAAGGAGTAGCTCTTGTCTATTCCATATTTGGCTTAAGGAAATTTATCTGTGCTCATTTCAAGCTCTGGTTTTATGCAGCACCCCAACTCACCTTTCCTCTTAAGCAAGCATAAGTTGGTTTTCTAAATTTGAGACCCTGTTCTGTTCTGTAATTCAGTTCCTGTGTAGCCAAGTTTACATTCCGTGTATTAGTGATATCTTATGATGTTTCTTTTTCTGTGTGACTTATTTCAGTTAGAATCATCATACCTGAATCCACTCATTGTGCTGCTAAGAGCCTGATGACATAGATTTCATTGCTGAGTGATATTGCTTTGTAAGTAAATACCACGTCTTCTTTATCCATTTTTCACTTTCTGCGATGTTGAACTTGTACTGTAAACGAGGTTCTTGTAAACAGAGGCGTCCCAAACTTTGGGGTGGCTGTGTCTTTTTTATTTTAATTTCGCTAAGCTATAGGACCATAAGTGGAAGTGCCCTAGCCTCTGTTGCTTTGGTTTTTAGATGTTTCAGGAAACACCATACACTTCTCCCGAGTGTCTCTTGGCAATTTACATCCCGCCCATCAGCATAACAAGGCTCCCAGTCCTCCATGGCCTGTCCTGCCTTTCTGGATTTTACACTTTTTTCAGATGGCCCTTTTGACCGGGGGGAAGTGAGACTTCATTGTAGTGCAGATTTCCTTTGCAAGCTTGCTTGGTTGGCCAAAAATGGCGTATGCGTTTTTTCCTGAATATATTCAGGAAAAAACGCATATGCCCTTTTTGGCCAAGTGCATCATTGTGGACGTTCTGCCTCTTTTCCTATGCTTTCAATGCAATTCCAGTCTACCTCCTGAAATCGGTTTCCTGCAATTCTGCCCCGCTTTCAAGTCCTCTTGGCAGCCTTACTTCAGTCTATTTTTGGACGATAGCTGTCATTTATAACTCTGCAGGTTTGTGAATTACAGTGCCCCTGAGCTCCTTTCTTCAACTCGCTTTCTTTTGAGCTGGCCGCAACACCGCAGGATGGCTTCAGGCCCTAATCTGGTTCCGGCACGGCACGCTGAGCCTTTGGTTATTTCCTCTTCCTGGTGGGAAATGAGAGTTAAATTTGCCCGTCCAGCCACCTCCAGCTAGTCTCTCATTGGTTCTCGCTATTCCTTTTCATCTTCCGCAGAAATTGCAAACTGGGCCAAACAGGAGGTTAAAGGGACTGATTCTCCAAGTCGGGAGAGTGTTAGTAAAGCGTCTGGAATGTTGCACCCGAGTACCAGGGGAGGAAAACTGAGACATATTTGAACACGTCTCCCGATCACATGGTTGATCATACTCTAGGTTCCACATGCATGTTTTAGCTGAAGGAAGAATACCTTAAACCTGGGTAGTTGAAACCCGTGGAATGGGTACCATGTAATATGACTTCAAAGGGTCTTCATTTGCTCACCGAACCTCTCCAATCCTATCACTGCTGCGTTTATGCCCCTGTACACATGCTAGATTCTCTTTCGGAGACATAGCAATCCATAGGTTTTAAGATACTTACTAGTCAGGTACATTCTTAGGCGTTTAATATGCGGTGTTGAGTCCATTTCGTTGAGCAAGGAGTAGCTCTTGTCTATTCCATATTTGGCTTAAGGAACTTTATCTGTGCTCATTTCAATCTCTGGTTTTATGCAGCACCCCAACTCACCTTTCCTCTTAAGCAAGCATAAGTTGGTTTTCTAAATTTGAGACCCTGTTCTGTTCTGTAATTCAGTTCCTGTGTAGCCAAGTTTACATTCCGTGTATTAGTGATATCTTATGATGTTTCTTTTTCTGTGTGACTTATTTCAGTTAGAATCATCATACCTGAATCCACTCATTGTGCTGCTAAGAGCCTGATGACATAGATTTCATTGCTGAGTGATATTGCTTTGTAAGTAAATACCACATCTTCTTTATCCATTTTTCACTTTCTGCGATGTTGAACTTGTACTGTAAACGAGGTTCTTGTAAACAGAGGCGTCCCAAACTTTGGGGTGGCTGTGTCTTTTTTATTTTAATTTCCCTAAGCTATAGGACCATAAGTGGAAGTGCCCTAGGCTCTGTTGCTTTGTTTTTTAGATGTTTCAGGAAACACCATACACTTCTCCCGAGTGTCTGTTGGCAATTTACATCCCGCCCATCAGCATAACAAGGCTCCCAGTCCTCCATGGACTGTCCTGCCTTTCTGGATTTTACACTTTTTTCAGATGGCCCTTTTGACGGGGGGAAGTGAGACTTCATTGTAGTGCAGATTTCCTTTGCAAGCTTGCTTGGTTGGCCAAAAAGGGCGTATGCGTTTTTTCCTGAATATATTCAGGAAAAAACGCATACGCCCTTTTTGGCCAAGTGCATCATTGTGGACGTTCTGCCTCTTTTCCTATGCTTTCAATGCAATTCCAGTCTACCTCTTGAAATTGGTTTCCTGCAATTCTGCCCCGCTTTCAAGTCCTCTTGGCAGCCTTACTTCAGTCTATTTTTGGACGATAGCTGTCATTTATAACTCTGCAGGTTTGTGAATTACAGTGCCCCTGAGCTCCTTTCTTCAACTCGCTTTCTTGTGACCTGGCCGCCACACCGCAGGATGGCTTCAGGCCCTAATCTGGTTCCGGCACGGCACGCTGAGCCTTTGGTTATTTCCTCTTCCTGGTGGGAAATGAGAGTTAAATTTGCCCGTCCAGCCACCTCCAGCTAGTTTCTCATTGGTTCTCCCTATTCCTGTTCATCTTCCGCAGAAATTGCAAACTGGGCCAAACAGGAGGTTAAAGGCGCTGACTCTCCAAGTCGGGAGAGTGTTAGTAAAGCGTCTGGAATGTTGCACCCGAGTACCAGGGGAGGAAAACTGAGACATATTTGAACACGTCTCCCGATCACACGGTTGATCATACTCTAGGTTCCACATGCATGTTTTAGCTGAAGGAAGAATACCTTAAACCTGGGTAGTTGAAACCCGTGGAATGGGTACCATGTAATATGACTTCAAAGGGTCTTCATTTGCTCACCGAACCTCTCCAATCCTATCACTGCTGCGTTTATGCCCCTGTACACATGCTTGATTCTCTTTCGGAGACATAGCAATCCATAGGTTTTAAGATACTTACTAGTCAGGTACATTCTTAGGCGTTTAATATGCGGTGTTGAGTCCATTTCGTTGAGCAAGGAGTAGCTCTTGTCTATTCCATATTTGGCTTAAGGAAATTTATCTGTGCTCATTTCAATCTCTGGTTTTATGCAGCGCCCCAACTCACCTTTCCTCTTAAGCAAGCATAAGTTGGTTTTCTAAATTTGAGACCCTGTTCTGTTCTGTAATTCAGTTCCTGTGTAGCCAAGTTTACATTCCGTGTATTAGTGATATCTTATGATGTTTCTTTTTCTGTGTGACTTATTTCAGTTAGAATCATCATACCTGAATCCACTCATTGTGCTGCTAAGAGCCTGATGACATAGATTTCATTGCTGAGTGATATTGCTTTGTAAGTAAATACCACATCTTCTTTATCCATTTTTCACTTTCTGCGATGTTGAACTTGTACTGTAAACGAGGTTCTTGTAAACAGAGGCGTCCCAAACTTTGGGGTGGCTGTGTCTTTTTTATTTTAATTTCGCTAAGCTATAGGACCATAAGTGGAAGTGCCCTAGGCTCTGTTGCTTTGGTTTTTAGATGTTTCAGGAAACACCATACACTTCTCCCGAGTGTCTCTTGGCAATTTACATCCCGCCCATCAGCATAACAAGGCTCCCAGTCCTCCATGGGCCTGTCCTGCCTTTCTGGATTTTACACTTTTTTCAGATGGCCCTTTTGACCGGGGGGAAGTGAGACTTCATTGTAGTGCAGATTTCCTTTGCAAGCTTGCTTGGTTGGCCAAAAATGGCGTATGCGTTTTTTCCTGTATATATTCAGGAAAAAACGCATACGCCCTTTTTGGCCAAGTGCATCATTGTGGACGTTCTGCCTCTTTTCCTATGCTTTCAATGCAATTCCAGTCTACCTCCTGAAATTGGTTTCCTGCAATTCTGCCCCGCTTTCAAGTCCTCTTGGCAGCCTTACTTCAATCTATTTTTGGACGATAGCTGTCATTTATAACTCTGCAGGTTTGTGAATTACAGTGCCCCTGAGCTCCTTTCTTCAACTCGCTTTCTTGTGACCTGGCCGCAACACCGCAGGATGGCTTCAGGCCCTAATCTGGTTCCGGCACGGCACACTGAGCCTTTGGTTATTTCCTCTTCCTGGTGGGAAATGAGAGTTAAATTTGCCCGTCCAGCCACCTCCAGCTAGTCTCTCATTGGTTCTCGCTATTCCTTTTCATCTTCCGCAGAAATTGCAAACTGGGCCAAACAGGAGGTTAAAGGGACTGATTCTCCAAGTCGGGAGAGTGTTAGTAAAGCGTCTGGAATGTTGCACCCGAGTACCAGGGGAGGAAAACTGAGACATATTTGAACACGTCTCCCGATCACATGGTTGATCATACTCTAGGTTCCACATGCATGTTTTTGCTGAAGGAAGAATACCTTAAACCTGGGTAGTTGAAACCCGTGGAATGGGTACCATGTAATATGACTTCAAAGGGTCTTCATTTGCTCACCGAACCTCTCCAATCCTATCACTGCTGCGTTTATGCCCCTGTACACATGCTTGATTCTGTTTCAGAGACATAGCAATCCATAGGTTTTAAGATACTTACTAGTCAGGTACATTCTTAGGCGTTTAATATGCGGTGTTGAGTCCATTTCGTTGAGCAAGGAGTAGCTCTTGTCTATTCCATATTTGGCTTAAGGAACTTTATCTGTGCTCATTTCAATCTCTGGTTTTATGCAGCACCCCAACTCACCTTTCCTCTTAAGCAAGCATAAGTTGGTTTTCTAAATTTGAGACCCTGTTCTGTTCTGTAATTCAGTTCCTGTGTAGCCAAGTTTACATTCCGTGTATTAGTGATATCTTATGATGTTTCTTTTTCTGTGTGACTTATTTCAGTTAGAATCATCATACCTGAATCCACTCATTGTGCTGCTAAGAGCCTGATGACATAGATTTCATTGCTGAGTGATATTGCTTTGTAAGTAAATACCACATCTTCTTTATCCATTTTTCAATTTCTGTGATGTTGAACTTGTACTGTAAACGAGGTTCTTGTAAACAGAGGCGTCCCAAACTTTGGGGTGGCTGTGTCTTTTTGATTTTAATTTCCCTAAGCTATAGGACCATAAGTGGAAGTGCCCTAGGCTCTGTTGCTTTGTTTTTTAGATGTTTCAGGAAACACCATACACTTCTCCGGAGTGTCTGTTGGCAATTTACATCCCGCCCAGCAGCATAACAAGGCTCTCAGTTCTCCATGGCCTGTCCTGCCTTTCTGGATTTTACACTTTTTTCAGATGGCCCTTTTGACCGGGGGGAAGTGAGACTTCATTGTAGTGCAGATTTCTTTGCAAGCTTGCTTGGTTGGCCAAAAAGGGCGTATGCGTTTTTTCCTGAATATATTCAGGAAAAAACGCATACGCCCTTTTTGGCCAAGTGCATCATTGTGGACGTTCTGCCTCTTTTCCTATGCTTTCAATGCAATTCCAGTCTACCTCTTGAAATTGGTTTCCTGCAATTCTGCCCCGCTTTCAAGTCCTCTTGGCAGCCTTACTTCAGTCTATTTTTGGACGATAGCTGTCATTTATAACTCTGCAGGTTTGTGAATTACAGTGCCCCTGAGCTCCTTTCTTCAACTCGCTTTCTTTTGAGCTGGCCGCAACACCGCAGGATGGCTTCAGGCCCTAATCTGGTTCCGGCACGGCACGCTGAGCCTTTGGTTATTTCCTCTTCCTGGTGGGAAATGAGAGTTAAATTTGCCCGTCCAGCCACCTCCAGCTAGTCTCTCATTGGTTCTCCCTATTCCTGTTCATCTTCCGCAGAAATTGCAAACTGGGCCAAACAGGAGGTTAAAGGCGCTGACTCTCCAAGTGGGGAGAGTGTTAGTAAAGCGTCTGGAATGTTGCACCCGAGTACCAGGGGAGGAAAACTGAGACATATTTGAACACGTCTCCCGATCACACGGTTGATCATACTCTAGGTTCCACATGCATGTTTTAGCTGAAGGAAGAATACCTTAAACCTGGGTAGTTGAAACCCGTGGAATGGGTACCATGTAATATGACTTCAAAGGGTCTTCATTTGCTCACCGAACCTCTCCAATCCTATCACTGCTGCGTTTATGCCCCTGTACACATGCTTGATTCTCTTTCGGAGACATAGCAATCCATAGGTTTTAAGATACTTACTAGTCAGGTACATTCTTAGGCGTTTAATATGCGGTGTTGAGTCCATTTCGTTGAGCAAGGAGTAGCTCTTGTCTATTCCATATTTGGCTTAAGGAAATTTATCTGTTCTCATTTCAATCTCTGGTTTTATGCAGCACCCCAACTCACCTTTCCTCTTAAGCAAGCATAAGTTGGTTTTCTAAATTTGAGACCCTGTTCTGTTCTGTAATTCAGTTCCTGTGTAGCCAAGTTTACATTCCGTGTATTAGTGATATCTTATGATGTTTCTTTTTCTGTGTGACTTATTTCAGTTAGAATCATCATACCTGAATCCACTCATTGTGCTGCTAAGAGCCTCATGACATAGATTTCATTGCTGAGTGATATTGCTTTGTAAGTAAATACCACATCTTCTTTATCCATTTTTCACTTTCTGCGATGTTGAACTTGTACTGTAAACGAGGTTCTTGTAAACAGAGGCGTCCCAAACTTTGGGGTGGCTGTGTCTTTTTTATTTTAATTTCGCTAAGCTATAGGACCATAAGTGGAAGTGCCCTAGCCTCTGTTGCTTTGGTTTTTAGATGTTTCAGGAAACACCATACACTTCTCCCGAGTGTCTCTTGGCAATTTACATCCCGCCCATCAGCATAACAAGGCTCCCAGTCCTCCATGGCCTGTCCTGCCTTTCTGGATTTTACACTTTTTTCAGATGGCCCTTTTGACCGGGGGGAAGTGAGACTTCATTGTAGTGCAGATTTCCTTTGCAAGCTTGCTTGGTTGGCCAAAAATGGCGTATGCGTTTTTTCCTGAATATATTCAGGAAAAAACGCATACGCCCTTTTTGGCCAAGTGCATCATTGTGGACGTTCTGCCTCTTTTCCTATGCTTTCAATGCAATTCCAGTCTACCGCCTGAAATCGGTTTCCTGCAATTCTGCCCCGCTTTCAAGTCCTCTTGGCAGCCTTACTTCAGTCTATTTTTGGACGATAGCTGTCATTTATAACTCTGCAGGTTTGTGAATTACAGTGCCCCTGAGCTCCTTTCTTCAACTCGCTTTCTTTTGAGCTGGCCGCAACACCGCAGGATGGCTTCAGGCCCTAATCTGGTTCCGGCACGGCACGCTGAGCCTTTGGTTATTTCCTCTTCCTGGTAGGAAATGAGAGTTAAATTTGCCCGTCCAGCCACCTCCAGCTAGTCTCTCATTGGTTCTCGCTATTCCTTTTCATCTTCCGCAGAAATTGCAAACTGGGCCAAACAGGAGGTTAAAGGGACTGATTCTCCAAGTCGGGAGAGTGTTAGTAAAGCGTCTGGAATGTTGCACCCGAGTACTAGGGTACGAAAACTGAGACATATTTGAACACGTCTCCCGATCACACGGTTGATCATACTCTAGGTTCCACATGCATGTTTTTGCTGAAGGAAGAATACCTTAAACCTGGGTAGTTGAAACCCGTGGAATGGGTACCATGTAATACGACTTCAAAGGGTCTTCATTTGCTCACCGAACCTCTCCAATCCTATCACTGCTGCGTTTATGCCCCTGTACACATGCTTGATTCTCTTTCGGAGACATAGCAATCCATAGGTTTTAAGATACTTACTAGTCAGGTACATTCTTAGGCGTTTAATATGCGGTGTTGAGTCCATTTCGTTGAGCAAGGAGTAGCTCTTGTCTATTCCATATTTGGCTTAAGGAACTTTATCTGTGCTCATTTCAATCTCTGGTTTTATGCAGCACCCCAACTCACCTTTCCTCTTAAGCAAGCATAAGTTGGTTTTCTAAATTTGAGACCCTGTTCTGTTCTGTAATTCAGTTCCTGTGTAGCCAAGTTTACATTCCGTGTATTAGTGATATCTTATGATGTTTCTTTTTCTGTGTGACTTATTTCAGTTAGAATCATCATACCTGAATCCACTCATTGTGCTGCTAAGAGCCTGATGACATAGATTTCATTGCTGAGTGATATTGCTTTGTAAGTAAATACCACATCTTCTTTATCCATTTTTCACTTTCTGCGATGTTGAACTTGTACTGTAAACGAGGTTCTTGTAAACAGAGGCGTCCCAAACTTTGGGGTGGCTGTGTCTTTTTTATTTTAATTTCCCTAAGCTATAGGACCATAAGTGGAAGTGCCCTAGGCTCTGTTGCTTTGTTTTTTAGATGTTTCAGGAAACACCATACACTTCTCCGGAGTGTCTGTTGGCAATTTACATCCCGCCCAGCAGCATAACAAGGCTCTCAGTTCTCCATGGCCTGTCCTGCCTTGCTGGATTTTACACTTTTTTCAGATGGCCCTTTTGACCGGGGGGAAGTGAGACTTCATTGTAGTGCAGATTTCCTTTGCAAGCTTGCTTGGTTGGCCAAAAAGGGCGTATGCGTTTTTCCCTGAATATATTCAGGAAAAAACGCATACGCCCTTTTTGGCCAAGTGCATCATTGTGGACGTTCTGCCTCTTTTCCTATGCTTTCAATGCAATTCCAGTCTACCTCCTGAAATCGGTTTCCTGCAATTCTGCCCCGCTTTCAATTCCTCTTGGCAGCCTTACTTCAGTATATTTTTCGATGATAGCTGTCATTCATAACTCTGCAGGTTTGTGAATTACAGTGCCCCTGAGCTCCTTTCTTCAACTCGCTTTCTTTTGAGCTGGCCGCAACACCGCAGGATGGCTTCAGGCCCTAATCTGGTTCTGGCACGGCACGCTGAGCCTTTGGTTAATTCCTCTTCCTGGTGGGAAACGGGAGTTAAATTTGCCCGTTCAGACACCTCCAGCTAGTCTCTCATTGGTTCTCGCTATTCCTGTTCATCTTCCGCAGAAATTGCAAACTGGGCCAAACAGGAGGTTAAAGGGACTGACTCTCCAAGTCGGGAGAGTGTTAGTAAAGCGTCTGGAATGTTGCACCCGAGTACTAGGGTACGAAAACTGAGACATACTTGAACACGTCTCCCGTTCACACAGTTAATCATACTCTGGGTTCCACATGCATGTTTTAGCTGAAGTCAGAATACCTTAAACCTGGAGAGTTGAGACCCGTGTAATGGGTACCATGCAATATGACTTCAAAGGGTCTTCATTTGCTCACCGAACCTCTCCAATCCTATCACTGCTGCGTTTATGCCCCTGTACACATGCTTGATTCTCTTTCGGAGACATAGCAATCCATAGGTTTTAAGATACTTACTAGTCAGGTACATTCTTAGGCGTTTAATATGCGGTGTTGAGTCCATTTCGTTGAGCAAGGAGTAGCTCTTGTCTATTCCATATTTGGCTTAAGGAACTTTATCTGTGCTCATTTCAATCTCTGGTTTTATGCAGCACCCCAACTCACCTTTCCTCTTAAGCAAGCATAAGTTGGTTTTCTAAATTTGAGACCCTGTTCTGTTCTGTAATTCAGTTCCTGTGTAGCCAAGTTTACATTCCGTGTATTAGTGATATCTTATGATGTTTCTTTTTCTGTGTGACTTATTTCAGTTAGAATCATCATACCTGAATCCACTCATTGTGCTGCTAAGAGCCTGATGACATAGATTTCATTGCTGAGTGATATTGCTTTGTAAGTAAATACCACATCTTCTTTATCCATTTTTCACTTTCTGCGATGTTGAACTTGTACTGTAAACGAGGTTCTTGTCAACAGAGGCGTCCCAAACTTTGGGGTGGCTGTGTCTTTTTTATTTTAATTTCCCTAAGCTATAGGACCATAAGTGGAAGTGCCCTAGGCTCTGTTGCTTTGTTTTTTAGATGTTTCAGGAAACACCATACACTTCTCCGGAGTGTCTGTTGGCAATTTACATCCCGCCCAGCAGCATAACAAGGCTCTCAGTTCTCCATGGCCTGTCCTGCCTTGCTGGATTTTACACTTTCTTCAGATGGCCCTTTTGACCGGGGGGAAGTGAGACTTCATTGTAGTGCAGATTTCTTTGCAAGCTTGCTTGGTTGGCCAAAAAGGGCGTATGCGTTTTTTCCTGAATATATTCAGGAAAAAACGCATACGCCCTTTTTGGCCAAGTGCATCATTGTGGACGTTCTGCCTCTTTTCCTATGCTTTCAATGCAATTCCAGTCTACCTCTTGAAATTGGTTTCCTGCAATTCTGCCCCACTTTCAAGTCCTCTTGGCAGCCTTACTTCAGTCTATTTTTGGACGATAGCTGTCATTTATAACTCTGCAGGTTTGTGAATTACAGTGCCCCTGAGCTCCTTTCTTCAACTCGCTTTCTTTTGAGCTGGCCGCAACACCGCAGGATGGCTTCAGGCCCTAATCTGGTTCCGGCACGGCACGCTGAGCCTTTGGTTATTTCCTCTTCCTGGTGGGAAATGAGAGTTAAATTTGCCCGTCCAGCCACCTCCAGCTAGTCTCTCATTGGTTCTCCCTATTCCTGTTCATCTTCCGCAGAAATTGCAAACTGGGCCAAACAGGAGGTTAAAGGCGCTGACTCTCCAAGTGGGGAGAGTGTTAGTAAAGCGTCTGGAATGTTGCACCCGAGTACCAGGGGAGGAAAACTGAGACATATTTGAACACGTCTCCCGATCACACGGTTGATCATACTCTAGGTTCCACATGCATGTTTTAGCTGAAGGAAGAATACCTTAAACCTGGGTAGTTGAAACCCGTGGAATGGGTACCATGTAATATGACTTCAAAGGGTCTTCATTTGCTCACCGAACCTCTCCAATCCTATCACTGCTGCGTTTATGCCCCTGTACACATGCTTGATTCTCTTTCGGAGACATAGCAATCCATAGGTTTTAAGATACTTACTAGTCAGGTACATTCTTAGGCGTTTAATATGCGGTGTTGAGTCCATTTCGTTGAGCAAGGAGTAGCTCTTGTCTATTCCATATTTGGCTTAAGGAAATTTATCTGTTCTCATTTCAATCTCTGGTTTTATGCAGCACCCCAACTCACCTTTCCTCTTAAGCAAGCATAAGTTGGTTTTCTAAATTTGAGACCCTGTTCTGTTCTGTAATTCAGTTCCTGTGTAGCCAAGTTTACATTCCGTGTATTAGTGATATCTTATGATGTTTCTTTTTCTGTGTGACTTATTTCAGTTAGAATCATCATACCTGAATCCACTCATTGTGCTGCTAAGAGCCTCATGACATAGATTTCATTGCTGAGTGATATTGCTTTGTAAGTAAATACCACATCTTCTTTATCCATTTTTCACTTTCTGCGATGTTGAACTTGTACTGTAAACGAGGTTCTTGTAAACAGAGGCGTCCCAAACTTTGGGGTGGCTGTGTCTTTTTTATTTTAATTTCGCTAAGCTATAGGACCATAAGTGGAAGTGCCCTAGCCTCTGTTGCTTTGGTTTTTAGATGTTTCAGGAAACACCATACACTTCTCCCGAGTGTCTCTTGGCAATTTACATCCCGCCCATCAGCATAACAAGGCTCCCAGTCCTCCATGGCCTGTCCTGCCTTTCTGGATTTTACACTTTTTTCAGATGGCCCTTTTGACCGGGGGGAAGTGAGACTTCATTGTAGTGCAGATTTCCTTTGCAAGCTTGCTTGGTTGGCCAAAAATGGCGTATGCGTTTTTTCCTGAATATATTCAGGAAAAAACGCATACGCCCTTTTTGGCCAAGTGCATCATTGTGGACGTTCTGCCTCTTTTCCTATGCTTTCAATGCAATTCCAGTCTACCGCCTGAAATCGGTTTCCTGCAATTCTGCCCCGCTTTCAAGTCCTCTTGGCAGCCTTACTTCAGTCTATTTTTGGACGATAGCTGTCATTTATAACTCTGCAGGTTTGTGAATTACAGTGCCCCTGAGCTCCTTTCTTCAACTCGCTTTCTTTTGAGCTGGCCGCAACACCGCAGGATGGCTTCAGGCCCTAATCTGGTTCCGGCACGGCACGCTGAGCCTTTGGTTATTTCCTCTTCCTGGTAGGAAATGAGAGTTAAATTTGCCCGTCCAGCCACCTCCAGCTAGTCTCTCATTGGTTCTCGCTATTCCTTTTCATCTTCCGCAGAAATTGCAAACTGGGCCAAACAGGAGGTTAAAGGGACTGATTCTCCAAGTCGGGAGAGTGTTAGTAAAGCGTCTGGAATGTTGCACCCGAGTACTAGGGTACGAAAACTGAGACATATTTGAACACGTCTCCCGATCACACGGTTGATCATACTCTAGGTTCCACATGCATGTTTTTGCTGAAGGAAGAATACCTTAAACCTGGGTAGTTGAAACCCGTGGAATGGGTACCATGTAATACGACTTCAAAGGGTCTTCATTTGCTCACCGAACCTCTCCAATCCTATCACTGCTGCGTTTATGCCCCTGTACACATGCTTGATTCTCTTTCGGAGACATAGCAATCCATAGGTTTTAAGATACTTACTAGTCAGGTACATTCTTAGGCGTTTAATATGCGGTGTTGAGTCCATTTCGTTGAGCAAGGAGTAGCTCTTGTCTATTCCATATTTGGCTTAAGGAACTTTATCTGTGCTCATTTCAATCTCTGGTTTTATGCAGCACCCCAACTCACCTTTCCTCTTAAGCAAGCATAAGTTGGTTTTCTAAATTTGAGACCCTGTTCTGTTCTGTAATTCAGTTCCTGTGTAGCCAAGTTTACATTCCGTGTATTAGTGATATCTTATGATGTTTCTTTTTCTGTGTGACTTATTTCAGTTAGAATCATCATACCTGAATCCACTCATTGTGCTGCTAAGAGCCTGATGACATAGATTTCATTGCTGAGTGATATTGCTTTGTAAGTAAATACCACATCTTCTTTATCCATTTTTCACTTTCTGCGATGTTGAACTTGTACTGTAAACGAGGTTCTTGTAAACAGAGGCGTCCCAAACTTTGGGGTGGCTGTGTCTTTTTTATTTTAATTTCCCTAAGCTATAGGACCATAAGTGGAAGTGCCCTAGGCTCTGTTGCTTTGTTTTTTAGATGTTTCAGGAAACACCATACACTTCTCCGGAGTGTCTGTTGGCAATTTACATCCCGCCCAGCAGCATAACAAGGCTCTCAGTTCTCCATGGCCTGTCCTGCCTTGCTGGATTTTACACTTTTTTCAGATGGCCCTTTTGACCGGGGGGAAGTGAGACTTCATTGTAGTGCAGATTTCCTTTGCAAGCTTGCTTGGTTGGCCAAAAAGGGCGTATGCGTTTTTCCCTGAATATATTCAGGAAAAAACGCATACGCCCTTTTTGGCCAAGTGCATCATTGTGGACGTTCTGCCTCTTTTCCTATGCTTTCAATGCAATTCCAGTCTACCTCCTGAAATCGGTTTCCTGCAATTCTGCCCCGCTTTCAATTCCTCTTGGCAGCCTTACTTCAGTATATTTTTCGATGATAGCTGTCATTCATAACTCTGCAGGTTTGTGAATTACAGTGCCCCTGAGCTCCTTTCTTCAACTCGCTTTCTTTTGAGCTGGCCGCAACACCGCAGGATGGCTTCAGGCCCTAATCTGGTTCTGGCACGGCACGCTGAGCCTTTGGTTAATTCCTCTTCCTGGTGGGAAACGGGAGTTAAATTTGCCCGTTCAGACACCTCCAGCTAGTCTCTCATTGGTTCTCGCTATTCCTGTTCATCTTCCGCAGAAATTGCAAACTGGGCCAAACAGGAGGTTAAAGGGACTGACTCTCCAAGTCGGGAGAGTGTTAGTAAAGCGTCTGGAATGTTGCACCCGAGTACTAGGGTACGAAAACTGAGACATACTTGAACACGTCTCCCGTTCACACAGTTAATCATACTCTGGGTTCCACATGCATGTTTTAGCTGAAGTCAGAATACCTTAAACCTGGAGAGTTGAGACCCGTGTAATGGGTACCATGCAATATGACTTCAAAGGGTCTTCATTTGCTCACCGAACCTCTCCAATCCTATCACTGCTGCGTTTATGCCCCTGTACACATGCTTGATTCTCTTTCGGAGACATAGCAATCCATAGGTTTTAAGATACTTACTAGTCAGGTACATTCTTAGGCGTTTAATATGCGGTGTTGAGTCCATTTCGTTGAGCAAGGAGTAGCTCTTGTCTATTCCATATTTGGCTTAAGGAACTTTATCTGTGCTCATTTCAATCTCTGGTTTTATGCAGCACCCCAACTCACCTTTCCTCTTAAGCAAGCATAAGTTGGTTTTCTAAATTTGAGACCCTGTTCTGTTCTGTAATTCAGTTCCTGTGTAGCCAAGTTTACATTCCGTGTATTAGTGATATCTTATGATGTTTCTTTTTCTGTGTGACTTATTTCAGTTAGAATCATCATACCTGAATCCACTCATTGTGCTGCTAAGAGCCTGATGACATAGATTTCATTGCTGAGTGATATTGCTTTGTAAGTAAATACCACATCTTCTTTATCCATTTTTCACTTTCTGCGATGTTGAACTTGTACTGTAAACGAGGTTCTTGTCAACAGAGGCGTCCCAAACTTTGGGGTGGCTGTGTCTTTTTTATTTTAATTTCCCTAAGCTATAGGACCATAAGTGGAAGTGCCCTAGGCTCTGTTGCTTTGTTTTTTAGATGTTTCAGGAAACACCATACACTTCTCCGGAGTGTCTGTTGGCAATTTACATCCCGCCCAGCAGCATAACAAGGCTCTCAGTTCTCCATGGCCTGTCCTGCCTTGCTGGATTTTACACTTTCTTCAGATGGCCCTTTTGACCGGGGGGAAGTGAGACTTCATTGTAGTGCAGATTTCCTTTGCAAGCTTGCTTGGTTGGCCAAAAAGGGCGTATGCGTTTTTTCCTGAATATATTCAGGAAAAAACGCATACGCCCTTTTTGGCCAAGTGCATCATTGTGGACCTTCTGCCTCTTTTCCTATGCTTTCAATGCAATTCCAGTCTACCTCCTGAAATCGGTTTCCTGCAATTCTGCCCCGCTTTCAAGTCCTCTTGGCAGCCTTACTTCAGTATATTTTTCGATGATAGCTGTCATTCATAACTCTGCAGGTTTGTGAATTACAGTGCCCCTGAGCTTCTTTCTTCAACTCGCTTTCTTTTGAGCTGGCCACAACACCGCAGGATGGCTTCAGGCCCTAATCTGGTTCCGGCACGGCACGCTGAGCCTTTGGTTAATTCCTCTTCCTGGTGGGAAACGAGAGTTAAATTTGCCCGTCCAGCCACCTCCAGCTAGTCTCTCATTGGTTCTCGCTATTCCTGTTCATCTTCTGCAGAAATTGCAAACTGGGCCAAACAGGAGGTTAAAGGGACTGACTCTCCAAGTCGGGAGAGTGTTAGTAAAGCGTCTGGAATGTTGCACCCGAGTACCAGGGAACGAAAACTGAGACATACTTGAACACGTCTCCCGTTCACATGGTTGATCATACTCTGGGTTCCACATGCATGTTTTAGCTGAAGTCAGAATACCTTAAACCTGGAGAGTTGAGACCCGTGTAATGGGTACCATGCAATATGACTTCAAAGGGTCTTCATTTGCTCACCGAACCTCTCCAATCCTATCACTGCAGCGTTTATGCCCCTGTACACACGCTTGATTCTCTTTTGGAGACATAGCAATCCATAGGTTTTAAGATACTTACTAGTCAGGTACATTCTTAGGCGTTTAATATGGGGTGTTGAGTCCATTTCGTTGAGCAAGGAGTAGCTCTTGTCTATTCCATATTTGGCTTAAGGAAATTTATCTGTGCTCATTTCAATCTCTGGTTTTATGCAGCGCCCCAACTCACCTTTCCCCTTAAGCAAGCATAAGTTGCTTTTCTAAATTTGAGACCCTGTTCTGTTTTGGAATTCAGTTCCTGTGTAGCCAAGTTTACATTCCGTGTATTAGTGATATCTTATGATGTTAATTTTTCTGTGTGACTTATTTCAGTTAGAATCATCGTACCTGAATCCACTCATTGTGCTGTTAAGAGCCTGATGACATAGATTTCATTGCTGAGTGATATTGCTTTGTAAGTAAATACCACAATTTCTTTATCCATTTTTCACTTTCTGCGATGTTGAACTTGTACTGTAAACGAGGTTCTTGTAAACAGAGGCGTCCCAAACTTTGGGGTGGCTGTGTCTTTTTTATTTTAATTTCGCTAAGCTATAGGACCATAAGTGGAAGTGCCCTAGGCTCTGTTGCTTTGGTTTTTAGATGTTTCAGGAAACACCATACACTTCTCCCGAGTGTCTGTTGGCAATTTACATCCCGCCCATCAGCATAACAAGGCTCCCAGTCCTCCATGGACTGTCCTGCCTTTCTGGATTTTACACTTTTTTCAGATGGCCCTTTTGACGGGGGGAAGTGAGACTTCATTGTAGTGCAGATTTCCTTTGCAAGCTTGCTTGGTTGGCTAAAAAGTGCGTATGCGTTTTTTCCTGAATATATTCAGGAAAAAACGCATACGCCCTTTTTGGCCAAGTGCATCATTGTGGACGTTCTGCCTCTTTTCCTATGCTTTCAATGCAATTCCTGTCTACCTCTTGAAATCGGTTTCCTGCAATTCTGCCCCGCTTTCAAGTCCTCTTGGCAGCCTTACTTCAGTCTATTTTTGGACGATAGCTGTCATTTATAACTCTGCAGGTTTGTGAATTACAGTGCCCCTGAGCTCCTTTCTTCAACTCGCTTTCTTGTGACCTGGCCGCCACACCGCAGGATGGCTTCAGGCCCTAATCTGGTTCCGGCACGGCACGCTGAGCCTTTGGTTATTTCCTCTTCCTGGTGGGAAATGAGAGTTAAATTTGCCCGTCCAGCCACCTCCAGCTAGTTTCTCATTGGTTCTCCCTATTCCTTTTCATCTTCCGCAGAAATTGCAAACTGGGCCAAACAGGAGGTTAAAGGCGCTGACTCTCCAAGTCGGGAGAGTGTTAGTAAAGCGTCTGGAATGTTGCACCCGAGTACCAGGGGAGGAAAACTGAGACATATTTGAACACGTCTCCCGATCACACGGTTGATCATACTCTAGGTTCCACATGCATGTTTTAGCTGAAGGAAGAATACCTTAAACCTGGGTAGTTGAAACCCGTGGAATGGGTACCATGTAATATGACTTCAAAGGGTCTTCATTTGCTCACCGAACCTCTCCAATCCTATCACTGCTGCGTTTATGCCCCTGTACACATGCTTGATTCTCTTTCGGAGACATAGCAATCCATAGGTTTTAAGATACTTACTAGTCAGGTACATTCTTAGGCGTTTAATATGCGGTGTTGAGTCCATTTCGTTGAGCAAGGAGTAGCTCTTGTCTATTCCATATTTGGCTTAAGGAAATTTATCTGTGCTCATTTCAATCTCTGGTTTTATGCAGCACCCCAACTCACCTTTCCTCTTAAGCAAGCATAAGTTGGTTTTCTAAATTTGAGACGCTGTTCTGTTCTGTAATTCAGTTCCTGTGTAGCCAAGTTTACATTCCGTGTATTAGTGATATCTTATGATGTTTCTTTTTCTGTGTGACTTATTTCAGTTAGAATCATCATACCTGAATCCACTCATTGTGCTGCTAAGAGCCTGATGACATAGATTTCATTGCTGAGTGATATTGCTTTGTAAGTAAATACCACATCTTCTTTATCCATTTTTCACTTTCTGCGATGTTGAACTTGTACTGTAAACGAGGTTCTTGTAAACAGAGGCGTCCCAAACTTTGGGGTGGCTGTGTCTTTTTTATTTTAATTTCGCTAACCTATAGGACCATAAGTGGAAGTGCCCTAGGCTCTGTTGCTTTGGTTTTTAGATGTTTCAGGAAACACCATACACTTCTCCCGAGTGTCTCTTGGCAATTTACATCCCGCCCATCAGCATAACAAGGCTCCCAGTCCTCCATGGGCCTGTCCTGCCTTTCTGGATTTTACACTTTTTTCAGATGGCCCTTTTGACCGGGGGGAAGTGAGACTTCATTGTAGTGCAGATTTCCTTTGCAAGCTTGCTTGGTTGGCCAAAAAGGGCGTATGCGTTTTTTCCTGAATATATTCAGGAAAAAACGCATACGCCCTTTTTGGCCAAGTGCATCATTGTGGACGTTCTGCCTCTTTTCCTATGCTTTCAATGCAATTCCAGTCTACCTCCTGAAATCGGTTTCCTGCAATTCTGCCCCGCTTTCAAGTCCTCTTGGCAGCCTTACTTCAGTCTATTTTTGGACGATAGCTGTCATTTATAACTCTGCAGGTTTGTGAATTACAGTGCCCCTGAGCTCCTTTCTTCAACTCGCTTTCTTGTGACCTGGCCGCAACACCGCAGGATGGCTTCAGGCCCTAATCTGGTTCCGGCACGGCACGCTGAGCCTTTGGTTATTTCCTCTTCCTGGTGGGAAATGAGAGTTAAATTTGCCCGTCCAGCCACCTCCAGCTAGTCTCTCATTGGTTCTCGCTATTCCTTTTCATCTTCCGCAGAAATTGCAAACTGGGCCAAACAGGAGGTTAAAGGGACTGATTCTCCAAGTCGGGAGAGTGTTAGTAAAGCGTCTGGAATGTTGCACCCGAGTACCAGGGGAGGAAAACTGAGACATATTTGAACACGTCTCCCGATCACACGGTTGATCATACTCTAGGTTCCACATGCATGTTTTAGCTGAAGGAAGAATACCTTAAACCTGGGTAGTTGAAACCCGTGGAATGGGTACAATGTAATACGACTTCAAAGGGTCTTCATTTGCTCACCGAACCTCTCCAATCCTATCACTGCTGCGTTTATGCCCCTGTACACATGCTTGATTCTCTTTCGGAGACATAGCAATCCATAGGTTTTAAGATACTTACTAGTCAGGTACATTCTTAGGCGTTTAATATGCGGTGTTGAGTCCATTTCGTTGAGCAAGGAGTAGCTCTTGTCTATTCCATATTTGGCTTAAGGAACTTTATCTGTGCTCATTTCAATCTCTGGTTTTATGCAGCACCCCAACTCACCTTTCCTCTTAAGCAAGCATAAGTTGGTTTTCTAAATTTGAGACCCTGTTCTGTTCTGTAATTCAGTTCCTGTGTAGCCAAGTTTACATTCCGTGTATTAGTGATATCTTATGATGTTTCTTTTTCTGTGTGACTTATTTCAGTTAGAATCATCATACCTGAATCCACTCATTGTGCTGCTAAGAGCCTGATGACATAGATTTCATTGCTGAGTGATATTGCTTTGTAAGTAAATACCACATCTTCTTTATCCATTTTTCACTTTCTGCGATGTTGAACTTGTACTGTAAACGAGGTTCTTGTAAACAGAGGCGTCCCAAACTTTGGGGTGGCTGTGTCTTTTTTATTTTAATTTCCCTAAGCTATAGGACCATAAGTGGAAGTGCCCTAGGCTCTGTTGCTTTGTTTTTTAGATGTTTCAGGAAACACCATACACTTCTCCGGAGTGTCTGTTGGCAATTTACATCCCGCCCAGCAGCATAACAAGGCTCTCAGTTCTCCATGGCCTGTCCTGCCTTGCTGGATTTTACACTTTTTTCAGATGGCCCTTTTGACCGGGGGGAAGTGAGACTTCATTGTAGTGCAGATTTCCTTTGCAAGCTTGCTTGGTTGGCCAAAAAGGGCGTATGCGTTTTTCCCTGAATATATTCAGGAAAAAACGCATACGCCCTTTTTGGCCAAGTGCATCATTGTGGACGTTCTGCCTCTTTTCCTATGCTTTCAATGCAATTCCAGTCTACCTCCTGAAATCGGTTTCCTGCAATTCTGCCCCGCTTTCAATTCCTCTTGGCAGCCTTACTTCAGTATATTTTTCGATGATAGCTGTCATTCATAACTCTGCAGGTTTGTGAATTACAGTGCCCCTGAGCTCCTTTCTTCAACTCGCTTTCTTTTGAGCTGGCCGCAACACCGCAGGATGGCTTCAGGCCCTAATCTGGTTCCGGCACGGCACGCTGAGCCTTTGGTTAATTCCTCTTCCTGGTGGGAATCGAGAGTTAAATTTGCCCGTCCAGCCACCTCCAGCTAGTCTCTCATTGGTTCTCGCTATTCCTGTTCATCTTCTGCAGAAATTGCAAACTGGGCCAAACAGGAGGTTAAAGGGACTGACTCTCCAAGTCGGGAGAGTGTTAGTAAAGCGTCTGGAATGTTGCACCCGAGTACCAGGGGAGGAAAACTGAGACATATTTGAACACGTCTCCCGTTCACACGGTTGATCATACTCTGGGTTCCACATGCATGTTTTAGCTGAAGGAAGAATACCTTAAACCTGGAGAGTTGAGACCCGTGTAATGGGTACCATGCAATATGACTTCAAAGGGTCTTCATTTGCTCACCGAACCTCTCCAATCCTATCACTGCAGCGTTTATGCCCCTGTACACACGCTTGATTCTCTTTTGGAGACATAGCAATCCATAGGTTTTAAGATACTTACTAGTCAGGTACATTCTTAGGCGTTTAATATGGGGTGTTGAGTCCATTTCGTTGAGCAAGGAGTAGCTCTTGTCTATTCCATATTTGGCTTAAGGAACTTTATCTGTGCTCATTTCAATCTCTGGTTTTATGCAGCGCCCCAACTCACCTTTCCCCTTAAGCAAGCATAAGTTGCTTTTCTAAATTTGAGACCCTGTTCTGTTTTGGAATTCAGTTCCTGTGTAGCCAAGTTTACATTCCGTGTATTAGTGATATCTTATGATGTTTCTTTTTCTGTGTGACTTATTTCAGTTAGAATCATCGTACCTGAATCCACTCATTGTGCTGTTAAGAGCCTGATGACATAGATTTCATTGCTGAGTGATATTGCTTTGTAAGTAAATACCACAATTTCTTTATCCATTTTTCACTTTCTGCGATGTTGAACTTGTACTGTAAACGAGGTTCTTGTAAACAGAGGCGTCCCAAACTTTGGGGTGGTGTGTATTTTTTATTTTAATTTCGCTAAGCTATAGGACCATAAGTGGAAGTGCCCTAGGCTCTGTTGCTTTGGTTTTTAGATGTTTCAGGAAACACCATACACTTCTCCCGAGTGTCTGTTGGCAATTTACATCCCGCCCATCAGCATAACAAGGCTCCCAGTCCTCCATGGCCTGTGCTGCCTTTCTGGATTTTACAGTTTTTTCAGATGGCCCTTTTGACCGGGGGGAAGTGAGACTTCATTGTAGTGCAGATTTCCTTTGCAAGTTTGCTTGGTTGGCCAAAAAGTGCATATGCGTTTTTTCCTGAATATATTCAGGAAAAAACGCATACGCCCTTTTTGGCCAAGTGCATCATTGTGGACGTTCTGCCTCTTTTCCTATGCTTTCAATGCAATTCCAGTCTACCTCCTGAAATCGGTTTCCTGCAATTCTGCCCCGCTTTCAAGTCCTCTTGGCAGACTTACTTCAGTATATTTTTCGACGATAGCTGTCATTCATAACTCTGCAGGTTTGTGAATTACAGTGCCCCTGAGCTCCTTTCTTCAACTCGCTTTCTTTTGAGCTGGCCGCAACACCGCAGGATGGCTTCAGGCCGTAATCTGGTTCCGGCACGGCACGCTGAGCCTTTGGTTAATTCCTCTTCCTGGTGGGAAACGGGAGTTAAATTTGCCCGTTCAGACACCTCCAGCTAGTCTCTCATTGGTTCTCGCTATTCCTGTTCATCTTCCGCAGAAATTGCAAACTGGGCCAAACAGGAGGTTAAAGGGACTGACTCTCCAAGTCGGGAGAGTGTTAGTAAAGCGTCTGGAATGTTGCACCCGAGTACTAGGGTACGAAAACTGAGACATACTTGAACACGTCTCCCGTTCACACAGTTAATCATACTCTGGGTTCCACATGCATGTTTTAGCTGAAGTCAGAATACCTTAAACCTGGAGAGTTGAGACCCGTGTAATGGGTACCATGCAATATGACTTCAAAGGGTCTTCATTTGCTCACCGAACCTCTCCAATCCTATCACTGCTGCGTTTATGTCCCTGTACACATGCTTGATTCTCTTTCGGAGACATAGCAATCCATAGGTTTTAAGATACTTACTAGTCAGGTACATTCTTAGGCGTTTAATATGCGGTGTTGAGTCCATTTCGTTGAGCAAGGAGTAGCTCTTGTCTATTCCATATTTGGCTTAAGGAACTTTATCTGTGCTCATTTCAATCTCTGGTTTTATGCAGCACCCCAACTCACCTTTCCTCTTAAGCAAGCATAAGTTGGTTTTCTAAATTTGAGACCCTGTTCTGTTCTGTAATTCAGTTCCTGTGTAGCCAAGTTTACATTCCGTGTATTAGTGATATCTTATGATGTTTCTTTTTCTGTGTGACTTATTTCAGTTAGAATCATCATACCTGAATCCACTCATTGTGCTGCTAAGAGCCTGATGACATAGATTTCATTGCTGAGTGATATTGCTTTGTAAGTAAATACCACATCTTCTTTATCCATTTTTCACTTTCTGCGATGTTGAACTTGTACTGTAAACGAGGTTCTTGTAAACAGAGGCGTCCCAAACTTTGGGGTGGCTGTGTCTTTTTTATTTTAATTTCCCTAAGCTATAGGACCATAAGTGGAAGTGCCCTAGGCTCTGTTGCTTTGTTTTTTAGATGTTTCAGGAAACACCATACACTTCTCCGGAGTGTCTGTTGGCAATTTACATCCCGCCCAGCAGCATAACAAGGCTCTCAGTTCTCCATGGCCTGTCCTGCCTTGCTGGATTTTACACTTTCTTCAGATGGCCCTTTTGACCGGGGGGGAAGTGAGACTTCATTGTAGTGCAGATTTCCTTTGCAAGCTTGCTTGGTTGGCCAAAAAGGGCGTATGCGTTTTTTCCTGAATATATTCAGGAAAAAACGCATACGCCCTTTTTGGCCAAGTGCATCATTGTGGACGTTCTGCCTCTTTTCCTATGCTTTCAATGCAATTCCAGTCTACCTCCTGAAATCGGTTTCCTGCAATTCTGCCCCGCTTTCAAGTCCTCTTGGCAGCCTTACTTCAGTATATTTTTCGATGATAGCTGTCATTCATAACTCTGCAGGTTTGTGAATTACAGTGCCCCTGAGCTCCTTTCTTCAACTCGCTTTCTTTTGAGCTGGCCACAACACCGCAGGATGGCTTCAGGCCCTAATCTGGTTCCGGCACGGCACGCTGAGCCTTTGGTTAATTCCTCTTCCTTGTGGGAAACGAGAGTTAAATTTGCCCGTCCAGCCACCTCCAGCTAGTCTCTCATTGGTTCTCGCTATTCCTGTTCATATTCTGCAGAAATTGCAAACTGGGCCAAACAGGAGGTTAAAGGGACTGACTCTCCAAGTCGGGAGAGTGTTAGTAAAGCGTCTGGAATGTTGCACCCGAGTACCAGGGAACGAAAACTGAGACATACTTGAACACGTCTCCCGTTCACACGGTTGATCATACTCTGGGTTCCACATGCATGTTTTAGCTGAAGTCAGAATACCTTAAACCTGGAGAGTTGAGACCCGTGTAATGGGTACCATGCAATATGACTTCAAAGGGTCTTCATTTGCTCACCGAACCTCTCCAATCCTATCACTGCAGCGTTTATGCCCCTGTACACACGCTTGATTCTCTTTTGGAGACATAGCAATCCATAGGTTTTAAGATACTTACTAGTCAGGTACATTCTTAGGCGTTTAATATGGGGTGTTGAGTCCATTTCGTTGAGCAAGGAGTAGCTCTTGTCTATTCCATATTTGGCTTAAGGAACTTTATCTGTGCTCATTTCAATCTCTGGTTTTATGCAGCGCCCCAACTCACCTTTCCCCTTAAGCAAGCATAAGTTGCTTTTCTAAATTTGAGACCCTGTTCTGTTTTGGAATTCAGTTCCTGTGTAGCCAAGTTTACATTCCGTGTATTAGTGATATCTTATGATGTTAATTTTTCTGTGTGACTTATTTCAGTTAGAATCATCGTACCTGAATCCACTCATTGTGCTGTTAAGAGCCTGATGACATAGATTTCATTGCTGAGTGATATTGCTTTGTAAGTAAATACCACAATTTCTTTATCCATTTTTCACTTTCTGCGATGTTGAACTTGTACTGTAAACGAGGTTCTTGTAAACAGAGGCGTCCCAAACTTTGGGGTGGCTGTGTCTTTTTTATTTTAATTTCGCTAAGCTATAGGACCATAAGTGGAAGTGCCCTAGGCTCTGTTGCTTTGTTTTTTAGATGTTTCAGGAAACACCATACACTTCTCCCGAGTGTCTGTTGGCAATTTACATCCCGCCCATCAGCATAACAAGGCTCCCAGTCCTCCATGGACTGTCCTGCCTTTCTGGATTTTACACTTTTTTCAGATGGCCCTTTTGACGGGGGGAAGTGAGACTTCATTGTAGTGCAGATTTCCTTTGCAAGCTTGCTTGGTTGGCCAAAAAGTGCGTATGCGTTTTTTCCTGAATATATTCAGGAAAAAACGCATACGCCCTTTTTGGCCAAGTGCATCATTGTGGACGTTCTGCCTCTTTTCCTATGCTTTCAATGCAATTCCAGTCTACCTCTTGAAATCGGTTTCCTGCAATTCTGCCCCACTTTCAAGTCCTCTTGGCAGCCTTACTTCAGTCTATTTTTGGACGATAGCTGTCATTTATAACTCTGCAGGTTTGTGAATTACAGTGCCCCTGAGCTCCTTTCTTCAACTCGCTTTCTTGTGACCTGGCCGCCACACCGCAGGATGGCTTCAGGCCCTAATCTGGTTCCGGCACGGCACGCTGAGCCTTTGGTTATTTCCTCTTCCTGGTGGGAAATGAGAGTTAAATTTGCCCGTCCAGCCACCTCCAGCTAGTTTCTCATTGGTTCTCCCTATTCCTGTTCATCTTCCGCAGAAATTGCAAACTGGGCCAAACAGGAGGTTAAAGGCGCTGACTCTCCAAGTCGGGAGAGTGTTAGTAAAGCGTCTGGAATGTTGCACCCGAGTACCAGGGGAGGAAAACTGAGACATATTTGAACACGTCTCCCGATCACACGGTTGATCATACTCTAGGTTCCACATGCATGTTTTAGCTGAAGGAAGAATACCTTAAACCTGGGTAGTTGAAACCCGTGGAATGGGTACCATGTAATATGACTTCAAAGGGTCTTCATTTGCTCACCGAACCTCTCCAATCCTATCACTGCTGCGTTTATGCCCCTGTACATATGCTTGATTCTCTTTCGGAGACATAGCAATCCATAGGTTTTAAGATACTTACTAGTCAGGTACATTCTTAGGCGTTTAATATGCGGTGTTGAGTCCATTTCGTTGAGCAAGGAGTAGCTCTTGTCTATTCCATATTTGGCTTAAGGAAATTTATCTGTGCTCATTTCAATCTCTGGTTTTATGCAGCACCCCAACTCACCTTTCCTCTTAAGCAAGCATAAGTTGGTTTTCTAAATTTGAGACCCTGTTCTGTTCTGTAATTCAGTTCCTGTGTAGCCAAGTTTACATTCCGTGTATTAGTGATATCTTATGATGTTTCTTTTTCTGTGTGACTTATTTCAGTTAGAATCATCATACCTGAATCCACTCATTGTGCTGCTAAGAGCCTGATGACATAGATTTCATTGCTGAGTGATATTGCTTTGTAAGTAAATACCACATCTTCTTTATCCATTTTTCACTTTCTGCGATGTTGAACTTGTACTGTAAACGAGGTTCTTGTAAACAGAGGCGTCCCAAACTTTGGGGTGGCTGTGTCTTTTTTATTTTAATTTCGCTAAGCTATAGGACCATAAGTGGAAGTGCCCTAGGCTCTGTTGCTTTGGTTTTTAGATGTTTCAGGAAACACCATACACTTCTCCCGAGTGTCTCTTGGCAATTTACATCCCGCCCATCAGCATAACAAGGCTCCCAGTCCTCCATGGGCCTGTCCTGCCTTTCTGGATTTTACACTTTTTTCAGATGGCCCTTTTGACCGGGGGGAAGTGAGACTTCATTGTAGTGCAGATTTCCTTTGCAAGCTTGCTTGGTTGGCCAAAAAGGGCGTATGCGTTTTTTCCTGAATATATTCAGGAAAAAACGCATACGCCCTTTTTGGCCAAGTGCATCATTGTGGACGTTCTGCCTCTTTTCCTATGCTTTCAATGCAATTCCAGTCTACCTCCTGAAATCGGTTTCCTGCAATTCTGCCCCGCTTTCAAGTCCTCTTGGCAGCCTTACTTCAGTATATTTTTCGATGATAGCTGTCATTCATAACTCTGCAGGTTTGTGAATTACAGTGCCCCTGAGCTCCTTTCTTCAACTCGCTTTCTTTTGAGCTGGCCACAACACCGCAGGATGGCTTCAGGCCCTAATCTGTTTCCGGCACGGCACGCTGAGCCTTTGTTTAATTCCTCTTCCTGGTGGGAAACGAGAGTTAAATTTGCCCGTCCAGCCACCTCCAGCTAGTCTCTCATTGGTTCTCGCTATTCCTGTTCATCTTCTGCAGAAATTGCAAACTGGGCCAAACAGGAGGTTAAAGGGACTGACTCTCCAAGTCGGGAGAGTGTTAGTAAAGCGTCTGAAATGTTGCACCCGAGTACCAGGGAACGAAAACTGAGACATACTTGAACACGTCTCCCGTTCACACGGTTGATCATACTCTGGGTTCCACATGCATGTTTTAGCTGAAGTCAGAATACCTTAAACCTGGAGAGTTGAGACCCGTGTAATGGGTACCATGCAATATGACTTCAAAGGGTCTTCATTTGCTCACCGAACCTCTCCAATCCTATCACTGCAGCGTTTATGCCCCTGTACACACGCTTGATTCTCTTTTGGAGACATAGCAATCCATAGGTTTTAAGATACTTACTAGTCAGGTACATTCTTAGGCGTTTAATATGGGGTGTTGAGTCCATTTCGTTGAGCAAGGAGTAGCTCTTGTCTATTCCATATTTGGCTTAAGGAACTTTATCTGTGCTCATTTCAATCTCTGGTTTTATGCAGCGCCCCAACTCACCTTTCCCCTTAAGCAAGCATAAGTTGCTTTTCTAAATTTGAGACCCTGTTCTGTTTTGGAATTCAGTTCCTGTGTAGTCAAGTTTACATTCCGTGTATTAGTGATATCTTATGATGTTAATTTTTCTGTGTGACTTATTTCAGTTAGAATCATCGTACCTGAATCCACTCATTGTGCTGTTAAGAGCCTGATGACATAGATTTCATTGCTGAGTGATATTGCTTTGTAAGTAAATACCACAATTTCTTTATCCATTTTTCACTTTCTGCGATGTTGAACTTGTACTGTAAACGAGGTTCTTGTAAACAGAGGCGTCCCAAACTTTGGGGTGGCTGTGTCTTTTTTATTTTAATTTCGCTAAGCTATAGGACCATAAGTGGAAGTGCCCTAGGCTCTGTTGCTTTGGTTTTTAGATGTTTCAGGAAACACCATACACTTCTCCCGAGTGTCTCTTGGCAATTTACATCCCGCCCATCAGCATAACAAGGCTCCCAGTCCTCCATGGACTGTCCTGCCTTTCTGGATTTTACACTTTTTTCAGATGGCCCTTTTGACGGGGGGAAGTGAGACTTCATTGTAGTGCAGATTTCCTTTGCAAGCTTGCTTGGTTGGCCAAAAAGGGCGTATGCGTTTTTTCCTGAATATATTCAGGAAAAAACGCATACGCCCTTTTTGGCCAAGTGCATCATTGTGGACGTTCTGCATCTTTTCCTATGCTTTCAATGCAATTCCAGTCTACCTCTTGAAATCGGTTTCCTGCAATTCTGCCCCGCTTTCAAGTCCTCTTGGCAGCCTTACTTCAGTCTATTTTTGGACGATAGCTGTCATTTATAACTCTGCATGTTTGTGAATTACAGTGCCCCTGAGCTCCTTTCTTCAACTCGCTTTCTTGTGACCTGGCCGCCACACCGCAGGATGGCTTCAGGCCCTAATCTGGTTCCGGCACGGCACGCTGAGCCTTTGGTTATTTCCTCTTCCTGGTGGGAAATGAGAGTTAAATTTGCCCGTCCAGCCACCTCCAGCTAGTTTCTCATTGGTTCTCCCTATTCCTGTTCATCTTCCGCAGAAATTGCAAACTGGGCCAAACAGGAGGTTAAAGGCGCTGACTCTCCAAGTCGGGAGAGTGTTAGTAAAGCGTCTGGAATGTTGCACCCGAGTACCAGGGGAGGAAAACTGAGACATATTTGAACACGTCTCCCGATCACACGGTTGATCATACTCTAGGTTCCACATGCATGTTTTAGCTGAAGGAAGAATACCTTAAACCTGGGTAGTTGAAACCCGTGGAATGGGTACCATGTAATATGACTTCAAAGGGTCTTCATTTGCTCACCGAACCTCTGCAATCCTATCACTGCTGCGTTTATGCCCCTGTACACATGCTTGATTCTCTTTCAGAGACATAGCAATCAATAGGTTTTAAGATACTTACTAGTCAGGTACATTCTTAGGCGTTTAATATGCGGTGTTGAGTCCATTTCGTTGAGCAAGGAGTAGCTCTTGTCTATTCCATATTTGGCTTAAGGAACTTTATCTGTGCTCATTTCAATCTCTGGTTTTATGCAGCACCCCAACTCACCTTTCCTCTTAAGCAAGCATAAGTTGGTTTTCTAAATTTGAGACCCTGTTCTGTTCTGTAATTCAGTTCCTGTGTAGCCAAGTTTACATTCCGTGTATTAGTGATATCTTATGATGTTTCTTTTTCTGTGTGACTTATTTCAGTTAGAATAATCATACCTGAATCCACTCATTGTGCTGCTAAGAGCCTGATGACATAGATTTCATTGCTGAGTGATATTGCTTTGTAAGTAAATACCACATCTTCTTTATCCATTTTTCACTTTCTGCGATGTTGAACTTGTACTGTAAACGAGGTTCTTGTAAACAGAGTCGTCCCAAACTTTGGGGTGGCTGTGTCTTTTTTATTTCAATTTCCCTAAGCTATAGGACCATAAGTGGAAGTGCCCTAGGCTCTGTTGCTTTGTTTTTTAGATGTTTCAGGAAACACCATACACTTCTCCAGAGTGTCTGTTGGCAATTTACATCCCGCCCAGCAGCATAACAAGGCTCTCAGTTCTCCATGGCCTGTCCTGCCTTGCTGGATTTTACACTTTTTTCAGATGGCCCTTTTGACCGGGGGGAAGTGAGACTTCATTGTAGTGCAGATTTCCTTTGCAAGCTTGCTTGGTTGGCCAAAAAGGGCGTATGCGTTTTTTCCTGAATATATTCAGGAAAAAACGCATACGCCCTTTTTGGCCAAGTGCATCATTGTGGACGTTCTGCCTCTTTTCCTATGCTTTCAATGCAATTCCAGTCTACCTCTTGAAATCGGTTTCCTGCAATTCTGCCCCGCTTTCAAGTCCTCTTGGCAGCCTTACTTCAGTCTATTTTTGGACGATAGCTGTCATTTATAACTCTGCAGGTTTGTGAATTACAGTGCCCCTGAGCTCCTTTCTTCAACTCGCTTTCTTTTGAGCTGGCCGCAACACCGCAGGATCGCTTCAGGCCCTAATCTGGTTCCGGCACGGCACGCTGAGCCTTTGGTTATTTCCTCTTCCTGGTGGGAAATGAGAGTTAAATTTGCCCGTCCAGCCACCTCCAGCTAGTCTCTCATTGGTTCTCCCTATTCCTGTTCATCTTCCGCAGAAATTGCAAACTGGGCCAAACAGGAGGTTAAAGGCGCTGACTCTCCAAGTCGGGAGAGTGTTAGTAAAGCGTCTGGAATGTTGCACCCGAGTACCAGGGGAGGAAAACTGAGACATATTTGAACACGTCTCCCGATCACACGGTTGATCATACTCTAGGTTCCACATGCATGTTTTAGCTGAAGGAAGAATACCTTAAACCTGGGTAGTTGAAACCCGTGGAATGGGTACCATGTAATATGACTTCAAAGGGTCTTCATTTGCTCACCGAACCTCTCCAATCCTATCACTGCTGCGTTTATGCCCCTGTACACATGCTTGATTCTCTTTCGGAGACATAGCAATCCATAGGTTTTAAGATACTTACTAGTCAGGTACATTCTTAGGCGTTTAATATGGGGTGTTGAGTCCATTTCGTTGAGCAAGGAGTAGCTCTTGTCTATTCCATATTTGGCTTAAGGAAATTTATCTGTGCTCATTTCAATCTCTGGTTTTATGCAGCACCCCAACTCACCTTTCTTCTTAAGCAAGCATAAGTTGGTTTTCTAAATTTGAGACCCTGTTCTGTTCTGTAATTCAGTTCCTGTGTAGCCAAGTTTACATTCCGTGTATTAGTGATATCTTATGATGTTTCTTATTCTGTGTGACTTATTTCAGTTAGAATCATCATACCTGAATCCACTCATTGTGCTGCTAAGAGCCTGATGACATAGATTTCATTGCTGAGTGATATTGCTTTGTAAGTAAATACCACATCTTCTTTATCCATTTTTCACTTTCTGCGATGTTGAACTTGTACTGTAAACGAGGTTCTTGTAATCAGAGGCATCCCAAACTTTGGGGTGGCTGTGTCTTTTTTATTTTAATTTCGCTAAGCTATAGGACCATAAGTGGAAGTGCACTAGGCTCTGTTGCTTTGTTTTTTAGATGTTTCAGGAAACACCATACACTTCTCCCGAGTGTCTCTTGGCAATTTACATCCCGCTCATCAGCAGAACAAGGCTCCCAGTCCTCCATGGCCTGTCCTGCCTTTCTGGATTTTACACTTTTTTCAGATGGCCCTTTTGACCGGGGGGAAGTGAGACTTCATTGTAGTGCAGATTTCCTTTGCAAGCTTGCTTGGTTGGCCAAAAAGGGCGTATGCGTTTTTTCCTGAATATATTCAGGAAAAAACGCATACGCCCTTTTTGGCCAAGTGCATCATTGTGGACGTTCTGACTCTTTTCCTATGCTTTCAATGCAATTCCAGTCTACCTCCTGAAATCGGTTTCCTGCAATTCTGCCCCGCTTTCAAGTCCACTTGGCAGCCTTACTTCAGTCTATTTTTGGACGATAGCTGTCATTTATAACTCTGCAGGTTTGTGAATTACAGTGCCCCTGAGCTCTTTTCTTCAACTCGCTTTCTTTTGAGCTGGCCGCAACACCGCAGGATGGCTTCAGGCCCTAATCTGGTTCCGGCACGGCACGCTGAGCCTTTGGTTATTTCCTCTTCCTGGTGGGAAATGAGAGTTAAATTTGCCCGTCCAGCCACCTCCAGCTAGTCTCTCATTGGTTCTCGCTATTCCTGTTCATCTTCCGCAGAAATTGCAAACTGGGCCAAACAGGAGGTTAAAGGCGCTGACTCTCCAAGTCGGGAGAGTGTTAGTAAAGCGTCTGGAATGTTGCACCCGAGTACCAGGGGAGGAAAACTGAGACATATTTGAACACGTCTCCCGATCACACGGTTGATCATACTCTAGGTTCCACATGCATGTTTTAGCTGAAGGAAGAATACCTTAAACCTGGGTAGTTGAAACCCGTGGAATGGGTACCATGTAATATGACTTCAAAGGGTCTTCATTTGCTCACCGAACCTCTCCAATCCTATCACTGCTGCGTTTATGCCCCTGTACACATGCTTGATTCTCTTTCGGAGACATAGCAATCCATAGGTTTTAAGATACTTACTAGTCAGGTACATTCTTAGGCGTTTAATATGCGGTGTTGAGTCCATTTCGTTGAGCAAGGAGTAGCTCTTGTCTATTCCATATTTGGCTTAAGGAACTTTATCTGTGCTCATTTCAATCTCTGGTTTTATGCAGCACCCCAACTCACCTTTCCTCTTAAGCAAGCATAAGTTGGTTTTCTAAATTTGAGACCCTGTTCTGTTCTGCAATTCAGTTCCTGTGTAGCCAAGTTTACATTCCGTGTATTAGTGATATCTTATGATGTTTCTTTTTCTGTGTGACTTATTTCAGTTAGAATCATCATACCTGAATCCACTCATTGTGCTGCTAAGAGCCTGATGACATAGATTTCATTGCTGAGTGATATTGCTTTGTAAGTAAATACCACATCTTCTTTATCCATTTTTCACTTTCCGCGATGTTGAACTTGTACTGTAAACGAGGTTCTTGTAAACAGAGGCGTCCCAAACTTTGGGGTGGCTGTGTCTTTTTTATTTTAATTTCCCTAAGCTATAGGACCATAAGTGGAAGTGCCCTAGGCTCTGTTGCTTTGTTTTTTAGATGTTTCAGGAAACACCATACACTTCTCCCGAGTGTCTGTTGGCAATTTACATCCCGCCCAGCAGCATAACAAGGCTCTCAGTTCTCCATGGCCTGTCCTGCCTTGCTGGATTTTACACTTTTTTCAGATGGCCCTTTTGACCGGGGGGAAGTGAGACTTCATTGTAGTGCAGATTTCCTTTGCAAGCTTGCTTGGTTGGCCAAAAAGGGCGTATGCGTTTTTCCCTGAATATATTCAGGAAAAAACGCATACGCCCTTTTTGGCCAAGTGCATCATTGTGGCCGTTCTGCCTCTTTTCCTATGCTTTCAATGCAATTCCAGTCTACCTCCTGAAATCGGTTTCCTGCAATTCTGCCCCGCTTTCAAGTCCTCTTGGCAGCCTTACTTCAGTATATTTTTCGATGATAGCTGTCATTCATAACTCTGCAGGTTTGTGAATTACAGTGCCCCTGAGCTCCTTTCTTCAACTCGCTTTCTTTTGAGCTGGCCGCAACACCGCAGGATGGCTTCAGGCCCTAATCTGGTTCCGGCACGGCACGCTGAGCCTTTGGTTAATTCCTCTTCCTGGTGGGAAACGAGAGTTAAATTTGCCCGTCCAGACACCTCCAGCTAGTCTCTCATTGGTTCTCGCTATTCCTGTTCATCTTCTGCAGAAATTGCAAACTGGGCCAAACAGGAGGTTAAAGGGACTGACTCTCCAAGTCGGGAGAGTGTTAGTAAAGCGTCTGGAATGTTGCACCCGAGTACCAGGGAACGAAAACTGAGACATACTTGAACACGTCTCCCGTTCACACGGTTGATCATACTCTGGGTTCCACATGCATGTTTTAGCTGAAATCAGAATACCTTAAACCTGGAGAGTTGAGACCCGTGTAATGGGTACTATGCAATATGACTTCAAAGGGTCTTCATTTGCTCACCGAACCTCTCCAATCCTATCACTGCAGCGTTTTTGCCCCTGTACACACGCTTGATTCTCTTTTGGAGACATAGCAATCCATAGGTTTTAAGATACTTACTAGTCAGGTACATTCTTAGGCGTTTAATATGGGGTGTTGAGTCCATTTCATTGAGCAAGGAGTAGCTCTTGTCTATTCCATATTTGGCTTAAGGAACTTTATCTGTGCTCATTTCAATCTCTGGTTTTATGCAGCGCCCCAACTCACCTTTCCCCTTAAGCAAGCATAAGTTGCTTTTCTAAATTTGAGACCCTCTTCTGTTTTGGAATTCAGTTCCTGTGTAGCCAAGTTTACATTCCGTGTATTAGTGATATCTTATGATGTTTCTTTTTCTGTGTGACTTATTTCAGTTAGAATCATCATACCTGAATCCACTCATTGTGCTGTTAAGAGCCTGATGACATAGATTTCATTGCTGAGTGATATTGCTTTCTAAGTAAATACCACAATATCTTTATCCATTTTTCACTTTCTGCGATGTTGAACTTGTACTGTAAACGAGGTTCTTGTAAACAGAGGCGTCCCAAACTTTGGGGTGGCTGTGTCTTTTTTATTTTAATTTCGCTAAGCTATAGGACCATAAGTGGAAGTGCCCTAGGCTCTGTTGCTTTGGTTTTTAGATGTTTCAGGAAACACCATACACTTCTCCCGAGTGTCTGTTGGCAATTTACATCCCGCCCATCAGCATAACAAGGCTCCCAGTCCTCCATGGCCTGTCCTGCCTTGCTGGATTTTACACTTTTTTCAGATGGCCCTTTTGACGGGCGGAAGTGAGACTTCATTGTAGTGCAGATTTCCTTTGCAAGCTTGCTTGGTTGGCCAAAAAGGGCGTATGCGTTTTTTCCTGAATATATTCAGGAAAAAACGCATACGCCCTTTTTGGCCAAGTGCATCATTGTGGACGTTCTGCCTCTTTTCCTATGCTTTCAATGCAATTCCAGTCTACTTCTTGAAATCGGTTTCCTGCAATTCTGCCCCGCTTTCAAGTCCTCTTGGCAGCCTTACTTCAGTCTATTTTTGTACGATAGCTGTCATTTATAACTCTGCAGGTTTGTGAATTACAGTGCCCCTGAGCTCCTTTCTTCAACTCGCTTTCTTTTGAGATGGCCGCAACACCGCAGGATGGCTTCAGGCCCTAATCTGGTTCTGGCACGGCACGCTGAGCCTTTGGTTATTTCCTCTTCCTGTTGGGAAATGAGAGTTAAATTTGCCCGTCCAGCCACCTCCAGCTAGTCTCTCATTGGTTCTCCCTATTCCTGTTCATCTTCCGCAGAAATTGCAAACTGGGCCAAACAGGAGGTTAAAGGGACTGATTCTCCAAGTCGGGAGAGTGTTAGTAAAGCGTCTGGAATGTTGCACCCGAGTACCAGGGGAGGAAAACTGAGACATATTTGAACACGTCTCCCGATCACACGGTTGATCATACTCTAGGTTCCACATGCATGTTTTAGCTGAAGGAAGAATACCTTAAACCTGGGTAGTTGAAACCCGTGGAATGGGTACCATGTAATATGACTTCAAAGGGTCTTCATTTGCTCACCGAACCTCTCCAATCCTATCACTGCTGCGTTTATGCCCCTGTACACATGCTTGATTCTCTTTCAGAGACATAGCAATCCATAGGTTTTAAGATACTTACTAGTCAGGTACATTCTTAGGCGTTTAATATGCGGTGTTGAGTCCATTTCGTTGAGCAAGGAGTAGCTCTTGTCTATTCCATATTTGGCTTAAGGAACTTTATCTGTGCTCATTTCAATCTCTGGTTTTATGCAGCACCCCAACTCACCTTTCCTCTTAAGCAAGCATAAGTTGGTTTTCTAAATTTGAGACCCTGTTCTGTTCTGTAATTCAGTTCCTGTGTAGCCAAGTTTACATTCCGTGTATTAGTGATATCTTATGATGTTTCTTTTTCTGTGTGACTTATTTCAGTGAGAATCATCATACCTGAATCCACTCATTGTGCTGCTAAGAGCCTGATGACATAGATTTCATTGCTGAGTGATATTGCTTTGTAAGTAAATACCACATCTTCTTTATCCATTTTTCACTTTCTGCGATGTTGAACTTGTACTGTAAACGAGGTTCTTGTAAACAGAGGCGTCCCAAACTTTGGGGTGGCTGTGTCTTTTTTATTTTAATTTCGCTAAGCTATAGGACCATAAGTGGAAGTGCCCTAGGCTCTGTTGCTTTGGTTTTTAGATGTTTCAGGAAACACCATACACTTCTCCCGAGTGTCTCTTGGCAATTTACATCCCGCCCATCAGCATAACAAGGCTCCCAGTCCTCCATGGCCTGTCCTGCCTTTCTGGATTTTACACTTTTTTCAGATGGCCCTTTTGACCGGGGGGAAGTGAGACTTCATTGTAGTGCAGATTTCCTTTGCAAGCTTGCTTGGTTGGCCAAAAAGGGCGTATGCGTTTTTTCCTGAATATATTCAGGAAAAAACGCATACGCCCTTTTTGGCCAAGTGCATCATTGTGGACGTTCTGCCTCTTTTCCTATGCTTTCAATGCAATTCCAGTCTACCTCCTGAAATCGGTTTCCTGCAATTCTGCCCCGCTTTCAAGTCCTCTTGGCAGCCTTACTTCAGTCTATTTTTGGATGATAGCTGTCATTTATAACTCTGCAGGTTTGTGAATTACAGTGCCCCTGAGCTCCTTTCTTCAACTCGCTTTCTTTTGAGCTGGCCGCAACACCGCAGGATGGCTTCAGGCCCTAATCTGGTTCCAGCACGGCACGCTGAGCCTTTGGTTATTTCCTCTTCCTGGTGGGAAATGAGAGTTAAATTTGCCCGTCCAGACACCTCCAGCTAGTCTCTCATTGGTTCTCGCTATTCCTTTTCATCTTCCGCAGAAATTGCAAACTGGGCCAAACAGGAGGTTAAAGGGACTGATTCTCCAAGTCGGGAGAGTGTTAGTAAAGCGTCTGGAATGTTGCACCCGAGTACCAGGGGAGGAAAACTGAGACATATTTGAACACGTCTCCCGATCACACGGTTGATCATACTCTAGGTTCCACATGCATGTTTTAGCTGAAGGAAGAATACCTTAAACCTGGGTAGTTGAAACCCGTGGAATGGGTACCATGTAATATGACTTCAAAGGGTCTTCATTTGCTCACCGAACCTCTCCAATCCTATCACTGCTGCGTTTATGCCCCTGTACACATGCTTGATTCTCTTTCGGAGACATAGCAATCCATAGGTTTTAAGATACTTACTAGTCAGGTACATTCTTAGGCGTTTAATATGCAGTGTTGAGTCCATTTTGTTGAGCAAGGAGTAGCTCTTGTCTATTCCATATTTGGCTTAAGGAAATTTATCTGTGCTCATTTCAATCTCTGGTTTTATGCAGCACCCCAACTCACCTTTCCTCTTAAGCAAGCATAAGTTGGTTTTCTAAATTTGAGACCCTGTTCTGTTTTGGAATTCAGTTCCTGTGTAGCCAAGTTTACATTCCGTGTATTAGTGATATCTTATGATGTTTCTTTTTCTGTGTGACTTATTTCAGTTAGAATCATCGTACCTGAATCCACTCATTGTGCTGTTAAGTGCCTGATGACATAGATTTCATTGCTGAGTGATATTGCTTTGTAAGTAAATACCACAATTTCTTTATCCATTTTTCACTTTCTGCGATGTTGAACTTGTACTGTAAACGAGGTTCTTGTAATCAGAGGCGTCCCAAACTTTGGGGTGGCTGTGTCTTTTTTATTTTAATTTCGCTAAGCTATAGGACCATAAGTGGAAGTGCCCTAGGCTCTGTTGCTTTGGTTTTTAGATGTTTCAGGAAACACCATACACTTCTCCCGAGTGTCTGTTGGCAATTTACATCCCGCCCATCAGCATAACAAGGCTCCCAGTCCTCCATGGCCTGTCCTGCCTTTCTGGATTTTACACTTTTTTCAGATGGCCCTTTTGACCGGGGGGAAGTGAGACTTCATTGTAGTGCAGATTTCCTTTGCAAGCTTGCTTGGTTGGCCAAAAAGGGCGTATGCGTTTTTTCCTGAATATATTCAGGAAAAAACGCATACGCCCTTTTTGGCCAAGTGCATCATTGTGGACGTTCTGCCTCTTTTCCTATGCTTTCAATGCAATTCCAGTCTACCTCTTGAAATCGGTTTCCTGCAATTCTGCCCCGCTTTCAAGTCCTCTTGGCAGCCTTACTTCCGTCTATTTTTGGACGATAGCTGTCATTTATAACTCTGCAGGTTTGTGAATTACAGTGCCCCTGAGCTCCTTTCTTCAACTCGCTTTCTTTTGAGCTGGCCGCAACACCGCAGGATGGCTTCAGGCCCTAATCTGGTTCCGGCACGGCACGCTGAGCCTTTGGTTATTTCCTCTTCCTGGTGGGAAATGAGAGTTAAATTTGCCCGTCCAGCCACCTCCAGCTAGTCTCTCATTGGTTCTCGCTATTCCTTTTCATCTTCCGCAGAAATTGCAAACTGGGCCAAACAGGAGGTTAAAGGGACTGATTCTCCAAGTCGGGAGAGTTAGTAAAGCGTCTGGAATGTTGCACCCGAGTACCAGGGGAGGAAAACTGAGACATATTTGAACACGTCTCCCGATCACACGGTTGATCATACTCTAGGTTCCACATGCATGTTTTAGCTGAAGGAAGAATACCTTAAACCTGGGTAGTTGAAACCCATGGAATGGGTACCATGTAATATGACTTCAAAGGGTCTTCATTTGCTCACCGAACCTCTCCAATCCTATCACTGCTGCATTTATGCCCCTGTACACATGCTTGATTCTCTTTTGGAGACATAGCAATCCATAGGTTTTAAGATATTTACTAGTCAGGTACATTCTTAGGCGTTTAATATGCGGTGTTGAGTCCATTTCGTTGAGCAAGGAGTAGCTCTTGTCTATTCCATATTTGGCTTAAGGAACTTTATCTGTGCTCATTTCAATCTCTGGTTTTATGCAGCACCCCAACTCACCTTTCCCCTTAAGCAAGCATAAGTTGGTTTTCTAAATTTGAGACCCTGTTCTGTTTTGGAATTCAGTTCCTGTGTAGCCAAGTTTACATTCCGTGTATTAGTGATATCTTATGATGTTTCTTTTTCTGTGTGACTTATTTCAGTTAGAATCATCGTACCTGAATCCACTCATTATGCTGCTACGGGCCTGATGACATAGATTTCATTGCTGAGTGATACTGCATTGTACGTAAGTACCACAAGTTCTTTATCCATTTTTCACTTTCTGTGATATTGAACTTGTACGGTAAATGAGGTTCTTGTAAACAGAGGCGTCCCAAACTTTGGGGTGGCTGTGTCTTTTTTATTTTAATTTCCCTAAGCTATAGGACCATAAGTGGAAGTGCCCTAGGCTCTGTTGCTTTGTGTTTTAGATGTTTCAGGAAACACCATACACTTCTCCCTAGTGTCTCTTGGCAATTTACATCCCGCCCATCAGCATAACAAGGCTCCCAGTTCTCCATGGCCTGTCCTGCCTTTCTGGATTTTACACTTTTTTCAGATGGCCCTTTTGACCGGGGGGAAGTGAGACTTCATTGTAGTGCAGATTTCCTTTGCAAGCTTGCTTGGTTGGCCAAAAAGGGCATATGCGTTTTTTCCTGAATATATTCAGGAAAAAACGCATACGCCCTTTTTGGCCAAGTGCATCATTGTGGACGTTCTGCCTCTTTTCCTATGCTTTCAATGCAATTCCAGTCTACCTCCTGAAATCGGTTTCCTGCAATTCTGCCCCGCTTTCAAGTCCTCTTGGCAGCCTTACTTCAGTCTATTTTTGGACGATAGCTGTCATTTATAACTCTGCAGGTTTGTGAATTACAGTGCCCCTGAGCTCCTTTCTTCAACTCGCTTTCTTTTGAGCTGGCCGCAACACCGCAGGATGGCTTCAGGCCCTAATCTGGTTCCGGCACGGCACGCTGAGCCTTTGGTTATTTCCTCTTCCTGGTGGGAAATGAGAGTTAAATTTGCCCGTCCAGCCACCTCCAGCTAGTCTCTCATTGGTTCTCGCTATTCCTTTTCATCTTCCGCAGAAATTGCAAACTGGGCCAAACAGGAGGTTAAAGGGACTGATTCTCCAAGTCGGGAGAGTGTTAGTAAAGCGTCTGGAATGTTGCACCCGAGTACCAGGGGAGGAAAACTGAGACATATTTGAACACGTCTCCCGATCACACGGTTGATCATACTCTAGGTTCCACATGCATGTTTTAGCTGAAGGAAGAATACCTTAAACCTGGGTAGTTGAAACCCGTGGAATGGGTACCATGTAATATGACTTCAAAGGGTCTTCATTTGCTCACCGAACCTCTCCAATCCTATCACTGCTGCGTTTATGCCCCTGTACACATGCTTGATTCTCTTTCAGAGACATAGCAATCCATAGGTTTTAAGATACTTACTAGTCAGGTACATTCTTAGGCGTTTAATATGCGGTGTTGAGTCCATTTCGTTGAGCAAGGAGTAGCTCTTGTCTATTCCATATTTGGCTTAAGGAACTTTATCTGTGCTCATTTCAATCTCTGGTTTTATGCAGCACCCCAACTCACCTTTCCTCTTAAGCAAGCATAAGTTGGTTTTCTAAATTTGAGACCCTGTTCTGTTCTGTAATTCAGTTCCTATGTAGCCAAGTTTACATTCCGTGTATTAGTGATATCTTATGATGTTTCTTTTTCTGTGTGACTTATTTCAGTTAGAATCATCATACCTGAATCCACTCATTGTGCTGCTAAGAGCCTGATGACATAGATTTCATTGCTGAGTGATATTGCTTTGTAAGAAAATACCACATCTTCTTTATCCATTTTTCACTTTCTGCGATGTTGAACTTGTACTGTAAACGAGGTTCTTGTAAACAGAGGCGTCCCAAACTTTGGGGTGGCTGTGTCTTTTTTATTTTAATTTCCCTAAGCTATAGGACCATAAGTGGAAGTGCCCTAGGCTCTGTTGCTTTGTTTTTTAGATGTTTCAGGAAACACCATACACTTCTCCCGAGTGTCTGTTGGCAATGTACATCCCGCCCATCAGCATAACAAGGCTCCCAGTTCTCCATGGCCTGTCCTGCCTTTCTGGATTTTACACTTTTTTCAGATGGCCCTTTTGACCGGGGGGAAGTGAGACTTCATTGTAGTGCAGATTTCCTTTGCAAGCTTGCTTGGTTGGCCAAAAAGGGCGTATGCGTTTTTTCCTGAATATATTCAGGAAAAAACGCATACGCCCTTTTTGGCCAAGTGCATCATTGTGGACGTTCTGCCTCTTTTCCTATGCTTTCAATGCAATTCCAGTCTACCTCCTGAAATCGGTTTCCTGCAATTCTGCCCCGCTTTCAAGTCCTCTTGGCAGCCTTACTTCAGTATATTTTTGGACGATAGCTGTCATTTATAACTCTGCAGGTTTGTGAATTACAGTGCCCCTGAGCTCCTTTCTTCAACTCACTTTCTTTTGAGCTGGCCGCAACACCGCAGGATGGCTTCAGGCCCTAATCTGGTTCCGGCACAGCACGCTGAGCCTTTGGTTATTTCCTCTTCCAGATGGGAAATGAGAGTTAAATTTGCCCGTCCAGACACCTCCAGCTAGTCTCTCATTGGTTCTCCCTATTCCTGTTCATCTTCCGCAGAAATTGCAAACTGGGCCAAACAGGAGGTTAAAGGCGCTGACTCTCCAAGTGGGGAGAGTGTTAGTAAAGCGTCTGGAATGTTGCACCCGAGTACCAGGGGAGGAAAACTGAGACATATTTGAACACGTCTCCCGTTCACACGGTTGATCATACTCTGGGTTCCACATGCATGTTTTAGCTGAAGGAAGAATACCTTAAACCTGGAGAGTTGAGACCCGTGGAATGGGTACCATGCAATATGACTTCAAAGGGTCTTCATTTGCTCACCGAACCTCTCCAATCCTATCACTGCTGCATTTATGCCCCTGTACACATGCTTGATTCTCTTTTGGAGACATAGCAATCCATAGGTTTTAAGATACTTACTAGTCAGGTACATTCTTAGACGTTTAATATGGGGTGTTGAGTCCATTTCGTTGAGCAAGGAGTAGCTCTTGTCTATTACATATTTGGCTTAAGGAACTTTATCTGTGCTCATTTCAATCTCTGGTTTTATGCAGCACCCCAACTCACCTATCCCCTTAAGCAAGCATAAGTTGGTTTTCTAAATTTGAGACCCTGTTCTGTTTTGGAATTCAGTTCCTGTGTAGCCAAGTTTACATTCCGTGTATTAGTGATATCTTATGATGTTTCTTTTTCTGTGTGACTTATTTCAGTTAGAATCATCGTACCTGAATCCACTCATTATGCTGCTACGGGCCTGATGACATAGATTTCATTGCTGAGTGATACTGCATTGTACGTAAGTACCACAAGTTCTTTATCCATTTTTCACTTTCTGTGATATTGAACTTGTACGGTAAATGAGGTTCTTGTAAACAGAGGCGTCCCAAACTTTGGGGTGGCTGTGTCTTTTTTATTTTAATTTCCCTAAGCTATAGGACCATAAGTGGAAGTGCCCTAGGCTCTGTTGCTTTGTTTTTTAGATGTTTCAGGAAACACCATACACTTCTCTCGAGTGTCTGTTGGCAATTTACATCCCGCCCATCAGCATAACAAGGCTCCCAGTTCTCCATGGCCTGTCCTGCCTTTCTGGATTTTACACTTTTTTCAGATGGCCCTTTTGACCGGGGGGAAGTGAGACTTCATTGTAGTGCAGATTTCCTTTGCAAGTTTGCTTGGTTGGCCAAAAAGGGCGTATGCGTTTTTTCCTGAATATATTCAGGAAAAAACGCATACGCCCTTTTTGGCCAAGTGCATCATTGTGGACGTTCTGCCTCTTTTCCTATGCTTTCAATGCAATTCCAGTCTACCTCCTGAAATCGGTTTCCTGCAATTCTGCCCCGCTTTCAAGTCCTCTTGGCAGCCTTACTTTAGTCTATTTTTGGATGATAGCTGTCATTTATAACTGTGCAGGTTTCTGAATTACAGTGCCCCTGAGCTCCTTTCTTCAACTCGCTTTCTTGTGACCTGGCCGCAACACCGCAGGATGGCTTCAGGCCCTAATCTGGTTCCGGCACGGCACGCTGAGCCTTTGGTTATTTCCTCTTCCTGGTGGGAAATGAGAGTTAAATTTGCCCGTCCAGCCACCTCCAGCTAGTCTCTCATTGGTTCTCGCTATTCCTTTTCATCTTCCGCAGAAATTGCAAACTGGGCCAAACAGGAGGTTAAAGGGACTGATTCTCCAAGTCGGGAGAGTGTTAGTAAAGCGTCTGGAATGTTGCACCCGAGTACCAGGGGAGGAAAACTGAGACATATTTGAACACGTCTCCCGATCACATGGTTGATCATACTCTAGGTTCCACATGCATGTTTTAGCTGAAGGAAGAATACCTTAAACCTGGGTAGTTGAAACCCGTGGAATGGGTACCATGCAATATGACTTCAAAGGGTCTTCATTTGCTCACCGAACCTCTCCAATCCTATCACTGCTGCGTTTATGCCCCTGTTCACATGCTTGATTCTCTTTCAGAGACATAGCAATCCATAGGTTTTAAGATACTTACTAGTCAGGTACATTCTTAGGCGTTTAATATGCGGTGTTGAGTCCATTTCGTTGAGCAAGGAGTAGCTCTTGTCTATTCCATATTTGGCTTAAGGAACTTTATCTGTGCTCATTTCAATCTCTGGTTTTATGCAGCACCCCAACTCACCTTTCCTCTTAAGCAAGCATAAGTTGGTTTTCTAAATTTGTGACCCTGTTCTGTTCTGTAATTCAGTTCCTGTGTAGCCAAGTTTACATTCCGTGTATTAGTGATATCTTAGGATGTTTCTTTTTCTGTGTGACTTATTTCAGTTAGAATCATCATACCTGAATCCACTCATTGTGCTGCTAAGAGCCTGATGACATAGATTTCATTGCTGAGTGATATTGCTTTGTAAGTAAATACCACATCTTCTTTATCCATTTTTCACTTTCTGCGATGTTGAACTTGTACTGTAAACGAGGTTCTTGTAAACAGAGGCGTCCCAAACTTTGGGGTGGCTGTGTCTTTTTTATTTTAATTTCCCTAAGCTATAGGACCATAAGTGGAAGTGCCCTAGGCTCTGTTGCTTTGTTTTTTAGATGTTTCAGGAAACACCATACACTTCTCCCGAGTGTCTGTTGGCAATTTACATCCCGGCCATCAGCATAACAAGGCTCCCAGTTCTCCATGGCCTGTCCTGACTTTCTGGATTTTACACTTTTTTCAGATGGCCCTTTTGACCGGGGGGAAGTGAGACTTCATTGTAGTGCAGATTTCCTTTGCAAGCTTGCTTGGTTGGCCAAAAAGGGCGTATGCGTTTTTTCCTGAATATATTCAGGAAAAAACGCATACGCCCTCTTTGGCCAAGTGCATCATTGTGGACGTTCTGCCTCTTTTCCTATGCTTTCAATGCAATTCCAGTCTACCTCCTGAAATCGGTTTCCTGCAATTCTGCCCCGCTTTCAAGTCCTCTTGGCAGCCTTACTTCAGTATATTTTTGGACGATAGCTGTCACTTATAACTCTGCAGGTTTGTGAATTACAGTGCCCCTGAGCTCCTTTCTTCAACTCACTTTCTTTTGAGCTGGCCGCAACACCGCAGGATGGCTTCAGGCCCTAATCTGGTTCCGGCACGGCACGCTGAGCCTTTGGTTATTTCCTCTTCCAGATGGGAAATGAGAGTTAAATTTGCCCGTCCAGACACCTCCAGCTAGTCTCTCATTGGTTCTCCCTATTCCTGTTCATCTTCCGCAGAAATTGCAAACTGGGCCAAACAGGAGGTTAAAGGCGCTGACTCTCCAAGTGGGGAGAGTGTTAGTAAAGCGTCTGGAATGTTGCACCCGAGTACCAGGGGAGGAAAACTGAGACATATTTGAACACGTCTCCCGTTCACACGGTTGATCATACTCTGGGTTCCACATGCATGTTTTAGCTGAAAGAAGAATACCTTAAACCTGGAGAGTTGAGACCCGTGGAATGGATACCATGCAATATGACTTCAAAGGGTCTTCATTTGCTCACCGAACCTCTCCAATCCTATCACTGCTGCATTTATGCCCCTGTACACATGCTTGATTCTCTTTTGGAGACATAGCAATCCATAGGTTTTAAGATACTTACTAGTCAGGTACATTCTTAGGCGTTTATTATGGGGTGTTGAGTCCATTTCGTTGAGCAAGGAGTAGCTCTTGTCTATTCCATATTTGGCTTAAGGAACTTTATCTGTGCTCATTTCAATCTCTGGTTTTATGCAGCACCCCAACTCACCTTTCCCCTTAAGCAAGCATAAGTTGGTTTTCTAAATTTGAGACCCTGTTCTGTTTTGGAATTCAGTTCCTGTGTAGCCAAGTTTACATTCCGTGTATTAGTGATATCTTATGATGTTTCTTTTTCTGTGTGACTTATTTCAGTTAGAATCATCGTACCTGAATCCACTCATTATGCTGCTACGGGTCTGATGACATAGATTTCATTGCTGAGTGATATTGCTTTGTACGTAAGTACCACAAGTTCTTTATCCATTTTTCACTTTCTGTGATATTGAACTTGTACGGTAAACGAGGTTCTTGTAAACAGAGGCGTCCCAAACTTTGGGGTGGCTGTGTCTTTTTGATTTTAATTTCCCTAAGCTATAGGACCATAAGTGGAAGTGCCCTAGGCTCTGTTGCTTTGTTTTTTAGATGTTTCAGGAAACACCATACACTTCTCCCGAGTGTCTGTTGGCAAGTTCCATCCCGCCCATCAGCATAACAAGGCTCCCAGTTCTCCATGGCCTGTCCTGCCTTTCTGGATTTTACACTTTTTTCAGATGGCCCTTTTGACCGGGGGGAAGTGAGACTTCATTGTAGTGCAGATTTCCTTTGCAAGTTTGCTTGGTTGGCCAAAAAGAGCGTATGCATTTTTTCCTGAATATATTCAGGAAAAAACGCATACGCCCTTTTTGGCCAAGTGCATCATTGTGGACGTTCTGCCTCTTTTCCTATGCTTTCAATGCAATTCCAGTCTACCTCCTGAAATCGGTTTCCTGCAATTCTGCCCCGCTTTCAAGTCCTCTTGGCAGCCTTACTTCAGTATATTTTTGGACGATAGCTGTCATTTATAACTCTGCAGGTTTGTGAATTACAGTGCCCCTGAGCTCCTTTCTTCAACTCACTTTCTTTTGAGCTGGCCGCAACACCGCAGGATGGCTTCAGGCCCTAATCTGGTTCCGGCACGGCACGCTGAGCCTTTGGTTATTTCCTCTTCCAGATGGGAAATGAGAGTTAAATTTGCCCGTCCAGACACCTCCAGCTAGTCTCTCATTGGTTCTCCCTATTCCTGTTCATCTTCCGCAGAAATTGCAAACTGGGCCAAACAGGAGGTTAAAGGCGCTGACTCTCCAAGTCGGGAGAGTGTTAGTAAAGCATCTGGAATGTTGCACCCGAATACCAGGGGAGGAAAACTGAGACATATTTGAACACGTCTCCCGATCACACGGTTGATCATACTCTGGGTCCCACATGCATATTTCAGCTGAAGGAAGAATACCTTAAACCTGGAGAATTGAGACCCCGTGGAATGGGTACCATGCAATATGACTTCAAAGGGTCTTCATTTTCTCACCAAACCTCTCCAATCCTATCACTGCTGCATTTATGCCCCTGTACACATGCTGGATTCTCTTTTGGAGACATAACAATCCATAGGTTTTAAGATACTTACTAGTCAGGTACATTCTTAGGCGTTTAATATGGGGTGTTGAGTCCATTTCGTTGAGCAAGGAGTAGCTCTTGTCTATTCCATATTTGGCTTAAGGAACTTTATCTGTGCTCATTTCAATCTGTGGTTTTATGCAGCACCCCAACTCACCTTTCCCCTTAAGCAAGCATAAGTTGGTTTTCTCAATTTGAGACCCTGTTCTGTTTTGGAATTCAGTTCCTGTGTAGCCAAGTTTACATTCCGTGTATTAGTGATATCTTATGATGTTTCTTTTTCTGTGTGACTTATTTCAGTTAGAATCATCGTACCTGAATCCACTCATTATGCTGCTACGGGCCTGATGACATAGATTTCATTGCTGAGTGATACTGCATTGTACGTAAGTACCACAAGTTCTTTATCCATTTTTCACTTTCTGTGATATTGAACTTGTACGGTAAACGAGGTTCTTGTAAACAGAGGCGTCCCAAACTTTGGGGTGGCTGTGTCTTTTTGACTTTAATTTCCCTAAGCTATAGGACCATAAGTGGAAGTGCCCTAGGCTCTGTTGCTTTGTTTTTTAGATGTTTCAGGAAACACCATACACTTCTCCCAAGTGTCTGTTGGCAAGTTCCATGCCGCCCATCAGCATAACAAGGCTCCCAGTTCTCCATGGCCTGTCCTGCCTTTCTGGATTTTACACTTTTTTCAGATGGCCCTTTTGACCGGGGGGAAGTGAGACTTCATTGTAGTGCAGATTTCCTTTGCAAGTTTGCTTGGTTGGCCAAAAAGGGCGTATGCGTTTTTTCCTGAATATATTCAGGAAAAAACGCATACGCCCTTTTTGGCCAAGTGCATCATTGTGGACGTTCTGCCTCTTTTCCTATGCTTTCAATGCAATTCCAGTCTACCTCCTGAAATCGGTTTCCTGCAATTCTGCCCCGCGTTCAAGTTCTCTTGGCAGCCTTACTTTAGTCTATTTTTGGATGATAGCTGTCATTTATAACTCTGCAGGTTTGTGAATTACAGTGCCCCTGAGCTCCTTTCTTCAACTCGCTTTCTTGTGACCTGGCCGCAACACCGCAGGATGGCTTCAGGCCCTAATTTGGTTCCGGCACGCCACGCTGAGCCTTTGGTTATTTCCTCTTCCTCGTGGGAAATGAGAGTTAAATTTGCCCGTCCAGACACCTCCAGCTAGTCTCTCATTGGTTCTCCCTATTCCTGTTCATCTTCCGCAGAAATTGCAAACTGGGCCAAACAGGAGGTTAAAGGGACTGACTCTCCAAGTCGGGAGAGTGTTAGTAAAGTGTCTGGAATGTTTCACCCGAGTACCAGGGTACGAAAACTGAGACATATTTGAACACGTCTCCCGATCACATGGTTGATCATACTCTGGGTTCCACATGCATGTTTTAGCTGAAGGAAGAATACCTTAAACCTGGGTAGTTGAAACCCGTGGAATGGGTACCATGCAATATGACTTCAAAGGGTCTTCATTTGCTCACCGAACCTCTCCAATCCTATCACTGCTGCGTTTATGCCCCTGTACACATGCTTGATTCTCTTTCGGAGACATAGCAATCCATAGGTTTTAAGATACTTACTAGTCAGGTACATTCTTAGGCGTTTAATATGCGGTGTTGAGTCCATTTCGTTGAGCAAGGAGTAGCTCTTGTCTATTCCATATTTGGCTTAAGGAACTTTATCTGTGCTCATTTCAATCTCTGGTTTTATGGAGCACCCAAACTCACCTTTCCCCTTAAGCAAGCATAAGTTGGTTTTCTAAATTTGAGACCCTGTTCTGTTCTGTAATTCAGTTCCTGTGTAGCCAAGTTTACATTCCGTGTATTAGTGATACCTTATGATGTTTCTTTTTCTGTGTGACTTATTTCAGTTAGAATCATCATACCTGAATCCACTCATTGTGCTGCTAAGAGCCTGATGACATAGATTTCATTGCTGAGTGATATTGCTTTTTAAGTAAATACCACAACTTCTTTATCCATTTTTCACTTTCTGCGATGTTGAACTTGTACTGTAAACGAGGTTCTTGTAAACAGAGGCGTCCCAAACTTTGGGGTGGCTATGTCTTTTTATTTGAATTTCCCTAACCTATAGGACCATAAGTGGAAGTGCCCTAGGCTCTGTTGCTTTGTTTTTTAGATGTTTCAGGAAACACCATACACTTCTCCCGAGTGTCTGTTGGCAATTTACATCCCGCCCATCAGCATAAAAAGGCTCCCAGTTCTCCATGGCCTGTCCTGCCTTTCTGGATTTTACACTTTTTTCAGATGGCCCTTTTGACCGGGGGGAAGTGAGACTTCATTGTAGTGCAGATTTCCTTTGCAAGCTTGCTTGGTTGGCCAAAAAGGGCGTATGCGTTTTTTCCTGAATATATTCAGGAAAAAACGCATACGCCCTTTTTGGCCAAGTGCATCATTGTGGACGTTCTGCCTCTTTTCCTATGCTTTCAATGCAATTCCAGTCTACCTCCTGAAATCGGTTTCCTGTAATTCTGCCCCGCTTTCAAGTCCTCTTGGCAGCCTTACTTCAGTATATTTTTGGACGATAGCTGTCATTTATAACTCTGCAGGTTTGTGAATTACAGTGCCCCTGAGCTCCTTTCTTCAACTCACTTTCTTTTGAGCTGGCCGCAACACCGCAGGATGGCTTCAGGCCCTAATCTGGTTCCGGCACGGCACGCTGAGCCTTTGGTTATTTCCTCTTCCAGATGGGAAATGAGAGTTAAATTTGCCCGTCCAGACACCTCCAGCTAGTCTCTCATTGGTTCTCCCTATTCCTGTTCATCTTCCGCAGAAATTGCAAACTGAGCCAAACAGGAGGTTAAAGGCGCTGACTCTCCAAGTGGGGAGAGTGTTAGTAAAGTGTCTGGAATGTTGCACCCGAGTACCAGGGGAGGAAAACTGAGACATATTTGAACACGTCTCCCATTCACACGGTTGATCATACTCTGGGTTCCACATGCATGTTTTAGCTGAAGGAAGAATACCTTAAACCTGGAGAGTTGAGACCCGTGGAATGGGTACCATGCAATATGACTTCAAAGGGTCTTCATTTGCTCACCGAACCTCTCCAATCCTATCACTGCTGCGTTTATGCCCCTGTACACATGCTTGATTCTCTTTCGGAGACATAGCAATCCATAGGTTTTAAGATACTTACTAGTCAGGTACATTCTTAGGCGTTTAATATGGGGTGTTGAGTCCATTTCGTTGAGCAAGGAGTAGCTCTTGTCTATTCCATATTTGGCTTAAGGAACTTTATCTGTGCTCATTTCAATCTCTGGTTTTATGCAGCACCCCAACTCACCTTTCCCCTTAAGCAAGCATAAGTTGGTTTTCTAAATTTGAGACCCTATTCTCTTTTGCAATTCAGTTCCTGTGTAGCCAAGTTTACATTCCGTGTATTAGTGATATCTTATGATGTTTCTTTTTCTGTGTGACTTATTTCAGTTAGAATCATCATACCTGAATCCACTCATTATGCTGCTACGGGCCTGATGACATAGATTTCATTGCTGAGTGATACTGCATTGTACGTAAGTACCACAAGTTCTTTATCCATTTTTCACTTTCTGTGATATTGAACTTGTACGGTAAACGAGGTTCTTGTAAACAGAGGCGTCCCAAACTTTGGAGTGGCTGTGTCTTTTTATTTGAATTTCCCTAAGCTATAGGACCATAAGTGGAAGTGCCCTAGGCTCTGTTGCTTTGTTTTTTAGATGTTTCAGGAAACACCATACACTTCTCCTGTGTGTCTGTTGGCAATTTACATCCCGCCCATCAGCATAACAAAGCTCCCAGTTCTCCATGGCCTGTCCTGCCTTTCTGGATTTTACACTTTTTTCAGATGGCCCTTTTGACCGGGGGGAAGTGAGACTTCATTGTAGTGCAGATTTCCTTTTCAAGTTTGCTTGGTTGGCCAAAAAGGGCATATGCATTTTTTCCTGAATATATTCAGGAAAAAACGCATATGCCCTTTTTGGCCAAGTGCATCATTGTGGACGTTCTGCCTCTTTTCCTATGCTTTCAATGCAATTCCAGTCTACCTCCTGAAATCGGTTTCCTGCAATTCTGCCCCGCTTTCAAGTCCTCTTGGCAGCCTTACTTTAGTCTATTTTTGGATGATAGCTGTCATTTATAACTGTGCAGGTTTGTGAATTACAGTGCCCCTGAGCTCCTTTCTTCAACTCGCTTTCTTTTGAGCTGGCCGCAACACCGCAGGATGGCTTCAGGCCCTAATCTGGTTCCGGCACGGCACGCTGAGCCTTTGGTTATTTCCTCTTCCTGGTGGGAAATGAGAGTTAAATTTGCCCGTCCAGCCACCTCCAGCTAGTCTCTCATTGGTTCTCGCTATTCCTTTTCATCTTCCGCAGAAATTGCAAACTGGGCCAAACAGGAGGTTAAAGGGACTGATTCTCCAAGTCGGGAGAGTGTTAGTAAAGCGTCTGGAATGTTGCACCCGAGTACCAGGGGAGGAAAACTGAGACATATTTGAACACGTCTCCCAATCACATGGTTGATCATACTCTAGGTTCCACATGCATGTTTTAGCTGAAGGAAGAATACCTTAAAACTGGGTAGTTGAAACCCGTGGAATGGGTACCATGTAATATGACTTCAAAGGGTCTTCATTTGCTCACCGAACCTCTCCAATCCTATCACTGCTGCGTTTATGCCCCTGTACACATGCTTGATTCTCTTTCAGAGACATAGCAATCCATAGGTTTTAAGATACTTACTAGTCAGGTACATTCTTAGGCGTTTAATATGCGGTGTTGAGTCCATTTTGTTGAGCAAGGAGTAGCTCTTGTCTATTCCATATTTGGCTTAAGGAACTTTATCTGTGCTCATTTCAATCTCTGGTTTTATGCAGCACCCCAACTCACCTTTCCTCTTAAGCAAGCATAAGTTGGTTTTCTAAATTTGAGACCCTGTTCTGTTCTGTAATTCAGTTCCTGTGTAGCCAAGTTTACATTCCGTGTATTAGTGATATCTTATGATGTTTCTTTTTCTGTGTGACTTATTTCAGTTAGAATCATCATACCTGAATCCACTCATTGTGCTGCTAAGAGCCTGATGACATAGATTTCATTGCTGAGTGATATTGCTTTGTAAGTAAATACCACATCTTCTTTATCCATTTTTCACTTTCTGCGATGTTGAACTTGTACTGTAAACGAGGTTCTTGTAAACAGAGGCGTCCCAAACTTTGGGGTGGCTGTGTCTTTTTTATTTTAATTTCCCTAAGCTATAGGACCATAAGTGGAAGTGCCCTAGGCTCTGTTGCTTTGTTTTTTAGATGTTTCAGGAAACACCATACACTTCTCCCGAGTGTCTGTTGGCAATTTACATCCCGGCCATCAGCATAACAAGGCTCCCAGTTCTCCATGGCCTGTCCTGACTTTCTGGATTTTACACTTTTTTCAGATGGCCCTTTTGACCGGGGGGAAGTGAGACTTCATTGTAGTGCAGATTTCCTTTGCAAGCTTGCTTGGTTGGCCAAAAAGGGCGTATGCGTTTTTTCCTGAATATATTCAGGAAAAAACGCATACGCCCTCTTTGGCCAAGTGCATCATTGTGGACGTTCTGCCTCTTTTCCTATGCTTTCAATGCAATTCCAGTCTACCTCCTGAAATCGGTTTCCTGCAATTCTGCCCCGCTTTCAAGTCCTCTTGGCAGCCTTACTTCAGTATATTTTTGGACGATAGCTGTCACTTATAACTCTGCAGGTTTGTGAATTACAGTGCCCCTGAGCTCCTTTCTTCAACTCACTTTCTTTTGAGCTGGCCGCAACACCGCAGGATGGCTTCAGGACCTAATCTGGTTCCGGCACGGCACGCTGAGCCTTTGGTTATTTCCTCTTCCAGATGGGAAATGAGAGTTAAATTTGCCCGTCCAGACACCTCCAGCTAGTCTCTCATTGGTTCTCCCTATTCCTGTTCATCTTCCGCAGAAATTGCAAACTGGGCCAAACAGGAGGTTAAAGGCGCTGACTCTCCAAGTGGGGAGAGTGTTAGTAAAGCGTCTGGAATGTTGCACCCGAGTACCAGGGGAGGAAAACTGAGACATATTTGAACACGTCTCCCGTTCACACGGTTGATCATACTCTGGGTTCCACATGCATGTTTTAGCTGAAAGAAGAATACCTTAAACCTGGAGAGTTGAGACCCGTGGAATGGATACCATGCAATATGACTTCAAAGGGTCTTCATTTGCTCACCGAACCTCTCCAATCCTATCACTGCTGCATTTATGCCCCTGTACACATGCTTGATTCTCTTTTGGAGACATAGCAATCCATAGGTTTTAAGATACTTACTAGTCAGGTACATTCTTAGGCGTTTAATATGGGGTGTTGAGTCCATTTCGTTGAGCAAGGAGTAGCTCTTGTCTATTCCATATTTGGCTTAAGGAACTTTATCTGTGCTCATTTCAATCTCTGGTTTTATGCAGCACCCCAACTCACCTTTCCCCTTAAGCAAGCATAAGTTGGTTTTCTAAATTTGAGACCCTGTTCTGTTTTGGAATTCAGTTCCTGTGTAGCCAAGTTTACATTCCGTGTATTAGTGATATCTTATGATGTTTCTTTTTCTGTGTGACTTATTTCAGTTAGAATCATCGTACCTGAATCCACTCATTATGCTGCTACGGGTCTGATGACATAGATTTCATTGCTGAGTGATATTGCTTTGTACGTAAGTACCACAAGTTCTTTATCCATTTTTCACTTTCTGTGATATTGAACTTGTACGGTAAACGAGGTTCTTGTAAACAGAGGCGTCCCAAACTTTGGGGTGGCTGTGTCTTTTTGATTTTAATTTCCCTAAGCTATAGGACCATAAGTGGAAGTGCCCTAGGCTCTGTTGCTTTGTTTTTTAGATGTTTCAGGAAACACCATACACTTCTCCCAAGTGTCTGTTGGCAAGTTCCATGCCGCCCATCAGCATAACAAGGCTCCCAGTTCTCCATGGCCTGTCCTGCCTTTCTGGATTTTACACTTTTTTCAGATGGCCCTTTTGACCGGGGGGAAGTGAGACTTCATTGTAGTGCAGATTTCCTTTGCAAGTTTGCTTGGTTGGCCAAAAAGGGCGTATGCGTTTTTTCCTGAATATATTCAGGAAAAAACGCATACGCCCTTTTTGGCCAAGTGCATCATTGTGGACGTTCTGCCTCTTTTCCTATGCTTTCAATGCAATTCCAGTCTACCTCCTGAAATCGGTTTCCTGCAATTCTGCCCCGCTTTCAAGTTCTCTTGGCAGCCTTACTTTAGTCTATTTTTGGATGATAGCTGTCATTTATAACTCTTCACGTTTGTGAATTACAGTGCCCCTGAGCTCCTTTCTTCAACTCGCTTTCTTGTGACCTGGCCGCAACACCGCAGGATGGCTTCAGGCCCTAATTTGGTTCCGGCACGCCACGCTGAGCCTTTGGTTATTTCCTCTTCCTGGTGGGAAATGAGAGTTAAATTTGCCCGTCCAGACACCTCCAGCTAGTCTCTCATTGGTTCTCCCTATTCCTGTTCATCTTCCGCAGAAATTGCAAACTGGGCCAAACAGGAGGTTAAAGGGACTGACTCTCCAAGTCGGGAGAGTGTTAGTAAAGTGTCTGGAATGTTTCACCCGAGTACCAGGGTACGAAAACTGAGACATATTTGAACACGTCTCCCGATCACATGGTTGATCATACTCTGGGTTCCACATGCATGTTTTAGCTGAAGGAAGAATACCTTAAACCTGGGTAGTTGAAACCCTTGGAATGGGTACCATGCAATATGACTTCAAAGGGTCTTCATTTGCTCACCGAACCTCTCCAATCCTATCACTGCTGCGTTTATGCCCCTGTACACATGCTTGATTCTCTTTCGGAGACATAGCAATCCATAGGTTTTAAGATACTTACTAGTCAGGTACATTCTTAGGCGTTTAATATGCGGTGTTGAGTCCATTTCGTTGAGCAAGGAGTAGCTCTTGTCTATTCCATATTTGGCTTAAGGAACTTTATCTGTGCTCATTTCAATCTCTGGTTTTATGGAGCACCCAAACTCACCTTTCCCCTTAAGCAAGCATAAGTTGGTTTTCTAAATTTGAGACCCTGTTCTGTTCTGTAATTCAGTTCCTGTGTAGCCAAGTTTACATTCCGTGTATTAGTGATACCTTATGATGTTTCTTTTTCTGTGTGACTTATTTCAGTTAGAATCATCATACCTGAATCCACTCATTGTGCTGCTAAGAGCCTGATGACATAGATTTCATTGCTGAGTGATATTGCTTTTTAAGTAAATACCACAACTTCTTTATCCATTTTTCACTTTCTGCGATGTTGAACTTGTACTGTAAACGAGGTTCTTGTAAACAGAGGCATCCCAAACTTTGGGGTGGCTATGTCTTTTTATTTGAATTTCCCTAACCTATAGGACCATAAGTGGAAGTGCCCTAGGCTCTGTTGCTTTGTTTTTTAGATGTTTCAGGAAACACCATACACTTCTCCCGAGTGTCTGTTGGCAATTTACATCCCGCCCATCAGCATAAAAAGGCTCCCAGTTCTCCATGGCCTGTCCTGCCTTTCTGGATTTTACACTTTTTTCAGATGGCCCTTTTGACCGGGGGGAAGTGAGACTTCATTGTAGTGCAGATTTCCTTTGCAAGCTTGCTTGGTTGGCCAAAAAGGGCGTATGCGTTTTTTCCTGAATATATTCAGGAAAAAACGCATATGCCCTTTTTGGCCAAGTGCATCATTGTGGACGTTCTGCCTCTTTTCCTATGCTTTCAATGCAATTCCAGTCTACCTCCTGAAATCGGTTTCCTGCAATTCTGCCCCGCTTTCAAGTCCTCTTGGCAGCCTTACTTCAGTATATTTTTGGACGATAGCTGTCATTTATAACTCTGCAGGTTTGTGAATTACAGTGCCCCTGAGCTCCTTTCTTCAACTCACTTTCTTTTGAGCTGGCCGCAACACCGCAGGATGGCTTCAGGCCCTAATCTGGTTCCGGCACGGCACGCTGAGCCTTTGGTTATTTCCTCTTCCAGATGGGAAATGAGAGTTAAATTTGCCCGTCCAGACACCTCCAGCTAGTCTCTCATTGGTTCTCCCTATTCCTGTTCATCTTCCGCAGAAATTGCAAACTGAGCCAAACAGGAGGTTAAAGGCGCTGACTCTCCAAGTGGGGAGAGTGTTAGTAAAGCGTCTAGAATGTTGCACCCGAGTACCAGGGGAGGAAAACTGAGACATATTTGAACACGTCTCCCGTTCACACGGTTGATCATACTCTGGGTTCCACATGCATGTTTTAGCTGAAGGAAGAATACCTTAAACCTTGAGAGTTGAGACCCGTGGAATGGGTACCATGCAATATGACTTCAAAGGGCCTTCAATTGCTCACCGAACCTCTCCAATCCTATCACTGCTGCGTTTTTGCCCCTGTACACACGCTTGATTCTCTTTTGGAGACATAGCAATCCATAGGTTTTAAGATACTTACTAGTCAGGTACATTCTTAGGCGTTTAATATGGGGTGTTGAGTCCATTTCGTTGAGCAAGGAGTAGCTCTTGTCTATTCCATATTTGGCTTAAGGAACTTTATCTGTGCTCATTTCAATCTCTGGTTTTATGCAGCACCCCAACTCACCTTTCCCCTTAAGCAAGCATAAGTTGGTTTTCTAAATTTGAGACCCTGTTCTGTTTTGGAATTCAGTTCCTGTGTAGCCAAGTTTATATTCCGTGTATTAGTGATATCTTATGATGTTTCTTTTTCTGTGTGACTTATTTCAGTTAGAATCATCGTACCTGAATCCACTCATTATGCTGCTACGGGCCTGATGACATAGATTTCATTGCTGAGTGATACTGCATTGTACGTAAGTACCACAAGTTCTTTATCCATTTTTCACTTTCTGTGATATTGAACTTGTACGGTAAACGAGGTTCTTGTAAACAGAGGCGTCCCAAACTTTGGGGTGGCTGTGTCTTTTTGATTTTAATTTCGCTAAGCTATAGGACCATAAGTGGAAGTGCCCTAGGCTCTGTTGCTTTGTTTTTTAGATGTTTCAGGAAACACCATACACTTCTCCCGAGTGTCTGTTGGCAATTTACATCCCGCCCATCAGCATAACAAGGCTCCCAGTTCTCCATGGCCTGTCCTGCCTTTCTGGATTTTACACTTTCTTCAGATGGCCCTTTTGACCGGGGGGAAGTGAGACTTCATTGTAGTGCAGATTTCCTTTGCAAGTTTGCTTGGTTGGCCAAAAAGGGCGTATGCATTTTTTCCTGAATATATTCAGGAAAAAACGCATACGCCCTTTTTGGCCAAGTGCATCATTGTGGACGTTCTGCCTCTTTTCCTATGCTTTCAATGCAATTCCAGTCTACCTCCTGAAATCGGTTTCCTGCAATTCTGCCCCGCTTTCAAGTCCTCTTGGCAGCCTTACTTTAGTCTATTTTTGGATGATAGCTGTCATTTATAACTGTGCAGGTTTGTGAATTACAGTGCCCCTGAGCTCCTTTCTTCAACTCGCTTTCTTGTGACCTGGCCGCAACACCGCAGGATGGCTTCAGGCCCTAATCTGGTTCCGGCACGGCACGCTGAGCCTTTGGTTATTTCCTCTTCCTGGTGGGAAATGAGAGTTAAATTTGCCCGTCCAGCCACCTCCAGCTAGTCTCTCATTGGTTCTCGCTATTCCTTTTCATCTTCCGCAGAAATTGCAAACTGGGCCAAACAGGAGGTTAAAGGGACTGATTCTCCAAGTCGGGAGAGTGTTAGTAAAGCGTCTGGAATGTTGCACCCGAGTACCAGGGGAGGAAAACTGAGACATATTTGAACACGTCTCCCAATCACATGGTTGATCATACTCTAGGTTCCACATGCATGTTTTAGCTGAAGGAAGAATACCTTAAACCTGGGTAGTTGAAACCCGTGGAATGGGTACCATGCAATATGACTTCAAAGGGTCTTCATTTGCTCACCAAACCTCTCCAATCCTATCACTGCTGCGTTTATGCCCCTGTACACATGCTTGATTCTCTTTCGGAGACATAGCAATCCATAGGTTTTAAGATAATTACTAGTCAGGTACATTCTTAGGCGTTTAATATGCGGTGTTGAGTCCATTTCGTTGAGCAAGGAGTAGCTCTTGTCTATTCCATATTTGGCTTAAGGAACTTTATCTGTGCTCATTTCAATCTCTGGTTTTATGCAGCACCCCAACTCACCTTTCCCCTTAAGCAAGCATAAGTTGGTTTTCTAAATTTGAGACCCTGTTCTGTTTTGTAATTCAGTTCCTGTGTAGCCAAGTTTACATTCCGTGTATTAGTGATATCTTATGATGTTTCTTTTTCTGTGTGACTTATTTCAGTTAGAATCACCATACCTGCATCCACTCATTGTGCTGTTACGGGCCTGATGACATAGATTTCATTGCCAAGTGATATTGCATTGTACGTAAATAGCACAACTTCTTTATCCATTTTTCACTTTCTGCGATATTGAACTTGTACTGTAAACGAGGTTATTATAAACAGAGCCGTCCCAAACCTTGGGGTGGCTGTGTCTTTTTGATTTTAATTTCCCTAAGCTATAGGACCATAAGTGGAAGTGCCCTTGGCTCTGTTGCTTTCTTTTTTAGATGTTTCAGGAAACACCATACACTTCTCCCGAGTGTCTGTTGGCAATATACATCCCGCCCATCAGCATAACAAGGTTCCCAGTTCTCCATGGCCTGTCCTGCCTTTCTGGATTTTACACTTTTTTCAGATGGCCCTTTTGACCGTGGAAAAGTGAGACTTCATTGTAGTGCAGATTTCCTTTGCAAGCTTGCTTGGTTGGCCAAAAAGGGCGTATGCGTTTTTTCCTGACTATATTCAGGAAAAAACGCATACGCCCTTTTTGGCCAAGTGCATCATTGTGGACGTTCTTCCTCTTTTCCTATGCTTTCAATGCAATTCCAGTCTACCTCCTGAAATCGGTTTCCTGCAATTCTGCCCTGCTTTCAAGTTCTCTTGGCAGCCTTACTTCAGTATATTTTTGGACGATAGCTGTCATTTATAACTCTGCAGGTTTGTGAATTACAGTGCCCCTGAGCTCCTTTCTTCAACTCGCTTTCTTGTGAGATGGCCGCAACACCACAGGATGGCTTCAGGCCCTAATCTGGTTCCGGCACGGCACGCTGAGCCTTTGGTTAATTCCTCTTCCTGGTGGGAAATGAGAGTTAAATTTGCCCGTCCAGACACCTCCAGCTAGTCTCTCATTGGTTCTCCATATTCCTGTTCATCTTAGGCAGAAATTGCAAACTGGGCCAAACAAGAGGTTAAAGGCGGTGACTCCCCAAGTGGGGAGAGTGTTAGTAAAGCGTCTGGAATGTTGCACCTGAGTACCAGGGGAGGAAAACTGACATATTTGAACACGTCTCCCATTCACACGGTTGATCATACTCTGGGTTCCACATGCATGTTTTAGCTGAAGTCAGAATACCTTATATCTGGAGAGTTGAGACCCGTGGAATGGGTACCATGCAATATGACTTCAAAGGGTCTTCATTTGCTCACCGAACCTCTCCAATCCTATCACTGCTGCGTTTATGCCCCTGTACACATGCTTGATTCTCTTTCGGAGACATAGCAATCCATAGGTTTTAAGATACTTACTAGTCAGGTACATTCTTAGGCGTTTAATATGCGGTGTTGAGTCCATTTCGTTGAGCAAGGAGTAGCTCTTGTCTATTCCATATTTGGCTTAAGGAACTTTATCTGTGCTCATTTCAATCTCTGGTTTTATGCAGCACCCCAACTCACCTTTCCTCTTAAGCAAGCATAAGTTGGTTTTCTAAATTTGTGACCCTGTTCTGTTCTGTAATTCAGTTCCTGTGTAGCCAAGTTTACATTCCGTGTATTACTGATATCTTAGGATGTTTCTTTTTCTGTGTGACTTATTTCAGTTAGAATCATCATACCTGAATCCACTCATTGTGCTGCTAAGAGCCTGATGACATAGATTTCATTGCTGAGTGATATTGCTTTGTAAGTAAATACCACATCTTCTTTATCCATTTTTCACTTTCTGCGATGTTGAACTTGTACTGTAAACGAGGTTCTTGTAAACAGAGGCGTCCCAAACTTTGGGGTGGCTGTGTCTTTTTTATTTTAATTTCCCTAAGCTATAGGACCATAAGTGGAAGTGCCCTAGGCTCTGTTGCTTTGTTTTTTAGATGTTTCAGGAAACACCATACACTTCTCCCGAGTGTCTGTTGGCAATTTACATCCCGCCCATCAGCATAACAAGGCTCCCAGTTCTCCATGGCCTGTCCTGCCTTTCTGGATTTTACACTTTTTTCAGATGGCCCTTTTGACCGGGGGGAAGTGAGACTTCATTGTAGTGCAGATTTCCTTTGCAACCGTGCTTGGTTGGCCAAAAAGGGCGTATGCGTTTTTTCCTGAATATATTCAGGAAAAAACGCATATGCCCTTTTTGGCCAACTGCATCATTGTGGACGTTCTGCCTCTTTTCCTATGCTTTCAATGCAATTCCAGTCTACCTCCTGAAATCGGTTTCCTGCAATTCTGCCCCGCTTTCAAGTCCTCTTGGCAGCCTTACTTCAGTATATTTTTGGACGATAGCTGTCATTTATAACTCTGCAGGTTTGTGAATTACAGTGCCCCTGAGCTCCTTTCTTCAACTCACTTTCTTTTGAGCTGGCCGCAACACCGCAGGATGGCTTCAGGCCCTAATCTGGTTCCGGCACGGCACGCTGAGCCTTTGGTTATTTCCTCTTCCAGATGGGAAATGAGAGTTAAATTTGCCCGTCCAGACACCTCCAGCTAGTCTCTCATTGGTTCTCCCTATTCCTGTTCATCTTCCGCAGAAATTGCAAACTGGGCCAAACAGGAGGTTAAAGGCGCTGACTCTCCAAGTGGGGAGAGTGTTAGTAAAGCGTCTGGAATGTTGCACCCGAGTACCAGGGGAGGAAAACTGAGACATATTTGAACACGTCTCCCGTTCACACGGTTGATCATACTCTGGGTTCCACATGCATGTTTTAGCTGAAGGAAGAATACCTTAAACCTGGAGAGTTGAGACCCGTGGAATGGGTACCATGCAATATGACTTCAAAGGGTCTTCATTTGCTCACCGAACCTCTCCAATCCTATCACTGCTGCATTTATGCCCCTGTACACATGCTTGATTCTCTTTTGGAGACATAGCAATCCATAGGTTTTAAGATACTTACTAGTCAGGTACATTCTTAGGGGTTTAATATGGGGTGTTGAGTCCATTTCGTTGAGCAAGGAGTAGCTCTTGTCTATTCCATATTTGGCTTAAGGAACTTTATCTGTGCTCATTTCAATCTCTGGTTTTATGCAGCACCCCAACTCACCTTTCCCCATAAGCAAGCATAAGTTGGTTTTCTAAATTTGAGACCCTGTTCTGTTTTGTAATTCAGTTCCTCTGTAGCGAAGTTTACATTCCGTGTATTAGTGATATCTTATGATGTTTCTTTTTCTGTGTGACTTATTTCAGTTAGAATCACCATACCTGCATCCACTCATTGTGCTGTTACGGGCCTCATGACATAGATTTCATTGCCAAGTGATACTGCATTGTACGTAAATAGCACAACTTCTTTATCCATTTTTCACTTTCTGCGATATTGAACTTGTACTGTAAACGAGGTTATTATAAACAGAGCCCTCCCAAACCTTGGGGTGGCTGTGTCTTTTTTATTTTAATTTCCCTAAGCTATAGGACCATAAGTGGAAGTGCCCTTGGCTCTGTTGCTTTGTTTTTTAGATGTTTCAGGAAACACCATACACTTCTCCCGAGTGTCTGTTGGCAATATACATCCCGCCCATCAGCATAACAAGGTTCCCAGTTCTCCATGGCCTGTCCTGCCTTTCTGGATTTTACACTTTTTTCAGATGGCCCTTTTGACCGTGGAAAAGTGAGACTTCATTGTAGTGCAGATTTCCTTTGCAAGCTTGCTTGGTTGGCCAAAAAGGGCGTATGCGTTTTTTCCTGACTATATTCAGGAAAAAACGCATACACCCTTTTTGGCCAAGTGCATCATTGTGGACGTTCTTCCTCTTTTCCTATGCTTTCAATGCAATTCCAGTCTACCTCCTGAAATCGGTTTCCTGCAATTCTGCCCCGCTTTCAAGTCCTCTTGGCAGCCTTACTTCAATATATTTTTGGACGATAGCTGTCATTTATAACTCTGCAGGTTTGTGAATTACAGTGCCCCTGAGCTCCTTTCTTCAACTCACTTTCTTTTGAGCTGGCCGCAACACCGCAGGATGGCTTCAGGCCCTAATCTGGTTCCGGCACGGCACGCTGAGCCTTTGGTTATTTCCTCTTCCAGATGGGAAATGAGAGTTAAATTTGCCCGTCCAGACACCTCCAGCTAGTCTCTCATTGGTTCTCCCTATTCCTGTTCATCTTCCGCAGAAATTGCAAACTGGGCCAAACAGGAGGTTAAAGGCGCTGACTCTCCAAGTGGGGAGAGTGTTAGTAAAGCGTCTGGAATGTTGCACCCGAGTACCAGGGGAGGAAAACTGAGACATATTTGAACACGTCTCCCGTTCACACGGTTGATCATACTCTGGGTCCCACATGCATATTTCAGCTGAAGGAAGAATACCTTAAACCTGGAGAGTTGAGACCCAGTGGAATGGGTACCATGCAATATGACTTCAAAGGGTCTTCATTTGCTCACCGAACCTCTCCAATCCTATCACTGCTGCATTTATGCCCCTGTACACATGCTGGATTCTCTTTTGAAGACCTAACAATCCATAGGTTTTAAGATACTTACTAGTCAGGTACATTCTTAGGCGTTTAATATGGGGTGTTGAGTCCATTTCGTTGTGCAAGGAGTAGCTCTTGTCTATTCCATATTTGGCTTAAGGAACTTTATCTGTGCTCATTTCAATCTCTGGTTTTATGCAGCACCCCAACTCACCTTTCCCCTTAAGCAAGCATAAGTTGGTTTTCTAAATTTGAGACCCTGTTCTGTTTTGGAATTCAGTTCCTGTGTAGCCAAGTTTACATTCCGTGTATTAGTGATATCTTATGATGTTTCTTTTTCTGTGTGACTTATTTCAGTTAGAATCATCGTACCTGAATCCACTCATTATGCTGCTACGGGCCTGATGACATAGATTTCATTGCTGAGTGATACTGCATTGTACGTAAGTACCACAAGTTCTTTATCCATTTTTCACTTTCTGTGATATTGAACTTGTACGGTAAACGAGGTTCTTGTAAACAGAGGCGTCCCAAATTTTGGGGTGGCTGTGTCTTTTTGATTTTAATTTCCCTAAGCTATAGGACCATAAGTGGAAGTGCCCTAGGCTCTGTTGCTTTGTTTTTTAGATGTTTCAGGAAACACCATACACTTCTCCCGAGTGTCTGTTGGCAAGTTCCATCCCGCCCATCAGCATAACAAGGCTCCCAGTTCTCCATGGCCTGTCCTGCCTTTCTGGATTTTACACTTTTTTCAGATGGCCCTTTTGACCGGGGGGAAGTGAGACTTCATTGTAGTGCAGATTTCCTTTGCAAGTTTGCTTGGTTGGCCAAAAAGGGCGTATGCGTTTTTTCCTGAATATATTCAGGAAAAAACGCATACGCCCTTTTTGGCCAAGTGCATCATTGTGGACGTTCTGCCTCTTTTCCTATGCTTTCAATGCAATTCCAGTCTACCTCCTGAAATCGGTTTCCTGCAATTCTGTCCCGCTTTCAAGTCTTCTTGGCAGCCTTACTTTAGTCTATTTTTGGATGATAGCTGTCATTTATAACTCTGCAGGTTTGTGAATTACAGTGCCCCTGAGCTCCTTTCTTCAACTCGCTTTCTTGTGACCTGGCCGCAACACCGCAGGATGGCTTCAGGCCCTAATCTGGTTCCGGCACGCCACGCTGAGCCTTTGGTTATTTCCTCTTCCTGGTGGGAAATGAGAGTTAAATTTGCCCGTCCAGACACCTCCAGCTAGTCTATCATTGGTTCTCCCTATTCCTGTTCATCTTCCGCAGAAATTGCAAACTGGGCCAAACAGGAGGTTAAAGGGACTGACTCTCCAAGTCGGGAGAGTGTTAGTAAAGCGTCTGGAATGTTTCACCCGAGTACCAGGGTACGAAAACTGAGACATATTTGAACACGTCTCCCGATCACATGGTTGATCATACTCTGGGTTCCACATGCATGTTTTAGCTGAAGGAAGAATACCTTAAACCTGGGTAGTTGAAACCCGTGGAATGGGTACCATGCAATATGACTTCAAAGGGTCTTCATTTGCTCACCGAACCTCTCCAATCCTATCACTGCTGCGTTTATGCCCCTGTACACATGCTTGATTCTCTTTCGGAGACATAGCAATCCATAGGTTTTAAGATACTTACTAGTCAGGTACATTCTTAGGCGTTTAATATGCGGTGTTGAGTCCATTTCGTTGAGCAAGAAGTAGCTCTTGTCTATTCCATATTTGGCTTAAGGAACTTTATCTGTGCTCATTTCAATCTCTGGTTTTATGGAGCACCCAAACTCACCTTTCCCCTTAAGCAAGCATAAGTTGGTTTTCTAAATTTGAGACCCTGTTCTGTTCTGTAATTCAGTTCCTATGTAGCCAAGTTTACATTCCGTGTATTAGTGATACCTTATGATGTTTCTTTTTCTGTGTGACTTATTTCAGTTAGAATCATCATACCTGAATCCACTCATTGTGCTGCTAAGAGCCTGATGACATAGATTTCATTGCTGAGTGATATTGCTTTTTAAGTAAATACCACAACTTCTTTATCCATTTTTCACTTTCTGCGATGTTGAACTTATACTGTAAACGAGGTTCTTGTAAACAGAGGCGTCCCAAACTTTGGGGTGGCTATGTCTTTTTATTTGAATTTCCCTAAGCTATAGGACCATAAGTGGAAGTGCCCTAGGCTCTGTTGCTTTGTTTTTTAGATGTTTCAGGAAACACCATACACTTCTCCCGAGTGTCTGTTGGCAATTTACATCCCACCCATCAGCATAACAAGGCTCCCAGTTCTCCATGGCCTGTCCTGCCTTTCTGGATTTTACACTTTTTTCAGATGGCCCTTTTGACCGGGGGGAAGTGAGACTTCATTGTAGTGCAGATTTCCTTTGCAAGCTTGCTTGGTTGGCCAAAAAGGGCGTATGCGTTTTTTCCTGAATATATTCAGGAAAAAACGCATACGCCCTTTTTGGCCAAGTGCATCATTGTGGACGTTCTGCCTTTTTTCCTATGCTTTCAATGCAATTCCAGTCTACCTCCTGAAATCGGTTTCCTGCAATTCTGCCCCGCTTTCAAGTCCTCTTGGCAGCCTTACTTCAGTCTATTTTTGGACGATAGCTGTCATTTATAACTCTGCAGGTTTGTGAATTACAGTGCCCCTGAGCTCCTTTCTTCAACTCACTTTCTTTTGAGCTGGCCGCAACACCGCAGGATGGCTTCAGGCCCTAATCTGGTTCCGGCACGGCACGCTGAGCCTTTGGTTATTTCCTCTTCCAGATGGGAAATGAGAGTTAAATTTGCCCGTCCAGACACCTCCAGCTAGTCTCTCATTGGTTCTCCCTATTCCTGTTCATCTTCCGCAGAAATTGCAAACTGAGCCAAACAGGAGGTTAAAGGCGCTGACTCTCCAAGTGGGGAGAGTGTTAGTAAAGCGTCTGGAATGTTGCACCCGAGTACCAGGGGAGGAAAACTGAGACATATTTGAACACGTCTCCCGTTCACACGGTTGATCATACTCTGGGTTCCACATGCATGTTTTAGCTGAAGGAAGAATACCTTAAACCTGGAGAGTTGAGACCCGTGGAATGGGTACCATGCAATATGACTTCAAAGGGTCTTCATTTGCTCACCGAACCTCTCCAATCCTATCACTGCTGCATTTATGCCCCTGTACACATGCTTGATTCTCTTTTGGAGACATAGCAATCCATAGGTTTTAAGATACTTACTAGTCAGGTACATTCTTAGGCGTTTAATATGGGGTGTTGAGTCCATTTCGTTGAGCAAGGAGTAGCTCTTGTCTATTCCATATTTGGCTTAAGGAACTTTATCTGTGCTCATTTCAATCTCTGGTTTTATGCAGCACCCCAACTCACCTTTCCCCTTAAGCAAGCATAAGTTGGTTTTCTAAATTTGAGACCCTGTTCTGTTTTGCAATTCAGTTCCTGTGTAGCCAAGTTTACATTCCGTGTATTAGTGATATCTTATGATGTTTCTTTTTCTGTGTGACTTATTTCAGTTAGAATCATCGTACCTGAATCCACTCATTATGCTGCTACGGGCCTGATGACATAGATTTCATTGCTGAGTGATACTGCATTGTATGTAAGTACCACAAGTTCTTTATCCATTTTTCACTTTCTGTGATATTGAACTTGTACGGTAAACGAGGTTCTTGTAAACAGAGGCGTCCCAAACTTTGGAGTGGCTGTGTCTTTTTGATTTTAATTTCCCTAAGCTATAGGACCATAAGTGGAAGTGCCCTAGGCTCTGTTGCTTTGTTTTTTAGATGTTTCAGGAAACACCATACACTTCTCCCGAGTGTCTGTTGGCAATTTACATCCCACCCATCAGCATAACAAGGCTCCCAGTTCTCCATGGCCTGTCCTGCCTTTCTGGATTTTACACTTTTTTCAGATGGCCCTTTTGACCGGGGGGAAGTGAGACTTCATTGTAGTGCAGATTTCCTTTGCAAGCTTGCTTGGTTGGCCAAAAAGGGCGTATGCGTTTTTTCCTGAATATATTCAGGAAAAAACGCATACGCCCTTTTTGGCCAAGTGCATCATTGTGGACGTTCTGCCTCTTTTCCTATGCTTTCAATGCAATTCCAGTCTACCTCCTGAAATCGGTTTCCTGCAATTCTGCCCCGCTTTCAAGTCCTCTTGGCAGCCTTACTTCAGTATATTTTTCGACGATAGCTGTCATTTATAACTCTGCAGGTTTGTGAATTACAGTGCCCCTGAGCTCCTTTCTTCAATTCGCTTTCTTTTGAGCTGGCTGTAACACCGCAGGATGGCTTCAGGCCCTAGTCTGGTTCCGGCACGGCACGCTGAGCCTTTGGTTATTTCCTCTTCCTGGTGGGAAATGAGAGTTAAATTTGCCCGTCCAGACACCTCCAGCTAGTCTCTCATTGGTTCTCCCTATTCCTGTTCATCTTCCGCAGAAATTGCAAACTGGGCCAAACAGGAGGTTAAAGGCGCTGACTCTCTAAGTGGGGAGAGTGTTAGTAAGGCGTCTGGAATGTTGCACCCGAGTACCAGGGGAGGAAAACTGAGACATATTTGAACACGTCTCCCGTTCACACGGTTGATCATACTCTGGGTTCCACATGTATGTTTTAGCTGAAGGAAGAATACCTTAAGCCTGGAGAGTTGAGACCCGTGGAATGGGTACCATGCAATATGACTTCAAAGGGTCTTCAATTGCTCACCGAACCTCTCCAATCCTATCACTGCTGTGTTTATGCCCCTGTATACACGCTTGATTCTCTTTTGGAGACATAGCAATCCATAGGTTTTAAGATACTTACTAGTCAGGTACATTCTTAGGCGTTTAATATGGGGTGTTGAGTCCATTTCGTTGAGCAAGGAGTAGCTCTTGTCTATTCCATATTTGGCTTAAGGAACTTTATCTGTGCTCATTTCAATCTCTGGTTTTATGCAGCACCCCAACTCACCTTTCCCCTTAAGCAAGCATAATTTGGTTTTCTATATTTGAAACCCTGTTCTGTTTTGGAATTCAGTTCCTGTGTAGGCAAGTTTACATTCCGTGTATTAGTGATATCTTATGATGTTTCTTTTTCTGTGTGACTTATTTCAGTTAGAATCATCGTACCTGAATCCACTCATTATGCTGCTACGGGCCTGATGACATAGATTTCATTGCTGAGTGATACTGCATTGTACGTAAGTACCACAAGTTCTTTATCCATTTTTCACTTTCTGTGATGTTGAACTTGTACGGTAAACGAGGTTCTTGTAAACAGAGGCGTCCCAAACTTTGGGGTGGCTGTGTCTTTTTGATTTTAATTTCCCTAAGCTATAGGACCATAAGTGGAACTGCCCTAGGCTCTGTTGCTTTGTTTTTTAGATGTTTCAGGAAACACCATACACTTCTCCCGAGTGTCTGTTGGCAATTTACATCCCGCCCATCAGCATAACAAGGCTCCCAGTTCTCCATGGCCTGTCCTGCCTTTCTGGATTTTACACTTTTTTCAGATGGCCCTTTTGACCGGGGGGAAGTGAGACTTCATTGTAGTGCAGATTTCCTTTGCAAGTTTGCTTGGTTGGCCAAAAAGGGCGTATGCATTTTTTCCTGAATATATTCAGGAGAAAACGCATACGCCCTTTTTGGCCAAGTGCATCATTGTGGACGTTCTGCCTCTTTTCCTATGCTTTCAATGCAATTCCAGTCTACCTCCTGAAATCGGTTTCCTGCAATTCTGCCCCGCTTTCAAGTCCTCTTGGCAGCCTTACTTTAGTCTATTTTTGGATGATAGCTGTCATTTATAACTGTGCAGGTTTGTGAATTACAGTGCCCCTGAGCTCCTTTCTTCAACTCGCTTTCTTTTGAGCTGGCCGCAACACCGCAGGATGGCTTCAGGCCCTAATCTGGTTCCGGCACGGCACGCTGAGCCTTTGGTTATTTCCTCTTCCTGGTGGGAAATGAGAGTTAAATTTGCCCGTCCAGCCACCTCCAGCTAGTCTCTCATTGGTTCTCGCTATTCCTTTTCATCTTCCGCAGAAATTGCAAACTGGGCCAAACAGGAGGTTAAAGGGACTGATTCTCCAAGTCGGGAGAGTGTTAGTAAAGCTTCTGGAATGTTGCACCCGAGTACCAGGGGAGGAAAACTGAGACATATTTGAACACGTCTCCCGATCACATGGTTGATCATACTCTAGGTTCCACATGCATGTTTTAGCTGAAGGAAGAATACCTTAAACCTGGGTAGTTGAAACCCGTGGAATGGGTACCATGCAATATGACTTCAAAGGGTCTTCATTTGCTCACCGAACCTCTCCAATCCTATCACTGCTGCGTTTATGCCCCTGTACACATGCTTGATTCTCTTTCGGAGACATAGCAATCCATAGGTTTTAAGATACTTACTAGTCAGGTACATTCTTAGGCGTTTAATATGCGGTGTTGAGTCCATTTCGTTGAGCAAGGAGTAGCTCTTGTCTATTCCATATTTGGCTTAAGGAACTTTATCTGTGCTCATTTCAATCTCTGGTTTTATGCAGCACCCCAACTCACCTTTCCTCTTAAGCAAGCATAAGTTGGTTTTCTAAATTTGAGACCCTGTTCTGTTTTGGAATTCAGTTCCTGTGTAGCCAAGTTTACATTCCGTGTATTAGTGATATCTTATGATGTTTCTTTTTCTGTGTGACTTATTTCAGTTAGAATCATCGTACCTGAATCCACTCATTATGCTGCTACGGGCCTGATGACATAGATTTCATTGCTGAGTGATACTGCATTGTACGTAAGTACCACAAGTTCTTTATCCATTTTTCACTTTCTGTGATATTGAACTTGTACGGTAAACGAGGTTCTTGTAAACAGAGGCGTCCCAAACTTTGGGGTGGCTGTGTCTTTTTGATTTTAATTTCCCTAAGCTATAGGACCATAAGTGGAAGTGCCCTAGGCTCTGTTGCTTTGTTTTTTAGATGTTTCAGGAAACACCATACACTTCTCCCGAGTGTCTGTTGGCAATTTATATCCCACCCATCAGCATAACAAGGCTCCCAGTTCTCCATGGCCTGTCCTGCCTTTCTGGATTTTACACTTTTTTCAGATGGCCCTTTTGACCGGTGGGAAGTGAGACTTCATTGTAGTGCAGATTTCCTTTGCAAGCTTGCTTGGTTGGCCAAAAAGGGCGTATGCGTTTTTCCCTGAATATATTCAGGAAAAAACGCATACGCCCTTTTTGGCCAAGTGCATCATTGTGGACGTTCTGCCTCTTTTCCTATGCTTTCAATGCAATTCCAGTCTACCTCCTGAAATCGGTTTCCTGCAATTCGGCCCCGTTTTCAAGTCCTCTTGGAAGCCTTACTTTAGTCTATTTTTGGATGATAGCTGTCATTTATAACTCTGCAGGTTTGTGAATTACAGTGCCCCTGAGCTCCTTTCTTCAACTCGCTTTCTTGTGACCTGGCCGCAACACCGCAGGATGGCTTCAGGCCCTAATCTGGTTCCGGCACGGCACGCTGAGCCTTTGGTTATTTCCTCTTCCTGGTGGGAAATGAGAGTTAAATTTGCCCGTCCAGACACCTCCAGTTAGTCTCTCATTGGTTCTCCCTATTCCTGTTCATCTTCCGCAGAAATTGCAAACTGGGCCAAACAGGAGGTTAAAGGCGCTGACTCTCCAAGTGGGGAGAGTGTTAGTAAAGCGTCTGGAATGTTGCACCCGAGTACCAGGGGAGGAAAACTGAGACATATTTGAACACGACTCCCGTTCACACCGTTGATCATACACTGGGTTCCACATGCATGTTTTAGCTGAAGGAAGAATACTTAAACCTGTAGTGTTCAGACCCGTTCAATGGGTACCATGCAATATGACTTCAAAGGGTCTTCATTTGCTCACCGAACCTCTCCAATCCTATCACTGCTGCGTTTATGCGCCTGTACACATGCTTGATTCTCTTTCGGAGACATAGCAATCCATAGGTTTTAAGATACTTACTAGTCAGGTACATTCTTAGGCGTTTAATATGGGGTGTTGAGTCCATTTCGTTGAGCAAGGAGTAGCTCTTGTCTATTCCATATTTGGCTTAAGGAACTTTATGTGTGCTCATTTCAATCTCTGGTTTTATGCAGCACCCCAACTCACCTTTCCTCTTAAGCAAGCATAAGTTGGTTTTCTAAATTTGAGACCCTGTTCTGTTCTGTAATTCAGTTCCTGTGTAGCCAAGTTTACATTCTGTGTATTAGTGATATCTTATGATGTTTCTTTTTCTGTGTGACTTATTTCATTTACAATCATCATACCTGAATCCACTCATTGTGCTGCTAAGAGCCTCATGACATAGATTTCATTGCTGAGTGATATTGCTTTGTAAGTAAATACCACATCTTCTTTATCCATTTTTCACTTTCTGCGATGTTGAACTTGTACTGTAAACGAGGTTCTTGTAAACAGAGGCGTCCCAAATTTTGGGGTGGCTGTGTCTTTTTGATTTTAATTTCCCTAAGCTATAGGACCATAAGTGGAAGTGCCCTAGGCTCTGTTGCTTTGTTTTTTAGATGTTTCAGGAAACACCGTACACTTCTCCCGAGTGTCTGTTGGCAATTTACATCCCGCCCATCAGCATAACAAGGCTCCCAGTTCTCCATGGCTTGTCCTGCCTTTCTGGATTTTACACTTTTTTCAGATGGCCCTTTTGACCGGGGGGAAGTGAGACTTCATTGTAGTGCAGATTTCTTTGCAAGTTTGCTTGGTTGGCCAAAAAGTGCGTATGCGTTTTTTCCTGAATATATTCAGGAAAAAACGCATACGCCCTTTTTGGCCAAGTGCATCATTGTAGATGTTCTGCCTCTTTTCCTACGCTTTCAATGCAATTCCAGTCTACCTCCTGAAATCGGTTTCCTGCAATTCTGCCCCGCTTTCAAGTCCTCTTGGCAGCCTTACTTCAGTATATTTTTGGACGATAGCTGTCATTTATAACTCTGCAGGTTTGTGAATTACAGTGCCCCTGAGCTCCTTTCTTCAACTCACTTTCATTTGAGCTGGCCGCAACACCGCAGGATGGCTTCAGGCCCTAATCTGGTTCCGGCACGGCACGCTGAGCCTTTGGTTATTTCCTCTTCCTGGTGGGAAATGAGAGTTAAATTTGCCCGTCCAGACACCTCCAGCTAGTCTCTCATTGGTTCTCCCTATTCCTGTTCATCTTCCGCAGAAATTGCAAACTGGGCCAAACAGGAGGTTAAAGGCGCTGACTCTCCAAGTGGGGAGAGTGTTAGTAAAGCGTCTGGAATGTTGCACCCGAGTACCAGGGGAGGAAAACTGAGACATATTTGAACACGACTCCCGTTCACACGGTTGATCATACACTGGGTTCCACATGCATGTTTTAGCTGAAGGAAGAATACTTAAACCTGTAGAGTTCAGACCCGTGCAATGGGTACCATGCAATATGACTTCAAAGGGTCTTCATTTGCTCACCGAACCTCTCCAATCCTATCACTGCTGCGTTTATGCGCCTGTACACATGCTTGATTCTCTTTCGGAGACATAGCAATCCATAGGTTTTAAGATACTTACTAGTCAGGTACATTCTTAGGCGTTTAATATGCGGTGTTGAGTCCATTTCGTTGAGCAAGGAGTAGCTCTTGTCTATTCCATATTTGGCTTAAGGAACTTTATGTGTGCTCATTTCAATCTCTGGTTTTATGCAGCACCCCAACTCACCTTTCCTCTTAAGCAAGCATAAGTTGGTTTTCTAAATTTGAGACCCTGTTCTGTTCTGTAATTCAGTTCCTGTGTAGCCAAGTTTACATTCTGTGTATTAGTGATATCTTATGATGTTTCTTTTTCTGTGTGACTTATTTCATTTACAATCATCATACCTGAATCCACTCATTGTGCTGCTAAGAGCCTCATGACATAGATTTCATTGCTGAGTGATATTGCTTTGTAAGTAAATACCACATCTTCTTTATCCATTTTTCACTTTCTGCGATGTTGAACTTGTACTGTAAACGAGGTTCTTGTAAACAGAGGCGTCCCAAATTTTGGGGTGGCTGTGTCTTTTTGATTTTAATTTCCCTAAGCTATAGGACCATAAGTGGAAGTGCCCTAGGCTCTGTTGCTTTGTTTTTTAGATGTTTCAGGAAACACCATACACTTCTCCCGAGTGTCTGTTGGCAATTTACATCCCGCCCATCAGCAGAACAAGGCTCCCAGTTCTCCATGGCTTGTCCTGCCTTTCTGGATTTTACACTTTTTTCAGATGGCCCTTTTGACCGGGGGGAAGTGAGACTTCATTGTAGTGCAGATTTCCTTTGCAAGTTTGCTTGGTTGGCCAAAAAGGGCGTATGCGTTTTTTCCTGAATATATTCAGGAAAAAACGCATACGCCCTTTTTGGCCAAGTGCATCATTGTGGACGTTCTGCCTCTTTTCCTATGCTTTCAATGCAATTCCAGTCTACCTCCTGAAATCGGTTTCCTGCAATTCTGCCCTGCTTTCAAGTCCTCTTGGCAGCCTTACTTTAGTCTATTTTTGGATGATAGCTGTCATTTATAACTGTGCAGGTTTGTGAATTACAGTGCCCCTGAGCTCCTTTCTTCAACTCGCTTTCTTGTGACCTGGCCGCAACACCGCAGGATGGCTTCAGGCCCTAATCTGGTTCCGGCACGGCACGCTGAGCCTTTGGTTATTTCCTCTTCCTGGTGGGAAATGAGAGTTAAATTTGCCCGTCCAGCCACCTCCAGCTAGTCTCTCATTGGTTCTCGCTATTCCTTTTCATCTTCCGCAGAAATTGCAAACTGGGCCAAACAGGAGGTTAAAGGGACTGATTCTCCAAGTCGGGAGAGTGTTAGTAAAGCGTCTGGAATGTTGCACCCGAGTACCAGGGGAGGAAAACTGAGACATATTTGAACACGTCTCCCGATCACATGGTTGATCATACTCTAGGTTCCACATGCATGTTTTAGCTGAAGGAAGAATACCTTAAACCTGGGTAGTTGAAACCCGTGGAATGGGTACCATGCAATATGACTTCAAAGGGTCTTCATTTGCTCACCGAACCTCTCCAATCCTATCACTGCTGCGTTTATGCCCCTGTACACATGCTTGATTCTCTTTCGGAGACATAGCAATCCATAGGTTTTAAGATACTTACTAGTCAGGTACATTCTTAGGCGTTTAATATGCGGTGTTGAGTCCATTTCGTTGAGCAAGGAGTAGCTCTTGTCTATTCCATATTTGGCTTAAGGAACTTTATCTGTGCTCATTTCAATCTCTGGTTTTATGCAGCACCCCAACTCACCTTTCCTCTTAAGCAAGCATAAGTTGGTTTTCTAAATTTGAGACCCTGTTCTGTTCTGTAATTCAGTTCCTGTGTAGCCAAGTTTACATTCCGTGTATTAGTGATATCTTATGATGTTTCTTTTTCTGTGTGACTTATTTCAGTTAGAATCATCATACCTGAATCCACTCATTGTGCTGCTAAGAGCCTGATGACATAGATTTCATTGCTGAGTGATATTGCTTTGTAAGTAAATACCACATCTTCTTTATCCATTTTTCACTTTCTGCGATGTTGAACTTGTACTGTAAACGAGGTTCTTGTAAACAGAGGCGTCCCAAACTTTGGGGTGGCTGTGTCTTTTTGATTTTAATTTCCCTAAGCTATAGGACCATAAGTGGAAGTGCTCTAGGCTCTGTTGCTTTGTTTTTTAGATGTTTCAGGAAACACCATACACTTCTCCCGAGTGTCTGTTGGCAATTTACATCCCGCCCATCAGCATAACAAGGCTCCCAGTTCTCCATGGCCTGTCCTGCCTTTCTGGATTTTACACTTTTTTCAGATGGCCCTTTTGACCGGGGGGAAGTGAGACTTCATTGTAGTGCAGATTTCCTTTGCAAGCTTGCTTGGTTGGCCAAAAAGGGCGTATGCGTTTTTTCCTGAATATATTCAGGAAAAAACGCATACGCCCTTTTTGGCCAAGTGCATCATTGTGGACGTTCTGCCTCTTTTCCTATGCTTTCAATGCAATTCCAGTCTACCTCCTGAAATCGGTTTCCTGCAATTCTGCCCCGCTTTCAAGTCCTCTTGGCAGCCTTACTTTAGTCTATTTTTGGATGATAGCTGTCATTTATAACTGTGCAGGTTTGTGAATTACAGTGCCCCTGAGCTCCTTTCTTCAACTCGCTTTCTTGTGACCTGGCCGCAACACCGCAGGATGGCTTCAGGCCCTAATCTGGTTCCGGCACGGCACGCTGAGCCTTTGGTTATTTCCTCTTCCTGGTGGGAAATGAGAGTTAAATTTGCCCGTCCAGCCACTTCCAGCTAGTCTCTCATTGGTTCTCGCTATTCCTTTTCATCTTCCGCAGAAATTGCAAACTGGGCCAAACAGGAGGTTAAAGGCGCTGATTCTCCAAGTCGGGAGAGTGTTAGTAAAGCGTCTGGAATGTTGCACCCGAGTACCAGGGGAGGAAAACTGAGACATATTTGAACACGTCTCCCGATCACATGGTTGATCATACTCTAGGTTCCACATGCATGTTTTAGCTGATGGAAGAATACCATAAACCTGGGTAGTTGAAACCCGTGGAATGGGTACCATGCAATATGACTTCAAAGGGTCTTCATTTGCTCACCGAACCTCTCCAATCCTATCACTGCTGCGTTTATGCCCCTGTACACATGCTTGATTCTCTTTCGGAGACATAGCAATCCATAGGATTTAAGATACTTACTAGTCAGGTACATTCTTAGGCGTTTAATATGCGGTGTTGAGTCCATTTCGTTGAGCAAGGAGTAGCTCTTGTCTATTCCATATTTGGCTTAAGGAACTTTATCTGTGCTCATTTCAATCTCTGGTTTTATGCAGCACCCCAACTCACCTTTCCTCTTAAGCAAGCATAAGTTGGTTTTCTAAATTTGAGACCCTGTTCTGTTTTGGAATTCAGTTCCTGTGTAGCCAAGTTTACATTCCGTGTATTAGTGATATCTTATGATGTTTCTTTTTCTGTGTGACTTATTTCAGTTAGAATCATCATACCTGAATCCACTCATTGTGCTGCTAAGAGCCTGATGACATAGATTTCATTGCTGAGTGATATTGCTTTGTAAGTAAATACCACAGCTTCTTTATCCATTTTTCACTTTCTGCGATGTTGAACTTGTACTGTAAACGAGATTCTTGTAAACAGAGGCGTCCCAAACTTTGGGGTAGCTGTGTCTTTTTGATTTTAATTTCCCTAAGCTATAGGACCATAAGTGGAAGTGCCCTAGGCTCTGTTGCTTTGTTTTTTAGATGTTTCAGGAAACACCATACACTTCTCCCGAGTGTCTGTTGGCAATTTCCATCCCGCCCATCAGCATAACAAGGCTCCCAGTTCTCCATGGCCTGTCCTGCCTTTCTGGATTTTACACTTTTTTCAGATGGCCCTTTTGACCGGGGGGAAGTGAGACTTCATTGTAGTGCAGATTTCCTTTGCAAGCTTGCTTGGTTGGCCAAAAAGGGCGTATGCGTTTTTTCCTGAATATATTCAGGAAAAAACGCATACGCCCTTTTTGGCCAAGTGCATCATTGTGGACGTTCTGCCTCTTTTCCTATGCTTTCAATGCAATTCCAGTCTACCTCCTGAAATCGGTTTCTTGCAATTCAGCCCCGCTTTCAAGTCCTCTTGACAGCCTTACTTCAGTCTATTTTTGGACGATAGCTGTCATTTATAACTCTGCAGGTTTGTGAATTACAGTGCCCCTGAGCTCCTTTCTTCAACTCGCTTTCTTTTGAGCTGGCCGCAACACCGCAGGATGGCTTCAGGCCCTAATCTGGTTCCGGCACGGCACGCTGAGCCTTTGGTTATTTCCTCTTCCTGGTGGGAAATGAGAGTTAAATTTGCCCGTCCAGACACCTCCAGCTAGTCTCTCATTGGTTCTCCCTCTTCCTGTTCATCTTCCGCAGAAATTGCAAACTGGGCCAAACAGGAGGTTAAAGGCGCTGACTCTCCAAGTGGGGAGAGTGTTAGTAAAGCATCTGGAATGTTGCACCCGAGTACCAGGGGAGGAAAACTGAGACATATTTGAACACGTCTCCCGTTCACATGGTTGATCATACTCTGGGTTCCACATGCATGTTTTAGCTGAAGGAAGAATACCTTAAACCTGTAGAGTTGAGACCCGTGTAATGGGTACCATGCAATATGACTTCAAAGGGTCTTCATTTGCTCACCGAACCTCTCCAATCCTATCACTGCTGCGTTTATGCCCCTGTACACATGCTTGATTCTCTTTTGGAGACATAGCAAACCATAGGTTTTAAGATACTTACTAGACAGGTACATTCTTTGGCGTTTAATATGGGGTGTTGAGTCCATTTCGTTGAGCAAGGAGTAGCTCTTGTCTATTCCATATTTGGCTTAAGGAACTTTATCTGTGCTCATTTCAATCTCTGGTTTTATGCAGCACCCCAACTCACCTTTCCCCTTAAGCAAGCATAAGTTGGTTTTCTAAATTTGAGACCCTGTTCTGTTTTGGAATTCAGTTCATGTGTAGCCAAGTTTATATTCCGTGTATTAGTGATATCTTATGATGTTTCTTTTGCTGTGTGACTTATTTCAGTTAGAATCATCGTACCTGAATCCACTCATTATGCTGCTATGGGCCTGATGACATAGATTTCATTGCTGAGTGATACTGCATTGTACGTAAGTACCACAAGTTCTTTATCCATTTTTCACTTTCTGTGATATTGAACTTGTACGGTAAACGAGGTTCTTGTAAACAGAGACGTCCCAAACATTGGGGTGGCTGTGTCTTTTTGATTTTAATTTCCCTAAGCTATAGGACCATAAGTGGAAGTGCCCTAGGCTCTGTTGCTTTGTTTTTTAGATGTTTCAGGAAACACCATACACTTCTACAGAGCGGCTGTTGGCAATTTACATCCCGGCCATCAGCATAACAAGACTCCCAGTTCTCCATGGCCTGTCCTGCCTTTCTGGATTTTACACTTTTTTCAGATGGCCCTTTTGACCGGGGGGAAGTGAGACTTCATTGTAGTGCAGATTTCCTTTGCAAGTTTGCTTGGTTGGCCAAAAAGTGCGTATGCGTTTTTTCCTGAATATATTCAGGAAAAAACGCATACGCCCTTTTTGGCCAAGTGCATCATTGTGGATGTTCTGCCTCTTTTCCTACGCTTTCAATGCAATTCCAGTCTACCTCCTGAAATCGGTTTCCTGCAATTCTGCCCCGCTTTCAAGTCCTCTTGGCAGCCTTACTTCAGTATATTTTTGGACGATAGCTGTCATTTATAACTCTGCAGGTTTGTGAATTACAGTTCCCCTGAGCTCCTTTCTTCAACTCGCTTTCTTTTGAGCTGGCCGCAACACCGCAGGATGGCTTCAGGCCCTAATCTGGTTCTGGCACGGCAAGCTGAGCCTTTGGTTATTTCCTCTTCCTGGTGGGAAATGAGAGTTAAATTTGCCCGTCCAGACACCTCCAGCTAGTCTCTCATTGGTTCTCCCTATTCCTGTTCATCTTCCGCAGAAATTGCAAACTGGGCCAAACAGGAGGTTAAAGGCGCTGACTCTCCAAGTGGGGAGAGTGTTAGTAAAGCGTCTGGAATGTTGCACCCGAGTACCAGGGGAGGAAAACTGAGACATATTTGAACACGACTCCCGTTCACACGGTTGATCATACACTGGGTTCCACATGCATGTTTTAGCTGAAGGAAGAATACTTAAACCTGTAGAGTTCAGACCCGTGCAATGGGTACCATGCAATATGACTTCAAAGGGTCTTCATTTGCTCACCGAACCTCTCCAATCCTATCACTGCTGCGTTTATGCGCCTGTACACATGCTTGATTCTCTTTCGGAGACATAGCAATCCATAGGTTTTAAGATACTTACTAGTCAGGTACATTCTTAGGCGTTTAATATGCGGTGTTGAGTCCATTTCGTTGAGCAAGGAGTAGCTCTTGTCTATTCCATATTTGGCTTAAGGAACTTTATGTGTGCTCATTTCAATCTCTGGTTTTATGCAGCACCCCAACTCACCTTTCCTCTTAAGCAAGCATAAGTTGGTTTTCTAAATTTGAGACCCTGTTCTGTTCTGTAATTCAGTTCCTGTGTAGCCAAGTTTACATTCTGTGTATTAGTGATATCTTATGATGTTTCTTTTTCTGTGTGACTTATTTCATTTACAATCATCATACCTGAATCCACTCATTGTGCTGCTAAGAGCCTCATGACATAGATTTCATTGCTGAGTGATATTGCTTTGTAAGTAAATACCACATCTTCTTTATCCATTTTTCACTTTCTGCGATGTTGAACTTGTACTGTAAACGAGGTTCTTGTAAACAGAGGCGTCCCAAATTTTGGGGTGGCTGTGTCTTTTTGATTTTAATTTCCCTAAGCTATAGGACCATAAGTGGAAGTGCCCTAGGCTCTGTTGCTTTGTTTTTTAGATGTTTCAGGAAACACCGTACACTTCTCCCGAGTGTCTGTTGGCAATTTACATCCCGCCCATCAGCATAACAAGGCTCCCAGTTCTCCATGGCTTGTCCTGCCTTTCTGGATTTTACACTTTTTTCAGATGGCCATTTTGAACGGGGGGAAGTGAGACTTCATTGTAGTGCAGATTTCCTTTGCAAGCTTGCTTGGTTGGCCAAAAAGGGCGTATGCGTTTTTTCCTGAATATATTCTGGAAAAAACGCATACGCCCTTTTTGGCCAAGTGCATCATTGTGGACGTTCTGCCTCTTTTCCTATGCTTTCAATGCAATTCCAGTCTACCTCCTGAAATCGGTTTCCTGCAATTCTGCCCCGCTTTCAAGTCCTCTTGGCAGCCTTACTTTAGTCTATTTTTGGATGATAGCTGTCATTTATAACTGTGCAGGTTTGTGAATTACAGTGCCCCTGAGCTCCTTTCTTCAACTCGCTTTGTTGTGACCTGGCCGCAACACCGCAGGATGGCTTCAGGCCCTAATCTGGTTCCGGCACGGCACGCTGAGCCTTTGGATATTTCCTCTTCCTGGTGGGAAATGAGAGTTAAATTTGCCCGTCCAGCCACCTCCAGCTAGTCTCTCATTGGTTCTCGCTATTCCTTTTCATCTTCCGCAGAAATTGCAAACTGGGCCAAACAGGAGGTTAAAGGGACTGATTCTCGAAGTCGGGAGAGTGTTAGTAAAGCGTCTGGAATGTTGCACCCGAGTACCAGGGGAGGAAAACTGAGACATATTTGAACACGTCTCCCGATCACATGGTTGATCATACTCTAGGTTCCACATGCATGTTTTAGCTGAAGGAAGAATACCTTAAACCTGGGTAGTTGAAACCCGTGGAATGGGTACCATGCAATATGACTTCAAAGGGTCTTCATTTGCTCACCGAACCTCTCCAATCCTATCACTGCTGCGTTTATGCCCCTGTACACATGCTTGATTCTCTTTCGGAGACATAGCAATCCATAGGTTTTAAGATACTTACTAGTCAGGTACATTCTTAGGCGTTTAATATGCGGTGTTGAGTCCATTTCGTTGAGCAAGGAGTAGCTCTTGTCTATTCCATATTTGGCTTAAGGAACTTTATCTGTGCTCATTTCAATCTCTGGTTTTATGCAGCACCCCAACTCACCTTTCCTCTTAAGCAAGCATAAGTTGGTTTTCTAAATTTGAGACCCTGTTCTGTTCTGTAATTCAGTTCCTGTGTAGCCAAGTTTACATTCCGTGTATTAGTGATATCTTATGATGTTTCTTTTTCTGTGTGACTTATTTCAGTTAGAATCATCATACCTGAATCCACTCATTGTGCTGCTAAGAGCCTCATGACATAGATTTCATTGCTGAGTGATATTGCTTTGTAAGTAAATACCACATCTTCTTTATCCATTTTTCACTTTCTGTGATGTTGAACTTGTACTGTAAACGAGGTTCTTGTAAACAGAGGCGTCCCAAACTTTGGGGTGGCTGTGTCTTTTTTATTTTAATTTCCCTAAGCTATAGGACCATAAGTGGAAGTGCTCTAGGCTCTGTTGCTTTGTTTTTTAGATGTTTCAGGAAACACCATACACTTCTCCCGAGTGTCTGTTGGCAATTTACATCCCGCCCATCAGCATAACAAGGCTCCCAGTTCTCCATGGCCTGTCCTGCCTTTCTGGATTTTACACTTTTTTCAGATGGCCCTTTTGAACGGGGGGAAGTGAGACTTCATTGTAGTGCAGATTTCCTTTGCAAGCTTGCTTGGTTGGCCAAAAAGGGCGTATGCGTTTTTTCCTGAATATATTCAGGAAAAAACGCATACGCCCTTTTTGGCCAAGTGCATCATTGTGGACGTTCTGCCTCTTTTCCTATGCTTTCAATGCAATTCCAGTCTACCTCCTGAAATCGGTTTCCTGCAATTCTGCCCCGCTTTCAAGTCCTCTTGGCAGCCTTACTTTAGTCTATTTTTGGATGATAGCTGTCATTTATAACTGTGCAGGTTTGTGAATTACAGTGCCCCTGAGCTCCTTTCTTCAACTCGCTTTCTTGTGACCTGGCCGCAACACCGCAGGATGGCTTCAGGCCCTAATCTGGTTCCGGCAAGGCACGCTGAGCCTTTGGTTATTTCCTCTTCCTGGTGGGAAATGAGAGTTAAATTTGCCCGTCCAGCCACTTCCAGCTAGTCTCTCATTGGTTCTCGCTATTCCTTTTCATCTTCCGCAGAAATTGCAAACTGGGCCAAACAGGAGGTTAAAGGGACTGATTCTCCAAGTCGGGAGAGTGTTAGTAAAGCGTCTGGAATGTTGCACCCGAGTACCAGGGGAGGAAAACTGAGACATATTTGAACACGTCTCCCGATCACATGGTTGATCATACTCTAGGTTCCACATGCATGTTTTAGCTGAAGGAAGAATACCTTAAACCTGGGTAGTTGAAACCCGTGGAATGGGTACCATGCAATATGACTTCAAAGGGTCTTCATTTGCTCACCGAACCTCTCCAATCCTATCACTGCTGCGTTTATGCCCCTGTACACATGCTTGATTCTCTTTCGGAGACATAGCAATCCATAGGATTTAAGATACTTACTAGTCAGGTACATTCTTAGGCGTTTAATATGCGGTGTTGAGTCCATTTCGTTGAGCAAGGAGTAGCTCTTGTCTATTCCATATTTGGCTTAAGGAACTTTATCTGTGCTCATTTCAATCTCTGGTTTTATGCAGCACCCCAACTCACCTTTCCTCTTAAGCAAGCATAAGTTGGTTTTCTAAATTTGAGACCCTGTTCTGTTTTGGAATTCAGTTCCTGTGTAGCCAAGTTTACATTCCGTGTATTAGTGATATCTTATGATGTTTCTTTTTCTGTGTGACTTATTTCAGTTAGAATCATCATACCTGAATCCACTCATTGTGCTGCTAAGAGCCTGATGACATAGATTTCATTGCTGAGTGATATTGCTTTGTAAGTAAATACCGCATCTTCTTTATCCATTTTTCACTTTCTGCGATGTTGAACTTGTACTGTAAACGAGGTTCTTGTAAACAGAGGCGTCCCAAACTTTGGAGTGGCTGTGTCTTTTTGATTTTAATTTCCCTAAGCTATAGGACCATAAGTGGAAGTGCCCTAGGCTCTGTTGCTTTGTTTTTTAGATGTTTCAGGAAACACCATACACTTCTCCCGAGTGTCTGTTGGCAATTTACATCCCGCCCATCAGCATAACAAGGCTCCCAGTTCTCCATGGCCTGTCCTGCCTTTCTGGATTTTACACTTTTTTCAGATGGCCCTTTTGACCGGGGGGAAGTGAGACTTCATTGTAGTGCAGATTTCCTTTGCAAGCTTGCTTGGTTGGCCAAAAAGGGCGTATGCGTTTTTTCCTGAATATATTCAGGAAAAAACGCATACGCCCTTTTTGGCCAAGTGCATCATTGTGGACGTTCTGCCTCTTTTCCTATGCTTTCAATGCAATTCCAGTCTACCTCCTGAAATCGGTTTCCTGCAATTCTGCCCCGCTTTCAAGTCCTCTTGGCAGCCTTACTTCAGTATATTTTTGGACGATAGCTGTCATTTATAACTCTGTAGGTTTTGAATTACAGTGCCCCTGAGCTCCTTTCTTCAACTCGCTTTCTTTTGAGCTGGCCGCAACACCGCAGGATGGCTTCAGGCCCTAATCTGGTTCCGGCACGGCACGCTGAGCCTTTGGTTATTTCCTCTTCCAGATGGGAAATGAGAGTTAAATTTGCCCGTCCAGACACCTCCAGCTAGTCTCTCATTGGTTCTCCCTATTCCTGTTCATCTTCCGCAGAAATTGCAAACTGGGCCAAACAGGAGGTTAAAGGCGCTGACTCTCCAAGTGGGGAGAGTGTTAGTAAAGCGTCTGGAATGTTGCACCCGAGTACCAGGGGAGGAAAACTGAGACATATTTGAACACGTCTCCCGATCACATGGTTGATCATACTCTAGGTTCCACATGCATGTTTTAGCTGAAGGAAGAATACCTTAAACCTGGGTAGTTGAAACCCGTGGAATGGGTACCATGCAATATGACTTCAAAGGGTCTTCATTTGCTCACCGAACCTCTCCAATCCTATCACTGCTGCGTTTATGCCCCTGTACACATGCTTGATTCTCTTTCAGAGACATAGCAATCCATAGGTTTTAAGATACTTACTAGTCAGGTACATTCTTAGGCGTTTAATATGCGGTGTTGAGTCCATTTCGTTGAGCAAGGAGTAGCTCTTGTCTATTCCATATTTGGCTTAAAGAACTTTATCTGTGCTCATTTCAATCTCTGGTTTTATGCAGCACCCCAACTCACCTTTCCTCTTAAGCAAGCATAAGTTGGTTTTCTAAATTTGAGACCCTGTTCTGTTCTGTATTTCAGTTCCTGTGTAGCCAAGTTTACATTCCGTGTATTAGTGATATCTTATGATGTTTCTTTTTCTGTGTGACTTATTTCAGTTAGAATCATCATACCTGAATCCACTCATTGTGCTGCTAAGAGCCTGATGACATAGATTTCATTGCTGAGTGATATTGCTTTGTAAGTAAATACCACATCTTCTTTATCCATTTTTCACTTTTTGCGATGTTGAACTTGTACTGTAAACGAGGTTCTTGTAAACAGAGGCGTCCCAAACTTTGGGGTGGCTGTGTCTTTTTTATTTTAATTTCCCTAAGCTATAGGACCATAAGTGGAAGTGCCCTAGGCTCTGTTGCTTTGTTTTTTAGATGTTTCAGGAAACACCATACACTTCTCCCGAGTGTCTGTTGGCAATTTACATCCCGCCCATCAGCATAACAAGGCTCCCAGTTCTCCATGGCCTGTCCTGCCTTTCTGGATTTTACACTTTTTTCAGATGGCCCTTTTGACCGGGGGGAAGTGAGACTTCATTGTAGTGCAGATTTCCTTTGCAAGCTTGCTTGGTTGGCCAAAAAGGGCGTATGCGTTTTTTCCTGAATATATTCAGGAAAAAACGCATACGCCCTTTTTGGCCAAGTGCATCATTGTGGACGTTCTGCCTCTTTTCCTATGCTTTCAATGCAATTCCAGTCTACCTCCTGAAATCGGTTTCCTGCAATTCTGCCCCGCTTTCAAGTCCTCTTGGCAGCCTTACTTCAGTATATTTTTGGACGATAGCTGTCATTTATAACTCTGCAGGTTTGTGAATTACAGTGCCCCTGAGCTCCTTTCTTCAACTCACTTTCTTTTGAGCTGGCCGCAACACCGCAGGATGGCTTCAGGCCCTAATCTGGTTCCGGCACGGCACGCTGAGCCTTTGGTTATTTCCTCTTCCAGATGGGAAATGAGAGTTAAATTTGCCCGTCCAGACACCTCCAGCTAGTCTCTCATTGGTTCTCCCTATTCCTGTTCATCTTCCGCAGAAATTGCAAACTGGGCCAAACAGGAGGTTAAAGGCGCTGACTCTCCAAGTGGGGAGAGTGTTAATAAAGCGTCTGGAATGTTGCACCCGAGTACCAGGGGAGGAAAACTGAGACATATTTGAACACGTCTCCCGTTCACACGGTTGATCATACTCTGGGTTCCACATGCATGTTTTAGCTGAAGGAAGAATACCTTAAACCTGGAGAGTTGAGACCCGTGGAATGGGTACCATGCAATATGACTTCAAAGGGTCTTCATTTGCTCACCGAACCTCTCCAATCCTATCACTGCTGCATTTATGCCCCTGTACACATGCTTGATTCTCTTTTGGAGACATAGCAATCCATAGGTTTTAAGATACTTACTAGTCAGGTACATTCTTAGGCGTTTAATATGGGGTGTTGAGTCCATTTCGTTGAACAAGGAGTAGCTCTTGTCTATTCCATATTTGGCTTAAGGAACTTTATCTGTGCTCATTTCAATCTCTGGTTTTATGCAGCACCCCAACTCACCTTTCCCCTTAAGCAAGCATAAGTTGGTTTTCTAAATTTGAGACCCTGTTCTGTTTTGGAATTCAGTTCCTGTGTAGCCAAGTTTACATTCCGTGTATTAGTGATATCTTATGATGTTTCTTTTTCTGTGTGACTTATTTCAGTTAGAATCATCGTACCTGAATCCACTCATTATGCTGCTATGGGCCTGATGACATAGATTTCATTGCTGAGTGATACTGCATTGTACGTAAGTACCACAAGTTCTTTATCCATTTTTCACTTTCTGTGATATTGAACTTGTACGGTAAACGAGGTTCTTGTAAACAGAGGCGTCCCAAACTTTGGGGTGGCTGTGTCTTTTTGATTTTAATTTCCCTAAGCTATAGGACCATAAGTGGAAGTGCCCTAGGCTCTGTTGCTTTGTTTTTTAGATGTTTCAGGAAACACCATACACTTCTCCCGAGTGTCTGTTGGCAATTTCCATCCCGCCCATCAGCATAACAAGGCTCCCAGTTCTCCATGGCCTGTCCTGCCTTTCTGGATTTTACACTTTTTTCAGATGGCCCTTTTGACCGGGGGGAAGTGAGACTTCATTGTAGTGCAGATTTCCTTTGCAAGTTTGCTTGGTTGGCCAAAAAGGGCGTATGCGTTTTTTCCTGAATATATTCAGGAAAAAACGCATACGCCCTTTTTGGCCAAGTGCATCATTGTGGACGTTCTGCCTCTTTTCCTATGCTTTCAATGCAATTGCAGTCTACCTCCTGAAATCGGTTTCCTGCAATTCTGCCCCGCTTTCAAGTCCTCTTGGCAGCCTTACTTCAGTATATTTTTGGACGATAGCTGTCATTTATAACTCTGCAGGTTTGTGAAATACAGTGCCCCTGAGCTCCTTTCTTCAACTCGCTTTCCTGTGACCTGGCCGCAACACCGCAGGATGGGTTCAGGCCCTAGTCTGGTTCCGGCACGGCACGCTGAGCCTTTGGTTATTTCCTCTTCCAGATGGGAAATGAGAGTTAAATTTGCCCGTCCAGACACCTCCAGCTAGTCTCTCATTGGTTCTCCCTATTCCTGTTCATCTTCCGCAGAAATTGCAAACTGGGCCAAACAGGAAGTTAAAGGCGCTGACTCTCCAAGTGGGGAGAGTGTTAGTAAAGCGTCTGGAATGTTGCACCCGAGTACCAGGGGACAAAAACTGAGACATATTTGAACACGTCTCCCGTTCACACGGTTGATCATACTCTGGGTTCCACATGCATGTTTTCGCCGAAGGAGGAATACCTTAAAACTGTAGTGTTGAGACCCGTGGAATGGGTACCATGCAATATGACTTCAAAGGGTCTTCATTTGCTCACCGAACCTCTCCAATCCTATCACTGCTGCGTTTATGCCCCTGTACACACGCTTGATTCTCTTTCGGAGACATAGCAATCCATAGGTTTTAAGATACTTACTAGTCAGGTACATTCTTAGGCGTTTAATATGGGGTGTTGAGTCCATTTCGTTGAGCAAGGAGTAGCTCTTGTCTATTCCATATTTGGCTTAAGGAACTTTATCTGTGCTCATTTCGATCTCTGGTTTTATGCAGCACCCCAACTCACCTTTCCCCTTAAGCAAGCATAAGTTGGTTTTCTAAATTTGAGACCCTGTTCTGTTCTGTAATTCAGTTCCTGTGTAGCCAAGTTTACATTCCGTGTATTACTGATATCTTATGATGTTTCTTTTTCTCTGTGAATTATTTCAGTTAGAATCATCATACCTGAATCCACTCATTGTGCTGCTAAGGGCCTGATGACATAGATTTCATTGCTGAGTGATATTGCTTTGTAAGTAAATACCACAGCTTCTTTAACCATTTTTCACTTTCTGCGATGTTGAACTTGTACTGTAAACGAGGTTCTTGTAAACAGAGGCGTCCCAAACTTTGGGGTGGCTGTGTCTTTTTGATTTTAATTTCCCTAAGCTATAGGACCATAAGTGTAAGTGCCCTAGGCTCTGTTGCTTTGTTTTTTAGATGTTTCAGGAAACACCATACACTTCTCCGGAGTGTCTGTTGGCAATTTACATCCCGCCCATCAGCATAACAAGGCTCCCAGTTCTCCATGGCCTGTCCTGCCTTTCTGGATTTTACACTTTTTTCAGATGGCCCTTTTGACCGGGGGGAAGTGAGACTTCATTGTAGTGCAGATTTCCTTTGCAAGCTTGCTTGGTTGGCCAAAAAGGGCGTATGCGTTTTTTCCTGAATATATTCAGGAAAAAACGCATACGCCCTTTTTGGCCAAGTGCATCATTGTGGACGTTCTGCCTCTTTTCCTATGCTTTCAATGCAATTCCAGTCTACCTCCTGAAATCGGTTTCCTGCAATTCTGCCCCGCTTTCAAGTCCTCTTGGCAGCCTTACTTCAGTATATTTTTGGACGATAGCTGTCATTTATAACTCTGCAGGTTTGTGAATTACAGTGCCCCTGAGCTCCTTTCTTCAACTCACTTTCTTTTGAGCTGGCCGCAACACCGCAGGATTGCTTCAGGCCCTAATCTGGTTCCGGCACGGCACGCTGAGACTTTGGTTATTTCCTCTTCCAGATGGGAAATGAGAGTTAAATTTGCCCGTCCAGACACCTCCAGCTAGTCTCTCATTGGTTCTCCCTATTCCTGTTCATCTTCCGCAGAAATTGCAAACTGGGCCAAACAGGAGGTTAAAGGCGCTGACTCTCCAAGTGGGGAGAGTGTTAGTAAAGCGTCTGGAATGTTGCACCCGAGTACCAGGGGAGGAAAACTGAGACATATTTGAACACGTCTCCCGTTCACACGGTTGATCATACTCTGGGTTCCACATGCATGTTTTAGCTGAAGGAAGAATACCTTAAACCTGGAGAGTTGAGACCCGTGGAATGGGTACCATGCAATATGACTTCAAAGGGTCTTCATTTGCTCACCGAACCTCTCCAATCCTATCACTGCTGCATTTATGCCCCTGTACACATGCTTGATTCTCTTTTGGAGACATAGCAATCCATAGGTTTTAAGAAACTTACTAGTCAGGTACATTCTTAGGCGTTTAATATGGGGTGTTGAGTCCATTTCGTTGAACAAGGAGTAGCTCTTGTCTATTCCATATTTGGCTTAAGGAACTTTATCTGTGCTCATTTCAATCTCTGGTTTTATGCAGCACCCCAACTCACCTTTCCCCTTAAGCAAGCATAAGTTGGTTTTCTAAATTTGAGACCCTGTTCTGTTTTGGAATTCAGTTCCTGTGTAGCCAAGTTTACATTCCGTGTATTAGTGATATCTTATGATGTTTCTTTTTCTGTGTGACTTATTTCAGTTAGAATCATCGTACCTGAATCCACTCATTATGCTGCTACGGGCCTGATGACATAGATTTCATTGCTGAGTGATACTGCATTGTACGTAAGTACCACAAGTTCTTTATCCATTTTTCACTTTCTGTGATATTGAACTTGTACGGTAAACGAGGTTCTTGTAAACAGAGGCGTCCCAAACTTTGGGGTGGCTGTGTCTTTTTGATTTTAATTTCCCTAAGCTATAGGACCATAAGTGGAAGTGCCCTAGGCTCTGTTGCTTTGTTTTTTAGATGTTTCAGGAAACACCATACACTTCTCCCGAGTGTCTGTTGGCAATTTCCATCCCGCCCATCAGCATAACAAGGCTCCCAGTTCTCCATGGCCTGTCCTGCCTTTCTGGATTTTACACTTTTTTCAGATGGCCCTTTTGACCGGGGGGTAGTGAGACTTCATTGTAGTGCAGATTTCCTTTGCAAGTTTGCTTGGTTGGCCAAAAAGGGCGTATGCGTTTTTTCCTGAATATATTCAGGAAAAAACGCATACGCCCTTTTTGGCCAAGTGCATCATTGTGGACGTTCTGCCTCTTTTCCTATGCTTTCAATGCAATTCCAGTCTACCTCCTGAAATCGGTTTCCTGCAATTCTGCCCCGCTTTCAAGTCCTCTTGGCAGCCTTACTTCAGTATATTTTTGGACGATAGCTGTCATTTATAACTCTGCAGGTTTGTGAATTACAGTGCCCCTGAGCTCCTTTCTTCAACTCGCTTTCTTGTGACCTGGCCGCAACACCGCAGGATGGCTTCAGGCCCTAATCTGTTTCCGGCACGGCACGCTGAGCCTTTGGTTATTTCCTCTTCCTGGTGGGAAATGAGAGTTAAATTTGCCCGTCCAGCCACCTCCAGCTAGTCTCTCATTGGTTCTCGCTATTCCTTTTCATCTTCCGCAGAAATTGCAAACTGGGCCAAACAGGAGGTTAAAGGGACTGATTCTCCACGTCGGGAGAGTGTTAGTAAAGCGTCTGGAATGTTGCACCCGAGTACCAGGGGAGGAAAACTGAGACATATTTGAACACGTCTCCCGATCACATGGTTGATCATACTCTAGGTTCCACATGCATGTTTTAGCTGAAGGAAGAATACCTTAAACCTGGGTAGTTGAAACCCGTGGAATGGGTACCATGCAATATGACTTCAAAGGGTCTTCATTTGCTCACCGAACCTCTCCAATCCTATCACTGCTGCGTTTATGCCCCTGTACACATGCTTGATTCTCTTTCGGAGACATAGCAATCCATAGGTTTTAAGATACTTACTAGTCAGGTACATTCTTAGGCGTTTAATATGCGGTGTTGAGTCCATTTTGTTGAGCAAGGAGTAGCTCTTGTCTATTCCATATTTGGCTTAAGGAACTTTATCTGTGCTCATTTCAATCTCTGGTTTTATGCAGCACCCCAACTCACCTTTCCTCTTAAGCAAGCATAAGTTGGTTTTCTAAATTTGAGACCCTGTTCTGTTCTGTAATTCAGTTCCTGTGTAGCCAAGTTTACATTCCGTGTATTAGTGATATCTTATGATGTTTCTTTTTCTGTGTGACTTATTTCAGTTAGAATCATCATACCTGAATCCACTCATTGTGCTGCTAAGAGCCTGATGACATAGATTTCATTGCTGAGTGATACTGCATTGTACGTAAGTACCACAAGTTCTTTATCCATTTTTCACTTTCTGTGATATTGAACTTGTACGGTAAATGAGGTTCTTGTAAACAGAGACGTCCCAAACTTTGGGGTGGCTGTGTCTTTTTGATTTTAATTTCCCTAAGCTATAGGACCATAAGTGGAAGTGCCCTAGGCTCTGTTGCTTTGTTTTTTAGATGTTTCAGGAAACACCATACACTTCTACAGAGCGGCTGTTGGCAATTTACATCCCGCCCATCAGCATAACAAGACTCCCAGTTCTCCATGGCCTGTCCTGCCTTTCTGGATTTTACACTTTTTTCAGATGGCCCTTTTGACCAGGGGGAAGTGAGACTTCATTGTAGTGCAGATTTCCATTGCAAGTTTGCTTGGTTGGCCAAAAAGGGCGTATGCGTTTTTTCCTGAATATATTCAGGAAAAAACGCATACGCCCTTTTTGGCCAAGTGCATCATTGTGGACGTTCTGCCTCTTTTCCTACGCTTTCAATGCAATTCCAGTCTACCTCCTGAAATCGGTTTCCTGCAATTCTGCCCCGCTTTCAAGTCCTCTTGGCAGCCTTACTTCAGTATATTTTTGGACGATAGCTGTCATTTATAACTCGGCAGGTTTGTGAATTACAGTGCCCCTGAGCTCCTTTCTTCAACTCGCTTTCTTTTGAGCTGGCCGCAACACCGCAGGATGGCTTGAGGCCCTAATCTGGTTCCGGCATGGCACGCTGAGCCTTTGGTTAGTTCCTCTTCCTGGTGGGAAATGAGAGTTAAATTTGCCCGTCCAGACCCCTCCAGCTAGTCTCTCATTGGTTCTCCCTATTTCTGTTCATCTTCCGCAGAAATTGCAAACTGGGCCAAACAGGAGGTTAAAGGCGCTGACTCTCCAAGTGGGGAGAGTGTTAGTAAAGCGTCTGTAATGTTGCACCCGAGTACCAGGGGAGGAAAACTGAGACATATTTGAACACGTCTGCCGTTCACACGGTTGATCATACACTGGGTTCCACATGCATGTTTTAGCTGAAGGAAGAATACCTTAAACCTGTAGAGTTGAGACCCGTGGAATGGGTACCATGCAATATGACTTCAAAGGGTCTTCATTTGCTCACCGAACCTCTCCAATCCTATCACTGCTGCGTTTATGCCCCTGTACACACGCTTGATTCTCTTTTGCAGGCATAGCAATCCATAGGTTTTAAGATACTTACTAGTCAGGTACATTCTTTGGCGTTTAATATGGGGTGTTGAGTCAATTTCGTTGAGCAAGGAGTAGCTCTTGTCTATTCCATATTTGACTTAAGGAACTTTATCTGTGCTCATTTCAATCTCTGGTTTTATGCAGCACCCCAACTCACCTTTCCCCTTAAGCAAGCATAAGTTGGTTTTCTAAATTTGAGACGCTGTTCTGTTTTGGAATTCAGTTCCTGTGTAGCCAAGTTTACATTCCGTGTATTAGTGATATCTTATGATGTTTCTTTTGCTGTGTGACTTATTTCAGTTAGAATCATCGTACCTCAATCCACTCATTATGCTGCTACGGGCCTGATGACATAGATTTCATTGCTGAGTGATACTGCATTGTACGTAAATAGCACAACTTCTTTATCCATTTTTCACTTTCTGCGATGTTGAACTTGTACGGTAAACGAGGTTCTTGTAAACAGAGGCGTCCCAAACTTTGGGGTGGCTGTGTCTTTTTGATTTTAATTTCCCTAAGCTATAGGACCATAAGTGGAAGTGCCCTAGGCTCTGTTGCTTTGTTTTTTAGATGTTTCAGGAAACACCATACACTTCTCCCGAGTGTCTGTTGGCAATTTACATCCCGCCCATCAGCATAACAAGGCTCCCAGTTCTCTATGGCCTGTCCTGCCTTTCTGGATTTTACACTTTTTTCAGATGGCCCTTTTGACGGGGGGAAGTGAGACTTCATTGTAGTGCAGATTTCCTTTGCAAGCTTGCTTGGTTGGCCAAAAAGGGCGTATGCGTTTTTTCCTGAATATATTCAGTAAAAAACGCATACGCCCTTTTTGGCCAAGTGCATCATTGTGGACGTTCTGCCTCTTCTCCTATGCTTTCAATGCAATTCCAGTCTACCTCCTGAAATCGGTTTCCTGCAATTCTGCCCCGTTTCAAGTCCTCTTGGCAGCCTTACTTCAGTATATTTTTGGACGATAGCTGTCATTTATAACTCTGCAGGTTTGTGAATTACAGTGCCCCTGAGCTCCTTTCTTCAACTCGCTTTCTTGTGACCTGGCCGCAACACCGCAGGATGGCTTCAGGCCCTAATCTGGTTCCGGCACGGCACGCTGAGCCTTTAGTTAATTCCTCTTCCTGGTGGGAAATGAGAGTTAAATTTGCCCGTCCAGACACCTCCAGCTAGTCTCTCATTGGTTCTCGCTATTCCTGTTCATCTTCCGCAGAAATTGCAAACTGGGCCAAACAGGATGTTAAAGGGACTGACTCTCCAAGTCGGGAGAGTGTTAGTAAAGCGTCTGGAATGTTGCACCCGAGTACCAGGGTACGAAAACTGAGACATATTTGAACACGTCTCCCGATCACATGGTTGATCATACTCTAGGTTCCACATGCATGTTTTAGCTGAAGGAAGAATACCTTAAACCTGGGTAGTTGAAACCCGTGGAATGGGTACCATGCAATATGACTTCAAAGGGTCTTCATTTGCTCACTGAACCTCTCCAATCCTATCACTGCTGCGTTTATGCCCCTGTACACATGCTTGATTCTCTTTCGGAGACATAGCAATCCATAGGTTTTAAGATACTTACTAGTCAGGTACATTCTTAGGCATTTAATATGCGGTGTTGAGTCCATTTCGTTGAGCAAGGAGTAGCTCTTGTCTATTCCATATTTGGCTTAAGGAACTTTATCTGTGCTCATTTCGATCTCTGGTTTTATGCAGCACCCCAACTCACCTTTCCCCTTAAGCAAGCATAAGTTGGTTTTCTAAATTTGAGACCCTGTTCTGTTTTGGAATTCAGTTCCTGTGTAGCCAAGTTTACATTCCGTGTATTAGTGATATCTTATGATGTTTCTTTTGCTGTGTAACTTATTTCAGTTAGAATCATCGTACCTGAATCCACTCATTATGCTGCTACGGGCCTGATGACATAGATTTCATTGCTGAGTGATACTGCATTGTACGTAAGTACCACAAGTTCTTTATCCATTTTTCACTTTCTGTGATATTGAACTTGTACGGTAAATGAGGTTTTTGGAAACAGAGGCGTCCCAAACTTTGGGGTGGCTGTGTCTTTTTGATTTTAATTTCCCTAAGCTATAGGACCATAAGTGGAAGTGCCCTAGGCTCTGTTGCTTTGTTTTTTAGATGTTTCAGGAAACACCATACACTTCTCCCAAGTGTCTGTTGGCAATTTCCATCCCGCCCATCAGCATAACAAGGCTCCCAGTTCTCCATGGCCTGTCGTGCCTTTCTGGATTTTACACTTTTTTCAGATGGCCCTTTTGACCGGGGGGAAGTGAGACTTCATTGTAGTGCAGATTTCCTTTGCAAGCTTGCTTGGTTGGCCAAAAAGGGCGTATGCGTTTTTTCCTGAATATATTCAGGAAAAAACGCATACGCCCTTTTTGGCCAAGTGCATCATTGTGGACGTTCTGCCTCTTTTCCTATGCTTTCAATGCAATTCCAGTCTACCTCCTGAAATCGGTTTCCTGCAATTCTGCCCCGCTTTCAAGTCCTCTTGGCAGCCTTACTTCAGTCTATTTTTGGACGATAGCTGTCATTTATAACTCTGCAGGTTTGTGAATTACAGTGCCCCTGAGCTCCTTTCTTCAACTCGCTTTCTTTTGAGCTGGCCGCAACACCGCAGGATGGCTTCAGGCCCTAATCTGGTTCCGGCACGGCACGCTGAGCCTTTGGTTATTTCCTCTTCCTGGTGGGAAATGAGAGTTAAATTTGCCCGTCCAGACACCTCCAGCTAGTCTCTCATTGGTTCTCCCTATTCCTGTTCATCTTCCACAGAAATTGCAAACTGGGCCAAACAGGAGGTTAAAGGCGCTGACTCTCCAAGTGGGGAGAGTGTTAGTAAAGCGTCTGGAATGTTGCACCCGAGTACCAGGGGAGGAAAACTGAGACATATTTGAACACGTCTCCCGTTCACATGGTTGATCATACTCTGGGTTCCACATGCATGTTTTAGCTGAAGGAAGAATACCTTAAACCTGGAGAGTTGAGACCCGTGTAATGGGTACCATGCAATATGACTTCAAAGGGTCTTCATTTGCTCACTGAACCTCTCCAATCCTATCACTGCTGAGTTTATGCCCCTGTACACATGCTTGATTCTCTTTTGGAGACATAGCAAACCATAGGTTTTAAGATACTTACTAGACAGGTACATTCTTTGGCGTTTAATATGGGGTGTTGAGTCCATTTCGTTGAGCAAGGAGTAGCTCTTGTCTATTCCATATTTGGCTTAAGGAACTTTATCTGTGCTCATTTCAATCTCTGGTTTTATGCAGCACCCCAACTCACCTTTCCCCTTAAGCAAGCATAAGTTGGTTTTCTAAATTTGAGACCCTGTTCTGTTTTGGAATTCAGTTCCTGTGTAGCCAAGTTTACATTCTGTGTATTAGTGATATCTTATGATGTTTCTTTTTCTGTGTGACTTATTTCAGTTAGAATCATCATACCTGAATCCACTCATTGTGCTGCTAAGGGCCTGATGACATAGATTTCATTGCTGAGTGATACTGCATTGTACGTAAGTACCACAAGTTCTTTATCCATTTTTCACTTTCTGTGATATTGAACCTGTACAGTAAACGAGGTTCTTGTAAACAGAGACGTCCCAAACTTTGGGGTGGCTGTGTCTTTTTGATTTTAATTTCCCTAAGCTATAGGACCATAAGTGGAAGTGCCCTAGGCTCTGTTGCTTTGTTTTTTAGATGTTTCAGGAAACACCATACACTTCTCCGGAGTGTCTGTTGGCAATTTACATCCCGCCCATCAGCATAACAAGGCTCCCAGTTCTCCATGGCCTGTCCTGCCTTTCTGGATTTTACACTTTTTCAGATGGCCCTTTTGACCGGGGGGAAGTGAGACTTCATTGTAGTGCAGATTTCCTTTGCAAGCTTGCTTGGTTGGAAGGACCAAGTGGATCTTCCACTTAGGACCATATGTGGAAGTGCCCTAGGCGTTTGTTGTCTACATCTGTTGCTCTATTTATGCCTTGCAAAATGGTTAATCTGTACAGTTTTTCTAGGTTCCACATATATGCATGAATATACAAGATTTGTTTTTCTCTTTCTGACTTACTTCACTCTGTATGACAGTCTCTAGATCCATCGACGTCTCTACAAATGACCCAATTTCATTCCTTTTCATGGCTTAGTAATATTCCATTTTATATATGTACCACAGCTTTATGCATTCCTCTGTCTGTGGGCATTTAGGTTGCTTCCATTACCTCGATATTGTAAATAGTGATGCAATGAACATTGCGGTGAATGACTCTTTTTGATTTATGGTTTTGTCTGGGTATATGTCCAGTACTGGGATTGCTGTATCATATGGTAATTCTATTGTTAGTTTCTTAAGAAATTCCATATTGTTCTCCATAATGACTGTATCAATTTATATTCCCAACAATAGTGGAAGAGGGTTCCTTTTCTCCACACCCTTTCCAGCATTTTTTGTTTGTAGATTTTCTATGAAGTCTATTCTACCAGGTGTGAGGTGATACCTCATTGTTGAATCCATTTCGTTGAGCAAGGGGTAGGTCTTGTCTATTACATATTTGGCTTATGGAACGGTATCTGTGCTAATTTCAAACTCTGCTTTTATGCAGCACCCCAACTCACCTTCCCCCTTAAGCAAGCATAAGTTGGTTTTCTAAATTTGAGACCCTGTTCTGTTTTGTAATTCAGTTCATGTGTAGCCAAGTTCACATTCCGTGTATTAGTGATACCTTATGATGTTTCTTTTTCTGTGTGACTTATTTCACTTAGAATCATCGTGCCTCAATCCACTCATTATGCTGGTACAGGCCTGGTGACATAGATTTCATTGCTGAGTGGTATTCTGTTGTACATAAGTACCGCAACTTCTTTATCCATTATTTGCTCTCTGGGATATTTAACTTGTGCCGCAGAAGAGATTCCTGTAAAAAGAGCCGTCCCAAATTTTGGGGTGGCTGTGTCTTTTTGATTTTAATTTCCCTAAGCTATAGGACCATAAGTGGAAGTGCCCTAGGCTCTGTTGCTTTGTTTTTTAGATGTTTCAGGAAACACCATACACTTCTCCCGAGTGTCTGTTGGCAATTTACATCCCGCCCATCAGCATAACAAGGCTCCCAATTTTCCATGGCCTGTTCTGCCTTTCTGGATTTTACACTTTTTTCAGATGGCCCTTTTGACCAGGGGGGAAGTGAGACTTCATTGTAGTGCAGATTTCCTTTGCAAGCTTGCTTGGTTGGCCAAAAAGGGCGTATCCGTTTTTTCCTGAATATATTCAGGAAAAAACGCATACGCCCTTTTTGGCCAAGTGCATCATTGTCGACGTTCTGCCTGTTTTCCTATGTTTTAAATGCAATCCAATTCCGATTCCTCCTGAAATCGGTTTCCTGCAATTTTGCCCCGCATTCAAGTCCTCTTGGCAGCCCTACTTCAGTATATTTTCGGACAATAGCTGTCATTTATAAATCTGCAGGTTTGTGAATTACAGTGCCCCTGAGCTCCTTTCTTCAACTCGCTTTCTTGTGAGCTGGCCACAACACCGCAGGATTGCTTCAGGTCCTAATCTGGTTCCGGCACGGCATGCTGAGCCTTTGGTTTATTCCTCTTCCCTGTGGGAAATGAGAGTTAAATTTGCCCGTCCAGACACCTCCAGCTAGTCTCTCATTGGTTCTCCCTATTCCTGTTCATCTTCCGCAGAAATTGCAAACTGGGCCAAACAGGAGGTTAAAGGCAGTCACTCTCCAAGTGAGGAGAGTGTTAGTAAAGCGTCTGGAATGTTGCACCCGAGTACCAGGGAACGAAAAGTGAGACACATTTGAACACGTTTCTCGATCACACGGTGGATCATACTCTGGGTTCCACATGCATGTTTTAGCTGAAGGAAGAATCCCTTAAACCTGGAGAGTTGAGACCAATGGAATGGGTACCATGCAATATGACTTCAAAGGGTCTGCATTTGCTCACCGAACCTCACCAATCTTATGAGCCCCAAGTGTCCAGCCTTATGTGTCACCCAGCTCTGGGTGTAGATATGGTAAATGCAGGTTGCATCAGAAGCCTTGAATGAATTACTTAAGTATTGCTCTCTATTTCACTCTCATTGTGTTTTGTTTAAGAAATTTATTTTTAATATGGGATTTAGATGATTTTCACTGCTTTAATGCCGCTGTACACACTCTTGATTCTCTTGCAGAGATATATAAATCCATAGCTTTTGTGATTCTTACTACTCAGGTATATTCCTAGGCGTTGAATATGGGGTGTTGAGTCCATTTCGTTGACCAAGGAGTAGCTCTTGTCTATTCCATATTTGGCTTAAGGAACTTTATCTGTGCTCATTTCAATCTCTGGTTTTATGCAGCACCCCAACTCACCTTTCCCCTTAAGCAAGCATAAGTTGGTTTTCTAAATTTGAGACCCTGTTCTGTTTTGGAATTCAGTTCCTGTGTAGCCAAGTTTACATTCCGTGTATTAGTGATATCTTATGATGTTTCTTTCTCTGTGTGACTTATTTCAGTTAGATTCATTGTACTTAATCCACTCATTATGCTGCTACGGGCCTGATGACATAGATTTCATTGCTGAGTGATACTGCATTGTACGTAAGTACCACAACTTCTTTATCCATTTTTCACTTTCTGCGATATTGAACTTGTACCGTATATGAGGTTCTTATAAACAGAGCCATCCCAAACTTGGGGTGGCTGTGTTCTTTTTGATTTTAATTTCTCTAAACTATAGGACCATAAGTGGAAGTGCCCTAGGCTCTGTTGCTTTGTTTTTTAGATGTTTCAGGAAACACCATACACTTCTCCAGAGTGGCTGTTGGCAATTTACATCCCGCCCATCTACATAAGAAGGCTCCCAGTTCTCCATGGCCTGTCGTGCCTTTCTGGATTTTACACTTTTTTCAGATGGCCCTTTTGACCAGGGGAAAGTGAGACTTCATTGTAGTGCAGATTTCCTTTGCAAGCTTGCTTGGTTGGCCAAAAAGTGTGTATGCGTTTTTTCCTGACTATATTCAGGAAAAAACACATCCGCCCTTTTTGGCCAAGTGCATCATTGTCGAGGTTCTGACTCTCTTCATATGTTTTCAATGCAATTCCAGTGTACCTCCTGAAATCGGTTTCCTGCAATTCTGCCTTGCTTTCAATGCTTCTTTATAGCCTTACCTCAATATATTTTTTGAAAATAGTTGGCCTTTATAACTCTGCAGGTTTTTGAATTGCAGTGGCCCTTAGCTCCATTTTTCAGCTCTTATTTTTGTGATCTTGCCTCATAACCACAGGATTCCTTGAAGCTCTATTCTTCTTCTGGGGCACCTTGCTGTGCCTTTGGTTAATTCTTCTTACTGATGTGAAATTAGAGTGACATGTGCCCATTGAAACCGCTACAGCTAGTTTCTCACTGGTTCCCCCTATTCCCATTCATCCTCCGCACTAACTGCAGACTGTGCGATACCAGAACTTAAAGGCATTGACTCTCCATGTGGAGATGTTGTTAGTAAAGCGGCTGGAATGTCGATCCGGAGCCCCAGAAGAGGAAAAATGAGGTGTGTTTTAGAAACCTTTCCCGATCATATGGTATACCAGTCGCTGGGTTTCCCAAGCATGGTTTAGCTGTAGGAAGATTCCCTTCAACCTGGAGTGTTGGGACCCTTGGACTGAGTAGCATGAAGTATTGCATTAAACTTTCGGCAGTTGCTCACCAAAGCTCACCAATCCTCTCAGCCCCAAGTGTCCAGCCTTATGTCTTATCCAGCTGTGGGTTTATATGTGGTCAATCCAGGTTGCATCACAGCCCCTGAGCGAATTTTGTAAGAATTTTTCTCTCTTTCATTGTTTCTGCGTTTTGTTTTTAAAATTTATTTCTATAATGGGGTTTAGCTCATTTTCACTGCTGTGTTTGTGCCACTCTGCACACACTTGATTCCCTTATGGAGATATATGAATACATGGGTTTTAAGATTCTTATTACTCAGATATATTTCTCTGCGGTGTATAGGGTGTGTTGAGGCCAGTTCATTGAGCAAGGTGTAGATCTTGTCTAATACCTATTTGGTTTATTGAATGGTATCTGTGCTAATTTCAAACTCTGGTTTTATGCATCACCCCACCTCTCCTTTCCCCTTAAGCTGACATAAGTGTGTTTTCTAAATGTGAGACACTGTTCTGTTCTGTAATTCATTTCTTGTGCAGCCATATTTACCCTCCCTCTATAAGTGATATCTTATGATATGTTTCTTTTTCTGTTTGACTTATTTCAAGTAGTATTATCGGACCTAAATCCACTCTTTATCCTTCTACTAGCCTTATTACATTGATTTCATGGTGAAGAGATATTCCATTGTACATAAGTACCACATCTTCTTTATCCATTGTTCTCTTTCCTGGGATATTTAAGGTGTACTGAAGTTGAGGTTCTTGTAAACAGAGTAGCCCTAAACTGTGGTGTGCTTGTGTCTTGTTGATTTTTAGACTTCCCTAGATATACTCCCATGATTGGAAGTGTCCTATGCTCTGTAGCTCTGTTTTTTAGATGATTTAGGAACCACCATACACTTCTCCAGAGTGGCTCTCGGCAGTTCACACACTGCCCATCAGCGTATAAAGGCTCCCTGTTCTCCATGGCCTGTCCTGCATTTCTGGTTTTTACAATTTTTTAGGATGGCCCTTTTGACCGGTGGGAAGTGAGACTTCTTTGTTGTGCACATTTGCATTGCTTGCTTGCTTCGTTGCCCATAAAGTGCGTATGCGTTTTTTCCTGGATATAATCAGGAAAAAACGCATACGCCCTTTTGGGCCAACTGCATCATTGTCGAAATTTTGCCGCTTTTCATGTGCGTTAAAGACGAGTCCAATCTATCTCTTGAAATCTGTTTCTTGCAATTCTGTCTTGCATTCAGATCCTCTTCTTTGCCTTACCTCAACATATTTTTGGACGTTAGTTTTCATTTATAACTCTGCAGGTTTGTGAATTGCAGTGACCCTGAGCTCCATTTTTTAAGTTGTTCTTTTGTGAGCTGGCCTCAAACCCGCAGGATTGCTTCAGGCCCTATTTTGGCTCCGGCGAGGCAGGCTGAGCCTTTCTTTAATTCTTATTCTTAATGGGAAATTAGAGTGATATGTGCCCGTCCAAACCCCTACAACTCTTCTCTCATTGGTTCCCCCTCTTCCCGTTCATCCTCCTCACAATTTGCAAAATGTGTGAAACAGAAGTTTAAATGTGCTGATTCTCCAAGTGGGGAGATTCTAAGTAGCGTGGCTGGAATGGTGAACAGGAGCACCAGGAGAGGATAAATGAGGTGCATTTTAGACACATCTCCCGATCACATGGTGTACAGTCCTCTGGGTTTTCCATGCATGTTTTAGCTGTAGGAAGATCCCTTGAACCTGCAGATTTGGGACCCATTGAATGGGTACCAGGTAGTATTACTTTAAAGGGTGTGCATTTCCTCACCCAACCTCACATTTCTCTTAGCGCAAACAGTTTCCAGCCTTATGTCTCATCCTGCTGTGGGTCTAGATGTGTTCAATCCATGTTGCATCACCGTCCCTGAGGAAAAGTTGTAAGAGGTTTTCTCTGTCTCTCTGTCGTTTATTTTTTTCAATTTATTACTATATTGGTTACAGCTGATTTTCAAAGCTCTGTTTCTTGCTGCTGTACATCCACTTGATTCACGTACAGAGAGTCATCAATAAATTCTTTTTCAGATTCTTACCAGTCGTATATATTCTTTTCCGGTGACTTGAGTGTGCTGAGTGCAGTTCTTTTAGCTACCGTGTAGGCCTTGTTGATTATCAGTTTGGTATTTGGAATGGTATCTTTGCTAATTTCAACCTCCTGGATGATGCCTCACCCCTCCCCACCTTTCCCGTTTAGCAGCCTTATGCGTGTTTTCTACATATTTGACTATGTTTTTGTTTTGTAATTTATTTCATGTGTAACCATTTTGGATTCCACCTTTAAGTGATATCTTATGATATGTGTCTTTTTCTTTTTGAATTCTGTCACTTAGAATGATCATACGTAACTCCTCCGGAGTTGTTACAACTGGCCATATTTCATTGATTTCCAGGCTGAATAATATTCCACTCTACCTAAGTACCACATCTCTATCCATTTTTTCCCTCCAGAGACATTTAAGTTATATCCTAGTCGAGGATCTTTTAAACAGAGAGGGGGTAAACATTGGGGTGCCTGTGTCCTCTCGATTTTTGTTTTTCCCAAGATATACGCCCATGAGGGCAAGTGCCCTATGCTCTGTAGCTCATTTTTTAGATGCTTTAGTAAACACAATACACTTCTCCAGAATGGCCGTTGGCAATATACATTTCCACTATAAGTCTCACAGGGCTCCCTCTTCTCGTTGCCCTGTCCTGCATTTCTGTTGTTTACGCTTTATGAGGATGGCTCTTCTGACTGATGCGAAGTGATATCTTTTGTAGTATTGACTTCCAGTGCCCACCTGTTTGGTTGGCTAAAAAAGTGTATGCCCTTTTCTTGAATATATACAGAAAAAAACGCATACACCCTTTTTGGCCAACTGCAATGTTGGCAATGTTCAGCTCCTTTTCTTGTGCTTAATGGCGAGTCCTTTCTACCTCCTCAAATCCCTTTCCTGCCATTCTCCCTTGCTTACAAGTCCTTTTCTCTGACTTTCCTCAAGACATTTTTCAGTGATGGATATTTTCAACTCTGCAGTTTTGTGAATTTTACTGCCCCTGAGTTCCATTGTTCAACTTGTGTTTATGGGAACTGGCCACAAAACAGCGGGATTTCCTCAAGCCCTATACTGTTTCCATAGGCAACCCTAGCCTTTGGTCAATTCGTCTTCCTGATTGGAAATTAGAGTGACATGTGCCTGTCTGAACACCTAGGACTTGTCTCTCATTGTTCCTCATCCTTCCGCTTCATCCTCTGGACAAATTCCAAACTGTACGCAACAGGATGTTGACAGTGCTGACATCTCCAAGTGGGGAGACTGTTAGTAAAGACGCTGGAGGGGTGAACCAGAGCACCAGGAGATGAGGAGACGAGATGCCTTTTCCAAACTCTTCCCGATCAGACGGTATACCATCCTCTGGGTGTGACAGACATGTTTTAGCAGTAGGAAGAGTCCCATTCATGTAAGGAGAACACCAGGGCTTTTTCAAAATCAGTGTCTCCCCGAAACCCAAACTGGGGAAGTTTTTAAGCTACGGCTACACATATGTTCATTAAGGGCCTTGGGAAGTAGGCAGAGTCCAAACTTTAGATGATTGAAGTCTTCAGGGTCAGAAGCACTCACCACCAGCTTCCCTTAGGCTACACTTTAACTATCATTGATAGATGATGTCAATAAAAATATCTATTCTTTTTCAGATTATTTCCCCTTATAGGTTATTGCAAAATGTTGAGTGTAGTTCCCTGTGCTATACAGTAGTTCCTTGTTGATGATCTATTTTATACATAGCAGTGTGTATGTGTTAATTCCAAACTGTTAATTTATCCCTCCTCCCACCTTTCCCCTTTGGTAATAATAAATTATAAGATTTTATACTTCTCAGAAATGGGGGAGCTGAAAGAGAGGTATCATTTTCAATGGAAAAGCATTTAAAACAAGATTGAAGGTTTAACCAAGATTATTAGATGTACATCCTTGGAAAGAAATCACTTCGTTTCTCTAATATTGACCTGACAAATAAGACAAACCTTTTCACTGAACTTGCTTATAAAAAGTGATGGAAATATCAAATGGAAGTGTTAGAAACATCTTATTTTACCCGAGCCTTATACACTGTTCTATGTTAACTACAGTTTGGCTCACACATCTGTTCATTGAAGTTACAATAGTCTCAATTTCTGTTACTGATCCTCCAGAGTGGACCCCAACAAGTGTCACCCTGCCCAGTGTCATTGGGGCCAACAGGTCGAGACTGAGTTTGGTTCACAAGCAAAGGAAACTTTATATTTTGATCAGAGAATGGAGAGGTGAGAGCATGCACTACCCCGTGGGCTGTGGGCTGGGCTGCTGTGTAGAGATCCTGTCAGAGTCAGTGGGAGGGAGGGAGGCGGCGGAGCTCTCGAGGGCCGGGTTGGCTGTAGCTCAGGCTCTATATCGTGGAGTCTGCACTGGGCCCCAGGAGCTGAGGTGTCGACCCAGCCATTCTGCACTAGGAAATCTGGTCTGAAGTGCCGGGTGTGGAACCTCTGCATGCGGGACCCTAGGAGCACATGAAATTAGACAAAGCACAAAGGATAAAAAAGGTTAGACTTGACTTTATTGCCCAGATTCTATTTTTATCTCCCAGGGATTTTTAATGGGCTTTGCTGGGGACAAACCCCTCCTCTGCCTTTTGTCCCGTTCCTCATTCTTGGAGTGCTGAGGGTGCAGACCCTTCTTCTGTAACTGCTGAGTGCTGAGTTGGGAGCCCTCATACCCTGGGGCGAAGGTCAGAGCTTCTCCCCAGCAGCCTCCCGGTGACGTTGATTGTCCCCAGGACCCCTGCCTCCCTGCTCGTCCACCTGAGCACCAGCATTGGAAGTGTTATAGATTCTAATGACCTTTAAGGGTCCAGGAAAGAGATGTGCAGAGACGCTGTGGGGGCCGGTTTCACCCCGCCCCACATTTGTTCGGCCACCTTAGGCTGACCGTTTCTGCCAGCCTAGATGCTCTGACCAGTAGTCTGCGCTTTCTTCAATTAGGCCCCTGAATTAACGTACAAACAGCACCAGGTGTCAGAGCCCTGCCCGCTCAACTCCCAGACAGTCCAGGGTCAGTGGTGATAAGGACCATGATGGCTACTGAGTCAACAGCCTTTTGAAGTAAACAGGAGTACAGCCGGTCTTATTGGCCACCATCATCACGGTGTCTGTAGGCTTTTCTATGGTGACAGTGTGGTATACGGTTCCCCCGTCAAGATTATTATCTCCCCTCTGGGTGCAGTAAGTCCTGCAAGCAGTAGTCTACTCTTTTGGGACACACTCTTGTTGTTTTATGAGAGAAACTCCAGGTCAAGTGATGTTCACACGAGTCGTCATGGTGCCCTGTTGCCCCCGGTTATCTCTCTGGATGTTGGAGTTGGAGGGCCTCCTCACTCGAGGTCGGTGTGCCCACGGAGCGAACCCTGCAACTTCAGGGCATGGTTGGTGGTTAGGATCACCACGTGGGGTCTTTTTCCCTTAGGAGGGAGGTGGCCTTTTGGGCTGCTGATTTCCAGGTTTTTAGATACCGCCAGTATCTTGGCCAGATGTGGCAGTGGGCCAAGCTCCTTAGTGACCATAGTTTATCCTACCTGGATGGCATTCTTGCATTGTTCCATTTCAAGTGGTCCCAGTTTTTGCACTAATTCTCCAATGGCGATTCACCTTTCACCGGGAATGTAAAGGTCAAAGGGTTTAGCTAAATTAGGGAGTTCCAGGGCAAGGGTCTGAATTGACTGCTCTTTCCATTCTTGAAAGGCCACTTCTGGATTCTATTCAAAAGGATCATCATCTTTTCCTTTCAGTGTTTCATATAGAGGCCCAGCTAGTAGACTGTAGTTAGGGATCCAGAAGCAGCAAACCCTGGCCTCCCCAGGAACCCCTAAGCTGTCTTCTAGTTTTAGAAAGGGGTAAGGCTGAAAATGGTTTCTTCCCTTTCCTGGGATGGGCTTCTCTGACCTTGTGTGAGAATGAAGCCCAGGCAGGTCACCGCAGTCTGTGATATTTGAGCTTTTTCTTGGACAACTTCTATCCTTTATTGGCTTGGTAGTTCAGAGGCCTCCTTAGTAGGGCTGGCGATCAGAATGTCGTCTGCATATTGAAGGAGGGTTTCCTTTTCCAGAGGTAGAACTTTTAGGTCTTTAGCTAAGCTTTCCCCAAAGACGGTGTGGGAATTTTTGCACCCTTGGGTCCAGACGGCCCGGAAGTATTGTTTTAGTTGTATGTTGAGTCCTGCCACTCACAAGCCAAAATTTCTTGTGACTCTGGGACTAATGGAATACAAAAGAAGGCATCATTGAAGACTAATACAGAATACCATGTCCTGGTGGTTGGTAGAATGACCAGCAGGGTGTAGGAATTAGGAGCAACTGGAGGTATATCCTCGGTGGCTTCACTGACTGTCCTGACATCCTTTACCAGGTCCCCAGCAGCCCATGGGGCTCTCGTGGTCAGACCAATCCCAGAATATGGAGCTCACCTGGGCAGGTACCCCACCCCCACCCCAGCCCACGGGGCTCTCGTGGTCAGGCCCCTCCCAGGATACAGAGCTACCCTTGCAGGTACCGTGGCAGGGCTGGGCACACAGGAACCGTGCACATAGCCCTCATTGCAGAGCACCCCCAGCTCACCTGTCGCTCAGAGCTGACACAGAGCACCTCAGAGCAGGACTTGAACTAACAAACAGCAGCTGCAACAGGTCTGTGTCCCTGGGCATCACTCTGTGAGGCCTCCCTCCACCTGGTCTTCCAGAGACTTCCACTGCACCCGGGGCACCAGGCCTCTGTCTCCAACCACCACCCACCCCTCCTCTCCCTGACTCCTGGGTTCCTCTCATTAGGAGAGGGTTTTCTTGAAGTTATCTCCCACTCATGGGCCAGATAAAATGATTAGAAAACAAGCCAAAGCTGCAGCCCCTTGTCTATCCTGACTCTCAGGAGCCCACACCTGTTCCTTGGACCTGGCCGGTTCAGCAAGTTCCATTTTCTGCAACTGTGAGCCCCTGAGGGGTGATGATTGGCTGACCTGGGCAGCCTTACCGTGCCGGCCAGCCCTCCCCAGGTGTGCCTGGGTTGAGATCAATATAAATACCACTCCAGGCAGCAAGAGCACCTGCAGCCGTGCCTGACACCATTTTCTCTGCCCTGTCAGCAGTCTCGGGGCTGGGCTGGTGGGAGGGAGTGAGAGGCCACGGCTTTGTGGGTGGCCCAGTGTGAGTGGGGCTCTGCTGGACTTTCTGCAGCAGTTGCCAGGCTGCCACCTGCTAAAGAAGAGGATGTGTCACCCATACCTGCTGCTGGAATTTCTCCCTGGGCAGAGGTGAGGAAGGAAAAAAGCAGTGGGGGCAGGGACAGGACGGGTATCTCAGGCAGGGAAATGGAAATCTTCCAGAAGAGCACCCAGGGCCAGGACCATCCTGGCTGGCCTGCAGGCACCAAGTCGGCCGGCATGCTGTCACTCGTGTGGCTCTATGGCCCTTCCTCTAGGCTTTCAAGTCCTTGTATATATTCAGGTGTTTTACCTGGGACGGGTGGGAATAGTTCAGCAGCAACTGGCCTGGGGCTCAGCTCACGTTTACTCACAGATGCCTCGGCACGGTGCCCCAGCTTTGCAATGAGGACGCTTGTTGCGTGGGGGCTGCTGGCTGAATGGGAGACGATTCCCCACCACTGACCAACTTCAGAATTGTTTACAACTGGAGCAAGTGCCCTGATACGGTTTTCCTCTGTGTAACTGGTGGGTTCTGTGTTTTTTTCTCTTTTTCGTTTTTGGTTCAAGGTAGATTTTATTCCTCTTTTTTGTATTTACAGATATAAGCATGGAAATAATTTATTCATATAAATACATGTAAGTGCAGGGAATAATTGTTTTTTCTGTTTTATTTTTTAAATTTTATTTCTTTTTAATTTTGAATTTTATTTTATATTTTTATACAGCAGGTTCTTATGGGTTATCTATTTTATACATATAAATGTATACATGCCAATCCCAGTCTCTCAACTCGTCCCACCACCACCCCCCCAACAGCTTTCCCCCCTTGTTGTCCATACGTTTGTTGTCTACATCTGTTGCTCTATTTATGCCTTGCAAAATGGTTAATCTGTACAGTTTTTCTAGGTTCCACATATATGCATGAATATACAAGATTTGTTTTTCTCTTTCTGACTTACTTCACTCTGTATGACAGTCTCTAGATCCATCGACGTCTCTACAAATGACCCAATTTCATTCCTTTTCATGGCTTAGTAATATTCCATTTTATATATGTACCACAGCTTTATGCATTCGTCTGTCTGTGGGCATTTAGGTTGCTTCCATTACCTCGATATTGTAAATAGTGATGCAATGAACATTGCGGTGAATGACTCTTTTTGATTTATGGTTTTGTCTGGGTATATGTCCAGTACTGGGATTGCTGTATCATATGGTAATTCTATTGTTAGTTTCTTAAGAAATTCCATATTGTTCTCCATAATGACTGTATCAATTTATATTCCCAACAATAGTGGAAGAGGGTTCCTTTTCTCCACACCCTTTCCAGCATTTTTTGTTTGTAGATTTTCTATGATGCCTATTCTACCAGGTGTGAGGTGATACCTCAATGTTGAATCCATTTCGTTGAGCAAGGGGTAGGTCTTGTCTATTACATATTTGGCTTATGGAATGGTATCTGTGCTAATTTCAAACTCTGCTTTTATGCAGCACCCCAACTCACCTTCCCCCTTAAGCAGGCATAAGTTGGTTTTCTAAACTTGAGACCCTGTTCTGTTTTGTAATTCAGTTCATGTGTAGCCAAGTTCACATTCCGTGTATTAGTGATACCTTATGATGTTTCTTTTTCTGTGTGACTTATTTCACGTACAATCATCGTGCCTCAATCCACTCATTATGCTGGTACGGGTCTGGTGACATAGATTTCATTGCTGAGTGGTATTCTGTTGTACATAAGTACCGCAACTTCTTTATCCATTTTTCACTTTCTGTGATATTGAACTTGTACGGTAAATGAGGTTCTTGTAAACAGAGGCGTCCCAAACTTTGGGGTGGCTGTGTCTTTTTGATTTTAATTTCCCTAAGCTATAGGACCATAAGTGGAAGTGCCCTAGGCTCTGTTGCTTTGTTTTTTAGATGTTTCAGGAAACACCATACACTTCTCCCGAGTGTCTCTTGGCAATTTACATCCCGCCCATCAGCATAACAAGGCTCCCAGTTCTCCATGGCCTGTCCTGCCTTTCTGGATTTTACACTTTTTTCAGATGGCCCTTTTGACCGGGGGGAAGTGAGACTTCATTGTAGTGCAGATTTCCTTTGCAAGCTTGCTTGGTTGGCCAAGAAGGGCGTATGCGTTTTTTCCTGAATATATTCAGGAAAAAATGCATACGCCCTTTTTGGCCAAGTGCATCATTGTGGACGTTCTGCCTCTTTTCCTATGCTTTCAATGCAATTCCAGTCTACCTCCTGAAATCGGTTTCCTGCAATTCTGCCCCGCTTTCAAGTCCTCTTGGCAGCCTTACTTCAGTATATTTTTGGACGATAGCTGTCATTTATAACTCTGCAGGTTTGTGAATTACAGTGCCCCTGAGCTCCTTTCTTCAACTCGCTTTCTTGTGAGCTGGCCGCAACACCGCAGGATGGCTTCAGGCCCTAATCTGGTTCCGGCACGGCACGCTGAGCCTTTGGTTAATTCCTCTTCCTGGTGGGAAATGAGAGTTAAATTTGCCCGTCCAGACACCTCCAGCTAGTCTCTCATTGGTTCTCGCTATTCCTGTTCATCTTCCGCAGAAATTGCAAATTGGGCCAAACAGGAGGTTAAGGGGACTGACTCTCCAAGTGGGGAGAGTGTTAGTAAAGCGTCTGGAATGTTGCACCCGAGTACCAGGGAACGAACACTGAGACATATTTGAACACGTCTCCTGATCACATGGTTGATCATACTCTGGGTTCCACATGCATGTTTTAGCTGAAGGAAGAATACCTTAAACCTGGAGAGTTGAGACCCGTGGAATGGGTATGATGCAATATGACTTCAAAGGGTCTTCATTTGCTCACCGAACCTCTCCAATCCTATCACTGCTGCGTTTATGCCCCTGTACACATGCTTGATTCTCTTTTGGAGACATAGCAATCCATAGGTTTTAAGATACTCACTAGTCAGGTACATTCTTAGGCGTTTAATATGCGGTGTTGAGTCCATTTCATTGAGCAAGGAGTAGCTCTTGTCTATTCCATATTTGGCTTAAGGAACTTTATCTGTGCTCATTTCAATCTCTGGTTTTATGCAGCACCCCAACTCACCTTTCCCCTTAAGCAAGCATAAGTTGGTTTTCTAAATTTGAGACCCTGTTCTGTTTTGGAATTCAGTTCCTGTGTAGCCAAGTTTACATTCCGTGTATTAGTGATATCTTATGATGTTTCTTTTTCTGTGTGACTTATTTCAGTTAGAATCATCATATCTGAATCCACTCATTGTGCTGCTAAGGGCCTGATGACATAGATTTCAGTGCTGAGTGACATTGCTTTGTAAGTATATACCACAACTTCTTTATCCATTTTTCACTTTCTGCGATGTTGAACTTGTACTGTAAACGAGGTTCTTGTAAACAGAGCCGTTCCAAACTTTGGGGTGGCTGTGTCTTTTTGATTTTAATTTCCCTAAGCTATAGGACCATAAGTGGAAGTGCCCTAGGCTCTGTTGCTTTGTTTTTTAGATGTTTCAGGAAACACCATACACTTCTCCCGAGTGTCTGTTGGCAATTTACATCCCGCCCATCAGCATAACAAGGCTCCCAGTTCTCCATGGCCTGTCCTGCCTTGCTGGATTTTACACTTTTTTCAGATGGCCCTTTTGACCGGGGGGAAGTGAGACTTCATTGTAGTGCAGATTTCCTTTGCAAGCTTGCTTGGTTGGCCAAAAAGGGCGTATGCGTTTTTTCCTGAATATATTCAGGAAAAAACGCATACGCCCTTTTTGGCCAAGTGCATCATTGTGGACGTTCTGCCTCTTTTCCTATGCTTTCAATGCAATTCCAGTCTACCTCCTGAAATTGGTTTCCTGCAATTCTGCCCCGCTTTCAAGTCCTCTTGGCAGCCTTACTTCAGTATATTTTTGGACGATAGCTGTCATTTATAACTCTGCAGGTTTGTGAATTACAGTGCCCCTGAGCTCCTTTCTTCAACTCGCTTTCTTTTGAGCTGGCCGCAACACCGCAGTGTGGCTTCAGGCCCTAATCTGGTTCCGGCACGGCACACTGAGCCTTTGGTTATTTCCTCTTCCTGGTGGGAAATGAGAGTTAAATTTGCCCGTCCAGACACCTCCAGCTAGTCTCTCATTGGTTCTCCCTATTCCTGTTCATCTTCCGCAGAAATTGCAAACTGGGCCAAACAGGAGGTTAAGGGGACTGACTCTCCAAGTGGGGAGAGTGTTAGTAAAGCGTCTGGAATGTTGCACCCGAGTACCAGGGAACGAACACTGAGACATATTTGAACACGTCTCCTGATCACATGGTTGATCATACTCTGGGTTCCACATGCATGTTTTAGCTGAAGGAAGAATACCTTAAACCTGGAGAGTTGAGACCCGTGGAATGGGTATGATGCAATATGACTTCAAAGGGTCTTCAGTTGCTCACCGAACCTCTCCAATCCTATCACTGCTGCGTTTATGCCCCTGTACACATGCTTGATTCTCTTTTGGAGACATAGCAATCCATAGGTTTTAAGATACTCACTAGTCAGGTACATTCTTAGGCGTTTAATATGCGGTGTTGAGTCCATTTCATTGAGCAAGGAGTAGCTCTTGTCTATTCCATATTTGGCTTAAGGAACTTTATCTGTGCTCATTTCAATCTCTGGTTTTATGCAGCACCCCAACTCACCTTTCCCCTTAAGCAAGCATAAGTTGGTTTTCTAAATTTGAGACCCTGTTCTGTTTTGGAATTCAGTTCCTGTGTAGCCAAGTTTACATTCCGTGTATTAGTGATATCTTATGATGTTTCTTTTTCTGTGTGACTTATTTCAGTTAGAATCATCATATCTGAATCCACTCATTGTGCTGCTAAGGGCCTGATGACATAGATTTCAGTGCTGAGTGACATTGCTTTGTAAGTATATACCACAACTTCTTTATCCATTTTTCACTTTCTGCGATGTTGAACTTGTACTGTAAACGAGGTTCTTGTAAACAGAGCCGTTCCAAACTTTGGGGTGGCTGTGTCTTTTTGATTTTAATTTCCCTAAGCTATAGGACCATAAGTGGAAGTGCCCTAGGCTCTGTTGCTTTGTTTTTTAGATGTTTCAGGAAACACCATACACTTCTCCCGAGTGTCTGTTGGCAATTTACATCCCGCCCATCAGCATAACAAGGCTCCCAGTTCTCCATGGCCTGTCCTGCCTTGCTGGATTTTACACTTTTTTCAGATGGCCCTTTTGACCGGGGGGAAGTGAGACTTCATTGTAGTGCAGATTTCCTTTGCAAGCTTGCTTGGTTGGCCAAAAAGGGCGTATGCGTTTTTTCCTGAATATATTCAGGAAAAAACGCATACGCCCTTTTTGGCCAAGTGCATCATTGTGGACGTTCTGCCTCTTTTCCTATGCTTTCAATGCAATTCCAGTCTACCTCCTGAAATTGGTTTCCTGCAATTCTGCCCCGCTTTCAAGTCCTCTTGGCAGCCTTACTTCAGTATATTTTTGGACGATAGCTGTCATTTATAACTCTGCAGGTTTGTGAATTACAGTGCCCCTGAGCTCCTTTCTTCAACTCGCTTTCTTTTGAGCTGGCCGCAACACCGCAGTGTGGCTTCAGGCCCTAATCTGGTTCCGGCACGGCACACTGAGCCTTTGGTTATTTCCTCTTCCTGGTGGGAAATGAGAGTTAAATTTGCCCGTCCAGACACCTCCAGCTAGTCTCTCATTGGTTCTCCCTATTCCTGTTCATCTTCCGCAGAAATTGCAAACTGGGCCAAACAGGAGGTTAAAGGGACTGACTCTCCAAGTCCGGAGAGTGTTAGTAAAGCGTCTGGAATGTTGCACCCGAGTACCAGGGGAGGAAAACTGAGACATATTTGAACACGTCTCCCGTTCACACGGTTGATCATACTCTGGGTTCCACATGCATGTTTTAGCCGAAGGAAGAATACCTTAAACCTGGGTAGTTGAAACCCGTGGAATGGGTACCATGCAATATGACTTCAAAGAGTCTTCATTTGCTCACCGAACCTCTCCAATCCTATCACTGCTGCGTTTATGCCCCTGTACACATGCTTGATTCTCTTTCGGAGACATAGCAATTCATAGGTTTTAGGATACTTACTAGTCAGGTACATTCTTAGGCGTTTAATATGGGGTGTTGAGTCCATTTCGTTGAGCAAGGAGTAGCTCTTGTCTATTCCATATTTGGCTTAAGGAACTTTATCTGTGCTCATTTCAATCTCTGGTTTTATGCAGCACCCCAACTCACCTTTCCCCTTAAGCAAGCATAAGTTGGTTTTCTAAATTTGAGACCCTGTTCTGTTCTGAAATTCAGTTCCTGTGTAGCCAAGTTTACATTCCGTGTATTACTGATACCTTATGATGTTTCTTTTTCTGTGTGACTTATTTCAGTTAGAATCATCATACCTGAATCCACTCATTGTGCTGCTAAGGGCCTGATGACATAGATTTCATTGCTGAGTGATATTGCTTTGTAAGTAAATACCAAAAGTTCTTTATCCATTTTTCATTTTCTGCAATGTTGAACTTGTACTGTAAACGAGGTTCTTGTAAACAGAGGCGTCCCAAACTTTGGGGTGGCTGTGTCTTTTTGATTTTAATTTCCCTAAGCTATAGGACCATAAGTGGAAGTGCCTTAGGCTCTGTTGCTTTGTTTTTTAGATGTTTCAGGAAACACCATACACTTCTCCCGAGTGTCTGTTGGCAATTTACATCCCGCCCAGCAGCATAACAAGGCTCTCAGTTCTCCATGGCCTGTCCTGCCTTGCTGGATTTTACACTTTTTTCAGATGGCCCTTTTGACCGGGGGGAAGTGAGACTTCATTGTAGTGCAGATTTCCTTTGCAAGCTTGCTTGGTTGGCCAAAAAGGGCGTATGCGTTTTTTCCTGAATATATTCAGGGAAAAACGCATACGCCCTTTTTGGCCAAGTGCATCATTGTGGACGTTCTGCCTCTTTTCCTATGCTTTCAATGCAATTCCAGTCTACCTCCTGAAATCGGTTTCCTGCAATTCTGCCCCGCTTTCAAGTCCTCTTGGCAGCCTTACTTCAGTATATTTTTGGACGATAGCTGTCATTTATAACTCTGCTGGTTTGTGAATTACAGTGCCCCTGAGCTCCTTTCTTCAACTCGCTTTCTTGTGACCTGGCCGCATCACCGCAGGATGGCTTCAGGCCCTAATCTTGTTCCAGCATGGCACGCTGAGGCTTTGGTTAATTCCTCTTCCTGGTGGGAAATGAGAGTTAAATTTGCCCGTCCAGACACCTCCAGCAAGTCTCTCATTGGTTCTCGCTATCCTGTTCATCTTCCGCTGAAATTGCAAACTGGGCCAAACAGGAGGTTAAAGGGACTGACTTTCCAAGTCAGGAGAGTGTTATTAAAGCGTCTGGAATGTTGCACCCGAGTCCCAGGGTACGAAAATTGAGAGATATTTGAACACGTCTCCCGATCACATGGTTGAGCAGACTCTGGGTTCCACATGCATGTTTTACCAGTAGGAAGAATACCTTAAACCTGGGTAGTTGAAACCCGTGGAATGGGTACCATGCAATATGACTTCAAAGGGTCTTCATTTGCTCACCGAACCTCTCCAATCCTATCGCTGCTGCGTTTATGCCTCTGTACACATGCTTGATTCTCTTTCGGAGACATAGCAATCCATAGGTTTTAAGATACTTACTAGTCAGGTACATTCTTAGGCGTTTAATATGCGGTGTTGAGTCCATTTCGTTGAGCAAGGAGTAGCTCTTGTCTATTCCATATTTGGCTTAAGGAACTTTATCTGTGCTCATTTCAATCTCTGGTTTTATGCAGCACCCCAACTCACCTTTCCCCTTAAGCAAGCATAAGTTGGTTTTCTAAATTTGAGACCCTGTTCTGTTTTGGAATTCAGTTCCTGTGTAGCCAAGTTTACATTCCGTGTATTACTGATATCTTATGATGTTTCTTTTTCTGTGTGACTTATTTCAGTTAGAATCATCATACCTGAATCCACTCATTGTGCTGCTAAGGGCCTGATGACATAGATTTCATTGCTGAGTGATATTGCTTTGTAAGTAAATACCAAAAGTTCTTTATCCATTTTTCACTTTCTGCGATGTTGAACTTGTACTGTAGACGAGGTTCTTGTAAACAGAGCCGTTCCAAACTTTGGGGTGGCTGTGTCTTTTTGATTTTAATTTCCCTATGCTATAGGACCATAAGTGGAAGTGCCCTAGGCTCTGTTGCTTTGTTTTTTAGATGTTTCAGGAAACACCATACACTTCTCCCGAGTGTCTGTTGGCAATTTACATCCCGCCCAGCAGCATAACAAGGCTCCCAGTTCTCCATGGCCTGTCCTGCCTTGCTGGATTTTACACTTTTTTCAGATGGCCCTTTTGACCGGGGGGAAGTGAGACTTCATTGTAGTGCAGATTTCCTTTGCAAGCTTGCTTGGTTGGCCAAAAAGGGCGTATGCGTTTTTTCCTGAATATATTCAGGAAAAAACGCATACGCCCTTTTTGGCCAAGTGCATCATTGTGGACGTTCTGCCTCTTTTCCTATGCTTTCAATGCAATTCCAGTCTACCTCCTGAAATCGGTTTCCTGCAATTCTGCCCCGCTTTCAAGTCCTCTTGGCAGCCTTACTTCAGTATATTTTTGGACGATAGCTGTCATTTATAACTCTGCAGGTTTGTGAATTACAGTGCCCCTGAGCTCCTTTCTTCAACTCGCTTTCTTTTGAGCTGGCCGCAACACCGCAGGATGGCTTCAGGCTCTAATCTGGTTCCGGCACGGCACACTGAGCCTTTGGTTATTTCCTCTTCCTGGTGGGAAATGAGAGTTAAATTTGCCCGTCCAGACAACTCCAGCTAGTCTCTCATTGGTTCTCCCTATTCCTGTTCATCTTCCGCAGAAATTGCAAACTGGGCCAAACAGGAGGTTAAAGGCGCTGACTCTCCAAGTCGGGAGAGTGTTAGTAAAGAATCTGGAATGTTGCACCCGAGTACCAGGGGAGGAAAACTGAGACATATTTGAACACGTCTCCCGTTCACACGGTTGATCATACTCTGGGTTCCACATGCATGTTTTAGCTGAAGGAAAAATACCTTAAACCTGGAGAGTTGAGACCCGTGGAATGGGTACCATGTAAATTGACTTCAAAGGGTCTTCATTTGCTCACCGAACCTCTCCAATCCTATCACTGCTGCGTTTATGCCCCTGTACACACGCTTGATTCTCTTTCGGAGACATAGCAATCCATAGGTTTTAAGATACTTACTAGTCAGGTACATTCTTAGGCGTTTAATATGGGGTGTTGAGTCCATTTCGTTGAGCAAGGAGTAGTTCTTGTCTATTCCATATTTGGCTTAAGGAACTTTATCTGTGCTCATTTCAATCTCTGGTTTTATGCAGCACCCCAACTCACCTTTCCCCTTAAGCAAGCATAAGTTGGTTTTCTAAATTTGAGACCCTGTTCTGTTTTGGAATTCAGTTCCTGTGTAGCCAAGTTTACATTCCGTGTATTACTGATATCTTATGATGTTTCTTTTTCTGTGTGACTTATTTCAGTTAGAATCATCATACCTGAATCCACTCATTGTGCTGCTAAGGGCCTGATGACATAGATTTCATTGCTGAGTGATATTGCTTTGTAAGTAAATACCAAAAGTTCTTTATCCATTTTTCACTTTCTGCGATGTTGAACTTGTACTGTAAACGAGGTTCTTGTAAACAGAGCCGTTCCAAACTTTGGGGTGGCTGTGTCTTTTTGATTTTAATTTCCCTAAGCTATAGGACCATAAGTGGAAGTGCCCTAGGCTCTGTTGCTTTGTTTTTTAGATGTTTCAGGAAACACCATACACTTCTCCCGAGTGTCTGTTGGCAATTTACATCCCGCCCAGCAGCATAACAAGGCTCCCAGTTCTCCATGGCCTGTCCTGCCTTGCTGGATTTTACACTTTTTTCAGATGGCCATTTTGACGGGGGGAAAGTGAGACTTCATTGTAGTGCAGATTTCCTTTGCAAGCTTGCTTGGTTGGCCAAAAAGGGCGTATGCGTTTTTTCCTGAATATATTCAGGAAAAAACGCATACGCCCTTTTTGGCCAAGTGCATCATTGTGGACGTTCTGCCTCTTTTCCTATGCTTTCAATGCAATTCCAGTCTACCTCCTGAAATCGGTTTCCTGCAATTCTGCCCCGCTTTCAAGTCCTCTTGGCAGCCTTACTTCAGTATATTTTTGGACGATAGCTGTCATTTATAACTCTGCAGGTTTGTGAATTACAGTGCCCCTGAGCTCCTTTCTTAAACTCGCTTTCTTTTGAGCTGGCCGCAACACCGTAGGATGGCTTCAGGCTCTAATCAGGTTCCGGCACGGCACACTGAGCCTTTGGTTATTTCCTCTTCCTGGTGGGAAATGAGAGTTAAATTTGCCCGTCCAGACAACTCCAGCTAGTCTCTCATTGGTTCTCCCTATTCCTGTTCATCTTCCGCAGAAATTGCAAACTGGGCCAAACAGGAGGTTAAAGGCGCTGACTCTCCAAGTCGGGAGAGTGTTAGTAAAGCGTCTGGAATGTTGCACCCGAGTACCAGGGTACGAAAACTGAGACATATTTGAACACGTCTCCCGATCACATGGTTGATCATACTCTGGGTTCCACATGCATGTTTTAGCTGAAGGAAGAATACCTTAAACCTGGGTAGTTGAAACCCGTGGAATGGGTACCATGCAATATGACATCAAAGGGTCTTCATTTGCTCACCGAACCTCTCCAATCCTATCACTGCTGCGTTTATGCCCCTGTACACATGCTTGATTCTCTTTCGGAGACATAGCAATCCATAGGTTTTAAGATACTTACTAGTCAGGTACATTCTTAGGCATTTAATATGCGGTGTTGAGTCCATTTCGTTGAGCAAGGAGTAGCTCTTGTCTATTCCATATTTGGCTTAAGGAACTTTATCTGTGCTCATTTCAATCTCTGGTTTTATGCAGCACCCCAACTCACCTTTCCCCTTAAGCAAGCATAAGTTGGTTTTCTAAATTTGAGACCCTGTTCTGTTTTGGAATTCAGTTCCTGTGTAGCCAAGTTTACATTCCGTGTATTACTGATATCTTATGATGTTTCTTTTTCTGTGTGACTTATTTCAGTTAGAATCATCATACCTGAATCCACTCATTGTGCTGCTAAGGGCCTGATGACATAGATTTCATTGCTGAGTGATATTGCTTTGTAAGTAAATACCAAAAGTTCTTTATCCATTTTTCTCTTTCTGCGATGTTGAACTTGTACTGTAAACGAGGTTCTTGTAAACAGAGCCGTTCCAAACTTTGGGGTGGGTGTGTCTTTTTGATTTTAATTTCCCTAAGCTATAGGACCATAAGTGGAAGTGCCCTAGGCTCTGTTGCTTTGTTTTTTAGATGTTTCAGGAAACACCATACACTTCTCCCGAGTGTCTGTTGGCAATTTACATCCCGCCCATCAGCATAACAAGGCTCCCAGTTCTCCATGGCCTGTCCTGCCTTGCTGGATTTTACACTTTTTTCAGATGGCCCTTTTGACCGGGGGGAAGTGAGACTTCATTGTAGTGCAGATTTCCTTTGCAAGCTTGCTTGGTTGGCCAAAAAGGGCGTATGCGTTTTTCCCTGAATATATTCAGGAAAAAACGCATACGCCCTTTTTGGCCAAGTGCATCATTGTGGACGTTCTGCCTCTTTTCCTATGCTTTCAATGCAATTCCAGTCTACCTCCTGAAATCGGTTTCCTGCAATTCTGCCCCGCTTTCAAGTCCTCTTGGCAGCCTTACTTCAGTATATTTTTGGACGATAGCTGTCATTTATAACTCTGCAGGTTTGTGAATTACAGTGCCCCTGAGCTCCTTTCTTCAACTCGCTTTCTTTTGAGCTGGCCGCAACACCGCAGGATGGCTTCAGGCTCTAATCTGGTTCCGGCACGGCACACTGAGCCTTTGGTTATTTCCTCTTCCTGGTGGGAAATGAGAGTTAAATTTGCCCGTCCAGACAACTCCAGCTAGTCTCTCTTTGGTTCTCCCTATTCCTGTTCATCTTCCGCAGAAATTGCAAACTGGGCTAAACAGGAGGTTAAAGGAACTGACTCTCCAAGTCGGGAGAGTGTTATTAAAGCGTCTGGAATGTTGCACCCGAGTACCAGGGTACGAAAACTGAGACATATTTGAACACGTCTCCCGATCACATGGTTGATCATACTCTGGGTTCCACATGCATGTTTTAGCTGAAGGAAGAATACCTTAAACCTGGAGAGTTGAGACCCGTGGAATGGGTACCATGCAATATGACATCAAAGGGTCTTCATTTGCTCACCGAACCTCTCCAATCCTATCACTGCTGCGTTTATGCCCCTGTACACATGCTTGATTCTCTTTCGGAGACATAGCAATCCATAGGTTTTAAGATACTTACTAGTCAGGTACATTCTTAGACGTTTAATATGCGGTGTTGAGTCCATTTCGTTGAGCAAGGAGTAGCTCTTGTCTATTCCATATTTGGCTTAAGGAACTTTATCTGTGCTCATTTCAATCTCTGGTTTTATGCAGCACCCCAACTCACCTTTCCCCTTAAGCAAGCATAAGTTGGTTTTCTAAATTTGAGACGCTGTTCTGTTTTGGAATTCAGTTCCTGTGTAGCCAAGTTTATATTCCGTGTATTAGTGATATCTTATGATGTTTCTTTTTCTGTGTGACTTATTTCAGTTAGAATCATCATACCTGAATCCACTCATTGTGCTGCTAAGGGCCTGATGACATAGATTTCATTGCTGAGTGATATTGCTTTGTAAGTAAATACCACAACTTCTTTATCCATTTTTCATTTTCTGCGATGTTGAACTTGTACTGTAAACGAGGTTCTTGTAAACAGAGGCGTCCCAAACTTTGGGGTGGCTGTTTCTTTTGATTTTAATTTCCCTAAGCTATAGGACCATAAGTGGAAGTGCCCTAGGCTCTGTTGCTTTGTTTTTTAGATGTTTCAGGAAACACCATACACTTCTCCCGAGTGTCTGTTGGCAATTTACATCCCGCCCAGCAGCATAACAAGGCTCTCAGTTCTCCATGGCCTGTCCTGCCTTGCTGGATTTTACACTTTTTTCAGATGGCCCTTTTGACCGGGGGGAAGGGAGACTTCATTGTAGTGCAGATTTCCTTTGCAAGCTTGCTTGGTTGGCCAAAAAGGGCGTATGCGTTTTTTCCTGAATATATTCAGGAAAAAACGCATACGCCCTTTTTGGCCAAGTGCATCATTGTGGACGTTCTGCCTCTTTTCCTATGCTTTCAATGCAATTCCAGTCTACCTCCTGAAATCGGTTTCCTGCAATTCTGCCCCGCTTTCAAGTCCTCTTGGCAGCCTTACTTCAGTCTATTTTTGGACGATAGCTGTCATTTATAACTCTGCAGGTTTGTGAATTACAGTGCCCCTGAGCTCCTTTCTTCAACTCGCTTTCTTTTGAGCTGGCCGCAACACCGCAGGATGGCTTCAGGCCCTAATCTTGTTCCAGCACGGCACGCTGAGCCTTTGGTTAATTCCTCTTCCTGGTGGGAAATGAGAGTTAAATTTGCCCGTCCAGACACCTCCAGCTAGTCTCTCATTGGTTCTCGCTATTCCTGTTCATCTTCCGCAGAAATTGCAAACTGGGCTAAACAGGAGGTTAAAGGGACTGACTCTCCAAGTCGGGAGAGTGTTAGTAAAGCGTCTGGAATGTTGCACCCGAGTACCAGGGTACGAAAACTGAGACATATTTGAACACGTCTCCCGATCACATGGTTGATCATACTCTGGGTTCCACATGCATGTTTTAGCTGAAGGAAGAATACCTTAAACCTGGGTAGTTGAAACCCGTGGAATGGGTACCATGCAATATGACATCAAAGGGTCTTCATTTGCTCACCGAACCTCTCCAATCCTATCACTGCTGCGTTTATGCCCCTGTACACACGCTTGATTCTCTTTCGGAGACATAGCAATCCATAGGTTTTAAGATACTTACTAGTCAGGTACATTCTTAGGCGTTTAATATGGGGTGTTGAGTCCATTTCGTTGAGCAAGGAGTAGCTCTTGTCTATTCCATATTTGGCTTAAAGAACTTTATCTGTGCTCATTTCAATCTCTGGTTTTATGCAGCACCCCAACTCACCTTTCCCCTTAAGCAAGCATAAGTTGGTTTTCTAAATTTGAGACGCTGTTCTGTTTTGGAATTCAGTTCCTGTGTAGCCAAGTTTATATTCCGTGTATTAGTGATATCTTATGATGTTTCTTTTTCTGTGTGACTTATTTCAGTTAGAATCATCATACCTGAATCCACTCATTGTGCTGCTAAGGGCCTGATGACATAGATTTCATTGCTGAGTGATATTGCTTTGTAAGTAAATACCACAACTTCTTTATCCATTTTTCATTTTCTGCGATGTTGAACTTGTACTGTAAACGAGGTTCTTGTAAACAGAGGCGTCCCAAACTTTGGGGTGGCTGTGTCTTTTTTATTTTAATTTCCCTAAGCTATAGGACCATAAGTGGAAGTGCCCTAGGCTCTGTTGCTTTGTTTTTTAGATGTTTCAGGAAACACCATACACTTCTCCCGAGTGTCTGTTGGCAATTTACATCCCGCCCAGCAGCATAACAAGGCTCTCAGTTCTCCATGGCCTGTCCTGCCTTGCAGGATTTTACACTTTTTTCAGATGGCCCTTTTGACCGGGGGGAAGTGAGACTTCATTGTAGTGCAGATTTCCTTTGCAAGCTTGCTTGGTTGGCCAAAAAGGGCGTATGCGTTTTTCCCTGAATATATTCAGGAAAAAACGCATACGCCCTTTTTGGCCAAGTGCATCATTGTGGACGTTCTGCCTCTTTTCCTATGCTTTCAATGCAATTCCAGTCTACCTCCTGAAATCGGTTTCCTGCAATTCTGCCCCGCTTTCAAGTCCTCTTGGCAGCCTTACTTCAGTATATTTTTGGACGATAGCTGTCATTTATAACTCTGCAGGTTTGTGAATTACAGTGCCCCTGAGCTCCTTTCTTCAACTCGCTTTCTTTTGAGCTGGCCGCAACACCGCAGGATGGCTTCAGGCCCTAATATTGTTCCAGCACGGCACGCTGAGCCTTTGGTTAATTCCTCTTCCTGGTGGGAAATGAGAGTTAAATTTGCCCATCCAGACACCTCCAGCTAGTCTCTCATTGGTTCTCGCTATTCCTGTTCATCTTCCGCAGAAATTGCAAACTGGGCTAAACAGGAGGTTAAAGGAACTGACTCTCCAAGTCGGGAGAGTGTTAGTAAAGCGTCTGGAATGTTGCACCCGAGTACCAGGGTACGAAAACTGAGACATATTTGAACACGTCTCCCGATCACATCGTTGATCATACTCTGGGTTCCACATGCATGTTTTAGCTGAAGGAAGAATACCTTAAACCTGGGTAGTTGAAACCCGTGGAATGGGTACCATGCAATATGACATCAAAGGGTCTTCATTTGCTCACCGAACCTCTCCAATCCTATCACTGGTGCATTTATGCCCCTGTACACATGCTTGATTCTCTTTCGGAGACATAGCAATCCATAGGTTTTAAGATACTTACTAGTCAGGTACATTCTTAGACGTTTAATATGCGGTGTTGAGTCCATTTCGTTGAGCAAGGAGTAGCTCTTGTCTATTCCATATTTGGCTTAAGGAACTTTATCTGTGCTCATTTCAATCTCTGGTTTTATGTAGCACCCCAACTCACCTTTCCCCTTAAGCAAGCATAAGTTGGTTTTCTAAATTTGAGACGCTGTTCTGTTTTGGAATTCAGTTCCTGTGTAGCCAAGTTTATATTCCGTGTATTAGTGATATCTTATGATGTTTCTTTTTCTGTGTGACTTATTTCAGTTAGAATCATCATACCTGAATCCACTCATTGTTCTGCTAAGGGCCTGATGACATAGATTTCATTGCTGAGTGATATTGCTTTGTAAGTAAATATCACAACTTCTTTATCCATTTTTCATTTTCTGCGATGTTGAACTTGTACTGTAAACGAGGTTCTTGTAAACAGAGGCGTCCCAAACTTTGGGGTGGCTGTGTCTTTTTGATTTTAATTTCCCTAAGCTATAGGACCATAAGTGGAAGTGCCCTAGGCTCTGTTGCTTTGTTTTTTAGATGTTTCAGGAAACACCATACACTTCTCCCGAGTGTCTGTTGGCAATTTACATCCCGCCCAGCAGCATAACAAGGCTCTCAGTTCTCCATGGCCTGTCCTGCCTTGCTGGATTTTACACTTTTTTCAGATGGCCCTTTTGACCGGGGGGAAGGGAGACTTCATTGTAGTGCAGATTTCCTTTGCAAGCTTGCTTGGTTGGCCAAAAAGGGCGTATGCGTTTTTCCCTGAATATATTCAGGAAAAAACGCATACGCCCTTTTTGGCCAAGTGCATCATTGTGGACGTTCTGCCTCTTTTCCTATGCTTTCAATGCAATTCCAGTCTACCTCCTGAAATCGGTTTCCTGCAATTCTGCCCCGCTTTCAAGTCCTCTTGGCAGCCTTACTTCAGTCTATTTTTGGACGATAGCTGTCATTTATAACTCTGCAGGTTTGTGAATTACAGTGCCCCTGAGCTCCTTTCTTCAACTCGCTTTCTTTTGAGCTGGCCGCAACACCGCAGGATGGCTTCAGGCCCTAATCTTGTTCCAGCACGGCACGCTGAGCCTTTGGTTAATTCCTCTTCCTGGTGGGAAATGAGAGTTAAATTTGCCCGTCCAGACACCTCCAGCTAGTCTCTCATTGGTTCTCGCTATTCCTGTTCATCTTCCGCAGAAATTGCAAACTGGGCTAAACAGGAGGTTAAAGGGACTGACTCTCCAAGTCGGGAGAGTGTTAGTAAAGCGTCTGGAATGTTGCACCCGAGTACCAGGGTACGAAAACTGAGACATATTTGAACACGTCTCCCGATCACATGGTTGATCATACTCTGGGTTCCACATGCATGTTATAGCTGAAGGAAGAATACCTTAAACCTGGGTAGTTGAAACCCGTGGAATGGGTACCATGCAATATGACATCAAAGGGTCTTCATTTGCTCACCGAACCTCTCCAATCCTATCACTGCTGCGTTTATGCCCCTGTACACATGCTTGATTCTCTTTCGGAGACATAGCAATCCATAGGTTTTAAGATACTTACTAGTCAGGTACATTCTTAGGCGTTTAATATGCGGTGTTGAGTCCATTTCGTTGAGCAAGGAGTAGCTCTTGTCTATTCCATATTTGGCTTAAGGAACTTTATCTGTGCTCATTTCAATCTCTGGTTTTATGCAGCACCCCAACTCACCTTTCCCCTTAAGCAAGCATAAGTTGGTTTTCTAAATTTGAGACCCTGTTCTGTTTTGGAATTCAGTTCCTGTGTAGCCAAGTTTACATTCCGTGTATTACTGATATCTTATGATGTTTCTTTTTCTGTGTGACTTATTTCAGTTAGAATCATCATACCTGAATCCACTCATTGTGCTGCTAAGAGCCTGATGACATAGATTTCATTGCTGAGTGATATTGCTTTGTAAGTAAATACCAAAAGTTCTTTATCCATTTTTCACTTTCTGCGATGTTGAACTTGTACTGTAAACGAGGTTCTTGTAAACAGAGCCGTTCCAAACTTTGGGGTGGGTGTGTCTTTTTGAATTTAATTTCCCTAAGCTATAGGACCATAAGTGGAAGTGCCCTAGGCTCTGTTGCTTTGTTTTTTAGATGTTTCTGGAAACACCATACACTTCTCCCGAGTGTCTGTTGGCAATTTACATCCCGCCCAGCAGCATAACAAGGCTCCCAGTTCTCCATGGCCTGTCCTGCCTTGCTGGATTTTACACTTTTTTCAGATGGCCCTTTTGACCGGGGGGAAGTGAGACTTCATTGTAGTGCAGATTTCCTTTGCAAGCTTGCTTGGTTGGCCAAAAAGGGCGTATGCGTTTTTTCCTGAATATATTCAGGAAAAAACGCATACGCCCTTTTTGGCCAAGTGCATCATTGTGGACGTTCTGCCTCTTTTCCTATGCTTTCAATGCAATTCCAGTCTACCTCCTGAAATCGGTTTCCTGCAATTCTGCCCCGCTTTCAAGTCCTCTTGGCAGCCTTACTTCAGTCTATTTTTGGACGATAGCTGTCATTTATAACTCTGCAGGTTTGTGAATTACAGTGCCCCTGAGCTCCTTTCTTCAACTCGCTTTCTTTTGAGCTGGCCGCAACACCGCAGGATGGCTTCAGGCTCTAATCTGGTTCCGGCACGGCACACTGAGCCTTTGGTTATTTCCTCTTCCTGGTGGGAAATGAGAGTTAAATTTGCCCGTCCAGACAACTCCAGCTAGTCTCTCATTGGTTCTCCCTATTCCTGTTCATCTTCCGCAGAAATTGCAAACTGGGCCAAACAGGAGGTTAAAGGCGCTGACTCTCCAAGTCGGGAGAGTGTTAGTAAAGAATCTGGAATGTTGCACCCGAGTACCAGGGGAGGAAAACTGAGACATATTTGAACACGTCTCCCGTTCACACGGTTGATCATACTCTGGGTTCCACATGCATGTTTTAGCTGAAGGAAGAATACCTTAAACCTGGAGAGTTGAGACCCGTGTAATGGGTACCATGCAAATTGACTTCAAAGGGTCTTCATTTGCTCACCGAACCTCTCCAATCCTATCACTGCTGCGTTTATGCCCCTGTACACACGCTTGATTCTCTTTCGCAGACATAGCAATCCATAGGTTTTAAGATACTTACTAGTCAGGTACATTCTTAGGCGTTTAATATGGGGTGTTGAGTCCATTTCGTTGAGCAAGGAGTAGCTCTTGTCTATTCCATATTTGGCTTAAAGAACTTTATCTGTGCTCATTTCAATCTCTGGTTTTATGCAGCACCCCAACTCACCTTTCCCCTTAAGCAAGCAGAAGTTGGTTTTCTAAATTTGAGACGCTGTTCTGTTTTGGAATTCAGTTCCTGTGTAGCCAAGTTTACATTCCGTGTATTACTGATATCTTATGATGTTTCTTTTTCTGTGTGACTTATTTCAGTTAGAATCATCATACCTGAATCCACTCATTGTGCTGCTAAGGGCCTGATGACATAGATTTCATTGCTGAGTGATATTGCTTTGTAAGTAAATACCACAACTTCTTTATCCATTTTTCATTTTCTGCGATGTTGAACTTGTACTGTAAATGAGGTTCTTGTAAACAGAGGCGTCCCAAACTTTGGGGTGGCTGTGTCTTTTTGATTTTAATTTCCCTAAGCTATAGGACCATAAGTGGAAGTGCCCTAGGCTCTGTTGCTTTGTTTTTTAGATGTTTCAGGAAACACCATACACTTCTCCCGAGTGTCTGTTGGCAATTTACATCCCGCCCAGCAGCATAACAATGCTCTCAGTTCTCCATGGCCTGTCCTGCCTTGCAGGATTTTACACTTTATTCAGATGGCCCTTTTGACCGGGGGGAAGTGAGACTTCATTGTAGTGCAGATTTCCTTTGCAAGCTTGCTTGGTTGGCCAAAAAGTGCGTATGCGTTTTTCCCTGAATATATTCAGGAAAAAACGCATACGGACTTTTTGGCCAAGTGCATCATTGTGGACGTTCTGCCTCTTTTCCTATGCTTTCAATGCAATTCCAGTCTACCTCCTGAAATCGGTTTCCTGCAATTCTGCCCCGCTTTCAAGTCCTCTTGGCAGCCTTACTTCAGTATATTTTTGGACAATAGCTGTCATTTATAACTCTGCAGGTTTGTGAATTACAGTGCCCCTGAGCTCCTTTCTTCAACTCGCTTTCTTTTGAGCTGGCCACAACACCGCAGGATGGCTTCAGGCCCTAATCTTGTTCCAGCATGGCACGCTGAGGCTTTGGTTAATTCATCTTCCTGGTGGGAAATGAGAGTTAAATTTGCCCGTCCAGACACCTCCAGCAAGTCTCTCATTGGTTCTCGCTATCCTGTTCATCTTCCGCTGAAATTGCAAACTGGGCCAAAGAGGAGGTTAAAGGGACTGACTCTCCAAGTCAGGAGAGTGTTAGTAAAGCGTCTGGAATGTTGCACCCGAGTACCAGGGTACGAAAACTGAGACATATTTGAACACGTCTCCCGATCACATGGTTGATCATACTCTGGGTTCCACATGCATGTTTTACCAGTAGGAAGAATACCTTAAACCTGGGTAGTTGAAACCCGTGGAATGGGTACCATACAATATGACTTCAAAGGGTCTTCATTTGCTCACCGAACCTCTCCAATCCTATCGCTGCTGCGTTTATGCCCCTGTACACATGCTTGATTCTCTTTTGGAGACATAGCAATCCATAGGTTTTAAGATACTTACTAGTCAGGTACATTCTTAGGCGTTTAATATGGGGTGTTGAGTCCATTTCGTTGAGCAAGGAGTAGCTCTTGTTTATTCCATATTTGGGTTAAGGAACTTTATCTGTGCTCATTTCAATCTCTGGTTTTATGCAGCACCCCAACTCACCTTTACCCTTAAGCAAGCATAAGTTGGTTTTCTAAATATGAGACCCTGTTCTGTTCTGTAATTCAGTTCCTGTGTAGCCAAGTTTATATTCCATGTATTACTGATACCATATGATATTTCTTTTTCTGTGTGACTTATTTCAGTTAGAATCATCATACCTGAATCCACTCATTGTGCTGCTAAGGGCCTGATGACATAGATTTCATTGCTGAGTGATATTGTTTTGCAAGTAAATACCACAACTTCTTTATCCATTTTTCACTTTCTGCGATGTTGAACTTGTACTGTAAACGAGGTTCTTGTAAACAGAGGCGTCCCAAACTTTGGGGTGGCTGTGTCTTTTTGATTTTAAATTCCCTAATCTATAGGACCATAAGTGGAAGTGCCCTAGGCTCTGTTGCTTTGTTTTTTAGATGTTTCAGGAAACACCATACACTTCTCCCCAGTGTCTGTTGGCAATTTACATCCCGCCCAGCAGCATAACAAGGCTCACAGTTCTCCATGGCCTGTCCTGCCTTGCTGGATTTTACGCTTTTTTCAGATAGCCCTTTTGACCGGGGGGAAGTGAGACTTCATTGTAGTGCAGATTTCCTTTGCAAGCTTGCTTGGTTGGCCAAAAAGGGCGTATGCGTTTTTTCCTGAATATATTCAGGAAAAAACGCATACGCCCTTTTTGGCCAAGTGCATCATTGTGAACGTTCTGCCTCTTTTCCTATGCTTTCAATGCAATTCCTGTCTACCTCCTGCAATCAGTTTCCTGCAATTCTGCCCCGCTTTCAAGTCCTCTTGGCAGCCTTACTTCAGTATATTTTTGGACGATAGCTGTCATTTATAACTCTGCAGGTTTGTGAATTACAGTGCCCCTGAGCTCCTTTCTTCAACTCGCTTTCTTGTGACCTGGCCGCAACACCGCAGGATGGCTTCAGGCTCTAATCTGGTTCCGGCACGGCACACTGAGCCTTTGGTTATTTCCTCTTCCTGGTGGGAAATGAGAGTTAAATTTGCCCGTCCAGACACCTCCAGCTAGTCTCTCATTTGTTCTCCCTATTCCTGTTCATCTTCCGCAGAAATTGCAAACTGGACCAAACAGGAAGTTAAAGGCGCTGACTCTCCAAGTCGGGAGAGTGTTAGTAAAGAATCTGGAATGTTGCACCCGAGTACCAGGGTACGAAAACTGAGACATATTTGAACACGTCTCCCGTTCACACGGTTGATCATACTCTGGGTTCCACATGCATGTTTTAGCTGAAGGAAGAATACCTTAAACCTGGAGAGTTGAGACCCGTGGAATGGGTACCATGCAAATTGACTTCAAAGGGTCTTCATTTGCTCACCGAACCTCTCCAATCCTATCACTGCTGCGTTTATGCCCCTGTACACACGCTTGATTCTCTTTCAGAGACATAGCAATCCATAGGTTTTAAGATAATTACTAGTCAGGTACATTCTTAGGCGTTTAATATGGGGTGTTGAGTCCATTTCGTTGAGCAAGGAGTAGCTCTTGTCTATTCCATATTTGGCTTAAGGAACTTTATCTGTGCTCATTTCAATCTCTGGTTTTATGCAGCACCCCAACTCACCTTTCCCCTTAAGCAAGCATAAGTTGGTTTTCTAAATTTGAGACCCTGTTCTGTTTTGGAATTCAGTTCCTGTGTAGCCAAGTTTACATTCCGTGTATTACTGATATCTTATGATGTTTCTTTTTCTGTGTGACTTATTTCAGTTAGAATCATCATACCTGAATCCACTCATTGTGCTGCTAAGGGCCTGATGACATAGATTTCATTGCTGAGTGATATTGCTTTGTAAGTAAATACCAAAATTTCTTTATCCATTTTTCACTTTCTGCGATGTTGAACTTGTACTGTAAACGAGGTTCTTGTAAACAGAGCCGTTCCAAACTTTGGGGTGGGTGTGTCCTTTGATTTTAATTTCCCTAAGCTATAGGACCATAAGTGGAAGTGCCCTAGGCTCTGTTGCTTTGTTTTTTAGATGTTTCAGGAAACACCATACACTTCTCCCGAGTGTCTGTTGGCAATTTACATCCCGCCCAGCAGCATAACAAGGCTCTCAGTTCTCCATGGCCTGTCTTGCCTTGCTGAATTTTACACTTTTTTAGATGGCCCTTTTGACCGGGGGGGGGAAGTGAGACTTCATTGTAGTGCAGATTTCCTTTGCAAGCTTGCTTGGTTGGCCAAAAAGGGCGTATGCGTTTTTTCCTGTATATATTCAGGAAAAAACGCATACGCCCTTTTTGGCCAAGTGCATCATTGTGGACGTTCTGCCTCTTTTCCTATGCTTTCAATGCAATTCCAGTCTACCTCCTGAAATCGGTTTCCTGCAATTCTGCCCCGCTTTCAAGTCCTCTTGGCAGCCTTACTTCAGTATATTTTTGGACGATAGCTGTCATTTATAACTCTGCAGGTTTGTGAATTACAGTGCCGCTGAGCTCCTTTCTTCAACTCGCTTTCTTGTGACCTGGCCGCAACACCGCAGGATGGCTTCAGGCCCTAATCTTGTTCCAGCACGGCACGCTGAGCCTTTGGTTAATTCCTCTTCCTGGTGGGAAATGAGAGTTAAATTTGCCCGTCCAGACACCTCCAGCAAGTCTCTCATTGGTTCTCGCTATCCTGTTCATCTTCCGCTGAAATTGCAGACTGGGCCAAAGAGGAGGTTAAAGGGACTGACTCTCCAAGTCAGGAGAGTGTTAGTAAAGCGTCTGGAATGTTGCACCCGAGTACCAGGGTACGAAAACTGAGACATATTTGAACACGTCTCACGTTCACACGGTTGATCATACTCTGGGTTCCACATGCATGTTTTAGCTGAAGGAAGAATACCTTAAACCTGGAGAGTTGAGACCCGTGTAATGGGTACCATGCAAATTGACTTCAAAGGGTCTTCATTTGCTCACCGAACCTCTCCAATCCTATCACTGCTGCGTTTATGCCCCTGTACACACGCTTGATTCTCTTTTGGAGACATAGCAATCCATAGGTTTTAAGATACTTACTAGTCAGGTACATTCTTAGGCGTTTAATATAGGGTGTTGAGTCCATTTCGTTGAGCAAGGAGTAGCTCTTGTCTATTCCATATTTGGCTTAAGGAACTTTATCTGTGCTCATTTCAATCTCTGGTTTTATGCAGCACCCCAACTCACCTTTCCCCTTAAGCAAGCATAAGTTGGTTTTCTAAATTTGAGACCCTGTTCTGTTCTGTAATTCAGTTCCTGTGTAGCCAAGTTTACATTCCGTGTATTACTGATACCTTATGATGTTTCATTTTATGTGTGACTTATTTCAGTTAGAATCATCATACCTGAATCCACTCATTGTGCTGCTAAGGGCCTGATGACATAGATTTCATTGCTGAGTGATATTGCTTTGCAAGTAAATACCACAACTTCTTTATCCATTTTTCACTTTCTGCGATGTTGAACTTGTACTGTAAATGAGGTTCTTGTAAACAGAGGCGTCCCAAACATTGGGGTCGCTGTGTCTTTTTGATTTTAATTTCCCTAAGCTATAGGACCATAAGTGGAAGTGCCCTAGGCTCTGTTGCTTTGTTTTTTAGATGTTTCAGGAAACACCATACACTTCTCCCGAGTGTCTGTTGGCAATTTACATCCCGCCCAGCAGCATAACAGGGCTCTCACTTCTCCATGGCCTGTCCTGCCTTGCTGGATTTTACACTTTTTTCAGATGGCCCTTTTGACCGGGGGGAAGTGAGACTTCATTGTAGTGCAGATTTCCTTTGCAAGCTTGCTTGGTTGGCCAAAAAGGGCGTATGCGTTTTTTCCTGAATATATTCAGGAAAAAACGCATACGCCCTTTTTGGCCAAGTGCATCATTGTGGACGTTCTGCCTCTTTTCCTATGCTTTCAATGCAATTCCAGTCTACCTCCTGAAATCGGTTTCCTGCAATTCTGCCCCGCTTTCAAGTCCTCTTGGCAGCCTTACTTCAGTATATTTTTGGACGATAGCTGTCATTTATAACTCTGCAGGTTTGTGAATTACAGTGCCCCTGAGCTCCTTTCTTCAACTCGCTTTCTTTTGAGCTGGCCGCAACACCGCAGGATGGCTTCAGGCCCTAATCTTGTTCCAGCACGGCACGCTGAGCCTTTGGTTAATTCCTCTTCCTGGTGGGAAATGAGAGTTAAATTTGCCCGTCCAGACACCTCCAGCTAGTCTCTCATTGGTTCTCGCTATTCCTGTTCATCTTCCGCAGAAATTGCAAACTGGGCTAAACAGGAGGTTAAAGGGACTGACTCTCCAAGTCGGGAGAGTGTTAGTAAAGCGTCTGGAATGTTGAACCCGAGTACCAGGGTACGAAAACTGAGACATATTTGAACACGTCTCCCGATCACATGGTTGATCATACTCTGGGTTCCACATGCATGTTTTAGCTGAAGGAAGAATACCTTAAACCTGGGTAGTTGAAACCCGTGGAATGGGTACCATGCAATATGACATCAAAGGGTCTTCATTTGCTCACCGAACCTCTCCAATCCTATCACTGCTGCGTTTATGCCCCTGTACACATGCTTGATTCTCTTTCGGAGACATAGCAATCCATAGGTTTTAAGATACTTACTAGTCAGGTATATTCTTAGGCGTTTAATATGCGGTGTTGAGTCCATTTCGTTGAGCAAGGAGTAGCTCTTGTCTATTCCATATTTGGCTTAAAGAACTTTATCTGTGCTCATTTCAATCTCTGGTTTTATGCAGCACCCCAACTCACCTTTCCCCTTAAGCAAGCATAAGTTGGTTTTCTAAATTTGAGACCCTGTTCTGTTTTGGAATTCAGTTCCTGTGTAGCCAAGTTTACATTCCGTGTATTACTGATATCTTATGATGTTTCTTTTTCTGTGTGACTTATTTCAGTTAGAATCATCATACCTGAATCCACTCATTGTGCTGCTAAGGGCCTGATGACATAGATTTCATTGCTGAGTGATATTGCTTTGTAAGTAAATACCAAAAGTTCTTTATCCATTTTTCACTTTCTGCGATGTTGAACTTGTACTGTAAACGAGGTTCTTGTAAACAGAGCCGTTCCAAACTTTGGGGTGGCTGTGTCTTTTTGATTTTAATTTCCCTAAGCTATAGGACCATAAGTGGAAGTGCCCTAGGCTCTGTTGCTTTGTTTTTTAGATGTTTCAGGAAACACCATACACTTCTCCCAAGTGTCTGTTGGCAATTTACATCCCGCCCATCAGCATAACAAGGCTCCCAGTTCTCCATGGCCTGTCCTGCCTTGCTGGATTTTACACTTTTTTCAGATGGCCCTTTTGACGGGGGGGAAGTGAGACTTCTTTGTAGTGCAGATTTCCTTTGCAAGCTTGCTTGGTTGGCCAAAAAGTGCGTATGCGTTTTTTCCTGAATATATTCAGGAAAAAATGCATACGCCCTTTTTGGCCAAGTGCATCATTGTGGACGTTCTGCCTCTTTTCCTATGCTTTCAATGCAATTCCAGTCTACCTCCTGAAATCGGTTTCCTGCAATTCTGCCCCGCTTTCAAGTCCTCTTGGCAGCCTTACTTCAGTATATTTTTGGACGATAGCTGTCATTTATAACTCTGCAGGTTTGTGAATTACAGTGCCCCTGAGCTCCTTTCTTCAACTCGCTTTCTTTTGAGCTGGCCGCAACACCGCAGGATGGCTTCAGGCTCTAATCTGGTTCCGGCACGGCACACTGAGCCTTTGGTTATTTCCTCTTCCTGGTGGGAAATGAGAGTTAAATTTGCCCGTCCAGACAACTCCAGCTAGTCTCTCATTGGTTCTCCCTATTCCTGTTCATCTTCCGCAGAAATTGCAAACTGGGCCAAACAGGAGGTTAAAGGCGCTGACTCTCCAAGTCGGGAGAGTGTTAGTAAAGAATCTGGAATGTTGCACCCGAGTACCAGGGGAGGAAAACTGAGACATATTTGAACACGTCTCCCATTCACACGGTTGATCATACTCTGGGTTCCACATGCATGTTTTAGCTGAAGGAAGAATACCTTAAACCTGGAGAGTTGAGACCCGTGTAATGGGTACCATGCAAATTGACTTCAAAGGGTCTTCATTTGCTCACCGAAACTCTCCAATCCTATCACTGCTGCGTTTATGCCCCTGTACACACGCTTGATTCTCTTTTGGAGACATAGCAATCCATAGGTTTTAAGATACTTACTAGACAGGTACATTCTTAGGCGTTTAATATGGGGTGTTGAGTCCATTTCGTTGAGCAAGGAGTAGCTCTTGTCTATTCCATATTTGGCTTAAGGAACTTTATCTGTGCTCATTTCAATCTCTGGTTTTATGCAGCACCCCAACTCACCTTTCCCCTTAAGCAAGCATAAGTTGGTTTTCTAAATTTGAGACCCTGTTCTGTTCTGTAATTCAGTTCCTGTGTAGCCAAGTTTACATTCCGTGTATTACTGATACCTTATGATGTTTCATTTTCTGTGTGACTTATTTCAGTTAGAATCATCATACCTGAATCCACTCATTGTGCTGCTAAGGGCCTGATGACATAGATTTCATTGCTGAGTGATATTGCTTTGCAAGTAAATACCACAACTTCTTTATCCATTTTTCACTTTCTGCGATGTTGAACTTGTACTGTAAATGAGGTTCTTGTAAACAGAGGCGTCCCAAACTTTGGGGTGGCTGTGTCTTTTTGATTTTAATTTCCCTAAGCTATAGGACGATAAGTGGAAGTGCCCTAGGCTCTGTTGCTTTGTTTTTTAGATGTTTCAGGAAACACCATACACTTCTCCCGAGTGTCTGTTGGCAATTTACATCCCGCCCAGCAGCATAACAAGGCTCCCAGTTCTCCATGGCCTGTCCTGCCTTGCTGGATTTTACACTTTTTTCAGATGGCCCTTTTGACCGGGGGGAAGTGAGACTTCATTGTAGTGCAGATTTCCTTTGCAAGCTTGCTTGGTTGGCCAAAAAGGGCGTATGCGTTTTTTCCTGAATATATTCAGGAAAAAACGCATACGCCCTTTTTGGCCAAGTGCATCATTGTGGACGTTCTGCCTCTTTTCCTATGCTTTCAATGCAATTCCAGTCTACCTCCTGAAATCGGTTTCCTGCAATTCTGCCCCGCTTTCAAGTCCTCTTGGCAGCCTTACTTCAGTATATTTTTGGACGATAGCTGTCATTTATAACTCTGCAGGTTTGTGAATTACAGTGCCCCTGAGCTCCTTTCTTCAACTCGCTTTCTTTTGAGCTGGCCGCAACACCGCAGGATGGCTTCAGGCCCTAATCTTGTTCCAGCACGGCACGCTGAGCCTTTGGTTAATTCCTCTTCCTGGTGGGAAATGAGAGTTAAATTTGCCCGTCCAGACACCTCCAGCTAGTCTCTCATTGGTTCTCGCTATTCCTGTTCATCTTCCGCAGAAATTGCAAACTGGGCTAAACAGGAGGTTAAAGGGACTGACTCTCCAAGTTGGGAGAGTGTTAGTAAAGCGTCTGGAATGTTGCACCCGAGTACCAGGGTACGAAAACTGAGACATATTTGAACACGTCTCCCGATCACATGGTTGATCATACTCTGGGTTCCACATGCATGTTTTAGCTGAAGGAAGAATACCTTAAACCTGGAGAGTTGAGACCCGTGTAATGGGTACCATGCAAATTGACTTCAAAGGGTCTTCATTTGCTCACCGAACCTCTCCAATCCTATCACTGCTGCGTTTATGCCCCTGTACACACGCTTGATTCTCTTTCGGAGACATAGCAATCCATAGGTTTTAAGATACTTACTAGTCAGGTACATTCTTAGGCGTTTAATATGCGGTGTTGAGTCCATTTCGTTGAGCAAGGAGTAGCTCTTGTCTATTCCATATTTGGCTTAAGGAACTTTATCTGTGCTCATTTCAATCTCTGGTTTTATGCAGCACCCCAACTCACCTTTCCCCTTAAGCAAGCATAAGTTGGTTTTCTAAATTTGAGACCCTGTTCTGTTTTGGAATTCAGTTCCTGTGTAGCCAAGTTTACATTCCGTGTATTACTGATATCTTATGATGTTTCTTTTTCTGTGTGACTTATTTCAGTTAGAATCATCATACCTGAATCCACTCATTGTGCTGCTAAGGGCCTGATGACATAGATTTCATTGCTGAGTGATATTGCTTTGTAAGTAAATACCAAAAGTTCTTTATCCATTTTTCACTTTCTGCGATGTTGAACTTGTACTGTAAACGAGGTTCTTGTAAACAGAGCCGTTCCAAACTTTGGGGTGGCTGTGTCTTTTTGATTTTAATTTCCCTAAGCTATAGGACCATAAGTGGAAGTGCCCTAGGCTCTGTTGCTTTGTTTTTTAGATGTTTCAGGAAACACCATACACTTCTCCCGAGTGTCTGTTGGCAATTTACATCCCGCCCAGCAGCATAACAAGGCTCTCAGTTCTCCATGGCCTGTCCTGCCTTGCTGAATTTTACACTTTTTTCAGATGGCCCTTTTGACCGGGGGGGGAAGTGAGACTTCATTGTAGTGCAGATTTCCTTTGCAAGCTTGCTTGGTTGGCCAAAAAGGGCGTATGCGTTTTTTCCTGTATATATTCAGGAAAAAACGCATACGCCCTTTTTGGCCAAGTGCATCATTGTGGACGTTCTGCCTCTTTTCCTATGCTTTCAATGCAATTCCAGTCTACCTCCTGAAATCGGTTTCCTGCAATTCTGCCCCGCTTTCAAGTCCTCTTGGCAGCCTTACTTCAGTATATTTTTGGACGATAGCTGTCATTTATAACTCTGCAGGTTTGTGAATTACAGTGCCGCTGAGCTCCTTTCTTCAACTCGCTTTCTTGTGACCTGGCCGCAACACCGCAGGATGGCTTCAGGCCCTAATCTTGTTCCAGCACGGCACGCTGAGCTTTTGGTTAATTCCTCTTCCTGGTGGGAAATGAGAGTTAAATTTGCCCGTCCAGACACCTCCAGCAAGTCTCTCATTGGTTCTCTCTATCCTGTTCATCTTCCGCTGAAATTGCAAACTGGGCCAAACAGGAGGTTAAAGGGACTGACTCTCCAAGTCAGGAGAGTGTTAGTAAAGCGTCTGGAATGTTGCACCCGAGTACCAGGGTACGAAAACTGAGACATATTTGAACACGTCTCACGTTCACACGGTTGATCATACTCTGGGTTCCACATGCATGTTTTAGCTGAAGGAAGAATACCTTAAACCTGGAGAGTTGAGACCCGTGTAATGGGTACCATGCAAATTGACTTCAAAGGGTCTTCATTTGCTCACCGAACCTCTCCAATCCTATCACTGCTGCGTTTATGCCCCTGTACACACGCTTGATTCTCTTTTGGAGACATAGCAATCCATAGGTTTTAAGATACTTACTAGTCAGGTACATTCTTAGGCGTTTAATATAGGGTGTTGAGTCCATTTCGTTGAGCAAGGAGTAGCTCTTGTCTATTCCATATTTGGCTTAAGGAACTTTATCTGTGCTCATTTCAATCTCTGGTTTTATGCAGCACCCCAACTCACCTTTCCCCTTAAGCAAGCATAAGTTGGTTTTCTAAATTTGAGACCCTGTTCTGTTCTGTAATTCAGTTCCTGTGTAGCCAAGTTTACATTCCGTGTATTACTGATACCTTATGATGTTTCATTTTATGTGTGACTTATTTCAGTTAGAATCATCATACCTGAATCCACTCATTGTGCTGCTAAGGGCCTGATGACATAGATTTCATTGCTGAGTGATATTGCTTTGCAAGTAAATACCACAACTTCTTTATCCATTTTTCACTTTCTGCGATGTTGAACTTGTACTGTAAATGAGGTTCTTGTAAACAGAGGCGTCCCAAACATTGGGGTCGCTGTGTCTTTTTGATTTTAATTTCCCTAAGCTATAGGACCATAAGTGGAAGTGCCCTAGGCTCTGTTGCTTTGTTTTTTAGATGTTTCAGGAAACACCATACACTTCTCCCGAGTGTCTGTTGGCAATTTACATCCCGCCCAGCAGCATAACAGGGCTCTCACTTCTCCATGGCCTGTCCTGCCTTGCTGGATTTTACACTTTTTTCAGATGGCCCTTTTGACCGGGGGGAAGTGAGACTTCATTGTAGTGCAGATTTCCTTTGCAAGCTTGCTTGGTTGGCCAAAAAGGGCGTATCCGTTTTTTCCTGAATATATTCAGGAAAAAACGCATACGCCCTTTTTGGCCAAGTGCATCATTGTGGACGTTCTGCCTCTTTTCCTATGCTTTCAATGCAATTCCAGTCTACCTCCTGAAATCGGTTTCCTGCAATTCTGCCCCGCTTTCAAGTCCTCTTGGCAGCCTTACTTCAGTCTATTTTTGGACGATAGCTGTCATTTATAACTCTGCAGGTTTGTGAATTACAGTGCCCCTGAGCTCCTTTCTTCAACTCGCTTTCTTTTGAGCTGGCCGCAACACCGCAGGATGGCTTCAGGCCCTAATCTTGTTCCAGCACGGCACGCTGAGCCTTTGGTTAATTCCTCTTCCTGGTGGGAAATGAGAGTTAAATTTGCCCGTCCAGACACCTCCAGCTAGTCTCTCATTGGTTCTCGCTATTCCTGTTCATCTTCCGCAGAAATTGCAAACTGGGCTAAACAGGAGGTTAAAGGGACTGACTCTCCAAGTCGGGAGAGTGTTAGTAAAGCGTCTGGAATGTTGAACCCGAGTACCAGGGTACGAAAACTGAGACATATTTGAACACGTCTCCCGATCACATGGTTGATCATACTCTGGGTTCCACATGCATGTTTTAGCTGAAAGAAGAATACCTTAAACCTGGGTAGTTGAAACCCGTGGAATGGGTACCATGCAATATGACATCAAAGGGTCTTCATTTGCTCACCGAACCTCTCCAATCCTATCACTGCTGCGTTTATGCCCCTGTACACATGCTTGATTCTCTTTCGGAGACATAGCAATCCATAGGTTTTAAGATACTTACTAGTCAGGTATATTCTTAGGCGTTTAATATGCGGTGTTGAGTCCATTTCGTTGAGCAAGGAGTAGCTCTTGTCTATTCCATATTTGGCTTAAAGAACTTTATCTGTGCTCATTTCAATCTCTGGTTTTATGCAGCACCCCAACTCACCTTTCCCCTTAAGCAAGCATAAGTTGGTTTTCTAAATTTGAGACCCTGTTCTGTTTTGGAATTCAGTTCCTGTGTAGCCAAGTTTACATTCCGTGTATTACTGATATCTTATGATGTTTCTTTTTCTGTGTGACTTATTTCAGTTAGAATCATCATACCTGAATCCACTCATTGTGCTGCTAAGGGCCTGATGACATAGATTTCATTGCTGAGTGATATTGCTTTGTAAGTAAATACCAAAAGTTCTTTATCCATTTTTCACTTTCTGCGATGTTGAACTTGTACTGTAAACGAGGTTCTTGTAAACAGAGCCGTTCCAAACTTTGGGGTGGCTGTGTCTTTTTGATTTTAATTTCCCTAAGCTATAGGACCATAAGTGGAAGTGCCCTAGGCTCTGTTGCTTTGTTTTTTAGATGTTTCAGGAAACACCATACACTTCTCCCAAGTGTCTGTTGGCAATTTACATCCCGCCCATCAGCATAACAAGGCTCCCAGTTCTCCATGGCCTGTCCTGCCTTGCTGGATTTTACACTTTTTTCAGATGGCCCTTTTGACGGGGGGGAAGTGAGACTTCTTTGTAGTGCAGATTTCCTTTGCAAGCTTGCTTGGTTGGCCAAAAAGTGCGTATGCGTTTTTTCCTGAATATATTCAGGAAAAAATGCATACGCCCTTTTTGGCCAAGTGCATCATTGTGGACGTTCTGCCTCTTTTCCTATGCTTTCAATGCAATTCCAGTCTACCTCCTGAAATCGGTTTCCTGCAATTCTGCCCCGCTTTCAAGTCCTCTTGGCAGCCTTACTTCAGTATATTTTTGGACGATAGCTGTCATTTATAACTCTGCAGGTTTGTGAATTACAGTGCCCCTGAGCTCCTTTCTTCAACTCGCTTTCTTTTGAGCTGGCCGCAACACCGCAGGATGGCTTCAGGCTCTAATCTGGTTCCGGCACGGCACACTGAGCCTTTGGTTATTTCCTCTTCCTGGTGGGAAATGAGAGTTAAATTTGCCCGTCCAGACAACTCCAGCTAGTCTCTCATTGGTTCTCCCTATTCCTGTTCATCTTCCGCAGAAATTGCAAACTGGGCCAAACAGGAGGTTAAAGGCGCTGACTCTCCAAGTCGGGAGAGTGTTAGTAAAGAATCTGGAATGTTGCACCCGAGTACCAGGGGAGGAAAACTGAGACATATTTGAACACGTCTCCCATTCACACGGTTGATCATACTCTGGGTTCCACATGCATGTTTTAGCTGAAGGAAGAATACCTTAAACCTGGAGAGTTGAGACCCGTGTAATGGGTACCATGCAAATTGACTTCAAAGGGTCTTCATTTGCTCACCGAAACTCTCCAATCCTATCACTGCTGCGTTTATGCCCCTGTACACACGCTTGATTCTCTTTTGGAGACATAGCAATCCATAGGTTTTAAGATACTTACTAGACAGGTACATTCTTAGGCGTTTAATATGGGGTGTTGAGTCCATTTCGTTGAGCAAGGAGTAGCTCTTGTCTATTCCATATTTGGCTTAAGGAACTTTATCTGTGCTCATTTCAATCTCTGGTTTTATGCAGCACCCCAACTCACCTTTCCCCTTAAGCAAGCATAAGTTGGTTTTCTAAATTTGAGACCCTGTTCTGTTCTGTAATTCAGTTCCTGTGTAGCCAAGTTTACATTCCGTGTATTACTGATACCTTATGATGTTTCATTTTATGTGTGACTTATTTCAGTTAGAATCATCATACCTGAATCCACTCATTGTGCTGCTAAGGGCCTGATGACATAGATTTCATTGCTGAGTGATATTGCTTTGCAAGTAAATACCACAACTTCTTTATCCATTTTTCACTTTCTGCGATGTTGAACTTGTACTGTAAATGAGGTTCTTGTAAACAGAGGCGTCCCAAACTTTGGGGTGGCTGTGTCTTTTTGATTTTAATTTCCCTAAGCTATAGGACGATAAGTGGAAGTGCCTTAGGCTCTGTTGCTTTGTTTTTTAGATGTTTCAGGAAACACCATACACTTCTCCCGAGTGTCTGTTGGCAATTTACATCCCGCCCAGCAGCATAACAAGGCTCCCAGTTCTCCATGGCCTGTGCTGCCTTGCTGGATTTTACACTTTTTTCAGATGGCCCTTTTGACCGGGGGGAAGTGAGACTTCATTGTAGTGCAGATTTCCTTTGCAAGCTTGCTTGGTTGGCCAAAAAGGGCGTATGCGTTTTTTCCTGAATATATTCAGGAAAAAACGCATACGCCCTTTTTGGCCAAGTGCATCATTGTGGACGTTCTGCCTCTTTTCCTATGCTTTCAATGCAATTCCAGTCTACCTCCTGAAATCGGTTTCCTGCAATTCTGCCCCGCTTTCAAGTCCTCTTGGCAGCCTTACTTCAGTATATTTTTGGACGATAGCTGTCATTTATAACTCTGCAGGTTTGTGAATTACAGTGCCCCTGAGCTCCTTTCTTCAACTCGCTTTCTTTTGAGCTGGCCGCAACACCGCAGGATGGCTTCAGGCCCTAATCTTGTTCCAGCACGGCACGCTGAGCCTTTGGTTAATTCCTCTTCCTGGTGGGAAATGAGAGTTAAATTTGCCCGTCCAGACACCTCCAGCTAGTCTCTCATTGGTTCTCGCTATTCCTGTTCATCTTCCGCAGAAATTGCAAACTGGGCTAAACAGGAGGTTAAAGGGACTGACTCTCCAAGTTGGGAGAGTGTTAGTAAAGCATCTGGAATGTTGCACCCGAGTACCAGGGTACGAAAACTGAGACATATTTGAACACGTCTCCCGATCACATGGTTGATCATACTCTGGGTTCCACATGCATGTTTTAGCTGAAGGAAGAATACCTTAAACCTGGAGAGTTGAGACCCGTGTAATGGGTACCATGCAAATTGACTTCAAAGGGTCTTCATTTGCTCACCGAACCTCTCCAATCCTATCACTGCTGCGTTTATGCCCCTGTACACACGCTTGATTCTCTTTTGGAGACATAGCAATCCATAGGTTTTAAGATACTTACTAGTCAGGTACATTCTTAGGCGTTTAATATGGGGTGTTGAGTCCATTTCCTTGAGCAAGGAGTAGCTCTTGTCTATTCCATATTTGGCTTAAAGAACTTTATCTGTGCTCATTTCAATCTCTGGTTTTATGCAGCACCCCAACTCACCTTTCCCCTTAAGCAAGCATAAGTTGGTTTTCTAAATTTGAGACGCTGTTCTGTTTTGGAATTCAGTTCCTGTGTAGCCAAGTTTATATTCCGTGTATTACTGATACCTTATGATGTTTCTTTTTCTGTGTGACTTATTTCAGTTAGAATCATCATACCTGAATCCACTCATTGTGCTGCTAAGGGCCTGATGACATAGATTTCATTGCTGAGTGATATTGCTTTGTAAGTAAATACCAAAAGTTCTTTATCCATTTTTCATTTTCTGCGATGTTGAACTTGTACTGTAAACGAGGTTCTTGTAAACAGAGGCGTCCCAAATTTTGGGGTGGCTGTGTCTTTTTGATTTTAATTTCCCTAAGCTATAGGACCATAAGTGGAAGTGCCTTAGGCTCTGTTGCTTTGTTTTTTAGATGTTTCAGGAAACACCATACACTTCTCCCGAGTGTCTGTTGGCAATTTACATCCCGCCCAGCAGCATAACAAGGCTCTCAGTTCTCCATGGCCTGTCCTGCCTTGCTGGATTTTACACTTTTTTCAGATGGCCCTTTTGACCGGGGGGAAGTGAGACTTCATTGTAGTGCAGATTTCCTTTGCAAGCTTGCTTGGTTGGCCAAAAAGGGCGTATGCGTTTTTTCCTGAATATATTCAGGAAAAAACGCATACGCCCTTTTTGGCCAAGTGCATCATTGTGGACGTTCTGCCTCTTTTCCTATGCTTTCAATGCAATTCCAGTCTACCTCCTGAAATCGGTTTCCTGCAATTCTGCCCCGCTTTCAAGTCCTCTTGGCAGCCTTACTTCAGTCTATTTTTGGACGATAGCTGTCATTTATAACTCTGCAGGTTTGTGAATTACAGTGCCCCTGAGCTCCTTTCTTCAACTCGCTTTCTTGTGACCTGGCCGCAACACCGCTGGATGGCTTCACGCCCTAATCTTGTTCCAGCATGGCACGCTGAGGCTTTGGTTAATTCCTCTTCCTGGTGGGAAATGAGAGTGAAATTTGCCCGTCCAGACACCTCCAGCTAGTCTCTCATTGGTTCTCCCTATTCCTGTTCATCTTCCGCAGAAATTGCAAACTGGGCCAAACAGGACGTTAAAGGGACTGACTCTCCAAGTCGGGAGAGTGTTAGTAAAGCGTCTGGAATGTTGCACCCGAGTACCAGGGGAGGAAAACTGAGACATATTTGAACACGTCTCCCGTTCACACGGTTGATCATACTCTGGGTTCCACATGCATGTTTTAGCCGAAGGAAGAATACCTTAAACCTGGGTAGTTGAAACCCGTGGAATGGGTACCATGCAATATGACTTCAAAGGGTCTTCATTTGCTCACCGAACCTCTCCAGTCCTATCACTGCTGCGTTTATGCCCCTGTACACATGCTTGATTCTCTTTCGGAGACATAGCAATCCATAGGTTTTAGGATACTTACTAGTCAGGTACATTCTTAGGCGTTTAATATGGGATGTTGAGTCCATTTCGTTGAGCAAGGAGTAGCTCTTGTCTATTCCATATTTGGCTTAAGGAACTTTATCTGTGCTCATTTCAATCTCTGGTTTTATGCAGCACCCCAACTCACCTTTACCCTTAAGCAAGCATAAGTTGGTTTTCTAAATTTGAGACCCTCTTCTGTTCTGTAATTCAGTTCCTGTGTAGCCAAGTTTACATTCCGTGTATTACTGATACCTTATGATGTTTCTTTTTCTGTGTGACTTATTTCAGTTAGAATCATCATACCTGAATCCACTCATTGTGCTGCTAAGTGCCTGATGACATAGATTTCATTGCTGAGTGATATTGCTTTGTAAGTAAATACCAAAAGTTCTTTATCCATTTTTCATTTTCTGCGATGTTGAACTTGTACTGTAAACGAGGTTCTTGTAAACAGAGGCGTCCCAAACTTTGGGGTGGCTGTGTCTTTTTGATTTTAATTTCCCTAAGCTATAGGACCATAAGTGGAAGTGCCTTAGGCTCTGTTGCTTTGTTTTTTAGATATTTCAGGAAACACCATACACTTCTCCCGAGTGTCTGTTGGCAATTTACATCCCGCCCAGCAGCATAACAAGGCTCTCAGTTCTGCATGGCCTGTCCTGCCTTGCAGGATTTTACACTTTTTTCAGATGGCCCTTTTGACCGGGGGGAAGTGAGACTTCATTGTAGTGCAGATTTCCTTTGCAAGCTTGCTTGGTTGGCCAAAAAGGGCGTATGCGTTTTTTCCTGAATATATTCAGGAAAAAACGCATACGCCCTTTTTGGCCAAGTGCATCATTGTGGACGTTCTGCCTCTTTTCCTATGCTTTCAATGCAATTCCAGTCTACCTCCTGAAATCGGTTTCCTGCAATTCTGCCCCGCTTTCAAGTCCTCTTGGCAGCCTTACTTCAGTATATTTTTGGACGATAGCTGTCATTTATAACTCTGCAGGTTTGTGAATTACAGTGCCCCTGAGCTCCTTTCTTCAACTCGCTTTCTTGTGACCTGGCCGCAACACCGCAGGATGGCTTCAGGCCCTAATCTTGTTCCAGCATGGCACGCTGAGGCTTTGGTTAATTCCTCTTCTTGGTGGGAAATGAGAGTTAAATTTGCCCGTCCAGACACCTCCAGCAAGTCTCTCATTGGTTCTCGCTATCCTGTTCATCTTCCGCTGAAATTGCAAACTGGGCCAAACAGGATGTTAAAGGGACTGACTCTCCAAGTCAGGAGAGTGTTAATAAAGCGTCTGGAATGTTGCACCCGAGTACCAGGGTACGAAAACTGAGAGATATTTGAACACGTCTCCCGATCACATGGTTGATCATACTCTGGGTTCCACATGCATGTTTTACCAGTAGGAAGAATACCTTAAACCTGGGTAGTTGAAACCCGTGGAATGGGTACCATGCAATATGACTTCAAAGGGTCTTCATTTGCTCACCGAATCTCTCCAATCCTGTCGCTGCTGCGTTTATGCCCCTGTACACATGCTTGATTCTCTTTCGGAGACATAGCAATCCATAGGTTTTAAGATACTTACTAGTCAGGTACATTCTTAGGCATTTAATATGGGGTGTTGAGTCCATTTCGTTGAGCAAGGAGTAGCTCTTGTTTATTCCATATTTGGCTTAAGGAACTTTATCTGTGCTCATTTCAATCTCTGGTTTTATGCAGCACCCCAACTCACCTTTACCCTTATGCAAGCATAAGTTGGTTTTCTAAATAGGAGACCCTGTTCTGTTCTGTAATTCAGTTCCTGTGTAGCCAAGTTTACATTCCATGTATTACTGATACCATATGATATTTCTTTTCCTGTGTGACTTATTTCAGTTAGAATCATCATACCTGAATCCACTCATTGTGCTGCTAAGGGCCTGATGACATAGATTTCATTGCTGAGTGATATTGTTTTGCAAGTAAATACCACAACTTCTTTATCCATTTTTCACTTTCTGCGATGTTGAACTTGTACTGTAAACGAGGTTCTTGTAAACAGAGGCGTCCCAAACTTTGGGGTGGCTGTGTCTTTTTGATTTTAATTTCCCTAAGCTATAGGACCATAAGTGGAAGTGCCCTAGGCTCTGTTGCTTTGTTTTTTAGATGTTTCAGGAAACACCATACACTTCTCCCGAGTGTCTGTTGGCAATTTACATCCCGCCCATCAGCATAACAAGGCTCACAGTTCTCCATGGCCTGTCCTGCCTTGCTGGATTTTACACTTTTTTCAGATGGCCCTTTTGACCAGGGGGAAGTGAGACTTCATTGTAGTGCAGATTTCCTTTGCAAGCTTGCTTGGTTGGCCAAAAAGGGCGTATGCGTTTTTTCCTGAATATATTCAGGAAAAAACGCATACGCCCTTTTTGGCCAAGTGCATCATTGTGGACGTTCTGCCTCTTTTCCTATGCTTTCAATGCAATTCCAGTCTACCTCCTGAAATCGGTTTCCTGCAATTCTGCCCCGCTTTCAAGTCCTCTTGGCAGCCTTACTTCAGTATATGTTTGGACGATAGCTGTCATTTATAACTCTGCAGGTTTGTGAATTACAGTGCCGCTGAGCTCCTTTCTTCAACTCGCTTTCTTGTGACCTGGCCGCAACACCGCAGGATGCCTTCAGGCCCTAATCTTGTTCCAGCACGGCACGCTGAGCCTTTGGTTAATTCCACTTCCTGGTGGGAAATGAGAGTTAAATTTGCCCGTCCAGACACCTCCAGCAAGTCTCTCATTGGTTCTCGCTATCCTGTTCATCTTCCGCTGAAATTGCAAACTGGGCCAAGCAGGAGGTTAAAGGGACTGACTCTCCAAGTCAGGAGAGTGTTAGTAAAGCGTCTGGAATGTTGCACCCGAGTACCAGGGTACGAAAACTGAGACATATTTGAACACGTCTCCCGATCACATGGTTGATCATACTGTGGGTTCCACATGCATGTTTTAGCTGTAGGAAGAATACCTTAAACCTGGGTAGTTGAAACCCGTGGAATGGGTACCATGCAATATGACTTCAAAGGGTCTTCATTTGCTCACCGAACCTCTCCAATCCTATCACTGCTGTGTTTATGCCCCTGTACACATGCTTGATTCTCTTTCGGAGACATAGCAATCCATAGGTTTTAAGATACTTATTAGTCAGGTACATTCTTAGGCGTTTAATATGGGGTGTTGAGTCCATTTCGTTGAGCAAGGAGTAGCTCTTGTCTATTCCATATTTGGCTTAAGGAACTTTATCTGTGCTCATTTCAATCTCTGGTTTTATGCAGCACCCCAACTCACCTTTACCCTTAAGCAAGCATAAGTTGGTTTTCTAAATTTGAGACCCTGTTCTGTTCTGTAATTCAGTTCCTGTGTAGCCAAGTTTACATTCCGTGTATTACTGATACCTTATGATGTTTCATTTTCTGTGTGACTTATTTCAGTTAGAATCATCATACCTGAATCCACTCATTGTGCTGCTAAGGGCCTGATAACATAGATTTCATTGCTGAGTGATATTGCTTTGCAAGTAAATACCACAACTTCTTTATCCATTTTCCACTTTCTGCGATGTTGAACTTGTACTGTAAATGAGGTTCTTGTAAACAGAGGCGTCCCAAACTTTGGGGTGGCTGTGTCTTTTTGATTTTAATTTCCCTAAGCTATAGGACCATAAGTGGAAGTGCCCTAGGCTCTGTTGCTTTGTTTTTTAGATGTTTCAGGAAACACCATACACTTCTCCCGAGTGTCTGTTGGCAATTTACATCCCGCCCATCAGCATAACAAGGCTCACAGTTCTCCATGGCCTGTCCTGCCTTGCTGGATTTTACACTTTTTTCAGATGGCCCTTTTGACCAGGGGGAAGTGAGACTTCATTTTAGTGCAGATTTCCTTTGCAAGCTTGCTTGGTTGGCCAAAAAGGGCGTATGCGTTTTTTCCTGAATATATTCAGGAAAAAACGCATACGCCCTTTTTGGCCAAGTGCATCATTGTGGACGTTCTGCCTCTTTTCCTATGCTTTCAATGCAATTCCAGTCTACCTCCTGAAATCGGTTTCCTGCAATTCTGCCCCGCTTTCAAGTCCTCTTGGCAGCCTTACTTCAGTATATTTTTGGACGATAGCTGTCATTTATAACTCTGCAGGTTTGTGAATTACAGTGCCGCTGAGCTCCTTTCTTCAACTCGCTTTCTTGTGACCTGGCCGCAACACCGCAGGATGCCTTCAGGCCCTAATCTTGTTCCAGCACGGCACGCTGAGCCTTTGGTTAATTCCACTTCCTGGTGGGAAATGAGAGTTAAATTTGCCCGTCCAGACACCTCCAGCAAGTCTCTCATTGGTTCTCGCTATCCTGTTCATCTTCCGCTGAAATTGCAAACTGGGCCAAGCAGGAGGTTAAAGGGACTGACTCTCCAAGTCAGGAGAGTGTTAGTAAAGCGTCTGGAATGTTGCACCCGAGTACCAGGGTACGAAAACTGAGACATATTTGAACACGTCTCCCGATCACATGGTTGATCATACTGTGGGTTCCACATGCATGTTTTAGCTGTAGGAAGAATACCTTAAACCTGGGTAGTTGAAACCCGTGGAATGGGTACCATGCAATATGACTTCAAAGGGTCTTCATTTGCTCACCGAACCTCTCCAATCCTATCACTGCTGTGTTTATGCCCCTGTACACATGCTTGATTCTCTTTCGGAGACATAGCAATCCATAGGTTTTAAGATACTTATTAGTCAGGTACATTCTTAGGCGTTTAATATGGGGTGTTGAGTCCATTTCGTTGAGCAAGGAGTAGCTCTTGTCTATTCCATATTTGGCTTAAGGAACTTTATCTGTGCTCATTTCAATCTCTGGTTTTATGCAGCACCCCAACTCACCTTTACCCTTAAGCAAGCATAAGTTGGTTTTCTAAATTTGAGACCCTGTTCTGTTCTGTAATTCAGTTCCTGTGTAGCCAAGTTTACATTCCGTGTATTACTGATACCTTATGATGTTTCATTTTCTGTGTGACTTATTTCAGTTAGAATCATCATACCTGAATCCACTCATTGTGCTGCTAAGGGCCTGATGACATAGATTTCATTGCTGAGTGATATTGCTTTGCAAGTAAATACCACAACTTCTTTATCCATTTTCCACTTTCTGCGATGTTGAACTTGTACTGTAAATGAGGTTCTTGTAAACAGAGGCGTCCCAAACTTTGGGGTGGCTGTGTCTTTTTGATTTTAATTTCCCTAAGCTATAGGACCATAAGTGGAAGTGCCCTAGGCTCTGTTGCTTTGTTTTTTAGATGTTTCAGGAAACACCATACACTTCTCCCGAGTGTCTGTTGGCAATTTACATCCCGCCCAGCAGCATAACAAGGCTCCCAGTTCTCCATGGCCTGTCCTGCCTTGCTGGATTTTACACTTTTTTCAGATGGCCCTTTTGACCGGGGGGAAGTGAGACTTCATTGTAGTGCAGATTTCCTTTGCAAGCTTGCTTGGTTGGCCAAAAAGGGCGTATGCGTTTTTTCCTGAATATATTCAGGAAAAAACGCATACGCACTTTTTGGCCAAGTGCATCATTGTGGACGTTCTGCCTCTTTTCCTATGCTTTCAATGCAATTCCAGTCTACCTCCTGAAATCGGTTTCCTGCAATTCCGCCCCGCTTTCAAGTCCTCTTGGCAGCCTTACTTCAGTATATTTTTGGACGATAGCTGTCATTTATAACTCTGCAGGTTTGTGAATTACAGTGCCCCTGAGCTCCTTTCTTCAACTCGCTTTCTTTTGAGCTGGCCGCAACACCGCAGGATGGCTTCAGGCCCTAATCTTGTTCCAGCACGGCATGCTGAGCCTTTGGTTAATTCCTCTTCCTGGTGGGAAATGAGAGTTAAATTTGCCCGTCCAGACACCTCCAGCTAGTCTCTCATTGGTTCTCGCTATTCCTGTTCATCTTCCGCAGAAATTGCAAACTGGGCTAAACAGGAGGTTAAAGGGACTGACTCTCCAAGTCGGGAGAGTGTTAGTAAAGCGTCTGGAATGTTGCACCCGAGTACCAGGGGAGGAAAACTGAGACATATTTGAACACGTCTCCCGTTCACACGGTTGATAATACTCTGGGTTCCACATGCATGTTTTAGCCGAAGGAAGAATACCTTAAACCTGGGTAGTTGAAACCCGTGGAATGGGTACCATGCAATATGACTTCAAAGGGTCTTCATTTGCTCACCGAACCTCTCCAATCCTATCACTGCTGCGTTTATGCCCCTGTACACATGCTTGATTCTCTTTCGGAGACATAGCAATCCATAGGTTTTAGGATACTTACTAGTCAGGTACATTCTTAGGCGTTTAATATGGGATGTTGAGTCCATTTCGTTGAGCAAGGAGTAGCTCTTGTCTATTCCATATTTGGCTTAAGGAACTTTATTTGTGCTCATTTCAATCTCTGGTTTTATGCAGCACCCCAACTCACCTTTACCCTTAAGCAAGCATAAGTTGGTTTTCTAAATTTGAGACCCTGTTCTGTTCTGTAATTCAGTTCCTGTGTAGCCAAGTTTACATTCCGTGTATTACTGATAACTTATGATGTTTCTTTTTCTGTGTGACTTATTTCAGTTAGAATCATCATACCTGAATCCACTCATTGTGCTGCTAAGGGCCTGATGACATAGATTTCATTGCTGAGTGATATTGCTTTGTAAGTAAATACCACAGCTTCTTTAACCATTTTTCATTTTCTGCGATGTTGAACTTGTACTGTAAACGAGGTTCTTGTAAACAGAGGCGTCCCAAACTTTGGGGTGGCTGTGTCTTTTTGATTTTAATTTCCCTAAGCTATAGGACCATAAGTGGAAGTGCCTTAGGCTCTGTTGCTTTGTTTTTTAGATGTTTCAGGAAACACCATAAACTTCTCCCGAGTGTCTGTTGGCAATTTACATCCCGCCCAGCAGCATAACAAGGCTCTCAGTTCTCCATGGCCTGTCCTGCCTTGCAGGATTTTACACTTTTTTCAGATGGCCCTTTTGACCGGGGGGAAGTGAGACTTCATTGTAGTGCAGATTTCCTTTGCAAGCTTGCTTGGTTGGCCAAAAAGGGCGTATGCGTTTTTTCCTGAATATATTCAGGAAAAAACGCATACGCCCTTTTTGGCCAAGTGCATCATTGTGGACGTTCTGCCTCTTTTCCTATGCTTTCAATGCAATTCCAGTCTACCTCCTGAAATCGGTTTCCTGCAATTCTGCCCCGCTTTCAAGTCCTCTTGGCAGCCTTACTTCAGTCTATTTTTGGACGATAGCTGTCATTTATAACTCTGCAGGTTTGTGAATTACAGTGCCCCTGAGCTCCTTTCTTCAACTCGCTTTCTTTTGAGCTGGCCGCAACACCGCAGGATGGCTTCAGGCCCTAATCATGTTCCAGCACGGCACGCTGAGCCTTTGGTTAATTCCTCTTCCTGGTGGGAAATGAGAGTTAAATTTGCCCGTCCAGACACCTCCAGCTAGTCTCTCATTGGTTCTCGCTATTCCTGTTCATCTTCCGCAGAAATTGCAAACTGGGCTAAACAGGAGGTTAAAGGGACTGACTCTCCAAGTCGGGAGAGTGTTAGTAAAGCGTCTGGAATGTTGCACCCGAGTACCAGGGTACGAAAACTGAGACATATTTGAACACGTCTCCCGATCACATGGTTGATCATACTCTGGGTTCCACATGCATGTTTTAGCTGAAGGAAGAATACCTTAAACCTGGGTAGTTGAAACCCGTGGAATGGGTACCATGCAATATGACATCAAAGGGTCTTCATTTGCTCACCGAACCTCTCCAGTCCTATTACTGCTGCGTGTATGCCCCTGTACACATGCTTGATTCTCTTTCGGAGACATAGCAATCCATAGGTTTTAAGATACTTACTAGTCAGGTACATTCTTAGGCGTTTAATATGCGGTGTTGAGTCCATTTCGTTGAGCAAGGAGTAGCTCTTGTCTATTCCATATTTGGCTTAAGGAACTTTATCTGTGCTCATTTCAATCTCTGGTTTTATGCAGCACCCCAACTCACCTTTCCCCTTAAGCAAGCAGAAGTTGGTTTTCTAAATTTGAGACCCTGTTCTGTTTTGGAATTCAGTTCCTGTGTAGCCAAGTTTACATTCCGTGTATTACTGATATCTTATGATGTTTCTTTTTCTGTGTGACTTATTTCAGTTAGAATCATCATACCTGAATCCACTCATTGTGCTGCTAAGGGCCTGATGACATAGATTTCATTGCTGAGTGATATTGCTTTGTAAGTAAATACCAAAAGTTCTTTATCCATTTTTCACTTTCTGCGATGTTGAACTTGTACTGTAAACGAGGTTCTTGTAAACAGAGCCGTTCCAAACTTTGGGGTGGCTGTGTCTTTTTGATTTTAATTTCCCTAAGCTATAGGACCATAAGTGGAAGTGCCCTAGGCTCTGTTGCTTTGTTTTTTAGATGTTTCAGGAAACACCATACACTTCTCCCGAGTGTCTGTTGGCAATTTACATCCCGCCCATCAGCATAACAAGGCTCCCAGTTCTCCATGGCCTGTCCTGCCTTGCTGGATTTTACACTTTTTTCAGATGGCCCTTTTGACCGGGGGGGGGGGAAGTGAGACTTCATTGTAGTGCAGATTTCCTTTGCAAGCTTGCTTGGTTGGCCAAAAAGGGCGTATGCGTTTTTTCCTGAATATATTCAGGAAAAAACGCATACGCCCTTTTTGGCCAAGTGCATCATTGTGGACGTTCTGCCTCTTTTCCTATGCTTTCAATGCAATTCCAGTCTACCTCCTGAAATCGGTTTCCTGCAATTCTGCCCCGCTTTCAAGTCCTCTTGGCAGCCTTACTTCAGTATATTTTTGGACGATAGCTGTCACTTATAACTCTGCAGGTTTGTGAATTACAGTGCCCCTGAGCTCCTTTCTTCAACTCGCTTTCTTTTGAGCTGGCTGCAACACCGCAGGATGGCTTCAGGCCCTAGTCTGGTTCCGGCACGGCACGCTGAGCCTTTGGTTATTTCCTCTTCCTGGTGGGAAATGAGAGTTAAATTTGCCCGTCCAGACACCTCCAGCTAGTCTCTCATTGGTTCTCCCTATTCCTGTTCATCTTCCGCAGAAATTGCAAACTAGGCCAAACAGGAGGTTAAAGGCGCTGACTCTCCAAGTGGGGAGAGTGTTAGTAAAGCGTCTGGAATGTTGCACCCGAGTACCAGGGGAGGAAAACTGAGACATATTTGAACACGTCTCCCGTTCACACGGTTGATCATACTCTGGGTTCCACATGCATGTTTTAGCTGAAGGAAGAATACCTTAAACCTGGAGAGTTGAGACCCGTGGAATGGGTACCATGCAATATGACTTCAAAGGGTCTTCATTTGCTCACCGAACCTGTCCAATCCTACCACTGCTGCAATTATGCCCCTGTACACATGCTTGATTCTCTTTTGGAGACATAGCAATCCATAGGTTTTAAGATACTTACTAGTCAGGTACATTCTTAGGCGTTTAATATGGGGTGTTGAGTCCATTTCGTTGAGCAAGGAGTAGCTCTTGTCTATTCCATATTTGGCTTAAGGAACTTTATCTGTGCTCATTTCAATCTCTGGTTTTATGCAGCACCCCAACTCACCTTTCCCCTTAAGCAAGCATAAGTTGGTTTTCTAAATTTGAGACCCTGTTCTGTTTTGGAATTCAGTTCCTGTGTAGCCAAGTTTACATTCCGTGTATTACTGATACCATATGATATTTCTTTTTCTGTGTGACTTATTTCAGTTAGAATCATCATACCTGAATCCACTCATTGTGCTGCTAAGGGCCTGATGACATAGATTTCATTGCTGAGTGATATTGTTTTGCAAGTAAATACCACAAGTTCTTTATCCATTTTTCACTTTCTGCGATGTTGAACTTGTACTGTAAACGAGGTTCTTGTAAACAGAGGCGTCCCAAACTTTGGGGTGGCTGTGTCTTTTTGATTTTAATTTCCCTAAGCTATAGGACCATAAGTGGAAGTGCCCTAGGCTCTGTTACTTTGTTTTTTAGATGTTTCAGGAAACACCATACACTTCTCCCGAGTGTCTGTTGGCAATTTACATCCCGCCCAGCAGCATAACAAGGCTCACAGTTCTCCATGGCCTGTCCTGCCTTGCTGGATTTTACACTTTTTTCAGATGGCCCTTTTGACCAGGGGGAAGTGAGACTTCATTGTAGTGCAGATTTCCTTTGCAAGCTTGCTTGGTTGGCCAAAAAGGGCGTATGCGTTTTTTCCTGAATATATTCAGGAAAAAACGCATACGCCCTTTTTGGCCAAGTGCATCATTGTGGACGTTCTGCCTCTTTTCCTATGCTTTCAATGCAATTCCAGTCTACCTCCTGAAATCGGTTTCCTGCAATTCTGCCCCGCTTTCAAGTCCTCTTGGCAGCCTTACTTCAGTATATTTTTGGACGATAGCTGTCATTTATAACTCTGCAGGTTTGTGAATTACAGTGCCCCTGAGCTCCTTTCTTCAACTCGCTTTCTTTTGAGCTGGCCGCAACACCGCAGGATGGCTTCAGGCCCTAATCTTGTTCCAGCACGGCATGCTGAGCCTTTGGTTAATTCCTCTTCCTGGTGGGAAATGAGAGTTAAATTTGCCCGTCCAGACACCTCCAGCTAGTCTCTCATTGGTTCTCGCTATTCCTGTTCATCTTCCGCAGAAATTGCAAACTGGGCTAAACAGGAGGTTAAAGGGACTGACTCTCCAAGTCGGGAGAGTGTTAGTAAAGCGTCTGGAATGTTGCACCCGAGTACCAGGGTACGAAAACTGAGACATATTTGAACACGTCTCCCGATCACATGGTTGATCATACTCTGGGTTCCACATGCATGTTTTAGCTGAAGGAAGAATACCTTAAACCTGGGTAGTTGAAACCCGTGGAATGGGTACCATGCAATATGACATCAAAGGGTCTTCATTTGCTCACCGAACCTCTCCAGTCCTATTACTGCTGCGTGTATGCCCCTGTACACATGCTTGATTCTCTTTCGGAGACATAGCAATCCATAGGTTTTAAGATACTTACTAGTCAGGTACATTCTTAGGCGTTTAATATGCGGTGTTGAGTCCATTTCGTTGAGCAAGGAGTAGCTCTTGTCTATTCCATATTTGGCTTAAGGAACTTTATCTGTGCTCATTTCAATCTCTGGTTTTATGCAGCACCCCAACTCACCTTTCCCCTTAAGCAAGCAGAAGTTGGTTTTCTAAATTTGAGACCCTGTTCTGTTTTGGAATTCAGTTCCTGTGTAGCCAAGTTTACATTCCGTGTATTACTGATATCTTATGATGTTTCTTTTTCTGTGTGACTTATTTCAGTTAGAATCATCATACCTGAATCCACTCATTGTGCTGCTAAGGGCCTGATGACATAGATTTCATTGCTGAGTGATATTGCTTTGTAAGTAAATACCAAAAGTTCTTTATCCATTTTTCACTTTCTGCGATGTTGAACTTGTACTGTAAACGAGGTTCTTGTAAACAGAGCCGTTCCAAACTTTGGGGTGGCTGTGTCTTTTTGATTTTAATTTCCCTAAGCTATAGGACCATAAGTGGAAGTGCCCTAGGCTCTGTTGCTTTGTTTTTTAGATGTTTCAGGAAACACCATACACTTCTCCCGAGTGTCTGTTGGCAATTTACATCCCGCCCATCAGCATAACAAGGCTCCCAGTTCTCCATGGCCTGTCCTGCCTTGCTGGATTTTACACTTTTTTCAGATGGCCCTTTTGACCGGGGGGGGGGGAAGTGAGACTTCATTGTAGTGCAGATTTCCTTTGCAAGCTTGCTTGGTTGGCCAAAAAGGGCGTATGCGTTTTTTCCTGAATATATTCAGGAAAAAACGCATACGCCCTTTTTGGCCAAGTGCATCATTGTGGACGTTCTGCCTCTTTTCCTATGCTTTCAATGCAATTCCAGTCTACCTCCTGAAATCGGTTTCCTGCAATTCTGCCCCGCTTTCAAGTCCTCTTGGCAGCCTTACTTCAGTATATTTTTGGACGATAGCTGTCACTTATAACTCTGCAGGTTTGTGAATTACAGTGCCCCTGAGCTCCTTTCTTCAACTCGCTTTCTTTTGAGCTGGCTGCAACACCGCAGGATGGCTTCAGGCCCTAGTCTGGTTCCGGCACGGCACGCTGAGCCTTTGGTTATTTCCTCTTCCTGGTGGGAAATGAGAGTTAAATTTGCCCGTCCAGACACCTCCAGCTAGTCTCTCATTGGTTCTCCCTATTCCTGTTCATCTTCCGCAGAAATTGCAAACTAGGCCAAACAGGAGGTTAAAGGCGCTGACTCTCCAAGTGGGGAGAGTGTTAGTAAAGCGTCTGGAATGTTGCACCCGAGTACCAGGGGAGGAAAACTGAGACATATTTGAACACGTCTCCCGTTCACACGGTTGATCATACTCTGGGTTCCACATGCATGTTTTAGCTGAAGGAAGAATACCTTAAACCTGGAGAGTTGAGACCCGTGGAATGGGTACCATGCAATATGACTTCAAAGGGTCTTCATTTGCTCACCGAACCTGTCCAATCCTACCACTGCTGCAATTATGCCCCTGTACACATGCTTGATTCTCTTTTGGAGACATAGCAATCCATAGGTTTTAAGATACTTACTAGTCAGGTACATTCTTAGGCGTTTAATATGGGGTGTTGAGTCCATTTCGTTGAGCAAGGAGTAGCTCTTGTCTATTCCATATTTGGCTTAAGGAACTTTATCTGTGCTCATTTCAATCTCTGGTTTTATGCAGCACCCCAACTCACCTTTCCCCTTAAGCAAGCATAAGTTGGTTTTCTAAATTTGAGACCCTGTTCTGTTTTGGAATTCAGTTCCTGTGTAGCCAAGTTTACATTCCGTGTATTACTGATACCATATGATATTTCTTTTTCTGTGTGACTTATTTCAGTTAGAATCATCATACCTGAATCCACTCATTGTGCTGCTAAGGGCCTGATGACATAGATTTCATTGCTGAGTGATATTGTTTTGCAAGTAAATACCACAAGTTCTTTATCCATTTTTCACTTTCTGCGATGTTGAACTTGTACTGTAAACGAGGTTCTTGTAAACAGAGGCGTCCCAAACTTTGGGGTGGCTGTGTCTTTTTGATTTTAATTTCCCTAAGCTATAGGACCATAAGTGGAAGTGCCCTAGGCTCTGTTACTTTGTTTTTTAGATGTTTCAGGAAACACCATACACTTCTCCCGAGTGTCTGTTGGCAATTTACATCCCGCCCAGCAGCATAACAAGGCTCACAGTTCTCCATGGCCTGTCCTGCCTTGCTGGATTTTACACTTTTTTCAGATGGCCCTTTTGACCAGGGGGAAGTGAGACTTCATTGTAGTGCAGATTTCCTTTGCAAGCTTGCTTGGTTGGCCAAAAAGGGCGTATGCGTTTTTTCCTGAATATATTCAGGAAAAAACGCATACGCCCTTTTTGGCCAAGTGCATCATTGTGGACGTTCTGCCTCTTTTCCTATGCTTTCAATGCAATTCCAGTCTACCTCCTGAAATCGGTTTCCTGCAATTCTGCCCCGCTTTCAAGTCCTCTTGGCAGCCTTACTTCAGTATATTTTTGGACGATAGCTGTCATTTATAACTCTGCAGGTTTGTGAATTACAGTGCCGCTGAGCTCCTTTCTTCAACTCGCTTTCTTGTGACCTGGCCGCAACACCGCAGGATGTCTTCAGGCCCTAATCTTGTTCCAGCACGGCACGCTGAGCCTTTGGTTAATTCCACTTCCTGGTGGGAAATGAGAGTTAAATTTGCCCGTCCAGACACCTCCAGCAAGTCTCTCATTGGTTCTCGCTATTCCTGTTCATCTTCCCCTGAAATTGCAAACTGGGCCAAACAGGAGGTTAAAGGGACTGACTCTCCAAGTCAGTAGAGTGTTAGTAAAGCGTCTGGAATGTTGCACCCGAGTACCAGGGTACGAAAACTGAGACATATTTGAACACGTCTCCCGATCACATGGTTGATCATACTGTGGGTTCCACATGCATGTTTTAGCTGTAGGAAGAATACCTTAAACCTGGGTAGTTGAAACCCGTGGAATGGGTACCATGCAATATGACTTCAAAGGGTCTTCATTTGCTCACCGAACCTCTCCAATCCTATCACTGCTGTGTTTATGCCCCTGTACACATGCTTGATTCTCTTTCGGAGACATAGCAATCCATAGGTTTTAAGATACTTATTAGTCAGGTACATTCTTAGGCGTTTAATATGGGGTGTTGAGTCCATTTCGTTGAGCAAGGAGTAGCTCTTGTCTATTCCATATTTGGCTTAAGGAACTTTATCTGTGCTCATTTCAATCTCTGGTTTTATGCAGCACCCCAACTCACCTTTCCCCTTAAGCAAGCATAAGTTGGTTTTCTAAATTTGAGACCCTGTTCTGTTTTGGAATTCAGTTCCTGTGTAGCCAAGTTTACATTCCGTGTATTACTGATACCATATGATATTTCTTTTTCTGTGTGACTTATTTCAGTTAGAATCATCATACCTGAATCCACTCATTGTGCTGCTAAGGGCCTGATGACATAGATTTCATTGCTGAGTGATATTGTTTTGCAAGTAAATACCACAAGTTCTTTATCCATTTTTCACTTTCTGCGATGTTGAACTTGTACTGTAAACGAGGTTCTTGTAAACAGAGGCGTCCCAAATTTTGGGGTGGCTGTGTCTTTTTGATTTTAATTTCCCTAAGCTATAGGACCATAAGTGGAAGTGCCCTAGGCTCTGTTACTTTGTTTTTTAGATGTTTCAGGAAACACCATACACTTCTCCCGAGTGTCTGTTGGCAATTTACATCCCGCCCAGCAGCATAACAAGGCTCACAGTTCTCCATGGCCTGTCCTGCCTTGCTGGATTTTACACTTTTTTCAGATGGCCCTTTTGACCAGGGGGAAGTGAGACTTCATTGTAGTGCAGATTTCCTTTGCAAGCTTGCTTGGTTGGCCAAAAAGGGCGTATGCGTTTTTTCCTGAATATATTCAGGAAAAAACGCATACGCCCTTTTTGGCCAAGTGCATCATTGTGGACGTTCTGCCTCTTTTCCTATGCTTTCAATGCAATTCCAGTCTACCTCCTGAAATCGGTTTCCTGCAATTCTGCCCCGCTTTCAAGTCCTCTTGGCAGCCTTACTTCAGTATATTTTTGGACGATAGCTGTCATTTATAACTCTGCAGGTTTGTGAATTACAGTGCCGCTGAGCTCCTTTCTTCAACTCGCTTTCTTGTGACCTGGCCGCAACACCGCAGGATGTCTTCAGGCCCTAATCTTGTTCCGGCACGGCACGCTGAGCCTTTGGTTAATTCCACTTCCTGGTGGGAAATGAGAGTTAAATTTGCCCGTCCAGACACCTCCAGCAAGTCTCTCATTGGTTCTCGCTATTCCTGTTCATCTTCCGCTGAAATTGCAAACAGGGCCAAACAGGAGGTTAAAGGGACTGACTCTCCAAGTCAGGAGAGTGTTAGTAAAGCGTCTGGAATTTTGCACCCGAGTACCAGGGTACGAAAACTGAGACATATTTGAACACGTCTCCCGATCACATGGTTGATCATACTGTGGGTTCCACATGCATGTTTTAGCTGTAGGAAGAATACCTTAAACCTGGGTAGTTGAAACCCGTGGAATGGGTACCATGCAATATGACTTCAAAGGGTCTTCATTTGCTCACCGAACCTCTCCAATCCTATCACTGCTGTGTTTATGCCCCTGTACACATGCTTGATTCTCTTTCGGAGACATAGCAATCCATAGGTTTTAAGATACTTATTAGTCAGGTACATTCTTAGGCGTTTAATATGGGGTGTTGAGTCCATTTCGTTGAGCAAGGAGTAGCTCTTGTCTATTCCATATTTGGCTTAAGGAACTTTATCTGTGCTCATTTCAATCTCTGGTTTTATGCAGCACCCCAACTCACCTTTACCCTTAAGCAAGCATAAGTTGGTTTTCTAAATTTGAGACCCTGTTCTGTTCTGTAATTCAGTTCCTGTGTAGCCAAGTTTACATTCCGTGTATTACTGATACCTTATGATGTTTCATTTTCTGTGTGACTTATTTCAGTTAGAATCATCATACCTGAATCCACTCATTGTGCTGCTAAGGGCCTGATGACATAGATTTCATTGCTGAGTGATATTGCTTTGCAAGTAAATACCACAACTTCTTTATCCATTTTCCACTTTCTGCGATGTTGAACTTGTACTGTAAATGAGGTTCTTGTAAACAGAGGCGTCCCAAACTTTGGGGTGGCTGTGTCTTTTTGATTTTAATTTCCCTAAGCTATAGGACCATAAGTGGAAGTGCCCTAGGCTCTGTTGCTTTGTTTTTTAGATGTTTCAGGAAACACCATACACTTCTCCCGAGTGTCTGTTGGCAATTTACATCTCGCCCAGCAGCATAACAAGGCTCCCAGTTCTCCATGGCCTGTCCTACCTTGCTGGATTTTACACTTTTTTCAGATGGCCCTTTTGACCGGGGGGAAGTGAGACTTCATTGTAGTGCAGATTTCCTTTGCAAGCTTGCTTGGTTGGCCAAAAAGGGCGTATGCGTTTTTTCCTGAATATATTCAGGAAAAAACGCATACGCCCTTTTTGGCCAAGTGCATCATTGTGGACGTTCTGCCTCTTTTCCTATGCTTTCAATGCAATTCCAGTCTACCTCCTGAAATCGGTTTCCTGCAATTCTGCCCCGCTTTCAAGTCCTCTTGGCAGCCTTACTTCAGTATATTTTTGGACGATAGCTGTCATTTATAACTCTGCAGGTTTGTGAATTACAGTGCCCCTGAGCTCCTTTCTTCAACTCGCTTTCTTTTGAGCTGGCCGCAACACCGCAGGATGGCTTCAGGCCCTAATCTTGTTCCAGCACGGCATGCTGAGCCTTTGGTTAATTCCTCTTCCTGGTGGGAAATGAGAGTTAAATTTGCCCGTCCAGACACCTCCAGCTAGTCTCTCATTGGTTCTCGCTATTCCTGTTCATCTTCCGCAGAAATTGCAAACTGGGCTAAACAGGAGGTTAAAGGGACTGACTCTCCAAGTCGGGAGAGTGTTAGTAAAGCGTCTGGAATGTTGCACCCGAGTACCAGGGGAGGAAAACTGAGACATATTTGAACACGACTCCCGTTCACACGGTTGATCATACTCTGGGTTCCACATGCATGTCTTAGCCTAAGGAAGAATACCTTAAACCTGGGTAGTTGAAACCCGTGGAATGGGTACCATGCAATATGACTTCAAAGGGTCTTCATTTGCTCACCGAACCTCTCCAATCCTATCACTGCTGCGTTTATGCCCCTGTACACATGCTTGATTCTCTTTCGGAGACATAGCAATCCATAGGTTTTAGGATACTTACTAGTCAGGTACATTCTTAGGCGTTTAATATGGGATGTTGAGTCCATTTCGTTGAGCAAGGAGTAGCTCTTGTCTATTCCATATTTGGCTTAAGGAACTTTATCTGTGCTCATTTCAATCTCTGGTTTTATGCAGCACCCCAACTCACCTTTACCCTTAAGCAAGCATAAGTTGGTTTTCTAAATTTGAGACCCTGTTCTGTTCTGTAATTCAGTTCCTGTGTAGCCAAGTTTACATTCCGTGTATTACTGATACCTTATGATGTTTCTTTTTCTGTGTGACTTATTTCAGTTAGAATCATCATACCTGAATCCACTCATTGTGCTGCTAAGGGCCTGATGACATAGATTTCATTGCTGAGTGATATTGCTTTGTAAGTAAATACCAAAAGTTCTTTATCCATTTTTCATTTTCTGCGATGTTGAACTTGTACTGTAAACGAGGTTCTTGTAAACAGAGGCGTCCCAAACTTTGGGGTGGCTGTGTCTTTTTGATTTTAATTTCCCTAAGCTATAGGACCATAAGTGGAAGTGCCTTAGGCTCTGTTGCTTTGTTTTTTAGATGTTTCAGGAAACACCATACACTTCTCCCGAGTGTCTGTTGGCAATTTACATCCCGCCCAGCAGCATAACAAGGCTCTCAGTTCTCCATGGCCTGTCCTGCCTTGCAGGATTTTACACTTTTTTCAGATGGCCCTTTTGACCGGGGGGAAGTGAGACTTCATTGTAGTGCAGATTTCCTTTGCAAGCTTGCTTGGTTGGCCAAAAAGGGCGTATGCGTTTTTTCCTGAATATATTCAGGAAAAAACGCATACGCCCTTTTTGGCCAAGTGCATCATTGTGGACGTTCTGCCTCTTTTCCTATGCTTTCAATGCAATTCCAGTCTACCTCCTGAAATCGGTTTCCTGCAATTCTGCCCCGCTTTCAAGTCCTCTTGGCAGCCTTACTTCAGTCTATTTTTGGACGATAGCTGTCATTTATAACTCTGCAGGTTTGTGAATTACAGTGCCCCTGAGCTCCTTTCTTCAACTCGCTTTCTTTTGAGCTGGCCGCAACACCGCAGGATGGCTTCAGGCCCTAATCATGTTCCAGCACGGCACGCTGAGCCTTTGGTTAATTCCTCTTCCTGGTGGGAAATGAGAGTTAAATTTGCCCGTCCAGACACCTCCAGCTAGTCTCTCATTGGTTCTCGCTATTCCTGTTCATCTTCCGCAGAAATTGCAAACTGGGCTAAACAGGAGGTTAAAGGGACTGACTCTCCAAGTCGGGAGAGTGTTAGTAAAGCGTCTGGAATGTTGCACCCGAGTACCAGGGTACGAAAACTGAGACATATTTGAACACGTCTCCCGATCACATGGTTGATCATACTCTAGGTTCCACATGCATGTTTTAGCTGAAGGAAGAATACCTTAAACCTGGAGAGTTGAGACCCGTGTAATGGGTACCATGCAATATGACTTCAAAGGGTCTTCATTTGCTCACCGAACCTCTCCAATCCTATCACTGCTGCATTTATGCCCCTGTACACATGCTTGATTCTCTTTCGGAGACATAGCAATCCATAGGTTTTAAGATACTTACTAGTCAGGTACATTCTTAGGCGTTTAATATGCGGTGTTGAGTCCATTTCGTTGAGCAAGGAGTAGCTCTTGTCTATTCCATATTTGGCTTAAGGAACTTTATCTGTGCTCATTTCAATCTCTGGTTTTATGCAGCACCCCAACTCACCTTTCCCCTTAAGCAAGCAGAAGTTGGTTTTCTAAATTTGAGACCCTGTTCTGTTTTGGAATTCAGTTCCTGTGTAGCCAAGTTTACATTCCGTGTAGTAGTGATATCTTATGATGTTTCTTTTTCTGTGTGACTTATTTCAGTTAGAATCATCATACCTGAATCCACTCATTGTGCTGCTAAGGGCCTGATGACATAGATTTCATTGCTGAGTGATATTGCTTTGTAAGTAAATACCAAAAGTTCTTTATCCATTTTTCACTTTCTGCGATGTTGAACTTGTACTGTAAACGAGGTTCTTGTAAACAGAGCCGTTCCAAACTTTGGGGTGGCTGTGTCTTTTTGATTTTAATTTCCCTAAGCTATAGGACCATAAGTGGAAGTGCCCTAGGCTCTGTTGCTTTGTTTTTTAGATGTTTCAGGAAACACCATACACTTCTCCCGAGTGTCTGTTGGCAATTTACATCCCGCCCATCAGCATAACAAGGCTCCCAGTTCTCCATGGCCTGTCGTGCCTTGCTGGATTTTACACTTTTTTCAGATGGCCCTTTTGACCGGGGGGGGAAGTGAGACTTCATTGTAGTGCAGATTTCCTTTGCAAGCTTGCTTGGTTGGCCAAAAAGGGCGTATGCGTTTTTTCCTGAATATATTCAGGAAAAAACGCATACGCCCTTTTTGGCCAAGTGCATCATTGTGGACGTTCTGCCTCTTTTCCTATGCTTTCAATGCAATTCCAGTCTACCTCCTGAAATCGGTTTCCTGCAATTCTGCCCCGCTTTCAAGTCCTCTTGGCAGCCTTACTTCAGTATATTTTTGGACGATAGCTGTCACTTATAACTCTGCAGGTTTGTGAATTACAGTGCCCCTGAGCTCCTTTCTTCAACTCGCTTTCTTTTGAGCTGGCTGCAACACCGCAGGATGGCTTCAGGCCCTAGTCTGGTTCCGGCACGGCACGCTGAGCCTTTGGTTATTTCCTCTTCCTGGTGGGAAATGAGAGTTAAATTTGCCCGTCCAGACACCTCCAGCTAGTCTCTCATTGGTTCTCCCTATTCCTGTTCATCTTCCGCAGAAATTGCAAACTAGGCCAAACAGGAGGTTAAAGGCGCTGACTCTCCAAGTGGGGAGAGTGTTAGTAAAGCGCCTGGAATGTTGCACCCGAGTACCAGGGGAGGAAAACTGAGACATATTTGAACACGTCTCCCGTTCACACGGTTGATCATACTCTGGGTTCCACATGCATGTTTTAGCTGAAGGAAGAATACCTTAAACCTGGAGAGTTGAGACCCGTGGAATGGGTACCATGCAATATGACTTCAAAGGGTATTCATTTGCTCACCGAACCTGTCCAATCCCACCACTGCTGCAATTATGCCCCTGTACACATGCTTGATTCTCTTTTGGAGACATAGCAATCCATAGGTTTTAAGATACTTACTAGTCAGGTACATTCTTAGGCGTTTAATATGGGGTGTTGAGTCCATTTCGTTGAGCAAGGAGTAGCTCTTGTCTATTCCATATTTGGCTTAAGGAACTTTATCTGTGCTCATTTCAATCTCTGGTTTTATGCAGCACCCCAACTCACCTTTCCCCTTAAGCAAGCATAAGTTGGTTTTCTAAATTTGAGACCCTGTTCTGTTTTGGAATTCAGTTCCTGTGTAGCCAAGTTTACATTCCGTGTATTAGTGATATCTTATGATGTTTCTTTTTCTGTGTGACTTATTTCAGTTAGAATCATCGTACCTGAATCCACTCATTATGCTGCTACGGGCCTGATGACATAGATTTCATTGCTGAGTGATACTGCATTGTACGTAAGTACCACAAGTTCTTTATCCATTTTTCACTTTCTGTGATATTGAACTTGTACGGTAAATGAGGTTCTTGTAAACAGAGGCGTCCCAAACTTTGGGGTGGCTGTGTCTTTTTGATTTTAATTTCCCTAAGCTATAGGACCATAAGTGGAAGTGCCCTAGGCTCTGTTGCTTTGTTTTTTAGATGTTTCAGGAAACACCATACACTTCTCCCGAGTGTCTGTTGGCAATTTACATCCCGCCCATCAGCATAACAAGGCTCCCAGTTCTCCATGGCCTGTCCTGCCTTTCTGGATTTTACACTTTTTCCAGATGGCCCTTTTGACCGGGGGAAGTGAGAGTTCATTGTAGTGCAGATTTCCTTTGCAAGCTTGCTTGGTTGGCCAAAAAGGGCGTATATGTTTTTCCCTGAATATATTCAGGAAAAAACGCATACGCCCTTTTTGGCCAAGTGCATCATTGTGGACGTTCTGCCACTTTTCCTATGCTTTCAATGCAATTCCAGTCTACCTCCTGAAATCGGTTTCCTGCAATTCTGCCCCGCTTTCAAGTCCTCTTGGCAGCCTTACTTCAGAATATTTTTGGACGATAGCTGTCATTTATAACTCTGCAGGTTTGTGCATTACAATGCCCCTGAGCTCCTTTCTTCAACTCGCTTTCTTGTGACCTGGCCGCAACACCGCAGGATGGCTTCATGCTCTAATCTGGTTCCGGCACGGCACACTGAGCCTTTGGTTATTTCCTCTTCCTGGTGGGAAATGAGAGTTAAATTTGCCCGTCCAGACACCTCCAGCTAGTCTCTCATTTGTTCTCCCTATTCCTGTACATCTTCCGCAGAAATTGCAAACTGGACCAAACAGGAAGTTAAAGGCGCTGACTCTCCAAGTCGGGAGAGTGTTAGTAAAGAATCTGGAATGTTGCACCCGAGTACCAGGGTACGAAAACTGAGACATATTTGAACACGTCTCCCGTTCACACGGTTGATCATACTCTGGGTTCCACATGCATGTTTCAGCTGAAGGAAGAATACCTTAAACCTGGAGAGTTGAGACCCGTGGAATGGGTACCATGCAAATTGACTTCAAAGGGTCTTCATTTGCTCACCGAACCTCTCCAATCCTATCACTGCTGCGTTTATGCCCCTGTACACACGCTTGATTCTCTTTCAGAGACATAGCAATCCATAGGTTTTAAGATACTTACTAGTCAGGTACATTCTTAGGCGTTTAATATGGGGTGTTGAGTCCATTTCGTTGAGCAAGGAGTAGCTCTTGTCTATTCCATATTTTGCTTAAGGAACTTTATCTGTGCTCATTTCAATCTCTGGTTTTATGCAGCACCCCAACTCACCTTTCCCCTTAAGCAAGCATAAGTTGGTTTTCTAAATTTGAGACGCTGTTCTGTTTTGGATTTCAGTTCCTGTGTAGCCAAGTTTATATTCCGTGTATTAGTGATATCTTATGATGTTTCTTTTTCTGTGTGACTTATTTCAGTTAGAATCATCATACCTGAATCCACTCATTGTGCTGCTAAGGGCCTGATGACATAGATTTCATTGCTGTGTGATATTACTTTGTAAGTAAATACCACAAGTTCTTTATCCATTTTTCACTTTCTGCGATGTTGAACTTGTACTGTAAACGAGGTTCTTGTAAACAGAGCCGTTCCAAACTTTGGGGTGGCTGTGTCTTTTTGATTTTAATTTCCCTAAGCTATAGGACCATAAGTGGAAGTGCCCTAGGCTCTGTTGCTTTGTTTTTTAGATGTTTCAGGAAACACCATACACTTCTCCCGAGTGTCTGTTGGCAATTTACATCCCGCCCAGCAGCATAACAAGGCTCTCAGTTCTCCATGGCCTGTCCTGCCTTGCTGGATTTTACACTTTTTTCAGATGGCCCTTTTGACCGGGGGGAAGTGAGACTTCATTGTAGTGCAGATTTCCTTTGCAAGCTTGCTTGGTTGGCCAAAAAGGGCGTATGCGTTTTTTCCTGAATATATTCAGGAAAAAACGCATATGCCCTTTTTGGCCTAGTGCATCATTGTGGACGTTCTGCCTCTTTTCCTATGCTTTCAATGCAATTCCAGTCTACCTCCTGAAATCGGTTTCCTGCAATTCTGCCCCGCTTTCAAGTCCTCTTGGCAGCCTTACTTCAGTATATTTTTGGACGATAGCTGTCATTTATAACTCTGCAGGTTTGTGAATTACAGTGCCCCTGAGCTCCTTTCTTCAACGCGCTTTCTTGTGACCTGGCCGCAACACCGCAGGATGGCTTCAGGCCCTAATCTTGTTCCAGCACCCCACGCTGAGCCTTTGGTTAATTCCTCTTCCTGATGGGAAATGAGAGTTAAATTTGCCCGTCCAGAAACCTCCAGCAAGTCTCTCATTGTTTCTCGGTATCCTGTTCATCTTCCGCTGAAACTGCAAACTGGGCCAAACAGGAGGTTAAAGGGACTGACTCTCCAAGTCAGTAGAGTGTTAGTAAGGCGACTGGAATGTTGCACCCGAGTACCAGGGTACGAAAACTGAGACATATTTGAACACGTCTCCCGATCACATGGTTGATCATACTCTGGGTTCCACATGCATGTTTTAGCTGTAGGAAGAATACCTTAAACCTGGGTAGTTGAAACCCGTGGAATGGGTACCATGCAATATGACTTCAAAGGTTCTTCATTTGCTCACCGAACCTCTCCAATCCTATCACTGCTGCGTTTATGCCCCTGTACACACGCTTGATTCTCTTTCGGAGACATAGCAATCCATAGGTTTTAAGATACTTACTAGTCAGGTACATTCTTAGGCGTTTAATATGGGGTGTTGAGTCCATTTCGTTGAGCAAGGAGTAGCTCTTGTCTATTCCATATTTGGCTTAAGGAACTTTATCTGTGCTCATTTCAATCTCTGGTTTTATGCAGCACCCCAACTCACCTTTCCCCTTAAGCAAGCATAAGTTGGTTTTCTAAATTTGAGACCCTGTTCTGTTCTGTAATTCAGTTCCTGTGTAGCCAAGTTTACATTCCGTGTATTACTGATACCTTATGATGTTTCATTTTCTGTGTGACTTATTTCAGTTAGAATCATCATACCTGAATCCACTCATTGTGCTGCTAAGGGCCTGATGACATAGATTTCATTGCTGAGTGATATTGCTTTGCAAGTAAATACCACAACTTCTTTATCCATTTTTCACTTTCTACGATGTTGAACTTGTACTGTAAATGAGGTTCTTGTAAACAGAGGCGTCCCAAACTTTGGGGTGGCTGTGTCTTTTTGATTTTAATTTCCCTAAGCTATAGGACCATAAGTGGAAGTGCCCTAGGCTCTGTTGCTTTGTTTTTTAGATGTTTCAGGAAACACCATACACTTCTCCCGAGTGTCTGTTGGCAATTTACATCCCGCCCAGCAGCATAACAAGGCTCCCAGTTCTCCATGGCCTGTCCTGCCTTTCTGGATTTTACACTTTTTTCAGATGGCCCTTTTGACCGGGGGGAAGTGAGACTTCATTGTAGTGCAGATTTCCTTTGCAAGCTTGCTTGGTTGGCCAAAAAGTGCGTATGCGTTTTTTCCTGAATATATTCAGGAAAAAACGCATACGCCCTTTTTGGCCAAGTGCATCATTGTGGACGTTCTGCCTCTTTTCCTATGCTTTCAATGCAATTCCAGTCTACCTCCTGAAATCGGTTTCCTGCAATTCTGCCCCGCTTTCAAGTCCTCTTGGCAGCCTTACTTCAGTATATTTTTGGACGATAGCTGTCATTTATAACTCTGCAGGTTTGTGAATTACAGTGCCCCTGAGCTCCTTTCTTCAACTCGCTTTCTTTTGAGCTGGCCGCAACACCGCAGGATGGCTTCAGGCCCTAATCTGGTTCCGGCACGGCACGCTGAGCCTTTGGTTAATTCCTCTTCCTGGTGGGAAATGAGAGTTAAATTTGCCCGTCCAGACACCTCCAGCTAGTCTCTCATTGGTTCTCGCTATTCCTGTTCATCTTCCGCAGAAATTGCAAACTGGGCTAAACAGGAGGTTAAAGGGACTGACTCTCCAAGTCGGGAGAGTGTTAGTAAAGCGTCTGGAATGTTGCACCCGAGTACCAGGGTACGAAAACTGAGACATATTTGAACACGTCTCCCGATCACATGGTTGATCATACTCTGGCTTCCACATGCATGTTTTAGCTGAAGGAAGAATACCTTAAACCTGGGTAGTTGAAACCCGTGGAATGGGTACCATGCAATATGACATCAAAGGGTCTTCATTTGCTCACCGAACCTCTCCAATCCTATCACTGGTGCGTTTATGCCCCTGTACACATGCTTGATTCTCTTTCGGAGACATAGCAATCCATAGGTTTTAAGATACTTACTAGTCAGGTACATTCTTAGACGTTTAATATGCGGTGTTGAGTCCATTTCGTTGAGCAAGGAGTAGCTCTTGTCTATTCCATATTTGGCTTAAGGAACTTTATCTGTGCTCATTTCAATCTCTGGTTTTATGCAGCACCCCAACTCACCTTTCCCCTTAAGCAAGCATAAGTTGGTTTTCTAAATTTGAGACCCTGTTCTGTTCTGTAATTCAGTTCCTGTGTAGACAAGTTTACATTCCGTGTATTACTGATACCTTATGATGTTTCATTTTCTGTGTGACTTATTTCAGTTAGAATCATCATACCTGAATCCACTCATTGTGCTTCTAAGGGCCTGATGACATAGATTTCATTGCTGAGTGATATTGCTTTGCAAGTAAATACCACAACTTCTTTATCCATTTTTCACTTTCTGCGATGTTGAACTTGTACTGTAAACGAGGTTCTTGTAAACAGAGGCGTCCCAAACTTTGGGGTGGCTGTGTCTTTTTGATTTTAATTTCCCTAAGCTATAGGACCATAAGTGGAAGTGCCCTAGGCTCTGTTGCTTTGTTTTTTAGATGTTTCAGGAAACACCATACACTTCTCCCGAGTGTCTGTTGGCAATTTACATCCCGCCCAACAGCATAACAAGGCTCCCAGTTCTCCATGGCCTGTCCTGCCTTGCTGGATTTTACACTTTTTTCAGATGGCCCTTTTGACCGGGGGGAAGTGAGACTTCATTGTAGTGCAGATTTCCTTTGCATGCGTGCTTGGTTGGCCAAAAAGGGCGTATGCGTTTTTTCCTGAATATATTCAGGAAAAAACGCATACGCCCGTTTTGGCCAAGTGCATCATTGTGGACGTTCTGCCTCTTTTCCTATGCTTTCAATGCAATTCCAGTCTACCTCCTGAAATCGGTTTCCTGCAATTCTGCCCCGCTTTCAAGTCCTCTTGGCAGCCTTACTTCAGTCTATTTTTGGACGATAGCTGTCATTTATAACTCTGCAGGTTTGTGAATTACAGTGCCCCTGAGCTCCTTTCTTCAACTCGCTTTCTTTTGAGCTGGCCGCAACACCGCAGGATGGCTTCAGGCCCTAATCTTGTTCCAGCACGGCACGCTGAGCCTTTGGTTAATTCCTCTTCCTGGTGGGAAATGAGAGTTAAATTTGCCCGTCCAGACACCTCCAGCTAGTCTCTCATTGGTTCTCGCTATTCCTGTTCATCTTCCGCAGAAATTGCAAGCTGGGCCAAACAGGAGGTTAAAGGCGCTGACTCTCCAAGTCGGGAGAGTGTTAGTAAAGAATCTGGAATGTTGCACCCGAGTACCAGGGGAGGAAAACTGAGACATATTTGAACACGTCTCCCGTTCACACGGTTGATCATACTCTGGGTTCCACATGCATGTTTTAGCTGAAGGAAGAATACCTTAAACCTGGAGAGTTGAGACCCGTGTAATGGGTACCATGCAAATTGACTTCAAAGGGTCTTCATTTGCTCACCGAACCTCTCCAATCCTATCACTGCTGCATTTATGCCCCTGTACACACGCTTGATTCTCTTTTGGAGACATAGCAATCCATAGGTTTTAAGATACTTACTAGTCAGGTACATTCTTAGGCGTTTAATATGGGGTGTTGAGTCCATTTCGTTGAGCAAGGAGTAGCTCTTGTCTATTCCATATTTGGCTTAAGGAACTTTATCTGTGCTCATTTCAATCTCTGGTTTTATGCAGCACCCCAACTCACCTTTCCCCTTAAGCAAGCATAAGTTGGTTTTCTAAATTTGAGACCCTTTTCTGTTCTGTAATTCAGTTCCTGTGTAGGCAAGTTTACATTCTGTGTATTACTGATACCTTATGATGTTTCATTTTCTGTGTGACTTATTTCAGTTAGAATCATCATACCTGAATCCACTCATTGTGCTGCTAAGGGCCTGATGACATAGATTTCATGGCTGAGTGATATTGCTTTGCAAGTAAATACCACAACTTCTTTATCCATTTTTCACTTTCTGCGATGTTGAACTTGTACTGTAAACGAGGTTCTTGTAAACAGAGGCATCCCAAACTATGGGGTGGCTGTGTCTTTTTGATTTTAATTTCCCTAAGCTATAGGACCATAAGTGGAAGTGCCCTAGGCTCTGTTGCTTTGTTTTTTAGATGTTTCAGGAAACACCATACACTTCTCCCGAGTGTCTGTTGGCAATTTACATCCCGCCCAGCAGCATAACAAGGCTCCCAGTTCTCCATGGCCTGTCCTGCCTTGCTAGATTTTACACTTTTTTCAGATGGCCCTTTTGACCGGGGGGAAGTGAGACTTCATTGTAGTGCAGATTTCCTTTGCAAGCTTGCTTGGTTGGCCAAAAAGGGCGTATGCGTTTTTTCCTGAATATATTCAGGAAAAAACGCATACGCCCATTTTGGCCAAGTGCATCATTGTGGACGTTCTGCCTCTTTTCCTATGCTTTCAATGCAATTCCAGTCTACCTCCTGAAATCGGTTTCCTGCAATTCTGCCCCGCTTTCAAGTCCTCTTGGCAGCCTTACTTCAGTCTATTTTTGGACGATAGCTGTCATTTATAACTCTGCAGGTTTGTGAATTACAGTGCCCCTGAGCTCCTTTCTTCAACTCGCTTTCTTTTGAGCTGGCCGCAACACCGCAGGATGGCTTTAGGCCCTAATCTGGTTCCGGCACGGCACGCTGAGCCTTTGGTTATTTCCTCTTCCTGGTGGGAAATGAGAGTTAAATTTGCCCGTCCAGACACCTCCAGCTAGTCTCTCATTGGTTCTCGCTATTCCTGTTCATCTTCCGCAGAAATTGCAAACTGGGCCAAACAGGAGGTTAAAGGCGCTGACTCTCCAAGTCGGGAGAGTGTTAGTAAAGAATCTGGAATGTTGCACCCAAGTTCCAGGGGAGGAAAACTGAGACATATTTGAACACGTCTCCCGTTCACACGGTTGATCATACTCTGGGTTCCACATGCATGTTTTAGCTGAAGGAAGAATACCTTAAACCTGGAGAGTTGAGACCCGTGTAATGGGTACCATGCAAATTGACTTCAAAGGGTCTTCATTTGCTCACCGAACCTCTCCAATCCTATCACTGCTGCGTTTATGCCCCTGTACACACGCTTGATTCTCTTTCGGAGACATAGCAATCCATAGGTTTTAAGATACTTACTAGTCAGGTACATTCTTAGGCGTTTAATATGGGGTGTTGAGTCCATTTCGTTGAGCAAGGAGTAGCTCTTGTCTATTCCATATTTGGCTTAAGGAACTTTATCTGTGCTCATTTCAATCTCTGGTTTTATGCAGCACCCCAACTTACCTTTCCCCTTAAGCAAGCATAAGTTGGTTTTCTAAATTTGAGACCCTGTTCTGTTCTGTAATTCAGTTCCTGTGTAGCCAAGTTTACATTCCGTGTATTACTGATACCTTATGATGTTTCATTTTCTGTGTGACTTATTTCAGTTAGAATCATCATACCTGAATCCACTCATTGTGCTGCTAAGGGCCTGATGACATAGATTTCATTGCTGAGTGATATTGCTTTGCAAGTAAATACCACAACTTCTTTATCCATTTTTCACTTTCTGCGATGTTGAACTTGTACTGTAAATGAGGTTCTTGTAAACAGAGGCGTCCCAAACTTTGGGGTGGCTGTGTCTTTTTGATTTTAATTTCCCTAAGCTATAGGACCATAAGTGGAAGTGCCCTAGGCTCTGTTGCTTTGTTTTTTAGATGTTTCAGGAAACACCATACACTTCTCCCGAGTGTCTGTTGGCAATTTACATCCCGCCCAGCAGCATAACAAGGCTCCCAGTTCTCCATGGCCTGTCCTGCCTTGCTGGATTTTACACTTTTTTCAGATGGCCCTTTTGACCGGGGGGAAGTGAGACTTCATTGTAGTGCAGATTTCCTTTGCAAGCTTGCTTGGTTGGCCAAAAAGGGCGTATGCGTTTTTCCCTGAATATATTCAGGAAAAAACGCATACGCCCTTTTTGGCCAAGTGCATCATTGTGGACGTTCTGCCTCTTTTCCTATGCTTTCAATGCAATTCCAGTCTACCTCCTGAAATCGGTTTCCTGCAATTCTGCCCCACTTTCAAGTCCTCTTGGCAGCCTTACTTCAGTCTATTTTTGGACGATAGCTGTCATTTATAACTCTGCAGGTTTGTGAATTACAGTGCCCCTGAGCTCCTTTCTTCAACTCGCTTTCTTTTGAGCTGGCCGCAACACCGCAGGATGGCTTCAGGCCCTAATCTTGTTCCAGCACGGCACGCTGAGCCTTTGGTTAATTCCTCTTCCTGGTGGGAAATGAGAGTTAAATTTGCCCGTCCAGACACCTCCAGCTAGTCTCTCATTGGTTCTCGCTATTCCTGTTCATCTTCCGCAGAAATTGCAAACTGGGCTAAACAGGAGGTTAAAGGGACTGACTCTCCAAGTCGGGAGAGTGTTAGTAAAGCGTCTGGAATGTTGCACCCGAGTACCAGGGTACGAAAACTGAGACATATTTGAACACGTCTCCCGATCACATGGTTGATCATACTCTGGGTTCCACATGCATGTTTTAGCTGAAGGAAGAATACCTTAAACCTGGGTAGTTGAAACCCGTGGAATGGGTACCATGCAATATGACATCAAAGGGTCTTCATTTGCTCACCGAACCTCTCCAATCCTATCACTGCTGCGTTTATGCCCCTGAACACATGCTTGATTCTCTTTCGGAGACATAGCAATCCATAGGTTTTAAGATACTTACTAGTCAGGTACATTCTTAGGCGTTTAATATGCGGTGTTGAGTCCATTTCGTTGAGCAAGGAGTAGCTCTTGTCTATTCCATATTTGGCTTAAGGAACTTTATCTCTGCTCATTTCAATCTCTGGTTTTATGCAGCACCCCAACTCACCTTTCCCCTTAAGCAAGCAGAAGTTGGTTTTCTAAATTTGAGACCCTGTTCTGTTTTGGAATTCAGTTCCTGTGTAGCCAAGTTTACATTCCGTGTATTACTGATATCTTATGATGTTTCTTTTTCTGTGTGACTTATTTCAGTTAGAATCATCATACCTGAATCCACTCATTGTGCTGCTAAGGGCCTGATGACATAGATTTCATTGCTGAGTGATATTGCTTTGTAAGTAAATACCAAAAGTTCTTTATCCATTTTTCACTTTCTGCGATGTTGAACTTGTACTGTAAACGAGGTTCTTGTAAACAGAGCCGTTCCAAACTTTGGGGTGGCTGTGTCTTTTTGATTTTAATTTCCCTAAGCTATAGGACCATAAGTGGAAGTGCCCTAGGCTCTGTTGCTTTGTTTTTTAGATGTTTCAGGAAACACCATACACTTCTCCCGAGTGTCTGTTGGCAATTTACATCCCACCCAGCAGCATAACAAGGCTCCCAGTTCTCCATGGCCTGTCCTGCCTTGCTGGATTTTACACTTTTTTCAGATGGCCCTTTTGACCGGGGGGAAGTGAGACTTCATTGTAGTGCAGATTTCCTTTGCAAGCTTGCTTGGTTGGCCAAAAAGGGCGTATGCGTTTTTTCCTGAATATATTCAGGAAAAAACGCATACGCCCTTTTTGGCCAAGTGCATCATTGTGGACGTTCTGCCTCTTTTCCTATGCTTTCAATGCAATTCCAGTCTACCTCCTGAAATCGGTTTCCTGCAATTCTGCCCCGCTTTCAAGTCCTCTTGGCAGCCTTACTTCAGTATATTTTTGGACGATAGCTGTCATTTATAACTCTGCAGGTTTGTGAATTACAGTGCCCCTGAGCTCCTTTCTTCAACTCGCTTTCTTTTGAGCTGGCCGCAACACCGCAGGATGGCTTCAGGCTCTAATCTGGTTCCGGCACGGCACACTGAGCCTTTGGTTATTTCCTCTTCCTGGTGGGAAATGAGAGTTAAATTTGCCCGTCCAGACAACTCCAGCTAGTCTCTCATTGGTTCTCCCTATTCCTGTTCATCTTCCGCAGAAATTGCAAACTGGGCCAAACAGGACGTTAAAGGCGCTGACTCTCCAAGTCGGGAGACTGTTAGTAAAGAATCTGGAATGTTGCACCCGAGTACCAGGGGAGGAAAACTGAGACATATTTGAACACATCTCCCGTTCACACGGTTGATCATACTCTGGGTTCCACATGCATGTTTTAGCTGAAGGAAGAATACCTTAAACCTGGAGAGTTGAGACCCGTATAATGGGTACCATGCAAATTGACTTCAAAGGGTCTTCATTTGCTCACCGAACCTCTCCAATCCTATCACTGCTGCGTTTATGCCCTGTACACACGCTTGATTCTCTTTTGGAGACATAGCAATCCATAGGTTTTAAGATACTTACTAGTCAGGTACAATCTTAGGCGTTTAATATGGGGTGTTGAGTCCATTTCGTTGAGCAAGGAGTAGCTCTTGTCTATTCCATATTTGGCTTAAGGAACTTTATCTGTGCTCATTTCAATCTCTGGTTTTATGCAGCACCCCAACTCACCTTTCCCCTTAAGCAAGCATAAGTTGGTTTTCTAAATTTGAGACCCTGTTCTGTTCTGTAATTCAGTTCCTGTGTACGCAAGTTTACATTCCGTGTATTACTGATACCTTATGATGTTTCATTTTCTGTGTGACTTATTTCAGTTAGAATCATCATACCTGAATCCACTCATTGTGCTGCTAAGGGCCTGATGACATAGATTTCATTGCTGAGTGATATTGCTTTGCAAGTAAATACCACAAATTCTTTATCCATTTTTCACTTTCTGCGATGTTGAACTTGTACTGTAAACGAGGTTCTTGTAAACAGAGGCGTCCCAAACTTTGGGGTGGCTGTGTCTTTTTGATTTTAATTTCCCTAAGCTATAGGACCATAAGTGGAAGTGCCCTAGGCTCTGTTGCTTTGTTTTTTAGATGTTTCAGGAAACACCATACACTTCTCCCGAGTGTCTGTTGGCAATTTACATCCCGCCCAGCAGCATAACAAGGCTCCCAGTTCTCCATGGCCTGTCCTGCCTTGCTAGATTTTACACTTTTTTCAGATGGCCCTTTTGACCGGGGGGAAGTGAGACTTCATTGTAGTGCAGATTTCCTTTGCAAGCTTGCTTGGTTGGCCAAAAAGGGCGTATGCGTTTTTTCCTGAATATATTCAGGAAAAAACGCATACGCCCTTTTTGGCCAAGTGCATCATTGTGGACGTTCTGCCTCTTTTCCTATGCTTTCAATGCAATTCCAGTCTACCTCCTGAAATCGGTTTCCTGCAATTCTGCCCCGCTTTCAAGTCCTCTTGGCAGCCTTACTTCAGTCTATTTTTGGACGATAGCTGTCATTTATAACTCTGCAGGTTTGTGAATTACAGTGCCCCTGAGCTCCTTTCTTCAACTCGCTTTCTTTTGAGCTGGCCGCCACACCGCAGGATGGCTTCAGGCCCTAATTTGGTTCAGGCACGGCACGCTGAGCCTTTGGTATTTCCTCTTCCTGGTGGGAAATGAGAGTTAAATTTGCCCGTCCAGACACCTCCAGCTAGTCTCTCATTGGTTCTCGCTATTCCTGTTCATCTTCCGCAGAAATTGCAAACTGGGCTAAACAGGAGGTTAAAGGGACTGACTCTCCAAGTCGGGAGAGTGTTAGTAAAGCATCTGGAATGTTGCACCCGAGTACCAGGGGAGGAAAACTGAGACATATTTGAACACGTCTCCCGTTCACACGGTTGATCATACTCTGGGTTCCACATGCATGTTTTAGCTGAAGGAAGAATACCTTAAACCTGGAGAGTTGAGACCCGTGTAATGGGTACCATGCAAATTGACTTCAAAGGGTCTTCATTTGCTCACCGAACCTCTCCAATCCTATCACTGCTGCGTTTATGCCCCTGTACACACGCTTGATTCTCTTTCAGAGACATAGCAATCCATAGGTTTTAAGATACTTACTAGTCAGGTACATTCTTAGGCGTTTAATATGGGGTGTTGAGTCCATTTCGTTGAGCAAGGAGTAGCTCTTGTCTATTCCATATTTGGCTTAAGGAACTTTATCTGTGCTCATTTCAATCTCTGGTTTTATGCAGCACCCCAACTTACCTTTCCCCTTAAGCAAGCATAAGTTGGTTTTCTAAATTTGAGACCGTGTTCTGTTCTGTAATTCAGTTCCTGTGTAGCCAAGTTTACATTCCGTGTATTACTGATACCTTATGATGTTTCATTTTCTGTGTGACTTATTTCAGTTAGAATCATCATACCTGAATCCACTCATTGTGCTGCTAAGGGCCTGATGACATAGATTTCATTGCTGAGTGATATTGCTTTGCAAGTAAATACCACAACTTCTTTATCCATTTTTCACTTTCTGCGATGTTGAACTTGTACTGTAAATGAGGTTCTTGTAAACAGAGGCGTCCCAAACTTTGGGGTGGCTGTGTCTTTTTGATTTTAATTTCCCTAAGCTATAGGACCATAAGTGGAAGTGCCCTAGGCTCTGTTGCTTTGTTTTTTAGATGTTTCAGGAAACACCATACACTTCTCCCGAGTGTCTGTTGGCAATTTACATCCCGCCCAGCAGCATAACAAGGCTCCCAGTTCTCCATGGCCTGTCCTGCCTTGCTGGATTTTACACTTTTTTCAGATGGCCCTTTTGACCGGGGGGAAGTGAGACTTCATTGTAGTGCAGATTCCCTTTGCAAGCTTGCTTGGTTGGCCAAAAAGGGCGTATGCGTTTTTTCCTGAATATATTCAGGAAAAAACGCATACGCCCTTTTTGGCCAAGTGCATCATTGTGGACGTTCTGCCTCTTTTCCTATGCTTTCAATGCAATTCCAGTCTACCTCCTGAAATCGGTTTCCTGCAATTCTGCCCCGCTTTCAAGTCCTCTTGGCAGCCTTACTTCAGTCTATTTTTGGACGATAGCTGTCATTTATAACTCTGCAGGTTTGTGAATTACAGTGCCCCTGAGCTCCTTTCTTCAACTCGCTTTCTTTTGAGCTGGCCGCAACACCGCAGGATGGCTTCAGGCCCTAATCTTGTTCCAGCACGGCACGCTGAGCCTTTGGTTAATTCCTCTTCCTGGTGGGAAATGAGAGTTAAATTTGCCCGTCCAGACACCTCCAGCTAGTCTCTCATTGGTTCTCGCTATTCCTGTTCATCTTCCGCAGAAATTGCAAACTGGGCTAAACAGGAGGTTAAAGGGACTGACTCTCCAAGTCGTGAGAGTGTTAGTAAAGCGTCTGGAATGTTGCACCTGAGTACCAGGGTACGAAAACTGAGACATATTTGAACACGTCTCCCGATCACATGGTTGATCATACTCTGGGTTCCACATGCATGTTTTAGCTGAAGGAAGAATACCTTAAACCTGGGTAGTTGAAACCCGTGGAATGGGTACCATGCAATATGACATCAAAGGGTCTTCATTTGCTCACCGAACCTCTCCAATCCTATCACTGGTGCGTTTATGCCCCTGTACTCATGCTTGATTCTCTTTCGGAGACATAGCAATCCATAGGTTTTAAGATACTTACTAGTCAGGTACATTCTTAGGCGTTTAATATGCAGTGTTGAGTCCATTTCGTTGAGCAAGGAGTAGCTCTTGTCTATTCCATATTTGGCTTAAGGAACTTTATCTGTGCTCATTTCAATCTCTGGTTTTATGCAGCACCCCAACTCACCTTTCCCCTTAAGCAAGCAGAAGTTGGTTTTCTAAATTTGAGACCCTGTTCTGTTTTGGAATTCAGTTCCTGTGTAGCCAAGTTTACATTCCATGTATTACTGATATCTTATGATGTTTCTTTTTCTGTGTGACTTATTTCAGTTAGAATCATCATACCTGAATCCACTCATTGTGCTGCTAAGGGCCTGATGACATAGATTTCATTGCTGAGTGATATTGCTTTGTAAGTAAATACCAAAAGTTCTTTATCCATTTTTCACTTTCTGCGATGTTGAACTTGTACTGTAAACGAGGTTCTTGTAAACAGAGCCGTTCCAAACTTTGGGGTGGGTGTGTCTTTTTGGTTTTAATTTCCCTAAGCTATAGGACCATAAGTGGAAGTGCCCTAGGCTCTGTTGCTTTGTTTTTTAGATGTTTCAGGAAACACCATACACTTCTCCCGAGTGTCTGTTGGCAATTTACATCCCGCCCAGCAGCATAACAAGGCTCCCAGTTCTCCATGGCCTGTCCTGCCTTGCTGGATTTTACACTTTTTTCAGATGGCCCTTTTGACCGGGGGGAAGTGAGACTTCATTGTAGTGCAGATTTCCTTTGCAAGCTTGCTTGGTTGGCCAAAAAGGGCGTATGCGTTTTTTCCTGAATATATTCAGGAAAAAACGCATACGCCCTTTTTGGCCAAGTGCATCATTGTGGACGTTCTGCCTCTTTTCCTATGCTTTCAATGCAATTCCAGTCTACCTCCTGAAATCGGTTTCCTGCAATTTTGCCCCGCTTTCAAGTCCTCTTGGCAGCCTTACTTCAGTCTATTTTTGGACGATAGCTGTCATTTATAACTCTGCAGGTTTGTGAATTACAGTGCCCCTGAGCTCCTTTCTTCAACTCGCTTTCTTTTGAGCTGGCCGCAACACCGCAGGATGGCTTCAGGCTCTAATCTGGTTCCGGCACGGCACACTGAGCCTTTGGTTATTTCCTCTTCCTGGTGGGCAATGAGAGTTAAATTTGCCCGTCCAGACAACTCCAGCTAGTCTCTCATTGGTTCTCCCTATTCCTGTTCATCTTCCGCAGAAATTGCAAACTGGGCCAAACAGGACGTTAAAGGCGCTGACTCTCCAAGTCGGGAGAGTGTTAGTAAAGAATCTGGAATGTTGCACCCGAGTACCAGGGGAGGAAAACTGAGACATATTTGAACACGTCTCCCGTTCACACGGTTGATCATACTCTGGGTTCCACATGCATGTTTTAGCTGAAGGAAGAATACCTTAAACCTGGGTAGTTGAAACCCGTGGAATGGGTACCATGCAATATGACATAAAAGGGTCTTCATTTGCTCACCGAACCTCTCCAATCCTATCACTGCTGCGTTTATGCCCCTGAACACATGCTTGATTCTCTTTCGGAGACATAGCAATCCATAGGTTTTAAGATACTTACTAGTCAGGTACATTCTTAGGCGTTTAATATGCGGTGTTGAGTCCATTTCGTTGAGCAAGGAGTAGCTCTTGTCTATTCCATATTTGGCTTAAGGAACTTTATCTGTGCTCATTTCAATCTCTGGTTTTATGCAGCACCCCAACTCACCTTTCCCCTTAAGCAAGCATAAGTTGGTTTTCTAAATTTGAGACCCTGTTCTGTTTTGGAATTCAGTTCCTGTGTAGCCAAGTTTACATTCCGTGTATTACTGATATCTTATGATGTTTCTTTTTCTGTGTGACTTATTTCAGTTAGAATCATCATACCTGAATCCACTCATTGTGCTGCTAAGGGCCTGATGACATAGATTTCATTGCTGAGTGATATTGCTTTGTAAGTAAATACCAAAAGTTCTTTATCCATTTTTCACTTTCTGCGATGTTGAACTTGTACTGTAAACGAGGTTCTTGTAAACTGAGCCGTTCCAAACATTGGGGTGGCTGTGTCTTTTTGATTTTAATTTCCCTAAGCTATAGGACCATAAGTGGAAGTGCCCTTGGCTCTGTTGCTTTGTTTTTTAGATGTTTCAGGAAACACCATACACTTCTCCCGAGTGTCTGTTGGCAATTTACATCCCGCCCAGCAGCATAACAAGGTTCCCAGTTCTCCATGGCCTGTCCTGCCTTGCTGGATTTTACACTTTTTTCAGATGGCCCTTTGGACCGGGGGGAAGTGAGACTTCATTGTAGTGCAGATTTCCTTTGCAAGCTTGCTTGGTTGGCCAAAAAGGGCGTATGCGTTTTTTCCTGAATATATTCAGGAAAAAACGCATACGCCCTTTTTGGCCAAGTGCATCATTGTGGACGTTCTGCCTCTTTTCCTATGCTTTCAATGCAATTCCAGTCTACCTCCTGAAATCGGTTTCCTGCAATTCTGCCCCGCTTTCAAGTCCTCTTGGCAGCCTTACTTCAGTCTATTTTTGGACGATAGCTGTCATTTATAACTCTGCAGGTTTGTGAATTACAGTGCCCCTGAGCTCCTTTCTTCAACTCGCTTTCTTTTGAGCTGGCCGCAACACCGCAGGATGGCTTCAGGCTCTAATCTGGTTCCGGCACGGCACACTGAGCCTTTGGTTATTTCCTCTTCCTGGTGGGAAATGAGAGTTAAATTTGCCCGTCCAGACAACTCCAGCTAGTCTCTCATTGGTTCTCCCTATTCCTGTTCATCTTCCGCAGAAATTGCAAACTGGGCCAAACAGGACGTTAAAGGCGCTGACTCTCCAAGTCGGGAGAGTGTTAGTAAAGAATCTGGAATGTTGCACCCGAGTACCAGGGGAGGAAAACTGAGACATATTTGAACACGTCTCCCGTTCACACGGTTGATCATACTCTGGGTTCCACATGCATGTTTTAGCTGAAGGAAGAATACCTTAAACCTGGAGAGTTGAGACACGTGTAATGGGTACCAGGCAAATTGACTTCAAAGGGTCTTCATTTGCTCACCGAACCTCTCCAATCCTATCACTGCTGCGTTTATGCCCATGTACACATGCTTGATTCTCTTTTGGAGACATAGCAATCCATAGGTTTTAAGATACTTACTAGTCAGGTACATTCTTAGGCGTTTAATATGGGGTGTTGAGTCCATTTCGTTGAGCAAGGAGTAGCTCTTGTCTATTCCATATTTGGCTTAAGGAACTTTATCTGTGCTCATTTCAATCTCTGGTTTTACGCAGCACCCCAACTCACCTTTCCCCTTAAGCAAGCATAAGTTGGTTTTCTAAATTTGAGACCCTGTTCTGTTTTGGAATTCAGTTCCTGTGTAGCCAAGTTTACATTCCGAGTATTACTGATACCTTATGATGTTTCATTTTCTGTGTGACTTATTTCAGTTAGAATCATCATACCTGAATCCACTCATTGTGCTGCTAAGGGCCTGATGACATAGATTTCATTGCTGAGTGATATTGCTTTGCAAGTAAATACCACAACTTCTTTATCCATTTTTCACTTTCTGCGATGTTGAACTTGTACTGTAAACGAGGTTCTTGTAAACAGAGGCGTCCCAAACTTTGGGGTGGCTGTGTCTTTTTGATTTTAATTTCCCTAAGCTATAGGACCATAAGTGGAAGTGCCCTAGGCTCTGTTGCTTTGTTTTTTAGATGTTTCAGGAAACACCGTACACTTCTCCGGAGTGTCTGTTGGCAATTTACATCCCGCCCAGCAGCATAACAAGGCTCCCAGTTCTCCATGGCCTGTCCTGCCTTGCTGGATTTTACACTTTTTTCAGATGGCCCTTTTGACCGGGGGGAAGTGAGACTTCATTGTAGTGCAGATTTCCTTTGCAAGCTTGCTTGGTTGGCCAAAAAGGGCGTATGCGTTTTTCCCTGAATATATTCAGGAAAAAACGCATACGCCCTTTTTGGCCAAGTGCATCATTGTGGACGTTCTGCCTCTTTTCCTATGCTTTCAATGCAATTCCAGTCTACCTCCTGAAATCGGTTTCCTGCAATTCTGCCCCGCTTTCAAGTCCTCTTGGCAGCCTTACTTCAGTCTATTTTTGGACGATAGCTGTCATTTATAACTCTGCAGGTTTGTGAATTACAGTGCCCCTGAGCTCCTTTCTTCAACTCGCTTTCTTTTGAGCTGGCCGCAACACCGCAGGATGGCTTCAGGCCCTAATCTTGTTCCAGCACGGCACGCTGAGCCTTTGGTTAATTCCTCTTCCTGGTGGGAAATGAGAGTTAAATTTGCCCGTCCAGACACCTCCAGCTAGTCTCTCATTGGTTCTCGCTATTCCTGTTCATCTTCCGCAGAAATTGCAAACTGGGCTAAACAGGAGGTTAAAGGGACTGACTCTCCAAGTCGGGAGAGTGTTAGTAAAGCGTCTGGAATGTTGCACCCGAGTACCAGGGTACGAAAACTGAGACATATTTGAACACGTCTCCCGATCACATGGTTGATCATACTCTGGGTTCCACATGCATGTTTTAGCTGAAGGAAGAATACCTTAAACCTGGGTAGTTGAAACCCGTGGAATGGGTACCATGCAATATGACATCAAAGGGTCTTCATTTGCTCACCGAACCTCTCCAATCCTATCACTGCTGCGTTTATGCCCCTGAACACATGCTTGATTCTCTTTCGGAGACATAGCAATCCATAGGTTTTAAGATACTTACTAGTCAGGTACATTCTTAGGCGTTTAATATGCGGTGTTGAGTCCATTTCGTTGAGCAAGGAGTAGCTCTTGTCTATTCCATATTTGGCTTAAGGAACTTTATCTGTGCTCATTTCAATCTCTGGTTTTATGCAGCACCCCAACTCACCTTTCCCCTTAAGCAAGCAGAAGTTGGTTTTCTAAATTTGAGACCCTGTTCTGTTTTGGAATTCAGTTCCTGTGTAGCCAAGTTTACATTCCGTGTATTACTGATATCTTATGATGTTTCTTTTTCTGTGTGACTTATTTCAGTTAGAATCATCATACCTGAATCCACTCATTGTGCTGCTAAGGGCCTGATGACATAGATTTCATTGCTGAGTGATATTGCTTTGTAAGTAAATACCAAAAGTTCTTTATCCATTTTTCACTTACTGCGATGTTGAACTTGTACTGTAAACGAGGTTCTTGTAAACAGAGCCGTTCCAAACTTTGGGGTGGCTGTGTCTTTTTGATTTTAATTTCCCTAAGCTATAGGACCATAAGTGGAAGTGCCCTTGGCTCTGTTGCTTTGTTTTTTAGATGTTTCAGGAAACACCATACACTTCTCCCGAGTGTCTGTTGGCAATTTACATCCCGCCCAGCAGCATAACAAGGTTCCCAGTTCTCCATGGCCTGTCCTGCCTTGCTGGATTTTACACTTTTTTCAGATGGCCCTTTTGACCGGGGGGAAGTGAGACTTCATTGTAGTGCAGATTTCCTTTGCAAGCTTGCTTGGTTGGCCAAAAAGGGCGTATGCGTTTTTTCCTGAATATATTCAGGGAAAAACGCATACGCCCTTTTTGGCCAAGTGCATCATTGTGGACGTTCTGCCTCTTTTCCTATGCTTTCAATGCAATTCCAGTCTACCTCCTGAAATCGGTTTCCTGCAATTCTGCCCCGCTTTCAAGTCCTCTTGGCAGCCTTACTTCAGTATATTTTTGGACGATAGCTGTCATTTATAACTCTGCAGGTTTGTGAATTACAGTGCCCCTGAGCTCCTTTCTTCAACTCGCTTTCTTTTGAGCTGGCCGCAACACCGCAGGATGGCTTCAGGCTCTAATCTGGTTCCAGCACGGCACACTGAGCCTTTGGTTATTTCCTCTTCCTGGTGGGAAATGAGAGTTAAATTTGCCCGTCCAGACAACTCCAGCTAGTCTCTCATTGGTTCTCCCTATTCCTGTTCATCTTCCGCAGAAATTGCAAACTGGGCCAAACAGGACGTTAAAGGCGCTGACTCTCCAAGTCCGGAGAGTGTTAGTAAAGAATCTGGAATGTTGCACCCGAGTACCAGGGGAGGAAAACTGAGACATATTTGAACACGTCTCCCGTTCACACGGTTGATCATACTCTGGGTTCCACATGCATGTTTTAGCTGAAGGAAGAATACCTTAAACCTGGAGAGTTGAGACCCGTGTAATGGGTACCATGCAAATTGACTTCAAAGGGTCTTCATTTGCTCACCGAACCTCTCCAATCCTATCACTGCTGCGTTTATGCCCCTGTACACACGCTTGATTCTCTTTTGGAGACATAGCAATCCATAGGTTTTAAGATACTTACTAGTCAGGTACAATCTTAGGCGTTTAATATGGGGTGTTGAGTCCATTTCGTTGAGCAAGGAGTAGCTCTTGTCTATTCCATATTTGGCTTAAGGAACTTTATCTGTGCTCATTTCAATCTCTGGTTTTATGCAGCACCCCAACTCACCTTTCCCCTTAAGCAAGCATAAGTTGGTTTTCTAAATTTGAGACCCTGTTCTGTTCTGTAATTCAGTTCCTGTGTACGCAAGTTTACATTCCGTGTATTACTGATACCTTATGATGTTTCATTTTCTGTGTGACTTATTTCAGTTAGAATCATCATACCTGAATCCACTCATTGTGCTGCTAAGGGCCTGATGACATAGATTTCATTGCTGAGTGATATTGCTTTGCAAGTAAATACCACAACTTCTTTATCCATTTTTCACTTTCTGCGATGTTGAACTTGTACTGTAAACGAGGTTCTTGTAAACAGAGGCGTCCCAAACTTTGGGGTGGCTGTGTCTTTTTGATTTTAATTTCCCTAAGCTATAGGACCATAAGTGGAAGTGCCCTAGGCTCTGTTGCTTTGTTTTTTAGATGTTTCAGGAAACACCATACACTTCTCCCGAGTGTCTGTTGGCAATTTACATCCCGCCCAGCAGCATAACAAGGCTCCCAGTTCTCCATGGCCTGTCCTGCCTTGCTAGATTTTACACTTTTTTCAGATGGCCCTTTTGACCGGGGGGAAGTGAGACTTCATTGTAGTGCAGATTTCCTTTGCAAGCTTGCTTGGTTGGCCAAAAAGGGCGTATGCGTTTTTTCCTGAATATATTCAGGAAAAAACGCATACGCCCTTTTTGGCCAAGTGCATCATTGTGGACGTTCTGCCTCTTTTCCTATGCTTTCAATGCAATTCCAGTCTACCTCCTGAAATTGGTTTCCTGCAATTCTGCCCCGCTTTCAAGTCCTCTTGGCAGCCTTACTTCAGTCTATTTTTGGACGATAGCTGTCATTTATAACTCTGCAGGTTTGTGAATTACAGTGCCCCTGAGCTCCTTTCTTCAACTCGCTTTCTTTTGAGCTGGCCGCAACACCGCAGGATGGCTTTAGGCCCTAATCTGGTTCCGGCACGGCACGCTGAGCCTTTGGTTATTTCCTCTTCCTGGTGGGAAATGAGAGTTAAATTTGCCCGTCCAGACACCTCCAGCTAGTCTCTCATTGGTTCTCGCTATTCCTGTTCATCTTCCGCAGAAATTGCAAACTGGGCCAAACAGGAGGTTAAAGGCGCTGACTCTCCAAGTCGGGAGAGTGTTAGTAAAGAATCTGGAATGTTGCACCCAAGTTCCAGGGGAGGAAAACTGAGACATATTTGAACACGTCTCCCGTTCACACGGTTGATCATACTCTGGGTTCCACATGCATGTTTTAGCTGAAGGAAGAATACCTTAAACCTGGAGAGTTGAGACCCGTGTAATGGGTACCATGCAAATTGACTTCAAAGGGTCTTCATTTGCTCACCGAACCTCTCCAATCCTATCACTGCTGCGTTTATGCCCCTGTACACACGCTTGATTCTCTTTCGGAGACATAGCAATCCATAGGTTTTAAGATACTTACTAGTCAGGTACATTCTTAGGCGTTTAATATGGGGTGTTGAGTCCATTTCGTTGAGCAAGGAGTAGCTCTTGTCTATTCCATATTTGGCTTAAGGAACTTTATCTGTGCTCATTTCAATCTCTGGTTTTATGCAGCACCCCAACTTACCTTTCCCCTTAAGCAAGCATAAGTTGGTTTTCTAAATTTGAGACCCTGTTCTGTTCTGTAATTCAGTTCCTGTGTAGCCAAGTTTACGTTCCGTGTATTACTGATACCTTATGATGTTTCATTTTCTGTGTGACTTATTTCAGTTAGAATCATCATACCTGAATCCACTCATTGTGCTGCTAAGGGCCTGATGACATAGATTTCATTGCTGAGTGATATTGCTTTGCAAGTAAATACCACAACTTCTTTATCCATTTTTCACTTTCTGCGATGTTGAACTTGTACTGTAAATGAGGTTCTTGTAAACAGAGGCGTCCCAAACTTTGGGGTGGCTATGTCTTTTTGATTTTAATTTCCCTAAGCTATAGGACCATAAGTGGAAGTGCCCTAGGCTCTGTTGCTTTGTTTTTTAGATGTTTCAGGAAACACCATACACTTCTCCCGAGTGTCTGTTGGCAATTTACATCCCGCCCAGCAGCATAACAAGGCTCCCAGTTCTCCATGGCCTGTCCTGCCTTGCTGGATTTTACACTTTTTTCAGATGGCCCTTTTGACCGGGGGGAAGTGAGACTTCATTGTAGTGCAGATTTCCTTTGCAAGCTTGCTTGGTTGGCCAAAAAGGGCGTATGCGTTTTTCCCTGAATATATTCAGGAAAAAACGCATACGCCCTTTTTGGCCAAGTGCATCATTGTGGACGTTCTGCCTCTTTTCCTATGCTTTCAGTGCAATTCCAGTCTACCTCCTGAAATCGGTTTCCTGCAATTCTGCCCCGCTTTCAAGTCCTCTTGGCAGCCTTACTTCAGTCTATTTTTGGACGATAGCTGTCATTTATAACTCTGCAGGTTTGTGAATTACAGTGCCCCTGAGCTCCTTTCTTCAACTCGCTTTCTTTTGAGCTGGCCGCAACACCGCAGGATGGCTTCAGGCCCTAATCTTGTTCCAGCACGGCACGCTGAGCCTTTGGTTAATTCCTCTTCCTGGTGGGAAATGAGAGTTAAATTTGCCCGTCCAGACACCTCCAGCTAGTCTCTCATTGGTTCTCGCTATTCCTGTTCATCTTCCGCAGAAATTGCAAACTGGGCTAAACAGGAGGTTAAAGGGACTGACTCTCCAAGTCGGGAGAGTGTTAGTAAAGCGTCTGGAATGTTGCACCCGAGTACCAGGGTACGAAAACTGAGATATATTTGAACACGTCTCCCGATCACATGGTTGATCATACTCTGGGTTCCACATGCATGTTTTAGCTGAAGGAAGAATACCTTAAACCTGGGTAGTTGAAACCCGTGGAATGGGTACCATGCAATATGACATAAAAGGGTCTTCATTTGCTCACCGAACCTCTCCAATCCTATCACTGCTGCGTTTATGCCCCTGAACACATGCTTGATTCTCTTTCGGAGACATAGCAATCCATAGGTTTTAAGATACTTACTAGTCAGGTACATTCTTAGGCGTTTAATATGCGGTGTTGAGTCCATTTCGTTGAGCAAGGAGTAGCTCTTGTCTATTCCATATTTGGCTTAAGGAACTTTATCTGTGCTCATTTCAATCTCTGGTTTTATGCAGCACCCCAACTCACCTTTCCCCTTAAGCAAGCAGAAGTTGGTTTTCTAAATTTGAGACCCTGTTCTGTTTTGGAATTCAGTTCCTGTGTAGCCAAGTTTACATTCCGTGTATTACTGATATCTTATGATGTTTCTTTTTCTGTGTGACTTATTTCAGTTAGAATCATCGTACCTGAATCCACTCATTATGCTGCTATGGGCCTGATGACATAGATTTCATTGCTGAGTGATACTGCATTGTACGTAAGTACCACAAGTTCTTTATCCATTTTTCACTTTCTGTGACATTGAACTTGTACGGTAAACGAGGTTCTTGTAAACAGAGGCGTCCCAAACTTTGGGGTGGCTGTGTCTTTTTTATTTTAATTTCCCTAAGCTATAGGACCATAAGTGGAAGTGCCCTAGGCTCTGTTGCTTTGTTTTTTAGATGTTTCAGGAAACACCATACACTTCTCCCGAGTGTCTGTTGGCAAGTTCCATCCCGCCCATCAGCATAACAAGGCTCCCAGTTCTCCATGGCCTGTCCTGCCTTTCTGGATTTTACACTTTTTTCAGATGGCCCTTTTGACCGGGGGGAAGTGAGACTTCATTGTAGTGCAGATTTCCTTTGCAAGTTTGCTTTGTTGGCCAAAAAGGGCGTATGCGTTTTTTCCTGAATATATTCAGGAAAAAACGCATACGCCCTTTTTGGCCAAGTGCATCATTGTGGACGTTCTGCCTCTTTTCCTATGCTTTCAATGCAATTCCAGTCTACCTCCTGAAATCGGTTTCCTGCAATTCTGCCCCGCTTTCAAGTCCTCTTGGCAGCCTTACTTTAGTCTATTTTTGGATGATAGCTGTCATTTATAACTCTGCAGGTTTGTGAATTACAGTGCCCCTGAGCTCATTTCTTCAACTCGCTTTCTTGTGACCTGGCCGCAACACCGCAGGATGGCTTCAGGCCCTAATCTGGTTCCGGCACGCCACGCTGAGCCTTTGGTTATTTCCTCTTCCTGGTGGGAAATGAGAGTTAAATTTGCCGGTCCAGACACCTCCAGCTAGTCTCTCATTGGTTCTCCCTATTCCTGTTCATCTTCCGCAGAAATTGCAAACTGGGCCAAACAGGAGGTTAAAGGGACTGACTCTCCAAGTCGGGAGAGTGTTAGTAAAGCGTCTGGAATGTTTCACCCGAGTACCAGGGTACGAAAACTGAGACATATTTGAACACGTCTCCCGATCACATGGTTGATCATACTCTGGATTCCACATGCATGTTTTAGCTGAAGGAAGAATACCTTAAACCTGGGTAGTTGAAACCCGTGGAATGGGTACCATGCAATATGACTTCAAAGGGTCTTCATTTGCTCACCGAACCTCTCCAATCCTATCACTGCTGCGTTTATGCCCCTGTACACATGCTTGATTCTCTTTCGGAGACATAGCAATCCATAGGTTTTAAGATACTTACTAGTCAGGTACATTCTTAGGCGTTTAATATGCGGTGTTGAGTCCATTTCGTTGAGCAAGGAGTAGCTCTTGTCTATTCCATATTTGGCTTAAGGAACTTTATCTGTGCTCATTTCAATCTCTGGTTTTATGGAGCACCCAAACTCACCCTTCCCCTTAAGCAAGCATAAGTTGGTTTTCTAAATTTGAGACCCTGTTCTGTTCTGTAATTCAGTTCCTGTGTAGCCAAGTTTACATTCCGTGTATTAGTGATACCTTATGATGTTTCTTTTTCTGTGTGACTTATTTCAGTTAGAATCATCATACCTGAATCCACTCATTGTGCTGCTAAGAGCCTGATGACATAGATTTCATTGCTGAGTGATATTGCTTTTTAAGTAAATACCACAACTTCTTTATCCATTTTTCACTTTCTGCGATGTTGAACTTGTACTGTAAACGAGGTTCTTGTAAACAGAGCCGTTCCAAACTTTGGGGTGGCTATGTCTTTTTATTTGAATTTCCCTAAGCTATAGGACCATAAGTGGAAGTGCCCTAGGCTCTGTTGCTTTGTTTTTTAGATGTTTCAGGAAACACCATACACTTCTCCCGAGTGTCTCTTGGCAATTTACATCCCGCCCATCAGCATAACAAGGCTCCCAGTTCTCCATGGCCTGTCCTGCCTTGCTGGATTTTACACTTTTTTCAGATGGCCCTTTTGACCGGGGGGAAGTGAGACTTCATTGTAGTGCAGATTTCTTTTGCAAGCTTGCTTGGTTGGCCAAAAAGGGCGTATGCGTTTTTTCCTGAATATATTCAGGAAAAAACGCATATGCCCTTTTTGGCCAAGTGCATCATTGTGGACGTTCTGCCTCTTTTCCTATGCTTTCAATGCAATTCCAGTCTACCTCCTGAAATCGGTTTCCTGCAATTCTGCCCCGCTTTCAAGTCCTCTTGGCAGCCTTACTTCAGTATATTTTTGGAAGATAGCTGTCATTTATAACTCTGCAGCTTTGTGAATTACAGTGCCCCTGAGCTCCTTTCTTCAACTCACTTTCTTTTGAGCTGGCCGCAACACCGCAGGATGGCTTCAGGCCCTAATCTGGTTCCGGCACGGCACGCTGAGCCTTTGGTTATTTCCTCTTCCAGATGGGAAATGAGAGTTAAATTTGCCCGTCCAGACACCTCCAGCTAGTCTCTCATTGGTTCTCCCTATTCCTGTTCATCTTCCGCAGAAATTGCAAACTGGACCAAACAGGAGGTTAAAGGCGCTGACTCTCCAAGTGGGGAGAGTGTTAGTAAAGCGTCTGGAATGTTGCACCCGAGTACCAGGGGAGGAAAACTGAGACATATTTGAACACGTCTCCCGTTCACACGGTTGATCATACTCTGGGTTCCACATGCATGTTTTAGCTGAAGGAAGAATACCTTAAACCTGGAGAGTTGAGACCCGTGGAATGGGTACCATGCAATATGACTTCAAAGGGTCTTCATTTGCTCACCGAACCTCTCCAATCCTATCACTGCTGCATTTATGCCCCTGTACACATGCTTGATTCTCTTTTGGAGACATAGCAATCCATAGGTTTTAAGATACTTACTAGTCAGGTACATTCTTAGACGTTTAATATGGGGTGTTGAGTCCATTTCGTTGAGCAAGGAGTAGCTCTTGTCTATTCCATATTTGGCTTAAGGAACTTTATCTGTGCTCATTTCAATCTCTGGTTTTATGCAGCACCCCAACTCACCTTTCCCCTTAAGCAAGCATAAGTTGGTTATCTAAATTTGAGACCCTGTTCTGTTTTGCAATTCAGTTCCTGTGTAGCCAAGTTTACATTCCGTGTATTAGTGATATCTTATGATGTTTCTTTTTCTGTGTGACTTATTTCAGTTAGAATCATCGTACCTGAATCCACTCATTATGCTGCTACGGGCCTGATGACATAGATTTCATTGCTGAGTGATACTGCATTGTACGTAAGTACCACAAGTTCTTTATCCATTTTTCACTTTCTGTGATATTGAACTTGTACGGTAAACGAGGTTCTTGTAAACAGAGGCGTCCCAAACTTTGGAGTGGCTGTGTCTTTTTGATTTTAATTTCCCTAAGCTATAGGACCATAAGTGGAAGTGCCCTAGGCTCTGTTGCTTTGTTTTTTAGATGTTTCAGGAAACACCATACACTTCTCCCGAGTGTCTGTTGGCAATTTACATCCCACCCATCAGCATAACAAGGCTCCCAGTTCTCCATGGCCTGTCCTGCCTTTCTGGATTTTACACATTTTTCAGATGGCCCTTTTGACCGGGGGGAAGTGAGACTTCATTGTAGTGCAGATTTCCTTTGCAAGCTTGCTTGGTTGGCCAAAAAGGGCGTATGCGTTTTTCCCTGAATATATTCAGGAAAAAATGCATACGCCCTTTTTGGCCAAGTGCATCATTGTGGACGTTCTGCCTCTTTTCCTATGCTTTCAATGCAATTCCTGTCTACCTCCTGAAATCGGTTTCCTGCAATTCTGCCCCGCTTTCAAGTCCTCTTGGCAGCCTTACTTCAGTATATTTTTGGACGATAGCTGTCATTTATAACTCTGCAGGTTTGTGAATTACAGTGCCGCTGAGCTCCTTTCTTCAACTCGCTTTCTTGTGACCTGGTCGCAACACCGCAGGATGGCTTCAGGCCCTAATCTTGTTCCAGCACGGCACGCTGAGCCTTTGGTTAATTCCTCTTCCTGGTGGGAAATGCGAGTTAAATTTGCCCGTCCAGACACCTCCAGCAAGTCTCTCATTGGTTCTCGCTATCCTGTTCATCTTCCGCTGAAATTGCAAGCTGGGCCAAACAGGAGGTTAAAGGCGCTGACTCTCCAAGTCGGGAGAGTGTTAGTAAAGAATCTGGAATGTTGCACCCGAGTACCAGGGGAGGAAAACTGAGACATATTTGAACACGTCTCCCGTTCACACGGTTGATCATACTCTGGGTTCCACATGCATATTTTAGCTGAAGGAAGAATACCTTAAACCTGGAGAGTTGAGACCCGTGTAATGGGTATCATGCAAATTGACTTCAAAGGGTCTTCATTTGCTCACCGAACCTCTCCAATCCTATCACTGCTGTGTTTATGCCCCTGTAAACACGCTTGATTCTCTTTCGGAGACATAGCAATCCATAGGTTTTAAGATACTTACTAGTCAGGTACATTCTTAGGCGTTTAATATGGGGTGTTGAGTCCATTTCATTGAGCAAGGAGTAGCTCTTGTCTATTCCATATTTGGCTTAAGGAACTTTATCTGTGCTCATTTCAATCTCTGGTTTTATGCAGCACCCCAACTCACCTTTCCCCTTAAGCAAGCATAAGTTGGTTTTCTAAATTTGAGACCCTGTTCTGTTTTGGAATTCAGTTCCTGTGTAGCCAAGTTTACATTCCGTGTATTACTGATACCTTATGATGTTTCTTTTTCGGTGTGACTTATTTCAGTTAGAATCATCATACCTGAATCCACTCATTGTGCTGCTAAGGGCCTGATGACATAGATTTCATTGCTGAGTGATATTGCTTTGCAAGTAAATACCACAACTTCTTTATCCATTTTTCACTTTCTGCGATGTTGAACTTGTACTGTAAATGAGGTTCTTGTAAACAGAGGCGTCCCAAACTTTGGGGTGGCTGTGTCTTTTTGATTTTAATTTCCCTAAGCTATAGGACCATAAGTGGAAGTGCCCTAGGCTCTGTTGCTTTGTTTTTTAGATGTTTCAGGAAACACCATACACTTCTCCCGAGTGTCTGTTGGCAATTTACATCCCGCCCAGCAGCATAACAAGGCTCCCAGTTCTCCATGGCCTGTCCTGCCTTGCTGGATTTTACACTTTTTTCAGATGGCCCTTTTGACCGGGGGGAAGTGAGACTTCATTGTAGTGCAGATTTCCTTTGCAAGCTTGCTTGGTTGGCCAAAAAGGGCGTATGCGTTTTTTCCTGAATATATTCAGGAAAAAACGCATACGCCCTTTTTGGCCAAGTGCATCATTGTGGACGTTCTGCCTCTTTTCCTATGCTTTCAATGCAATTCCAGTGTACCTCCTGAAATCGGTTTCCTGCAATTCTGCCCCGCTTTCAAGTCCTCTTGGCAGCCTTACTTCAGTATATTTTTGGACGATAGCTGTCATTTATAACTCTGCAGGTTTGTGAATTACAGTGCCCCTGAGCTCCTTTCTTCAACTCGCTTTCTTTTGAGCTGGCCGCAACACCGCAGGATGGCTTCAGGCCCTAATCTTGTTCCAGCACGGCACGCTGAGCCTTTGGTTAATTCCTCTTCCTGGTGGGAAATGAGAGTTAAATTTGCCCGTCCAGACACCTCCAGCTAGTCTCTCATTGGTTCTCGCTATTCCTGTACATCTTCCGCAGAAATTGCAAACTGGGCTAAACAGGAGGTTAAAGGGACTGACTCTCCAAGTCGGGAGAGTGTTAGTAAAGTGTCTGGAATGTTGCACCCGAGTACCAGGGTACGAAAACTGAGACATATTTGAACACGTCTCCCGATCACATGGTTGATCATACTCTGGTTTCCACATGCATGTTTTAGCTGAAGGAAGAATACCTTAAACCTGGGTAGTTGAAACCCGTGGAATGGGTACCATGCAATATGACATCAAAGGGTCTTCATTTGCTCACCGAACCTCTCCAATCCTATCACTGGTGCGTTTATGCCCCTGTACACATGCTTGATTCTCTTTCGGAGACATAGCAATCCATAGGTTTTAAGATACTTACTAGTCAGGTACATTCTTAGGCGTTTAATATGGGGTGTTGAGTCCATTTCGTTGAGCAAGGAGTAGCTATTGTCTATTCCATATTTGGCTTAAGGAACTTTATCTGTGCTCATTTCAATCTCTGGTTTTATGCAGCACCCCAACTCACCTTTCCCCTTAAGCAAGCAGAAGTTGGTTTTCTAAATTTGAGACCCTGTTCTGTTTTGGAATTCAGTTCCTGTGTAGCCAAGTTTACATTCCGTGTATTACTGATATTTTATGATGTTTCTTTTTCTGTGTGACTTATTTCAGTTAGAATCATCATACCTGAATCCACTCATTGTGCTGCTAAGGGCCTGATGACATAGATTTCATTGCTGAGTGATATTGCTTTGTAAGTAAATACCAAAAGTTCTTTATCCATTTTTCAATTTCTGCGATGTTGAACTTGTACTGTAAACGAGGTTCTTGTAAACAGAGCCGTTCCAAACTTTGGGGTGGCTGTGTCTTTTTGATTTTAATTTCCCTAAGCTATAGGACCATAAGTGGAAGTGCCCTAGGCTCTGTTGCTTTGTTTTTTAGATGTTTCAGGAAACACCATACACTTCTCCCGAGTGTCTGTTGGCAATTTACATCCCGCCCAGCAGCATAACAAGGCTCCCAGTTCTGCATGGCCTGTCCTGCCTTTCTGGATTTTACACTTTTATCAGATGGCCCTTTTGACCGGGGGGAAGTGAGACTTCATTGTAGTGCAGATTTCTTTGCAAGCTTGCTTGGTTGGCCAAAAAGGGCGTATGCGTTTTTTCCTGAATATATTCAGGAAAAAACGCATACGCCCTTTTTGGCCAAGTGCATCATTGTGGACGTTCTGCCTCTTTTCCTATGCTTTCAATGCAATTCCAGTCTACCTCCTGAAATTGGTTTCCTGCAATTCTGCCCCGCTTTCAAGTCCTCTTGGCAGCCTTACTTCAGTATATTTTTGGACGATAGCTGTCATTTATAACTCTGCAGGTTTGTGAATTACAGTGCCCCTGAGCTCCTTTCTTCAACTCGCTTTCTTGTGAACTGGCCGCAACACCGCAGGATGGCTTCAGGCCCTAATCTGGTTCCGGCACGGCACACTGAGCCTTTGGTTAATTCCTCTTCCTGGTGGGAAATGAGAGTTAAATTTGCCCGTCCAGAAACCTCCAGCTAGTCTCTCATTGGTTCTCCCTATTCCTGTTCATCTTCCGCAGAAATTGCAAACTGGGCCAAACAGGAGGTTAAGGGGACTGACTCTCCATGTCGGGAGAGTGTTAGTAAAGCGTCTGGAATGTTGCACCCGAGTACCAGGGTACAAAAACTGAGACATATTTGAACACTTCTCCCGTTCACATGGTTGATCATACTCTGTGTTACACGTGCATGTTTTAGCTGAAGGAAGAATACCTTAAACCTGGAGAGTTGAGACCCGTGGAATGGGTACCATGCAATATGACTTCAAAGGGTCTTCATTTGCTCACCGAACCTCTCCAATCCTATCACTGCTGCGTTTATGCCCCTGTACACACGCTTGATTCTCTTTTGGAGACATAGCAATCCATAGGTTTTAAGATACTTACTAGTCAGGTACATTCTTAGGCGTTTAATATGGGGTGTTGAGTCCATTTCGTTGAGCAAGGAGTAGCTCTTGTCTCTTCCATATTTGGCTTAAGGAACTTTATCTGTGCTCATTTCAATCTCTGGTTTTATGCAGCACCCCAACTCACCTTTCCCCTTAAGCAAGCATAAGTTGGTTTTCTAAATTTGAGACCCTGTTCTGTTTTGGAATTCAGTTCCTGTGTAGCCAAGTTTACATTCCATGTATTAGTGATATCTTATGATGTTTCTTTTTCTGTGTGACTTATTTCAGTTAGAATCATGGTACCTAAATCCACTTATTATGCTGCTACGGGCCTGATGACATAGATTTCATTGCTGAGTGATACTGCATTGTACGTAAGTACCACAAGTTCTTTATCCATTTTTCACTTTCTGTGATATTGAAATTGTACGGTAAAGGAGGTTCTTGTAAACAGAGGCGTCCCAAACTTTGGGGTGGCTGTGTCTTTTTGATTTTAATTTCCCTAAGCTATAGGACCATAAGTGGAAGTGCCCTAGGCTCTGTTGCTTTGTTTTTTAGATGTTTCAGGAAACACCATACACTTCTCCCGAGTGTCTGTTGGCAATTTACATCCCGCCCATCAGCATAACAAGGCTCCCAGTTCTCCATGGCCTGTCCTGCCTTTCTGGATTTTACACTTTTTTCAGATGGCCCTTTTGACCGGGGGGAAGTGAGACTTCATTGTAGTGCAGATTTCCTTTGCAAGTTTGCTTGGTTGGCCAAAAAGGGCGTATGCGTTTTTTCCTGAATATATTCAGGAAAAAACGCATACGCCCTTTATGGCCAAGTGCATCATTGTGGACGTTCTGCCTCTTTTCCTATGCTTTCAATGCAATTCCAGTCTACCTCCTGAAATCGGTTTCCTGCAATTCTGCCCCGCTTTCAAGTCCTCTTGGCAGCCTTACTTCAGTATATTTTTGGAAGATAGCTGTCATTTATAACTCTGCAGCTTTGTGAATTACAGTGCCCCTGAGCTCCTTTCTTCAACTCACTTTCTTTTGAGCTGGCCGCAACACCGCAGGATGGCTTCAGGCCCTAATCTGGTTCCGGCACGGCACGCTGAGCCTTTGGTTATTTCCTCTTCCAGATGGGAAATGAGAGTTAAATTTGCCCGTCCAGACACCTCCAGCTAGTCTCTCATTGGTTCTCCCTATTCCTGTTCATCTTCCGCAGAAATTGCAAACTGGACCAAACAGGAGGTTAAAGGCGCTGACTCTCCAAGTGGGGAGAGTGTTAGTAAAGCGTCTGGAATGTTGCACCCGAGTACCAGGGGAGGAAAACTGAGACATATTTGAACACGTCTCCCGTTCACACGGTTGATCATACTCTGGGTTCCACATGCATGTTTTAGCTGAAGGAAGAATACCTTAAACCTGGAGAGTTGAGACCCGTGGAATGGGTACCATGCAATATGACTTCAAAGGGTCTTCATTTGCTCACCGAACCTCTCCAATCCTATCACTGCTGCATTTATGCCCCTGTACACATGCTTGATTCTCTTTTGGAGACATAGCAATCCATAGGTTTTAAGATACTTACTAGTCAGGTACATTCTTAGACGTTTAATATGGGGTGTTGAGTCCATTTCGTTGAGCAAGGAGTAGCTCTTGTCTATTCCATATTTGGCTTAAGGAACTTTATCTGTGCTCATTTCAATCTCTGGTTTTATGCAGCACCCCAACTCACCTTTCCCCTTAAGCAAGCATAAGTTGGTTTTCTAAATTTGAGACCCTGTTCTGTTTTGCAATTCAGTTCCTGTGTAGCCAAGTTTACATTCCGTGTATTAGTGATATCTTATGATGTTTCTTTTTCTGTGTGACTTATTTCAGTTAGAATCATCGTACCTGAATCCACTCATTATGCTGCTACGGGCCTGATGACATAGATTTCATTGCTGAGTGATACTGCATTGTACGTAAGTACCACAAGTTCTTTATCCATTTTTCACTTTCTGTGATATTGAACTTGTACGGTAAACGAGGTTCTTGTAAACAGAGGCGTCCCAAACTTTGGAGTGGCTGTGTCTTTTTGATTTTAATTTCCCTAAGCTATAGGACCATAAGTGGAAGTGCCCTAGGCTCTGTTGCTTTGTTTTTTAGATGTTTCAGGAAACACCATACACTTCTCCCGAGTGTCTGTTGGCAATTTACATCCCACCCATCAGCATAACAAGGCTCCCAGTTCTCCATGGCCTGTCCTGCCTTTCTGGATTTTACACATTTTTCAGATGGCCCTTTTGACCGGGGGGAAGTGAGACTTCATTGTAGTGCAGATTTCCTTTGCAAGCTTGCTTGGTTGGCCAAAAAGGGCGTATGCGTTTTTCCCTGAATATATTCAGGAAAAAATGCATACGCCCTTTTTGGCCAAGTGCATCATTGTGGACGTTCTGCCTCTTTTCCTATGCTTTCAATGCAATTCCTGTCTACCTCCTGAAATCGGTTTCCTGCAATTCTGCCCCGCTTTCAAGTCCTCTTGGCAGCCTTACTTCAGTATATTTTTGGACGATAGCTGTCATTTATAACTCTGCAGGTTTGTGAATTACAGTGCCGCTGAGCTCCTTTCTTCAACTCGCTTTCTTGTGACCTGGTCGCAACACCGCAGGATGGCTTCAGGCCCTAATCTTGTTCCAGCACGGCACGCTGAGCCTTTGGTTAATTCCTCTTCCTGGTGGGAAATGCGAGTTAAATTTGCCCGTCCAGACACCTCCAGCAAGTCTCTCATTGGTTCTCGCTATCCTGTTCATCTTCCGCTGAAATTGCAAGCTGGGCCAAACAGGAGGTTAAAGGCGCTGACTCTCCAAGTCGGGAGAGTGTTAGTAAAGAATCTGGAATGTTGCACCCGAGTACCAGGGGAGGAAAACTGAGACATATTTGAACACGTCTCCCGTTCACACGGTTGATCATACTCTGGGTTCCACATGCATATTTTAGCTGAAGGAAGAATACCTTAAACCTGGAGAGTTGAGACCCGTGTAATGGGTATCATGCAAATTGACTTCAAAGGGTCTTCATTTGCTCACCGAACCTCTCCAATCCTATCACTGCTGTGTTTATGCCCCTGTAAACACGCTTGATTCTCTTTCGGAGACATAGCAATCCATAGGTTTTAAGATACTTACTAGTCAGGTACATTCTTAGGCGTTTAATATGGGGTGTTGAGTCCATTTCATTGAGCAAGGAGTAGCTCTTGTCTATTCCATATTTGGCTTAAGGAACTTTATCTGTGCTCATTTCAATCTCTGGTTTTATGCAGCACCCCAACTCACCTTTCCCCTTAAGCAAGCATAAGTTGGTTTTCTAAATTTGAGACCCTGTTCTGTTTTGGAATTCAGTTCCTGTGTAGCCAAGTTTACATTCCGTGTATTACTGATACCTTATGATGTTTCTTTTTCGGTGTGACTTATTTCAGTTAGAATCATCATACCTGAATCCACTCATTGTGCTGCTAAGGGCCTGATGACATAGATTTCATTGCTGAGTGATATTGCTTTGCAAGTAAATACCACAACTTCTTTATCCATTTTTCACTTTCTGCGATGTTGAACTTGTACTGTAAATGAGGTTCTTGTAAACAGAGGCGTCCCAAACTTTGGGGTGGCTGTGTCTTTTTGATTTTAATTTCCCTAAGCTATAGGACCATAAGTGGAAGTGCCCTAGGCTCTGTTGCTTTGTTTTTTAGATGTTTCAGGAAACACCATACACTTCTCCCGAGTGTCTGTTGGCAATTTACATCCCGCCCAGCAGCATAACAAGGCTCCCAGTTCTCCATGGCCTGTCCTGCCTTGCTGGATTTTACACTTTTTTCAGATGGCCCTTTTGACCGGGGGGAAGTGAGACTTCATTGTAGTGCAGATTTCCTTTGCAAGCTTGCTTGGTTGGCCAAAAAGGGCGTATGCGTTTTTTCCTGAATATATTCAGGAAAAAACGCATACGCCCTTTTTGGCCAAGTGCATCATTGTGGACGTTCTGCCTCTTTTCCTATGCTTTCAATGCAATTCCAGTGTACCTCCTGAAATCGGTTTCCTGCAATTCTGCCCCGCTTTCAAGTCCTCTTGGCAGCCTTACTTCAGTATATTTTTGGACGATAGCTGTCATTTATAACTCTGCAGGTTTGTGAATTACAGTGCCCCTGAGCTCCTTTCTTCAACTCGCTTTCTTTTGAGCTGGCCGCAACACCGCAGGATGGCTTCAGGCCCTAATCTTGTTCCAGCACGGCACGCTGAGCCTTTGGTTAATTCCTCTTCCTGGTGGGAAATGAGAGTTAAATTTGCCCGTCCAGACACCTCCAGCTAGTCTCTCATTGGTTCTCGCTATTCCTGTACATCTTCCGCAGAAATTGCAAACTGGGCTAAACAGGAGGTTAAAGGGACTGACTCTCCAAGTCGGGAGAGTGTTAGTAAAGTGTCTGGAATGTTGCACCCGAGTACCAGGGTACGAAAACTGAGACATATTTGAACACGTCTCCCGATCACATGGTTGATCATACTCTGGTTTCCACATGCATGTTTTAGCTGAAGGAAGAATACCTTAAACCTGGGTAGTTGAAACCCGTGGAATGGGTACCATGCAATATGACATCAAAGGGTCTTCATTTGCTCACCGAACCTCTCCAATCCTATCACTGGTGCGTTTATGCCCCTGTACACATGCTTGATTCTCTTTCGGAGACATAGCAATCCATAGGTTTTAAGATACTTACTAGTCAGGTACATTCTTAGGCGTTTAATATGGGGTGTTGAGTCCATTTCGTTGAGCAAGGAGTAGCTATTGTCTATTCCATATTTGGCTTAAGGAACTTTATCTGTGCTCATTTCAATCTCTGGTTTTATGCAGCACCCCAACTCACCTTTCCCCTTAAGCAAGCAGAAGTTGGTTTTCTAAATTTGAGACCCTGTTCTGTTTTGGAATTCAGTTCCTGTGTAGCCAAGTTTACATTCCGTGTATTACTGATATTTTATGATGTTTCTTTTTCTGTGTGACTTATTTCAGTTAGAATCATCATACCTGAATCCACTCATTGTGCTGCTAAGGGCCTGATGACATAGATTTCATTGCTGAGTGATATTGCTTTGTAAGTAAATACCAAAAGTTCTTTATCCATTTTTCAATTTCTGCGATGTTGAACTTGTACTGTAAACGAGGTTCTTGTAAACAGAGCCGTTCCAAACTTTGGGGTGGCTGTGTCTTTTTGATTTTAATTTCCCTAAGCTATAGGACCATAAGTGGAAGTGCCCTAGGCTCTGTTGCTTTGTTTTTTAGATGTTTCAGGAAACACCATACACTTCTCCCGAGTGTCTGTTGGCAATTTACATCCCGCCCAGCAGCATAACAAGGCTCCCAGTTCTGCATGGCCTGTCCTGCCTTTCTGGATTTTACACTTTTATCAGATGGCCCTTTTGACCGGGGGGAAGTGAGACTTCATTGTAGTGCAGATTTCTTTGCAAGCTTGCTTGGTTGGCCAAAAAGGGCGTATGCGTTTTTTCCTGAATATATTCAGGAAAAAACGCATACGCCCTTTTTGGCCAAGTGCATCATTGTGGACGTTCTGCCTCTTTTCCTATGCTTTCAATGCAATTCCAGTCTACCTCCTGAAATTGGTTTCCTGCAATTCTGCCCCGCTTTCAAGTCCTCTTGGCAGCCTTACTTCAGTATATTTTTGGACGATAGCTGTCATTTATAACTCTGCAGGTTTGTGAATTACAGTGCCCCTGAGCTCCTTTCTTCAACTCGCTTTCTTGTGAACTGGCCGCAACACCGCAGGATGGCTTCAGGCCCTAATCTGGTTCCGGCACGGCACACTGAGCCTTTGGTTAATTCCTCTTCCTGGTGGGAAATGAGAGTTAAATTTGCCCGTCCAGAAACCTCCAGCTAGTCTCTCATTGGTTCTCCCTATTCCTGTTCATCTTCCGCAGAAATTGCAAACTGGGCCAAACAGGAGGTTAAGGGGACTGACTCTCCATGTCGGGAGAGTGTTAGTAAAGCGTCTGGAATGTTGCACCCGAGTACCAGGGTACAAAAACTGAGACATATTTGAACACTTCTCCCGTTCACATGGTTGATCATACTCTGTGTTACACGTGCATGTTTTAGCTGAAGGAAGAATACCTTAAACCTGGAGAGTTGAGACCCGTGGAATGGGTACCATGCAATATGACTTCAAAGGGTCTTCATTTGCTCACCGAACCTCTCCAATCCTATCACTGCTGCGTTTATGCCCCTGTACACACGCTTGATTCTCTTTTGGAGACATAGCAATCCATAGGTTTTAAGATACTTACTAGTCAGGTACATTCTTAGGCGTTTAATATGGGGTGTTGAGTCCATTTCGTTGAGCAAGGAGTAGCTCTTGTCTCTTCCATATTTGGCTTAAGGAACTTTATCTGTGCTCATTTCAATCTCTGGTTTTATGCAGCACCCCAACTCACCTTTCCCCTTAAGCAAGCATAAGTTGGTTTTCTAAATTTGAGACCCTGTTCTGTTTTGGAATTCAGTTCCTGTGTAGCCAAGTTTACATTCCATGTATTAGTGATATCTTATGATGTTTCTTTTTCTGTGTGACTTATTTCAGTTAGAATCATGGTACCTAAATCCACTTATTATGCTGCTACGGGCCTGATGACATAGATTTCATTGCTGAGTGATACTGCATTGTACGTAAGTACCACAAGTTCTTTATCCATTTTTCACTTTCTGTGATATTGAAATTGTACGGTAAAGGAGGTTCTTGTAAACAGAGGCGTCCCAAACTTTGGGGTGGCTGTGTCTTTTTGATTTTAATTTCCCTAAGCTATAGGACCATAAGTGGAAGTGCCCTAGGCTCTGTTGCTTTGTTTTTTAGATGTTTCAGGAAACACCATACACTTCTCCCGAGTGTCTGTTGGCAATTTACATCCCGCCCATCAGCATAACAAGGCTCCCAGTTCTCCATGGCCTGTCCTGCCTTTCTGGATTTTACACTTTTTTCAGATGGCCCTTTTGACCGGGGGGAAGTGAGACTTCATTGTAGTGCAGATTTCCTTTGCAAGTTTGCTTGGTTGGCCAAAAAGGGCGTATGCGTTTTTTCCTGAATATATTCAGGAAAAAACGCATACGCCCTTTATGGCCAAGTGCATCATTTTGGACGTTCTGCCTCTTTTCCTATGCTTTCAATGCAATTCCAGTCTACCTCCTGAAATCGGTTTCCTGCAATTCTGCCCCGCTTTCAAGTCCTCTTGGCAGCCTTCCTTCAGTATATTTTTGGACGATAGCTGTCATTTATAACTCTGCAGGTTTATGAATTACAGTGCCCCTGAGCTCCTTTCTTCAACTCGCTTTCTTGTGACCTGGCCGCAACACCGTAGGATGGCTTCAGGCCCTAATATGGTTCCGGCACGGCATGCTGAGCCTTTGATTAATTCCTCTTCCTGGTGGGAAATGAGAGTTAAATTTGCCCGTCCAGACACCTCCAGCTAGTCTCTCATTGGTTCTCGCTATTCCTGTTCATCTTCCGCAGAAATTGCAAACTGGGCCAAACAGGAGGTTAAAGGGACTGACTCTCCAAGTCGGGAGAGTGTTAGTAAAGCATCTGGAATGTTGCACCCGAGTACCAAGGTACCAAAATTGAGACATATTTGAACACGTCTTCCGATCACATGTTTGATCATACTCTAGGTTCCACATGCATGTTTTAGCTGAAGGAAGAATACCTTAAACCTGGAGAGTTGAGACCTGTGGAATGGGTACCATGCAATATGACTTCAAAGGGTCTTCATTTGCTCACCGAACATCTCCAATCCTATCACTGCTGCGTTTATGCCCCTGTACACATGCTTGATTCTCTTTCGGAGACATAGCAATCCATAGATTTTAAGATACTTACTAGTCAGGTACATTCTTAGGCGTTTAATATGGGGTGTTGAGTCCATTTCGTTGAGCAAGGAGTAGCTCTTGTCTCTTCCATATTTGGCTTAAGGAACTTTATCTGTGCTCATTTCAATCTCTGGTTTTATGCAGCACCCCAACTCACCTTTCCCCTTAAGCAAGCATAAGTTGGTTTTCTAAATTTGAGACCCTGTTCTGTTCTGTAATTCAGTTCCTGTGTAGCCAAGTTTACATTCCGTGTATTACTGATATCTTATGATGTTTCTTTTTCTGTGTGACTTATTTCAGTTAGAATCATCATATCTGAATCCACTCATTGTGCTCCTAAGGGCCTGATGACATAGATTTCATTGCTGAGTGATACTGCATTGTACGTAAGTACCACAAGTTCTTTATCCATTTTTCACTTTCTGTGATATTGAACTTGTACGGTAAACGAGGTTCTTGTAAACAGAGGCGTCCCAAACTTTGGGGTGACTGTGTCTTTTTGATTTTAATTTCCCTAAGCTATAGGACCATAAGTGGAAGTGCCCTAGGCTCTGTTGCTTTGTTTTTTAGATGTTTCAGGAAACACCATACACTTCTCCCGAGTGTCTGTTGGCAATTTACATCCCGCCCATCAGCATAACAAGGCTCCCAGTTCTCCATGGCCTGTCCTGCCTTTCTGGATTTTACACTTTTTTCAGATGGCCCTTTTGACCGGGGGGAAGTGAGACTTCATTGTAGTGCAGATTTCCTTTGCAAGCTTGCTTGGTTGGCCAAAAAGGGCGTATGCGTTTTTTCCTGAATATATTCAGGAAAAAACGCATACGCCCTTTTTGGCCAAGTGCATCATTGTGGACGCTCTGCCTCTTTTCCTATGCTTTCAATGCAATTCCAGTCTACCTCCTGAAATCGGTTTCCTGCAATTCTGCCCCGCTTTCAAGTCCTCTTGGCAGCCTTACTTCAGTATATTTTTGGACGATAGCTGTCATTTATAACTCTGCAGGTTTGTGAATTACAGTGCCCCTGAGCTCCTTTCTTCAACTCGCTTTCTTTTGAGCTGGCCGCCACACCGCAGGACGGCTTCAGGCCCTAATTTGGTTCAGGCACGGCACGCTGAGCCTTTGGTATTTCCTCTTCGTGGTGGGAAATGAGAGTTAAATTTGCCCGTCCAGACACCTCCAGCTAGTCTCTCATTGGTTCTCCCTATTCCTGTTCATCTTCCGCAGAAATTGCAAACTGGGCCAAACAGGAGGTTAAAGGCGCTGACTCTCCAAGTGGGGAGAGTGTTAGTAAAGCGTCTGGAATGTTGCACCCGAGTACCGGGGAGGAAAACTGAGACATATTTGAACACGTCTCCCGTTCACACGGTTGATCATACTCTGGGTTCCACATGCATGTTTTAGCTGAAGGAAGAATACCTTAAACCTGGAGAGTTGAGACCCGTGGAATGGGTACCATGCAAATTGACTTCAAAGGGTCTTCATTTGCTCACCGAACCTCTCCAATCCTATCACTGCTGCGTTTATGCCCCTGTACACACGCTTGATTCTCTTTTGGAGACATAGCAATCCATAGGTTTTAAGATACTTACTAGTCAGGTACATTCTTAGGCGTTTAATATGGGGTGTTGAGTCCATTTCGTTGAGCAAGGAGTAGCTCTTGTCTATTCCATATTTGGCTTAAGGAACTTTATCTGTGCTCATTTCAATCTCTGGTTTTATGCAGCACCCCAACTCACCTTTCCCCTTAAGCAAGCATAAGTTGGTTTTCTAAATTTGAGACCCTGTTCTGTTCTGTAATTCAGTTCCTGTGTAGCCAAGTTTACATTCCGTGTATTACTGATATCTTATGATGTTTCTTTTTCTGTGTGACTTATTTCAGTTAGAATCATCATACCTGAATCCACTCATTGTGCTGCTAAGGGCCTGATGACATAGATTTCATTGCTGAGTGATATTGCTTTGTAAGTAAATACCACAACTTCTTTATCCATTTTTCACTTTCTGTGATGTTGAACTTGTACTGTAAACGAGGTTCTTGTAAACAGAGGCGTCCCAAACTTTGGGGTGGCTGTGTCTTTTTGATTTTAATTTCCCTAAGCTATAGGACCATAAGTGGAAGTGCCCTAGGCTCTGTTGCTTTGTTTTTTAGATGTTTCAGGAAACACCATACACTTCTCCCGAGTGTCTTTTGGCAATTTACATCCCGCCCAGCAGCATAACAAGGCTCCCAGTTCTCCATGGCCTGTCCTGCCTTGCTGGATTTTACACTTTTTTCAGATGGCCCTTTTGACCGGGGGGAAGTGAGACTTCATTGTAGTGCAGATTTCCTTTGCAAGCTTGCTTGGTTGGCCAAAAAGGGCGTATGCGTTTTTTCCTGAATATATTCAGGAAAAAACGCATATGCCCTTTTTGGCCAAGTGCATCATTGTGGACGTTCTGCCTCTTTTCCTATGCATTCAATGCAATTCCAGTCTACCTCCTGAAATCGGTTTCCTGCAATTCTGCCCCGCTTTCAAGTCCTCTTGGCAGCCTTACTTCAGTATATTTTTGGACGATAGCTGTCATTTATAACTCTGCAGGTTTGTGAATTACAGTGCCCCTGAGCTCCTTTCTTCAACTCGCTTTCTTTTGAGCTGGCCGCAACACCGCAGGATGGCTTCAGGCCCTAATCTGGTTCTGGCACGGCACGCTGAGCCTTTGGTTAATTCCTCTTCCTGGTGGGAAATGAGAGTTAAATTTGCCCGTCCAGACACCTCCAGCTACTCTCTCATTGGTTCTCGCTATTCCTGTTCATCTTCCGCAGAAATTGCAAACTGGGCCAAACAGGAGGTTAAAGGGACTGACTCTCCAAGTGGGGAGAGTGTTAGTAAAGCGTCTGGAATGTTGCACTCGAGTACCAGGGGAGGAAAACTGAGACGTATTTGAACACGTCTCCCGATCACATGGTTGATCATACTCTGGGTTCCACATGCATGTTTTAGCTGAAGGAAGAATACCTTAAACCTGGGTAGTTGAAACCCGTGGAATGGGTACTATGCAATATGACTTCAAAGGGTCTTCATCTGCTCACCAAACCTCTCCAATCCTATCACTGCTGCGTTTATGCCCCTGTACACACGCTTGATTCTCTTTTGGAGACATAGCAATCCATAGGTTTTAAGATACTTACTAGTCAGGTACATTCTTAGGCGTTTAATATGGGGTGTTGAGTCCATTTCATTGAGCAAGGAGTAGCTCTTGTCTATTCCATATTTGGCTTAAGGAACTTTATCTGTGCTCATTTCAATCTCTGGTTTTATGCAGCACCCCAACTCACCTTTCCCCTTAAGCAAGCATAAGTTGGTTTTCTAAATTTGAGACCCTGTTCTGTTCTGTAATTCAGTTCCTGTGTAGCCAAGTTTACATTCCGTGTATTACTGATATCTTATGATGTTTCTTTTTCTGTGTGACTTATTTCAGTTAGAATTATCATACCTGAATCCACTCATTGTGCTGCTACGGGCCTGATGACATAGATTTCATTGCTGAGTGATATTGCTTTGTAAGTAAATACCACAACTTCTTTATCCATTTTTCACTTTCTGCGATGTTGCACTTGTACGGTAAACGAGGTTCTTGTAAACAGAGGCGTCCCAAACTTTGGGGTGGCTGTGTCTTTTTGATTTTAATTTCCCTAAGCTATAGGACCATAAGTGGAAGTGCCCTAGGCTCTGTTGCTTTGTTTTTTAGATGTTCCAGGAAACACCATACACTTCTCCCGAGTGTCTGTTGGCAATTTACATCCCACCCATCAGCATAACAATGCTCCCAGTTCTCCATGGCCTGTCCTGCCTTTCTGGATTTTACACTTTTTTCTGATGGCCCCTTTGATCGGGGGGAAGTGAGACTTCATTGTAGTGCAGATTGCCTTTGGAAGCTTGCTTGGTTGGCCAAAAAGGGCGTATGCGTTTTTTCCTGAATATATTCAGGAAAAAACGCGTACGCACTTTTTGGCCAAGTGCATCATTGTGGACGTTCTGCCTCTTTTCCTATGCTTTCAATGTAATTCCAGTCTACCTCCTGAAATCGGTTCCCTGCAATTCTGCCCCGCTTTCAAGTCCTCTTGGCAGCCTTACTTCAGTATATTTTTGGACGATAGCTGTCATTTATAACTCTGCAGGTTTGTGAATTACAGTGCCCCTGAGCTCCTTTCTTCAACTCGCTTTCTTTTGAGCTGACCGCAGCAACGCAGGATGGCTTCAGGCCCTAATCTGGTTCAGGCATGGCACGCTGAGCCTTTGGTTATTTCCTCTTCCTGGTGGGAAATGAGAGTTAAATTTGCCCGTCCAGACACCTCCAGCTAGTCTCTCATTGGTTCTCCCTATTCCTGTTCATCTTCCGCAGAAATTGCAAACTGGGCCAAACAGGAGGTTAAAGGCGCTGACCCTCCAAGTCGGGAGAGTGTTAGTAAAGCGTCTGGAATGTTGCACCCGAATACCGGGGAGGAAAACTGAGACATATTTGAACACGTCTCCTGTTCACACGGTTGATCATACTCTGGGTTCCACATGCATGTTTTAGCTGAAGGAAGAATACCTTAAACCTGGAGAGTTGAGACCCGTGGAATGGGTACCATGCAATATGACTTCAAAGGGTCTTCATTTGCTCACCGAACCTCTCCAATCCTATCACTGCTGCATTTATGCCCCTGTACACACGGTTGATTCTCTTATGGAGACGTAGCAATCCATAGGTTTTAAGATACTTACTAGTCAGGTACATTCTTAGGCGTTTAATTTGGGGTGTTGAGTCCATTTCGTTGAGCAAGGAGTAGCTCTTGTCTATTCTATATTTGGCTTAAGGAACTTTATCTGTGCTCATTTCAATCTCTGGTTTTATGCAGCACCCCAACTCACCTTTCCCCTTAAGCAAGCATAAGTTGGTTTTCTAAATTTGAGACCCTGTTCTGTTTTGGAATTCAGTTCCTGTGTAGCCAAGTTTACATTCCGTGTATTAGTGATATCTTATGATGTTTCTTTTTCTGTGTGACTTATTTCAGTTAGAATCATCGTACCTGAATCCACTCATTATGCTGCTACGGGCCTGATGACATAGATTTCATTGCTGAGTGATACTGCATTGTACGTAAGTACCACAAGTTCTTTATCCATTTTTCACTTTCTGTGATATTGAACTTGTACGGTAAACGAGGTTCTTGTAAACAGAGGCGTCCCAAACTTTGGGGTGGCTGTGTCTTTTTGATTTTAATTTCCCTAATCTATAGGACCATAAGTGGAAGTGCCCTAGGCTCTGTTGCTTTGTTTCTTAGTTGCTTCAGGAAACACCATACACTTCTCCCGAGTGTCTGTTGGCAATTTACATCCCGCCCATCAGCAAAACAAGGCTCCCAGTTCTCCATGGCCTGTCCTGCCTTTCTGGATTTTACACTTTTTTCAGATGGCCCTTTTGACCGGGGGGAAGTGAGACTTCATTGTAGTGCAGATTTCCATTGCAACTTTGCTTGGTTGGCCAAAAAGTGCGTATGCGTTTTTTCCTGAATATATTCAGGAAAAAACGCATACGCCCTTTATGGCCAAGTGCATCATTGTGGACGTTCTGCCTCTTTTCCTATGCTTTCAATGCAATTCCAGTCTACCTTCTGAAATCGGTTTCCTGCAATTCTGCCCCGCTTTCAAGTCCTCTTGGCAGCCTTACTTCAGTATATTTTTGGACGATAGCTGTCATTTATAACTCTGCAGGTTTGTGCATTACAGTGCCCCTGAGCTCCTTTCTTCAACTCGCTTTCTTTTGAGCTGACCGCAACAACGCAGGATGGCTTCAGGCCCTAATCTGGTGTAGGCATGGCACGCTGAGCCTTTGGTTATTTCCTCTTCCTGGTGGGAAATGAGAGTTAAATTTGCCCGTCCAGACACCTCCAGCTAGTCTCTCATTGGTTCTCCCTATTCCTGTTCATCTTCCACAGAAATTGCAAACTGGGCCAAACAGGAGGTTAAAGGCGCTGACTCTCCAAGTCGGGAGAGTGTTAGTAAAGCGTCTGGAATGTTGCACCCGAGTACCGGGGAGGAAAACTGAGACATATTTGATCACGTCTCCTGTTCACACGGTTGATCATACTCTGGGTTCCACATGCATGTTTTAGCTGAAGGAAGAATACCTTAAACCTGGAGAGTTGAGACCCGTGGAATGGGTACCATGCAATATGACTTCAAAGGGTCTTCATTTGCTCACCGAACCTCTCCAATCCTATCACTGCTGCATTTATGCCCCTGTACACACGCTTGATTCTCTTTTGGAGACATAGCAATCCATAGGTTTTAAGATACTTACTAGTCAGGTACATTCTTAGGCGTTTAATATGGGGTGTTGAGTCCATTTCGTTGAGCAAGGAGTAGCTCTTGTCTATTCCATATTTGGCTTAAGGAACTTTATCTGTGCTCATTTCAATCTCTGGTTTTATGCAGCACCCCAACTCACCTTTCCCCTTAAGCAAGCATAATTTGGTTTTCTAAATTTGAGACCCTGTTCTGTTTTGGAATTCAGTTCCTGTGTAGCCAAGTTTACATTCCGTGTATTAGTGATATCTTATGATGTTTCTTTTTCTGTGTGACTTATTTCAGTTAGAATCATCGTACCTGAATCCACTCATTATGCTGCTACGGGCCTGATGACATAGATTTCATTGCTGTGTGATACTGCATTGTACGTAAGTACCACAAGTTCTTTATCCATTTTTTACTTTCTGTGTTGTTGAACTTGTACGGTAAACGAGGTTCTTGTAAACAGAGGCGTCCCAAACTTTGGGGTGGCTGTGTCTTTTTGATTTTAATTTCCCTAAGCTATAGGACCATAAGTGGAAGTGCCCTAGGCTCTGTTGCTTTGTTTTTTAGATGTTTCAGGAAACACCATAGACTTCTCCGGAGTGTCTGTTGGCAATTTACATCCCGCCCATCAGCATAACAAGGCTCCCAGTTCTCCATGGCCTGTCCTGCCTTTCTGGATTTTACACTTTTTTTCAGATAGCCCTTTTGACTGGGGGGAAGTGAGACTTCATTGTAGTGCAGATTTCCTTTGCAAGGTTGCTTGGTTGGCCAAAAAGGGCGTATGCGTTTTTTCCTGAATATATTCAGGAAAAAACGCATACGCCCTTTATGGCCAAGTGCATCATTGTGGACGTTCTGCCTCTTTTCCTATGCTTTCAATGCAATTCCAGTCTACCTCCTGAAATCGGTTTCCTGCAATTCTGCCCCGCTTTCAAATCCTCTTGGCAGCCTTACTTCGGTATATTTTTGGACGATAGCTGTCATTTATAACTCTGCAGGTTTGTGAATTACAGTGCCCCTGAGCTCCTTTCTTCAACTCGCTTTCTTGTGACCTGGCCGCAACACCGCAGGATGGCTTCAGGCCCTAATCTGGTTCCAGCACGGCACGCTGAGCCTTTGGTTAATTCCTCTTCCTGGTGGGAAATGAGAGTTAAATTTGCCCGTCCAGACACCTCCAGCTAGTCTCTCATTGGTTCTCGCTATTCCTGTTCATCTTCCGCAGAAATTGCAAACTGGGCCAAACAGGAGGTTAAAGGGACTGACTCTCCAAGTCGGGAGAGTGTTAGTAAAGCGTCTGGAATGTTGCACCCGAGTACCGGGGACGAAAACTGAGACATATTTGAACACGTCTCCTGTTCACACGGTTGATCATACTCTGGGTTCCACATGCATGTTTTAGCTGAAGGAAGAATACCTTAAACCTGGAGAGTTGAGACCCGTGGAATGGGTACCATGCAAAATGACTTCAAAGGGTCTTCATTTGCTCACCGAACCTCTCCAATCCTATCACTGCTGCGTTTATGCCCCTGTACACATGCTTGATTCTGTTTTTGAGACATAGCAATCCATAGGTTTTAAGATACTTACTAGTCAGGTACATTCTTAGGCGTTTAATTTGGGGTGTTGAGTCCATTTCGTTGAGCAATGAGTAACTCTTGTCTATTCCATATTTGGCTTAAGGAACTTTATCTGTGCTCATTTCAATCTCTGGTTTTATGCAGCACCCCAACTCACCTTTCCCCTTAAGCAAGCATAAGTTGGTTTTCTAAATTTGAGACCCTGTTCTGTTTTGGAATTCAGTTCCTGTGTAGCCAAGTTTACATTCCGTGTATTAGTGATATCTTATGATGTTTCTTTTTCTGTGTGACTTATTTCAGTTAGAATCATCGTACCTGAATCCACTCATTGTGCTGCTAAGGGCCTGATGACATAGATTTCATTGCTGAGTGATACTGCATTGTACGTAAGTACCACAAGTTCTTTATCCATTTTTCACTTTCTGTGATATTGAACTTGTACGGTAAACGAGGTTCTTGTAAACAGAGGCGTCCCAAACTTTGGGGTGGCTGTGTCTTTTTGATTTTAATTTCCCTAAGCTATAGGACCATAAGTGGAAGTGCCCTAGGCTCTGTTGCTTTGTTTCTTAGATGCTTCAGGAAACACCATACACTTCTCCCGAGTGTCTGTTGGCAATTTACATCCCGCCCATCAGCATAACAAGGCTCCCAGTTCTCCATGGCCTGTCCTGCCTTTCTGGATTTTACACTTTTTTCAGATGGCCCTTTTGACTTGGGGGAAGTGAGACTTCATTGCAGTGCAGATTTCCTTTGCAAGTTTGCTTGGTTGGCCAAAAAGGGCGTATGCGTTTTTTCCTGAATATATTCAGGAAAAACGCATACGCCCTTTTTGGCCAAGTGCATCATTGTGGACGTTCTGCCTCTTTTCCTATGCTTTCAATGCAATTCCAGTCTACCTCCTGAAATCGGTTTCCTGCAATTCTGCCCCGCTTTCAAGTCCTCTTGGCAGCCTTACTTCAGTATATTTTTCGACGATAGCTGTCATTTATAACTCTGCAGGTTTGTGCATTACAGTGCCCCTGAGCTCCTTTCTTCAATTCGCTTTCTTTTGAGCTGGCCGCAACACCGCAGGATGACTTCAGGCCCTAATCTGGTTCCGGCACGGCACGCTGAGCCTTTGGTTAATTCCTCTTCCTGGTGGGAAATGAGAGTTAAATTTGCCCGTCCAGACACCTCCAGCTAGTCTCTCATTGGTTCTCGCTATTCCTGTTCATCTTCCGCTGAAATTGCAAACTGGGCCAAACAGGAGGTTAAAGGGACTGACTCTCCAATTTGGGAGAGTGTTAGAAAAGCGTCTGGAATGTTGCACCCGAGTACCAGGGGAGGAAAACTGAGACATATTTGAACACGTCTCCCGTTCACACGGTTGATCATACTCTGGGTCCCACATGCATATTTCAGCTGAAGGAAGAATACCTTAAACCTGGAGAGTTGAGACCCGTGGAATGGGTACCATGCAATATGACTTCAAAGGGTCTTCATTTGCTCACCGAACCTCTCCAATCCTATCACTGCTGCATTTATGCCCCTGTACACATGCTTGATTCTCTTTTGGAGATATAGCAATCCATAGGTTTTAAGATACTTACTAGTTAGGTACATTCTTAGGCGTTTAATATGGGGTGTTGAGTCCATTTCGTTGTGCAAGGAGTAGCTCTTGTCTATTCCATATTTGGCTTAAGGAACTTTATCTGTGCTCATTTCAATCTCTGGTTTTATGCAGCACCCCAACTCACCTTTCCCCTTAAGCAAGCATAAGTTGGTTTTCTAAATTTGAGACCCTGTTCTGTTTTGGAATTCAGTTCCTGTGTAGCCAAGTTTACATTCCGTGTATTAGTGATATCTTATGATGTTTCTTTTTCTGTGTGACTTATTTCAGTTAGAATCATCGTACCTGAATCCACTCATTATGCTGCTACGGGCCTGATGACATAGATTTCATTGCTGTGTGATACTGCATTGTACGTAAGTACCACAAGTTCTTTATCCATTTTTTACTTTCTGTGTTGTTGAACTTGTACGGTAAACGAGGTTCTTGTAAACAGAGGCGTCCCAAACTTTGGGGTGGCTGTGTCTTTTTGATTTTAATTTCCCTAAGCTATAGGACCATAAGTGGAAGTGCCCTAGGCTCTGTTGCTTTGTTTTTTAGATGTTTCAGGAAACACCATAGACTTCTCCGGAGTGTCTGTTGGCAATTTACATCCCGCCCATCAGCATAACAAGGCTCCCAGTTCTCCATGGCCTGTCCTGCCTTTCTGGATTTTACACTTTTTTTCAGATAGCCCTTTTGACTGGGGGGAAGTGAGACTTCATTGTAGTGCAGATTTCCTTTGCAAGGTTGCTTGGTTGGCCAAAAAGGGCGTATGCGTTTTTTCCTGAATATATTCAGGAAAAAACGCATACGCCCTTTATGGCCAAGTGCATCATTGTGGACGTTCTGCCTCTTTTCCTATGCTTTCAATGCAATTCCAGTCTACCTCCTGAAATCGGTTTCCTGCAATTCTGCCCCGCTTTCAAATCCTCTTGGCAGCCTTACTTCGGTATATTTTTGGACGATAGCTGTCATTTATAACTCTGCAGGTTTGTGAATTACAGTGCCCCTGAGCTCCTTTCTTCAACTCGCTTTCTTGTGACCTGGCCGCAACACCGCAGGATGGCTTCAGGCCCTAATCTGGTTCCAGCACGGCACGCTGAGCCTTTGGTTAATTCCTCTTCCTGGTGGGAAATGAGAGTTAAATTTGCCCGTCCAGACACCTCCAGCTAGTCTCTCATTGGTTCTCGCTATTCCTGTTCATCTTCCGCAGAAATTGCAAACTGGGCCAAACAGGAGGTTAAAGGGACTGACTCTCCAAGTCGGGAGAGTGTTAGTAAAGCGTCTGGAATGTTGCACCCGAGTACCGGGGACGAAAACTGAGACATATTTGAACACGTCTCCTGTTCACACGGTTGATCATACTCTGGGTTCCACATGCATGTTTTAGCTGAAGGAAGAATACCTTAAACCTGGAGAGTTGAGACCCGTGGAATGGGTACCATGCAAAATGACTTCAAAGGGTCTTCATTTGCTCACCGAACCTCTCCAATCCTATCACTGCTGCGTTTATGCCCCTGTACACATGCTTGATTCTGTTTTTGAGACATAGCAATCCATAGGTTTTAAGATACTTACTAGTCAGGTACATTCTTAGGCGTTTAATTTGGGGTGTTGAGTCCATTTCGTTGAGCAATGAGTAACTCTTGTCTATTCCATATTTGGCTTAAGGAACTTTATCTGTGCTCATTTCAATCTCTGGTTTTATGCAGCACCCCAACTCACCTTTCCCCTTAAGCAAGCATAAGTTGGTTTTCTAAATTTGAGACCCTGTTCTGTTTTGGAATTCAGTTCCTGTGTAGCCAAGTTTACATTCCGTGTATTAGTGATATCTTATGATGTTTCTTTTTCTGTGTGACTTATTTCAGTTAGAATCATCGTACCTGAATCCACTCATTGTGCTGCTAAGGGCCTGATGACATAGATTTCATTGCTGAGTGATACTGCATTGTACGTAAGTACCACAAGTTCTTTATCCATTTTTCACTTTCTGTGATATTGAACTTGTACGGTAAACGAGGTTCTTGTAAACAGAGGCGTCCCAAACTTTGGGGTGGCTGTGTCTTTTTGATTTTAATTTCCCTAAGCTATAGGACCATAAGTGGAAGTGCCCTAGGCTCTGTTGCTTTGTTTCTTAGATGCTTCAGGAAACACCATACACTTCTCCCGAGTGTCTGTTGGCAATTTACATCCCGCCCATCAGCATAACAAGGCTCCCAGTTCTCCATGGCCTGTCCTGCCTTTCTGGATTTTACACTTTTTTCAGATGGCCCTTTTGACTTGGGGGAAGTGAGACTTCATTGCAGTGCAGATTTCCTTTGCAAGTTTGCTTGGTTGGCCAAAAAGGGCGTATGCGTTTTTTCCTGAATATATTCAGGAAAAACGCATACGCCCTTTTTGGCCAAGTGCATCATTGTGGACGTTCTGCCTCTTTTCCTATGCTTTCAATGCAATTCCAGTCTACCTCCTGAAATCGGTTTCCTGCAATTCTGCCCCGCTTTCAAGTCCTCTTGGCAGCCTTACTTCAGTATATTTTTCGACGATAGCTGTCATTTATAACTCTGCAGGTTTGTGCATTACAGTGCCCCTGAGCTCCTTTCTTCAATTCGCTTTCTTTTGAGCTGGCCGCAACACCGCAGGATGACTTCAGGCCCTAATCTGGTTCCGGCACGGCACGCTGAGCCTTTGGTTAATTCCTCTTCCTGGTGGGAAATGAGAGTTAAATTTGCCCGTCCAGACACCTCCAGCTAGTCTCTCATTGGTTCTCGCTATTCCTGTTCATCTTCCGCTGAAATTGCAAACTGGGCCAAACAGGAGGTTAAAGGGACTGACTCTCCAATTTGGGAGAGTGTTAGAAAAGCGTCTGGAATGTTGCACCCGAGTACCAGGGGAGGAAAACTGAGACATATTTGAACACGTCTCCCGTTCACACGGTTGATCATACTCTGGGTCCCACATGCATATTTCAGCTGAAGGAAGAATACCTTAAACCTGGAGAGTTGAGACCCGTGGAATGGGTACCATGCAATATGACTTCAAAGGGTCTTCATTTGCTCACCGAACCTCTCCAATCCTATCACTGCTGCATTTATGCCCCTGTACACATGCTTGATTCTCTTTTGGAGATATAGCAATCCATAGGTTTTAAGATACTTACTAGTTAGGTACATTCTTAGGCGTTTAATATGGGGTGTTGAGTCCATTTCGTTGTGCAAGGAGTAGCTCTTGTCTATTCCATATTTGGCTTAAGGAACTTTATCTGTGCTCATTTCAATCTCTGGTTTTATGCAGCACCCCAACTCACCTTTCCCCTTAAGCAAGCATAAGTTGGTTTTCTAAATTTGAGACCCTGTTCTGTTTTGGAATTCAGTTCCTGTGTAGCCAAGTTTACATTCCGTGTATTAGTGATATCTTATGATGTTTCTTTTTCTGTGTGACTTATTTCAGTTAGAATCATCGTACCTGAATCCACTCATTATGCTGCTATGGGCCTGATGACATAGATTTCATTGCTGAGTGATACTGCATTGTACGTAAGTACCACAAGTTCTTTATCCATTTTTCACTTTCTGTGACATTGAACTTGTACGGTAAACGAGGTTCTTGTAAACAGAGGTGTCCCAAACTTTGGGGTGGCTGTGTCTTTTTGATTTTAATTTCCCTAAGCTATAGGACCATAAGTGGAAGTGCCCTAGGCTCTGTTGCTTTGTTTTTTAGATGTTTCAGGAAACACCATACACTTCTCCCGAGTGTCTGTTGGCAAGTTCCATCCCGCCCATCAGCATAACAAGGCTCCCAGTTCTCCATGGCCTGTCCTGCCTTTCTGGATTTTACACTATTTTCAGATGGCCCTTTTGACCGGGGGGAAGTGAGACTTCATTGTAGTGCAGATTTCCTTTGCAAGCTTGCTTGGTTGGCCAAAAAGGGCGTATGCGTTTTTTCCTGAATATATTCAGAAAAAAACGCATATGCCCTTTTTGGCCAAGTGCATCATTGTGGACGCTCTGCCTCTTTTCCTATGCTTTCAATGCAATTCCAGTCTACCTCCTGAAATCGGTTTCCTGCAATTCTGCCCCGCTTTCAAGTCCTCTTGGCAGCCTTACTTCAGTATATTTTTGGAAGATAGCTGTCATTTATAACTCTGCAGCTTTGTGAATTACAGTGCCCCTGAGCTCCTTTCTTCAACTCACTTTCTTTTGAGCTGGCCGCAACACCGCAGGATGGCTTCAGGCCCTAATCTGGTTCCGGCACGGCACGCTGAGCCTTTGGTTATTTCCTCTTCCAGATGGGAAATGAGAGTTAAATTTGCCCGTCCAGACACATCCAGCTAGTCTCTCATTGGTTCTCCCTATTCCTGTTCATCTTCCACAGAAATTGCAAACTGGGCGAAACAGGAGGTTAAAGGCGCTGACTCTCCAAGTGGGGAGAGTGTTAGTAAAGCGTCTGGAATGTTGCACCCGAGTACCAGGGGAGGAAAACTGAGACATATTTGAACACGTCTCCCGTTCACACGGTTGATCATACTCTGGGTTCCACATGCATGTTTTAGCTGAAGGAAGAATACCTTAAACCTGGAGAGTTGAGACCCGTGGAATGGGTACCATGCAATATGACTTCAAAGGGTCTTCATTTGCTCACCGAACCTCTCCAATCCTATCACTGCTGCATTTATGCCCCTGTACACATGCTTGATTCTCTTTTGGAGACATAGCAATCCATAGGTTTTAAGATACTTACTAGTCAGGTACATTCTTAGGCGTTTAATATGGGGTGTTGAGTCCATTTCGTTGAGCAAGGAGTAGCTCTTGTCTATTCCATATTTGGCTTAAGGAACTTTATCTGTGCTCATTTCAATCTCTGGTTTTATGCAGCACCCCAACTCACCTTTCCCCTTAAGCAAGCATAAGTTGGTTTTCTAAATTTGAGACCCTGTTCTGTTTTGCAATTCAGTTCCTGTGTAGCCAAGTTTACATTCCGTGTATTAGTGATATCTTATGATGTTTCTTTTTCTGTGTGACTTATTTCAGTTAGAATCATCGTACCTGAATCCACTCATTATGCTGCTACGGGCCTGATGACATAGATTTCATTGCTGAGTGATACTGCATTGTACGTAAGTACCACAAGTTCTTTATCCATTTTTCACTTTCTGTGATATTGAACTTGTGCGGTATACGAGGTTCTTGTAAACAGAGGCGTCCCAAACTTTGGAGTGGCTGTGTCTTTTTGATTTTAATTTCCCTAAGCTATAGGACCATAAGTGGAAGTGCCCTAGGCTCTGTTGCTTTGTTTTTTAGATGTTTCAGGAAACACCATACACTTCTCCCGAGTGTCTGTTGGCAATTTACATCCCACCCATCAGCATAACAAGGCTCCCAGTTCTCCATGGCCTGTCCTGCCTTTCTGGATTTTACACTTTTTTCAGATGGCCCTTTTGACCGGGGGGAAGTGAGACTTCATTGTAGTGCAGATTTCCTTTGCAAGCTTGCTTGGTTGGCCAAAAAGGGCGTATGCGTTTTTTCCTGAATATATTCAGGAAAAAACGCATACGCCCTTTTTGGCCAAGTGCATCATTGTGGACGTTCTGCCTCTTTTCCTATGCTTTCAATGCAATTCCAGTCTACCTCCTGAAATCGGTTTCCTGCAATTCTGCCCCGCTTTCAAGTCCTCTTGGCAGCCTTACTTCAGTATATTTTTGGACGATAGCTGTCATTTATAACTGTGCAGGTTTGTGAATTACAGTGCCCCTGAGCTCCTTTCTTCAACTCGCTTTCTTGTGAGCTGGCCGCAACACCGCAGGATGGCTTCAGGCCCTAGTCTGGTTCCGGCACGGCACGCTGAGCCTTTGGTTATTTCCTCTTCCTGGTGGGAAATGAGAGTTAAATTTGCCCGTCCAGACACCTCCAGCTAGTCTCTCATTGGTTCTCCCTATTCCTGTTCATCTTCCGCAGAAATTGCAAACTGGACCAAACAGGAGGTTAAAGGCGCTGACTCTCCAAGTAGGGAGAGAGTTAGTAAAGCGTCTGGAATGTTGCACCCGAGTACCAGGGGAGGAAAACTGAGACATATTTGAACACGTCTCCCGTTCACACGGTTGATCATACTCTGGGTTCCACATGTATGTTTTAGCTGAAGGAAGAATACCTTAAACCTGGAGAGTTGAGACCCGTGGAATGGGTACCATGCAATATGACTTCAAAGGGTCTTCAATTGCTCACCGAACCTCTCCAATCCTATCACTGCTGTGTTTATGCCCCTGTACACACGCTTGATTCTCTTTTGGAGACATAGCAATCCATAGGTTTTAAGATACTTACTAGTCAGGTACATTCTTAGGCGTTTAATATGGGGTGTTGAGTCCATTTCGTTGAGCAAGGAGTAGCTCTTGTCTATTCCATATTTGGCTTAAGGAACTTTATCTGTGATCATTTCAATCTCTGGTTTTATGCAGCACCCCAACTCACCTTTCCCCTTAAGCAAGCATAAGTTGGTTTTCTAAATTTGATACGCTGTTCTGTTTTGGAATTCAGTTCCTGTGTAGCCAAGTTTACATTCCGTGTATTAGTGATATCTTATGATGTTTCTTTTTCTGTGTGACTTATTTCAGTTAGAATCATCGTACCTGAATCCACTCATTATGCTGCTACGGGCCTGATGACATAGATTTCATTGCTGAGTGATACTGCATTGTACGTAAGTACCACAAGTTCTTTATCCATTTTTCATTTTCTGTGATATTGAACTTGTACGGTAAACGAGGTTCTTGTAAACAGAGGCGTCCCAAACTTTGGGGTGGCTGTGTCTTTTTGATTTTAATTTCCCTAAGCTATAGGACCATAAGTGGAAGTGCCCTAGGCTCTGTTGCTTTGTTTTTTAGATGTCTCAGGAAACACCATACACTTCTCCCTAGTGTCTGTTGGCAATTTACATCCCGCCCATCAGCATAAAAAGGCTCCCAGTTCTCCATGGCCTGTCCTGCCTTTCTGGATTTTACACTTTTTTCACATGGCCCATTTGACCTGGGGGAATTGAGACTTCATTGTAGTGCAGATTTCTTTGCAAGCTTGCTTGGTTGGCCAAAAAGGGCGTATGCGTTTTTTCCTGAATATATTCAGGAAAAAACGCATACGCCCTTTTTGGACAAGTGCATCATTGTGGACGCTCTGCCTCTTTTCCTATGCTTTCAATGCAATTCCAGTCTACCTCCTGAAATCGGTTTCCTGCAATTCTGCCCCGCTTTCAAGTCCTCTTGGCAGCCTTACTTCAGTATATTTTTGGACGATAGCTGTCATTTATAACTCTGCAGGTTTGTGAATTACAGTGCCCCTGAGCTCCTTTCTTCAACTCGCTTTCCTGTGAGCTGGCCGCAACACCGCAGGATGGCTTCAGGCCCTAATCTGGTTCCGGCACGGCACGCTGAGCCTTTGGTTAATTCCTCTTCCTGGTGGGAAATGAGAGTTAAATTTGCCCGTCCAGACACCTCCAGCTAGTCTCTCATTGGTTCTCGCTATTCCTGTTCATCTTCCGCAGAAATTGCAAACTGGGCCAAACAGGAGGTTAAAGGGACTGACTCTCCAAGTGGGGAGAGTGTTAGTAAAGCGTCTGGAATGTTGCACTCGAGTACCAGGGGAGGAAAACTGAGACGTATTTGAACACGTCTCCCGATCACATGGTTGATCATACTCTGGGTTCCACATGCATGTTTTAGCTGAAGGAAGAATACCTTAAACCTGGGTAGTTGAAACCCGTGGAATGGGTACTATGCAATATGACTTCAAAGGGTCTTCATCTGCTCACCAAACCTCTCCAATCCTATCACTGCTGCGTTTATGCCCCTGTACACACGCTTGATTCTCTTTTGGAGACATAGCAATCCATAGGTTTTAAGATACTTACTAGTCAGGTACATTCTTAGGCGTTTAATATGGGGTGTTGAGTCCATTTCATTGAGCAAGGAGTAGCTCTTGTCTATTCCATATTTGGCTTAAGGAACTTTATCTGTGCTCATTTCAATCTCTGGTTTTATGCAGCACCCCAACTCACCTTTCCCCTTAAGCAAGCATAAGTTGGTTTTCTAAATTTGAGACCCTGTTCTGTTCTGTAATTCAGTTCCTGTGTAGCCAAGTTTACATTCCGTGTATTACTGATATCTTATGATGTTTCTTTTTCTGTGTGACTTATTTCAGTTAGAATTATCATACCTGAATCCACTCATTGTGCTGCTACGGGCCTGATGACATAGATTTCATTGCTGAGTGATATTGCTTTGTAAGTAAATACCACAACTTCTTTATCCATTTTTCACTTTCTGCGATGTTGCACTTGTACGGTAAACGAGGTTCTTGTAAACAGAGGCGTCCCAAACTTTGGGGTGGCTGTGTCTTTTTGATTTTAATTTCCCTAAGCTATAGGACCATAAGTGGAAGTGCCCTAGGCTCTGTTGCTTTGTTTTTTAGATGTTCCAGGAAACACCATACACTTCTCCCGAGTGTCTGTTGGCAATTTACATCCCACCCATCAGCATAACAATGCTCCCAGTTCTCCATGGCCTGTCCTGCCTTTCTGGATTTTACACTTTTTTCTGATGGCCCCTTTGATCGGGGGGAAGTGAGACTTCATTGTAGTGCAGATTGCCTTTGCAAGCTTGCTTGGTTGGCCAAAAAGGGCGTACGCGTTTTTTCCTGAATATATTCAGGAAAAAACGCGTACGCACTTTTTGGCCAAGTGCATCATTGTGGACGTTCTGCCTCTTTTCCTATGCTTTCAATGTAATTCCAGTCTACCTCCTGAAATCGGTTCCCTGCAATTCTGCCCCGCTTTCAAGTCCTCTTGGCAGCCTTACTTCAGTATATTTTTGGACGATAGCTGTCATTTATAACTCTGCAGGTTTGTGAATTACAGTGCCCCTGAGCTCCTTTCTTCAACTCGCTTTCTTTTGAGCTGACCGCAGCAACGCAGGATGGCTTCAGGCCCTAATCTGGTTCAGGCATGGCACGCTGAGCCTTTGGTTATTTCCTCTTCCTGGTGGGAAATGAGAGTTAAATTTGCCCGTCCAGACACCTCCAGCTAGTCTCTCATTGGTTCTCCCTATTCCTGTTCATCTTCCGCAGAAATTGCAAACTGGGCCAAACAGGAGGTTAAAGGCGCTGACCCTCCAAGTCGGGAGAGTGTTAGTAAAGCGTCTGGAATGTTGCACCCGAATACCGGGGAGGAAAACTGAGACATATTTGAACACGTCTCCTGTTCACACGGTTGATCATACTCTGGGTTCCACATGCATGTTTTAGCTGAAGGAAGAATACCTTAAACCTGGAGAGTTGAGACCCGTGGAATGGGTACCATGCAATATGACTTCAAAGGGTCTTCATTTGCTCACCGAACCTCTCCAATCCTATCACTGCTGCATTTATGCCCCTGTACACACGGTTGATTCTCTTATGGAGACGTAGCAATCCATAGGTTTTAAGATACTTACTAGTCAGGTACATTCTTAGGCATTTAATTTGGGGTGTTGTGTCCATTTCGTTGAGCAAGGAGTAGCTCTTGTCTATTCTATATTTGGCTTAAGGAACTTTATCTGTGCTCATTTCAATCTCTGGTTTTATGCAGCACCCCAACTCACCTTTCCCCTTAAGCAAGCATAAGTTGGTTTTCTAAATTTGAGACCCTGTTCTGTTTTGGAATTCAGTTCCTGTGTAGCCAAGTTTACATTCCGTGTATTAGTGATATCTTATGATGTTTCTTTTTCTGTGTGACTTATTTCAGTTAGAATCATCGTACCTGAATCCACTCATTATGCTGCTACGGGCCTGATGACATAGATTTCATTGCTGAGTGATACTGCATTGTACGTAAGTACCACAAGTTCTTTATCCATTTTTCACTTTCTGTGATATTGAACTTGTACGGTAAACGAGGTTCTTGTAAACAGAGGCGTCCCAAACTTTGGGGTGGCTGTGTCTTTTTGATTTTAATTTCCCTAATCTATAGGACCATAAGTGGAAGTGCCCTAGGCTCTGTTGCTTTGTTTCTTAGTTGCTTCAGGAAACACCATACACTTCTCCCGAGTGTCTGTTGGCAATTTACATCCCGCCCATCAGCAAAACAAGGCTCCCAGTTCTCCATGGCCTGTCCTGCCTTTCTGGATTTTACACTTTTTTCAGATGGCCCTTTTGACCGGGGGGAAGTGAGACTTCATTGTAGTGCAGATTTCCATTGCAACTTTGCTTGGTTGGCCAAAAAGTGCGTATGCGTTTTTTCCTGAATATATTCAGGAAAAAACGCATACGCCCTTTATGGCCAAGTGCATCATTGTGGACGTTCTGCCTCTTTTCCTATGCTTTCAATGCAATTCCAGTCTACCTCCTGAAATCGGTTTCCTGCAATTCTGCCCCGCTTTCAAGTCCTCTTGGCAGCCTTACTTCAGTATATTTTTGGACGATAGCTGTCATTTATAACTCTGCAGGTTTGTGCATTACAGTGCCCCTGAGCTCCTTTCTTCAACTCGCTTTCTTTTGAGCTGACCGCAACAACGCAGGATGGCTTCAGGCCCTAATCTGGTGTAGGCATGGCACGCTGAGCCTTTGGTTATTTCCTCTTCCTGGTGGGAAATGAGAGTTAAATTTGCCCGTCCAGACACCTCCAGCTAGTCTCTCATTGGTTCTCCCTATTCCTGTTCATCTTCCACAGAAATTGCAAACTGGGCCAAACAGGAGGTTAAAGGCGCTGACTCTCCAAGTCGGGAGAGTGTTAGTAAAGCGTCTGGAATATTGCACCCGAGTACCGGGGAGGAAAACTGAGACATATTTGATCACGTCTCCTGTTCACACGGTTGATCATACTCTGGGTTCCACATGCATGTTTTAGATGAAGGAAGAATACCTTAAACCTGGAGAGTTGAGACCCGTGGAATGGGTACCATGCAATATGACTTCAAAGGGTCTTCATTTGCTCACCGAACCTCTCCAATCCTATCACTGCTGCATTTATGCCCCTGTACACACGCTTGATTCTCTTTTGGAGACATAGCAATCCATAGGTTTTAAGATACTTACTAGTCAGGTACATTCTTAGGCGTTTAATATGGGGTGTTGAGTCCATTTCGTTGAGCAAGGAGTAGCTCTTGTCTATTCCATATTTGGCTTAAGGAACTTTATCTGTGCTCATTTCAATCTCTGGTTTTATGCAGCACCCCAACTCACCTTTCCCCTTAAGCAAGCATAAGTTGGTTTTCTAAATTTGAGACCCTGTTCTGTTTTGGAATTCAGTTCCTGTGTAGCCAAGTTTACATTCCGTGTATTAGTGATATCTTATGATGTTTCTTTTTCTGTGTGACTTATTTCAGATAGAATCATCGTACCTGAATCCACTCATTATGCTGCTACGGGCCTGATGACATAGATTTCATTGCTGTGTGATACTGCATTGTACGTAAGTACCACAAGTTCTTTATCCATTTTTTACTTTCTGTGTTGTTGAACTTGTACGGTAAACGAGGTTCTTGTAAACAGAGGCGTCCCAAACTTTGGGGTGGCTGTGTCTTTTTGATTTTAATTTCCCTAAGCTATAGGACCATAAGTGGAAGTGCCCTAGGCTCTGTTGCTTTGTTTTTTAGATGTTTCAGGAAACACCATAGACTTCTCCGGAGTGTCTGTTGGCAATTTACATCCCGCCCATCAGCATAACAAGGCTCCCAGTTCTCCATGGCCTGTCCTGCATTTCTGGATTTTACACTTTTTTTCAGATAGCCCTTTTGACTGGGGGGAAGTGAGACTTCATTGTAGTGCAGATTTCCTTTGCAAGGTTGCTTGGTTGGCCAAAAAGGGCGTATGCGTTTTTTCCTGAATATATTCAGGAAAAAACGCATACGCCCTTTATGGCCAAGTGCATCATTGTGGACGTTCTGCCTCTTTTCCTATGCTTTCAATGCAATTCCAGTCTACCTCCTGAAATCGGTTTCCTGCAATTCTGCCCCGCTTTCAAATCCTCTTGGCAGCCTTACTTCGGTATATTTTTGGACGATAGCTGTCATTTATAACTCTGCAGGTTTGTGAATTACAGTGCCCCTGAGCTCCTTTCTTCAACTCGCTTTCTTGTGACCTGGCCGCAACACCGCAGGATGGCTTCAGGCCCTAATCTGGTTCCAGCACGGCACGCTGAGCCTTTGGTTAATTCCTCTTCCTGGTGGGAAATGAGAGTTAAATTTGCCCGTCCAGACACCTCCAGCTAGTCTCTCATTGGTTCTCGCTATTCCTGTTCATCTTCCGCAGAAATTGCAAACTGGGCCAAACAGGAGGTTAAAGGGACTGACTCTCCAAGTCGGGAGAGTGTTAGTAAAGCGTCTGGAATGTTGCACCCGAGTACCGGGGACGAAAACTGAGACATATTTGAACACGTCTCCTGTTCACACGGTTGATCATACTCTGGGTTCCACATGCATGTTTTAGCTGAAGGAAGAATACCTTAAACCTGGAGAGTTGAGACCCGTGGAATGGGTACCATGCAATATGACTTCAAAGGGTCTTCATTTGCTCACCGAACCTCTCCAATCCTATCACTGCTGCGTTTATGCCCCTGTACACACGCTTGATTCTGTTTTTGAGACATAGCAATCCATAGGTTTTAAGATACTTACTAGTCAGGTACATTCTTAGGCGTTTAATTTGGGGTTTTGAGTCCATTTCGTTGAGCAATGAGTAACTCTTGTCTATTCCATATTTGGCTTAAGGAACTTTATCTGTGCTCATTTCAATCTCTGGTTTTATGCAGCACCCCAACTCACCTTTCCCCTTAAGCAAGCATAAGTTGGTTTTCTAAATTTGAGACCCTGTTCTGTTTTGGAATTCAGTTCCTGTGTAGCCAAGTTTACATTCCGTGTATTAGTGATATCTTATGATGTTTCTTTTTCTGTGTGACTTATTTCAGTTAGAATCATCGTACCTGAATCCACTCATTGTGCTGCTAAGGGCCTGATGACATAGATTTCATTGCTGAGTGATACTGCATTGTACGTAAGTACCACAAGTTCTTTATCCATTTTTCACTTTCTGTGATATTGAACTTGTACGGTAAACGAGGTTCTTGTAAACAGAGGCGTCCCAAACTTTGGGGTGGCTGTGTCTTTTTGATTTTAATTTCCCTAAGCTATAGGACCATAAGTGGAAGTGCCCTAGGCTCTGTTGCTTTGTTTCTTAGATGCTTCAGGAAACACCATACACTTCTCCCGAGTGTCTGTTGGCAATTTACATCCCGCCCATCAGCATAACAAGGCTCCCAGTTCTCCATGGCCTGTCCTGCCTTTCTGGATTTTACACTTTTTTCAGATGGCCCTTTTGACTTGGGGGAAGTGAGACTTCATTGCAGTGCAGATTTCCTTTGCAAGTTTGCTTGGTTGGCCAAAAAGGGCGTATGCGTTTTTTCCTGAATATATTCAGGAAAAACGCATACGCCCTTTTTGGCCAAGTGCATCATTGTGGACGTTCTGCCTCTTTTCCTATGCTTTCAATGCAATTCCAGTCTACCTCCTGAAATCGGTTTCCTGCAATTCTGCCCCGCTTTCAAGTCCTCTTGGCAGCCTTACTTCAGTATATTTTTCGACGATAGCTGTCATTTATAACTCTGCAGGTTTGTGCATTACAGTGCCCCTGAGCTCCTTTCTTTAATTCGCTTTCTTTTGAGCTGGCCGCAACACCGCAGGATGACTTCAGGCCCTAATCTGGTTCCGGCACGGCACGCTGAGCCTTTGGTTAATTCCTCTTCCTGGTGGGAAATGAGAGTTAAATTTGCCGGTCCAGACACCTCCAGCTAGTCTCTCATTGGTTCTCGCTATTCCTGTTCATCTTCCGCTGAAATTGCAAACTGGGCCAAACAGGAGGTTAAAGGGACTGACTCTCCAATTCGGGAGAGTGTTAGAAAAGCGTCTGGAATGTTGCACCCGAGTACCAGGGGAGGAAAACTGAGACATATTTGAACACGTCTCCCGTTCACACGGTTGATCATACTCTGGGTCCCACATGCATATTTCAGCTGAAGGAAGAATACCTTAAACCTGGAGAGTTGAGACCCGTGGAATGGGTACCATGCAATATGACTTCAAAGGGTCTTCATTTGCTCACCGAACCTCTCCAATCCTATCACTGCTGCATTTATGCCCCTGTACACATGCTTGATTCTCTTTTGGAGATATAGCAATCCATAGGTTTTAAGATACTTACTAGTTAGGTACATTCTTAGGCGTTTAATATGGGGTGTTGAGTCCATTTCGTTGTGCAAGGAGTAGCTCTTGTCTATTCCATATTTGGCTTAAGGAACTTTATCTGTGCTCATTTCAATCTCTGGTTTTATGCAGCACCCCAACTCACCTTTCCCCTTAAGCAAGCATAAGTTGGTTTTCTAAATTTGAGACCCTGTTCTGTTTTGGAATTCAGTTCCTGTGTAGCCAAGTTTACATTCCGTGTATTAGTGATATCTTATGATGTTTCTTTTTCTGTGTGACTTATTTCAGTTAGAATCATCGTACCTGAATCCACTCATTATGCTGCTATGGGCCTGATGACATAGATTTCATTGCTGAGTGATACTGCATTGTACGTAAGTACCACAAGTTCTTTATCCATTTTTCACTTTCTGTGACATTGAACTTGTACGGTAAACGAGGTTCTTGTAAACAGAGGTGTCCCAAACTTTGGGGTGGCTGTGTCTTTTTGATTTTAATTTCCCTAAGCTATAGGACCATAAGTGGAAGTGCCCTAGGCTCTGTTGCTTTGTTTTTTAGATGTTTCAGGAAACACCATACACTTCTCCCGAGTGTCTGTTGGCAAGTTCCATCCCGCCCATCAGCATAACAAGGCTCCCAGTTCTCCATGGCCTGTCCTGCCTTTCTGGATTTTACACTATTTTCAGATGGCCCTTTTGACCGGGGGGAAGTGAGACTTCATTGTAGTGCAGATTTCCTTTGCAAGCTTGCTTGGTTGGCCAAAAAGGGCGTATGCGTTTTTTCCTGAATATATTCAGAAAAAAACGCATATGCCCTTTTTGGCCAAGTGCATCATTGTGGACGTTCTGCCTCTTTTCCTATGCTTTCAATGCAATTCCAGTCTACCTCCTGAAATCGGTTTCCTGCAATTCTGCCCCGCTTTCAAGTCCTCTTGGCAGCCTTACTTCAGTATATTTTTGGAAGATAGCTGTCATTTATAACTCTGCAGCTTTGTGAATTACAGTGCCCCTGAGCTCCTTTCTTCAACTCACTTTCTTTTGAGCTGGCCGCAACACCGCAGGATGGCTTCAGGCCCTAATCTGGTTCCGGCACGGCACGCTGAGCCTTTGGTTATTTCCTCTTCCAGATGGGAAATGAGAGTTAAATTTGCCCGTCCAGACACCTCCAGCTAGTCTCTCATTGGTTCTCCCTATTCCTGTTCATCTTCCACAGAAATTGCAAACTGGGCGAAACAGGAGGTTAAAGGCGCTGACTCTCCAAGTGGGGAGAGTGTTAGTAAAGCGTCTGGAATGTTGCACCCGAGTACCAGGGGAGGAAAACTGAGACATATTTGAACACGTCTCCCGTTCACACGGTTGATCATACTCTGGGTTCCACATGCATGTTTTAGCTGAAGGAAGAATACCTTAAACCTGGAGAGTTGAGACCCGTGGAATGGGTACCATGCAATATGACTTCAAAGGGTCTTCATTTGCTCACCGAACCTCTCCAATCCTATCACTGCTGCATTTATGCCCCTGTACACATGCTTGATTCTCTTTTGGAGACATAGCAATCCATAGGTTTTAAGATACTTACTAGTCAGGTACATTCTTAGGCGTTTAATATGGGGTGTTGAGTCCATTTCGTTGAGCAAGGAGTAGCTCTTGTCTATTCCATATTTGGCTTAAGGAACTTTATCTGTGCTCATTTCAATCTCTGGTTTTATGCAGCACCCCAACTCACCTTTCCCCTTAAGCAAGCATAAGTTGGTTTTCTAAATTTGAGACCCTGTTCTGTTTTGCAATTCAGTTCCTGTGTAGCCAAGTTTACATTCCGTGTATTAGTGATATCTTATGATGTTTCTTTTTCTGTGTGACTTATTTCAGTTAGAATCATCGTACCTGAATCCACTCATTATGCTGCTACGGGCCTGATGACATAGATTTCATTGCTGAGTGATACTGCATTGTACGTAAGTACCACAAGTTCTTTATCCATTTTTCACTTTCTGTGATATTGAACTTGTGCGGTATACGAGGTTCTTGTAAACAGAGGCGTCCCAAACTTTGGAGTGGCTGTGTCTTTTTGATTTTAATTTCCCTAAGCTATAGGACCATAAGTGGAAGTGCCCTAGGCTCTGTTGCTTTGTTTTTTAGATGTTTCAGGAAACACCATACACTTCTCCCGAGTGTCTGTTGGCAAATTACATCCCACCCATCAGCATAACAAGGCTCCCAGTTCTCCATGGCCTGTCCTGCCTTTCTGGATTTTACACTTTTTTCAGATGGCCCTTTTGACCGGGGGGAAGTGAGACTTCATTGTAGTGCAGATTTCCTTTGCAAGCTTGCTTGGTTGGCCAAAAAGGGCGTATGCGTTTTTTCCTGAATATATTCAGGAAAAAACGCATACGCCCTTTTTGGCCAAGTGCATCATTGTGGACGTTCTGCCTCTTTTCCTATGCTTTCAATGCAATTCCAGTCTACCTCCTGAAATCGGTTTCCTGCAATTCTGCCCCGCTTTCAAGTCCTCTTGGCAGCCTTACTTCAGTATATTTTTGGACGATAGCTGTCATTTATAACTCTGCAGGTTTGTGAATTACAGTGCCCCTGAGCTCCTTTCTTCAACTCGCTTTCTTGTGAGCTGGCCGCAACACCGCAGGATGGCTTCAGGCCCTAGTCTGGTTCCGGCACGGCACGCTGAGCCTTTGGTTATTTCCTCTTCCTGGTGGGAAATGAGAGTTAAATTTGCCCGTCCAGACACCTCCAGCTAGTCTCTCATTGGTTCTCCCTATTCCTGTTCATCTTCCGCAGAAATTGCAAACTGGACCAAACAGGAGGTTAAAGGCGCTGACTCTCCAAGTAGGGAGAGAGTTAGTAAAGCGTCTGGAATGTTGCACCCGAGTACCAGGGGAGGAAAACTGAGACATATTTGAACACGTCTCCCGTTCACACGGTTGATCATACTCTGGGTTCCACATGTATGTTTTAGCTGAAGGAAGAATACCTTAAACCTGGAGAGTTGAGACCCGTGGAATGGGTACCATGCAATATGACTTCAAAGGGTCTTCAATTGCTCACCGAACCTCTCCAATCCTATCACTGCTGTGGTTATGCCCCTGTACACACGCTTGATTCTCTTTTGGAGACATAGCAATCCATAGGTTTTAAGATACTTACTAGTCAGGTACATTCTTAGGCGTTTAATATGGGGTGTTGAGTCCATTTCGTTGAGCAAGGAGTAGCTCTTGTCTATTCCATATTTGGCTTAAGGAACTTTATCTGTGATCATTTCAATCTCTGGTTTTATGCAGCACCCCAACTCACCTTTCCCCTTAAGCAAGCATAAGTTGGTTTTCTAAATTTGATACGCTGTTCTGTTTTGGAATTCAGTTCCTGTGTAGCCAAGTTTACATTCCGTGTATTAGTGATATCTTATGATGTTTCTTTTTCTGTGTGACTTATTTCAGTTAGAATCATCGTACCTGAATCCACTCATTATGCTGCTACGGGCCTGATGACATAGATTTCATTGCTGAGTGATACTGCATTGTACGTAAGTACCACAAGTTCTTTATCCATTTTTCATTTTCTGTGATATTGAACTTGTACGGTAAACGAGGTTCTTGTAAACAGAGGCGTCCCAAACTTTGGGGTGGCTGTGTCTTTTTGATTTTAATTTCCCTAAGCTATAGGACCATAAGTGGAAGTGCCCTAGGCTCTGTTGCTTTGTTTTTTAGATGTCTCAGGAAACACCATACACTTCTCCCTAGTGTCTGTTGGCAATTTACATCCCGCCCATCAGCATAAAAAGGCTCCCAGTTCTCCATGGCCTGTCCTGCCTTTCTGGATTTTACACTTTTTTCACATGGCCCATTTGACCTGGGGGAATTGAGACTTCATTGTAGTGCAGATTTCTTTGCAAGCTTGCTTGGTTGGCCAAAAAGGGCGTATGCGTTTTTTCCTGAATATATTCAGGAAAAAACGCATACGCCCTTTTTGGACAAGTGCATCATTGTGGACGCTCTGCCTCTTTTCCTATGCTTTCAATGCAATTCCAGTCTACCTCCTGAAATCGGTTTCCTGCAATTCTGCCCCGCTTTCAAGTCCTCTTGGCAGCCTTACTTCAGTATATTTTTGGACGATAGCTGTCATTTATAACTCTGCAGGTTTGTGAATTACAGTGCCCCTGAGCTCCTTTCTTCAACTCGCTTTCCTGTGAGCTGGCCGCAACACCGCAGGATGGCTTCAGGCCCTAATCTGGTTCCGGCACGGCACGCTGAGCCTTTGGTTAATTCCTCTTCCTGGTGGGAAATGAGAGTTAAATTTGCCCGTCCAGACACCTCCAGCTAGTCTCTCATTGGTTCTCGCTATTCCTGTTCATCTTCCGCAGAAATTACAAACTGGGCCAAACAGGAGGTTAAAGGCGGTGACTCTCCAAGTCGGGAGAGTGTTAGTAAAGCGTCTGGAATGTTGCACCCGAGTACCAGGGTACGAAAACTGAGACATATTTGAACACGTCTCCCAATCACATGGTTGATCATACTCTAGGTTCCACATGCATGTTTTAGCTGAAGGAAGAATACCTTAAACCTGGGTAATTGAAACCCGTGGAATGGGTACCATGCAATATGACTTCAAAGGGTCTTCATTTGCTCACCGAACCTCTCCAATCCTATCACTGCTGCATTTATGCCCCTGTACACATGCTTGATTCTCTTTCGGAGACATAGCAATCCATAGGTTTTAAGATACTTACTAGTCAGGTACATTCTTATGCGTTTAATATGGGGTGTTGAGTCCATTTCGTTGAGCAAGGAGTAGCTCTTGTCTATTCCATATTTGGCTTAAGGAACTTTATCTGTGCTCATTTCGATCTCTGGTTTTATGCAGCACCCCAACTCACCTTTACCCTTAAGCAAGCATAAGTTGGTTTTCTAAATTTGAGACCCTGTTCTGTTCTGTAATTCAGTTCCTGTGTAGCCAAGTTTACATTCCGTGTATTACTGGTATCTTATGATGTTTCTTTTTCTGTGTGACTTATTTCAGTTAGAATCATCATACCTGAATCCCCTCATTGTGCTGCTAAGGGCCTGATGACATAGATTTCATTGCTGAGTGATACTGCATTGTACGTAAGTACCACAAGTTCTTTATCCATTTTTCACTTTCTGTGATATTGAACTTGTACGGTAAACGAGGTTCTTGTAAACAGAGGCGTCCCAAACTTTGGGGTGGCTGTGTCTTTTAGATTTTAATTTCCCTAAGCTATAAGACCATAAGTGGAAGTGCCCTACGCTCTGTTGCTTTGTTTTTTAGATGTTTCAGGAAACACCATACACTTCTCCCGAGTGTCTGTTGGCAATTTCCAACCCGCCCATCAGCATAACAAGGCTCCCAGTTCTCCATGGCCTGTCCTGCCTTTCTGGATTTTACACTTTTTTCAGATGGCCCTTTTGACCGGGGGGAAGTGAGACTTCATTGTAGTGCAGATTTCCTTTGCAAGTTTGCTTGCTTGGCCAAAAAGGGCATATGCGTTTTTTCCTGAATATATTCAGGAAAAAACGCATACGCCCTTTTTGGCCAAGTGTATCATTGTGGACGTTCTGCCTCTTTTCCTATGCTTTCAGTGCAATTCCAGTCTACCTCCTGAAATCGGTTTCCTGCAATTCTGCCCTGCTTTCAAGTCCTCTTGGCAGCCTTACTTCAGTCTATTTTTGGACGATAGCTGTCATTTATAACTCTGCAGGTTTGTGAATTACAGTGCCCCTGAGCTCCTTTCTTCAACTCGCTTTCTTGTGACCTGGCCGCAACACCGCAGGATGGCTTCGGGCCCTAATCTGGTTCCGGCATGGCACGCTGAGCCTTTGGTTAATTCCTCTTCCTGGTGGGAAATGAGAGTTAAATTTGCCCGTCCAGACACCTCCAGCTAGTCTCTCATTGGTTCTCCCTATTCCTGTTCATCTTCCGCAGAAATTGCAAACTGGGCCAAACAGGAGGTTAAAGGGACTGACTCTCGAAGTCGGGAGAATGTTAGTAAAGCGTCTGGAATGTTGCACCCGAGTACCAGGGTACGAAAACTGAGACATATTTGAACACGTCTCCCAATCACATGGTTGATCATACTCTAGGTTCCACATGCATGTTTTAGCTGAAGGAAGAATGCCTTAAACCTGGAGAGTTGAGACCCGTGTAATGGGTAACATGCAATATGACTTCAAAGGGTCTTCATTTGCTCACCGAACCTCTCCAATCCTATCACTGCTGCATTTATGCCCCTGTACACATGCTTGATTCTCTTTCGGAGACATAGCAATCCATAGGGTTTAAGATACTTACTAGTCAGGTACATTCTTAGGCGTTTAATATGCGGTGTTGAGTCCATTTCGTTGAGCAAGTAGTAGATCTTGTCTATTCCATATTTGGCTTAAGGAACTTTATCTGTGCTCATTTCAATCTCTGGTTTTATGCAGCACCCCAACTCACCTTTCCCCTTAAGCAAGGATAAGTTGGTTTTCTAAATTTGAGACCCTGTTCTGTTTTGGAATTCAGTTCCTGTGTAGCCAAGTTTACATTCCGTGTAGTAGTGATATCTTATGATGTTTCTTTTTCTGTGTGACTTATTTCAGTTAGAATCATCGTACCTGAATCCACTCATTATGCTGCTATGGGCCTGATGACATAGATTTCATTGCTGAGTGATATTGCTTTGTAAGTAAATACCACAACTTCTTTATCCATTTTTCACTTTCTGCGACGTTGAACATGTACTGTAAACGAGGTTCTTGTAAACAGAGGCGTCCCAAACTTTGAGGTGGCTGTGTCTTTTTGATTTTAATTTCCCTAAGCTATAGGACCATAAGTGGAAGTGCCCTAGGCTCTGTTGATTTGTTTTTTAGATGTTTCAGGAAACACCATACACTTCTCCCGAGTGTCTGTTGGCAATTTACATCCCGCCCATCAGCATAACAAGGCTCCCAGTTCTCCATGGCCTGTCCTGCCTTTGTGGATTTTACACTTTTTTCAGATGGCCCTTTTGACCGGGAGGAAGTGAGACTTCATTGTAGTGCAGATTTCCTTTGCAAGCTTGCTTGGTTGGCCAAAAAGGGTGTATGCGTTTTTTCCTGAATATTTTCAGGAAAAAACACATACGCCCTCTTTGGCCAAGTGCATCATTGTGGACGCTCTGCCTCTTTTCCTATGCTTTCAATGCAATTCCAGTCTACCTCCTGAAATCGGTTTCCTGCAATTCTGCCCCGCTTTCAAGTCCTCTTGGCAGCCATACTTCAGTATATTTTTCGACGATAGCTGTCATTTATAACTCTGCAGGTTTGTGAATTACAGTGCCCCTGAGCTCCTTTCTTCAACTCGCTTTCTTGTGACCTGGCCGCAACACCGCAGGATGGCTTCAGGCCCTAATCTGGTTCCGGCACGGCACGCTGAGCCTTTGGTTAATTCCTCTTCCTGGTGGGAAATGAGAGTTAAATTTGCCCGTCCAGACACCTCCAGCTAGTCTCTCATTGGTTCTCCCTATTCCTGTTCATCTTCCGCAGAAATTGCAAACTGGGGCAAACAGGAGGTTAAAGGGACTGACTCTCCAAGTCGGGAGAGTGTTAGTAAAGCATCTGGAATGTTGCACCCGAGTACCAGGGTACGAAAACTGAGACATATTTGAACACGTCTCCCGATCACATGGTTGATCATACTCTAGGTTCCACATGCATGTTTTAGCTGAAGGAAGAATACCTTAAACCTGGGTAACTGAAACCCGTGGAATGGGTACCATGCAATATGACTTCAAAGGGTCTTCATTTGCTCACCAAACCTCTCCAATGCTATCACTGCTGCGTTTATGCCCCTGTACACATGCTTGATTCTCTTTCGGAGACATAGCAATCCATAGGTTTTAAGATACTTACTAGTCAGGTACATTCTTAGGCGTTTAATATGGGGTGTTGAGTCCATTTCTTTGAGCAAGGAGTAGCTCTTGTCTATTCCATATTTGGCTTAAGGAACTTTATCTGTGCTCATTTCAATCTCTGGTTTTATGCAGCACCCCAACTCAGCTTTCCCCTTAAGCAAGCATAAGTTGCTTTTCTAAATTTGAGACCCTGTTCTGTTCTGTAATTCAGACCCTGTGTAGCCAAGTTTACATTCCGTGTATTAGTGATATCTTATGATGTTTCTTTTTCTGTGTGACTTATTTCAGTTAGAATCATCGTACCTGAATCCACTCATTGTGCTGCTACGGGCCTGATGACATAGATTTCATTGCTGAGTCATATTGCTTTGTAAGTAAATACCACAACTTCTTTATCCATTTTTCACTTTCTGCGACGTTGAACATGTACTGTAAACGAGGTTCTTGTAAACAGAGGCGTCCCAAACTTTGGGGTGGCTGTGTCTTTTTTATTTTAATTTCCCTAAGCTATAGGACCATAAGTGGAATTGCCCTAGGCTCTGTTGCTTTGTTTTTTAGATGTTTCAGGAAACACCATACACTTCTCCCGAGTGTCTGTTGGCAATTTACATCCCGCCCATCAGCATAACAAGGCTCCCAGTCCTCCATGGCCTGTCCTGCCTTTCTGGATTTTACACTTTTTTCAGATGGCCCTTTTGACCGGGGGGAAGTGAGACTTCATTGTAGTGCAGATTTCCTTTGCAAGCTTGCTTGGTTGGCCAAAAAGGGCGTATATGTTTTTTCCTGAATATATTCAGGAAAAAACGCATACGCCCTTTTTGGCCAAGTGCATCATTGTGGACGTTTTGCCTCTTTTCCTATGCTTTCAATGCAATTCCAGTCTACCTCCTGAAATCGGTTTCTTGCAATTCTGCCCCGCTTTCAAGTCCTCTTGGCAGCCTTACTTCAGTATATTTTTCGACGATAGCTGTCATTTATAACTGTGCAGGTTTGTGAATTACAGTGCCCCTGAGCTCCTTTCTTCAACTCGCTTTCTTTTCAGCTGGCCGCAACACCGCAGGATGGCTTCAGGCCCTAATCTGGTTCCGGCACGGCACGCTGAGCCTTTGGTTAATTCCTCTTCCTGGTGGGAAATGAGAGTTAAATTTGCCCGTCCAGACACCTCCAGCTAGCCTCTCATTGGTTCTCGCTATTCCTGTTCATCTTCCGCAGAAATTGCAAACTGGGCCAAACAGGAGGTTAAAGGCGCTGACTCTCAAAGTGGGGAGAGTGTTAGTAAAGCGTCTGGAATGTTGCACCCGAGTACCAGGGGAGGAAAACTGAGACATATTTGAACACGTCTCCTGATCACATGGTTGATCATGCTCTAGGTTCCACATGCATGTTTTAGCTGAAGGAAGAATACATTAAACCTGGGTAGTTGAAACCCGTGGAATGGGTACCATGCAATATGACTTCAAAGGGTCTTCATTTGCTCACCAAACCTCTCCAATCCTATCACTGCTGCGTTTATGCCCCTGTACACAGGCTTGATTCTCTTTCGGAGACATAGCAATCCATAGGTTTTAAGATACTTACTAGTCAGGTACATTCTTTGGCGTTTAATATGGGGTGTTGAGTCCATTTCATTGAGCAAGGAGTAGCTCTTGTCTATTCCATATTTGGCTTAAGGAACTTTATCTGTGCTCATTTCAATCTCTGGTATTATGCAGCACCCCAACTCACCTTTCCCCTTAAGCAAGCATAAGGTGGTTTTCTAAATTTGAGACCCTGTTCTGTTTTGGAATTCAGTTCCTGTGTAGCCAAGTTTACATTCCGTGTATTAGTGATATCTTATGATGTTTCTTTTTCTGTGTGACTTATTTCAGTTAGAATCATCGTACCTGAATCCACTCATTATGCTGCTATGGGCCTGATGACATAGATTTCATTGCTGAGTGATACTGCATTGTACGTAAGTACCACAAGTTCTTTATCCATTTTTCACTTTCTGTGACATTGAACTTGTACGGTAAACGAGGTTCTTGTAAACAGAGGCGTCCCAAACTTTGGGTTGGCTGTGTCTTTTTTATTTTAATTTCCCTAAGCTATAGGACCATAAGTGGAAGTGCCCTAGGCTCTGTTGCTTTGTTTTTTAGATGTTTCAGGAAACACCATACACTTCTCCCGAGTGTCTGTTGGCAATTTACATCCCGCCCATCAGCATAACAAGGCTCCCAGTTCTCCATGGCCTGTCCTGCCTTTCTGGATTTTACACTTTTTTCAGATGGCCCTTTTGACCGTGGGGAAGTGAGACTTCATTGTAGTGCAGATTTCCTTTGCAAGTTTGCTTTGTTGGCCAAAAAGGGCGTATGCGTTTTTTCCTGAATATATTCAGGAAAAAATGCATACGCCCTTTTTGGCCAAGTGCATCATTGTGGACGTTCTGCCTCTTTTCCTATGCTTTCAATGCAATTCCAGTCTACCTCCTGAAATCGGTTTCCTGCAATTCTGCCCCGCTTTCAAGTCCTCTTGGCAGCCTTACTTTAGTCTATTTTTGGATGATAGCTGTCATTTATAACTCTGCAGGTTTGTGAATTACAGTGCCCCTGAGCTCATTTCTTCAACTCGCTTTCTTGTGACCTGGCCGCAACACCGCAGGATGGCTTCAGGCCCTAATCTGGTTCCGGCACGCCACGCTGAGCCTTTGGTTATTTCCTCTTCCTGGTGGGAAATGAGAGTTAAATTTGCCGGTCCAGACACCTCCATCTAGTCTCTCATTGGTTCTCCCTATACCTGTTCATCTTCCGCAGAAATTGCAAACTGGGCCAAACAGGAGGTTAAAGGGACTGACTCTCCAAGTCGGGAGAGTGTTAGTAAAGCGTCTGGAATGTTTCACCCGAGTACCAGGGTACGAAAACTGAGACATATTTGAACACGTCTCCCGATCACATGGTTGATCATACTCTGGATTCCACATGCATGTTTTAGCTGAAGGAAGAATACCTTAAACCTGGGTAGTTGAAACCCGTGGAATGGGTACCATGCAATATGACTTCAAAGGGTCTTCATTTGCTCACCGAACCTCTCCAATCCTATCACTGCTGCGTTTATGCCCCTGTACACATGCTTGATTCTCTTTCGGAGACATAGCAATCCATAGGTTTTAAGATACTTACTAGTCAGGTACATTCTTAGGCGTTTAATATGCGGTGTTGAGTCCATTTCGTTGAGCAAGGAGTAGCTCTTGTCTATTCCATATTTGGCTTAAGGAACTTTATCTGTGCTCATTTCAATCTCTGGTTTTATGGAGCACCCAAACTCACCCTTTCCCTTAAGCAAGCATAAGTTGGTTTTCTAAATTTGAGACCCTGTTCTGTTCTGTAATTCAGTTCCTGTGTAGCCAAGTTTACATTCCGTGTATTAGTGATACCTTATGATGTTTCTTTTTCTGTGTGACTTATTTCAGTTAGAATCATCATACCTGAATCCACTCATTGTGCTGCTAAGAGCCTGATGACATAGATTTCATTGCTGAGTGATATTGCTTTTGAAGTAAATACCACAACTTCTTTATCCATTTTTCACTTTCTGCGATGTTGAACTTGTACTGTAAACGAGGTTCTTGTAAACAGAGGCGTCCCAAACTTTGGGGTGGCTATGTCTTTTTATTTGAATTTCCCTAAGCTATAGGACCATAAGTGGAAGTGCCCTAGGCTCTGTTGCTTTGTTTTTTAGATGTTTCAGGAAACACCATACACTTCTCCCGAGTGTCTCTTGGCAATTTCCAACCCGCCCATCAGCATAACAAGGCTCCCAGTTCTCCATGGCCTGTCCTGCCTTGCTGGATTTTACACTTTTTTCAGATGGCCCTTTTGACCGGGGGGAAGTGAGACTTCATTGTAGTGCAGATTTCCTTTGCAAGTTTGCTTGCTTGGCCAAAAAGGGCGTATGCGTTTTTTCCTGAATATATTCAGGAAAAAACGCATACGCCCTTTTTGGCCAAGTGTATCATTGTGGACGTTCTGCCTCTTTTCCTATGCTTTCAGTGCAATTCCAGTCTACCTCCTGAAATCGGTTTCCTGCAATTCTGCCCTGCTTTCAAGTCCTCTTGGCAGCCTTACTTCAGTCTATTTTTGGACGATAGCTGTCATTTATAACTCTGCAGGTTTGTGAATTACAGTGCCCCTGAGCTCCTTTCTTCAACTCGCTTTCTTGTGACCTGGCCGCAACACCGCAGGATGGCTTCAGGCCCTAATCTGGTTCCGGCATGGCACGCTGAGCCTTTGGTTAATTCCTCTTCCTGGTGGGAAATGAGAGTTAAATTTGCCCGTCCAGACACCTCCAGCTAGTCTCTCATTGGTTCTCCCTATTCCTGTTCATCTTCCGCAGAAATTGCAAACTGGGCCAAACAGGAGGTTAAAGGGACTGACTCTCCAAGTCGGGAGAATGTTAGTAAAGCGTCTGGAATGTTGCACCCGAGTACCAGGGTACGAAAACTGAGACATATTTGAACACGTCTCCCGATCACATGGTTGATCATACTCTAGGTTCCACATGCATGTTTTAGCTGAAGGAAGAATGCCTTAAACCTGGAGAGTTGAGACCCGTGTAATGGGTAACATGCAATATGACTTCAAAGGGTCTTCATTTGCTCACCGAACCTCTCCAATCCTATCACTGCTGCATTTATGCCCCTGTACACGTGCTTGATTCTCTTTCGGAGACATAGCAATCCATAGGTTTTAAGATACTTACTAGTCAGGTACATTCTTAGGCGTTTAATATGCGGTGTTGAGTCCATTTCGTTGAGCAAGGAGTAGCTCTTGTCTATTCCATATTTGGCTTAAGGAACTTTATCTGTGCTCATTTCAATCTCTGGTTTTATGCAGCACCCCAACTCACCTTTCCCCTTAAGCAAGCATAAGTTGGTTTTCTAAATTTGAGACCCTGTTCTGTTTTGGAATTCAGTTCCTGTGTAGCCAAGTTTACATTCCGTGTATTAGTGATATCTTATGATGTTTCTTTTTCTGTGTGACTTATTTCAGTTAGAATCATCGTACCTGAATCCACTCATTATGCTGCTATGGGCCTGATGACATAGATTTCATTGCTGAGTGATATTGCTTTGTAAGTAAATACCACAACTTCTTTATCCATTTTTCACTTTCTGCGACGTTGAACATGTACTGTAAACGAGGTTCTTGTAAACAGAGGCGTCCCAAACTTTGAGGTGGCTGTGTCTTTTTGATTTTAATTTCCCTAAGCTATAGGACCATAAGTGGAAGTGCCCTAGGCTCTGTTGCTTTGTTTTTTAGATGTTTCAGGAAACACCATACACTTCTCCGGAGTGTCTGTTGGCAATTTACATCCCGCCCATCAGCATAACAAGGTTCCCAGTTCTCCATGGCCTGTCCTGCCTTTCTGGATTTTACACTTTTTTCAGATGGCCCTTTTGACCGGGGGGAAGTGAGACTTCATTGTAGTGCAGATTTCCTTTGCAAGCTTGCTTGGTTGGCCAAAAAGTGTGTATGCGTTTTTTCCTGAATATTTTCAGGAAAAAACACATACACCCTCTTTGGCCAAGTGCATCATTGTGGACGCTCTGCCTCTTTTCCTATGCTTTCAATGCAATTCCAGTCTACCTCCTGAAATCGGTTTCCTGCAATTCTGCCCCGCTTTCAAGTCCTCTTGGCAGCCATACTTCAGTCTATTTTTCGACGATAGCTGTCATTTATAACTCTGCAGGTTTGTGAATTACAGTGCCCCTGAGCTCCTTTCTTCAACTCGCTTTCTTGTGACCTGGCCGCAACACCGCAGGATGGCTTCAGGCCCTAATCTGGTTCTGGCACGGCACGCTGAGCCTTTGGTTAATTCCTCTTCCTGGTGGGAAATGAGAGTTAAATTTGCCCGTCCAGACACCTCCAGCTAGTCTCTCATTGGTTCTCCCTATTCCTGTTCATCTTCCGCAGAAATTGCAAACTGGGCCAAACAGGAGGTTAAAGGGACTGACTCTCCAAGTCGGGAGAGTGTTAGTAAAGCGTCTGGAATGTTGCACCCGAGTACCAGGGTACGAAAACTGAGACATATTTGAACACGTCTCCCGATCACATGGTTGATCATACTCTAGGTTCCACATGCATGTTTTAGCTGAAGGAAGAATACCTTAAACCTGGGTAACTGAAACCCGTGGAATGGGTACCATGCAATATGACTTCAAAGGGTCTTCATTTGCTCACCAAACCTCTCCAATCCTATCACTGCTGCGTTTATGCCCATGTACACATGCTTGATTCTCTTTCGGAGACATAGCAATCCATAGGTTTTAAGATACTTACTAGTCAGGTACATTCTTAGGCGTTTAATATGGGGTGTTGAGTCCATTTCATTGAGCAAGGAGTAGCTCTTGTCTATTCCATATTTGGCTTAAGGAACTTTATCTGTGCTCATTTCAATATCTGGTTTTATGCAGCACCCCAACTCACCTTTCCCCTTAAGCAAGCATAAGGTGGTTTTCTAAATTTGAGACCCTGTTCTGGTTTGGAATTCAGTTCCTGTGTAGCCAAGTTTACATTCCGTGTATTAGTGATATCTTATGATGTTTCTTTTTCTGTGTGACTTATTTCAGTTAGAATCATCGTACCTGAATCCACTCATTGTGCTGCTACGGGCCTGATGACATAGATTTCATTGCTGAGTGATACTGCATTGTACGTAAGTACCACAAGTTCTTTATCCATTTTTCACTTTCTGTGATATTGAACTTTTACGGTAAACGAGGTTCTTGTAAACAGAGGCGTCCCAAACTTTGGGGTGGCTGTGTCTTTTTGATTTTAATTTCCCTAAGCTATAGGACCATAAGTGGAAGTGCCCTAGGCTCTGTTGCTTTGTTTTTTAGATGTTTCAGGAAACACCATACACTTCTCCCGAGTGTCTGTTGGCAATTTACATCCCGCCCATCAGCATAACAAGGCTCTCAGTTCTCCATGGCCTGTCCTGCCTTTCTGGATTTTACACTTTTTTAGATGGCCCTTTTGACTGGGGGGAAGTGAGACTTCATTGTAGAGCAGATTTCCTTTACAAGCTTGCTTGGTTGGCCAAAAAGTGCGTATGCGTTTTTCCTGAGTATATTCAGGAAAAAACGCATACGCCCTTTTTGTCCAAGTGCATCATTGTGGACGTTCTGCCTCTTTTCCTATGCTTTCAATGCAATTCCATTCTACCTCCTGAAATCGGTTTCCTGCAATTCTGCCCCGCTTTCAAGTCCTCTTGGCAGCCTTACTTCAGTCTATTTTTGGATGATAGCTGTCATTTATAACTCTGCAGGTTTGTGAATTACAGTGCCCCTGAGCTCATTTCTTCAACTCGCTTTCTTGTGACCTGGCCGCAACACCGCAGGATGGCTTCAGGCCCTAATCTGGTTCCGGCACGCCACGCTGAGCCTTTGGTTATTTCCTCTTCCTGGTGGGAAATGAGAGTTAAATTTGCCGGTCCAGACACCTCCAGCTAGTCTCTCATTGGTTCTCCCTATACCTGTTCATCTTCCGCAGAAATTGCAAACTGGGCCAAACAGGAGGTTAAAGGGACTGACTCTCCAAGTCGGGAGAGTGTTAGTAAAGCGTCTGGAATGTTTCACCCGAGTACCAGGGTACGAAAACTGAGACATATTTGAACACGTCTCCCGATCACATGGTTGATCATACTCTGGATTCCACATGCATGTTTTAGCTGAAGGAAGAATACCTTATACCTGGGTAGTTGAAACCCGTGGAATGGGTACCATGCAATATGACTTCAAAGGGTCTTCATTTGCTCACCGAACCTCTCCAATCCTATCACTGCTGCGTTTATGCCCCTGTACACATGCTTGATTCTCTTTCGGAGACATAGCAATCCATAGGTTTTAAGATACTTACTAGTCAGGTACATTCTTAGGCGTTTAATATGCGGTGTTGAGTCCATTTCGTTGAGCAAGGAGTAGCTCTTGTCTATTCCATATTTGGCTTAAGGAACTTTATCTGTGCTCATTTCAATCTCTGGTTTTATGGAGCACCCAAACTCACCCTTTCCCTTAAGCAAGCATAAGTTGGTTTTCTAAATTTGAGACCCTGTTCTGTTCTGTAATTCAGTTCCTGTGTAGCCAAGTTTACATTCCGTGTATTAGTGATACCTTATGATGTTTCTTTTTCTGTGTGACTTATTTCAGTTAGAATCATCATACCTGAATCCACTCATTGTGCTGCTAAGAGCCTGATGACATAGATTTCATTGCTGAGTGATATTGCTTTTTAAGTAAATACCACAACTTCTTTATCCATTTTTCACTTTCTGCGATGTTGAACTTGTACTGTAAACGAGGTTCTTGTAAACAGAGGCGTCCCAAACTTTGGGGTGGCTATGTCTTTTTATTTGAATTTCCCTAAGCTATAGGACCATAAGTGGAAGTGCCCTAGGCTCTGTTGCTTTGTTTTTTAGATGTTTCAGGAAACACCATACACTTCTCCCGAGTGTCTCTTGGCAATTTCCAACCCGCCCATCAGCATAACAAGGCTCCCAGTTCTCCATGGCCTGTCCTGCCTTGCTGGATTTTACACTTTTTTCAGATGGCCCTTTTGACCGGGGGGAAGTGAGACTTCATTGTAGTGCAGATTTCCTTTGCAAGTTTGCTTGCTTGGCCAAAAAGGGCGTATGCGTTTTTTCCTGAATATATTCAGGAAAAAACGCATACGCCCTTTTTGGCCAAGTGTATCATTGTGGACGTTCTGCCTCTTTTCCTATGCTTTCAGTGCAATTCCAGTCTACCTCCTGAAATCGGTTTCCTGCAATTCTGCCCTGCTTTCAAGTCCTCTTGGCAGCCTTACTTCAGTATATTTTTCGACGATAGCTGTCATTTATAACTCTGCAGGTTTGTGAATTACAGTGCCCCTGAGCTCCTTTCTTCAACTCGCTTTCTTGTGACCTGGCCGCAACACCGCAGGATGGCTTCAGGCCCTAATCTGGTTCTGGCACGGCACGCTGAGCCTTTGGTTAATTCCTCTTCCTGGTGGGAAATGAGAGTTAAATTTGCCCGTCCAGACACCTCCAGCTAGTCTCTCATTGGTTCTCCCTATTCCTGTTCATCTTCCGCAGAAATTGCAAACTGGGCCAAACAGGAGGTTAAAGGGACTGACTCTCCAAGTCGGGAGAGTGTTAGTAAAGCGTCTGGAATGTTGCACCCGAGTACCAGGGTACGAAAACTGAGACATATTTGAACACGTCTCCCGATCACATGGTTGATCATACTCTAGGTTCCACATGCATGTTTTAGCTGAAGGAAGAATACCTTAAACCTGGGTAACTGAAACCCGTGGAATGGGTACCATGCAATATGACTTCAAAGGGTCTTCATTTGCTCACCAAACCTCTCCAATCCTATCACTGCTGCGTTTATGCCCATGTACACATGCTTGATTCTCTTTCGGAGACATAGCAATCCATAGGTTTTAAGATACTTACTAGTCAGGTACATTCTTAGGCGTTTAATATGGGGTGTTGAGTCCATTTCATTGAGCAAGGAGTAGCTCTTGTCTATTCCATATTTGGCTTAAGGAACTTTATCTGTGCTCATTTCAATATCTGGTTTTATGCAGCACCCCAACTCACCTTTCCCCTTAAGCAAGCATAAGGTGGTTTTCTAAATTTGAGACCCTGTTCTGGTTTGGAATTCAGTTCCTGTGTAGCCAAGTTTACATTCCGTGTATTAGTGATATCTTATGATGTTTCTTTTTCTGTGTGACTTATTTCAGTTAGAATCATCGTACCTGAATCCACTCATTGTGCTGCTACGGGCCTGATGACATAGATTTCATTGCTGAGTGATACTGCATTGTACGTAAGTACCACAAGTTCTTTATCCATTTTTCACTTTCTGTGATATTGAACTTTTACGGTAAACGAGGTTCTTGTAAACAGAGGCGTCCCAAACTTTGGGGTGGCTGTGTCTTTTTGATTTTAATTTCCCTAAGCTATAGGACCATAAGTGGAAGTGCCCTAGGCTCTGTTGCTTTGTTTTTTAGATGTTTCAGGAAACACCATACACTTCTCCCGAGTGTCTGTTGGCAATTTACATCCCGCCCATCAGCATAACAAGGCTCCCAGTCCTCCATGGCCTGTCCTGCCTTTCTGGATTTTACACTTTTTTCAGATGGCCCTTTTGACCGGGGGGAAGTGAGACTTCATTGTAGTGCAGATTTCCTTTGCAAGCTTGCTTGGTTGGCCAAAAAGTGCGTATATGTTTTTTCCTGAATATATTCAGGAAAAAACGCATACGCCCTTTTTGGCCAAGTGCATCATTGTGGACGTTTTGCCTCTTTTCCTATGCTTTCAATGCAATTCCAGTCTACCTCCTGAAATCGGTTTCTTGCAATTCTGCCCCGCTTTCAAGTCCTCTTGGCAGCCTTACTTCAGTATATTTTTCGACGATAGCTGTCATTTATAACTGTGCAGGTTTGTGAATTACAGTGCCCCTGAGCTCCTTTCTTCAACTCGCTTTCTTTTCAGCTGGCCGCAACACCGCAGGATGGCTTCAGGCCCTAATCTGGTTCCGGCACGGCACGCTGAGCCTTTGGTTAATTCCTCTTCCTGGTGGGAAATGAGAGTTAAATTTGCCCGTCCAGACACCTCCAGCTAGCCTCTCATTGGTTCTCGCTATTCCTGTTCATCTTCCGCAGAAATTGCAAACTGGGCCAAACAGGAGGTTAAAGGCGCTGACTCTCAAAGTGGGGAGAGTGTTAGTAAAGCGTCTGGAATGTTGCACCCGAGTACCAGGGGAGGAAAACTGAGACATATTTGAACACGTCTCCTGATCACATGGTTGATCATGCTCTAGGTTCCACATGCATGTTTTAGCTGAAGGAAGAATACATTAAACCTGGGTAGTTGAAACCCGTGGAATGGGTACCATGCAATATGACTTCAAAGGGTCTTCATTTGCTCACCAAACCTCTCCAATCCTATCACTGCTGCGTTTATGCCCCTGTACACAGGCTTGATTCTCTTTCGGAGACATAGCAATCCATAGGTTTTAAGATACTTACTAGTCAGGTACATTCTTTGGCGTTTAATATGGGGTGTTGAGTCCATTTCATTGAGCAAGGAGTAGCTCTTGTCTATTCCATATTTGGCTTAAGGAACTTTATCTGTGCTCATTTCAATCTCTGGTATTATGCAGCACCCCAACTCACCTTTCCCCTTAAGCAAGCATAAGGTGGTTTTCTAAATTTGAGACCCTGTTCTGTTTTGGAATTCAGTTCCTGTGTAGCCAAGTTTACATTCCGTGTATTAGTGATATCTTATGATGTTTCTTTTTCTGTGTGACTTATTTCAGTTAGAATCATCGTACCTGAATCCACTCATTATGCTGCTATGGGCCTGATGACATAGATTTCATTGCTGAGTGATACTGCATTGTACGTAAGTACCACAAGTTCTTTATCCATTTTTCACTTTCTGTGACATTGAACTTGTACGGTAAACGAGGTTCTTGTAAACAGAGGCGTCCCAAACTTTGGGTTGGCTGTGTCTTTTTTATTTTAATTTCCCTAAGCTATAGGACCATAAGTGGAAGTGCCCTAGGCTCTGTTGCTTTGTTTTTTAGATGTTTCAGGAAACACCATACACTTCTCCCGAGTGTCTGTTGGCAAGTTCCATCCCGCCCATCAGCATAACAAGGCTCCCAGTTCTCCATGGCCTGTCCTGCCTTTCTGGATTTTACACTTTTTTCAGATGGCCCTTTTGACCGGGGGGAAGTGAGACTTCATTGTAGTGCAGATTTCCTTTGCAAGCTTGCTTGGTTGGCCAAAAAGGGCGTATGCGTTTTTTCCTGAATATATTCAGGAAAAAACGCATACGCACTTTTTGGCCAAGTGCATCATTGTGGACGTTCTGCCTCTTTTCCTATGCTTTCAATGCAATTCCAGTCTACCTCCTGAAATCGGTTTCCTGCAATTCTGCCCCGCTTTCAAGTCCTCTTGGCAGCCTTACTTTAGTCTATTTTTGGATGATAGCTGTCATTTATAACTCTGCAGGTTTGTGAATTACAGTGCCCCTGAGCTCATTTCTTCAACTCGCTTTCTTGTGACCTGGCCGCAACACCGCAGGATGGCTTCAGGCCCTAATCTGGTTCCGGCACGCCACGCTGAGCCTTTGGTTATTTCCTCTTCCTGGTGGGAAATGAGAGTTAAATTTGCCGGTCCAGACACCTCCAGCTAGTCTCTCATTGGTTCTCCCTATACCTGTTCATCTTCCGCAGAAATTGCAAACTGGGCCAAACAGGAGGTTAAAGGGACTGACTCTCCAAGTCGGGAGAGTGTTAGTAAAGCGTCTGGAATGTTTCACCCGACTACCAGGGTACGAAAACTGAGACATATTTGAACACGTCTCCCGATCACATGGTTGATCATACTCTGGATTCCACATGCATGTTTTAGCTGAAGGAAGAATACCTTAAACCTGGGTAGTTGAAACCCGTGGAATGGGTACCATGCAATATGACTTCAAAGGGTCTTCATTTGCTCACCGAACCTCTCCAATCCTATCACTGCTGCGTTTATGCCCCTGTACACATGCTTGATTCTCTTTCGGAGACATAGCAATCCATAGGTTTTAAGATACTTACTAGTCAGGTACATTCTTAGGCGTTTAATATGCGGTGTTGAGTCCATTTCGTTGAGCAAGGAGTAGCTCTTGTCTATTCCATATTTGGCTTAAGGAACTTTATCTGTGCTCATTTCAATCTCTGGTTTTATGGAGCACCCAAACTCACCCTTTCCCTTAAGCAAGCATAAGTTGGTTTTCTAAATTTGAGACCCTGTTCTGTTCTGTAATTCAGTTCCTGTGTAGCCAAGTTTACATTCCGTGTATTAGTGATACCTTATGATGTTTCTTTTTCTGTGTGACTTATTTCAGTTAGAATCATCATACCTGAATCCACTCATTGTGCTGCTAAGAGCCTGATGACATAGATTTCATTGCTGAGTGATATTGCTTTTTAAGTAAATACCACAACTTCTTTATCCATTTTTCACTTTCTGCGATGTTGAACTTGTACTGTAAACGAGGTTCTTGTAAACAGAGGCGTCCCAAACTTTGGGGTGGCTATGTCTTTTTATTTGAATTTCCCTAAGCTATAGGACCATAAGTGGAAGTGCCCTAGGCTCTGTTGCTTTGTTTTTTAGATGTTTCAGGAAACACCATACACTTCTCCCGAGTGTCTCTTGGCAATTTCCAACCCGCCCATCAACATAACAAGGCTCCCAGTTCTCCATGGCCTGTCCTGCCTTGCTGGATTTTACACTTTTTTCAGATGGCCCTTTTGACCGGGGGGAAGTGAGACTTCATTGTAGTGCAGATTTCCTTTGCAAGTTTGCTTGCTTGGCCAAAAAGGGCGTATGCGTTTTTTCCTGAATATATTCAGGAAAAAACGCATACGCCCTTTTTGGCCAAGTGTATCATTGTGGACGTTCTGCCTCTTTTCCTATGCTTTCAGTGCAATTCCAGTCTACCTCCTGAAATCGGTTTCCTGCAATTCTGCCCTGCTTTCAAGTCCTCTTGGCAGCCTTACTTCAGTCTATTTTTGGACGATAGCTGTCATTTATAACTCTGCAGGTTTGTGAATTACAGTGCCCCTGAGCTCCTTTCTTCAACTCGCTTTCTTGTGACCTGGCCGCAACACCGCAGGATGGCTTCAGGCCCTAATCTGGTTCCGGCATGGCACGCTGAGCCTTTGGTTAATTCCTCTTCCTGGTGGGAAATGAGAGTTAAATTTGCCCGTCCAGACACCTCCAGCTAGTCTCTCATTGGTTCTCCCTATTCCTGTTCATCTTCCGCAGAAATTGCAAACTGGGCCAAACAGGAGGTTAAAGGGACTGACTCTCCAAGTCGGGAGAATGTTAGTAAAGCGTCTGGAATGTTGCACCCGAGTACCAGGGTACGAAAACTGAGACATATTTGAACACGTCTCCCGATCACATGGTTGATCATACTCTAGGTTCCACATGCATGTTTTAGCTGAAGGAAGAATGCCTTAAACCTGGAGAGTTGAGACCCGTGTAATGGGTAACATGCAATATGACTTCAAAGGGTCTTCATTTGCTCACCGAACCTCTCCAATCCTATCACTGCTGCATTTATGCCCCTGTACACGTGCTTGATTCTCTTTCGGAGACATAGCAATCCATAGGTTTTAAGATACTTACTAGTCAGGTACATTCTTAGGCGTTTAATATGCGGTGTTGAGTCCATTTCGTTGAGCAAGGAGTAGCTCTTGTCTATTCCATATTTGGCTTAAGGAACTTTATCTGTGCTCATTTCAATCTCTGGTTTTATGCAGCACCCCAACTCACCTTTCCCCTTAAGCAAGCATAAGTTGGTTTTCTAAATTTGAGACCCTGTTCTGTTTTGGAATTCAGTTCCTGTGTAGCCAAGTTTACATTCCGTGTATTAGTGATATCTTATGATGTTTCTTTTTCTGTGTGACTTATTTCAGTTAGAATCATCGTACCTGAATCCACTCATTATGCTGCTATGGGCCTGATGACATAGATTTCATTGCTGAGTGATATTGCTTTGTAAGTAAATACCACAACTTCTTTATCCATTTTTCACTTTCTGCGACGTTGAACATGTACTGTAAACGAGGTTCTTGTAAACAGAGGCGTCCCAAACTTTGAGGTGGCTGTGTCTTTTTGATTTTAATTTCCCTAAGCTATAGGACCATAAGTGGAAGTGCCCTAGGCTCTGTTGCTTTGTTTTTTAGATGTTTCAGGAAACACCATACACTTCTCCCGAGTGTCTGTTGGCAATTTACATCCCGCCCATCAGCATAACAAGGCTCCCAGTTCTCCATGGCCTGTCCTGCCTTTCTGGATTTTACACTTTTTTCAGATGGCCCTTTTGACCGGGGGGAAGTGAGACTTCATTGTAGTGCAGATTTCCTTTGCAAGCTTGCTTGGTTGGCCAAAAAGTGTGTATGCGTTTTTTCCTGAATATTTTCAGGAAAAAACACATACACCCTCTTTGGCCAAGTGCATCATTGTGGACGCTCTGCCTCTTTTCCTATGCTTTCAATGCAATTCCAGTCTACCTCCTGAAATCGGTTTCCTGCAATTCTGCCCCGCTTTCAAGTCCTCTTGGCAGCCATACTTCAGTATATTTTTCGACGATAGCTGTCATTTATAACTCTGCAGGTTTGTGAATTACAGTGCCCCTGAGCTCCTTTCTTCAACTCGCTTTCTTGTGACCTGGCCGCAACACCGCAGGATGGCTTCAGGCCCTAATCTGGTTCTGGCACGGCACGCTGAGCCTTTGGTTAATTCCTCTTCCTGGTGGGAAATGAGAGTTAAATTTGCCCGTCCAGACACCTCCAGCTAGTCTCTCATTGGTTCTCCCTATTCCTGTTCATCTTCCGCAGAAATTGCAAACTGGGCCAAACAGGAGGTTAAAGGGACTGACTCTCCAAGTCGGGAGAGTGTTAGTAAAGCGTCTGGAATGTTGCACCCGAGTACCAGGGTACGAAAACTGAGACATATTTGAACACGTCTCCCGATCACATGGTTGATCATACTCTAGGTTCCACATGCATGTTTTAGCTGAAGGAAGAATACCTTAAACCTGGGTAACTGAAACCCGTGGAATGGGTACCATGCAATATGACTTCAAAGGGTCTTCATTTGCTCACCAAACCTCTCCAATCCTATCACTGCTGCGTTTATGCCCATGTACACATGCTTGATTCTCTTTCGGAGACATAGCAATCCATAGGTTTTAAGATACTTACTAGTCAGGTACATTCTTAGGCGTTTAATATGGGGTGTTGAGTCCATTTCATTGAGCAAGGAGTAGCTCTTGTCTATTCCATATTTGGCTTAAGGAACTTTATCTGTGCTCATTTCAATATCTGGTTTTATGCAGCACCCCAACTCACCTTTCCCCTTAAGCAAGCATAAGGTGGTTTTCTAAATTTGAGACCCTGTTCTGGTTTGGAATTCAGTTCCTGTGTAGCCAAGTTTACATTCCGTGTATTAGTGATATCTTATGATGTTTCTTTTTCTGTGTGACTTATTTCAGTTAGAATCATCGTACCTGAATCCACTCATTGTGCTGCTACGGGCCTGATGACATAGATTTCATTGCTGAGTGATACTGCATTGTACGTAAGTACCACAAGTTCTTTATCCATTTTTCACTTTCTGTGATATTGAACTTTTACGGTAAACGAGGTTCTTGTAAACAGAGGCGTCCCAAACTTTGGGGTGGCTGTGTCTTTTTGATTTTAATTTCCCTAAGCTATAGGACCATAAGTGGAAGTGCCCTAGGCTCTGTTGCTTTGTTTTTTAGATGTTTCAGGAAACACCATACACTTCTCCCGAGTGTCTGTTGGCAATTTACATCCCGCCCATCAGCATAACAAGGCTCCCAGTTCTCCATGGCCTGTCCTGCCTTTCTGGATTTTACACTTTTTTAGATGGCCCTTTTGACTGGGGGGAAGTGAGACTTCATTGTAGAGCAGATTTCCTTTACAAGCTTGCTTGGTTGGCCAAAAAGTGCGTATGCGTTTTTCCTGAGTATATTCAGGAAAAAACGCATACGCCCTTTTTGTCCAAGTGCATCATTGTGGACGTTCTGCCTCTTTTCCTATGCTTTCAATGCAATTCCATTCTACCTCCTGAAATCGGTTTCCTGCAATTCTGCCCCGCTTTCAAGTCCTCTTGGCAGCCTTACTTCAGTCTATTTTTGGATGATAGCTGTCATTTATAACTCTGCAGGTTTGTGAATTACAGTGCCCCTGAGCTCATTTCTTCAACTCGCTTTCTTGTGACCTGGCCGCAACACCGCAGGATGGCTTCAGGCCCTAATCTGGTTCCGGCACGCCACGCTGAGCCTTTGGTTATTTCCTCTTCCTGGTGGGAAATGAGAGTTAAATTTGCCGGTCCAGACACCTCCAGCTAGTCTCTCATTGGTTCTCCCTATACCTGTTCATCTTCCGCAGAAATTGCAAACTGGGCCAAACAGGAGGTTAAAGGGACTGACTCTCCAAGTCGGGAGAGTGTTAGTAAAGCGTCTGGAATGTTTCACCCGAGTACCAGGGTACGAAAACTGAGACATATTTGAACACGTCTCCCGATCACATGGTTGATCATACTCTGGATTCCACATGCATGTTTTAGCTGAAGGAAGAATACCTTAAACCTGGGTAGTTGAAACCCGTGGAATGGGTACCATGCAATATGACTTCAAAGGGTCTTCATTTGCTCACCGAACCTCTCCAATCCTATCACTGCTGCGTTTATGCCCCTGTACACATGCTTGATTCTCTTTCAGAGACATAGCAATCCATAGGTTTTAAGATACTTACTAGTCAGGTACATTCTTAGGCGTTTAATATGCGGTGTTGAGTCCATTTCGTTGAGCAAGGAGTAGCTCTTGTCTATTCCATATTTGGCTTAAGGAACTTTATCTGTGCTCATTTCAATCTCTGGTTTTATGGAGCACCCAAACTCACCCTTTCCCTTAAGCAAGCATAAGTTGGTTTTCTAAATTTGAGACCCTGTTCTGTTCTGTAATTCAGTTCCTGTGTAGCCAAGTTTACATTCCGTGTATTAGTGATACCTTATGATGTTTCTTTTTCTGTGTGACTTATTTCAGTTAGAATCATCATACCTGAATCCACTCATTGTGCTGCTAAGAGCCTGATGACATAGATTTCATTGCTGAGTGATATTGCTTTTTAAGTAAATACCACAACTTCTTTATCCATTTTTCACTTTCTGCGATGTTGAACTTGTACTGTAAACGAGGTTCTTGTAAACAGAGGCGTCCCAAACTTTGGGGTGGCTATGTCTTTTTATTTGAATTTCCCTAAGCTATAGGACCATAAGTGGAAGTGCCCTAGGCTCTGTTGCTTTGTTTTTTAGATGTTTCAGGAAACACCATACACTTCTCCCGAGTGTCTCTTGGCAATTTCCAACCCGCCCATCAGCATAACAAGGCTCCCAGTTCTCCATGGCCTGTCCTGCCTTGCTGGATTTTACACTTTTTTCAGATGGCCCTTTTGACCGGGGGGAAGTGAGACTTCATTGTAGTGCAGATTTCCTTTGCAAGTTTGCTTGCTTGGCCAAAAAGGGCGTATGCGTTTTTTCCTGAATATATTCAGGAAAAAACGCATACGCCCTTTTTGGCCAAGTTTATCATTGTGGACGTTCTGCCTCTTTTCCTATGCTTTCAGTGCAATTCCAGTCTACCTCCTGAAATCGGTTTCCTGCAATTCTGCCCTGCTTTCAAGTCCTCTTGGCAGCCTTACTTCAGTCTATTTTTGGACGATAGCTGTCATTTATAACTCTGCAGGTTTGTGAATTACAGTGCCCCTGAGCTCCTTTCTTCAACTCGCTTTCTTGTGACCTGGCCGCAACACCGCAGGATGGCTTCAGGCCCTAATCTGGTTCCGGCACGGCACGCTGAGCCTTTGGTTATTTCCTCTTCCTGGTGGGAAATGAGAGTTAAATTTGCCCGTCCAGACACCTCCAGCTAGTCTCTCATTGGTTCTCCCTATTCCTGTTCATCTTCCGCAGAAATTGCAAACTGGGCCAAACAGGAGGTTAAAGGGACTGACTCTCCAAGTCGGGAGAATGTTAGTAAAGCGTCTGGAATGTTGCACCCGAGTACCAGGGTACGAAAACTGAGACATATTTGAACACGTCTCCCAATCACATGGTTGATCATACTCTAGGTTCCACATGCATGTTTTAGCTGAAGGAAGAATGCCTTAAACCTGGAGAGTTGAGACCCGTGTAATGGGTAACATGCAATATGACTTCAAAGGGTCTTCATTTGCTCACCGAACCTCTCCAATCCTATCACTGCTGCATTTATGCCCCTGTACACGTGCTTGATTCTCTTTCGGAGACATAGCAATCCATAGGTTTTAAGATACTTACTAGTCAGGTACATTCTTAGGCGTTTAATATGCGGTGTTGAGTCCATTTCGTTGAGCAAGGAGTAGCTCTTGTCTATTCCATATTTGGCTTAAGGAACTTTATCTGTGCTCATTTCAATCTCTGGTTTTATGCAGCACCCCAACTCACCTTTCCCCTTAAGCAAGCATAAGTTGGTTTTCTAAATTTGAGACCCTGTTCTGTTTTGGAATTCAGTTCCTGTGTAGCCAAGTTTACATTCCGTGTATTAGTGATATCTTATGATGTTTCTTTTTCTGTGTGACTTATTTCAGTTAGAATCATCGTACCTGAATCCACTCATTATGCTGCTATGGGCCTGATGACATAGATTTCATTGCTGAGTGATATTGCTTTGTAAGTAAATACCACAACTTCTTTATCCATTTTTCACTTTCTGCGACGTTGAACATGTACTGTAAACGAGGTTCTTGTAAACAGAGGCGTCCCAAACTTTGAGGTGGCTGTGTCTTTTTGATTTTAATTTCCGTAAGCTATAGGACCATAAGTGGAAGTGCCCTAGGCTCTGTTGCTTTGTTTTTTAGATGTTTCAGGAAACACCATACACTTCTCCCGAGTGTCTGTTGGCAATTTACATCCCGCCCATCAGCATAACAAGGCTCCCAGTTCTCCATGGCCTGTCCTGCCTTTCTGGATTTTACACTTTTTTCAGATGGCCCTTTTGACCGGGGGGAAGTGAGACTTCATTGTAGTGCAGATTTCCTTTGCAAGCTTGCTTGGTTGGCCAAAAAGTGTGTATGCGTTTTTTCCTGAATATTTTCAGGAAAAAACACATACACCCTCTTTGGCCAAGTGCATCATTGTGGACGCTCTGCCTCTTTTCCTATGCTTTCAATGCAATTCCAGTCTACCTCCTGAAATCGGTTTCCTGCAATTCTGCCCCGCTTTCAAGTCCTCTTGGCAGCCATACTTCAGTATATTTTTCGACGATAGCTGTCATTTATAACTCTGCAGGTTTGTGAATTACAGTGCCCCTGAGCTCCTTTCTTCAACTCGCTTTCTTGTGACCTGGCCGCAACACCGCAGGATGGCTTCAGGCCCTAATCTGGTTCTGGCACGGCACGCTGAGCCTTTGGTTAATTCCTCTTCCTGGTGGGAAATGAGAGTTAAATTTGCCCGTCCAGACACCTCCAGCTAGTCTCTCATTGGTTCTCCCTATTCCTGTTCATCTTCCGCAGAAATTGCAAACTGGGCCAAACAGGAGGTTAAAGGGACTGACTCTCCAAGTCGGGAGAGTGTTAGTAAAGCGTCTGGAATGTTGCACCCGAGTACCAGGGTACGAAAACTGAGACATATTTGAACACGTCTCCCGATCACATGGTTGATCATACTCTAGGTTCCACATGCATGTTTTAGCTGAAGGAAGAATACCTTAAACCTGGGTAACTGAAACCCGTGGAATGGGTACCATGCAATATGACTTCAAAGGGTCTTCATTTGCTCACCAAACCTCTCCAATCCTATCACTGCTGCGTTTATGCCCATGTACACATGCTTGATTCTCTTTCGGAGACATAGCAATCCATAGGTTTTAAGATACTTACTAGTCAGGTACATTCTTAGGCGTTTAATATGGGGTGTTGAGTCCATTTCATTGAGCAAGGAGTAGCTCTTGTCTATTCCATATTTGGCTTAAGGAACTTTATCTGTGCTCATTTCAATATCTGGTTTTATGCAGCACCCCAACTCACCTTTCCCCTTAAGCAAGCATAAGTTGGTTTTCTAAATTTGAGACCCTGTTCTGTTCTGTAATTCAGTTCCTGTGTAGCCAAGTTTACATTCCGTGTATTACTGATATCTTATGATGTTTCTTTTTCTGTGTGACTTATTTCAGTTAGAATCATCGTACCTGAATCCACTCATTGTGCTGCTACGGGCCTGATGACATAGATTTCATTGCTGAGTGATACTGCATTGTACGTAAGTACCACAAGTTCTTTATCCATTTTTCACTTTCTGTGATATTGAACTTTTACGGTAAACGAGGTTCTTGTAAACAGAGGCGTCCCAAACTTTGGGGTGGCTGTGTCTTTTTGATTTTAATTTCCCTAAGCTATAGGACCATAATTGGAAGTGCCCTAGGCTCTGTTGCTTTGTTTTTTAGATGTTTCAGGAAACACCATACACTTCTCCCGAGTGTCTGTTGGCAATTTACATCCCGCCCATCAGCATAACAAGGCTCTCAGTTCTCCATGGCCTGTCCTGCCTTTCTGGATTTTACACTTTTTTAGATGGCCCTTTTGACTGGGGGGAAGTGAGACTTCATTGTAGAGCAGATTTCCTTTACAAGCTTGCTTGGTTGGCCAAAAAGTGCGTATGCGTTTTTCCTGAGTATATTCAGGAAAAAACGCATACGCCCTTTTTGTCCAAGTGCATCATTGTGGACGTTCTGCCTCTTTTCCTATGCTTTCAATGCAATTCCATTCTACCTCCTGAAATCGGTTTCCTGCAATTCTGCCCCGCTTTCAAGTCCTCTTGGCAGCCTTACTTCAGTCTATTTTTGGATGATAGCTGTCATTTATACCTCTGCAGGTTTGTGAATTACAGTGCCCCTGAGCTCCTTTCTTCAACTCGCTTTCTTGTGACCTGGCCGCAACACCGCAGGATGGCTTCAGGCCCTAATCTGGTTCCGGCACGGCACGCTGAGCCTTTGATTAATTCCTCTTCCTGGTGGGAAATGAGAGTTAAATTTGCCCATCCAGACACCTCCAGCTAGTCTCTCATTGGTTCTCGCTATTCCTGTTCATCTTCCGCAGAAATTGCAAACTGGGCCAAACAGGAGGTTAAAGGGAATGACTCTCCCAGTCGGGAGAGTGTTCCTAAAGCGTCTGGAATGTTGCACCCGAGTACCAGGGTACAAAAACTTAGACATATTTGAACACGTCTCCCGATCACATGGTTGATCATACTCTAGGTTCCACATGCATGTTTTAGCTGAAGGAAGAATACCTTAAACCTGGGTAGTTGAAACCCGTGGAATGGGTACCATGCAATATGACTTCAAAGGGTCTTCATTTGCTCACCGAACCTCTCCAATCCTATCACTGCTGCGTTTATGACCCTGTACACATGCTTGATTCTCTTTCGGAGACATAGCAATCCATAGGTTTTAAGATACTTACTAGTCAGGTACATTCTTAGGCGTTTAATATGCGGTGTTGAGTCCATTTCGTTGAGCAAGTAGTAGATCTTGTCTATTCCATATTTGGCTTAAGGAACTTTATCTGTGCTCATTTCAATCTCTGGTTTTATGCAGCACCCCAACTCACCTTTCCCCTTAAGCAAGGATAAGTTGGTTTTCTAAATTTGAGACCCTGTTCTGTTTTGGAATTCAGTTCCTGTGTAGCCAAGTTTACATTCCGTGTATTAGTGATATCTTATGATGTTTCTTTTTCTGTGTGACTTATTTCAGTTAGAATCATCGTACCTGAATCCACTCATTGTGCTGCTACGGGCCTGATGACATAGATTTCATTGCTGAGTCATATTGCTTTGTAAGTAAATACCACAAATTCTTTATCCATTTTTCACTTTCTGCGACGTTGAACATGTACTGTAAACGAGGTTCTTGTAAACAGAGGCGTCCCAAACTTTGGGGTGGCTGTGTCTTTTTGATTTTAATTTCCCTAAGCTATAGGACCATAAGTGGAATTGCCCTAGGCTCTGTTGCTTTGTTTTTTAGATGTTTCAGGAAACACCATACACTTCTCCCGAGTGTCTGTTGGCAATTTACATCCCGCCCATCAGCATAACAAGGCTCCCAGTCCTCCATGGCCTGTCCTGCCTTTCTGGATTTTACACATTTTCAGATGGCCCTTTTGACCGGGGGGAAGTGAGACTTCATTGTAGTGCAGATTTCCTTTGCAAGCTTGCTTGGTTGGCCAAAAAGGGCGTATATGTTTTTTCCTGAATATATTCAGGAAAAAACGCATACGCCCTTTTTGGCCAAGTGCATCATTGTGGACGTTTTGCCTCTTTTCCTATGCTTTCAATGCAATTCCAGTCTACCTCCTGAAATCGGTTTCTTGCAATTCTGCCCCGCTTTCAAGTCCTCTTGGCAGCCTTACTTCAGTATATTTTTCGACGATAGCTGTCATTTATAACTGTGTAGGTTTGTGAATTACAGTGCCCCTGAGCTCCTTTCTTCAACTCGCTTTCTTTTCAGCTGGCCGCAACACCGCAGGATGGCTTCAGGCCCTAATCTGGTTCCGGCACGGCACGCTGAGCCTTTGGTTAATTCCTCTTCCTGGTGGGAAATGAGAGTTATATTTGCCCGTCCAGACACCTCCAGCTAGCCTCTCATTGGTTCTCGCTATTCCTGTTCATCTTCCGCAGAAATTGCAAACTGGGCCAAACAGGAGGTTAAAGGCGCTGACTCTCAAAGTGGGGAGAGTGTTAGTAAAGCGTCTGGAATGTTGCACCCGAGTACCAGGGGAGGAAAACTGAGACATATTTGAACACGTCTCCTGATCACATGGTTGATCATGCTCTAGGTTCCACATGCATGTTTTAGCTGAAGGAAGAATACATTAAACCTGGGTAGTTGAAACCCGTGGAATGGGTACCATGCAATATGACTTCAAAGGGTCTTCATTTGCTCACCAAACCTCTCCAATCCTATCACTGCTGCGTTTATGCCCCTGTACACAGGCTCGATTCTCTTTCGGAGACATAGCAATCCATAGGTTTTAAGATACTTACTAGTCAGGTACATTCTTTGGCGTTTAATATGGGGTGTTGAGTCCATTTCATTGAGCAAGGAGTAGCTTTTATCTATTCCATATTTGGCTTAAGGAACTTTATCTGTGCTCATTTCAATCTCTGGTATTATGCAGCACCCCAACTCACCTTTCCCCTTAAGCAAGCATAAGGTGGTTTTCTAAATTTGAGACCCTGTTCTGTTTTGGAATTCAGTTCCTGTGTAGCCAAGTTTACATTCCGTGTATTAGTGATATCTTATGATGTTTCTTTTTCTGTGTGACTTATTTCAGTTAGAATCATCGTACCTGAATCCACTCATTATGCTGCTATGGGCCTGATGACATAGATTTCATTGCTGAGTGATACTGCATTGTACGTAAGTACCACAAGTTCTTTATCCATTTTTCACTTTCTGTGACATTGAACTTGTACGGTAAACGAGGTTCTTGTAAACAGAGGCGTCCCAAACTTTGGGGTGGCTGTGTCTTTTTGATTTTAATTTCCCTAAGCTATAGGACCATAAGTTGAAGTGCCCTAGGCTCTGTTGCTTTGTTTTTTAGATGTTTCAGGAAACACCATACACTTCTCCCGAGTGTCTGTTGGCAAGTTCCATCCCGCCCATCAGCATAACAAGGCTCCCAGTTCTCCATGGCCTGTCCTGCCTTTCTGGATTTTACACTTTTTTCAGATGGCCCTTTTGACCGGGGGGAAGTGAGACTTCATTGTAGTGCAGATTTCCTTTGCAATTTGCTTTGTTGGCCAAAAAGTGCGTATGCGTTTTTTCCTGAATATATTCAGGAAAAAACGCATACGCCCTTTTTGGCCAAGTGCATCATTGTGGACGTTCTGCCTCTTTTCCTATGCTTTCAATGCAATTCCAGTCTACCTCCTGAAATCGGTTTCCTGCAATTCTGCCCCGCTTTCAAGTCCTCTTGGCAGCCTTACTTTAGTCTATTTTTGGATGATAGCTGTCATTTATAACTCTGCAGGTTTGTGAATTACAGTGCCCCTGAGCTCATTTCTTCAACTCGCTTTCTTGTGACCTGGCCGCAACACCGCAGGATGGCTTCAGGCCCTAATCTGGTTCCGGCACGCCACGCTGAGCCTTTGGTTATTTCCTCTTCCTGGTGGGAAATGAGAGTTAAATTTGCCCGTCCAGACACCTCCAGCTAGTCTCTCATTGGTTCTCCCTATTCCTGTTCATCTTCCGCAGAAATTGCAAACTGGGCCAAACAGGAGGTTAAAGGGACTGACTCTCCAAGTCGGGAGAGTGTTAGTAAAGCGTCTGGAATGTTTCACCCGAGTACCAGGGTACGAAAACTGAGACATATTTGAACACGTCTCCCGATCACATGGTTGATCATACTCTGGATTCCACATGCATGTTTTAGCTGAAGGAAGAATACCTTAAACCTGGGTAGTTGAAACCCGTGGAATGGGTACCATGCAATATGACTTCAAAGGGTCTTCATTTGCTCACCGAACCTCTCCAATCCTATCACTGCTGCGTTTATGCCCCTGTACACATGCTTGATTCTCTTTCGGAGACATAGCAATCCATAGGTTTTAAGATACTTACTAGTCAGGTACATTCTTAGGCGTTTAATATGCGGTGTTGAGTCCATTTCGTTGAGCAAGGAGTAGCTCTTGTCTATTCCATATTTGTCTTAAGGAACTTTATCTGTGCTCATTTCAATCTCTGGTTTTATGGAGCACCCAAACTCACCCTTCCCCTTAAGCAAGCATAAGTTGGTTTTCTAAATTTGAGACCCTGTTCTGTTCTGTAATTCAGTTCCTGTGTAGCCAAGTTTACATTCCGTGTATTAGTGATACCTTATGATGTTTCTTTTTCTGTGTGACTTATTTCAGTTAGAATCATCATACCTGAATCCACTCATTGTGCTGCTAAGAGCCTGATGACATAGATTTCATTGCTGAGTGATATTGCTTTTTAAGTAAATACCACAACTTCTTTATCCATTTTTCACTTTCTGCGATGTTGAACTTGTACTGTAAACGAGGTTCTTGTAAACAGAGGCGTCCCAAACTTTGGGGTGGCTATGTCTTTTTATTTGAATTTCCCTAAGCTATAGGACCATAAGTGGAAGTGCCCTAGGCTCTGTTGCTTTGTTTTTTAGATGTTTCAGGAAACACCATACACTTCTCCCGAGTGTCTCTTGGCAATTTACATCCCGCCCATCAGCATAACAAGGCTCCCAGTTCTCCATGGCCTGTCCTGCCTTGCTGGATTTTACACTTTTTTCAGATGGCCCTTTTGACTGGGGGGAAGTGAGACTTCATTGTAGTGCAGATTTCCTTTGCAAGCTTGCTTGGTTGGCCAAAAAGGGCGTATGCGTTTTTTCCTGAATATATTCAGGAAAAAACGCATATGCCCTTTTTGGCCAAGTGCATCATTGTGGACGTTCTGCCTCTTTTCCTATGCTTTCAATGCAATTCCAGTCTACCTCCTGAAATCGGTTTCCTGCAATTCTGCCCCGCTTTCAAGTCCTCTTGGCAGCCTTACTTCAGTCTATTTTTGGAAGATAGCTGTCATTTATAACTCTGCAGCTTTGTGAATTACAGTGCCCCTGAGCTCCTTTCTTCAACTCACTTTCTTTTGAGCTGGCCGCAACACCGCAGGATGGCTTCAGGCCCTAATCTGGTTCCGGCACGGCACGCTGAGCCTTTGGTTATTTCCTCTTCCAGATGGGAAATGAGAGTTAAATTTGCCCGTCCAGACACCTCCAGCTAGTCTCTCATTGGTTCTCCCTATTCCTGTTCATCTTCCGCAGAAATTGCAAACTGGGCCAAACAGGAGGTTAAAGGCGCTGACTCTCCAAGTGGGGAGAGTGTTAGTAAAGCGTCTGGAATGTTGCACCCGAGTACCAGGGGAGGAAAACTGAGACATATTTGAACACGTCTCCCGTTCACACGGTTGATCATACTCTGGGTTCCACATGCATGTTTTAGCTGAAGGAAGAATACCTTAAACGTGGAGAGTTGAGACCCGTGGAATGGGTACCATGCAATATGACTTCAAAGGGTCTTCAATTGCTCACCGAACCTCTCCAATCCTATCACTGCTGTGTTTATGCCCCTGTACACACGCTTGACTCTCTTTTGGAGACATAGCAATCCATAGGTTTTAAGATACTTACTAGTCAGGTACATTCTTAGGCGTTTAATATGGGGTGTTGAGTCCATTTCGTTGAGCAAGGAGTAGCTCTTGTCTATTCCATATTTGGCTTAAGGAACTTTATCTGTGATCATTTCAATCTCTGGTTTTATGCAGCACCCCAACTCACCTTTCCCCTTAAGCAAGCATAAGTTGGTTTTCTAAATTTGAGACCCTGTTCTGTTTTGCAATTCAGTTCCTGTGTAGCCAAGTTTACATTCCGTGTATTAGTGATATCTTATGATGTTTCTTTTTCTGTGTGACTTATTTCAGTTAGAATCATCGTACCTGAATCCACTCATTATGCTGCTACAGGCCTGATGACATAGATTTCATTGCTGAGTGATACTGCATTGTACGTAAGTACCACAAGTTCTTTATCCATTTTTCACTTTCTGTGATATTGAACTTGTACGGTAAACGAGGTTCTTGTAAACAGAGGCGTCCCAAACTTTGGAGTGGCTGTGTCTTTTTGATTTTAATTTCCCTAAGCTATAGGACCATAAGTGGAAGTGCCCTAGCCTCTGTTGCTTTGTTTTTTAGATGTTTCAGGAAACACCATACACTTCTCCCGAGTGTCTGTTGGCAATTTACATCCCACCCATCAGCATAACAAGGCTCCCAGTTCTCCATGGCCTGTCCTGCCTTTCTGGATTTTACACATTTTTCAGATGGCCCTTTTGACCGGGGGGAAGTGAGACTTCATTGTAGTGCAGATTTCCTTTGCAAGCTTGCTTGGTTGGCCAAAAAGGGCGTATGCGTTTTTTCCTGAATATATTCAGGAAAAAACGCATACGCCCTTTTTGGCCAAGTGCATCATTGTGGACGTTCTGCCTCTTTTCCTATGCTTTCAATGCAATTCCAGTCTACCTCCTGAAATCGGTTTCCTGCAATTCTGCCCCACTTTCAAGTCCTCTTGGCAGCCTTACTTCAGTATATTTTTGGACGATAGCTGTCATTTATAACTCTGCAGGTTTGTGAATTACAGTGCCCCTGAGCTCCTTTCTTCAACTCGCTTTCTTTTGAGCTGGCTGCAACACCGCAGGATGGCTTCAGGCCCTAGTCTGGTTCCGGCACGGCACGCTGAGCCTTTGGTTATTTCCTCTTCCTGTTGGGAAATGAGAGTTAAATTTGCCCGTCCAGACACCTCCAGCTAGTCTCTCATTGGTTCTCGCTATTCCTGTTCATCTTCCGCAGAAATTGCAAACTGGGCCAAACAGGAGGTTAAAGGCGCTGACTCTCCAAGTGGGGAGAGTGTTAGTAAAGCGTCTGGAATGTTGCACCCGAGTACCAGGGGAGGAAAACTGAGACATATTTGAACACGTCTCCCGTTCACACGGTTGATCATACTCTGGGTTCCACATGTATGTTTTAGCTGAAGGAAGAATACCTTAAACCTGGAGAATTGAGACCCGTGGAATGGGTACCATGCAATATGACTTCAAAGGGTCTTCAATTGCTCACCGAACCTCTCCAATCCTATCACTGCTGTGTTTTTGCCCCTGTACACACGCTTGATTCTCTTTTGGAGACATAGCAATCCATAGGTTTTAAGATACTTACTAGTCAAGTACATTCTTAGGCGTTTAATATGGGGTGTTGAGTCCATTTCGTTGAGCAAGGAGTAGCTCTTGTTTATTCCATATTTGGCTTAAGGAACTTTATCTGTGCTCATTTAAATCTCTGGTTTTATGCAGCACCCCAACTCACCTTTCCCCTTAAGCAAGCATAAGTTGGTTTTCTAAATTTGAGACCCTGTTCTGTTTTGGAATTCAGTTCCTGTGTAGCCAAATTTACATTCCGTGTATTAGTGATATCTTATGATGTTTCTTTTTCTGTGTGACTTATTTCAGTTAGAATCACCATACATGCATCCACTCATTGTGCTGTTACGGGCCTGATGACATAGATTTCATTGCCAAGTTATATTGCATTGTACGTAAATAGCACAACTTCTTTATCCATTTTTCAGTTTCTGCGATATTGAACTTGTACTGTAAACGAGGTTATTATAAACAGAGCCGTCCCAAACTTTGGGGTGGCTGTGTCTTTTTGATTTTAATTTCCCTAAGCTATAGGACCATAAGTGGAAGTGCCCTAGGCTCTGTTGCTTTGTTTTTTAGATGTTTCAGGAAACACCATACACTTCTCCCGAGTGTCTGTTGGCAAGTTCCATCCCGCCCATCAGCATAACAAGGCTCCCAGTTCTCCATGGCCTGTCCTGCCTTTCTGGATTTTACACTTTTTTCAGATGGCCCTTTTGACCGGGGGGAAGTGAGACTTCATTGTAGTGCAGATTTCCTTTGCACGTTTGCTTGGTTGGCCAAAAAGGGTGTATGCGTTTTTTCCTGAATATATTCAGGAAAAAACGCATACACCCTTTTTGGCCAAGTGCATCATTGTGGACGTTCTGCCTCTTTTCCTATGCTTTCAATGCAATTCCAGTCTACCTCCTGAAATCGGTTTCCTGCAATTCTGCCCCGCTTTCAAGTCCTCTTGGCAGCCGTACTTCAATATATTTTTGGACGATAGCTGTCATTTATAACTCTGCAGGTTTGTGAATTACAGTGCCCCTGAGCTCCTTTCTTCAACTCGCTTTCTTGTGAGCTGGCCGCAACAACGCAGAATGGCTTCAGGCCCCAATCTGGTTCCGGCACGGCACGCTGAGCCTTTGATTTATTCCTCTTCCCTGTGGGAAATGAGAGTTAAATTTGCCCGTCCAGACACCTCCAGCTAGTCTCTTATTGGTTCTCGCTATTCCTGTTCATCTTCCGCAGAAATTGCAAACTGGGCCAAACAGGAGGTTAATGGGACTGACTCTCCAAGTCGGGAGAGTGTTAGTAAAGCGTCTGGAATGTTGCACCCGAGTACCAGGGGAGGAAATCTGAGACATATTTGAACACGTCTCCCGATCACATGGTTGATCATACTCTAGGTTCCACATGCATATTTTAGCTGAAGGAAGAATACCTTAAACCTGGGTAACTGAAACCCGTGGAATGGGTACCATGCAATATGACTTCAAAGGGTCTTCATTTGCTCACCAAACCTCTCCAATCCTATCACTGCTGCGTATGTGCCCCTGTACACACGCTTGATTCTCTTTCAGAGACATAGCAATCCATAGGTTTTAAGATACTTACTAGTCAGGTACATTCTTAGGCGTTTAATGTGGGGTGTTGAGTCCATTTCATTGAGCAAGGAGTAGCTCTTGTCTATTCCATATTTGTCTTAAGGAACTTTATCTGTGCTCATTTCAATCTCTGGTTTTATGTAGCACCCCAACTCACCTTTCCCCTTAAGCAAGCATAAGTTGGTTCTCTAAATTTGAGACCCTGTTCTGTTTTGGAATTCAGTTCCTGTGTAGCCAAGTTTACATTCCGTCTATTAGTGATATCTTATGATGTTTCTTTTTCTGTGTGACTTATTTCAGTTAGAATCATCGTACCTGAATCCACTCATTGTGCTGCTAAGAGCCTGATGACATAGATTTCATTGCTGAGTGATATTGCTTTTTAAGTAAATACCACAACTTCTTTATCCATTTTTCACTTTCTGCGATGTTGAACTTGTACTGTAAACGAGGTTCTTGTAAACAGAGGCGTCCCAAACTTTGGGGTGGCTATGTCTTTTTATTTGAATTTCCCTAAGCTATAGGACCATAAGTGGAAGTGCCCTAGGCTCTGTTGCTTTGTTTTTTAGATGTTTCAGGAAACACCATACACTTCTCCCGAGTGTCTCTTGGCAATTTACATCCCGCCCATCAGCATAACAAGGCTCCCAGTTCTCCATGGCCTGTCCTGCCTTGCTGGATTTTACACTTTTTTCAGATGGCCCTTTTGACTGGGGGGAAGTGAGACTTCATTGTAGTGCAGATTTCCTTTGCAAGCTTGCTTGGTTGGCCAAAAAGGGCGTATGCGTTTTTTCCTGAATATATTCAGGAAAAAACGCATACGCCCTTTTTGGCCAAGTGCATCATTGTGGACGTTCTGCCTCTTTTCCTATGCTTTCAATGCAATTCCAGTCTACCTCCTGAAATCGGTTTCCTGCAATTCTGCCCCGCTTTCAAGTCCTCTTGGCAGCCTTACTTCAGTCTATTTTTGGAAGATAGCTGTCATTTATAACTCTGCAGCTTTGTGAATTACAGTGCCCCTGAGCTCCTTTCTTCAACTCACTTTCTTTTGAGCTGGCCGCAACACCGCAGGATGGCTTCAGGCCCTAATCTGGTTCCGGCACGGCACGCTGAGCCTTTGGTTATTTCCTCTTCCAGATGGGAAATGAGAGTTAAATTTGCCCGTCCAGACACCTCCAGCTAGTCTCTCATTGGTTCTCCCTATTCCTGTTCATCTTCCGCAGAAATTGCAAACTGGGCCAAACAGGAGGTTAAAGGCGCTGACTCTCCAAGTGGGGAGAGTGTTAGTAAAGCGTCTGGAATGTTGCACCCGAGTACCAGGGGAGGAAAACTGAGACATATTTGAACACGTCTCCCGTTCACACGGTTGATCATACTCTGGGTTCCACATGCATGTTTTAGCTGAAGGAAGAATACCTTAAACGTGGAGAGTTGAGACCCGTGGAATGGGTACCATGCAATATGACTTCAAAGGGTCTTCAATTGCTCACCGAACCTCTCCAATCCTATCACTGCTGTGTTTATGCCCCTGTACACACGCTTGACTCTCTTTTGGAGACATAGCAATCCATAGGTTTTAAGATACTTACTAGTCAGGTACATTCTTAGGCGTTTAATATGGGGTGTTGAGTCCATTTCGTTGAGCAAGGAGTAGCTCTTGTCTATTCCATATTTGGCTTAAGGAACTTTATCTGTGATCATTTCAATCTCTGGTTTTATGCAGCACCCCAACTCACCTTTCCCCTTAAGCAAGCATAAGTTGGTTTTCTAAATTTGAGACCCTGTTCTGTTTTGCAATTCAGTTCCTGTGTAGCCAAGTTTACATTCCGTGTATTAGTGATATCTTATGATGTTTCTTTTTCTGTGTGACTTATTTCAGTTAGAATCATCGTACCTGAATCCACTCATTATGCTGCTACAGGCCTGATGACATAGATTTCATTGCTGAGTGATACTGCATTGTACATAAGTACCACAAGTTCTTTATCCATTTTTCACTTTCTGTGATATTGAACTTGTACGGTAAACGAGGTTCTTGTAAACAGAGGGGTCCCAAACTTTGGAGTGGCTGTGTCTTTTTGATTTTAATTTCCCTAAGCTATAGGACCATAAGTGGAAGTGCCCTAGGCTCTGTTGCTTTGTTTTTTAGATGTTTCAGGAAACACCATACACTTCTCCCGAGTGTCTGTTGGCAATTTACATCCCACCCATCAGCATAACAAGGCTCCCAGTTCTCCATGGCCTGTCCTGCCTTTCTGGATTTTACACATTTTTCAGATGGCCCTTTTGACCGGGGGGAAGTGAGACTTCATTGTAGTGCAGATTTCCTTTGCAAGCTTGCTTGGTTGGCCAAAAAGGGCGTATGCGTTTTTTCCTGAATATATTCAGGAAAAAACGCATACGCCCTTTTTGGCCAAGTGCATCATTGTGGACGCTCTGCCTCTTTTCCTATGCTTTCAATGCAATTCCAGTCTACCTCCTGAAATCGGTTTCCTGCAATTCTGCCCCACTTTCAAGTCCTCTTGGCAGCCTTACTTCAGTATATTTTTGGACGATAGCTGTCATTTATAACTCTGCAGGTTTGTGAATTACAGTGCCCCTGAGCTCCTTTCTTCAACTCGCTTTCTTTTGAGCTGGCTGCAACACCGCAGGATGGCTTCAGGCCCTAGTCTGGTTCCGGCACGGCACGCTGAGCCTTTGGTTATTTCCTCTTCCTGGTGGGAAATGAGAGTTAAATTTGCCCGTCCAGACACCTCCAGCTAGTCTCTCATTGGTTCTCGCTATTCCTGTTCATCTTCCGCAGAAATTGCAAACTGGGCCAAACAGGAGGTTAAAGGCGCTGACTCTCCAAGTGGGGAGAGTGTTAGTAAAGCGTCTGGAATGTTGCACCCGAGTACCAGGGGAGGAAAACTGAGACATATTTGAACACGTCTCCCGTTCACACGGTTGATCATACTCTGGGTTCCACATGTATGTTTTAGCTGAAGGAAGAATACCTTAAACCTGGAGAATTGAGACCCGTGGAATGGGTACCATGCAATATGACTTCAAAGGGTCTTCAATTGCTCACCGAACCTCTCCAATCCTATCACTGCTGTGTTTATGCCCCTGTACACACGCTTGATTCTCTTTTGGAGACATAGCAATCCATAGGTTTTAAGATACTTACTAGTCAAGTACATTCTTAGGCGTTTAATATGGGGTGTTGAGTCCATTTCGTTGAGCAAGGAGTAGCTCTTGTTTATTCCATATTTGGCTTAAGGAACTTTATCTGTGCTCATTTAAATCTCTGGTTTTATGCAGCACCCCAACTCACCTTTCCCCTTAAGCAAGCATAAGTTGGTTTTCTAAATTTGAGACCCTGTTCTGTTTTGGAATTCAGTTCCTGTGTAGCCAAATTTACATTCCGTGTATTAGTGATATCTTATGATGTTTCTTTTTCTGTGTGACTTATTTCAGTTAGAATCACCATACATGCATCCACTCATTGTGCTGTTACGGGCCTGATGACATAGATTTCATTGCCAAGTTATATTGCATTGTACGTAAATAGCACAACTTCTTTATCCATTTTTCAGTTTCTGCGATATTGAACTTGTACTGTAAACGAGGTTATTATAAACAGAGCCGTCCCAAACTTTGGGGTGGCTGTGTCTTTTTGATTTTAATTTCCCTAAGCTATAGGACCATAAGTGGAAGTGCCCTAGGCTCTGTTGCTTTGTTTTTTAGATGTTTCAGGAAACACCATACACTTCTCCCGAGTGTCTGTTGGCAAGTTCCATCCCGCCCATCAGCATAACAAGGCTCCCAGTTCTCCATGGCCTGTCCTGCCTTTCTGGATTTTACACTTTTTTCAGATGGCCCTTTTGACCGGGGGGAAGTGAGACTTCATTGTAGTGCAGATTTCCTTTGCACGTTTGCTTGGTTGGCCAAAAAGTGTGTATGCGTTTTTTCCTGAATATATTCAGGAAAAAACGCATACACCCTTTTTGGCCAAGTGCATCATTGTGGACGTTCTGCCTCTTTTCCTATGCTTTCAATGCAATTCCAGTCTACCTCCTGAAATCGGTTTCCTGCAATTCTGCCCCGCTTTCAAGTCCTCTTGGCAGCCTTACTTCAATATATTTTTGGACGATAGCTGTCATTTATAACTCTGCAGGTTTGTGAATTACAGTGCCCCTGAGCTCCTTTCTTCAACTCGCTTTCTTGTGAGCTGGCCGCAACAACGCAGAATGGCTTCAGGCCCCAATCTGGTTCCGGCACGGCACGCTGAGCCTTTGATTTATTCCTCTTCCCTGTGGGAAATGAGAGTTAAATTTGCCCGTCCAGACACCTCCAGCTAGTCTCTTATTGGTTCTCGCTATTCCTGTTCATCTTCCGCAGAAATTGCAAACTGGGCCAAACAGGAGGTTAATGGGACTGACTCTCCAAGTCGGGAGAGTGTTAGTAAAGCGTCTGGAATGTTGCACCCGAGTACCAGGGGAGGAAATCTGAGACATATTTGAACACGTCTCCCGATCACATGGTTGATCATACTCTAGGTTCCACATGCATATTTTAGCTGAAGGAAGAATACCTTAAACCTGGGTAACTGAAACCCGTGGAATGGGTACCATGCAATATGACTTCAAAGGGTCTTCATTTGCTCACCAAACCTCTCCAATCCTATCACTGCTGCGTATGTGCCCCTGTACACACGCTTGATTCTCTTTCAGAGACATAGCAATCCATAGGTTTTAAGATACTTACTAGTCAGGTACATTCTTAGGCGTTTAATGTGGGGTGTTGAGTCCATTTCATTGAGCAAGGAGTAGCTCTTGTCTATTCCATATTTGTCTTAAGGAACTTTATCTGTGCTCATTTCAATCTCTGGTTTTATGTAGCACCCCAACTCACCTTTCCCCTTAAGCAAGCATAAGTTGGTTCTCTAAATTTGAGACCCTGTTCTGTTTTGGAATTCAGTTCCTGTGTAGCCAAGTTTACATTCCGTCTATTAGTGATATCTTATGATGTTTCTTTTTCTGTGTGACTTATTTCAGTTAGAATCATCGTACCTGAATCCACTCATTATGCTGCTACGGGCCTGATGACATAGATTTCATTGCTGAGTGATACTGCATTGTACGTAAGTACCACAAGTTCTTTATCCATTTTTCATTTTCTGTGATATTGAACTTGTACTGTAAACGAGGTTCTTGTAAACAGAGGCGTCCCAAACTTTGGGGTGGCTGTGTCTTTTTGATTTTAATTTCCCTAAGCTATAGGACCATAAGTGGAAGTGCCCTAGGCTCTGTTGCTTTGTTTTTTAGATGTCTCAGGAAACACCATACACTTCTCCCGAGTGTCTGTTGGCAATTTACATCCCGCCCATCAGCATAAAAAGGCTCCCAGTTCTCCATGGCCTGTCCTGCCTTTCTGGATTTTACACTTTTTTCACATGGCCCATTTGACCTGGGGGAATTGAGACTTCATTGTAGTGCAGATTTCCTTTGCAAGCTTGCTTGGTTGGCCAAAAAGGGCGTATGCGTTTTTTCCTGAATATATTCAGGAAAAAACGCATATGCCCTTTTTGGACAAGTGCATCATTGTGGACGCTCTGCCTCTTTTCCTATGCTTTCAATGCAATTCCAGTCTACCTCCTGAAATCGGTTTCCTGCAATTCTGCCCCGCTTTCAAGTCCTCTTGGCAGCCTTACTTCAGTATATTTTTGGACAATAGCTGTCATTTATAACTCTGCAGGTTTGTGAATTACAGTGCCCCTGAGCTCCTTTCTTCAACTCACTTTCCTGTGAGCTGGCCGCAACACCGCAGGATGGCTTCAGGCCCTAATCTGGTTCCGGCACGGCACGCTGAGCCTTTGGTTAATTCCTCTTCCTGGTGGGAAATGAGAGTTAAATTTGCCCGTCGAGACACCTCCAGCTAGTCTCTCATTGGTTCTCGCTATTCCTGTTCATCTTCCGCAGAAATTACAAACTGGGCCAAACAGGAGGTTAAAGGCGCTGACTCTCCAAGTGGGGAGAGTGTTAGTAAAGCGTCTGGAATGTTGCACCCGAGTACCAGGGTACGAAAACTGAGACATATTTGAACACGTCTCCCAATCACATGGTTGATCATACTCTAGGTTCCACATGCATGTTTTAGCTGAAGGAAGAATACCTTAAACCTGGGTAATTGAAACCCGTGGAATGGGTACCATGCAATATGACTTCAAAGGGTCTTCATTTGCTCACCGAACCTCTTCAATCCTATCACTGCTGCATTTATGCCCCTGTACACATGCTTGATTCTCTTTCGGAGACATAGCAATCCATAGGTTTTAAGATACTTACTAGTCAGGTACATTCTTAGGCGTTTAATATGCGGTGTTGAGTCCATTTCGTTGAGCAAGGAGTAGCTCTTGTCTATTCCATATTTGGCTTAAGGAACTTTATCTGTGCTCATTTCGATCTCTGGTTTTATGCAGCACCCCAACTCACCTTTACCCTTAAGCAAGCATAAGTTGGTTTTCGAAATTTGAGACCCTGTTCTGTTCTGTAATTCAGTTCCTGTGTAGCCAAGTTTACATTCCGTGTATCACTGGTATCTTATGATGTTTCTTTTTCTGTGTGACTTATTTCAGTTAGAATCATCATACCTGAATCCCCTCATTGTGCTGCTAAGGGCCTGATGACATAGATTTCATTGCTGAGTGATATTGCTTTGTAAGTAAATACCACAACTTCTTTATCCATTTTTCACTTTCTGCGATGTTGAACTTGTACTGTAAACGAGGTTCTTGTAAACAGAGGCGTCCCAAACATTGGGGTGGCTGTGTCTTTTAGATTTTAATTTCCCTAAGCTATAGGACCATAAGTGGAAATGCCCTAGGCTCTGTTGCTTTGTTTTTTAGATGTTTCAGGAAACACCATACACTTCTCCCGAGTGTCTGTTGGCAATTTCCATCCCGCCCATCAGCATAACAAGGCTCCCAGTTCTCCATGGCCTGTCCTGCCTTGCTGGATTTTACACTTTTTTCAGATGGCCCTTTTGACCAGGGGGAAGTGAGACTTCATTGTAGTGCAGATTTCCTTTGCAAGCTTGCTTGGGTGGCCAAAACGGGCGTATGCGTTTTTTCCTGAATATATTCAGGGAAAAACGCATACGCCCTTTTTGGCCAAGTGCATCATTGTGGACGTTCTGCCTCTTTTCCTATGCTTTCAATGCAATTCCAGTCTACCTCCTGAAATCGGTTTCCTGAAATTCTGCCCCGCTTTCAAGTCCTCTTGGCAGACTTACTTCAGTATATTTTTGGACGATAGCTGTCATTTATAACTCTGCAGGTTTGTGAATTACAGTGCCCCTGAGCTCCTTTCTTCAACTCGCTTTTTTGTGAGCTGGCCGCAGCACCGCAGGATGGCTTCAGGCCCTAATCTGGTTCCGGCACGGCACGCTGAGCCTTTGGTTAATTCCTCTTCCTGGTGGGAAATGAGAGTTAAATTTGCCCGTCCAGACACCTCCAGCTAGTCTCTCATTGGTTCTCCCTATTCCTGTTCATCTTCCGCAGAAATTGCAAACTGGGCCAAACAGGAGGTTAAAGTGACTGACTCTACATGTCGGGAGAGTGTTAGTAAAGCGTCTGGAATGTTGCACCCGAGTACCAGGGGAGGAAAACTGAGACATATTTGAACACGTCTCCCGTTCACACGGTTGATCATACTCTGGGTTCCACATGCATGTTTTAGCTGAAGGAAGAATGCCTTAAACCTGGAGAGTTGAGACCCGTGTAATGGGTAACATGCAATATGACTTCAAAGGGTCTTCATTTGCTCACCGAACCTCTCCAATCCTATCACTGCTGCATTTATGCCCCTGTACACGTGCTTGATTCTCTTTCGGAGACATAGCAATCCATAGGTTTTAAGATACTTACTAGTCAGGTACATTCTTAGGCGTTTAATATGCGATGTTGAGTCCATTTCGTTGAGCAAGGGGTAGCTCTTGTCTATTCCATATTTGGCTTAAGGAATTTTATCTGTGCTCATTTCAATCTCTGGTTTTATGCAGCACCCCAACTCACCTTTACCCTTAAGCAAGCATAAGTTGGTTTTCTAAATTTGAGACCCTGTTCTGTTCTGTAATTCAGTTCCTGTGTAGCCAAGTTTACATTCCATGTATTTGTGATATCTTATGATGTTTCTTTTTCTGTGTGACTTATTTCAGTTAGAATCATCGTACCTGAATCCACTCATTATGCTGCTACGGGCCTGATGACATAGATTTCATTGCTGAGTGATACTGCATTGTACATAAGTACCACAAGTTCTTTATCCATTTTTCACTTTCTGTGATATTGAACTTGTACGGTAAACGAGGTTCTTGTAAACAGAGGCGTCCCAAACTTTGGGGTGGCTGTGTCTTTTTGATTTTAATTTCCCTAAGCTATAGGACCATAAGTGGAAGTGCCCTACGCTCTGTTGCTTTGTTTTTTAGATGTTTCAGGAAACACCATACACTTCTCCCGAGTGTCTGTTGGCAATTTCCAACCCGCCCATCAGCATAACAGGGCTCCCAGTTCTCCATGGCCTGTCCTGCCTTTCTGGATTTTACACTTTTTTCAGATGGCCCTTTTGACCGGGGGGAAGTGAGACTTCATTGTAGTGCAGATTTCCTTTGCAAGTTTGCTTGCTTGGCCAAAAAGTGCATATGCGTTTTTTCCTGAATATATTCAGGAAAAAACGCATACGCCCTTTTTGGCCAAATGTATCATTGTGGACGTTCTGCCTCTTTTCCTATGCTTTCAGTGCAATTCCAGTCTACCTCCTGAAATCGGTTTCCTGCAATTCTGCCCTGCTTTCAAGTCCTCTTGGCAGCCTTACTTCAGTCTATTTTTGGACGATAGCTGTCATTTATAACTCTGCAGGTTTGTGAATTACAGTGCCCCTGAGCTCCTTTCTTCAACTCGCTTTCTTGTGACCTGGCCGCAACACCGCAGGATGGCTTCAGGCCCTAATCTGGTTCCGGCACGGCACGCTGAGCCTTTGGTTAATTCCTCTTCCTGGTGGGAAATGAGAGTTAAATTTGCCCGTCCAGACACCTCCAGCTAGTCTCTCATTTATTCTCCCTATTCCTGTTCATCTTCCGCAGAAATTGCAAACTGGGCCAAACAGGAGGTTAAAGGGACTCACTCTCAAAGTCGGGAGAATGTTAGTAAAGCGTCTGGAATGTTGCACCCGAGTACCAGGGTACGAAAACTGAGACATATTTGAACACGTCTCCCGATCACATGGTTGATCATACTCTAGGTTCCACATGCATGTTTTAGCTGAAGGAAGAATGCCTTAAACCTGGAGAGTTGAGACCCGTGTAATGGGTACCATGCAATATGACTTCAAAGGGTCTTCATTTGCTCACCGAACCTCTCCAATCCTATCACTGCTGCATTTATGCCCCTGTACACGTGCTTGATTCTCTTTCGGAGACATAGCAATCCATAGGTTTTAAGATACTTACTAGTCAGGTACATTCTTAGGCGTTTAATATGCGGTGTTGAGTCCATTTCGTTGAGCAAGGAGTAGCTCTTGTCTATTCCATATTTGGCTTAAGGAACTTTGTCTGTGCTCATTTCAATCTCTGGTTTTATGCAGCACCCCAACTCACCTTTCCCCTTAAGCAAGCATAAGTTGGTTTTCTAAATTTGAGACCCTGTTCTGTTTTGGAATTCAGTTCCTGTGTAGCCAAGTTTACATTCCGTGTATTAGTGATATCTTATGATGTTTCTTTTTCTGTGTGACTTATTTCAGTTAGAATCATCGTACCTGTATCCACTCATTATGCTGCTATGGGCCTGATGACATAGATTTCATTGCTGAGTGATATTGCTTTGTAAGTAAATACCACAACTTCTTTATCCATTTTTCACTTTCTGCGACGTTGAACATGTACTGTAAACGAGGTTCTTGTAAACAGAGGCGTCCCAAACTTTGAGGTGGCTGTGTCTTTTTGATTTTAATTTCCCTAAGCTATAGGACCATAAGTGGAAGTGCCCTAGGCTCTGTTGATTTGTTTTTTAGATGTTTCAGGAAACACCATACACTTCTCCCGAGTGTCTGTTGGCAATTTACATCCCGCCCATCAGCATAACAAGGCTCTCAGTTCTCCATGGCCTGTCCTGCCTTTCTGGATTTTACACTTTTTTCAGATGGCCCTTTTGACCGGGGGGAAGTGAGACTTCATTGTAGTGCAGATTTCCTTTGCAAGCTTGCTTGGTTGGTCAAAAAGGGTGTATGCGTTTTTTCCTGAATATTTTCAGGAAAAAACACATACGCCCTCTTTGGCCAAGTGCATCATTGTGGACGCTCTGCCTCTTTTCCTATGCTTTCAATGCAATTCCAGTCTACCTCCTGAAATCGGTTTCCTGCAATTCTGCCCCGCTTTCAAGTCCTCTTGGCAGCCATACTTCAGTCTATTTTTGGACGATAGCTGTCATTTATAACTCTGCAGGTTTGTGAATTACAGTGCCCCTGAGCTCCTTTCTTCAACTCGCTTTCTTGTGACCTGGCCGCAACACCGCAGGATGGCTTCAGGCCCTAATCTGGTTCCGGCACGGCACGCTGAGCCTTTGGTTAATTCCTCTTCCTGGTGGGAAATGAGAGTTAAATTTGCCCGTCCAGACACCTCCAGCTAGTCTCTCATTGGTTCTCCCTATTCCTGTTCATCTTCCGCAGAAATTGCAAACTGGGCCAAACAGGAGGTTAAAGGGACTGACTCTCCAAGTCGGGAGAGTGTTAGTAAAGCGTCTGGAATGTTGCACCCGAGTACCAGGGTACGAAAACTGAGACATATTTGAACACGTCTCCCGATCACATGGTTGATCATACTCTAGGTTCCACATGCATGTTTTAGCTGAAAGAAGAATACCTTAAACCTGGGTAACTGAAACCCGTGGAATGGGTACCATGCAATATGACTTCAAAGGGTCTTCATTTGCTCACCAAACCTCTCCAATCCTATCACTGCTGCGTTTATGCCCATGTACACATGGTTGATTCTCTTTCGGAGACATAGCAATCCATAGGTTTTAAGATACTTACTAGTCAGGTACATTCTTAGGCGTTTAATATGGGGTGTTGAGTCCATTTCATTGAGCAAGGAGTAGCTCTTGTCTATTCCATATTTGGCTTAAGGAACTTTATCTGTGCTCATTTCAATCTCTGGTTTTATGCAGCACCCCAACTCACCTTTCCCCTTAAGCAAGCATAAGGTGGTTTTCTAAATTTGAGACCCTGTTCTGTTTTGGAATTCAGTTCCTGTGTAGCCAAGTTTACATTCCGTGTATTAGTGATATCTTATGATGTTTCTTTTTCTGTGTGACTTATTTCAGTTAGAATCATCGTACCTGAATCCACTCATTGTGCTGCTACGGGCCTGATGACATAGATTTCATTGCTGAGTGATACTGCATTGTACGTAAGTACCACAAGTTCTTTATCCATTTTTCAGTTTCTGTGATATTGAACTTTTACGGTAAACGAGGTTCTTGTAAACAGAGGCGTCCCAAACTTTGGGGTGGCTGTGTCTTTTTGATTTTAATTTCCCTAAGCTATAGGACCATAAGTGGAAGTGCCCTAGGCTCTGTTGCTTTGTTTTTTAGATGTTTCAGGAAACACCATACACTTCTCCCGAGTGTCTGTTGGCAAATTACATCCCGCCCATCAGCATAACAAGGCTCTCAGTTCTCCATGGCCTGTCCTGCCTTTCTGGATTTTACACTTTTTTCAGATGGCCCTTTTGACTGGGGGGAAGTGAGACTTCATTGTAGAGCAGATTTCCTTTACAAGCTTGCTTGGTTGGCCAAAAAGTGCGTATGCGTTTTTCCTGAGTATATTCAGGAAAAAACGCATACGCCCTTTTTGTCCAAGTGCATCATTGTGGACGTTCTGCCTCTTTTCCTATGCTTTCAATGCAATTCCAGTCTACCTCCTGAAATCGGTTTCCTGCAATTCTGCCCCGCTTTCAAGTCCTCTTGGCAGCCTTACTTCAGTCTATTTTTGGATAATAGCTGTCATTTATAACTCTGCAGGTTTGTGAATTACAGTGCCCCTGAGCTCCTTTCTTCAACTCGCTTTCTTGTGAGCTGGCCGCAACACCGCAGGATGGCTTCAGGCCCTAATCTGGTTCCGGCACGGCACGCTGAGCCTTTGGTTAATTCCTCTGCCTGGTGGGAAATGAGAGTTAAATTTGCCCATCCAGACACCTCCAGCTAGTCTCTCATTGGTTCTCGCTATTCCTGTTCATCTTCCGCAGAAATTGCAAACTGGGCCAAACAGGAGGTTAAAGGGAATGACTCTCCAAGTCGGGAGAGTGTTACTAAAGCGTCTGGAATGTTGCACCCGAGTACCAGGGTACAAAAACTTAGACATATTTGAACACGTCTCCCGATCACATGGTTGATCATACTCTAGGTTCCACATGCATGTTTTAGCTGAAGGAAGAATACCTTAAACCTGGGTAGTTGAAACCCGTGGAATGGGTACCATGCAATATGACTTCAAAGGGTCTTCATTTGCTCACCGAACCTCTCCAATCCTATCACTGCTGCGTTTATGACCCTGTACACATGCTTGATTCTCTTTTGGAGACATAGCAATCCATAGGTTTTAAGATACTTACTAGTCAGGTACATTCTTAGGCGTTTAATATGCGGTGTTGAGTCCATTTCGTTGAGCAAGTAGTAGATCTTGTCTATTCCATATTTGGCTTAAGGAACTTTATCTGTGCTCATTTCAATCTCTGGTTTTATGCAGCACCCCAACTCATCTTTCCCCTTAAGCAAGCATAAGTTGGTTTTCTAAATTTGAGACCCTGTTCTGTTTTGGAATTCAGTTCCTGTGTAGCCAAGTTTACATTCCGTGTATTAGTGATATCTTATGATGTTTCTTTTTCTGTGTGACTTATTTCAGTTAGAATCATCGTACCTGAATCCACTCATTATGCTGCTATGGGCCTGATGACATAGATTTCATTGCTGAGTGATATTGCTTTGTAAGTAAATACCACAACTTCTTTATCCATTTTTCACTTTCTGCGACGTTGAACATGTACTGTAAACGAGGTTCTTGTAAACAGAGGCGTCCCAAACTTTGAGGTGGCTGTGTCTTTTTGATTTTAATTTCCCTAAGCTATAGGACCATAAGTGGAAGTGCCCTAGGCTCTGTTGATTTGTTTTTTAGATGTTTCAGGAAACACCATACACTTCTCCCGAGTGTCTGTTGGCAATTTACATCCCGCCCATCAGCATAACAAGGCTCCCAGTTCTCCATGGCCTGTCCTGCCTTTCTGGATTTTACACTTTTTTCAGATGGCCCTTTTGACCGGGGGGAAGTGAGACTTCATTGTAGTGCAGATTTCCTTTGCAAGCTTGCTTGGTTGGCCAAAAAGGGTGTATGCGTTTTTTCCTGAATATTTTCAGGAAAAAACACATACGCCCTCTTTGGCCAAGTGCATCATTGTGGACGCTCTGCCTCTTTTCCTATGCTTTCAATGCAATTCCAGTCTACCTCCTGAAATCGGTTTCCTGCAATTCTGCCCCGCTTTCAAGTCCTCTTGGCAGCCATACTTCAGTATATTTTTCGACGATAGCTGTCATTTATAACTCTGCAGGTTTGTGAATTACAGTGCCCCTGAGCTCCTTTCTTCAACTCGCTTTCTTGTGACCTGGCCGCAACACCGCAGGATGGCTTCAGGCCCTAATCTGGTTCCGGCACGGCACGCTGAGCCTTTGGTTAATTCCTCTTCCTGGTGGGAAATGAGAGTTAAATTTGCCCGTCCAGACACCTCCAGCTAGTCTCTCATTGGTTCTCCCTATTCCTGTTCATCTTCCGCAGAAATTGCAAACTGGGCCAAACAGGAGGTTAAAGGGACTGACTCTCCAAGTCGGGAGAGTGTTAGTAAAGCGGCTGGAATGTTGCACCCGAGTACCAGGGTACGAAAACTGAGACATATTTGAACACGTCTCCCGATCACATGGTTGATCATACTCTAGGTTCCACATGCATGTTTTAGCTGAAAGAAGAATACCTTAAACCTGTGTAACTGAAACCCGTGGAATGGGTACCATGCAATATGACTTCAAAGGGTCTTCATTTGCTCACCAAACCTCTCCAATCCTATCACTGCTGCGTTTATGCCCATGTACACATGCTTGATTCTCTTTCGGAGACATAGCAATCCATAGGTTTTAAGATACTTACTAGTCAGGTACATTCTCAGGCGTTTAATATGGGGTGTTGAGTCCATTTCATTGAGCAAGGAGTAGATCTTGTCTATTCCATATTTGGCTTAAGGAACTTTATCTGTGCTCATTTCAATCTCTGGTTTTATGCAGCACCCCAACTCACCTTTCCCCTTAAGCAAGCATAAGGTGGTTTTCTAAATTTGAGACCCTGTTCTGTTTTGGAATTCAGTTCCTGTGTAGCCAAGTTTACATTCCGTGTATTAGTGATATCTTATGATGTTTCTTTTTCTGTGTGACTTATTTCAGTTAGAATCATCGTACCTGAATCCACTCATTGTGCTGCTACGGGCCTGATGACATAGATTTCATTGCTGAGTGATACTGCATTGTACGTAAGTACCACAAGTTCTTTATCCATTTTTCACTTTCTGTGATATTGAACTTTTACGGTAAACGAGGTTCTTGTAAACAGAGGCGTCCCAAACTTTGGGGTGGCTGTGTCTTTTTGATTTTAATTTCCCTAAGCTATAGGACCATAAGTGGAAGTGCCCTAGGCTCTGTTGCTTTGTTTTTTAGATGTTTCAGGAAACACCATACACTTCTCCCGAGTGTCTGTTGGCAATTTACATCCCGCCCATCAGCATAACAAGGCTCCCAGTTCTCCATGGCCTGTCCTGCCTTTCTGGATTTTACACTTTTTTCAGATGGCCCTTTTGACCGGGGGGAAGTGAGACTTCATTGTAGTGCAGATTTCCTTTGCAAGCTTGCTTGGTTGGCCAAAAAGGGCGTATGCGTTTTTTCCTGAATATATTCAGGAAAAAACGCATACGCCCTTTTTGGCCAAGTGCATCATTGTGGACGTTCTGCCTCTTTTCCTATGCTTTCAATGCAATTCCAGTCTACCTCCTGAAATCGGTTTCCTGCAATTCTGCCCCGCTTTCAAGTCCTCTTGGCAGCCTTACTTCAGTCTATTTTTGGATGATAGCTGTCATTTATAACTCTGCAGGTTTGTGAATTACAGTGCCCCTGAGCTCCTTTCTTCAACTCGCTTTCTTGTGAGCTGGCCGCAACACCGCAGGATGGCTTCAGGCCCTAATCTGGTTCCGGCACGGCACGCTGAGCCTTTGGTTAATTCCTCTGCCTGGTGGGAAATGAGAGTTAAATTTGCCCATCCAGACACCTCCAGCTAGTCTCTCATTGGTTCTCGCTATTCCTGTTCATCTTCCGCAGAAATTGCAAACTGGGCCAAACAGGAGTTTAAAGGGAATGACTCTCCAAGTCGGGAGAGTGTTACTAAAGCGTCTGGAATGTTGCACCCGAGTACCAGGGTACAAAAACTTAGACATATTTGAACACGTCTCCCGATCACATGGTTGATCATACTCTAGGTTCCACATGCATGTTTTAGCTGAAGGAAGAATACCTTAAACCTGGGTAGTTGAAACCCGTGGAATGGGTACCATGCAATATGACTTCAAAGGGTCTTCATTTGCTCACCGAACCTCTCCAATCCTATCACTGCTGCGTTTATGACCCTGTACACATGCTTGATTCTCTTTTGGAGACATAGCAATCCATAGGTTTTAAGATACTTACTAGTCAGGTACATTCTTAGGCGTTTAATATGCGGTGTTGAGTCCATTTCGTTGAGCAAGTAGTAGATCTTGTCTATTCCATATTTGGCTTAAGGAACTTTATCTGTGCTCATTTCAATCTCTGGTTTTATGCAGCACCCCAACTCACCTTTCCCCTTAAGCAAGGATAAGTTGGTTTTCTAAATTTGAGACCCTGTTCTGTTTTGGAATTCAGTTCCTGTGTAGCCAAGTTTACATTCCGTGTATTAGTGATATCTTATGATGTTTCTTTTTCTGTGTGACTTATTTCAGTTAGAATCATCGTACCTGAATCCACTCATTGTGCTGCTACGGGCCTGATGACATAGATTTCATTGCTGAGTCATATTGCTTTGTAAGTAAATACCACAACTTCTTTATCCATTTTTCACTTTCTGCGACGTTGAACATGTACTGTAAACGAGGTTCTTGTAAACAGAGGCGTCCCAAACTTTGGGGTGGCTGTGTCTTTTTGATTTTAATTTCCCTAAGCTATAGGACCATAAGTGGAAGTGCCCTAGGCTCTGTTGCTTTGTTTTTTAGATGTTTCAGGAAACACCATACACTTCTCCCGAGTGTCTGTTGGCAATTTACATCCCGCCCATCAGCATAACAAGGCTCCCAGTCCTCCATGGCCTGTCCTGCCTTTCTGGATTTTACACTTTTTTCAGATGGCCCTTTTGACCGGGGGGAAGTGAGACTTCATTGTAGTGCAGATTTCCTTTGCAAGCTTGCTTGGTTGGCCAAAAAGGGTGTATATGTTTTTTCCTGAATATATTCAGGAAAAAACGCATACGCCCTTTTTGGCCAAGTGCATCATTGTGGACGTTTTGCCTCTTTTCCTATGCTTTCAATGCAATTCCAGTCTACCTCCTGAAATCGGTTTCTTGCAATTCTGCCCCGCTTTCAAGTCCTCTTGGCAGCCTTACTTCAGTATATTTTTGGCGATAGCTGTCATTTATAACTGTGCAGGTTTGTGAATTACAGTGCCCCTGAGCTCCTTTCTTCAACTCGCTTTCTGTTCAGCTGGCCGCAACACCGCAGGATGGCTTCAGGCCCTAATCTGGTTCCGGCACGGCACGCTGAGCCTTTGGTTATTTCCTCTTCCTTGTGGGAAATGAGAGTTAAATTTGCCCGTCCAGACACCTCCAGCTAGCCTCTCATTGGTTCTCGCTATTCCTGTTCATCTTCCGCAGAAATTGCAAACTGGGCCAAACAGGAGGTTAAAGGCGCTGACTCTCCAAGTGGGGAGAGTGTTAGTAAAGCGTCTGGAATGTTGCACCCGAGTACCAGGGGAGGAAAACTGAGACATATTTGAACACGTCTCCTGATCACATGGTTGATCATACTCTAGGTTCCACATGCATGTTTTAGCTGAAGGAAGAATACATTAAACCTGGGTAGTTGAAACCCGTGGAATGGGTACCATGCAATATGATTTCAAAGGGTCTTCATTTGCTCACCAAACCTCTCCAATCCTATCACTGCTGCATTTATGCCCCTGTACACAGGCTTGATTCTCTTTCGGAGACATAGCAATCCATAGGTTTTAAGATACTTACTAGTCAGGTACATTCTTTGGCGTTTAATATGGGATGTTGAGTCCATTTCATTGAGCAAGGAGTAGCTCTTGTCTATTCCATATTTGGCTTAAGGAACTTTATCTGTGCTCATTTCAATCTCTGGTATTATGCAGCACCCCAACTCACCTTTCCCCTTAAGCAAGCATAAGTTGGTTTTCTAAATTTGAGACCCTGTTCTGTTTTGGAATTCAGTTCCTGTGTAGCCAAGTTTACATTCCGTGTATTAGTGATATCTTATGATGTTTCTTTTTCTGTGTGACTTATTTCAGTTAGAATCATCGTACCTGAATCCACTCATTATGCTGCTACGGGCCTGATGACATAGATTTCATTGCTGAGTGATACTGCATTGTACGTAAGTACCACAAGTTCTTTATCCATTTTTCACTTTCTGTGATATTGAACTTGTACGGTAAACGAGGTTCTTGTAAACAGAGGCGTCCCAAACTTTGGGGTGGCTGTGTCTTTTTGATTTTAATTTCCCTAAGCTATAGGACCATAAGTGGAAGTGCCCTACGCTCTGTTGCTTTGTTTTTTAGATGTTTCAGGAAACACCATAAACTTCTCCTGAGTGTCTGTTGGCAATTTACATCCCGCCCATCAGCATAACAAGGCTCCCAGTTCTCCATGGCCTGTCCTGCCTTTCTGGATTTTACACTTTTTTCAGATGGCCCTTTTGACCGGGGGGAAGTGAGACTTCATTGTAGTGCAGATTTCCTTTGCAAGTTTGCTTGGTTGGCCAAAAAGGGCGTATGCGTTTTTTCCTGAATATATTCAGGAAAAAACGCATACGCCCTTTTTGGCCAAGTGCATCATTGTGGACGTTCTGCCTCTTTTCCTATGCTTTCAATGCAATTCCAGTCTACCTCCTGAAATCGGTTTCCTGCAATTCTGCCCCGCTTTCAAGTCGTCTTGGCAGCCTTCCTTCAGTATATTTTTGGACGATACCTGTCATTTATAACTCTGCAGGTTTCTGAATTACAGTGCCCCTGAGCTCCTTTCTTCAACTCACTTTCTTTTGAGCTGGCCGCAACACCGCAGGATGGCTTCAGGCCCTAATCTGGTTCCGGCACGGCACGCTGAGCCTTTGGTTATTTCCTCTTCCAGATGGGAAATAAGAGTTAAATTTGCCCGTCCAGCCGCCTCCAGCTAGTCTCTCATTGGTTCTCCCTATTCTTGTTCATCCTCCGCAGAAATTGCAAACTGGGCCAAACAGGAGGTTAAAGGCGCTGACTCTCCAAGTGGGGAGAGTGTTAGTAAAGCGTCTGGAATGTTGCACCCGAGTACCAGGGGAGGAAAACTGAGACATATTTGAACACGTCTCCCGTTCACACGGTTGATCATACTCTGGGTTCCACATGCATGTTTTAGCTGAAGGAAGAATACCTTAAACCTGGAGAGTTGAGACCCGTGGAATGGGTACCATGCAATATGACTTCAAAGGGTCATTTGCTCACCGAACCTCTCCAATCCTATCACTGCTGCATTTATGCCCCTGTACACATGCTTGATTCTCTTTTGGAGACATAGCAATCCATAGGTTTTAAGATACTTACTAGTCAGGTACATTCTTAGGCGTTTAATATGGGGTGTTGAGTCCATTTCGTTGAGGAAGGAGTAGCTGTTGTCTATTCCATATTTGGCTTAAGGAACTTTATCTGCGCTCATTTCAATCTCTGGTTTTATGCAGCACCCCAACTCACCTTTCCCCTTAAGCAAGCATAAGTTGGTTTTCTAAATTTGAGACCCTGTTCTGTTTTGGAATTCAGTTCCTGTGTAGCCAAGTTTACATTCCGTTTATTAGTGATATCTTATGATGTTTCTTTTTCTGTGTGACTTATTTCAGTTAGAATCATCGTACCTGAATCCACTCATTATGCTGCTACGGGCCTGATGACATAGATTTCATTGCTGAGTGATACTGCATTGTACGTAAGTACCACAAGTTCTTTATCCATTTTTCACTTTCTGTGATATTGAACTTGTACGGTAAACGAGGTTCTTGTAAACAGAGGCGTCCCAAACTTTGGGGTGGCTGTGTCTTTTTGATTTTAATTTCCCTAAGCTATAGGACCATAAGTGGAAGTGCCCTAGGCTCTGTTGCTTTGTTTTTTAGATGTTTCAGGAAACACCATAAACTTCTCCCAAGTGTCTGTTGGCAATTTACATCCCGCCCATCAGCATAACAAGGCTCCCAGTTCTCCATGGCCTGTCCTGCCTTTCTGGATTTTACACTTTTTTCAGATGGCCCTTTTGACCGGGGGGAAGTGAGACTTCATTGTAGTGCAGATTTCCTTTGCAAGTTTGCTTGGTTGGCCAAAAAGGGCGTATGCGTTTTTTCCTGAATATATTCAGGAAAAAACGCATATGCCCTTTTTGGCCAAGTGCATCATTGTGGACGTTCTGCCTCTTTTCCTATGTTTTCAATGCAATTCCAGTCTACCTCCTGAAATCGGTTTCCTGCAATTCTGCCCCGCTTTCAAGTCCTCTTGGCAGCCTTACTTCAGTATATTTTTGGACGATACCTGTCATTTATAACTGTGCAGGTTTGTGAATTACAGTGCCCCTGAGCTCCTTTCTTCAACTCGCTTTCTTGTGACCTGGCCGCAACACCGCAGGATGGCTTCAGGCCCTAATCTGGTTCCGGCACGGCACGCTGAGCCTTTGGTTATTTCCTCTTCCTGGTGGGAAATGAGAGTTAAATTTGCCCGTCCAGACACCTCCAGCTAGTCTCTCATTGGTTCTCGCTATTCCTTTTCATCTTCCGCAGAAATTGCAAACTGGGCCAAACAGGGGGTTAAAGGGACTGATTCTCCAAGTCGGGAGAGTGTTAGTAAAGCGTCTGGAATGTTGCACCCGAGTACCAGGGGAGGAAAACTGAGACATATTTGAACACGTCTCCCGATCACATGGTTGATCATACTTTAGGTTCCACATGCATGTTTTAGCTGAAGGAAGAATACCTTAAACCTGGGTAGTTGAAACCCGTGGAATGAGTACCATGCAATATGACTTCAAAGGGTCTTCATTTGCTCACCGAACCTCTCCAATCCTATCACTGCTGCGTTTATGCCCCTGTACACTTGCTTGATTCTCTTTCGGAGACATACCGATCCATAGGTTTTAAGATACTTACTAGTCAGGTACATTCTTAGGCGTTTAATATGCGGTGTTGTGTCCATTTCGTTGAGCAAGGAGTAGCTCTTGTCTATTCCATATTTGGCTTAAGGAACTTTATCTGTGCTCATTTCAATCTCTGGTTTTATGCAGCACCCCAACTCACCTTTCCTCTTAAGCAAGCATAAGTTGGTTTTCTAAATTTGAGACCCTGTTCTGTTCTGTAATTCAGTTCCTCTGTAGCCAAGTTTACATTCCGTGTATTAGTGATATCTTATGATGTTTCTTTTTCTGTGTGACTTATTTCAGTTAGAATCATCATACCTGAATCCACTCATTGTGCTGCTAAGAGCCTGATGACATAGATTTCATTGCTGAGTGATATTGCTTTGTAAGTAAATACCACATCTTCTTTATCCATTTTTCACTTTCTGCGATGTTGAACTTGTACTGTAAACGAGGTTCTTGTAAACAGAGGCGTCCCAAACTTTGGGGTGGCTGTGTCTTTTTGATTTTAATTTCCCTAAGCTATAGGACCATAAGTGGAAGTGCCCTAGGCTCTGTTGCTTTGTTTTTTAGATGTTTCAGGAAACACCATACACTTCTCCCGAGTGTCTGTTGGCAATTTACATCCCGCCCATCAGCATAACAAGGCTCCCAGTTCTCCATGGCCTGTCCTGCCTTTCTGGATTTTACACTTTTTTCAGATGGCCCTTTTGACCGGGGGGAAGTGAGACTTCATTGTAGTGCAGATTTCCTTTGCAAGCTTGCTTGGTTGGCCAAAAAGGGCGTATGCGTTTTTTCCTGAATATATTCAGGAAAAAACTCATACGCCCTTTTTGGCCAAGTGCATCATTGTGGACGTTCTGCCTCTTTTCCTATGCTTTCAATGCAATTCCAGTCTACCTCCTGAAATCGGTTTCCTGCAATTCTGCCCCGCTTTCAAGTCCTCTTGGCAGCCTTACTTCAGTCTATTTTTGGACGATAGCTGTCATTTATAACTCTGCAGGTTTGTGAATTACAGTGCCCCTGAGCTCCTTTCTTCAACTCACTTTCTTTTGAGCTGCCCGCAACACCGCAGGATGGCTTCAGGCCCTAATCTGGTTCCGGCACGGCACGCTGAGCCTTTGGTTATTTCCTCTTCCAGATGGGAAATGAGAGTTAAATTTGCCCGTCCAGACACCTCCAGCTAGTCTCTCATTGGTTCTCCCTATTCCTGTTCATCTTCCGCAGAAATTGCAAACTGGGCCAAACAGGAGGTTAAAGGCGCTGACTCTCCAAGTGGGGAGAGTGTTAGTAAAGCGTCTGGAATGTTGCACCCGAGTACCAGGGGAGGAAAACTGAGACATATTTGAACACGTCTCCCGATCACATGGTTGATCATACTCTAGGTTCCACATGCATGTTTTAGCTGAAGGAAGAATACCTTAAACCTGGGTAGTTGAAACCCGTGGAATGAGTACCATGCAATATGACTTCAAAGGGTCTTCATTTGCTCACCGAACCTCTCCAATCCTATCACTGCTGCGTTTATGGCCCTGTACACATGCTTGATTCTCTTTCGGAGACATAGCGATCCATAGGTTTTAAGATACTTACTAGTCAGGTACATTCTTAGGCGTTTAATATGCGGTGTTGAGTCCATTTCGTTGAGCAAGGAGTAGCTCTGGTCTATTCCATATTTGGCTTAAGGAACTTTATCTGTGCTCATTTCAATCTCTGGTTTTATGCAGCACCCCAACTCACCTTTCCTCTTAAGCAAGCATAAGTTGGTTTTCTAAATTTGAGACCCTGTTCTGTTCTGTAATTCAGTTCCTGTGTAGCCAAGTTTACATTCCGTGTATTAGTGATATCTTATGATGTTTCTTTTTCTGTGTGACTTATTTCAGTTAGAATCATCATACCTGAATCCACTCATTGTGCTGCTAAGAGCCTGATGACATAGATTTCATTGCTGAGTGATATTGCTTTGTAAGTAAATACCACATCTTCTTTATCCATTTTTCACTTTCTGCGATGTTGAACTTGTACTGTAAACGAGGTTCTTGTAAACAGAGGCGTCCCAAACTTTGGGGTGGCTGTGTCTTTTTGATTTTAATTTCCCTAAGCTATAGGACCATAAGTGGAAGTGCCCTAGGCTCTGTTGCTTTGTTTTTTAGATGTTTCAGGAAACACCATACACTTCTCCCGAGTGTCTGTTGGCAATTTACATCCCGCCCATCAGCATAACAAGGCTCCCAGTTCTCCATGGCCTGTCCTGCCTTTCTGGATTTTACACATTTTTCAGATGGCCCTTTTGACCGGGGGGAAGTGAGACTTCATTGTAGTGCAGATTTCCTTTGCAAGCTTGCTTGGTTGGCCAAAAAGGGCGTATGCGTTTTTTCCTGAATATATTCAGGAAAAAACGCATACGCCCTTTTTGGCCAAGTGCATCATTGTGGACGTTCTGCCTCTTTTCCTATGCTTTCAATGCAATTCCAGTCTACCTCCTGAAATCGGTTTCCTGCAATTCTGCCCCGCTTTCAAGTCCTCTTGGCAGCCTTACTTCAGTCTATTTTTGGATGATAGCTGTCATTTATAACTCTGCAGGTTTGTGAATTACAGTGCCCCTGAGCTCCTTTCTTCAACTCGCTTTCTTGTGACCTGGCCGCAACACCGCAGGATGGCTTCAGGCCCTAATCTGGTTCCGGCACGGCACGCTGAGCCTTTGGTTAATTCCTCTGCCTGGTGGGAAATGAGAGTTAAATTTGCCCATCCAGACACCTCCAGCTAGTCTCTCATTGGTTCTCGCTATTCCTGTTCATCTTCCGCAGAAATTGCAAACTGGGCCAAACAGGAGGTTAAAGGGAATGACTCTCCAAGTCGGGAGAGTGTTACTAAAGCGTCTGGAATGTTGCACCCGAGTACCAGGGTACAAAAACTTAGACATATTTGAACACGTCTCCCGATCACATGGTTGATCATACTCTAGGTTCCACATGCATGTTTTAGCTGAAGGAAGAATACCTTAAACCTGGGTAGTTGAAACCCGTGGAATGGGTACCATGCAATATGACTTCAAAGGGTCTTCATTTGCTCACCGAACCTCTCCAATCCTATCACTGCTGCGTTTATGACCCTGTACACATGCTTGATTCTCTTTTGGAGACATAGCAATCCATAGGTTTTAAGATACTTACTAGTCAGGTACATTCTTAGGCGTTTAATATGCAGTGTTGAGTCCATTTCGTTGAGCAAGTAGTAGATCTTGTCTATTCCATATTTGGCTTAAGGAACTTTATCTGTGCTCATTTCAATCTCTGGTTTTATGCAGCACCCCAACTCACCTTTCCCCTTAAGCAAGGATAAGTTGGTTTTCTAAATTTGAGACCCTGTTCTGTTTTGGAATTCAGTTCCTGTGTAGCCAAGTTTACATTCCGTGTATTAGTGATATCTTATGATGTTTCTTTTTCTGTGTGACTTATTTCAGTTAGAATCATCGTACCTGAATCCACTCATTATGCTGCGATGGGCCTGATGACATAGATTTCATTGCTGAGTGATATTGCTTTCTAAGTAAATACCACAACATCTTTATCCATTTTTCACTTTCTGCGATGTTGAACATGTACTGTAAACGAGGTTCTTGTAAACAGAGGCGTCCCAAACTTTGAGGTGGCTGTGTCTTTTTGATTTTAATTTCCCTAAGCTATAGGACCATAAGTGGAAGTGCCCTAGGCTCTGTTGATTTGTTTTTTAGATGTTTCAGGAAACACCATACACTTCTCCCGAGTGTCTGTTGGCAATTTACATCCCGCCCATCAGCATAACAAGGCTCCCAGTTCTCCATGGCCTGTCCTGCCTTTCTGGATTTTACACTTTTTTCAGATGGCCCTTTTGACCGGGGGGAAGTGAGACTTCATTGTAGTGCAGATTTCCTTTGCAAGCTTGCTTGGTTGGCCAAAAAGGGTGTATGCGTTTTTTCCTGAATATTTTCAGGAAAAAACACATACGCCCTCTTGGCCAAGTGCATCATTGTGGACGCTCTGCCTCTTTTCCTATGCTTTCAATGCAATTCCAGTCTACCTCCTGAAATCGGTTTCCTGCAATTCTGCCCCGCTTTCAAGTCCTCTTGGCAGCCATACTTCAGTATATTTTTCGACGATAGCTGTCATTTATAACTCTGCAGGTTTGTGAATTACAGTGCCCCTGAGCTCCTTTCTTCAACTCGCTTTCTTGTGACCTGGCCGCAACACCGCAGGATGGCTTCAGGCCCTAATCTGGTTCCGGCACGGCACGCTGAGCCTTTGGTTAATTCCTCTTCCTGGTGGGAAATGAGAGTTAAATTTGCCCGTCCAGACACCTCCAGCTAGTCTCTCATTGGTTCTCCCTATTCCTGTTCATCTTCCGCAGAAATTGCAAACTGGGCCAAACAGGAGGTTAAAGGGACTGACTCTCCAAGTCGGGAGAGTGTTAGTAAAGCGTCTGGAATGTTGCACCCGAGTACCAGGGTACGAAAACTGAGACATATTTGAACACGTCTCCCGATCACATGGTTGATCATACTCTAGGTTCCACATGCATGTTTTAGCTGAAGGAAGAATACCTTAAACCTGGATAACTGAAACCCGTGGAATGGGTACCATGGAATATGACTTCAAAGGGTCTTCATTTGCTCACCAAACCTCTCCAATCCTATCACTGCTGCGTTTATGCCCCTGTACACATGCTTGATTCTCTTTCGGAGACATAGCAATCCATAGGTTTTAAGATACTTACTAGTCAGGTACATTCTTAGGCGTTTAATATGGGGTGTTGAGTCCATTTCATTGAGCAAGGAGTAGCTCTTGTCTATTCCATATTTGGCTTAAGGAACTTTATCTGTGCTCATTTCAATCTCTGGTTTTATGCAGCACCCCAACTCAGCTTTCCCCTTAAGCAAGCATAAGTTGCTTTTCTAAATTTGAGACCCTGTTCTGTTCTGTAATTCAGACCCTGTGTAGCCAAGTTTACATTCCGTGTATTAGTGATATCTTATGATGTTTCTTTTTCTGTGTGGCTTATTTCAGTTAGAATCATCGTACCTGAATCCACTCATTGTGCTGCTACGGGCCTGATGACATAGATTTCATTGCTGAGTCATATTGCTTTGTAAGTAAATACCACATCTTCTTTATCCATTTTTCACTTTCTGCGACGTTGAACATGTACTGTAAACGAGGTTCTTGTAAACAGAGGCGTCCCAAACTTTGGGGTGGCTGTGTCTTTTTGATTTTAATTTCCCTAAGCTATAGGACCATAAGTGGAAGTGCCCTAGGCTCTGTTGCTTTGTTTTTTAGATGTTTCAGGAAACACCATACACTTCTCCCGAGTGTCTGTTGGCAATTTACATCCCGCCCATCAGCATAACAAGGCTCCCAGTCCTCCATGGCCTGTCCTGCCTTTCTGGATTTTACACTTTTTTCAGATGGCCCTTTTGACCGGGGGGAAGTGAGACTTCATTGTAGTGCAGATTTCCTTTGCAAGCTTGCTTGGTTGGCCAAAAAGGGCGTATATGTTTTTTCCTGAATATATTCAGGAAAAAACGCATACGCCCTTTTTGGCCAAGTGCATCATTGTGGACGTTTTGCCTCTTTTCCTATGCTTTCAATGCAATTCCAGTCTACCTCCTGAAATCGGTTTCTTGCAATTCTGCCCCGCTTTCAAGTCCTCTTGGCAGCCTTACTTCAGTATATTTTTGGCGATAGCTGTCATTTATAACTGTGCAGGTTTGTGAATTACAGTGCCCCTGAGCTCCTTTCTTCAACTCGCTTTCTGTTCAGCTGGCCGCAACACCGCAGGATGGCTTCAGGCCCTAATCTGGTTCCGGCACGGCACGCTGAGCCTTTGGTTATTTCCTCTTCCTTGTGGGAAATGAGAGTTAAATTTGCCCGTCCAGACACCTCCAGCTAGCCTCTCATTGGTTCTCGCTATTCCTGTTCATCTTCCGCAGAAATTGCAAACTGGGCCAAACAGGAGGTTAAAGGCGCTGACTCTCCAAGTGGGGAGAGTGTTAGTAAAGCGTCTGGAATGTTGCACCCGAGTACCAGGGGAGGAAAACTGAGACATATTTGAACACGTCTCCTGATCACATGGTTGATCATACTCTAGGTTCCACATGCATGTTTTAGCTGAAGGAAGAATACCTTAAACCTGGAGAGTTGAGACCCGTGGAATGGGTACCATGCAATATGACTTCAAAGGGTCATTTGCTCACCGAACCTCTCCAATCCTATCACTGCTGCATTTATGCCCCTGTACACATGCTTGATTCTCTTTTGGAGACATAGCAATCCATAGGTTTTAAGATACTTACTAGTCAGGTACATTCTTAGGCGTTTAATATGGGGTGTTGAGTCCATTTCGTTGAGGAAGGAGTAGCTGTTGTCTATTCCATATTTGGCTTAAGGAACTTTATCTGCGCTCATTTCAATCTCTGGTTTTATGCAGCACCCCAACTCACCTTTCCCCTTAAGCAAGCATAAGTTGGTTTTCTAAATTTGAGACCCTGTTCTGTTTTGGAATTCAGTTCCTGTGTAGCCAAGTTTACATTCCGTGTATTAGTGATATCTTATGATGTTTCTTTTTCTGTGTGACTTATTTCAGTTAGAATCATCGTACCTGAATCCACTCATTATGCTGCTACGGGCCTGATGACATAGATTTCATTGCTGAGTGATACTGCATTGTACGTAAGTACCACAAGTTCTTTATCCATTTTTCACTTTCTGTGATATTGAACTTGTACGGTAAACGAGGTTCTTGTAAACAGAGGCGTCCCAAACTTTGGGGTGGCTGTGTCTTTTTGATTTTAATTTCCCTAAGCTATAGGACCATAAGTGGAAGTGCCCTAGGCTCTGTTGCTTTGTTTTTTAGATGTTTCAGGAAACACCATACACTTCTCCCGAGTGTCTGTTGGCAATTTACATCCCGCCCATCAGCATAACAAGGCTCCCAGTTCTCCATGGCCTGTCCTGCCTTTCTGGATTTTACACTTTTTTCAGATGGCCCTTTTGACCGGGGGGAAGTGAGACTTCATTGTAGTGCAGATTTCCTTTGCAAGTTTGCTTGGTTGGCCAAAAAGGGCGTATGCGTTTTTTCCTGAATATATTCAGGAAAAAACGCATATGCCCTTTTTGGCCAAGTGCATCATTGTGGACGTTCTGCCTCTTTTCCTATGTTTTCAATGCAATTCCAGTCTACCTCCTGAAATCGGTTTCCTGCAATTCTGCCCCGCTTTCAAGTCCTCTTGGCAGCCTTACTTTAGTCTATTTTTGGATGATAGCTGTCATTTATAACTGTGCAGGTTTGTGAATTACAGTGCCCCTGAGCTCCTTTCTTCAACTCGCTTTCTTGTGACCTGGCCGCAACACCGCAGGATGGCTTCAGGCCCTAATCTGGTTCCGGCACGGCACGCTGAGCCTTTGGTTATTTCCTCTTCCTGGTGGGAAATGAGAGTTAAATATGCCCGTCCAGACACCTCCAGCTAGTCTCTCATTGGTTCTCGCTATTCCTTTTCATCTTCCGCAGAAATTGCAAACTGGGCCAAACAGGGGGTTAAAGGGACTGATTCTCCAAGTCGGGAGAGTGTTAGTAAAGCGTCTGGAATGTTGCACCCGAGTACCAGGGGAGGAAAACTGAGACATATTTGAACACGTCTCCCGATCACATGGTTGATCATACTTTAGGTTCCACATGCATGTTTTAGCTGAAGGAAGAATACCTAAAACCTGGGTAGTGGAAACCCGTGGAATGAGTACCATGCAATATGACTTCAAAGGGTCTTCATTTGCTCACCGAACCTCTCCAATCCTATCACTGCTGCGTTTATGCCCCTGTACACTTGCTTGATTCTCTTTCGGAGACATACCGATCCATAGGTTTTAAGATACTTACTAGTCAGGTACATTCTTAGGCGTTTAATATGCGGTGTTGTGTCCATTTCGTTGAGCAAGGAGTAGCTCTTGTCTATTCCATATTTGGCTTAAGGAACTTTATCTGTGCTCATTTCAATCTCTGGTTTTATGCAGCACCCCAACTCACCTTTCCTCTTAAGCAAGCATAAGTTGGTTTTCTAAATTTGAGACCCTGTTCTGTTCTGTAATTCAGTTCCTGTGTAGCCAAGTTTACATTCCGTGTATTAGTGATATCTTAGGATGTTTCTTTTTCTGTGTGACTTATTTCAGTTAGAATCATCATACCTGAATCCACTCATTGTGCTGCTAAGAGCCTGATGACATAGATTTCATTGCTGAGTGATATTGCTTTGTAAGGAAATACCACATCTTCTTTATCCATTTTTCACTTTCTGCGATGTTGAACTTGTACTGTAAACGAGGTTCTTGTAAACAGAGGCGTCCCAAACTTTGGGGTGGCTGTGTCTTTTTGATTTTAATTTCCCTAAGCTATAGGACCATAAGTGGAAGTGCCCTAGGCTCTGTTGCTTTGTTTTTTAGATGTTTCAGGAAACACCATACACTTCTCCCGAGTGTCTGTTGGCAATTTACATCCCGCCCATCAGCATAACAAGGCTCCCAGTTCTCCATGGCCTGTCCTGCCTTTCTGGATTTTACACTTTTTTCAGATGGCCCTTTTGACCGGGGGGAAGTGAGACTTCATTGTAGTGCAGATTTCCTTTGCAAGCTTGCTTGGTTGGCCAAAAAGGGCGTATGCGTTTTTTCCTGAATATATTCAGGAAAAAACGCATACGCCCTTTTTGGCCAAGTGCATCATTGTGGACGTTCTGCCTCATTTCCTATGCTTTCAATGCAATTCCAGTCTACCTCCTGAAATCGGTTTCCTGCAATTCTGCCCCGCTTTCAAGTCCTCTTGGCAGCCTTACTTCAGTCTATTTTTGGACGATAGCTGTCATTTATAACTATGCAGGTTTGTGAATTACAGTGCCCCTGAGCTCCTTTCTTCAACTCACTTTCTTTTGAGCTGGCCGCAACACCGCAGGATGGCTTCAGGCCCTAATCTGGTTCCGGCACGGCACGCTGAGCCTTTGGTTATTTCCTCTTCCAGATGGGAAATGAGAGTTAAATTTGCCCGTCCAGACACCTCCAGCTAGTCTCTCATTGGTTCTCCCTATTCCTGTTCATCTTCCGCAGAAATTGCAAACTGGGCCAAACAGGAGGTTAAAGGCGCTGACTCTCCAAGTGGGGAGAGTGTTAGTAAAGCGTCTGGAATGTTGCACCCGAGTACCAGGGGAGGAAAACTGAGACATATTTGAACACGTCTCCCGATCACATGGTTGATCATACTCTAGGTTCCACATGCATGTTTTAGCTGAAGGAAGAATACCTTAAACCTGGGTAGTTGAAACCCGTGGAATGAGTACCATGCAATATGACTTCAAAGGGTCTTCATTTGCTCACCGAACCTCTCCAATCCTATCACTGCTGCGTTTATGGCCCTGTACACATGCTTGATTCTCTTTCGGAGACATAGCGATCCATAGGTTTTAAGATACTTACTAGTCAGGTACATTCTTAGGCGTTTAATATGCGGTGTTGAGTCCATTTCGTTGAGCAAGGAGTAGCTCTGGTCTATTCCATATTTGGCTTAAGGAACTTTATCTGTGCTCATTTCAATCTCTGGTTTTATGCAGCACCCCAACTCACCTTTCCCCTTAAGCAAGCATAAGTTGGTTTTCTAAATTTGAGACCCTGTTCTGTTTTGGAATTCAGTTCCTGTGTAGCCAAGTTTACATTCCGTGTATTAGTGATATCTTATGATGTTTCTTTTTCTGTGTGACTTATTTCAGTTAGAATCATCATACCTGAATCCACTCATTGTGCTGCTAAGAGCCTGATGACATAGATTTCATTGCTGAGTGATATTGCTTTGTAAGTAAATACCACATCTTCTTTATCCATTTTTCACTTTCTGCGATGTTGAACTTGTACTGTAAACGAGGTTCTCGTAAACAGAGGCGTCCCAAACTTTGGGGTGGCTGTGTCTTTTTGATTTTAATTTCCCTAAGCTATAGGACCATAAGTGGAAGTGCCCTAGGCTCTGTTGCTTTGTTTTTTAGATGTTTCAGGAAACACCATACACTTCTCCCGAGTGTCTGTTGGCAATTTACATCCCGCCCATCAGCATAACAAGGCTCCCAGTTCTCCATGGCCTGTCCTGCCTTTCTGGATTTTACACTTTTTTCAGATGGCCCTTTTGACCGGGGGGAAGTGAGACTTCATTGTAGTGCAGATTTCCTTTGCAAGCTTGCTTGGTTGGCCAAAAAGGGCGTATGCGTTTTTTCCTGAATATATTCAGGAAAAAACGCATACGCCCTTTTTGGCCAAGTGCATCATTGTGGACGTTCTGCCTCTTTTCCTATTCTTTCAATGCAATTCCAGTCTACCTCCTGAAATCGGTTTCCTGCAATTCTGCCCCGGTTTCAAGTCCTCTTGGCAGCCTTACTTCAGTATATTTTTGGACGATAGTTGTCATTTATAACTCTGCAGGTTTGTGAATTACAGTGCCCCTGAGCTCCTTTCTTCAACTCACTTTCTTTTGAGCTGGCCGCAACACCGCAGGATGGCTTCAGGCCCTAATCTGGTTCCGGCACGGCACGCTGAGCCTTTGGTTATTTCCTCTTCCAGATGGGAAATGAGAGTTAAATTTGCCCGTCCAGACACCTCCAGCTAGTCTCTCATTGGTTCTCCCTATTCCTGTTCATCTTCCGCAGAAATTGCAAACTGGGCCAAACAGGAGGTTAAAGGCGCTGACTCTCCAAGTGGGGAGAGTGTTAGTAAAGCGTCTGGAATGTTGCACCCGAGTACCAGGGGAGGAAAACTGAGACATATTTGAACACGTCTCCCGTTCACACGGTTGATCATACTCTGGGTTCCACATGCATGTTTTAGCTGAAGGAAGAATACCTTAAACCTGGAGAGTTGAGACCCGTGGAATGGGTACCATGCAATATGACTTCAAAGGGTCTTCATTTGCTCACCGAACCTCTCCAATCCTATCACTGCTGCATTTATGCCCCTGTACACATGCTTGATTCTCTTTTGGAGACATAGCAATCCATAGGTTTTAAGATACTTACTAGTCAGGTACATTCTTAGGCGTTTAATATGGGGTGTTGAGTCCATTTCGTTGAGCAAGGAGTAGCTCTTGTCTATTCCATATTTGGCTTAAGGAACTTTATCTGTGCTCATTTCAATCTCTGGTTTTATGCAGCACCCCAACTCACCTTTCCCCGTAAGCAAGCATAAGTTGGTTTTCTAAATTTGAGACCCTGTTCTGTTTTGGAATTCAGTTCCTGTGTAGCCAAGTTTACATTCCGTGTATTAGTGATATCTTATGATGTTTCTTTTTCTGTGTGACTTATTTCAGTTAGAATCATCGTACCTGAATCCACTCATTATGCTGCTACGGGCCTGATGACATAGATTTCATTGCTGAATGATACTGCATTGTACGTAAGTACCACAAGTTCTTTATCCATTTTTCACTTTCTGTGATATTGAACTTGTACGGTAAACGAGGTTCTTGTAAACAGAGGCGTCCCAAACTTTGGGGTGGCTGTGTCTTTTTGATTTTAATTTCCCTAAGCTATAGGACCATAAGTGGAAGTGCCCTAGGCTCTCTTGCTTTGTTTTTTAGATGTTTCAGGAAACACCATACACTTCTCCCGAGTGTCTGTTGGCAATTTCCATCCCGCCCATCAGCATAACAAGGCTCCCAGTTCTCCATGGCCTGTCCTGCCTTTCTGGATTTTACACTTTTTTCAGATGGCCCTTTTCACCGGGGGGAAGTGAGACTTCATTGTAGTGCAGATTTCCTTTGCAAGCTTGCTTGGTTGGCCAAAAAGGGCGTATGCGTTTTTTCCTGAATATATTCAGGAAAAAACGCATACGCCCTTTTTGGCCAAGTGCATCATTGTGGACGTTCTGCCTCTTTTCCTATGCTTTCAATGCAATTCCAGTCTACCTCCTGAAATCGGTTTCCTGCAATTCTGCCCCGCTTTCAAGTCCTCTTGGCAGCCTTACTTCAGTATATTTTTGGAGGATAGCTGTCGTTTATAACTCTGCAGGTTTGTGAATTACAGTGCCCCTGAGCTCCTTTCTTCAACTCACTTTCTTTTGAGCTGGCCGCAACACCGCAGGATGGCTTCAGGCCCTAATCTGGTTCCGGCACGGCACGCTGAGCCTTTGGTTATTTCCTCTTCCAGATGGGAAATGAGAGTTAAATTTGCCCGTCCAGACACCTCCAGCTAGTCTCTCATTGGTTCTCCCTATTCCTGTTCATCTTCCGCAGAAATTGCAAACTGGGCCAAACAGGAGGTTAAAGGCGCTGACTCTCCAAGTGGGGAGAGTGTTAGTAAAGCGTCTGGAATGTTGCACCCGAGTACCAGGGGAGGAAAACTGAGACATATTTGAACACGTCTCCCGTTCACACGGTTGATCATACTCTGGGTTCCACATGCATGTTTTAGCTGAAGGAAGAATACCTTAAACCTGGAGAGTTGAGACCCGTGGAATGGGTACCATGCAATATGACTTCAAAGGGTCTTCATTTGCTCACCGAACCTCTCCAATCCTATCACTGCTGCATTTATGCCCCTGTACACATGCTTGATTCTCTTTTGGAGACATAGCAATCCATAGGTTTTAAGATACTTACTAGTCAGGTACATTCTTAGGCGTTTAATATGGGGTGTTGAGTCCATTTCGTTGAGCAAGGAGTAGCTCTTGTCTATTCCATATTTGGCTTAAGGAACTTTATCTGTGCTCATTTCAATCTCTGGTTTTATGCAGCACCCCAACTCACCTTTACCCTTAAGCAAGCATAAGTTGGTTTTCTAAATTTGAGACCCTGTTCTGTTTTGGAATTCAGTTCCTGTGTAGCCAAGTTTACATTCCGTGTATTAGTGATATCTTATGATGTTTCTTTTTCTGTGTGACTTATTTCAGTTAGAATCATCGTACCTGAATCCACTCATTATGCTGCTACGGGCCTGATGACATAGATTTCATTGCTGAGTGATACTGCATTGTACGTAAGTACCACAAGTTCTTTATCCATTTTTCACTTTCTGCGATGTTGAACTTGTACTGTAAACGAGGTTCTTGTAAACAGAGGCGTCCCAAACTTTGGGGTGGCTGTGTCTTTTTGATTTTAATTTCCCTAAGCTATAGGACCATAAGTGGAAGTGCCCTAGGCTCTGTTGCTTTGTTTTTTAGATGTTTCAGGAAACACCATACACTTCTCCCGAGTGTCTGTTGGCAATTTACATCCCGCCCATCAGCATAACAAGGCTCCCAGTTCTCCATGGCCTGTCCTGCCTTTCTGGATTTTACACTTTTTTCAGATGGCCCTTTTGACCGGGGGGAAGTGAGACTTCATTGTAGTGCAGATTTCCTTTGCAAGCTTGCTTGGTTGGCCAAAAAGGGCGTATGCGTTTTTTCCTGAATATATTCAGGAAAAAACGCATACGCCCTTTTTGGCCAAGTGCATCATTGTGGACGTTCTGCCTCTTTTCCTATGCTTTCAATGCAATTCCAGTCTACCTCCTGAAATCGGTTTCCTGCAATTCTGCCCCGCTTTCAAGTCCTCTTGGCAGCCTTACTTCAGTCTATTTTTGGACGATAGCTGTCATTTATAACTCTGCAGGTTTGTGAATTACAGTGCCCCTGAGCTCCTTTTTTCAACTCACTTTCTTTTGAGCTGGCCGCAACACCGCAGGATGGCTTCAGGCCCTAATCTGGTTCGGGCACGGCACGCTGAGCCTTTGGTTATTTCCTCTTCCAGATGGGAAATGAGAGTTAAATTTGCCCGTCCAGACACCTCCAGCTAGTCTCTCATTGGTTCTCCCTATTCCTGTTCATCTTCCGCAGAAATTGCAAACTGGGCCAAACAGGAGGTTAAAGGCGCTGACTCTCCAAGTGGGGAGAGTGTTAGTAAAGCGTCTGGAATGTTGCACCCGAGTACCAGGGGAGGAAAACTGAGACATATTTGAACACGTCTCCCGTTCACACGGTTGATCATACTCTGGGTTCCACATGCATGTTTTAGCTGAAGGAAGAATACCTTAAACCTGGAGAGTTGAGACCCGTGGAATGGGTACCATGCAATATGACTTCAAAGGGTCTTCATTTGCTCACCGAACCTCTCCAATCCTATCACTGCTGCATTTATGCCCCTGTACACATGCTTGATTCTCTTTTGGAGACATAGCAATCCATAGGTTTTAAGATACTTACTAGTCAGGTACATTCTTAGGCGTTTAATATGGGGTGTTGAGTCCATTTCGTTGAGCAAGGAGTAGCTCTTGTCTATTCCATATTTGGCTTAAGGAACTTTATCTGTGCTCATTTCAATCTCTGGTTTTATGCAGCACCCCAACTCACCTTTACCCTTAAGCAAGCATAAGTTGGTTTTCTAAATTTGAGACCCTGTTCTGTTTTGGAATTCAGTTCCTGTGTAGCCAAGTTTACATTCCGTGTATTAGTGATATCTTATGATGTTTCTTTTTCTGTGTGACTTATTTCAGTTAGAATCATCGTACCTGAATCCACTCATTGTGCTGCTAAGAGCCTGATGACATAGATTTCATTGCTGAGTGATACTGCATTGTACGTAAGTACCACAAGTTCTTTATCCATTTTTCACTTTCTGCGATGTTGAACTTGTACTGTAAACGAGGTTCTTGTAAACAGAGGCGTCCCAAACTTTGGGGTGGCTGTGTCTTTTTTATTTTAATTTCCCTAAGCTATAGGACCATAAGTGGAAGTGCCCTAGGCTCTGTTGCTTTGTTTTTTAGATGTTTCAGGAAACACCATACACTTCTCCCGAGTGTCTGTTGGCAATTTACATCCCGCCCATCAGCATAACAAGGCTCCCAGTTCTCCATGGCCTGTCCTGCCTTTCTGGATTTTACACTTTTTTCAGATGGCCCTTTTGACCGGGGGGAAGTGAGACTTCATTGTAGTGCAGATTTCCTTTGCAAGCTTGCTTGGTTGGCCAAAAAGGGCGTATGCGTTTTTTCCTGAATATATTCAGGAAAAAACGCATACGCCCTTTTTGGCCAAGTGCATCATTGTGGACGTTCTGCCTCTTTTCCTATGCTTTCAATGCAATTCCAGTCTACCTCCTGAAATCGGTTTCCTGCAATTCTGCCCCGCTTTCAAGTCCTCTTGGCAGCCTTACTTCAGTCTATTTTTGGACGATAGCTGTCATTTATAACTCTGCAGGTTTGTGAATTACAGTGCCCCTGAGCTCCTTTCTTCAACTCACTTTCTTTTGAGCTGGCCGCAACACCGCAGGATGGCTTCAGGCCCTAATCTGGTTCGGGCACGGCACGCTGAGCCTTTGGTTATTTCCTCTTCCAGATGGGAAATGAGAGTTAAATTTGCCCGTCCAGACACCTCCAGCTAGTCTCTCATTGGTTCTCCCTATTCCTGTTCATCTTCCGCAGAAATTGCAAACTGGGCCAAACAGGAGGTTAAAGGTGCTGACTCTCCAAGTGGGGAGAGTGTTAGTAAAGCGTCTGGAATGTTGCACCCGAGTACCAGGGTACGAAAACTGAGACATATTTGAACACGTCTCCCGTTCACACGGTTGATCATACTCTGGGTTCCACATGCATGTTTTAGCTGAAGGAAGAATACCTTAAACCTGGAGAGTTGAGACCCGTGGAATGGGTACCATGCAATATGACTTCAAAGGGTCTTCATTTGCTCACCGAACCTGTCCAATCCTACCACTGCTGCATTTATGCCCCTGTACACATGCTTGATTCTCTTTTGGAGACATAGCAATCCATAGGTTTTAAGATACTTACTAGTCAGGTACATTCTTAGGCGTTTAATATGGGGTGTTGAGTCCATTTCGTTGAGCAAGGAGTAGCTCTTGTCTATTCCATATTTGGCTTAAGGAACTTTATCTGTGCTCATTTCAATCTCTGGTTTTATGCAGCACCCCAACTCACCTTTCCCCTTAAGCAAGCATAAGTTGGTTTTCTAAATTTGAGACCCTGTTCTGTTTTGGAATTCAGTTCCTGTGTAGCCAAGTTTACATTCCGTGTATTAGTGATATCTTATGATGTTTCTTTTTCTGTGTGACTTATTTCAGTTAGAATCATCGTACCTGAATCCACTCATTATGCTGCTACGGGCCTGATGACATAGATTTCATTGCTGAGTGATACTGCATTGTACGTAAGTACCACAAGTTCTTTATCCATTTTTCACTTTCTGTGATATTGAACTTGTACGGTAAACGAGGTTCTTGTAAACAGAGGCGTCCCAAACTTTGGGGTGGCTGTGTCTTTTTGATTTTAATTTCCCTAAGCTATAGGACCATAAGTGGAAGTGCCCTAGGCTCTGTTGCTTTGTTTTTTAGATGTTTCAGGAAACACCATACACTTCTCCCGAGTGTCTGTTGGCAATTTACATCCCGCCCATCAGCATAACAAGGCTCCCAGTTCTCCATGGCCTGTCCTGCCTTTCTGGATTTTACACTTTTTTCAGATGGCCCTTTTGACCGGGGGGAAGTGAGACTTCATTGTAGTGCAGATTTCCTTTGCAAGCTTGCTTGGTTGGCCAAAAAGGGCGTATGCGTTTTTTCCTGAATATATTCAGGAAAAAACGCATACGCCCTTTTTGGCCAAGTGCATCATTGTGGACGTTCTGCCTCTTTTCCTATGCTTTCAATGCAATTCCAGTCTACCTCCTGAAATCGGTTTCCTGCAATTCTGCCCCGCTTTCAAGTCCTCTTGGCAGCCTTACTTCAGTCTATTTTTGGACGATAGCTGTCATTTATAACTCTGCAGGTTTGTGAATTACAGTGCCCCTGAGCTCCTTTCTTCAACTCACTTTCTTTTGAGCTGGCCGCAACACCGCAGGATGGCTTCAGGCCCTAATCTGGTTCCGGCACGGCACGCTGAGCCTTTGGTTATTTCCTCTTCCAGATGGGAAATGAGAGTTAAATTTGCCCGTCCAGACACCTCCAGCTAGTCTCTCATTGGTTCTCCCTATTCCTGTTCATCTTCCGCAGAAATTGCAAACTGGGCCAAACAGGAGGTTAAAGGCGCTGACTCTCCAAGTGGGGAGAGTGTTAGTAAAGCGTCTGGAATGTTGCACCCGAGTACCAGGGGAGGAAAACTGAGACATATTTGAACACGTCTCCCGTTCACACGGTTGATCATACTCTGGGTTCCACATGCATGTTTTAGCTGAAGGAAGAATACCTTAAACCTGGAGAGTTGAGACCCGTGGAATGGGTACCATGCAATATGACTTCAAAGGGTCTTCATTTGCTCACCGAACCTGTCCAATCCTATCACTGCTGCATTTATGCCCCTGTACACACGCTTGATTCTCTTTTGGAGACATAGCAATCCATAGGTTTTAAGATACTTACTAGTCAGGTACATTCTTAGGCGTTTAATATGCGGTGTTGAGTCCATTTCGTTGAGCAAGGAGTAGCTCTTGTCTATTCCATATTTGGCTTAAGGAACTTTATCTGTGCTCATTTCGATCTCTGGTTTTATGCAGCACCCCAACTCACCTTTACCCTTAAGCAAGCATAAGTTGGTTTTCTAAATTTGAGACCCTGTTCTGTTCTGTAATTCAGTTCCTGTGTAGCCAAGTTTACATTCCGTGTATTACTGATATCTTATGATGTTTCTTTTTCTGTGTGAATTATTTCAGTTAGAATCATCATACCTGAATCCACTCATTGTGCTGCTAAGGGCCTGATGACATAGATTTCATTGCTGAGTGATATTGCTTTGTAAGTAAATACCACAACTTCTTTATCCATTTTTCACTTTCTGCGATGTTGAACTTGTACGGTAAACGAGGTTCTTGTAAACAGAGGCGTCCCAAACTTTGGGGTGGCTGTGTCTTTTTGATTTTAATTTCCCTAAGCTATAGGACCATAAGTGGAAGTGCCCTAGGCTCTGTTGCTTTGTTTTTTAGATGTTTCAGGAAACACCATACACTTCTCCCGAGTGTCTGTTGGCAATTTACATCCCGCCCATCAGCATAACAAGGCTCCCAGTTCTCCATGGCCTGTCCTGCCTTTCTGGATTTTACACTTTTTTCAGATGGCCCTTTTGACCGGGGGGAAGTGAGACTTCATTGTAGTGCAGATTTCCTTTGCAAGCTTGCTTGGTTGGCCAAAAAGGGCGTATGCGTTTTTTCCTGAATATATTCAGGAAAAAACGCATACGCCCTTTTTGGCCAAGTGCATCATTGTGGACGTTCTGCCTCTTTTCCTATGCTTTCAATGCAATTCCAGTCTACCTCCTGAAATCGGTTTCCTGCAATTCTGCCCCGCTTTCAAGTCCTCTTGGCAGCCTTACTTCAGTCTATTTTTGGATGATAGCTGTCATTTATAACTCTGCAGGTTTGTGAATTACAGTGCCCCTGAGCTCCTTTCTTCAACTCACTTTCTTTTGAGCTGGCCGCAACACCGCAGGATGGCTTCAGGCCCTAATCTGGTTCGGGCACGGCACGCTGAGCCTTTGGTTATTTCCTCTTCCAGATGGGAAATGAGAGTTAAATTTGCCCGTCCAGACACCTCCAGCTAGTCTCTCATTGGTTCTCCCTATTCCTGTTCATCTTCCGCAGAAATTGCAAACTGGGCCAAACAGGAGGTTAAAGGTGCTGACTCTCCAAGTGGGGAGAGTGTTAGTAAAGCGTCTGGAATGTTGCACCCGAGTACCAGGGTACGAAAACTGAGACATATTTGAACACGTCTCCCGTTCACACGGTTGATCATACTCTGGGTTCCACATGCATGTTTTAGCTGAAGGAAGAATACCTTAAACCTGGAGAGTTGAGACCCGTGGAATGGGTACCATGCAATATGACTTCAAAGGGTCTTCATTTGCTCACCGAACCTGTCCAATCCTACCACTGCTGCATTTATGCCCCTGTACACATGCTTGATTCTCTTTTGGAGACATAGCAATCCATAGGTTTTAAGATACTTACTAGTCAGGTACATTCTTAGGCGTTTAATATGGGGTGTTGAGTCCATTTCGTTGAGCAAGGAGTAGCTCTTGTCTATTCCATATTTGGCTTAAGGAACTTTATCTGTGCTCATTTCAATCTCTGGTTTTATGCAGCACCCCAACTCACCTTTCCCCTTAAGCAAGCATAAGTTGGTTTTCTAAATTTGAGACCCTGTTCTGTTTTGGAATTCAGTTCCTGTGTAGCCAAGTTTACATTCCGTGTATTAGTGATATCTTATGATGTTTCTTTTTCTGTGTGACTTATTTCAGTTAGAATCATCGTACCTGAATCCACTCATTATGCTGCTACGGGCCTGATGACATAGATTTCATTGCTGAGTGATACTGCATTGTACGTAAGTACCACAAGTTCTTTATCCATTTTTCACTTTCTGTGATATTGAACTTGTACGGTAAACGAGGTTCTTGTAAACAGAGGCGTCCCAAACTTTGGGGTGGCTGTGTCTTTTTGATTTTAATTTCCCTAAGCTATAGGACCATAAGTGGAAGTGCCCTAGGCTCTGTTGCTTTGTTTTTTAGATGTTTCAGGAAACACCATACACTTCTCCCGAGTGTCTGTTGGCAATTTACATCCCGCCCATCAGCATAACAAGGCTCCCAGTTCTCCATGGCCTGTCCTGCCTTTCTGGATTTTACACTTTTTTCAGATGGCCCTTTTGACCGGGGGGAAGTGAGACTTCATTGTAGTGCAGATTTCCTTTGCAAGCTTGCTTGGTTGGCCAAAAAGGGCGTATGCGTTTTTTCCTGAATATATTCAGGAAAAAACGCATACGCCCTTTTTGGCCAAGTGCATCATTGTGGACGTTCTGCCTCTTTTCCTATGCTTTCAATGCAATTCCAGTCTACCTCCTGAAATCGGTTTCCTGCAATTCTGCCCCGCTTTCAAGTCCTCTTGGCAGCCTTACTTCAGTCTATTTTTGGACGATAGCTGTCATTTATAACTCTGCAGGTTTGTGAATTACAGTGCCCCTGAGCTCCTTTCTTCAACTCACTTTCTTTTGAGCTGGCCGCAACACCGCAGGATGGCTTCAGGCCCTAATCTGGTTCGGGCACGGCACGCTGAGCCTTTGGTTATTTCCTCTTCCAGATGGGAAATGAGAGTTAAATTTGCCCGTCCAGACACCTCCAGCTAGTCTCTCATTGGTTCTCCCTATTCCTGTTCATCTTCCGCAGAAATTGCAAACTGGGCCAAACAGGAGGTTAAAGGCGCTGACTCTCCAAGTGGGGAGAGTGTTAGTAAAGCGTCTGGAATGTTGCACCCGAGTACCAGGGGAGGAAAACTGAGACATATTTGAACACGTCTCCCGTTCACACGGTTGATCATACTCTGGGTTCCACATGCATGTTTTAGCTGAAGGAAGAATACCTTAAACCTGGAGAGTTGAGACCCGTGGAATGGGTACCATGCAATATGATTTCAAAGGGTCTTCATTTGCTCACCGAACCTCTCCAATCCTATCACTGCTGCATTTATGCCCCTGTACACATGCTTGATTCTCTTTTGGAGACATAGCAATCCATAGGTTTTAAGATACTTACTAGTCAGGTACATTCTTAGGCGTTTAATATGGGGTGTTGAGTCCATTTCGTTGAGCAAGGAGTAGCTCTTGTCTATTCCATATTTGGCTTAAGGAACTTTATCTGTGCTCATTTCAATCTCTGGTTTTATGCAGCACCCCAACTCACCTTTCCTCTTAAGCAAGCATAAGTTGGTTTTCTAAATTTGAGACCCTGTTCTGTTCTGTAATTCAGTTCCTGTGTAGCCAAGTTTACATTCCGTGTATTACTGATATCTTATGATGTTTCTTTTTCTGTGTGAATTATTTCAGTTAGAATCATCATACCTGAATCCACTCATTGTGCTGCTAAGGGCCTGATGACATAGATTTCATTGCTGAGTGATATTGCTTTGTAAGTAAATACCACAACTTCTTTATCCATTTTTCACTTTCTGCGATGTTGAACTTGTACGGTAAACGAGGTTCTTGTAAACAGAGGCGTCCCAAACTTTGGGGTGGCTGTGTCTTTTTGATTTTAATTTCCCTAAGCTATAGGACCATAAGTGGAAGTGCCCTAGGCTCTGTTGCTTTGTTTTTTAGATGTTTCAGGAAACACCATACACTTCTCCCGAGTGTCTGTTGGCAATTTACATCCCGCCCATCAGCATAACAAGGCTCCCAGTTCTCCATGGCCTGTCCTGCCTTTCTGGATTTTACACTTTTTTCAGATGGCCCTTTTGACCGGGGGGAAGTGAGACTTCATTGTAGTGCAGATTTCCTTTGCAAGCTTGCTTGGTTGGCCAAAAAGGGCGTATGCGTTTTTTCCTGAATATATTCAGGAAAAAACGCATACGCCCTTTTTGGCCAAGTGCATCATTGTGGACGTTCTGCCTCTTTTCCTATGCTTTCAATGCAATTCCAGTCTACCTCCTGAAATCGGTTTCCTGCAATTCTGCCCCGCTTTCAAGTCCTCTTGGCAGCCTTACTTCAGTCTATTTTTGGACGATAGCTGTCATTTATAACTCTGCAGGTTTGTGAATTACAGTGCCCCTGAGCTCCTTTCTTCAACTCACTTTCTTTTGAGCTGGCCGCAACACCGCAGGATGGCTTCAGGCCCTAATCTGGTTCCGGCACGGCACGCTGAGCCTTTGGTTATTTCCTCTTCCAGATGGGAAATGAGAGTTAAATTTGCCCGTCCAGACACCTCCAGCTAGTCTCTCATTGGTTCTCCCTATTCCTGTTCATCTTCCGCAGAAATTGCAAACTGGGCCAAACAGGAGGTTAAAGGCGCTGACTCTCCAAGTGGGGAGAGTGTTAGTAAAGCGTCTGGAATGTTGCACCCGAGTACCAGGGGAGGAAAACTGAGACATATTTGAACACGTCTCCCGTTCACACGGTTGATCATACTCTGGGTTCCACATGCATGTTTTAGCTGAAGGAAGAATACCTTAAACCTGGAGAGTTGAGGCCCTTGGAATGGGTACCATGCAATATGACTTCAAAGGGTATTCATTTGCTCACCGAACCTCTCCAATCCTTTCACTGTTGCGTTTATGCCCCTGTACACACGCTTGATTCTCTTTCGGAGACATAGCAATCCATAGGTTTTAAGATACTTACTAGTCAGGTACATTCTTAGGCGTTTAATATGGGGTGTTGAGTCCATTTCGTTGAGCAAGGAGTAGCTCTTGTCTATTCCATATTTGGCTTAAGGAACTTTATCTGTGCTCATTTCAATCTCTGGTTTTATGCAGCACCCCAACTCACCTTTCCCCTTAAGCAAGCATAAGTTGGTTTTCTAAATTTGAGACCCTGTTCTGTTTTGGAATTCAGTTCCTGTGTAGCCAAGTTTACATTCCGTGTATTAGTGATATCTTATGATGTTTCTTTTTCTGTGTGACTTATTTCAGTTAGAATCATCGTACCTGAATCCACTCATTATGCTGCTACGGGCCTGATGACATAGATTTCATTGCTGAGTGATACTGCATTGTACGTAAGTACCACAAGTTCGTTATCCATTTTTCACTTTCTGTGATATTGAACTTGTACGGTAAACGAGGTTCTTGTAAACAGAGGCGTCCCAAACTTTGGGGTGGCTGTGTCTTTTTGATTTTAATTTCCCTAAGCTATAGGACCATAAGTGGAAGTGCCCTAGGCTCTCTTGCTTTGTTTTTTAGATGTTTCAGGAAACACCATACACTTCTCCCGAGTGTCTGTTTGCAAATTACATCCCGCCCATCAGCATAACAAGGCTCCCAGTTCTCCATGGCCTGTCCTGCCTTTCTGGATTTTACACTTTTTTCAGATGGCCCTTTTCACCGGGGGGAAGTGAGACTTCATTGTAGTGCAGATTTCCTTTGCAAGTTTGCTTGGTTGGCCAAAAAGGGCGTATGCGTTTTTTCCTGAATATATTCAGGAAAAAACGCATACGCCCTTTTTGGCCAAGTGCATCATTGTGGACGTTCTGCCTCTTTTCCTATGCTTTCAATGCAATTCCAGTCTACCTCCTGAAATCGGTTTCCTGCAATTCTGCCCCGCTTTCAAGTCCTCTTGGCAGCCTTACTTTAGTCTATTTTTGGATGATAGCTGTCATTTATAACTGTGCATGTTTGTGAATTACAGTGCCCCTGAGCTCCTTTCTTCAACTCGCTTTCTTGTGACCTGGCCGCAACACCGCAGGATGGCTTCAGGCCCTAATCTGGTTCCGGCACGGCACGCTGAGCCTTTGGTTATTTCCTCTTCCAGATGGGAAATGAGAGTTAAATTGCCCGTCCAGACACCTCCAGCTAGTCTCTCATTGGTTCTCCCTATTCCTGTTCATCTTCCGCAGAAATTGCAAACTGGGCCAAACAGGAGGTTAAAGGCGCTGACTCTCCAAGTGGGGAGAGTGTTAGTAAAGCGTCTGGAATGTTGCACCCGAGTACCAGGGGAGGAAAACTGAGACATATTTGAACACGTCTCCCGTTCACACGGTTGATCATACTCTGGGTTCCACATGCATGTTTTAGCTGAAGGAAGAATACCTTAAACCTGGAGAGTTGAGACCCGTGGAATGGGTACCATGCAATATGACTTCAAAGGGTCTTCAATTGCTCACCGAACCTGTCCAATCCTATCACTGCTGCATTTATGCCCCTGTACACATGCTTGATTCTCTTTTGGAGACATAGCAATCCATAGGTTTTAAGATACTTACTAGTCAGGTACATTCTTAGGCGTTTAATATGGGGTGTTGAGTCCATTTCGTTGAGCAAGGAGTAGCTCTTGTCTATTCCATATTTGGCTTAAGGAACTTTATCTGTGCTCATTTCAATCTCTGGTTTTATGCAGCACCCCAACTCACCTTTCCCCTTAAGCAAGCATAAGTTGGTTTTCTAAATTTGAGACCCTGTTCTGTTTTGGAATTCAGTTCCTGTGTAGCCAAGTTTACATTCCGTGTATTAGTGATATCTTATGATGTTTCTTTTTCTGTGTGACTTATTTCAGTTAGAATCATCGTACCTGAATCCACTCATTATGCTGCTACGGGCCTGATGACATAGATTTCATTGCTGAGTGATACTGCATTGTACGTAAGTACCACAAGTTCTTTATCCATTTTTCACTTTCTGTGATATTGAACTTGTACGGTAAACGAGGTTCTTGTAAACAGAGGCGTCCCAAACTTTGGGGTGGCTGTGTCTTTTTGATTTTAATTTCCCTAAGCTATAGGACCATAAGTGGAAGTGCCCTAGGCTCTGTTGCTTTGTTTTTTAGATGTTTCAGGAAACACCATACACTTCTCCCGAGTGTCTGTTGGCAATTTCCATCCCGCCCATCAGCATAACAAGGCTCCCAGTTCTCCATGGCCTGTCCTGCCTTTCTGGATTTTACACTTTTTTCAGATGGCCCTTTTGACTGGGGGGAAGTGAGACTTCATTGTAGTGCAGATTTCCTTTGCAAGCTTGCTTGGTTGGCCAAAAAGGGCGTATGCGTTTTTTCCTGAATATATTCAGGAAAAAACGCATACGCCCTTTTTGGCCAAGTGCATCATTGTGGACGTTCTGCCTCTTTTCCTATGCTTTCAATGCAATTCCAGTCTACCTCCTGAAATCGGTTTCCTGCAATTCTGCCCCGCTTTCAAGTCCTCTTGGCAGCCTTACTTCAGTCTATTTTTGGACGATAGCTGTCATTTATAACTCTGCAGGTTTGTGAATTACAGTGCCCCTGAGCTCCTTTCTTCAACTCACTTTCTTTTGAGCTGGCCGCAACACCGCAGGATGGCTTCAGGCCCTAATCTGGTTCCGGCACGGCACGCTGAGCCTTTGGTTATTTCCTCTTCCAGATGGGAAATGAGAGTTAAATTTGCCCGTCCAGACACCTCCAGCTAGTCTCTCATTGGTTCTCCCTATTCCTGTTCATCTTCCGCAGAAATTGCAAACTGGGCCAAACAGGAGGTTAAAGGCGCTGACTCTCCAAGTGGGGAGAGTGTTAGTAAAGCGTCTGGAATGTTGCACCCGAGTACCAGGGGAGGAAAACTGAGACATATTTGAACACGTCTCCCGTTCACACGGTTGATCATACTCTGGGTTCCACATGCATGTTTTAGCTGAAGGAAGAATACCTTAAACCTGGAGAGTTGAGACCCGTGGAATGGGTACCATGCAATATGACTTCAAAGGGTCTTCATTTGCTCACCGAACCTGTCCAATCCTATCACTGCTGCATTTATGCCCCTGTACACACGCTTGATTCTCTTTTGGAGACATAGCAATCCATAGGTTTTAAGATACTTACTAGTCAGGTATATTCTTAGGCGTTTAATATGCGGTGTTGAGTCCATTTCGTTGAGCAAGGAGTAGCTCTTGTCTATTCCATATTTGGCTTAAGGAACTTTATCTGTGCTCATTTCGATCTCTGGTTTTATGCAGCACCCCAACTCACCTTTACCCTTAAGCAAGCATAAGTTGGTTTTCTAAATTTGAGACCCTGTTCTGTTCTGTAATTCAGTTCCTGTGTAGCCAAGTTTACATTCCGTGTATTACTGATATCTTATGATGTTTCTTTTTCTGTGTGAATTATTTCAGTTAGAATCATCATACCTGAATCCACTCATTGTGCTGCTAAGGGCCTGATGACATAGATTTCATTGCTGAGTGATATTGCTTTGTAAGTAAATACCACAACTTCTTTATCCATTTTTCACTTTCTGCGATGTTGAACTTGTACGGTAAACGAGGTTCTTGTAAACAGAGGCGTCCCAAACTTTGGGGTGGCTGTGTCTTTTTGATTTTAATTTCCCTAAGCTATAGGACCATAAGTAGAAGTGCCCTAGGCTCTGTTGCTTTGTTTTTTAGATGTTTCAGGAAACACCATACACTTCTCCCGAGTGTCTGTTGGCAATTTACATCCCGCCCATCAGCATAACAAGGCTCCCAGTTCTCCATGGCCTGTTCTGCCTTTCTGGATTTTACACTTTTTTCAGATGGCCCTTTTGACCGGGGGGAAGTGAGACTTCATTGTAGTGCAGATTTCCTTTGCAAGCTTGCTTGGTTGGCCAAAAAGGGCGTATGCGTTTTTTCCTGAATATATTCAGGAAAAAACGCATACGCCCTTTTTGGCCAAGTGCATCATTGTGGACGTTCTGCCTCTTTTCCTATGCTTTCAATGCAATTCCAGTCTACCTCCTGAAATCGGTTTCCTGCAATTCTGCCCCGCTTTCAAGTCCTCTTGGCAGCCTTACTTCAGTCTATTTTTGGACGATAGCTGTCATTTATAACTCTGCAGGTTTGTGAATTACAGTGCCCCTGAGCTCCTTTCTTCAACTCACTTTCTTTTGAGCTGGCCGCAACACCGCAGGATGGCTTCAGGCCCTAATCTGGTTCCGGCACGGCACGCTGAGCCTTTGGTTATTTCCTCTTCCAGATGGGAAATGAGAGTTAAATTTGCCCGTCCAGACACCTCCAGCTAGTCTCTCATTGGTTCTCCCTATTCCTGTTCATCTTCCGCAGAAATTGCAAACTGGGCCAAACAGGAGGTTAAAGGCGCTGACTCTCCAAGTGGGGAGAGTGTTAGTAAAGCGTCTGGAATGTTGCACCCGAGTACCAGGGGAGGAAAACTGAGACATATTTGAACACGTCTCCCGTTCACACGGTTGATCATACTCTGGGTTCCACATGTATGTTTTAGCTGAAGGAAGAATACCTTAAACCTGGAGAGTTGAGACCCGTGGAATGGGTACCATGCAATATGACTTCAAAGGGTCTTCATTTGCTCACCGAACCTGTCCAATCCTATCACTGCTGCATTTATGCCCCTGTACACATGCTTGATTCTCTTTTGGAGACATAGCAATCCATAGGTTTTAAGATACTTACTAGTCAGGTACATTCTTAGGCGTTTAATATGGGGTGTTGAGTCCATTTCGTTGAGCAAGGAGTAGCTCTTGTCTATTCCATATTTGGCTTAAGGAACTTTATCTGTGCTCATTTCAATCTCTGGTTTTATGCAGCACCCTAACTCACCTTTCCCCTTAAGCAAGCATAAGTTGGTTTTCTAAATTTGAGACCCTGTTCTGTTTTGGAATTCAGTTCCTGTGTAGCCAAGTTTACATTCCGTGTATTAGTGATATCTTATGATGTTTCTTTTTCTGTGTGACTTATTTCAGTTAGAATCATTGTACCTGAATCCACTCATTACGCTGCTACGGGCCTGATGACATAGATTTCATTGCTGAGTGATACTGCATTGTACGTAAGTACCACAAGTTCTTTATCCATTTTTCACTTTCTGTGATATTGAACTTGTACGGTAAACGAGGTTCTTGTAAACAGAGGCGTCCCAAACTTTGGGGTGGCTGTGTCTTTTTGATTTTAATTTCCCTAAGCTATAGGACCATAAGTGGAAGTGCCCTAGGCTCTGTTGCTTTGTTTTTTAGATGTTTCAGGAAACACCATACACTTCTCCCGAGTGTCTGTTGGCAATTTACATCCCGCCCATCAGCATAACAAGGCTCCCAGTTCTCCATGGCCTGTCCTGCCTTTCTGGATTTTACACTTTTTTCAGATGGCCCTTTTGACCGGGGGGAAGTGAGACTTCATTGTAGTGCAGATTTCCTTTGCAAGCTTGCTTGGTTGGCCAAAAAGGGCGTATGCGTTTTTTCCTGAATATATTCAGGAAAAAACGCATACGCCCTTTTTCGCCAAGTGCATCATTGTGGACGTTCTGCCTCTTTTCCTATGCTTTCAATGCAATTCCAGTCTACCTCCTGAAATCGGTTTCCTGCAATTCTGCCCCGCTTTCAAGTCCTCTTGGCAGCCTTACTTCAGTCTATTTTTGGACGATAGCTGTCATTTATAACTCTGCAGGTTTGTGAATTACAGTGCCCCTGAGCTCCTTTCTTCAACTCACTTTCTTTTGAGCTGGCCGCAACACCGCAGGATGGCTTCAGGCCCTAATCTGGTTCCGGCACGGCACGCTGAGCCTTTGGTTATTTCCTCTTCCAGATGGGAAATGAGAGTTAAATTTGCCCGTCCAGACACCTCCAGCTAGTCTCTCATTGGTTCTCCCTATTCCTGTTCATCTTCCGCAGAAATTGCAAACTGGGCCAAACAGGAGGTTAAAGGCGCTGACTCTCCAAGTGGGGAGAGTGTTAGTAAAGCGTCTGGAATGTTGCACCCGAGTACCAGGGGAGGAAAACTGAGACATATTTGAACACGTCTCCCGTTCACACGGTTGATCATACTCTGGGTTCCACATGCATGTTTTAGCTGAAGGAAGAATACCTTAAACCTGGAGAGTTGAGACCCGTGGAATGGGTACCATGCAATATGACTTCAAAGGGTCTTCATTTGCTCACCGAACCTGTCCAATCCTACCACTGCTGCATTTATGCCCCTGTACACATGCTTGATTCTCTTTTGGAGACATAGCAATCCATAGGTTTTAAGATACTTACTAGTCAGGTACATTCTTAGGCGTTTAATATGGGGTGTTGAGTCCATTTCGTTGAGCAAGGAGTAGCTCTTGTCTATTCCATATTTGGCTTAAGGAACTTTATCTCTGCTCATTTCAATCTCTGGTTTTATGCAGCACCCCAACTCACCTTTCCCCTTAAGCAAGCATAAGTTGGTTTTCTAAATTTGAGACCCTGTTCTGTTTTGGAATTCAGTTCCTGTGTAGCCAAGTTTACATTCCGTGTATTAGTGATATCTTATGATGTTTCTTTTTCTGTGTGACTTATTTCAGTTAGAATCATCGTACCTGAATCCACTCATTATGCTGCTACGGGCCTGATGACATAGATTTCATTGCTGAGTGATACTGCATTGTACGTAAGTACCACAAGTTCTTTATCCATTTTTCACTTTCTGTGATATTGAACTTGTACGGTAAACGAGGTTCTTGTAAACAGAGGCGTCCCAAACTTTGGGGTGGCTGTGTCTTTTTGATTTTAATTTCCCTAAGCTATAGGACCATAAGTGGAAGTGCCCTAGGCTCTGTTGCTTTGTTTTTTAGATGTTTCAGGAAACACCATACACTTCTCCCGAGTGTCTGTTTGCAATTTACATCCCGCCCATCAGCATAACAAGGCTCCCAGTTCTCCATGGCCTGTCCTGCCTTTCTGGATTTTACACTTTTTTCAGATGGCCCTTTTGACCGGGGGGAAGTGAGACTTCATTGTAGTGCAGATTTCCTTTGCAAGCTTGCTTGGTTGGCCAAAAAGGGCGTATGCGTTTTTTCCTGAATATATTCAGGAAAAAACGCATACGCCCTTTTTGGCCAAGTGCATCATTGTGGACGTTCTGCCTCTTTTCCTATGCTTTCAATGCAATTCCAGTCTACCTCCTGAAATCGGTTTCCTGCAATTCTGCCCCGCTTTCAAGTCCTCTTGGCAGCCTTACTTTAGTCTATTTTTGGATGATAGCTGTCATTTATAACTGTGCATGTTTGTGAATTACAGTGCCCCTGAGCTCCTTTCTTCAACTCACTTCCTTGTGACCTGGCCGCAACACCGCAGGATGGCTTCAGGCCCTAATCTGGTTCCGGCACGGCACGCTGAGCCTTTGGTTATTTCCTCTTCCTGGTGGGAAATGAGAGTTAAATTTGCCCGTCCACACACCTCCAGTTAGTCTCTCATTGGTTCTCCCTATTCCTGTTCATCTTCCGCAGAAATTGCAAACTGGGCCAAACAGGAGGTTAAAGGCGCTGACTCTCCAAGTGGGGAGAGTGTTAGTAAAGCGTCTGGAATGTTGCACCCGAGAACCAGGGGAGGAAAACTGAGATATATTTGAACACGTCTCCCGTTCACACGGTTGATCATACTCTGGGTTCCACATGCATGTTTTAGCCGAAGGAAGAATACCTTAAACCTGTAGTGTTGAGACCCGTGGAATGGGTACCATGCAATATGACTTCAAAGGGTCTTCATTTGCTCACCGAACCTCTCCAATCCTATCACTGCTGCGTTTATGCCCCTGTACACACGCTTGATTCTCTTTCGGAGACATAGCAATCCATAGGTTTTAAGATACTTACTAGTCTGGTACATTCTTAGGCGTTTAATATGCGGTGTTGAGTCCATTTCGTTGAGCAAGGAGTAGCTCTTGTCTATTCCATATTTGGCTTAAGGAACTTTATCTGTGCTCATTTCGATCTCTGGTTTTATGCAGCACCCCAACTCACCTTTACCCTTAAGCAAGCATAAGTTGGTTTTCTAAATTTGAGACCCTGTTCTGTTCTGTAATTCAGTTCCTGTGTAGCCAAGTTTACATTCCGTGTATTACTGATATCTTATGATGTTTCTTTTTCTGTGTGACTTATTTCAGTTAGAATCATCATACCTGAATCCACTCATTGTGCTGCTAAGGGCCTGATGACATAGATTTCATTGCTGAGTGATATTGCTTTGTAAGTAAATACCACATCTTCTTTATCCATTTTTCACTTTCTGCGACGTTGAACTTGTACTGTAAACGAGGTTCTTGTAAACAGAGGCGTCCCAAACTTTGGGGTGGCTGTGTCTTTTTGATTTTAATTTCCCTAAGCTATAGGACCATAAGTGGAAGTGCCCTAGGCTCTGTTGCTTTGTTTTTTAGATGTTTCAGGAAACACCATACACTTCTCCCGAGTGTCTGTTGGCAATTTACATCCCGCCCATCAGCATAACAAGGCTCCCAGTTCTCCATGGCCTGTCCTGCCTTTCTGGATTTTACACTTTTTTCAGATGGCCCTTTTGACCGGGGGGAAGTGAGACTTCATTGTTGTGCAGATTTCCTTTGCAAGCTTGCTTGGTTGGCCAAAAAGGGCGTATGTGTTTTTTCCTGAATATATTCAGGAAAAAACGCATACGCCCTTTTTGGCCAAGTGCATCATTGTGGACGTTCTGCCTCTTTTCCTATGCTTTCAATGCAATTCCAGTCTACCTCCTGAAATCGGTTTCCTGCAATTCTGCCCCGCTTTCAAGTCCTCTTGGCAGCCTTACTTCAGTCTATTTTTGGACGATAGCTGTCATTTATAACTCTGCAGGTTTGTGAATTACAGTGCCCCTGAGCTCCTTTCTTCAACTCACTTTCTTTTGAGCTGGCCGCAACACCGCAGGATGGCTTCAGGCCCTAATCTGGTTCCGGCACGGCACGCTGAGCCTTTGGTTATTTCCTCTTCCAGATGGGAAATGAGAGTTAAATTTGCCCATCCAGACACCTCCAGCTAGTCTCTCATTGGTTCTCCCTATTCCTGTTCATCTTCCGCAGAAATTGCAAACTAGGCCAAACAGGAGGTTAAAGGCGCTGACTCTCCAAGTGGGGAGAGTGTTAGTAAAGCGTCTGGAATGTTGCACCCGAGTACCAGGGGAGGAAAACTGAGACATATTTGAACACGTCTCCCGTTCACACGGTTGATCATACTCTGGGTTCCACATGCATGTTTTAGCTGAAGGAAGAATACCTTAAACCTGGAGAGTTGAGACCCGTGGAATGGGTACCATGCAATATGACTTCAAAGGGTCTTCATTTGCTCACCGAACCTGTCCAATCCTATCACTGCTGCATTTATGCCCCTGTACACACGCTTGATTCTCTTTTGGAGACATAGCAATCCATAGGTTTTAAGATACTTACTAGTCAGGTACATTCTTAGGCGTTTAATATGCGGTGTTGAGTCCATTTCGTTGAGCAAGGAGTAGCTCTTGTCTATTCCATATTTGGCTTAAGGAACTTTATCTGTGCTCATTTCGATCTCTGGTTTTATGCAGCACCCCAACTCACCTTTACCCTTAAGCAAGCATAAGTTGGTTTTCTAAATTTGAGACCCTGTTCTGTTCTGTAATTCAGTTCCTGTGTAGCCAAGTTTACATTCCGTGTATTACTGATATCTTATGATGTTTCTTTTTCTGTGTGAATTATTTCAGTTAGAATCATCATACCTGAATCCACTCATTGTGCTGCTAAGGGCCTGATGACATAGATTTCATTGCTGAGTGATATTGCTTTGTAAGTAAATACCACAACTTCTTTATCCATTTTTCACTTTCTGCGATGTTGAACTTGCACGGTAAACGAGGTTCTTGTAAACAGAGGTGTCCCAAACTTTGGGGTGGCTGTGTCTTTTTGATTTTAATTTCCCTAAGCTATAGGACCATAAGTGGAAGTGCCCTAGGCTCTGTTGCTTTGTTTTTTAGATGTTTCAGGAAACACCATACACTTCTCCCGAGTGTCTGTTGGCAATTTACATCCCGCCCATCAGCATAACAAGGCTCCCAGTTCTCCATGGCCTGTCCTGCCTTTCTGGATTTTACACTTTTTTCAGATGGCCCTTTTGACCGGGGGGAAGTGAGACTTCATTGTTGTGCAGATTTCCTTTGCAAGCTTGCTTGGTTGGCCAAAAAGGGCGTATGTGTTTTTTCCTGAATATATTCAGGAAAAAACGCATACGCCCTTTTTGGCCAAGTGCATCATTGTGGACGTTCTGCCTCTTTTCCTATGCTTTCAATGCAATTCCAGTCTACCTCCTGAAATCGGTTTCCTGCAATTCTGCCCCGCTTTCAAGTCCTCTTGGCAGCCTTACTTCAGTCTATTTTTGGACGATAGCTGTCATTTATAACTCTGCAGGTTTGTGAATTACAGTGCCCCTGAGCTCCTTTCTTCAACTCACTTTCTTTTGAGCTGGCCGCAACACCGCAGGATGGCTTCAGGCCCTAATCTGGTTCCGGCACGGCACGCTGAGCCTTTGGTTATTTCCTCTTCCAGATGGGAAATGAGAGTTAAATTTGCCCATCCAGACACCTCCAGCTAGTCTCTCATTGGTTCTCCCTATTCCTGTTCATCTTCCGCAGAAATTGCAAACTAGGCCAAACAGGAGGTTAAAGGCGCTGACTCTCCAAGTGGGGAGAGTGTTAGTAAAGCGTCTGGAATGTTGCACCCGAGTACCAGGGGAGGAAAACTGAGACATATTTGAACACGTCTCCCGTTCACACGGTTGATCATACTCTGGGTTCCACATGCATGTTTTAGCTGAAGGAAGAATACCTTAAACCTGGAGAGTTGAGACCCGTGGAATGGGTACCATGCAATATGACTTCAAAGGGTCTTCATTTGCTCACCGAACCTGTCCAATCCTATCACTGCTGCATTTATGCCCCTGTACACACGCTTGATTCTCTTTTGGAGACATAGCAATCCATAGGTTTTAAGATACTTACTAGTCAGGTACATTCTTAGGCGTTTAATATGCGGTGTTGAGTCCATTTCGTTGAGCAAGGAGTAGCTCTTGTCTATTCCATATTTGGCTTAAGGAACTTTATCTGTGCTCATTTCGATCTCTGGTTTTATGCAGCACCCCAACTCACCTTTACCCTTAAGCAAGCATAAGTTGGTTTTCTAAATTTGAGACCCTGTTCTGTTCTGTAATTCAGTTCCTGTGTAGCCAAGTTTACATTCCGTGTATTACTGATATCTTATGATGTTTCTTTTTCTGTGTGAATTATTTCAGTTAGAATCATCACACCTGAATCCACTCATTGTGCTGCTAAGGGCCTGATGACATAGATTTCATTGCTGAGTGATATTGCTTTGTAAGTAAATACCACAACTTCTTTATCCATTTTTCACTTTCTGCGATGTTGAACTTGCACGGTAAACGAGGTTCTTGTAAACAGAGGTGTCCCAAACTTTGGGGTGGCTGTGTCTTTTTGATTTTAATTTCCCTAAGCTATAGGACCATAAGTGGAAGTGCCCTAGGCTCTGTTGCTTTGTTTTTTAGATGTTTCAGGAAACACCATACACTTCTCCCGAGTGTCTGTTGGCAATTTACATCCCGCCCATCAGCATAACAAGGCTCCCAGTTCTCCATGGCCTGTCCTGCCTTTCTGGATTTTACACTTTTTTCAGATGGCCCTTTTGACCGGGGGGAAGTGAGACTTCATTGTTGTGCAGATTTCCTTTGCAAGCTTGCTTGGTTGGCCAAAAAGGGCGTATGTGTTTTTTCCTGAATATATTCAGGAAAAAACGCATACGCCCTTTTTGGCCAAGTGCATCATTGTGGACGTTCTGCCTCTTTTCCTATGCTTTCAATGCAATTCCAGTCTACCTCCTGAAATCGGTTTCCTGCAATTCTGCCCCGCTTTCAAGTCCTCTTGGCAGCCTTACTTCAGTCTATTTTTGGACGATAGCTGTCATTTATAACTCTGCAGGTTTGTGAATTACAGTGCCCCTGAGCTCCTTTCTTCAACTCACTTTCTTTTGAGCTGGCCGCAACACCGCAGGATGGCTTCAGGCCCTAATCTGGTTCCGGCACGGCACGCTGAGCCTTTGGTTATTTCCTCTTCCAGATGGGAAATGAGAGTTAAATTTGCCCATCCAGACACCTCCAGCTAGTCTCTCATTGGTTCTCCCTATTCCTGTTCATCTTCCGCAGAAATTGCAAACTAGGCCAAACAGGAGGTTAAAGGCGCTGACTCTCCAAGTGGGGAGAGTGTTAGTAAAGCGTCTGGAATGTTGCACCCGAGTACCAGGGGAGGAAAACTGAGACATATTTGAACACGTCTCCCGTTCACACGGTTGATCATACTCTGGGTTCCACATGCATGTTTTAGCTGAAGGAAGAATACCTTAAACCTGGAGAGTTGAGACCCGTGGAATGGGTACCATGCAATATGACTTCAAAGGGTCTTCATTTGCTCACCGAACCTGTCCAATCCTATCACTGCTGCATTTATGCCCCTGTACACACGCTTGATTCTCTTTTGGAGACATAGCAATCCATAGGTTTTAAGATACTTACTAGTCAGGTACATTCTTAGGCGTTTAATATGCGGTGTTGAGTCCATTTCGTTGAGCAAGGAGTAGCTCTTGTCTATTCCATATTTGGCTTAAGGAACTTTATCTGTGCTCATTTCGATCTCTGGTTTTATGCAGCACCCCAACTCACCTTTACCCTTAAGCAAGCATAAGTTGGTTTTCTAAATTTGAGACCCTGTTCTGTTCTGTAATTCAGTTCCTGTGTAGCCAAGTTTACATTCCGTGTATTACTGATATCTTATGATGTTTCTTTTTCTGTGTGAATTATTTCAGTTAGAATCATCATACCTGAATCCACTCATTGTGCTGCTAAGGGCCTGATGACATAGATTTCATTGCTGAGTGATATTGCTTTGTAAGTAAATACCACAACTTCTTTATCCATTTTTCACTTTCTGCGATGTTGAACTTGTACGGTAAACGAGGTTCTTGTAAACAGAGGTGTCCCAAACTTTGGGGTGGCTGTGTCTTTTTGATTTTAATTTCCCTAAGCTATAGGACCATAAGTGGAAGTGCCCTAGGCTCTGTTGCTTTGTTTTTTAGATGTTTCAGGAAACACCATACACTTCTCCCGAGTGTCTGTTGGCAATTTCCATCCCGCCCATCAGCATAACAAGGCTCCCAGTTCTCCATGGCCTGTCCTGCCTTTCTGGATTTTACACTTTTTTCAGATGGTCCTTTTGACCAGGGGGAAGTGAGACTTCATTGTAGTGCAGATTTCCTTTGCAAGCTTGCTTGGTTGGCCAAAAAGGGCGTATGCGTTTTTTCCTGAATATATTCAGGAAAAAACGCATACGCCCTTTTTGGCCAAGTGCATCATTGTGGACGTTCTGCCTCTTTTCCTATGCTTTCAATGCAATTCCAGTCTACCTCCTGAAATCGGTTTTCTGCAATTCTGCCCCGCTTTCAAGTCCTCTTGGCAGCCTTACTTCAGTATATTTTTGGACGATACCTGTCATTTATAACTCTGCAGGTTTGTGAATTACAGTGCCCCTGAGCTCCTTTCTTCAACTCACTTTCTTTTGAGCTGGCCGCAACACCGCAGGATGGCTTCAGGCCCTAATCTGGTTCCGGCACGGCACGCTGAGCCTTTGGTTATTTCCTCTTCCAGATGGGAAATGAGAGTTAAATTTGCCCGTCCAGACACCTCCAGCTAGTCTCTCATTGGTTCTCCCTATTCCTGTTCATCTTCCGCAGAAATTGCAAACTGGGCCAAACAGGAGGTTAAAGGCGCTGACTCTCCAAGTGGGGAGAGTGTTAGTAAAGCGTCTGGAATGTTGCACCCGAGTACCAGGGGAGGAAAACTGAGACATATTTGAACACGTCTCCCGTTCACACGGTTGATCATACTCTGGGTTCCACATGCATGTTTTAGCTGAAGGAAGAATGCCTTAAACCTGGAGAGTTGAGACCCGTGGAATGGGTACCATGCAATATGACTTCAAAGGGTCTTCATTTGCTCACCGAACCTGTCCAATCCTATCACTGCTGCATTTATGCCCCTGTACACATGCTTGATTCTCTTTTGGAGACATAGCAATCCATAGGTTTTAAGATACTTACTAGTCAGGTACTTTCTTAGGCGTTTAATATGGGGTGTTGAGTCCATTTCGTTGAGCAAGGAGTAGCTCTTGTCTATTCCATATTTGGCTTAAGGAACTTTATCTGTGCTCATTTCCATCTCTGGTTTTATGCAGCACCCCAACTCACCTTTCCCCTTAAGCAAGCATAAGTTGGTTTTCTAAATTTGAGACCCTGTTCTGTTTTGGAATTCAGTTCCTGTGTAGCCAAGTTTACATTCCGTGTATTAGTGATATCTTATGATGTTTCTTTTTCTGTGTGACTTATTTCAGTTAGAATCATCGTACCTGAATCCACTCATTATGCTGCTACGGGCCTGATGACATAGATTTCATTGCTGAGTGATACTGCATTGTACGTAAGTACCACAAGTTCTTTATCCATTTTTCACTTTCTGTGATATTGAACTTGTACGGTAAACGAGGTTCTTGTAAACAGAGGCGTCCCAAACTTTGGGGTGGCTGTGTCTTTTTGATTTTAATTTCCCTAAGCTATAGGACCATAAGTGGAAGTGCCCTAGGCTCTGTTGCTTTGTTTTTTAGATGTTTCAGGAAACACCATACACTTCTCCCGAGTGTCTGTTGGCAATTTACATCCCGCCCATCAGCATAACAAGGCTCCCAGTTCTCCATGGCCTGTCCTGCCTTTCTGGATTTTACACTTTTTTCAGATGGCCCTTTTGACCGGGGGGAAGTGAGACTTCATTGTAGTGCAGATTTCCTTTGCAAGTTTGCTTGGTTGGCCAAAAAGGGCGTATGCGTTTTTTCCTGAATATATTCAGGAAAAAACGCATACGCCCTTTTTGGCCAAGTGCATCATTGTGGACGTTCTGCCTCTTTTCCTATGTTTTCAATGCAATTCCTGTCTACCTCCTGAAATCGGTTTCCTGCAATTCTGCCCCGCTTTCAAGTCCTCTTGGCAGCCTTACTTTAGTCTATTTTTGGATGATAGCTGTCATTTATAACTGTGCAGGTTTGTGAATTACAGTGCCCCTGAGCTCCTTTCTTCAACTCGCTTTCTTGTGACCTGGCCGCAACACCGCAGGATGGCTTCAGGCCCTAATCTGGTTCCGGCACGTCACGCTGAGCCTTTGGTTATTTCCTCTTCCTGGTGGGAAATGAGAGTTAAATTTGCCCGTCCAGACACCTCCAGCTAGTCTCTCATTGGTTCTCGCTATTCCTTTTCATCTTCCGCAGAAATTGCAAACTGGGCCAAACAGGGGGTTAAAGGGACTGATTCTCCAAGTCGGGAGAGTGTTAGTAAAGCGTCTGGAATGTTGCACCTGAGTACCAGGGGAGGAAAACTGAGACATATTTGAACACGTCTCCCGATCACATGGTTGATCATACTTTAGGTTCCACATGCATGTTTTAGCTGAAGGAAGAATACCTTAAACCTGGGTAGTTGAAACCCGTGGAATGAGTACCATGCAATATGACTTCAAAGGGTCTTCATTTGCTCACCGAACCTCTCCAATCCTATCATTGCTGCGTTTATGCCCCTGTACACTTGCTTGATTCTCTTTCGGAGACATACCGATCCATAGGTTTTAAGATACTTACTAGTCAGGTACATTCTTAGGCGTTTAATATGCGGTGTTGTGTCCATTTCGTTGAGCAAGGAGTAGCTCTTGTCTATTCCATATTTGGCTTAAGGAACTTTATCTGTGCTCATTTCAATCTCTGGTTTTATGCAGCACCCCAACTCACCTTTCCTCTTAAGCAAGCATAAGTTGGTTTTCTAAATTTGAGACCCTGTTCTGTTCTGTAATTCAGTTCCTGTGTAGCCAAGTTTACATTCCGTGTATTAGTGATATCTTATGATGTTTCTTTTTCTGTGTGACTTATTTCAGTTAGAATCATCATACCTGAATCCACTCATTGTGCTGCTAAGAGCCTGATGACATAGATTTCATTGCTGAGTGATATTGCTTTGTAAGTAAATACCACATCTTCTTTATCCATTTTTCACTTTCTGCGATGTTGAACTTGTACTGTAAACGAGGTTCTTGTAAACAGAGGCGTCCCAAACTTTGGGGTGGCTGTGTCTTTTTGATTTTAATTTCCCTAAGCTATAGGACCATAAGTGGAAGTGCCCTAGGCTCTGTTGCTTTGTTTTTTAGATGTTTCAGGAAACACCATACACTTCTCCCGAGTGTCTGTTGGCAATTTACATCCCGCCCATCAGCATAACAAGGCTCCCAGTTCTCCATGGCCTGTCCTGCCTTTCTGGATTTTACACTTTTTTCAGATGGCCCTTTTGACCGGGGGGAAGTGAGACTTCATTGTAGTGCAGATTTCCTTTGCAAGCTTGCTTGGTTGGCCAAAAAGGGCGTATGCGTTTTTTCCTGAATATATTCAGGAAAAAACGCATACGCCCTTTTTGGCCAAGTGCATCATTGTGGACGTTCTGCCTCATTTCCTATGCTTTCAATGCAATTCCAGTCTACCTCCTGAAATCGGTTTCCTGCAATTCTGCCCCGCGTTCAAGTCCTCTTGGCAGCCTTACTTCAGTCTATTTTTGGACGATACCTGTCATTTATAACTCTGCAGGTTTGTGAATTACAGTGCCCCTGAGCTCCTTTCTTCAACTCACTTTCTTTTGAGCTGCCCGCAACACCGCAGGATGGCTTCAGGCCCTAATCTGGTTCCGGCACGGCACGCTGAGCCTTTGGTTATTTCCTCTTCCAGATGGGAAATGAGAGTTAAATTTGCCCGTCCAGACACCTCCAGCTAGTCTCTCATTGGTTCTCCCTATTCCTGTTCATCTTCCGCAGAAATTGCAAACTGGGCCAAACAGGAGTTTAAAGGCGCTGACTCTCCAAGTGGGGAGAGTGTTAGTAAAGCGTCTGGAATGTTGCACCCGAGTACCAGGGGAGGAAAACTGAGACATATTTGAACACGTCTCCCGATCACATGGTTGATCATACTCTAGGTTCCACATGCATGTTTTAGCTGAAGGAAGAATACCTTAAACCTGGGTAGTTGAAACCCGTGCAATGAGTACCATGCAATATGACTTCAAAGGGTCTTCATTTGCTCACCGAACCTCTCCAATCCTATCACTGCTGCGTTTATGCCCCTGTACACATGCTTGATTCTCTTTCGGAGACATAGCGATCCATAGGTTTTAAGATACTTACTAGTCAGGTACATTCTTAGGCGTTTAATATGCGGTGTTGAGTCCATTTCGTTGAGCAAGGAGTAGCTCTGGTCTATTCCATATTTGGCTTAAGGAACTTTATCTGTGCTCATTTCAATCTCTGGTTTTATGCAGCACCCCAACTCACCTTTCCTCTTAAGCAAGCATAAGTTGGTTTTTTAAATTTGAGACCCTGTTCTGTTCTGTAATTCAGTTCCTGTGTAGCCAAGTTTACATTCCGTGTATTAGTGATATCTTATGATGTTTCTTTTTCTGTGTGACTTATTTCAGTTAGAATCATCATACCTGAATCCACTCATTGTGCTGCTAAGAGCCTGATGACATAGATTTCATTGCTGAGTGATATTGCTTTGTAAGTAAATACCACATCTTCTTTATCCATTTTTCACTTTCTGCGATGTTGAACTTGTACTGTAAACGAGGTTCTTGTAAACAGAGGCGTCCCAAACTTTGGGGTGGCTGTGTCTTTTTGATTTTAATTTCCCTAAGCTATAGGACCATAAGTGGAAGTGCCCTAGGCTCTGTTGCTTTGTTTTTTAGATGTTTCAGGAAACACCATACACTTCTCCCGAGTGTCTGTTGGCAATTTGCATACCGTCCATCAGCATAACAAGGCTCCCAGTTCTCCATGGCCTGTCCTGCCTTTCTGGATTTTACACTTTTTTCAGATGGCCCTTTTGACCGGGGGGAAGTGAGACTTCATTGTAGTGCAGATTTCCTTTGCAAGTTTGCTTGGTTGGCCAAAAAGGGCGTATGCGTTTTTTCCTGAATATATTCAGGAAAAAACGCATACGCCCTTTTTGGCCAAGTGCATCATTGTGGACGTTCTGCCTCTTTTCCTATGCTTTCAATGCAATTCCAGTCTACCTCCTGAAATCGGTTTCCTGCAATTCTGCCCCACTTTCAAGTCCTCTTGGCAGCCTTACTTTAGTCTATTTTTGGACGATAGCTGTCATTTATAACTGTGCAGGTTTGTGAATTACAGTGCCCCTGAGCTCCTTTCTTCAACTCGCTTTCTTGTGACCTGGCCGCAACACCGCAGGATGGCTTCAGGCCCTAATCTGGTTCCGGCACGGCACGCTGAGCCTTTGGTTATTTCCTCTTCCTGGTGGGAAATGAGAGTTAAATTTGCCCGTCCAGCCACCTCCAGCTAGTGTCTCATTGGTTCTCGCTATTCCTTTTCATCTTCCGCAGAAATTGCAAACTGGGCCAAACAGGAGGTTAAAGGGACTGATTCTCCAAGTGGGGAGAGTGTTAGTAAAGCGTCTGGAATGTTGCACCCGAGTACCAGGGGAGGAAAACTGAGACATATTTGAACACGTCTCCCGATCACATGGTTGATCATACTCTAGGTTCCACATGCATGTTTTAGCTGAAGGAAGAATACCTTAAACCTGGGTAGTTGAAACCCGTGGAATGGGTACCATGCAATATGACTTCAAAGGGTCTTCATTTGCTCACCGAACCTCTCCAATCCTATCACTGCTGCGTTTATGCCCCTGTACACATGCTTGATTCTCTTTCGGAGACATAGCGATCCATAGGTTTTAAGATACTTACTAGTCAGGTACATTCTTAGGCGTTTAATATGCGGTGTTGAGTCCATTTCGTTGAGCAAGGAGTAGCTCTTGTCTATTCCATATTTGGCTTAAGGAACTTTATCTGTGCTCATTTCAATCTCTGGTTTTATACAGCATCCCAACTCACCTTTCCTCTTAAGCAAGCATAAGTTGGTTTTCTAAATTTGAGACCCTGTTCTGTTCTGTAATTCAGTTCCTGTGTAGCCAAGTTTACATTCCGTGTATTAGTGATATCTTATGATGTTTCTTTTTCTGTGTGACTTATTTCAGTTAGAATCATCATACCTGAATCCACTCATTGTGCTGCTAAGAGCCTGATGACATAGATTTCATTGCTGAGTGATATTGCTTTGTAAGTAAATACCACATCTTCTTTATCCATTTTTCACTTTCTGCGATGTTGAACTTGTACTGTAAACGAGGTTCTTGTAAACAGAGGCGTCCCAAACTTTGGGGTGGCTGTGTCTTTTTGATTTTAATTTCCCTAAGCTATAGGACCATAAGTGGAAGTGCCCTAGGCTCTGTTGCTTTGTTTTTTAGATGTTTCAGGAAACACCATACACTTCTCCCGAGTGTCTGTTGGCAATTTACATCCCGCCCATCAGCATAACAAGGCTCCCAGTTCTCCATGGCCTGTCCTGCCTTTCTGGATTTTACACTTTTTTCAGATGGCCCTTTTGACCGGGGGGAAGTGAGACTTCATTGTAGTGCAGATTTCCTTTGCAAGCTTGCTTGGTTGGCCAAAAAGGGCGTATGCGTTTTTTCCTGAATATATTCAGGAAAAAACGCATACGCCCTTTTTGGCCAAGTGCATCATTGTGGACGTTCTGCCTCTTTTCCTATGCTTTCAATGCAATTCCAGTCTACCTCCTGAAATCGGTTTCCTGCAATTCTGCCCCGCTTTCAAGTCCTCTTGGCAGCCTTACTTCAGTCTATTTTTGGACGATAGCTGTCATTTATAACTCTGCAGGTTTGTGAATTACAGTGCCCCTGAGCTCCTTTCTTCAACTCACTTTCTTTTGAGCTGGCCGCAACACCGCAGGATGGCTTCAGGCCCTAATCTGGTTCCGGCACGGCACGCTGAGCCTTTGGTTATTTCCTCTTCCAGATGGGAAATGAGAGTTAAATTTGCCCGTCCAGACACCTCCAGCTAGTCTCTCATTGGTTCTCCCTATTCCTGTTCATCTTCCACAGAAATTGCAAACTGGGCCAAACAGGAGGTTAAAGGCGCTGACTCTCCAAGTGGGGAGAGTGTTAGTAAAGCGTCTGGAATGTTGCACCCGAGTACCAGGGGAGGAAAACTGAGACATATTTGAACACGTCTCCCGTTCACACGGTTGATCATACTCTGGGTTCCACATGCATGTTTTAGCTGAAGGAAGAATACCTTAAACCTGGAGAGTTGAGACCCGTGGAATGGGTACCATGCAATATGACTTCAAAGGGTCTTCATTTGCTCACCGAACCTCTCCAATCCTATCACTGCTGCATTTATGCCCCTGTACACATGCTTGATTCTCTTTCGGAGACATAGCAATCCATAGGTTTTAAGATACTTACTAGTCAGGTACATTCTTAGGCGTTTAATATGGGGTGTTGAGTCCATTTCGTTGAGCAAGGAGTAGCTCTTGTCTATTCCATATTTGGCTTAAGGAACTTTATCTGTGCTCATTTCAATCTCTGGTTTTATGCAGCACCCCAACTCACCTTTCCCCTTAAGCAAGCATAAGTTGGTTTTCTAAATTTGAGACCCTGTTCTGTTTTGGAATTCAGTTCCTGTGTAGCCAAGTTTACATTCCGTGTATTAGTGATATCTTATGATGTTTCTTTTTCTGTGTGACTTATTTCAGTTAGAATCATCATACCTGAATCCACTCATTATGCTGCTACGGGCCTGATGACATAGATTTCATTGCTGAGTGATATTGCTTTGTAAGTAAATACCACATCTTCTTTATCCATTTTTCACTTTCTGCGATGTTGAACTTGTACTGTAAACGAGGTTCTTGTAAACAGAGGCGTCCCAAACTTTGGGGTGGCTGTGTCTTTTTGATTTTAATTTCCCTAAGCTATAGGACCATAAGTGGAAGTGCCCTAGGCTCTGTTGCTTTGTTTTTTAGATGTTTCAGGAAACACCATACACTTCTCCCGAGTGTCTGTTGGCAATTTACATCCCGCCCATCAGCATAACAAGGCTCCCAGTTCTCCATGGCCTGTCCTGCCTTTCTGGATTTTACACTTTTTTCAGATGGCCCTTTTGACCGGGGGGAAGTGAGACTTCATTGTAGTGCAGATTTCCTTTGCAAGCTTGCTTGGTTGGCCAAAAAGGGCGTATGCGTTTTTTCCTGAATATATTCAGGAAAAAACGCATACGCCCTTTTTGGCCAAGTGCATCATTGTGGACGTTCTGCCTCTTTTCCTATGCTTTCAATGCAATTCCAGTCTACCTCCTGAAATCGGTTTCCTGCAATTCTGCCCCGCTTTCAAGTCCTCTTGGCAGCCTTACTTCAGTCTATTTTTGGACGATAGCTGTCATTTATAACTCTGCAGGTTTGTGAATTACAGTGCCCCTGAGCTCCTTTCTTCAACTCACTTTCTTTTGAGCTGGCCGCAACACCGCAGGATGGCTTCAGGCCCTAATCTGGTTCCGGCACGGCACGCTGAGCCTTTGGTTATTTCCTCTTCCAGATGGGAAATGAGAGTTAAATTTGCCCGTCCAGACACCTCCAGCTAGTCTCTCATTGGTTCTCCCTATTCCTGTTCATCTTCCACAGAAATTGCAAACTGGGCCAAACAGGAGGTTAAAGGCGCTGACTCTCCAAGTGGGGAGAGTGTTAGTAAAGCGTCTGGAATGTTGCACCCGAGTACCAGGGGAGGAAAACTGAGACATATTTGAACACGTCTCCCGTTCACACGGTTGATCATACTCTGGGTTCCACATGCATGTTTTAGCTGAAGGAAGAATACCTTAAACCTGGAGAGTTGAGACCCGTGGAATGGGTACCATGCAATATGACTTCAAAGGGTCTTCATTTGCTCACTGAACCTCTCCAATCCTATCACTGCTGCATTTATGCCCCTGTACACATGCTTGATTCTCTTTCGGAGACATAGCAATCCATAGGTTTTAAGATACTTACTAGTCAGGTACATTCTTAGGCGTTTAATATGGGGTGTTGAGTCCATTTCGTTGAGCAAGGAGTAGCTCTTGTCTATTCCATATTTGGCTTAAGGAACTTTATCTGTGCTCATTTCAATCTCTGGTTTTATGCAGCACCCCAACTCACCTTTCCCCTTAAGCAAGCATAAGTTGGTTTTCTAAATTTGAGACCCTGTTCTGTTTTGGAATTCAGTTCCTGTGTAGCCAAGTTTACATTCCGTGTATTAGTGATATCTTATGATGTTTCTTTTTCTGTGTGACTTATTTCAGTTAGAATCATCGTACCTGAATCCACTCATTATGCTGCTACGGGCCTGATGACATAGATTTCATTGCTGAGTGATATTGCTTTGTAAGTAAATACCACATCTTCTTTATCCATTTTTCACTTTCTGCGATGTTGAACTTGTACTGTAAACGAGGTTCTTGTAAACAGAGGCGTCCCAAACTTTGGGGTGGCTGTGTCTTTTTGATTTTAATTTCCCTAAGCTATAGGACCATAAGTGGAAGTGCCCTAGGCTCTGTTGCTTTGTTGTTTAGATGTTTCAGGAAACACCATACACTTCTCACGAGTGTCTGTTGGCAATTTACATCCCGCCCATCAGCATAACAAGGCTCCCAGTTCTCCATGGCCTGTCCTGCCTTTCTGGATTTTACACTTTTTTCAGATGGCCCTTTTGACCGGGGGGAAGTGAGACTTCATTATAGTGCAGATTTCCTTTGCAAGTTTGCTTGGTTGGCCAAAAAGGGCGTATGCGTTTTTTCCTGAATATATTCAGGAAAAAACGCATACGCCCTTTTTGGCCAAGTGCATCATTGTGGACGTTCTGCCTCTTTTCCTATGCTTTCAATGCAATTCCAGTCTACCTCCTGAAATCGGTTTCCTGCAATTCTGCCCGTTTTCAAGTCCTCTTGGCAGCCTTACTTCAGTATAGTTTTTGACGATAGCTGTCATTTATAACTCTGCAGGTTTGTGAATTACAGTGCCCCTGAGCTCCTTTCTTCAACTCACTTTCTTTTGAGCTGGCCGCAACACCGCAGGATGGCTTCAGGCCCTAATCTGGTTCCGGCACGGCACGCTGAGCCTTTGGTTATTTCCTCTTCCAGATGGGAAATGAGAGTTAAATTTGCCCGTCCAGACACCTCCAGCTAGTCTCTCATTGGTTCTCCCTATTCCTGTTCATCTTCCGCAGAAATTGCAAACTGGGCCAAACAGGAGGTTAAAGGCGCTGACTCTCCAAGTGGGGAGAGTGTTAGTAAAGCGTCTGGAATGTTGCACCCGAGTACCAGGGGAGGAAAACTGAGACATATTTGAACACGTCTCCCGTTCACACGGTTGATCATACTCTGGGTTCCACATGCATGTTTTAGCTGAAGGAAGAATACCTTAAACCTGGAGAGTTGAGACCCGTGGAATGGGTACCATGCAATATGACTTCAAAGGGTCTTCATTTGCTCACCGAACCTCTCCAATCCTATCACTGCTGCGTTTATGCCCCTGTACACACGCTTGATTCTCTTTCGGAGACATAGCAATCCATAGGTTTTAAGATACTTACTAGTCAGGTACATTCTTAGGCGTTTAATATGCGGTGTTGAGTCCATTTCGTTGAGCAAGGAGTAGCTCTTGTCTATTCCATATTTGGCTTAAGGAACTTTATCTGTGCTCATTTCAATCTCTGGTTTTATGCAGCACCCCAACTCACCTTTCCCCTTAAGCAAGCATAAGTTGGTTTTCTAAATTTGAGACCCTGTTCTGTTCTGTAATTCAGTTCCTGTGTAGCCAAGTTTACATTCCGTGTATTACTGATATCTTATGATGTTTCTTTTTCTGTGTGAATTATTTCAGTTAGAATCATCATACCTGAATCCACTCATTGTGATGCTAAGAGCCTGATGACATAGATTTCATTGCTGAGTGATATAGCTTTGTAAGTAAATACCACATCTTCTTTATCCATTTTTCACTTTCTGCGATGTTGAACTTGTACGGTAAACGAGGTTCTTGTAAACAGAGGCGTCCCAAACTTTGGGGTGGCTGTGTCTTTTTGATTTTAATTTCCCTAAGCTATAGGACCATAAGTGGAAGTGCCCTAGGCTCTGTTGCTTTGTTTTTTAGATGTTTCAGGAAACACCATACACTTCTCCCGAGTGTCTGTTGACAATTTACATCCCGCCCATCAGCATAACAAGGCTCCCAGTTCTCCATGGCCTGTCCTGCCTTTCTGGATTTTACACTTTTTTCAGATGGCCCTTTTGACCGGGGGGAAGTGAGACTTCATTGTAGTGCAGATTTCCTTTGCAAGCTTGCTTGGTTGGCCAAAAAGGGCGTATGCGTTTTTTCCTGAATATATTCAGGAAAAAACGCATACGCCCTTTTTGGCCAAGTGCATCATTGTGGACGTTCTGCCTCTTTTCCTATGCTTTCAATGCAATTCCAGTCTACCTCCTCAAATCGGTTTCCTGCAATTCTGCCCCGCTTTCAAGTCCTCTTGGCAGCCTTACTTCACTCTATTTTTGGACGATAGCTGTCATTTATAACTCTGCAGGTTTGTGAATTACAGTGCCCCTGAGCTCCTTTCTTCAACTCACTTTCTTTTGAGCTGGCCGCAACACCGCAGGATGGCTTCAGGCCCTAATCTGGTTCCGGCACGGCACGCTGAGCCTTTGGTTATTTCCTCTTCCAGATGGGAAATGAGAGTTAAATTTGCCCGTCCAGACACCTCCAGCTAGTCTCTCATTGGTTCTCCCTATTCCTGTTCATCTTCCGCAGAAATTGCAAACTGGGCCAAACAGGAGGTTAAAGGCGCTGACTCTCCAAGTGGGGAGAGTGTTAGTAAAGCGTCTGGAATGTTGCACCCGAGTACCAGGGGAGGAAAACTGAGACATATTTGAACACGTCTCCCGTTCACACGGTTGATCATACTCTGGGTTCCACATGCATGTTTTAGCTGAAGGAAGAATACCTTAAACCTGGAGAGTTGAGACCCGTGGAATGGGTACCATGCAATATGACTTCAAAGGGTCTTCATTTGCTCACCGAACCTCTTCAATCCTATCACTGCTGCATTTATGCCCCTGTACACATGCTTGATTCTCTTTTGGAGACATAGCAATCCATAGGTTTTAAGATACTTACTAGTCAGGTACATTCTTAGGCGTTTAATATGGGGTGTTGAGTCCATTTCGTTGAGCAAGGAGTAGCTCTTGTCTATTCCATATTTGGCTTAAGGAACTTTATCTGTGCTCATTTCAATCTCTTGTTTTATGCAGCACCCCAACTCACCTTTACCCTTAAGCAAGCATAAGTTGGTTTTCTAAATTTGTGACCCTGTTCTGTTTTGGAATTCAGTTCCTGTGTAGCCAAGTTTACATTCCGTGTATTAGTGATATCTTATGATGTTTCTTTTTCTGTGTGACTTATTTCAGTTAGAATCATCGTACCTGAATCCACTCATTATGCTGCTACGGGCCTGATGACATAGATTTCATTGCTGAGTGATACTGCATTGTACGTAAGTACCACAAGTTCTTTATCCATTTTTCACTTTCTGCGATGTTGAACTTGTACGGTAAACGAGGTTCTTGTAAACAGAGGCGTCCCAAACTTTGGGGTGGCTGTGTCTTTTTGATTTTAATTTCCCTAAGCTATAGGACCATAAGTGGAAGTGCCCTAGGCTCTGTTGCTTTGTTTTTTAGATGTTTCAGGAAACACCATACACTTCTCCCGAGTGTCTGTTGGCAATTTACATCCCGCCCATCAGCATAACAAGGCTCCCAGTTCTCCATGGCCTGTCCTGCCTTTCTGGATTTTACACTTTTTTCAGATGGCCCTTTTGACCGGGGGGAAGTGAGACTTCATTGTAGTGCAGATTTCCTTTGCAAGCTTGCTTGGTTGGCCAAAAAGGGCGTATGCGTTTTTTCCTGAATATATTCAGGAAAAAACGCATACGCCCTTTTTGGCCAAGTGCATCATTGTGGACGTTCTGCCTCTTTTCCTATGCTTTCAATGCAATTCCAGTCTACCTCCTGAAATCGGTTTCCTGCAATTCTGCCCCGCTTTCAAGTCCTCTTGGCAGCCTTACTTCAGTCTATTTTTGGACGATAGCTGTCATTTATAACTCTGCAGGTTTGTGAATTACAGTGCCCCTGAGCTCCTTTCTTCAACTCACTTTCTTTTGAGCTGGCCGCAACACCGCAGGATGGCTTCAGGCCCTAATCTGGTTCCGGCACGGCACGCTGAGCCTTTGGTTATTTCCTCTTCCAGATGGGAAATGAGAGTTAAATTTGCCCGTCCAGACACCTCCAGCTAGTCTCTCATTGGTTCTCCCTATTCCTGTTCATCTTCCGCAGAAATTGCAAACTGGGCCAAACAGGAGGTTAAAGGCGCTGACTCTCCAAGTGGGGAGAGTGTTAGTAAAGCGTCTGGAATGTTGCACCCGAGTACCAGGGGAGGAAAACTGAGATATATTTGAACACGTCTCCCGTTCACACGGTTGATCATACTCTGGGTTCCACATGCATGTTTTAGCCGAAGGAAGAATACCTTAAACCTGTAGTGTTGAGACCCGTGGAATGGGTACCATGCAATATGACTTCAAAGGATCTTCATTTGCTCACCGAACCTGTCCAATCCTATCACTGCTGCATTTATGCCCCTGTACACACACTTGATTCTCTTTTGGAGACATAGCAATCCATAGGTTTTAAGATACTTACTAGTCAGGTACATTCTTAGGCGTTTAATATGGGGTGTTGAGTCCATTTCGTTGAGCAAGGAGTAGCTCTTGTCTATTCCATATTTGGCTTAAGGAACTTTATCTGTGCTCATTTCAATCTCTGGTTTTATGCAGCACCCCAACTCACCTTTCCCCTTAAGCAAGCATAAGTTGGTTTTCTAAATTTGAGACCCTGTTCTGTTTTGGAATTCAGTTCCTGTGTAGCCAAGTTTACATTCCGTGTATTAGTGATATCTTATGATGTTTCTTTTTCTGTGTGACTTATTTCAGTTAGAATCATCGTACCTGAATCCACTCATTATGCTGCTACGGGCCTGATGACATAGATTTCATTGCTGAGTGATACTGCATTGTACGTAATTACCACAAGTTCTTTATCCATTTTTCACTTTCTGTGATATTGAACTTGTACGGTAAACGAGGTTCTTGTAAACAGAGGCGTCCCAAACTTTGGGGTGGCTGTGTCTTTTTGATTTTAATTTCCCTAAGCTATAGGACCATAAGTGGAAGTGCCCTAGGCTCTGTTGCTTTGTTTTTTAGATGTTTCAGGAAACACCATACACTTCTCCCGAGTGTCTGTTGGCAATTTCCATCCCGCCCATCAGCATAACAAGGCTCCCAGTTCTCCATGGCCTGTCCTGCCTTTCTGGATTTTACACTTTTTTCAGATGGCCCTTTTGACCGGGGGGAAGTGAGACTTCATTGTAGTGCAGATTTCCTTTGCAAGCTTGCTTGGTTGGCCAAAAAGGGCGTATGCGTTTTTTCCTGAATATATTCAGGAAAAAACGCATACGCCCTTTTTGGCCAAGTGCATCATTGTGGACGTTCTGCCTCTTTTCCTATGCTTTCAATGCAATTCCAGTCTACCTCCTGAAATCGGTTTCCTGCAATTCTGCCCCGCTTTCAAGTCCTCTTGGCAGCCTTACTTCAGTCTATTTTTGGACGATAGCTGTCATTTATAACTCTGCAGGTTTGTGAATTACAGTGCCCCTGAGCTCCTTTCTTCAACTCACTTTCTTTTGAGCTGGCCGCAACACCGCAGGATGGCTTCAGGCCCTAATCTGGTTCCGGCACGGCACGCTGAGCCTTTGGTTATTTCCTCTTCCAGATGGGAAATGAGAGTTAAATTTGCCCGTCCAGACACCTCCAGCTAGTCTCTCATTGGTTCTCCCTATTCCTGTTCATCTTCCGCAGAAATTGCAAACTGGGCCAAACAGGAGGTTAAAGGCGCTGACTCTCCAAGTGGGGAGAGTGTTAGTAAAGCGTCTGGAATGTTGCACCCGAGTACCAGGGGAGGAAAACTGAGACATATTTGAACACGTCTCCCGTTCACACGGTTGATCATACTCTGGGTTCCACATGCATGTTTTAGCTGAAGGAAGAATACCTTAAACCTGGAGAGTTGAGACCCGTGGAATGGGTACCATGCAATATGACTTCAAAGGGTCTTCATTTGCTCACCGAACCTGTCCAATCCTATCACTGCTGCATTTATGCCCCTGTACACACGCTTGATTCTATTTTGGAGACATAGCAATCCATAGGTTTTAAGATACTTACTAGTCAGGTACATTCTTAGGCGTTTAATATGGGGTGTTGAGTCCATTTCGTTGAGCAAGGAGTAGCTCTTGTCTATTCCATATTTGGCTTAAGGAACTTTATCTGTGCTCATTTCAATCTCTGGTTTTATGCAGCACCCCAACTCACCTTTCCCCTTAAGCAAGCATAAGTTGGTTTTCTAAATTTGAGACCCTGTTCTGTTTTGGAATTCAGTTCCTGTGTAGCCAAGTTTACATTCCGTGTATTAGTGATATCTTATGATGTTTCTTTTTCTGTGTGACTTATTTCAGTTAGAATCATCGTACCTGAATCCACTCATTATGCTGCTACGGGCCTGATGACATAGATTTCATTGCTGAGTGATACTGCATTGTACGTAAGTACCACAAGTTCTTTATCCATTTTTCACTTTCTGTGATATTGAACTTGTACGGTAAACGAGGTTCTTGTAAACAGAGGCGTCCCAAACTTTGGGGTGGCTGTGTCTTTTTGATTTTAATTTCCCTAAGCTATAGGACCATAAGTGGAAGTGCCCTAGGCTCTGTTGCTTTGTTTTTTAGATGTTTCAGGAAACACCATACACTTCTCCCGAGTGTCTGTTGGCAATTTCCATCCCGCCCATCAGCATAACAAGGCTCCCAGTTCTCCATGGCCTGTCCTGCCTTGCTGGATTTTACACTTTTTTCAGATGGCCCTTTTGACCGGGGGGAAGTGAGACTTCATTGTAGTGCAGATTTCCTTTGCAAGCTTGCTTGGTTGGCCAAAAAGGGCGTATGCGTTTTTTCCTGAATATATTCAGGAAAAAACGCATACGCCCTTTTTGGCCAAGTGCATCATTGTGGACGTTCTGCCTCTTTTCCTATGCTTTCAATGCAATTGCAGTCTACCTCCTGAAATCGGTTTCCTGCAATTCTGCCCCGCTTTCAAGTCCTCTTGGCAGCCTTACTTCAGTCTATTTTTGGACGATAGCTGTCATTTATAACTCTGCAGGTTTGTGAATTACAGTGCCCCTGAGCTCCTTTCTTCAACTCACTTTCTTTTGAGCTGGCCGCAACACCGCAGGATGGCTTCAGGCCCTAATCTGGTTCGGGCACGGCACGCTGAGCCTTTGGTTATTTCCTCTTCCAGATGGGAAATGAGAGTTAAATTTGCCCGTCCAGACACCTCCAGCTAGTCTCTCATTGGTTCTCCCTATTCCTGTTCATCTTCCGCAGAAATTGCAAACTAGGCCAAACAGGAGGTTAAAGGCGCTGACTCTCCAAGTGGGGAGAGTGTTAGTAAAGCGTCTGGAATGTTGCACCCGAGTACCAGGGGAGGAAAACTGAGACATATTTGAACACGTCTCCCGTTCACACGGTTGATCATACTCTGGGTTCCACATGCATGTTTTAGCTGAAGGAAGAATACCTTAAACCTGGAGAGTTGAGACCCGTGGAATGGGTACCATGCAATATGACTTCAAAGGGTCTTCATTTGCTCACCGAACCTGTCCAATCCTATCACTGCTGCATTTATGCCCCTGTACACACGCTTGATTCTCTTTTGGAGACATAGCAATCCATAGGTTTTAAGATACTTACTAGTCAGGTACATTCTTAGGCGTTTAATATGCGGTGTTGAGTCCATTTCGTTGAGCAAGGAGTAGCTCTTGTCTATTCCATATTTGGCTTAAGGAACTTTATCTGTGCTCATTTCGATCTCTGGTTTTATGCAGCACCCCAACTCACCTTTACCCTTAAGCAAGCATAAGTTGGTTTTCTAAATTTGAGACCCTGTTCTGTTCTGTAATTCAGTTCCTGTGTAGCCAAGTTTACATTCCGTGTATTACTGATATCTTATGATGTTTCTTTTTCTGTGTGAATTATTTCAGTTAGAATCATCATACCTGAATCCACTCATTGTGCTGCTAAGGGCCTGATGACATAGATTTCATTGCTGAGTGATATTGCTTTGTAAGTAAATACCACAAGTTCTTTATCCATTTTTCACTTTCTGCGATGTTGAACTTGTACGGTAAACGAGGTTCTTGTAAACAGAGGCGTCCCAAACTTTGGGGTGGCTGTGTCTTTTTGATTTTAATTTCCCTAAGCTATAGGACCATAAGTGGAAGTGCCCTAGGCTCTGTTGCTTTGTTTTTTAGATGTTTCAGGAAACACCATACACTTCTCCCGAGTGTCTGTTGGCAATTTACATCCCGCCCATCAGCATAACAAGGCTCCCAGTTCTCCATGGCCTGTCCTGCCTTTCTGGATTTTACACTTTTTTCAGATGGCCCTTTTGACCGGGGGGAAGTGAGACTTCATTGTAGTGCAGATTTCCTTTGCAAGCTTGCTTGGTTGGCCAAAAAGGGCGTATGCGTTTTTTCCTGAATATATTCAGGAAAAAACGCATACGCCATTTTTGGCCAAGTGCATCATTGTGGACGTTCTGCCTCTTTTCCTATGCTTTCAATGCAATTCCAGTCTACCTCCTGAAATCGGTTTCCTGCAATTCTGCCCCGCTTTCAAGTCCTCTTGGCAGCCTTACTTCAGTATATTTTTGGAGGATAGCTGTCATTTATAACTCTGCAGGTTTGTGAATTACAGTGCCCCTGAGCTCCTTTCTTCAACTCACTTTCTTTTGAGCTGGCCGCAACACCGCAGGATGGCTTCAGGCCCTAATCTGGTTCCGGCACGGCACGCTGAGCCTTTGGTTATTTCCTCTTCCAGATGGGAAATGAGAGTTAAATTTGCCCGTCCAGACACCTCCAGCTAGTCTCTCATTGGTTCTCCCTATTCCTGTTCATCTTCCGCAGAAATTGCAAACTGGGCCAAACAGGAGGTTAAAGGCGCTGACTCTCCAAGTGGGGAGAGTGTTAGTAAAGCGTCTGGAATGTTGCACCCGAGTACCAGGGGAGGAAAACTGAGACATATTTGAACACGTCTCCCGTTCACACGGTTGATCATACTCTGGGTTCCACATGCATGTTTTAGCTGAAGGAAGAATACCTTAAACCTGGAGAGTTGAGACCCGTGGAATGGGTACCATGCAATATGACTTCAAAGGGTCTTCATTTGCTCACCGAACCTCTCCAATCCTATCACTGCTGCATTTATGCCCCTGTACACATGCTTGATTCTCTTTTGGAGACATAGCAATCCATAGGTTTTAAGATACTTACTAGTCAGGTACATTCTTAGGCGTTTAATATGGGGTGTTGAGTCCATTTCGTTGAGCAAGGAGTAGCTCTTGTCTATTCCATATTTGGCTTAAGGAACTTTATCTGTGCTCATTTCAATCTCTGGTTTTATGCAGCACCCCAACTCACCTTTACCCTTAAGCAAGCATAAGTTGGTTTTCTAAATTTGAGACCCTGTTCTGTTTTGGAATTCAGTTCCTGTGTAGCCAAGTTTACATTCCGTGTATTAGTGATATCTTATGATGTTTCTTTTTCTGTGTGACTTATTTCAGTTAGAATCATCGTACCTGAATCCACTCATTATGCTGCTACGGGCCTGATGACATAGATTTCATTGCTGAGTGATACTGCATTGTACGTAAGTACCACAAGTTCTTTATCCATTTTTCACTTTCTGCGATGTTGAACTTGTACTGTAAACGAGGTTCTTGTAAACAGAGGCGTCCCAAACTTTGGGGTGGCTGTGTCTTTTTGATTTTAATTTCCCTAAGCTATAGGACCATAAGTGGAAGTGCCCTAGGCTCTGTTGCTTTGTTTTTTAGATGTTTCAGGAAACACCATACACTTCTCCCGAGTGTCTGTTGGCAATTTACATCCCGCCCATCAGCATAACAAGGCTCCCAGTTCTCCATGGCCTGTCCTGCCTTTCTGGATTTTACACTTTTTTCAGATGGCCCTTTTGACCGGGGGGAAGTGAGACTTCATTGTAGTGCAGATTTCCTTTGCAAGCTTGCTTGGTTGGCCAAAAAGGGCGTATGCGTTTTTTCCTGAATATATTCAGGAAAAAACGCATACGCCCTTTTTGGCCAAGTGCATCATTGTGGACGTTCTGCCTCTTTTCCTATGCTTTCAATGCAATTCCAGTCTACCTCCTGAAATCGGTTTCCTGCAATTCTGCCCCGCTTTCAAGTCCTCTTGGCAGCCTTACTTCAGTCTATTTTTGGACGATAGCTGTCATTTATAACTCTGCAGGTTTGTGAATTACAGTGCCCCTGAGCTCCTTTTTTCAACTCACTTTCTTTTGAGCTGGCCGCAACACCGCAGGATGGCTTCAGGCCCTAATCTGGTTCGGGCACGGCACGCAGAGCCTTTGGTTATTTCCTCTTCCAGATGGGAAATGAGAGTTAAATTTGCCCGTCCAGACACCTCCAGCTAGTCTCTCATTGGTTCTCCCTATTCCTGTTCATCTTCCGCAGAAATTGCAAACTGGGCCAAACAGGAGGTTAAAGGCGCTGACTCTCCAAGTGGGGAGAGTGTTAGTAAAGCGTCTGGAATGTTGCACCTGAGTACCAGGGGAGGAAAACTGAGACATATTTGAACACGTCTCCCGTTCACACGGTTGATCATACTCTGGGTTCCACATGCATGTTTTAGCTGAAGGAAGAATACCTTAAACCTGGAGAGTTGAGACCCGTGGAATGGGTACCATGCAATATGACTTCAAAGGGTCTTCATTTGCTCACCGAACCTCTCCAATCCTATCACTGCTGCATTTATGCCCCTGTACACATGCTTGATTCTCTTTTGGAGACATAGCAATCCATAGGTTTTAAGATACTTACTAGTCAGGTACATTCTTAGGCGTTTAATATGGGGTGTTGAGTCCATTTCGTTGAGCAAGGAGTAGCTCTTGTCTATTCCATATTTGGCTTAAGGAACTTTATCTGTGCTCATTTCAATCTCTGGTTTTATGCAGCACCCCAACTCACCTTTACCCTTAAGCAAGCATAAGTTGGTTTTCTAAATTTGAGACCCTGTTCTGTTTTGGAATTCAGTTCCTGTGTAGCCAAGTTTACATTCCGTGTATTAGTGATATCTTATGATGTTTCTTTTTCTGTGTGACTTATTTCAGTTAGAATCATCGTACCTGAATCCACTCATTGTGCTGCTAAGAGCCTGATGACATAGATTTCATTGCTGAGTGATACTGCATTGTACGTAAGTACCACAAGTTCTTTATCCATTTTTCACTTTCTGCGATGTTGAACTTGTACTGTAAACGAGGTTCTTGTAAACAGAGGCGTCCCAAACTTTGGGGTGGCTGTGTCTTTTTTATTTTAATTTCCCTAAGCTATAGGACCATAAGTGGAAGTGCCCTAGGCTCTGTTGCTTTGTTTTTTAGATGTTTCAGGAAACACCATACACTTCTCCCGAGTGTCTGTTGGCAATTTACATCCCGCCCATCAGCATAACAAGGCTCCCAGTTCTCCATGGCCTGTCCTGCCTTTCTGGATTTTACACTTTTTTCAGATGGCCCTTTTGACCGGGGGGAAGTGAGACTTCATTGTAGTGCAGATTTCCTTTACAAGCTTGCTTGGTTGGCCAAAAAGGGCGTATGCGTTTTTTCCTGAATATATTCAGGAAAAAACGCATACGCCCTTTTTGGCCAAGTGCATCATTGTGGACGTTCTGCCTCTTTTCCTATGCTTTCAATGCAATTCCAGTCTACCTCCTGAAATCGGTTTCCTGCAATTCTGCCCCGCTTTCAAGTCCTCTTGGCAGCCTTACTTCAGTCTATTTTTGGACGATAGCTGTCATTTATAACTCTGCAGGTTTGTGAATTACAGTGCCCCTGAGCTCCTTTCTTCAACTCACTTTCTTTTGAGCTGGCCGCAACACCGCAGGATGGCTTCAGGCCCTAATCTGGTTCGGGCACGGCACGCTGAGCCTTTGGTTATTTCCTCTTCCAGATGGGAAATGAGAGTTAAATTTGCCCGTCCAGACACCTCCAGCTAGTCTCTCATTGGTTCTCCCTATTCCTGTTCATCTTCCGCAGAAATTGCAAACTGGGCCAAACAGGAGGTTAAAGGTGCTGACTCTCCAAGTGGGGAGAGTGTTAGTAAAGCGTCTGGAATGTTGCACCCGAGTACCAGGGTACGAAAACTGAGACATATTTGAACACGTCTCCCGTTCACACGGTTGATCATACTCTGGGTTCCACATGCATGTTTTAGCTGAAGGAAGAATACCTTAAACCTGGAGAGTTGAGACCCGTGGAATGGGTACCATGCAATATGACTTCAAAGGGTCTTCATTTGCTCACCGAACCTGTCCAATCCTACCACTGCTGCATTTATGCCCCTGTACACATGCTTGATTCTCTTTTGGAGACATAGCAATCCATAGGTTTTAAGATACTTACTAGTCAGGTACATTCTTAGGCGTTTAATATGGGGTGTTGAGTCCATTTCGTTGAGCAAGGAGTAGCTCTTGTCTATTCCATATTTGGCTTAAGGAACTTTATCTGTGCTCATTTCAATCTCTGGTTTTATGCAGCACCCCAACTCACCTTTCCCCTTAAGCAAGCATAAGTTGGTTTTCTAAATTTGAGACCCTGTTCTGTTTTGGAATTCAGTTCCTGTGTAGCCAAGTTTACATTCCGTGTATTAGTGATATCTTATGATGTTTCTTTTTCTGTGTGACTTATTTCAGTTAGAATCATCGTACCTGAATCCACTCATTATGGTGCTACGGGCCTGATGACATAGATTTCATTGCTGAGTGATACTGCATTGTACGTAAGTACCACAAGTTCTTTATCCATTTTTCACTTTCTGTGATATTGAACTTGTACGGTAAACGAGGTTCTTGTAAACAGAGGCGTCCCAAACTTTGGGGTGGCTGTGTCTTTTTGATTTTAATTTCCCTAAGCTATAGGACCATAAGTGGAAGTGCCCTAGGCTCTGTTGCTTTGTTTTTTAGATGTTTCAGGAAACACCATACACTTCTCCCGAGTGTCTGTTGGCAATTTACATCCCGCCCATCAGCATAACAAGGCTCCCAGTTCTCCATGGCCTGTCCTGCCTTTCTGGATTTTACACTTTTTTCAGATGGCCCTTTTGACCGGGGGGAAGTGAGACTTCATTGTAGTGCAGATTTCCTTTGCAAGCTTGCTTGGTTGGCCAAAAAGGGCGTATGCGTTTTTTCCTGAATATATTCAGGAAAAAACGCATACGCCCTTTTTGGCCAAGTGCATCATTGTGGACGTTCTGCCTCTTTTCCTATGCTTTCAATGCAATTCCAGTCTACCTCCTGAAATCGGTTTCCTGCAATTCTGCCCCGCTTTCAAGTCCTCTTGGCAGCCTTACTTCAGTCTATTTTTGGACGATAGCTGTCATTTATAACTCTGCAGGTTTGTGAATTACAGTGCCCCTGAGCTCCTTTCTTCAACTCACTTTCTTTTGAGCTGGCCGCAACACCGCAGGATGGCTTCAGGCCCTAATCTGGTTCCGGCACGGCACGCTGAGCCTTTGGTTATTTCCTCTTCCAGATGGGAAATGAGAGTTAAATTTGCCCGTCCAGACACCTCCAGCTAGTCTCTCATTGGTTCTCCCTATTCCTGTTCATCTTCCACAGAAATTGCAAACTAGGCCAAACAGGAGGTTAAAGGCGCTGACTCTCCAAGTGGGGAGAGTGTTAGTAAAGCGTCTGGAATGTTGCACCCGAGTACCAGGGGAGGAAAACTGAGACATATTTGAACACGTCTCCCGTTCACACGGTTGATCATACTCTGGGTTCCACATGCATGTTTTAGCTGAAGGAAGAATACCTTAAACCTGGAGAGTTGAGACCCGTGGAATGGGTACCATGCAATATGACTTCAAAGGGTCTTCATTTGCTCACCGAACCTGTCCAATCCTATCACTGCTGCATTTATGCCCCTGTACACACGCTTGATTCTCTTTTGGAGACATAGCAATCCATAGGTTTTAAGATACTTACTAGTCAGGTACATTCTTAGGCGTTTAATATGCGGTGTTGAGTCCATTTCGTTGAGCAAGGAGTAGCTCTTGTCTATTCCATATTTGGCTTAAGGAACTTTATCTGTGCTCATTTCGATCTCTGGTTTTATGCAGCACCCCAACTCACCTTTACCCTTAAGCAAGCATAAGTTGGTTTTCTAAATTTGAGACCCTGTTCTGTTCTGTAATTCAGTTCCTGTGTAGCCAAGTTTACATTCCGTGTATTACTGATATCTTATGATGTTTCTTTTTCTGTGTGAATTATTTCAGTTAGAATCATCATACCTGAATCCACTCATTGTGCTGCTAAGGGCCTGATGACATAGATTTCATTGCTGAGTGATATTGCTTTGTAAGTAAATACCACAAGTTCTTTATCCATTTTTCACTTTCTGCGATGTTGAACTTGTACGGTAAACGAGGTTCTTGTAAACAGAGGCGTCCCAAACTTTGGGGTGGCTGTGTCTTTTTGATTTTAATTTCCCTAAGCTATAGGACCATAAGTGGAAGTGCCCTAGGCTCTGTTGCTTTGTTTTTTAGATGTTTCAGGAAACACCATACACTTCTCCCGAGTGTCTGTTGGCAATGTACATCCCGCCCATCAGCATAACAAGGCTCCCAGTTCTCCATGGCCTGTCCTGCCTTTCTGGATTTTACACTTTTTTCAGATGGCCCTTTTGACCGGGGGGAAGTGAGACTTCATTGTAGTGCAGATTTCCTTTGCAAGCTTGCTTGGTTGGCCAAAAAGGGCGTATGCGTTTTTTCCTGAATATATTCAGGAAAAAACGCATACGCCCTTTTTGGCCAAGTGCATCATTGTGGACGTTCTGCCTCTTTTCCTATGCTTTCAATGCAATTCCAGTCTACCTCCTGAAATCGGTTTCCTGCAATTCTGCCCCGCTTTCAAGTCCTCTTGGCAGCCTTACTTCAGTCTATTTTTGGACGATAGCTGTCATTTATAACTCTGCAGGTTTGTGAATTACAGTGCCCCTGAGCTCCTTTCTTCAACTCACTTTCTTTTGAGCTGGCCGCAACACCGCAGGATGGCTTCAGGCCCTAATCTGGTTCGGGCACGGCACGCTGAGCCTTTGGTTATTTCCTCTTCCAGATGGGAAATGAGAGTTAAATTTGCCCGTCCAGACACCTCCAGCTAGTCTCTCATTGGTTCTCCCTATTCCTGTTCATCTTCCGCAGAAATTGCAAACTGGGCCAAACAGGAGGTTAAAGGTGCTGACTCTCCAAGTGGGGAGAGTGTTAGTAAAGCGTCTGGAATGTTGCACCCGAGTACCAGGGTACGAAAACTGAGACATATTTGAACACGTCTCCCGTTCACACGGTTGATCATACTCTGGGTTCCACATGCATGTTTTAGCTGAAGGAAGAATACCTTAAACCTGGAGAGTTGAGACCCGTGGAATGGGTACCATGCAATATGACTTCAAAGGGTCTTCATTTGCTCACCGAACCTGTCCAATCCTACCACTGCTGCATTTATGCCCCTGTACACATGCTTGATTCTCTTTTGGAGACATAGCAATCCATAGGTTTTAAGATACTTACTAGTCAGGTACATTCTTAGGCGTTTAATATGGGGTGTTGAGTCCATTTCGTTGAGCAAGGAGTAGCTCTTGTCTATTCCATATTTGGCTTAAGGAACTTTATCTGTGCTCATTTCAATCTCTGGTTTTATGCAGCACCCCAACTCACCTTTCCCCTTAAGCAAGCATAAGTTGGTTTTCTAAATTTGAGACCCTGTTCTGTTTTGGAATTCAGTTCCTGTGTAGCCAAGTTTACATTCCGTGTATTAGTGATATCTTATGATGTTTCTTTTTCTGTGTGACTTATTTCAGTTAGAATCATCGTACCTGAATCCACTCATTATGGTGCTACGGGCCTGATGACATAGATTTCATTGCTGAGTGATACTGCATTGTACGTAAGTACCACAAGTTCTTTATCCATTTTTCACTTTCTGTGATATTGAACTTGTACGGTAAACGAGGTTCTTGTAAACAGAGGCGTCCCAAACTTTGGGGTGGCTGTGTCTTTTTGATTTTAATTTCCCTAAGCTATAGGACCATAAGTGGAAGTGCCCTAGGCTCTGTTGCTTTGTTTTTTAGATGTTTCAGGAAACACCATACACTTCTCCCGAGTGTCTGTTGGCAATTTACATCCCGCCCATCAGCATAACAAGGCTCCCAGTTCTCCATGGCCTGTCCTGCCTTTCTGGATTTTACACTTTTTTCAGATGGCCCTTTTGACCGGGGGGAAGTGAGACTTCATTGTAGTGCAGATTTCCTTTGCAAGCTTGCTTGGTTGGCCAAAAAGGGCGTATGCGTTTTTTCCTGAATATATTCAGGAAAAAACGCATACGCCCTTTTTGGCCAAGTGCATCATTGTGGACGTTCTGCCTCTTTTCCTATGCTTTCAATGCAATTCCAGTCTACCTCCTGAAATCGGTTTCCTGCAATTCTGCCCCGCTTTCAAGTCCTCTTGGCAGCCTTACTTCAGTCTATTTTTGGACGATAGCTGTCATTTATAACTCTGCAGGTTTGTGAATTACAGTGCCCCTGAGCTCCTTTCTTCAACTCACTTTCTTTTGAGCTGGCCGCAACACCGCAGGATGGCTTCAGGCCCTAATCTGGTTCCGGCACGGCACGCTGAGCCTTTGGTTATTTCCTCTTCCAGATGGGAAATGAGAGTTAAATTTGCCCGTCCAGACACCTCCAGCTAGTCTCTCATTGGTTCTCCCTATTCCTGTTCATCTTCCGCAGAAATTGCAAACTGGGCCAAACAGGAGGTTAAAGGCGCTGACTCTCCAAGTGGGGAGAGTGTTAGTAAAGCGTCTGGAATGTTGCACCCGAGTACCAGGGGAGGAAAACTGAGACATATTTGAACACGTCTCCCGTTCACACGGTTGATCATACTCTGGGTTCCACATGCATGTTTTAGCTGAAGGAAGAATACCTTAAACCTGGAGAGTTGAGACCCGTGGAATGGGTACCATGCAATATGACTTCAAAGGGTCTTCATTTGCTCACCGAACCTGTCCAATCCTATCACTGCTGCATTTATGCCCCTGTACACATGCTTGATTCTCTTTTGGAGACATAGCAATCCATAGGTTTTAAGATACTTACTAGTCAGGTACATTCTTAGGCGTTTAATATGGGGTGTTGAGTCCATTTCGTTGAGCAAGGAGTAGCTCTTGTCTATTCCATATTTGGCTTAAGGAACTTTATCTGTGCTCATTTCAATCTCTGGTTTTATGCAGCACCCCAACTCACCTTTCCTCTTAAGCAAGCATAAGTTGGTTTTCTAAATTTGAGACCCTGTTCTGTTCTGTAATTCAGTTCCTGTGTAGCCAAGTTTACATTCCGTGTATTACTGATATCTTATGATGTTTCTTTTTCTGTGTGAATTATTTCAGTTAGAATCATCATACCTGAATCCACTCATTGTGCTGCTAAGGGCCTGATGACATAGATTTCATTGCTGAGTGATATTGCTTTGTAAGTAAATACCACAACTTCTTTATCCATTTTTCACTTTCTGCGATGTTGAACTTGTACGGTAAACGAGGTTCTTGTAAACAGAGGCGTCCCAAACTTTGGGGTGGCTGTGTCTTTTTGATTTTAATTTCCCTAAGCTATAGGACCATAAGTGGAAGTGCCCTAGGCTCTGTTGCTTTGTTTTTTAGATGTTTCAGGAAACACCATACACTTCTCCCGAGTGTCTGTTGGCAATTTACATCCCGCCCATCAGCATAACAAGGCTCCCAGTTCTCCATGGCCTGTCCTGCCTTTCTGGATTTTACACTTTTTTCAGATGGCCCTTTTGACCGGGGGGAAGTGAGACTTCATTGTAGTGCAGATTTCCTTTGCAAGCTTGCTTGGTTGGCCAAAAAGGGCGTATGCGTTTTTTCCTGAATATATTCAGGAAAAAACGCATACGCCCTTTTTGGCCAAGTGCATCATTGTGGACGTTCTGCCTCTTTTCCTATGCTTTCAATGCAATTCCAGTCTACCTCCTGAAATCGGTTTCCTGCAATTCTGCCCCGCTTTCAAGTCCTCTTGGCAGCCTTACTTCAGTCTATTTTTGGACGATAGCTGTCATTTATAACTCTGCAGGTTTGTGAATTACATTGCCCCTGAGCTCCTTTCTTCAACTCACTTTCTTTTGAGCTGGCCGCAACACCGCAGGATGGCTTCAGGCCCTAATCTGGTTCCGGCACGGCACGCTGAGCCTTTGGTTATTTCCTCTTCCAGATGGGAAATGAGAGTTAAATTTGCCCGTCCAGACACCTCCAGCTAGTCTCTCATTGGTTCTCCCTATTCCTGTTCATCTTCCGCAGAAATTGCAAACTGGGCCAAACAGGAGGTTAAAGGCGCTGACTCTCCAAGTGGGGAGAGTGTTAGTAAAGCGTCTGGAATGTTGCACCCGAGTACCAGGGGAGGAAAACTGAGACATATTTGAACACGTCTCCCGTTCACACGGTTGATCATACTCTGGGTTCCACATGCATGTTTTAGCTGAAGGAAGAATACCTTAAACCTGGAGAGTTGAGACCCGTGGAATGGGTACCATGCAATATGACTTCAAAGGGTCTTCAATTGCTCACCGAACCTCTCCAATCCTTTCACTGTTGCGTTTATGCCCCTGTACACACGCTTGATTCTCTTTCGGAGACATAGCAATCCATAGGTTTTAAGATACTTACTAGTCAGGTACATTCTTAGGCGTTTAATATGGGGTGTTGAGTCCATTTCGTTGAGCAAGGAGTAGCTCTTGTCTATTCCATATTTGGCTTAAGGAACTTTATCTGTGCTCATTTCAATCTCTGGTTTTATGCAGCACCCCAACTCACCTTTCCCCTTAAGCAAGCATAAGTTGGTTTTCTAAATTTGAGACCCTGTTCTGTTTTGGAATTCAGTTCCTGTGTAGCCAAGTTTACATTCCGTGTATTAGTGATATCTTATGATGTTTCTTTTTCTGTGTGACTTATTTCAGTTAGAATCATCGTACCTGAATCCACTCATTATGCTGCTACGGGCCTGATGACATAGATTTCATTGCTGAGTGATACTGCATTGTACGTAAGTACCACAAGTTCGTTATCCATTTTTCACTTTCTGTGATATTGAACTTGTACGGTAAACGAGGTTCTTGTAAACAGAGGCGTCCCAAACTTTGGGGTGGCTGTGTCTTTTTGATTTTAATTTCCCTAAGCTATAGGACCATAAGTGGAAGTGCCCTAGGCTCTCTTGCTTTGTTTTTTAGATGTTTCAGGAAACACCATACACTTCTCCCGAGTGTCTGTTTGCAAATTACATCCCGCCCATCAGCATAACAAGGCTCCCAGTTCTCCATGGCCTGTCCTGCCTTTCTGGATTTTACACTTTTTTCAGATGGCCCTTTTCACCGGGGGGAAGTGAGACTTCATTGTAGTGCAGATATCCTTTGCAAGTTTGCTTGGTTGGCCAAAAAGGGCGTATGCGTTTTTTCCTGAATATATTCAGGAAAAAACGCATACGCCCTTTTTGGCCAAGTGCATCATTGTGGACGTTCTGCCTCTTTTCCTATGCTTTCAATGCAATTCCAGTCTACCTCCTGAAATCGGTTTCCTGCAATTCTGCCCCGCTTTCAAGTCCTCTTGGCAGCCTTACTTTAGTCTATTTTTGGATGATAGCTGTCATTTATAACTGTGCATGTTTGTGAATTACAGTGCCCCTGAGCTCCTTTCTTCAACTCGCTTTCTTGTGACCTGGCCGCAACACCGCAGGATGGCTTCAGGCCCTAATCTGGTTCCGGCACGGCACGCTGAGCCTTTGGTTATTTCCTCTTCCAGATGGGAAATGAGAGTTAAATTTGCCCGTCCAGACACCTCCAGCTAGTCTCTCATTGGTTCTCCCTATTCCTGTTCATCTTCCGCAGAAATTGCAAACTGGGCCAAACAGGAGGTTAAAGGCGCTGACTCTCCAAGTGGGGAGAGTGTTAGTAAAGCGTCTGGAATGTTGCACCCGAGTACCAGGGGAGGAAAACTGAGACATATTTGAACACGTCTCCCGTTCACACGGTTGATCATACTCTGGGTTCCACATGCATGTTTTAGCTGAAGGAAGAATACCTTAAACCTGGAGAGTTGAGACCCGTGGAATGGGTACCATGCAATATGACTTCAAAGGGTCTTCAATTGCTCACCGAACCTGTCCAATCCTATCACTGCTGCATTTATGCCCCTGTACACATGCTTGATTCTCTTTTGGAGACATAGCAATCCATAGGTTTTAAGATACTTACTAGTCAGGTACATTCTTAGGCGTTTAATATGGGGTGTTGAGTCCATTTCGTTGAGCAAGGAGTAGCTCTTGTCTATTCCATATTTGGCTTAAGGAACTTTATCTGTGCTCATTTCAATCTCTGGTTTTATGCAGCACCCCAACTCACCTTTCCCCTTAAGCAAGCATAAGTTGGTTTTCTAAATTTGAGACCCTGTTCTGTTTTGGAATTCAGTTCCTGTGTAGCCAAGTTTACATTCCGTGTATTAGTGATATCTTATGATGTTTCTTTTTCTGTGTGACTTATTTCAGTTAGAATCATCGTACCTGAATCCACTCATTATGCTGCTACGGGCCTGATGACATAGATTTCATTGCTGAGTGATACTGCATTGTACGTAAGTACCACAAGTTCTTTATCCATTTTTCACTTTCTGTGATATTGAACTTGTACGGTAAACGAGGTTCTTGTAAACAGAGGCGTCCCAAACTTTGGGGTGGCTGTGTCTTTTTGATTTTAATTTCCCTAAGCTATAGGACCATAAGTGGAAGTGCCCTAGGCTCTGTTGCTTTGTTTTTTAGATGTTTCAGGAAACACCATACACTTCTCCCGAGTGTCTGTTGGCAATTTCCATCCCGCCCATCAGCATAACAAGGCTCCCAGTTCTCCATGGCCTGTCCTGCCTTTCTGGATTTTACACTTTTTTCAGATGGCCCTTTTGACCGGGGGGAAGTGAGACTTCATTGTAGTGCAGATTTCCTTTGCAAGCTTGCTTGGTTGGCCAAAAAGGGCGTATGCGTTTTTTCCTGAATATATTCAGGAAAAAACGCATACGCCCTTTTTGGCCAAGTGCATCATTGTGGACGTTCTGCCTCTTTTCCTATGCTTTCAATGCAATTGCAGTCTACCTCCTGAAATCGGTTTCCTGCAATTCTGCCCCGCTTTCAAGTCCTCTTGGCAGCCTTACTTCAGTCTATTTTTGGACGATAGCTGTCATTTATAACTCTGCAGGTTTGTGAATTACAGTGCCCCTGAGCTCCTTTCTTCAACTCACTTTCTTTTGAGCTGGCCGCAACACCGCAGGATGGCTTCAGGCCCTAATCTGGTTCCGGCACGGCACGCTGAGCCTTTGGTTATTTCCTCTTCCAGATGGGAAATGAGAGTTAAATTTGCCCGTCCAGACACCTCCAGCTAGTCTCTCATTGGTTCTCCCTATTCCTGTTCATCTTCCGCAGAAATTGCAAACTGGGCCAAACAGGAGGTTAAAGGCGCTGACTCTCCAAGTGGGGAGAGTGTTAGTAAAGCGTCTGGAATGTTGCACCCGAGTACCAGGGGAGGAAAACTGAGACATATTTGAACACGTCTCCCGTTCACACGGTTGATCATACTCTGGGTTCCACATGCATGTTTTAGCTGAAGGAAGAATACCTTAAACCTGGAGAGTTGAGACCCGTGGAATGGGTACCATGCAATATGACTTCAAAGGGTCTTCATTTGCTCACCGAACCTGTCCAATCCTATCACTGCTGCATTTATGCCCCTGTACACACGCTTGATTCTCTTTTGGAGACATAGCAATCCATAGGTTTTAAGATACTTACTAGTCAGGTATATTCTTAGGCGTTTAATATGCGGTGTTGAGTCCATTTCGTTGAGCAAGGAGTAGCTCTTGTCTATTCCATATTTGGCTTAAGGAACTTTATCTGTGCTCATTTCGATCTCTGGTTTTATGCAGCACCCCAACTCACCTTTACCCTTAAGCAAGCATAAGTTGGTTTTCTAAATTTGAGACCCTGTTCTGTTCTGTAATTCAGTTCCTGTGTAGCCAAGTTTACATTCCGTGTATTACTGATATCTTATGATGTTTCTTTTTCTGTGTGAATTATTTCAGTTAGAATCATCATACCTGAATCCACTCATTGTGCTGCTAAGGGCCTGATGACATAGATTTCATTGCTGAGTGATATTGCTTTGTAAGTAAATACCACAACTTCTTTATCCATTTTTCACTTTCTGCGATGTTGAACTTGTACGGTAAACGAGGTTCTTGTAAACAGAGGCGTCCCAAACTTTGGGGTGGCTGTGTCTTTTTGATTTTAATTTCCCTAAGCTATAGGACCATAAGTAGAAGTGCCCTAGGCTCTGTTGCTTTGTTTTTTAGATGTTTCAGGAAACACCATACACTTCTCCCGAGTGTCTGTTGGCAATTTACATCCCGCCCATCAGCATAACAAGGCTCCCAGTTCTCCATGGCCTGTTCTGCCTTTCTGGATTTTACACTTTTTTCAGATGGCCCTTTTGACCGGGGGGAAGTGAGACTTCATTGTAGTGCAGATTTCCTTTGCAAGCTTGCTTGGTTGGCCAAAAAGGGCGTATGCGTTTTTTCCTGAATATATTCAGGAAAAAACGCATACGCCCTTTTTGGCCAAGTGCATCATTGTGGACGTTCTGCCTCTTTTCCTATGCTTTCAATGCAATTCCAGTCTACCTCCTGAAATCGGTTTCCTGCAATTCTGCCCCGCTTTCAAGTCCTCTTGGCAGCCTTACTTCAGTCTATTTTTGGACGATAGCTGTCATTTATAACTCTGCAGGTTTGTGAATTACAGTGCCCCTGAGCTCCTTTCTTCAACTCACTTTCTTTTGAGCTGGCCGCAACACCGCAGGATGGCTTCAGGCCCTAATCTGGTTCCGGCACGGCACGCTGAGCCTTTGGTTATTTCCTCTTCCAGATGGGAAATGAGAGTTAAATTTGCCCGTCCAGACACCTCCAGCTAGTCTCTCATTGGTTCTCCCTATTCCTGTTCATCTTCCGCAGAAATTGCAAACTGGGCCAAACAGGAGGTTAAAGGCGCTGACTCTCCAAGTGGGGAGAGTGTTAGTAAAGCGTCTGGAATGTTGCACCCGAGTACCAGGGGAGGAAAACTGAGACATATTTGAACACGTCTCCCGTTCACACGGTTGATCATACTCTGGGTTCCACATGTATGTTTTAGCTGAAGGAAGAATACCTTAAACCTGGAGAGTTGAGACCCGTGGAATGGGTACCATGCAATATGACTTCAAAGGGTCTTCATTTGCTCACCGAACCTGTCCAATCCTATCACTGCTGCATTTATGCCCCTGTACACATGCTTGATTCTCTTTTGGAGACATAGCAATCCATAGGTTTTAAGATACTTACTAGTCAGGTACATTCTTAGGCGTTTAATATGGGGTGTTGAGTCCATTTCGTTGAGCAAGGAGTAGCTCTTGTCTATTCCATATTTGGCTTAAGGAACTTTATCTGTGCTCATTTCAATCTCTGGTTTTATGCAGCACCCCAACTCACCTTTCCCCTTAAGCAAGCATAAGTTGGTTTTCTAAATTTGAGACCCTGTTCTGTTTTGGAATTCAGTTCCTGTGTAGCCAAGTTTACATTCCGTGTATTAGTGATATCTTATGATGTTTCTTTTTCTGTGTGACTTATTTCAGTTAGAATCATTGTACCTGAATCCACTCATTACGCTGCTACGGGCCTGATGACATAGATTTCATTGCTGAGTGATACTGCATTGTACGTAAGTACCACAAGTTCTTTATCCATTTTTCACTTTCTGTGATATTGAACTTGTACGGTAAACGAGGTTCTTGTAAACAGAGGCGTCCCAAACTTTGGGGTGGCTGTGTCTTTTTGATTTTAATTTCCCTAAGCTATAGGACCATAAGTGGAAGTGCCCTAGGCTCTGTTGCTTTGTTTTTTAGATGTTTCAGGAAACACCATACACTTCTCCCGAGTGTCTGTTGGCAATTTACATCCCGCCCATCAGCATAACAAGGCTCCCAGTTCTCCATGGCCTGTCCTGCCTTTCTGGATTTTACACTTTTTTCAGATGGCCCTTTTGACCGGGGGGAAGTGAGACTTCATTGTAGTGCAGATTTCCTTTGCAAGCTTGCTTGGTTGGCCAAAAAGGGCGTATGCGTTTTTTCCTGAATATATTCAGGAAAAAACGCATACGCCCTTTTTGGCCAAGTGCATCATTGTGGACGTTCTGCCTCTTTTCCTATGCTTTCAATGCAATTCCAGTCTACCTCCTGAAATCGGTTTCCTGCAATTCTGCCCCGCTTTCAAGTCCTCTTGGCAGCCTTACTTCAGTCTATTTTTGGACGATAGCTGTCATTTATAACTCTGCAGGTTTGTGAATTACAGTGCCCCTGAGCTCCTTTCTTCAACTCACTTTCTTTTGAGCTGGCCGCAACACCGCAGGATGGCTTCAGGCCCTAATCTGGTTCCGGCACGGCACGCTGAGCCTTTGGTTATTTCCTCTTCCAGATGGGAAATGAGAGTTAAATTTGCCCGTCCAGACACCTCCAGCTAGTCTCTCATTGGTTCTCCCTATTCCTGTTCATCTTCCGCAGAAATTGCAAACTGGGCCAAACAGGAGGTTAAAGGCGCTGACTCTCCAAGTGGGGAGAGTGTTAGTAAAGCGTCTGGAATGTTGCACCCGAGTACCAGGGGAGGAAAACTGAGACATATTTGAACACGTCTCCCGTTCACACGGTTGATCATACTCTGGGTTCCACATGCATGTTTTAGCTGAAGGAAGAATACCTTAAACCTGGAGAGTTGAGACCCGTGGAATGGGTACCATGCAATATGACTTCAAAGGGTCTTCATTTGCTCACCGAACCTGTCCAATCCTACCACTGCTGCATTTATGCCCCTGTACACATGCTTGATTCTCTTTTGGAGACATAGCAATCCATAGGTTTTAAGATACTTACTAGTCAGGTACATTCTTAGGCGTTTAATATGGGGTGTTGAGTCCATTTCGTTGAGCAAGGAGTAGCTCTTGTCTATTCCATATTTGGCTTAAGGAACTTTATCTCTGCTCATTTCAATCTCTGGTTTTATGCAGCACCCCAACTCACCTTTCCCCTTAAGCAAGCATAAGTTGGTTTTCTAAATTTGAGACCCTGTTCTGTTTTGGAATTCAGTTCCTGTGTAGCCAAGTTTACATTCCGTGTATTAGTGATATCTTATGATGTTTCTTTTTCTGTGTGACTTATTTCAGTTAGAATCATCGTACCTGAATCCACTCATTATGCTGCTACGGGCCTGATGACATAGATTTCATTGCTGAGTGATACTGCATTGTACGTAAGTACCACAAGTTCTTTATCCATTTTTCACTTTCTGTGATATTGAACTTGTACGGTAAACGAGGTTCTTGTAAACAGAGGCGTCCCAAACTTTGGGGTGGCTGTGTCTTTTTGATTTTAATTTCCCTAAGCTATAGGACCATAAGTGGAAGTGCCCTAGGCTCTGTTGCTTTGTTTTTTAGATGTTTCAGGAAACACCATACACTTCTCCCGAGTGTCTGTTTGCAATTTACATCCCGCCCATCAGCATAACAAGGCTCCCAGTTCTCCATGGCCTGTCCTGCCTTTCTGGATTTTACACTTTTTTCAGATGGCCCTTTTGACCGGGGGGAAGTGAGACTTCATTGTAGTGCAGATTTCCTTTGCAAGCTTGCTTGGTTGGCCAAAAAGGGCGTATGCGTTTTTTCCTGAATATATTCAGGAAAAAACGCATACGCCCTTTTTGGCCAAGTGCATCATTGTGGACGTTCTGCCTCTTTTCCTATGCTTTCAATGCAATTCCAGTCTACCTCCTGAAATCGGTTTCCTGCAATTCTGCCCCGCTTTCAAGTCCTCTTGGCAGCCTTACTTTAGTCTATTTTTGGATGATAGCTGTCATTTATAACTGTGCATGTTTGTGAATTACAGTGCCCCTGAGCTCCTTTCTTCAACTCACTTCCTTGTGACCTGGCCGCAACACCGCAGGATGGCTTCAGGCCCTAATCTGGTTCCGGCACGGCACGCTGAGCCTTTGGTTATTTCCTCTTCCTGGTGGGAAATGAGAGTTAAATTTGCCCGTCCACACACCTCCAGTTAGTCTCTCATTGGTTCTCCCTATTCCTGTTCATCTTCCGCAGAAATTGCAAACTGGGCCAAACAGGAGGTTAAAGGCGCTGACTCTCCAAGTGGGGAGAGTGTTAGTAAAGCGTCTGGAATGTTGCACCCGAGAACCAGGGGAGGAAAACTGAGATATATTTGAACACGTCTCCCGTTCACACGGTTGATCATACTCTGGGTTCCACATGCATGTTTTAGCCGAAGGAAGAATACCTTAAACCTGTAGTGTTGAGACCCGTGGAATGGGTACCATGCAATATGACTTCAAAGGGTCTTCATTTGCTCACCGAACCTCTCCAATCCTATCACTGCTGCGTTTATGCCCCTGTACACATGCTTGATTCTCTTTCGGAGACATAGCAATCCATAGGTTTTAAGATACTTACTAGTCAGGTACATTCTTAGGCGTTTAATATGCGGTGTTGAGTCCATTTCGTTGAGCAAGGAGTAGCTCTTGTCTATTCCATATTTGGCTTAAGGAACTTTATCTGTGCTCATTTCGATCTCTGGTTTTATGCAGCACCCCAACTCACCTTTACCCTTAAGCAAGCATAAGTTGGTTTTCTAAATTTGAGACCCTGTTCTGTTCTGTAATTCAGTTCCTGTGTAGCCAAGTTTACATTCCGTGTATTACTGATATCTTATGATGTTTCTTTTTCTGTGTGACTTATTTCAGTTAGAATCATCATACCTGAATCCACTCATTGTGCTGCTAAGGGCCTGATGACATAGATTTCATTGCTGAGTGATATTGCTTTGTAAGTAAATACCACATCTTCTTTATCCATTTTTCACTTTCTGCGACGTTGAACTTGTACTGTAAACGAGGTTCTTGTAAACAGAGGCGTCCCAAACTTTGGGGTGGCTGTGTCTTTTTGATTTTAATTTCCCTAAGCTATAGGACCATAAGTGGAAGTGCCCTAGGCTCTGTTGCTTTGTTTTTTAGATGTTTCAGGAAACACCATACACTTCTCCCGAGTGTCTGTTGGCAATTTACATCCCGCCCATCAGCATAACAAGGCTCCCAGTTCTCCATGGCCTGTCCTGCCTTTCTGGATTTTACACTTTTTTCAGATGGCCCTTTTGACCGGGGGGAAGTGAGACTTCATTGTTGTGCAGATTTCCTTTGCAAGCTTGCTTGGTTGGCCAAAAAGGGCGTATGTGTTTTTTCCTGAATATATTCAGGAAAAAACGCATACGCCCTTTTTGGCCAAGTGCATCATTGTGGACGTTCTGCCTCTTTTCCTATGCTTTCAATGCAATTCCAGTCTACCTCCTGAAATCGGTTTCCTGCAATTCTGCCCCGCTTTCAAGTCCTCTTGGCAGCCTTACTTCAGTCTATTTTTGGACGATAGCTGTCATTTATAACTCTGCAGGTTTGTGAATTACAGTGCCCCTGAGCTCCTTTCTTCAACTCACTTTCTTTTGAGCTGGCCGCAACACCGCAGGATGGCTTCAGGCCCTAATCTGGTTCCGGCACGGCACGCTGAGCCTTTGGTTATTTCCTCTTCCAGATGGGAAATGAGAGTTAAATTTGCCCATCCAGACACCTCCAGCTAGTCTCTCATTGGTTCTCCCTATTCCTGTTCATCTTCCGCAGAAATTGCAAACTAGGCCAAACAGGAGGTTAAAGGCGCTGACTCTCCAAGTGGGGAGAGTGTTAGTAAAGCGTCTGGAATGTTGCACCCGAGTACCAGGGGAGGAAAACTGAGACATATTTGAACACGTCTCCCGTTCACACGGTTGATCATACTCTGGGTTCCACATGCATGTTTTAGCTGAAGGAAGAATACCTTAAACCTGGAGAGTTGAGACCCGTGGAATGGGTACCATGCAATATGACTTCAAAGGGTCTTCATTTGCTCACCGAACCTGTCCAATCCTATCACTGCTGCATTTATGCCCCTGTACACACGCTTGATTCTCTTTTGGAGACATAGCAATCCATAGGTTTTAAGATACTTACTAGTCAGGTACATTCTTAGGCGTTTAATATGCGGTGTTGAGTCCATTTCGTTGAGCAAGGAGTAGCTCTTGTCTATTCCATATTTGGCTTAAGGAACTTTATCTGTGCTCATTTCGATCTCTGGTTTTATGCAGCACCCCAACTCACCTTTACCCTTAAGCAAGCATAAGTTGGTTTTCTAAATTTGAGACCCTGTTCTGTTCTGTAATTCAGTTCCTGTGTAGCCAAGTTTACATTCCGTGTATTACTGATATCTTATGATGTTTCTTTTTCTGTGTGAATTATTTCAGTTAGAATCATCATACCTGAATCCACTCATTGTGCTGCTAAGGGCCTGATGACATAGATTTCATTGCTGAGTGATATTGCTTTGTAAGTAAATACCACAACTTCTTTATCCATTTTTCACTTTCTGCGATGTTGAACTTGTACGGTAAACGAGGTTCTTGTAAACAGAGGTGTCCCAAACTTTGGGGTGGCTGTGTCTTTTTGATTTTAATTTCCCTAAGCTATAGGACCATAAGTGGAAGTGCCCTAGGCTCTGTTGCTTTGTTTTTTAGATGTTTCAGGAAACACCATACACTTCTCCCGAGTGTCTGTTGGCAATTTACATCCCGCCCATCAGCATAACAAGGCTCCCAGTTCTCCATGGCCTGTCCTGCCTTTCTGGATTTTACACTTTTTTCAGATGGCCCTTTTGACCGGGGGGAAGTGAGACTTCATTGTTGTGCAGATTTCCTTTGCAAGCTTGCTTGGTTGGCCAAAAAGGGCGTATGTGTTTTTTCCTGAATATATTCAGGAAAAAACGCATACGCCCTTTTTGGCCAAGTGCATCATTGTGGACGTTCTGCCTCTTTTCCTATGCTTTCAATGCAATTCCAGTCTACCTCCTGAAATCGGTTTCCTGCAATTCTGCCCCGCTTTCAAGTCCTCTTGGCAGCCTTACTTCAGTCTATTTTTGGACGATAGCTGTCATTTATAACTCTGCAGGTTTGTGAATTACAGTGCCCCTGAGCTCCTTTCTTCAACTCACTTTCTTTTGAGCTGGCCGCAACACCGCAGGATGGCTTCAGGCCCTAATCTGGTTCCGGCACGGCACGCTGAGCCTTTGGTTATTTCCTCTTCCAGATGGGAAATGAGAGTTAAATTTGCCCATCCAGACACCTCCAGCTAGTCTCTCATTGGTTCTCCCTATTCCTGTTCATCTTCCGCAGAAATTGCAAACTAGGCCAAACAGGAGGTTAAAGGCGCTGACTCTCCAAGTGGGGAGAGTGTTAGTAAAGCGTCTGGAATGTTGCACCCGAGTACCAGGGGAGGAAAACTGAGACATATTTGAACACGTCTCCCGTTCACACGGTTGATCATACTCTGGGTTCCACATGCATGTTTTAGCTGAAGGAAGAATACCTTAAACCTGGAGAGTTGAGACCCGTGGAATGGGTACCATGCAATATGACTTCAAAGGGTCTTCATTTGCTCACCGAACCTGTCCAATCCTATCACTGCTGCATTTATGCCCCTGTACACACGCTTGATTCTCTTTTGGAGACATAGCAATCCATAGGTTTTAAGATACTTACTAGTCAGGTACATTCTTAGGCGTTTAATATGCGGTGTTGAGTCCATTTCGTTGAGCAAGGAGTAGCTCTTGTCTATTCCATATTTGGCTTAAGGAACTTTATCTGTGCTCATTTCGATCTCTGGTTTTATGCAGCACCCCAACTCACCTTTACCCTTAAGCAAGCATAAGTTGGTTTTCTAAATTTGAGACCCTGTTCTGTTCTGTAATTCAGTTCCTGTGTAGCCAAGTTTACATTCCGTGTATTACTGATATCTTATGATGTTTCTTTTTCTGTGTGAATTTTTTCAGTTAGAATCATCATACCTGAATCCACTCATTGTGCTGCTAAGGGCCTGATGACATAGATTTCATTGCTGAGTGATATTGCTTTGTAAGTAAATACCACAACTTCTTTATCCATTTTTCACTTTCTGCGATGTTGAACTTGTACGGTAAACGAGGTTCTTGTAAACAGAGGTGTCCCAAACTTTGGGGTGGCTGTGTCTTTTTGATTTTAATTTCCCTAAGCTATAGGACCATAAGTGGAAGTGCCCTAGGCTCTGTTGCTTTGTTTTTTAGATGTTTCAGGAAACACCATACACTTCTCCCGAGTGTCTGTTGGCAATTTCCATCCCGCCCATCAGCATAACAAGGCTCCCAGTTCTCCATGGCCTGTCCTGCCTTTCTGGATTTTACACTTTTTTCAGATGGCCCTTTTGACCGGGGGGAAGTGAGACTTCATTGTTGTGCAGATTTCCTTTGCAAGCTTGCTTGGTTGGCCAAAAAGGGCGTATGTGTTTTTTCCTGAATATATTCAGGAAAAAACGCATACGCCCTTTTTGGCCAAGTGCATCATTGTGGACGTTCTGCCTCTTTTCCTATGCTTTCAATGCAATTCCAGTCTACCTCCTGAAATCGGTTTCCTGCAATTCTGCCCCGCTTTCAAGTCCTCTTGGCAGCCTTACTTCAGTCTATTTTTGGACGATAGCTGTCATTTATAACTCTGCAGGTTTGTGAATTACAGTGCCCCTGAGCTCCTTTCTTCAACTCACTTTCTTTTGAGCTGGCCGCAACACCGCAGGATGGCTTCAGGCCCTAATCTGGTTCCGGCACGGCACGCTGAGCCTTTGGTTATTTCCTCTTCCAGATGGGAAATGAGAGTTAAATTTGCCCATCCAGACACCTCCAGCTAGTCTCTCATTGGTTCTCCCTATTCCTGTTCATCTTCCGCAGAAATTGCAAACTAGGCCAAACAGGAGGTTAAAGGCGCTGACTCTCCAAGTGGGGAGAGTGTTAGTAAAGCGTCTGGAATGTTGCACCCGAGTACCAGGGGAGGAAAACTGAGACATATTTGAACACGTCTCCCGTTCACACGGTTGATCATACTCTGGGTTCCACATGCATGTTTTAGCTGAAGGAAGAATACCTTAAACCTGGAGAGTTGAGACCCGTGGAATGGGTACCATGCAATATGACTTCAAAGGGTCTTCATTTGCTCACCGAACCTGTCCAATCCTATCACTGCTGCATTTATGCCCCTGTACACACGCTTGATTCTCTTTTGGAGACATAGCAATCCATAGGTTTTAAGATACTTACTAGTCAGGTACATTCTTAGGGGTTTAATATGCGGTGTTGAGTCCATTTCGTTGAGCAAGGAGTAGCTCTTGTCTATTCCATATTTGGCTTAAGGAACTTTATCTGTGCTCATTTCGATCTCTGGTTTTATGCAGCACCCCAACTCACCTTTACCCTTAAGCAAGCATAAGTTGGTTTTCTAAATTTGAGACCATGTTCTGTTCTGTAATTCAGTTCCTGTGTAGCCAAGTTTACATTCCGTGTATTACTGATATCTTATGATGTTTCTTTTTCTGTGTGAATTATTTCAGTTAGAATCATCATACCTGAATCCACTCATTGTGCTGCTAAGGGCCTGATGACATAGATTTCATTGCTGAGTGATATTGCTTTGTAAGTAAATACCACAACTTCTTTATCCATTTTTCACTTTCTGCGATGTTGAACTTGTACGGTAAACGAGGTTCTTGTAAACAGAGTTGTCCCAAACTTTGGGGTGGCTGTGTCTTTTTGATTTTAATTTCCCTAAGCTATAGGACCATAAGTGGAAGTGCCCTAGGCTCTGTTGCTTTGTTTTTTAGATGTTTCAGGAAACACCATACACTTCTCCCGAGTGTCTGTTGGCAATTTACATCCCGCCCATCAGCATAACAAGGCTCCCAGTTCTCCATGGCCTGTCCTGCCTTTCTGGATTTTACACTTTTTTCAGATGGCCCTTTTGACCGGGGGGAAGTGAGACTTCATTGTTGTGCAGATTTCCTTTGCAAGCTTGCTTGGTTGGCCAAAAAGGGCGTATGTGTTTTTTCCTGAATATATTCAGGAAAAAACGCATACGCCCTTTTTGGCCAAGTGCATCATTGTGGACGTTCTGCCTCTTTTCCTATGCTTTCAATGCAATTCCAGTCTACCTCCTGAAATCGGTTTCCTGCAATTCTGCCCCGCTTTCAAGTCCTCTTGGCAGCCTTACTTCAGTCTATTTTTGGACGATAGCTGTCATTTATAACTCTGCAGGTTTGTGAATTACAGTGCCCCTGAGCTCCTTTCTTCAACTCACTTTCTTTTGAGCTGGCCGCAACACCGCAGGATGGCTTCAGGCCCTAATCTGGTTCCGGCACGGCACGCTGAGCCTTTGGTTATTTCCTCTTCCAGATGGGAAATGAGAGTTAAATTTGCCCATCCAGACACCTCCAGCTAGTCTCTCATTGGTTCTCCCTATTCCTGTTCATCTTCCGCAGAAATTGCAAACTAGGCCAAACAGGAGGTTAAAGGCGCTGACTCTCCAAGTGGGGAGAGTGTTAGTAAAGCGTCTGGAATGTTGCACCCGAGTACCAGGGGAGGAAAACTGAGACATATTTGAACACGTCTCCCGTTCACACGGTTGATCATACTCTGGGTTCCACATGCATGTTTTAGCTGAAGGAAGAATACCTTAAACCTGGAGAGTTGAGACCCGTGGAATGGGTACCATGCAATATGACTTCAAAGGGTCTTCATTTGCTCACCGAACCTGTCCAATCCTATCACTGCTGCATTTATGCCCCTGTACACACGCTTGATTCTCTTTTGGAGACATAGCAATCCATAGGTTTTAAGATACTTACTAGTCAGGTACATTCTTAGGCGTTTAATATGCGGTGTTGAGTCCATTTCGTTGAGCAAGGAGTAGCTCTTGTCTATTCCATATTTGGCTTAAGGAACTTTATCTGTGCTCATTTCGATCTCTGGTTTTATGCAGCACCCCAACTCACCTTTACCCTTAAGCAAGCATAAGTTGGTTTTCTAAATTTGAGACCCTGTTCTGTTCTGTAATTCAGTTCCTGTGTAGCCAAGTTTACATTCCGTGTATTACTGATATCTTATGATGTTTCTTTTTCTGTGTGAATTATTTCAGTTAGAATCATCATACCTGAATCCACTCATTGTGCTGCTAAGGGCCTGATGACATAGATTTCATTGCTGAGTGATATTGCTTTGTAAGTAAATACCACAACTTCTTTATCCATTTTTCACTTTCTGCGATGTTGAACTTGTACGGTAAACGAGGTTCTTGTAAACAGAGGTGTCCCAAACTTTGGGGTGGCTGTGTCTTTTTGATTTTAATTTCCCTAAGCTATAGGACCATAAGTGGAAGTGCCCTAGGCTCTGTTGCTTTGTTTTTTAGATGTTTCAGGAAACACCATACACTTCTCCCGAGTGTCTGTTGGCAATTTCCATCCCGCCCATCAGCATAACAAGGCTCCCAGTTCTCCATGGCCTGTCCTGCCTTTCTGGATTTTACACTTTTTTCAGATGGTCCTTTTGACCAGGGGGAAGTGAGACTTCATTGTAGTGCAGATTTCCTTTGCAAGCTTGCTTGGTTGGCCAAAAAGGGCGTATGCGTTTTTTCCTGAATATATTCAGGAAAAAACGCATACGCCCTTTTTGGCCAAGTGCATCATTGTGGACGTTCTGCCTCTTTTCCTATGCTTTCAATGCAATTCCAGTCTACCTCCTGAAATCGGTTTTCTGCAATTCTGCCCCGCTTTCAAGTCCTCTTGGCAGCCTTACTTCAGTATATTTTTGGACGATACCTGTCATTTATAACTCTGCAGGTTTGTGAATTACAGTGCCCCTGAGCTCCTTTCTTCAACTCACTTTCTTTTGAGCTGGCCGCAACACCGCAGGATGGCTTCAGGCCCTAATCTGGTTCCGGCACGGCACGCTGAGCCTTTGGTTATTTCCTCTTCCAGATGGGAAATGAGAGTTAAATTTGCCCGTCCAGACACCTCCAGCTAGTCTCTCATTGGTTCTCCCTATTCCTGTTCATCTTCCGCAGAAATTGCAAACTGGGCCAAACAGGAGGTTAAAGGCGCTGACTCTCCAAGTGGGGAGAGTGTTAGTAAAGCGTCTGGAATGTTGCACCCGAGTACCAGGGGAGGAAAACTGAGACATATTTGAACACGTCTCCCGTTCACACGGTTGATCATACTCTGGGTTCCACATGCATGTTTTAGCTGAAGGAAGAATGCCTTAAACCTGGAGAGTTGAGACCCGTGGAATGGGTACCATGCAATATGACTTCAAAGGGTCTTCATTTGCTCACCGAACCTGTCCAATCCTATCACTGCTGCATTTATGCCCCTGTACACATGCTTGATTCTCTTTTGGAGACATAGCAATCCATAGGTTTTAAGATACTTACTAGTCAGGTACTTTCTTAGGCGTTTAATATGGGGTGTTGAGTCCATTTCGTTGAGCAAGGAGTAGCTCTTGTCTATTCCATATTTGGCTTAAGGAACTTTATCTGTGCTCATTTCCATCTCTGGTTTTATGCAGCACCCCAACTCACCTTTCCCCTTAAGCAAGCATAAGTTGGTTTTCTAAATTTGAGACCCTGTTCTGTTTTGGAATTCAGTTCCTGTGTAGCCAAGTTTACATTCCGTGTATTAGTGATATCTTATGATGTTTCTTTTTCTGTGTGACTTATTTCAGTTAGAATCATCGTACCTGAATCCACTCATTATGCTGCTACGGGCCTGATGACATAGATTTCATTGCTGAGTGATACTGCATTGTACGTAAGTACCACAAGTTCTTTATCCATTTTTCACTTTCTGTGATATTGAACTTGTACGGTAAACGAGGTTCTTGTAAACAGAGGCGTCCCAAACTTTGGGGTGGCTGTGTCTTTTTGATTTTAATTTCCCTAAGCTATAGGACCATAAGTGGAAGTGCCCTAGGCTCTGTTGCTTTGTTTTTTAGATGTTTCAGGAAACACCATACACTTCTCCCGAGTGTCTGTTGGCAATTTACATCCCGCCCATCAGCATAACAAGGCTCCCAGTCCTCCATGGCCTGTCCTGCCTTTCTGGATTTTACACTTTTTTCAGATGGTCCTTTTGACCGGGGGGAAGTGAGACTTCATTGTAGTGCAGATTTCCTTTGCAAGCTTGCTTGGTTTGCCAAAAAGGGCGTATATGTTTTTTCCTGAATATATTCAGGAAAAAACGCATACGCCCTTTTTGGCCAAGTGCATCATTGTGGACGTTCTGCCTCTTTTCCTATGCTTTCAATGCAATTCCAGTCTACCTCCTGAAATCGGTTTCCTGCAATTCTGCCCCGCTTTCAAGTCGTCTTGGCAGCCTTACTTTAGTCTATTTTTGGATGATAGCTGTCATTTATAACTGTGCAGGTTTGTGAATTACAGTGCCCCTGAGCTCCTTTCTTCAACTCGCTTTCTTGTGACCTGGCCGCAACACCGCAGGATGGCTTCAGGCCCTAATCTGGTTCCGGCACGGCACGCTGAGCCTTTGGTTATTTCCTCTTCCTGGTGGGAAATGAGAGTTAAATTTGCCCGTCCAGCCGCCTCCAGCTAGTCTCTCATTGGTTCTCGCTATTCCTTTTCATCTTCCGCAGAAATTGCAAACTGGGCCAAACAGGAGGTTAAAGGGACTGATTCTCCAAGTCGGGAGAGTGTTAGTAAAGCGTCTGGAATGTTGCACCCGAGTACCAGGGGAGGAAAATTGAGACATATTTGAACAGGTCTCCCGATCACATGGTTGATCATACTCTAGGTTCCACATGCATGTTTTAGCTGAAGGAAGAATACCTTAAACCTGGGTAGTTGAAACCCGTGGAATGGGTACCATGCAATATGACTTCAAAGGGTCTTCATTTGCTCACCGAACCTCTCCAATCCTATCACTGCTGCATTTATGCCCCTGTACACATGCTTGATTCTCTTTTGGAGACATAGCAATCCATAGGTTTTAAGATACTTACTAGTCAGGTACATTCTTAGGCGTTTAATATGGGGTGTTGAGTCCATTTCGTTGAGGAAGGAGTAGCTGTTGTCTATTCCATATTTGGCTTAAGGAACTTTATCTGCGCTCATTTCAATCTCTGGTTTTATGCAGCACCCCAACTCACCTTTCCCCTTAAGCAAGCATAAGTTGGTTTTCTAAATTTGAGACCCTGTTCTGTTTTGGAATTCAGTTCCTGTGTAGCCAAGTTTACATTCCGTGTATTAGTGATATCTTATGATGTTTCTTTTTCTGTGTGACTTATTTCAGTTAGAATCATCGTACCTGAATCCACTCATTGTGCTGCTACGGGCCTGATGACATAGATTTCATTGCTGAGTGATACTGCATTGTACGTAAGTACCACAAGTTCTTTATCCATTTTTCACTTTCTGTGATATTGAACTTGTACGGTAAACGAGGTTCTTGTAAACAGAGGCGTCCCAAACTTTGGGGTGGCTGTGTCTTTTTGATTTTAATTTCCCTAAGCTATAGGACCATAAGTGGAAGTGCCCTAGGCTCTGTTGCTTTGTTTTTTAGATGTTTCAGGAAACACCATACACTTCTCCCGAGTGTCTGTTGGCAATTTACATCCCGCCCATCAGCATAACAAGGCTCCCAGTTCTCCATGGCCTGTCCTGCCTTTCTGGATTTTACACTTTTTTCAGATGGCCCTTTTGACCGGGGGGAAGTGAGACTTCATTGTAGTGCAGATTTCCTTTGCAAGTTTGCTTGGTTGGCCAAAAAGGGCGTATGCGTTTTTTCCTGAATATATTCAGGAAAAAACGCATACGCCCTTTTTGGCCAATTGCATCATTGTGGACGTTCTGCCTCTTTTCCTATGTTTTCAATGCAATTCCTGTCTACCTCCTGAAATCGGTTTCCTGCAATTCTGCCCCGCTTTCAAGTCCTCTTGGCAGCCTTACTTTAGTCTATTTTTGGATGATAGCTGTCATTTATAACTGTGCAGGTTTGTGAATTACAGTGCCCCTGAGCTCCTTTCTTCAACTCGCTTTCTTGTGACCTGGCCGCAACACCGCAGGATGGCTTCAGGCCCTAATCTGGTTCCGGCACGGCACGCTGAGCCTTTGGTTATTTCCTCTTCCTGGTGGGAAATGAGAGTTAAATTTGCCCGTCCAGACACCTCCAGCTAGTCTCTCATTGGTTCTCGCTATTCCTTTTCATCTTCCGCAGAAATTGCAAACTGGGCCAAACAGGGGGTTAAAGGGACTGATTCTCCAAGTCGGGAGAGTGTTAGTAAAGCGTCTGGAATGTTGCACCTGAGTACCAGGGGAGGAAAACTGAGACATATTTGAACACGTCTCCCGATCACATGGTTGATCATACTTTAGGTTCCACATGCATGTTTTAGCTGAAGGAAGAATACCTTAAACCTGGGTAGTTGAAACCCGTGGAATGAGTACCATGCAATATGACTTCAAAGGGTCTTCATTTGCTCACCGAACCTCTCCAATCCTATCATTGCTGCGTTTATGCCCCTGTACACTTGCTTGATTCTCTTTCGGAGACATACCGATCCATAGGTTTTAAGATACTTACTAGTCAGGTACATTCTTAGGCGTTTAATATGCGGTGTTGTGTCCATTTCGTTGAGCAAGGAGTAGCTCTTGTCTATTCCATATTTGGCTTAAGGAACTTTATCTGTGCTCATTTCAATCTCTGGTTTTATGCAGCACCCCAACTCACCTTTCCTCTTAAGCAAGCATAAGTTGGTTTTCTAAATTTGAGACCCTGTTCTGTTCTGTAATTCAGTTCCTGTGTAGCCAAGTTTACATTCCGTGTATTAGTGATATCTTATGATGTTTCTTTTTCTGTGTGACTTATTTCAGTTAGAATCATCATACCTGAATCCACTCATTGTGCTGCTAAGAGCCTGATGACATAGATTTCATTGCTGAGTGATATTGCTTTGTAAGTAAATACCACATCTTCTTTATCCATTTTTCACTTTCTGCGATGTTCAACTTGTACTGTAAACGAGGTTCTTGTAAACAGAGGCGTCCCAAACTTTGGGGTGGCTGTGTCTTTTTGATTTTAATTTCCCTAAGCTATAGGACCATAAGTGGAAGTGCCCTAGGCTCTGTTGCTTTGTTTTTTAGATGTTTCAGGAAACACCATACACTTCTCCCGAGTGTCTGTTGGCAATTTACATCCCGCCCATCAGCATAACAAGGCTCCCAGTTCTCCATGGCCTGTCCTGCCTTTCTGGATTTTACACTTTTTTCAGATGGCCCTTTTGACCGGGGGGAAGTGAGACTTCATTGTAGTGCAGATTTCCTTTGCAAGCTTGCTTGGTTGGCCAAAAAGGGCGTATGCGTTTTTTCCTGAATATATTCAGGAAAAAACGCATACGCCCTTTTTGGCCAAGTGCATCATTGTGGACGTTCTGCCTCATTTCCTATGCTTTCAATGCAATTCCAGTCTACCTCCTGAAATCGGTTTCCTGCAATTCTGCCCCGCGTTCAAGTCCTCTTGGCAGCCTTACTTCAGTCTATTTTTGGACGATACCTGTCATTTATAACTCTGCAGGTTTGTGAATTACAGTGCCCCTGAGCTCCTTTCTTCAACTCACTTTCTTTTGAGCTGCCCGCAACACCGCAGGATGGCTTCAGGCCCTAATCTGGTTCCGGCACGGCACGCTGAGCCTTTGGTTATTTCCTCTTCCAGATGGGAAATGAGAGTTAAATTTGCCCGTCCAGACACCTCCAGCTAGTCTCTCATTGGTTCTCCCTATTCCTGTTCATCTTCCGCAGAAATTGCAAACTGGGCCAAACAGGAGTTTAAAGGCGCTGACTCTCCAAGTGGGGAGAGTGTTAGTAAAGCGTCTGGAATGTTGCACCCGAGTACCAGGGGAGGAAAACTGAGACATATTTGAACACGTCTCCCGATCACATGGTTGATCATACTCTAGGTTCCACATGCATGTTTTAGCTGAAGGAAGAATACCTTAAACCTGGGTAGTTGAAACCCGTGCAATGAGTACCATGCAATATGACTTCAAAGGGTCTTCATTTGCTCACCGAACCTCTCCAATCCTATCACTGCTGCGTTTATGCCCCTGTACACATGCTTGATTCTCTTTCGGAGACATAGCGATCCATAGGTTTTAAGATACTTACTAGTCAGGTACATTCTTAGGCGTTTAATATGCGGTGTTGAGTCCATTTCGTTGAGCAAGGAGTAGCTCTGGTCTATTCCATATTTGGCTTAAGGAACTTTATCTGTGCTCATTTCAATCTCTGGTTTTATGCAGCACCCCAACTCACCTTTCCTCTTAAGCAAGCATAAGTTGGTTTTTTAAATTTGAGACCCTGTTCTGTTCTGTAATTCAGTTCCTGTGTAGCCAAGTTTACATTCCGTGTATTAGTGATATCTTATGATGTTTCTTTTTCTGTGTGACTTATTTCAGTTAGAATCATCATACCTGAATCCACTCATTGTGCTGCTAAGAGCCTGATGACATAGATTTCATTGCTGAGTGATATTGCTTTGTAAGTAAATACCACATCTTCTTTATCCATTTTTCACTTTCTGCGATGTTGAACTTGTACTGTAAACGAGGTTCTTGTAAACAGAGGCGTCCCAAACTTTGGGGTGGCTGTGTCTTTTTGATTTTAATTTCCCTAAGCTATAGGACCATAAGTGGAAGTGCCCTAGGCTCTGTTGCTTTGTTTTTTAGATGTTTCAGGAAACACCATACACTTCTCCCGAGTGTCTGTTGGCAATTTGCATACCGTCCATCAGCATAACAAGGCTCCCAGTTCTCCATGGCCTGTCCTGCCTTTCTGGATTTTACACTTTTTTCAGATGGCCCTTTTGACCGGGGGGAAGTGAGACTTCATTGTAGTGCAGATTTCCTTTGCAAGTTTGCTTGGTTGGCCAAAAAGGGCGTATGCGTTTTTTCCTCAATATATTCAGGAAAAAACGCATACGCCCTTTTTGGCCAAGTGCATCATTGTGGACGTTCTGCCTCTTTTCCTATGCTTTCAATGCAATTCCAGTCTACCTCCTGAAATCGGTTTCCTGCAATTCTGCCCCACTTTCAAGTCCTCTTGGCAGCCTTACTTTAGTCTATTTTTGGACGATAGCTGTCATTTATAACTGTGCAGGTTTGTGAATTACAGTGCCCCTGAGCTCCTTTCTTCAACTCGCTTTCTTGTGAGCTGGCCGCAACACCGCAGGATGGCTTCAGGCCCTAATCTGGTTCCGGCACGGCACGCTGAGCCTTTGGTTATTTCCTCTTCCTGGTGGGAAATGAGAGTTAAATTTGCCCGTCCAGCCACCTCCAGCTAGTGTCTCATTGGTTCTCGCTATTCCTTTTCATCTTCCGCAGAAATTGCAAACTGGGCCAAACAGGAGGTTAAAGGGACTGATTCTCCAAGTGGGGAGAGTGTTAGTAAAGCGTCTGGAATGTTGCACCCGAGTACCAGGGGAGGAAAACTGAGACATATTTGAACACGTCTCCCGATCACATGGTTGATCATACTCTAGGTTCCACATGCATGTTTTAGCTGAAGGAAGAATACCTTAAACCTGGGTAGTTGAAACCCGTGGAATGGGTACCATGCAATATGACTTCAAAGGGTCTTCATTTGCTCACCGAACCTCTCCAATCCTATCACTGCTGCGTTTATGCCCCTGTACACATGCTTGATTCTCTTTCGGAGACATAGCGATCCATAGGTTTTAAGATACTTACTAGTCAGGTACATTCTTAGGCGTTTAATATGCGGTGTTGAGTCCATTTCGTTGAGCAAGGAGTAGCTCTTGTCTATTCCATATTTGGCTTAAGGAACTTTATCTGTGCTCATTTCAATCTCTGGTTTTATACAGCATCCCAACTCACCTTTCCTCTTAAGCAAGCATAAGTTGGTTTTCTAAATTTGAGACCCTGTTCTGTTCTGTAATTCAGTTCCTGTGTAGCCAAGTTTACATTCCGTGTATTAGTGATATCTTATGATGTTTCTTTTTCTGTGTGACTTATTTCAGTTAGAATCATCATACCTGAATCCACTCATTGTGCTGCTAAGAGCCTGATGACATAGATTTCATTGCTGAGTGATATTGCTTTGTAAGTAAATACCACATCTTCTTTATCCATTTTTCACTTTCTGCGATGTTGAACTTGTACTGTAAACGAGGTTCTTGTAAACAGAGGCGTCCCAAACTTTGGGGTGGCTGTGTCTTTTTGATTTTAATTTCCCTAAGCTATAGGACCATAAGTGGAAGTGCCCTAGGCTCTGTTGCTTTGTTTTTTAGATGTTTCAGGAAACACCATACACTTCTCCCGAGTGTCTGTTGGCAATTTACATCCCGCCCAGCAGCATAACAAGGCTCCCAGTTCTCCATGGCCTGTCCTGCCTTGCTGGATTTTACACTTTTTTCAGATGGCCCTTTTGACCGGGGGGAAGTGAGACTTCATTGTAGTGCAGATTTCCTTTGCAAGCTTGCTTGGTTGGCCAAAAAGGGCGTATGCGTTTTTTCCTGAATATATTCAGGAAAAAACGCATACGCCCTTTTTGGCCAAGTGCATCATTGTGGACGTTCTGCCTCTTTTCCTATGCTTTCAATGCAATTCCAGTCTACCTCCTGAAATCGGTTTCCTGCAATTCTGCCCCGCTTTCAAGTCCTCTTGGCAGCCTTACTTCAGTCTATTTTTGGACGATAGCTGTCATTTATAACTCTGCAGGTTTGTGAATTACAGTGCCCCTGAGCTCCTTTCTTCAACTCACTTTCTTTTGAGCTGGCCGCAACACCGCAGGATGGCTTCAGGCCCTAATCTGGTTCCGGCACGGCACGCTGAGCCTTTGGTTATTTCCTCTTCCAGATGGGAAATGAGAGTTAAATTTGCCCGTCCAGACACCTCCAGCTAGTCTCTCATTGGTTCTCCCTATTCCTGTTCATCTTCCACAGAAATTGCAAACTGGGCCAAACAGGAGGTTAAAGGCGCTGACTCTCCAAGTGGGGAGAGTGTTAGTAAAGCGTCTGGAATGTTGCACCCGAGTACCAGGGGAGGAAAACTGAGACATATTTGAACACGTCTCCCGTTCACACGGTTGATCATACTCTGGGTTCCACATGCATGTTTTAGCTGAAGGAAGAATACCTTAAACCTGGAGAGTTGAGACCCGTGGAATGGGTACCATGCAATATGACTTCAAAGGGTCTTCATTTGCTCACCGAACCTCTCCAATCCTATCACTGCTGCATTTATGCCCCTGTTCACATGCTTGATTCTCTTTCGGAGACATAGCAATCCATAGGTTTTAAGATACTTACTAGTCAGGTACATTCTTAGGCGTTTAATATGGGGTGTTGAGTCCATTTCGTTGAGCAAGGAGTAGCTCTTGTCTATTCCATATTTGGCTTAAGGAACTTTATCTGTGCTCATTTCAATCTCTGGTTTTATGCAGCACCCCAACTCACCTTTCCCCTTAAGCAAGCATAAGTTGGTTTTCTAAATTTGAGACCCTGTTCTGTTTTGGAATTCAGTTCCTGTGTAGCCAAGTTTACATTCCGTGTATTAGTGATATCTTATGATGTTTCTTTTTCTGTGTGACTTATTTCAGTTAGAATCATCATACCTGAATCCACTCATTATGCTGCTACGGGCCTGATGACATAGATTTCATTGCTGAGTGATATTGCTTTGTAAGTAAATACCACATCTTCTTTATCCATTTTTCACTTTCTGCGATGTTGAACTTGTACTGTAAACGAGGTTCTTGTAAACAGAGGCGTCCCAAACTTTGGGGTGGCTGTGTCTTTTTGATTTTAATTTCCCTAAGCTATAGGACCATAAGTGGAAGTGCCCTAGGCTCTGTTGCTTTGTTTTTTAGATGTTTCAGGAAACACCATACACTTCTCCCGAGTGTCTGTTGGCAATTTACATCCCGCCCATCAGCATAACAAGGCTCCCAGTTCTCCATGGCCTGTCCTGCCTTTCTGGATTTTACACTTTTTTCAGATGGCCCTTTTGACCGGGGGGAAGTGAGACTTCATTGTAGTGCAGATTTCCTTTGCAAGCTTGCTTGGTTGGCCAAAAAGGGCGTATGCGTTTTTTCCTGAATATATTCAGGAAAAAACGCATACGCCCTTTTTGGCCAAGTGCATCATTGTGGACGTTCTGCCTCTTTTCCTATGCTTTCAATGCAATTCCAGTCTACCTCCTGAAATCGGTTTCCTGCAATTCTGCCCCGCTTTCAAGTCCTCTTGGCAGCCTTACTTCAGTCTATTTTTGGACGATAGCTGTCATTTATAACTCTGCAGGTTTGTGAATTACAGTGCCCCTGAGCTCCTTTCTTCAACTCACTTTCTTTTGAGCTGGCCGCAACACCGCAGGATGGCTTCAGGCCCTAATCTGGTTCCGGCACGGCACGCTGAGCCTTTGGTTATTTCCTCTTCCAGATGGGAAATGAGAGTTAAATTTGCCCGTTCAGACACCTCCAGCTAGTCTCTCATTGGTTCTCCCTATTCCTGTTCATCTTCCACAGAAATTGCAAACTGGGCCAAACAGGAGGTTAAAGGCGCTGACTCTCCAAGTGGGGAGAGTGTTAGTAAAGCGTCTGGAATGTTGCACCCGAGTACCAGGGGAGGAAAACTGAGACATATTTGAACACGTCTCCCGTTCACACGGTTGATCATACTCTGGGTTCCACATGCATGTTTTAGCTGAAGGAAGAATACCTTAAACCTGGAGAGTTGAGACCCGTGGAATGGGTACCATGCAATATGACTTCAAAGGGTCTTCATTTGCTCACCGAACCTCTCCAATCCTATCACTGCTGCATTTATGCCCCTGTACACATGCTTGATTCTCTTTCGGAGACATAGCAATCCATAGGTTTTAAGATACTTACTAGTCAGGTACATTCTTAGGCGTTTAATATGGGGTGTTGAGTCCATTTCGTTGAGCAAGGAGTAGCTCTTGTCTATTCCATATTTGGCTTAAGGAACTTTATCTGTGCTCATTTCAATCTCTGGTTTTATGCAGCACCCCAACTCACCTTTCCCCTTAAGCAAGCATAAGTTGGTTTTCTAAATTTGAGACCCTGTTCTGTTTTGGAATTCAGTTCCTGTGTAGCCAAGTTTACATTCCGTGTATTAGTGATATCTTATGATGTTTCTTTTTCTGTGTGACTTATTTCAGTTAGAATCATCGTACCTGAATCCACTCATTATGCTGCTACGGGCCTGATGACATAGATTTCATTGCTGAGTGATATTGCTTTGTAAGTAAATACCACATCTTCTTTATCCATTTTTCACTTTCTGCGATGTTGAACTTGTACTGTAAACGAGGTTCTTGTAAACAGAGGCGTCCCAAACTTTGGGGTGGCTGTGTCTTTTTGATTTTAATTTCCCTAAGCTATAGGACCATAAGTGGAAGTGCCCTAGGCTCTGTTGCTTTGTTGTTTAGATGTTTCAGGAAACACCATACACTTCTCCCGAGTGTCTGTTGGCAATTTACATCCCGCCCATCAGCATAACAAGGCTCCCAGTTCTCCATGGCCTGTCCTGCCTTTCTGGATTTTACACTTTTTTCAGATGGCCCTTTTGACCGGGGGGAAGTGAGACTTCATTATAGTGCAGATTTCCTTTGCAAGTTTGCTTGGTTGGCCAAAAAGGGCGTATGCGTTTTTTCCTGAATATATTCAGGAAAAAACGCATACGCCCTTTTTGGCCAAGTGCATCATTGTGGACGTTCTGCCTCTTTTCCTATGCTTTCAATGCAATTGCAGTCTACCTCCTGAAATCGGTTTCCTGCAATTCTGCCCGTTTTCAAGTCCTCTTGGCAGCCTTACTTCAGTATAGTTTTTGACGATAGCTGTCATTTATAACTCTGCAGGTTTGTGAATTACAGTGCCCCTGAGCTCCTTTCTTCAACTCACTTTCTTTTGAGCTGGCCGCAACACCGCAGGATGGCTTCAGGCCCTAATCTGGTTCCGGCACGGCACGCTGAGCCTTTGGTTATTTCCTCTTCCAGATGGGAAATGAGAGTTAAATTTGCCCGTCCAGACACCTCCAGCTAGTCTCTCATTGGTTCTCCCTATTCCTGTTCATCTTCCGCAGAAATTGCAAACTGGGCCAAACAGGAGGTTAAAGGCGCTGACTCTCCAAGTGGGGAGAGTGTTAGTAAAGCGTCTGGAATGTTGCACCCGAGTACCAGGGGAGGAAAACTGAGACATATTTGAACACGTCTCCCGTTCACACGGTTGATCATACTCTGGGTTCCACATGCATGTTTTAGCTGAAGGAAGAATACCTTAAACCTGGAGAGTTGAGACCCGTGGAATGGGTACCATGCAATATGACTTCAAAGGGTCTTCATTTGCTCACCGAACCTCTCCAATCCTATCACTGCTGCGTTTATGCCCCTGTACACACGCTTGATTCTCTTTCGGAGACATAGCAATCCATAGGTTTTAAGATACTTACTAGTCAGGTACATTCTTAGGCGTTTAATATGCGGTGTTGAGTCCATTTCGTTGAGCAAGGAGTAGCTCTTGTCTATTCCATATTTGGCTTAAGGAACTTTATCTGTGCTCATTTCAATCTCTGGTTTTATGCAGCACCCCAACTCACCTTTCCCCTTAAGCAAGCATAAGTTGGTTTTCTAAATTTGAGACCCTGTTCTGTTCTGTAATTCAGTTCCTGTGTAGCCAAGTTTACATTCCGTGTATTACTGATATCTTATGATGTTTCTTTTTCTGTGTGAATTATTTCAGTTAGAATCATCATACCTGAATCCACTCATTGTGCTGCTAAGAGCCTGATGACATAGATTTCATTGCTGAGTGATATAGCTTTGTAAGTAAATACCACATCTTCTTTATCCATTTTTCACTTTCTGCGATGTTGAACTTGTACGGTAAACGAGGTTCTTGTAAACAGAGGCGTCCCAAACTTTGGGGTGGCTGTGTCTTTTTGATTTTAATTTCCCTAAGCTATAGGACCATAAGTGGAAGTGCCCTAGGCTCTGTTGCTTTGTTTTTTAGATGTTTCAGGAAACACCATACACTTCTCCCGAGTGTCTGTTGACAATTTACATCCCGCCCATCAGCATAACAAGGCTCCCAGTTCTCCATGGCCTGTCCTGCCTTTCTGGATTTTACACTTTTTCCAGATGGCCCTTTTGACCTGGGGGAAGTGAGACTTCATTGTAGTGCAGATTTCCTTTGCAAGTTTGCTTGGTTGGCCAAAAAGGGCGTATGCGTTTTTTCCTGAATATATTCAGGAAAAAACGCATACGCCCTTTTTGGCCAAGTGCATCATTGTGGACGTTCTGCCTCTTTTCCTATGCTTTCAATGCAATTGCAGTCTACCTCCTGAAATCGGTTTCCTGCAATTCTGCCCCGCTTTCAAGTCCTCTTGGCAGCCTTACTTCAGTCTATTTTTGGACGATAGCTGTCATTTATAACTCTGCAGGTTTGTGAATTACAGTGCCCCTGAGCTCCTTTCTTCAACTCACTTTCTTTTGAGCTGGCCGCAACACCGCAGGATGGCTTCAGGCCCTAATCTGGTTCCGGCACGGCACGCTGAGCCTTTGGTTATTTCCTCTTTCAGATGGGAAATGAGAGTTAAATTTGCCCGTCCAGACACCTCCAGCTAGTCTCTCATTGGTTCTCCCTATTCCTGTTCATCTTCCGCAGAAATTGCAAACTGGGCCAAACAGGAGGTTAAAGGCGCTGACTCTCCAAGTGGGGAGAGTGTTAGTAAAGCGTCTGGAATGTTGCACCCGAGTACCAGGGTACGAAAACTGAGACATATTTGAACACGTCTCCCGTTCACACGGTTGATCATACTCTGGGTTCCACATGCATGTTTTAGCTGAAGGAAGAATACCTTAAACCTGGAGAGTTGAGACCCGTGGAATGGGTACCATGCAATATGACTTCAAAGGGTCTTCATTTGCTCACCGAACCTGTCCAATCCTATCACTGCTGCGTTTATGCCCCTGTACACACGCTTGATTCTCTTTCGGAGACATAGCAATCCATAGGTTTTAAGATACTTACTAGTCAGGTACATTCTTAGGCGTTTAATATGCGGTGTTGAGTCCATTTCGTTGAGCAAGGAGTAGCTCTTGTCTATTCCATATTTGGCTTAAGGAACTTTATCTGTGCTCATTTCGATCTCTGGTTTTATGCAGCACCCCAACTCACCTTTACCCTTAAGCAAGCATAAGTTGGTTTTCTAAATTTGAGACCCTGTTCTGTTTTGGAATTCAGTTCCTGTGTAGCCAAGTTTACATTCCGTGTATTAGTGATATCTTATGATGTTTCTTTTTCTGTGTGACTTATTTCAGTTAGAATCATCGTACCTGAATCCACTCATTATGCTGCTACGGGCCTGATGACATAGATTTCATTGCTGAGTGATACTGCATTGTACGTAAGTACCACAAGTTCTTTATCCATTTTTCACTTTCTGTGATATTGAACTTGTACGGTAAACGAGGTTCTTGTAAACAGAGGCGTCCCAAACTTTGGGGTGGCTGTGTCTTTTTGATTTTAATTTCCCTAAGCTATAGGACCATAAGTGGAAGTGCCCTAGGCTCTCTTGCTTTGTTTTTTAGATGTTTCAGGAAACACCATACACTTCTCCCGAGTGTCTGTTGGCAATTTCCATCCCGCCCATCAGCATAACAAGGCTCCCAGTTCTCCATGGCCTGTCCTGCCTTTCTGGATTTTACACTTTTTTCAGATGGCCCTTTTGACCGGGGGGAAGTGAGACTTCATTGTAGTGCAGATTTCATTTGCAAGCTTGCTTGGTTGGCCAAAAAGGGCGTATGCGTTTTTTCCTGAATATATTCAGGAAAAAACGCATACGCCCTTTTTGGCCAAGTGCATCATTGTGGACGTTCTGCCTCTTTTCCTATGCTTTCAATGCAATTCCAGTCTACCTCCTCAAATCGGTTTCCTGCAATTCTGCCCCGCTTTCAAGTCCTCTTGGCAGCCTTACTTCAGTCTATTTTTGGACGATAGCTGTCATTTATAACTCTGCAGGTTTGTGAATTACAGTGCCCCTGAGCTCCTTTCTTCAACTCACTTTCTTTTGAGCTGGCCGCAACACCGCAGGATGGCTTCAGGCCCTAATCTGGTTCCGGCACGGCACGCTGAGCCTTTGGTTATTTCCTCTTCCAGATGGGAAATGAGAGTTAAATTTGCCCGTCCAGACACCTCCAGCTAGTCTCTCATTGGTTCTCCCTATTCCTGTTCATCTTCCGCAGAAATTGCAAACTGGGCCAAACAGGAGGTTAAAGGCGCTGACTCTCCAAGTGGGGAGAGTGTTAGTAAAGCGTCTGGAATGTTGCACCCGAGTACCAGGGGAGGAAAACTGAGACATATTTGAACACGTCTCCCGTTCACACGGTTGATCATACTCTGGGTTCCACATGCATGTTTTAGCTGAAGGAAGAATACCTTAAACCTGGAGAGTTGAGACCCGTGGAATGGGTACCATGCAATATGACTTCAAAGGGTCTTCATTTGCTCACCGAACCTCTTCAATCCTATCACTGCTGCATTTATGCCCCTGTACACATGCTTGATTCTCTTTTGGAGACATAGCAATCCATAGGTTTTAAGATACTTACTAGTCAGGTACATTCTTAGGCGTTTAATATGGGGTGTTGAGTCCATTTCGTTGAGCAAGGAGTAGCTCTTGTCTATTCCATATTTGGCTTAAGGAACTTTATCTGTGCTCATTTCAATCTCTTGTTTTATGCAGCACCCCAACTCACCTTTACCCTTAAGCAAGCATAAGTTGGTTTTCTAAATTTGTGACCCTGTTCTGTTTTGGAATTCAGTTCCTGTGTAGCCAAGTTTACATTCCGTGTATTAGTGATATCTTATGATGTTTCTTTTTCTGTGTGACTTATTTCAGTTAGAATCATCGTACCTGAATCCACTCATTATGCTGCTACGGGCCTGATGACATAGATTTCATTGCTGAGTGATACTGCATTGTACGTAAGTACCACAAGTTCTTTATCCATTTTTCACTTTCTGTGATATTGAACTTGTACGGTAAACGAGGTTCTTGTAAACAGAGGCGTCCCAAACTTTGGGGTGGCTGTGTCTTTTTGATTTTAATTTCCCTAAGCTATAGGACCATAAGTGGAAGTGCCCTAGGCCCTGTTGCTTTGTTTTTTAGATGTTTCAGGAAACACCATACACTTCTCCCGAGTGTCTGTTGGCAATTTACATCCCGCCCATCAGCATAACAAGGCTCCCAGTTCTCCTTGGCCTGTCCTGCCTTTCTGGATTTTACACTTTTTTCAGATGGCCCTTTTGACCGGGGGGAAGTGAGACTTCATTGTAGTGCAGATTTCCTTTGCAAGCTTGCTTGGTTGGCCAAAAAGGGCGTATGCGTTTTTTCCTGCATATATTCAGGAAAAAACGCATACGCCCTTTTTGGCCAAGTGCATCATTGTGGACGTTCTGCCTCTTTTCCTATGCTTTCAATGCAATTGCAGTCTACCTCCTGAAATCGGTTTCCTGCAATTCTGCCCCGCTTTCAAGTCCTCTTGGCAGCCTTACTTCAGTCTATTTTTGGACGATAGCTGTCATTTATAACTCTGCAGGTTTGTGAATTACAGTGCCCCTGAGCTCCTTTCTTCAACTCACTTTCTTTTGAGCTGGTCGCAACACCGCAGGATGGCTTCAGGCCCTAATCTGGTTCTGGAACGGCACGCTGAGCCTTTGGTTATTTCCTCTTCCAGATGGGAAATGAGAGTTAAATTTGCCCGTCCAGACACCTCCAGCTAGTCTCTCATTGGTTCTCCCTATTCCTGTTCATCTTCCGCAGAAATTGCAAAGTGGGCCAAACAGGAGGTTAAAGGCGCTGACTCTCCAAGTGGGGAGAGTGTTAGTAAAGCGTCTGGAATGTTGCACCCGAGTACCAGGGGAGGAAAACTGAGACATATTTGAACACGTCTCCCGTTCACACGGTTGATCATACTCTGGGTTCCACATGCATGTTTTAGCTGAAGGAAGAATACCTTAAACCTGGAGAGTTGAGACCCGTGGAATGGGTACCATGCAATATGACTTCAAAGGGTCTTCATTTGCTCACCGAACCTCTTCAATCCTATCACTGCTGCATTTATGCCCCTGTACACATGCTTGATTCTCTTTTGGAGACATAGCAATCCATAGGTTTTAAGATACTTACTAGTCAGGTACATTCTTAGGCGTTTAATATGGGGTGTTGAGTCCATTTCGTTGAGCAAGGAGTAGCTCTTGTCTATTCCATATTTGGCTTAAGGAACTTTATCTGTGCTCATTTCAATCTCTTGTTTTATGCAGCACCCCAACTCACCTTTACCCTTAAGCAAGCATAAGTTGGTTTTCTAAATTTGTGACCCTGTTCTGTTTTGGAATTCAGTTCCTGTGTAGCCAAGTTTACATTCCGTGTATTAGTGATATCTTATGATGTTTCTTTTTCTGTGTGACTTATTTCAGTTAGAATCATCGTACCTGAATCCACTCATTATGCTGCTACGGGCCTGATGACATAGATTTCATTGCTGAGTGATACTGCATTGTACGTAAGTACCACAAGTTCTTTATCCATTTTTCACTTTCTGCGATGTTGAACTTGTACGGTAAACGAGGTTCTTGTAAACAGAGGCGTCCCAAACTTTGGGGTGGCTGTGTCTTTTTGATTTTAATTTCCCTAAGCTATAGGACCATAAGTGGAAGTGCCCTAGGCTCTGTTGCTTTGTTTTTTAGATGTTTCAGGAAACACCATACACTTCTCCCGAGTGTCTGTTGGCAATTTACATCCCGCCCATCAGCATAACAAGGCTCCCAGTTCTCCATGGCCTGTCCTGCCTTTCTGGATTTTACACTTTTTTCAGATGGCCCTTTTGACCGGGGGGAAGTGAGACTTCATTGTAGTGCAGATTTCCTTTGCAAGCTTGCTTGGTTGGCCAAAAAGGGCGTATGCGTTTTTTCCTGAATATATTCAGGAAAAAACGCATACGCCCTTTTTGGCCAAGTGCATCATTGTGGACGTTCTGCCTCTTTTCCTATGCTTTCAATGCAATTCCAGTCTACCTCCTGAAATCGGTTTCCTGCAATTCTGCCCCGCTTTCAAGTCCTCTTGGCAGCCTTACTTCAGTCTATTTTTGGACGATAGCTGTCATTTATAACTCTGCAGGTTTGTGAATTACAGTGCCCCTGAGCTCCTTTCTTCAACTCACTTTCTTTTGAGCTGGCCGCAACACCGCAGGATGGCTTCAGGCCCTAATCTGGTTCCGGCACAGCACGCTGAGCCTTTGGTTATTTCCTCTTCCAGATGAGAAATGAGAGTTAAATTTGCCCGTCCAGACACCTCCAGCTAGTCTCTCATTGGTTCTCCCTATTCCTGTTCATCTTCCGCAGAAATTGCAAACTGGGCCAAACAGGAGGTTAAAGGCGCTGACTCTCCAAGTGGGGAGAGTGTTAGTAAAGCGTCTGGAATGTTGCACCCGAGTACCAGGGGAGGAAAACTGAGACATATTTGAACACGTCTCCCGTTCACACGGTTGATCATACTCTGGGTTCCACATGCATGTTTTAGCTGAAGGAAGAATACCTTAAACCTGGAGAGTTGAGACCCGTGGAATGGGTACCATGCAATATGACTTCAAAGGGTCTTCATTTGCTCACCGAACCTGTCCAATCCTATCACTGCTGCATTTATGCCCCTGTACACATGCTTGATTCTCTTTTGGAGACATAGCAATCCATAGGTTTTAAGATACTTACTAGTCAGGTACATTCTTAGGCGTTTAATATGGGGTGTTGAGTCCATTTCGTTGAGCAAGGAGTAGCTCTTGTCTATTCCATATTTGGCTTAAGGAACTTTATCTGTGCTCATTTCAATCTCTGGTTTTATGCAGCACCCCAACTCACCTTTCCCCTTAAGCAAGCATAAGTTGGTTTTCTAAATTTGAGACCCTGTTCTGTTTTGGAATTCAGTTCCTGTGTAGCCAAGTTTACATTCCGTGTATTAGTGATATCTTATGATGTTTCTTTTTCTGTGTGACTTATTTCAGTTAGAATCATCGTACCTGAATCCACTCATTATGCTGCTACGGGCCTGATGACATAGATTTCATTGCTGAGTGATACTGCATTGTACGTAAGTACCACAAGTTCTTTATCCATTTTTCACTTTCTGCGATGTTGAACTTGTACGGTAAACGAGGTTCTTGTAAACAGAGGCGTCCCAAACTTTGGGGTGGCTGTGTCTTTTTGATTTTAATTTCCCTAAGCTATAGGACCATAAGTGGAAGTGCCCTAGGCTCTGTTGCTTTGTTTTTTAGATGTTTCAGGAAACACCATACACTTCTCCCGAGTGTCTGTTGGCAATTTACATCCCGCCCATCAGCATAACAAGGCTCCCAGTTCTCCATGGCCTGTCCTGCCTTTCTGGATTTTACACTTTTTTCAGATGGCCCTTTTGACCGGGGGGAAGTGAGACTTCATTGTAGTGCAGATTTCCTTTGCAAGCTTGCTTGGTTGGCCAAAAAGGGCGTATGCGTTTTTTCCTGAATATATTCAGGAAAAAACGCATACGCCCTTTTTGGCCAAGTGCATCATTGTGGACGTTCTGCCTCTTTTCCTATGCTTTCAATGCAATTCCAGTCTACCTCCTGAAATCGGTTTCCTGCAATTCTGCCCCGCTTTCAAGTCCTCTTGGCAGCCTTACTTCAGTCTATTTTTGGACGATAGCTGTCATTTATAACTCTGCAGGTTTGTGAATTACAGTGCCCCTGAGCTCCTTTCTTCAACTCACTTTCTTTTGAGCTGGCCGCAACACCGCAGGATGGCTTCAGGCCCTAATCTGGTTCCGGCACGGCACGCTGAGCCTTTGGTTATTTCCTCTTCCAGATGGGAAATGAGAGTTAAATTTGCCCGTCCAGACACCTCCAGCTAGTCTCTCATTGGTTCTCCCTATTCCTGTTCATCTTCCGCAGAAATTGCAAACTGGGCCAAACAGGAGGTTAAAGGCGCTGACTCTCCAAGTGGGGAGAGTGTTAGTAAAGCGTCTGGAATGTTGCACCCGAGTACCAGGGGAGGAAAACTGAGACATATTTGAACACGTCTCCCGTTCACACGGTTGATCATACTCTGGGTTCCACATGCATGTTTTAGCTGAAGGAAGAATACCTTAAACCTGGAGAGTTGAGACCCGTGGAATGGGTACCATGCAATATGACTTCAAAGGATCTGCATTTGCTCACCGAACCTGTCCAATCCTATCACTGCTGCATTTATGCCCCTGTACACACACTTGATTCTCTTTTGGAGACATAGCAATCCATAGGTTTTAAGATACTTACTAGTCAGGTACATTCTTAGGCGTTTAATATGGGGTGTTGAGTCCATTTCGTTGAGCAAGGAGTAGCTCTTGTCTATTCCATATTTGGCTTAAGGAACTTTATCTGTGCTCATTTCAATCTCTGGTTTTATGCAGCACCCCAACTCACCTTTCCCCTTAAGCAAGCATAAGTTGGTTTTCTAAATTTGAGACCCTGTTCTGTTTTGGAATTCAGTTCCTGTGTAGCCAAGTTTACATTCCGTGTATTAGTGATATCTTATGATGTTTCTTTTTCTGTGTGACTTATTTCAGTTAGAATCATCGTACCTGAATCCACTCATTATGCTGCTACGGGCCTGATGACATAGATTTCATTGCTGAGTGATACTGCATTGTACGTAATTACCACAAGTTCTTTATCCATTTTTCACTTTCTGTGATATTGAACTTGTACGGTAAACGAGGTTCTTGTAAACAGAGGCGTCCCAAACTTTGGGGTGGCTGTGTCTTTTTGATTTTAATTTCCCTAAGCTATAGGACCATAAGTGGAAGTGCCCTAGGCTCTGTTGCTTTGTTTTTTAGATGTTTCAGGAAACACCATACACTTCTCCCGAGTGTCTGTTGGCAATTTCCATCCCGCCCATCAGCATAACAAGGCTCCCAGTTCTCCATGGCCTGTCCTGCCTTTCTGGATTTTACACTTTTTTCAGATGGCCCTTTTGACCGGGGGGAAGTGAGACTTCATTGTAGTGCAGATTTCCTTTGCAAGCTTGCTTGGTTGGCCAAAAAGGGCGTATGCGTTTTTTCCTGAATATATTCAGGAAAAAACGCATACGCCCTTTTTGGCCAAGTGCATCATTGTGGACGTTCTGCCTCTTTTCCTATGCTTTCAATGCAATTCCAGTCTACCTCCTGAAATCGGTTTCCTGCAATTCTGCCCCGCTTTCAAGTCCTCTTGGCAGCCTTACTTCAGTCTATTTTTGGACGATAGCTGTCATTTATAACTCTGCAGGTTTGTGAATTACAGTGCCCCTGAGCTCCTTTCTTCAACTCACTTTCTTTTCAGCTGGCCGCAACACCGCAGGATGGCTTCAGGCCCTAATCTGGTTCCGGCACGGCACGCTGAGCCTTTGGTTATTTCCTCTTCCAGATGGGAAATGAGAGTTAAATATGCCCGTCCAGACACCTCCAGCTGGTCTCTCATTGGTTCTCCCTATTCCTGTTCATCTTCCGCAGAAATTGCAAACTGGGCCAAACAGGAGGTTAAAGGCGCTGACTCTCCAAGTGGGGAGAGTGTTAGTAAAGCGTCTGGAATGTTGCACCCGAGTACCAGGGGAGGAAAACTGAGACATATTTGAACACGTCTCCCGTTCACACGGTTGATCATACTCTGGGTTCCACATGCATGTTTTAGCTGAAGGAAGAATACCTTAAACCTGGAGAGTTGAGACCCGTGGAATGGGTACCATGCAATATGACTTCAAAGGGTCTTCATTTGCTCACCGAACCTGTCCAATCCTATCACTGCTGCATTTATGCCCCTGTACACACGCTTGATTCTCTTTTGGAGACATAGCAATCCATAGGTTTTAAGATACTTACTAGTCAGGTACATTCTTAGGCGTTTAATATGGGGTGTTGAGTCCATTTCGTTGAGCAAGGAGTAGCTCTTGTCTATTCCATATTTGGCTTAAGGAACTTTATCTGTGCTCATTTCAATCTCTGGTTTTATGCAGCACCCCAACTCACCTTTCCCCTTAAGCAAGCATAAGTTGGTTTTCTAAATTTGAGACCCTGTTCTGTTTTGGAATTCAGTTCCTGTGTAGCCAAGTTTACATTCCGTGTATTAGTGATATCTTATGATGTTTCTTTTTCTGTGTGACTTATTTCAGTTAGAATCATCGTACCTGAATCCACTCATTATGCTGCTACGGGCCTGATGACATAGATTTCATTGCTGAGTGATACTGCATTGTACGTAAGTACCACAAGTTCTTTATCCATTTTTCACTTTCTGTGATATTGAACTTGTACGGTAAACGAGGTTCTTGTAAACAGAGGCGTCCCAAACTTTGGGGTGGCTGTGTCTTTTTGATTTTAATTTCCCTAAGCTATAGGACCATAAGTGGAAGTGCCCTAGGCTCTGTTGCTTTGTTTTTTAGATGTTTCAGGAAACACCATACACTTCTCCCGAGTGTCTGTTGGCAATTTCCATCCCGCCCATCAGCATAACAAGGCTCCCAGTTCTCCATGGCCTGTCCTGCCTTTCTGGATTTTACACTTTTTTCAGATGGCCCTTTTGACCGGGGGGAAGTGAGACTTCATTGTAGTGCAGATTTCCTTTGCAAGCTTGCTTGGTTGGCCAAAAAGGGCGTATGCGTTTTTTCCTGAATATATTCAGGAAAAAACGCATACGCCCTTTTTGGCCAAGTGCATCATTGTGGACGTTCTGCCTCTTTTCCTATGCTTTCAATGCAATTGCAGTCTACCTCCTGAAATCGGTTTCCTGCAATTCTGCCCCGCTTTCAAGTCCTCTTGGCAGCCTTACTTCAGTCTATTTTTGGACGATAGCTGTCATTTATAACTCTGCAGGTTTGTGAATTACAGTGCCCCTGAGCTCCTTTCTTCAACTCACTTTCTTTTGAGCTGGCCGCAACACCGCAGGATGGCTTCAGGCCCTAATCTGGTTCCGGCACGGCACGCTGAGCCTTTGGTTATTTCCTCTTCCAGATGGGAAATGAGAGTTAAATTTGCCCGTCCAGACACCTCCAGCTAGTCTCTCATTGGTTCTCCCTATTCCTGTTCATCTTCCGCAGAAATTGCAAACTAGGCCAAACAGGAGGTTAAAGGCGCTGACTCTCCAAGTGGGGAGAGTGTTAGTAAAGCGTCTGGAATGTTGCACCCGAGTACCAGGGGAGGAAAACTGAGACATATTTGAACACGTCTCCCGTTCACACGGTTGATCATACTCTGGGTTCCACATGCATGTTTTAGCTGAAGGAAGAATACCTTAAACCTGGAGAGTTGAGACCCGTGGAATGGGTACCATGCAATATGACTTCAAAGGGTCTTCATTTGCTCACCGAACCTGTCCAATCCTATCACTGCTGCATTTATGCCCCTGTACACACGCTTGATTCTCTTTTGGAGACATAGCAATCCATAGGTTTTAAGATACTTACTAGTCAGGTACATTCTTAGGCGTTTAATATGGGGTGTTGAGTCCATTTCGTTGAGCAAGGAGTAGCTCTTGTCTATTCCATATTTGGCTTAAGGAACTTTATCTGTGCTCATTTCAATCTCTGGTTTTATGCAGCACCCCAACTCACCTTTCCCCTTAAGCAAGCATAAGTTGGTTTTCTAAATTTGAGACCCTGTTCTGTTTTGGAATTCAGTTCCTGTGTAGCCAAGTTTACATTCCGTGTATTAGTGATATCTTATGATGTTTCTTTTTCTGTGTGACTTATTTCAGTTAGAATCATCGTACCTGAATCCACTCATTATGCTGCTACGGGCCTGATGACATAGATTTCATTGCTGAGTGATACTGCATTGTACGTAAGTACCACAAGTTCTTTATCCATTTTTCACTTTCTGTGATATTGAACTTGTACGGTAAACGAGGTTCTTGTAAACAGAGGCGTCCCAAACTTTGGGGTGGCTGTGTCTTTTTGATTTTAATTTCCCTAAGCTATAGGACCATAAGTGGAAGTGCCCTAGGCTCTGTTGCTTTGTTTTTTAGATGTTTCAGGAAACACCATACACTTCTCCCGAGTGTCTGTTGGCAATTTCCATCCCGCCCATCAGCATAACAAGGCTCCCAGTTCTCCATGGCCTGTCCTGCCTTTCTGGATTTTACACTTTTTTCAGATGGCCCTTTTGACCGGGGGGAAGTGAGACTTCATTGTAGTGCAGATTTCCTTTGCAAGCTTGCTTGGTTGGCCAAAAAGGGCGTATGCGTTTTTTCCTGAATATATTCAGGAAAAAACGCATACGCCCTTTTTGGCCAAGTGCATCATTGTGGACGTTCTGCCTCTTTTCCTATGCTTTCAATGCAATTGCAGTCTACCTCCTGAAATCGGTTTCCTGCAATTCTGCCCCGCTTTCAAGTCCTCTTGGCAGCCTTACTTCAGTCTATTTTTGGACGATAGCTGTCATTTATAACTCTGCAGGTTTGTGAATTACAGTGCCCCTGAGCTCCTTTCTTCAACTCACTTTCTTTTGAGCTGGCCGCAACACCGCAGGATGGCTTCAGGCCCTAATCTGGTTCCGGCACGGCACGCTGAGCCTTTGGTTATTTCCTCTTCCAGATGGGAAATGAGAGTTAAATTTGCCCGTCCAGACACCTCCAGCTAGTCTCTCATTGGTTCTCCCTATTCCTGTTCATCTTCCGCAGAAATTGCAAACTAGGCCAAACAGGAGGTTAAAGGCGCTGACTCTCCAAGTGGGGAGAGTGTTAGTAAAGCGTCTGGAATGTTGCACCCGAGTACCAGGGGAGGAAAACTGAGACATATTTGAACACGTCTCCCGTTCACACGGTTGATCATACTCTGGGTTCCACATGCATGTTTTAGCTGAAGGAAGAATACCTTAAACCTGGAGAGTTGAGACCCGTGGAATGGGTACCATGCAATATGACTTCAAAGGGTCTTCATTTGCTCACCGAACCTGTCCAATCCTATCACTGCTGCATTTATGCCCCTGTACACACGCTTGATTCTCTTTTGGAGACATAGCAATCCATAGGTTTTAAGATACTTACTAGTCAGGTACATTCTTAGGCGTTTAATATGCGGTGTTGAGTCCATTTCGTTGAGCAAGGAGTAGCTCTTGTCTATTCCATATTTGGCTTAAGGAACTTTATCTGTGCTCATTTCGATCTCTGGTTTTATGCAGCACCCCAACTCACCTTTACCCTTAAGCAAGCATAAGTTGGTTTTCTAAATTTGAGACCCTGTTCTGTTCTGTAATTCAGTTCCTGTGTAGCCAAGTTTACATTCCGTGTATTACTGATATCTTATGATGTTTCTTTTTCTGTGTGAATTATTTCAGTTAGAATCATCATACCTGAATCCACTCATTGTGCTGCTAAGGGCCTGATGACATAGATTTCATTGCTGAGTGATATTGCTTTGTAAGTAAATACCACAAGTTCTTTATCCATTTTTCACTTTCTGCGATGTTGAACTTGTACGGTAAACGAGGTTCTTGTAAACAGAGGCGTCCCAAACTTTGGGGTGGCTGTGTCTTTTTGATTTTAATTTCCCTAAGCTATAGGACCATAAGTGGAAGTGCCCTAGGCTCTGTTGCTTTGTTTTTTAGATGTTTCAGGAAACACCATACACTTCTCCCGAGTGTCTGTTGGCAATTTACATCCCGCCCATCAGCATAACAAGGCTCCCAGTTCTCCATGGCCTGTCCTGCCTTTCTGGATTTTACACTTTTTTCAGATGGCCCTTTTGACCGGGGGGAAGTGAGACTTCATTGTAGTGCAGATTTCCTTTGCAAGCTTGCTTGGTTGGCCAAAAAGGGCGTATGCGTTTTTTCCTGAATATATTCAGGAAAAAACGCATACGCCCTTTTTGGCCAAGTGCATCATTGTGGACGTTCTGCCTCTTTTCCTATGCTTTCAATGCAATTCCAGTCTACCTCCTGAAATCGGTTTCCTGCAATTCTGCCCCACTTTCAAGTCCTCTTGGCAGCCTTACTTTAGTCTATTTTTGGACGATAGCTGTCATTTATAACTGTGCAGGTTTGTGAATTACAGTGCCCCTGAGCTCCTTTCTTCAACTCGCTTTCTTGTGAGCTGGCCGCAACACCGCAGGATGGCTTCAGGCCCTAATCTGGTTCCGGCACGGCACGCTGAGCCTTTGGTTATTTCCTCTTCCTGGTGGGAAATGAGAGTTAAATTTGCCCGTCCAGCCACCTCCAGCTAGTGTCTCATTGGTTCTCGCTATTCCTTTTCATCTTCCGCAGAAATTGCAAACTGGGCCAAACAGGAGGTTAAAGGGACTGATTCTCCAAGTGGGGAGAGTGTTAGTAAAGCGTCTGGAATGTTGCACCCGAGTACCAGGGGAGGAAAACTGAGACATATTTGAACACGTCTCCCGATCACATGGTTGATCATACTCTAGGTTCCACATGCATGTTTTAGCTGAAGGAAGAATACCTTAAACCTGGGTAGTTGAAACCCGTGGAATGGGTACCATGCAATATGACTTCAAAGGGTCTTCATTTGCTCACCGAACCTCTCCAATCCTATCACTGCTGCGTTTATGCCCCTGTACACATGCTTGATTCTCTTTCGGAGACATAGCGATCCATAGGTTTTAAGATACTTACTAGTCAGGTACATTCTTAGGCGTTTAATATGCGGTGTTGAGTCCATTTCGTTGAGCAAGGAGTAGCTCTTGTCTATTCCATATTTGGCTTAAGGAACTTTATCTGTGCTCATTTCAATCTCTGGTTTTATACAGCATCCCAACTCACCTTTCCTCTTAAGCAAGCATAAGTTGGTTTTCTAAATTTGAGACCCTGTTCTGTTCTGTAATTCAGTTCCTGTGTAGCCAAGTTTACATTCCGTGTATTAGTGATATCTTATGATGTTTCTTTTTCTGTGTGACTTATTTCAGTTAGAATCATCATACCTGAATCCACTCATTGTGCTGCTAAGAGCCTGATGACATAGATTTCATTGCTGAGTGATATTGCTTTGTAAGTAAATACCACATCTTCTTTATCCATTTTTCACTTTCTGCGATGTTGAACTTGTACTGTAAACGAGGTTCTTGTAAACAGAGGCGTCCCAAACTTTGGGGTGGCTGTGTCTTTTTGATTTTAATTTCCCTAAGCTATAGGACCATAAGTGGAAGTGCCCTAGGCTCTGTTGCTTTGTTTTTTAGATGTTTCAGGAAACACCATACACTTCTCCCGAGTGTCTGTTGGCAATTTACATCCCGCCCAGCAGCATAACAAGGCTCCCAGTTCTCCATGGCCTGTCCTGCCTTGCTGGATTTTACACTTTTTTCAGATGGCCCTTTTGACCGGGGGGAAGTGAGACTTCATTGTAGTGCAGATTTCCTTTGCAAGCTTGCTTGGTTGGCCAAAAAGGGCGTATGCGTTTTTTCCTGAATATATTCAGGAAAAAACGCATACGCCCTTTTTGGCCAAGTGCATCATTGTGGACGTTCTGCCTCTTTTCCTATGCTTTCAATGCAATTCCAGTCTACCTCCTGAAATCGGTTTCCTGCAATTCTGCCCCGCTTTCAAGTCCTCTTGGCAGCCTTACTTCAGTCTATTTTTGGACGATAGCTGTCATTTATAACTCTGCAGGTTTGTGAATTACAGTGCCCCTGAGCTCCTTTCTTCAACTCACTTTCTTTTGAGCTGGCCGCAACACCGCAGGATGGCTTCAGGCCCTAATCTGGTTCCGGCACGGCACGCTGAGCCTTTGGTTATTTCCTCTTCCAGATGGGAAATGAGAGTTAAATTTGCCCGTCCAGACACCTCCAGCTAGTCTCTCATTGGTTCTCCCTATTCCTGTTCATCTTCCACAGAAATTGCAAACTGGGCCAAACAGGAGGTTAAAGGCGCTGACTCTCCAAGTGGGGAGAGTGTTAGTAAAGCGTCTGGAATGTTGCACCCGAGTACCAGGGGAGGAAAACTGAGACATATTTGAACACGTCTCCCGTTCACACGGTTGATCATACTCTGGGTTCCACATGCATGTTTTAGCTGAAGGAAGAATACCTTAAACCTGGAGAGTTGAGACCCGTGGAATGGGTACCATGCAATATGACTTCAAAGGGTCTTCATTTGCTCACCGAACCTCTCCAATCCTATCACTGCTGCATTTATGCCCCTGTTCACATGCTTGATTCTCTTTCGGAGACATAGCAATCCATAGGTTTTAAGATACTTACTAGTCAGGTACATTCTTAGGCGTTTAATATGGGGTGTTGAGTCCATTTCGTTGAGCAAGGAGTAGCTCTTGTCTATTCCATATTTGGCTTAAGGAACTTTATCTGTGCTCATTTCAATCTCTGGTTTTATGCAGCACCCCAACTCACCTTTCCCCTTAAGCAAGCATAAGTTGGTTTTCTAAATTTGAGACCCTGTTCTGTTTTGGAATTCAGTTCCTGTGTAGCCAAGTTTACATTCCGTGTATTAGTGATATCTTATGATGTTTCTTTTTCTGTGTGACTTATTTCAGTTAGAATCATCATACCTGAATCCACTCATTATGCTGCTACGGGCCTGATGACATAGATTTCATTGCTGAGTGATATTGCTTTGTAAGTAAATACCACATCTTCTTTATCCATTTTTCACTTTCTGCGATGTTGAACTTGTACTGTAAACGAGGTTCTTGTAAACAGAGGCGTCCCAAACTTTGGGGTGGCTGTGTCTTTTTGATTTTAATTTCCCTAAGCTATAGGACCATAAGTGGAAGTGCCCTAGGCTCTGTTGCTTTGTTTTTTAGATGTTTCAGGAAACACCATACACTTCTCCCGAGTGTCTGTTGGCAATTTACATCCCGCCCATCAGCATAACAAGGCTCCCAGTTCTCCATGGCCTGTCCTGCCTTTCTGGATTTTACACTTTTTTCAGATGGCCCTTTTGACCGGGGGGAAGTGAGACTTCATTGTAGTGCAGATTTCCTTTGCAAGCTTGCTTGGTTGGCCAAAAAGGGCGTATGCGTTTTTTCCTGAATATATTCAGGAAAAAACGCATACGCCCTTTTTGGCCAAGTGCATCATTGTGGACGTTCTGCCTCTTTTCCTATGCTTTCAATGCAATTCCAGTCTACCTCCTGAAATCGGTTTCCTGCAATTCTGCCCCGCTTTCAAGTCCTCTTGGCAGCCTTACTTCAGTCTATTTTTGGACGATAGCTGTCATTTATAACTCTGCAGGTTTGTGAATTACAGTGCCCCTGAGCTCCTTTCTTCAACTCACTTTCTTTTGAGCTGGCCGCAACACCGCAGGATGGCTTCAGGCCCTAATCTGGTTCCGGCACGGCACGCTGAGCCTTTGGTTATTTCCTCTTCCAGATGGGAAATGAGAGTTAAATTTGCCCGTTCAGACACCTCCAGCTAGTCTCTCATTGGTTCTCCCTATTCCTGTTCATCTTCCACAGAAATTGCAAACTGGGCCAAACAGGAGGTTAAAGGCGCTGACTCTCCAAGTGGGGAGAGTGTTAGTAAAGCGTCTGGAATGTTGCACCCGAGTACCAGGGGAGGAAAACTGAGACATATTTGAACACGTCTCCCGTTCACACGGTTGATCATACTCTGGGTTCCACATGCATGTTTTAGCTGAAGGAAGAATACCTTAAACCTGGAGAGTTGAGACCCGTGGAATGGGTACCATGCAATATGACTTCAAAGGGTCTTCATTTGCTCACCGAACCTCTCCAATCCTATCACTGCTGCATTTATGCCCCTGTACACATGCTTGATTCTCTTTCGGAGACATAGCAATCCATAGGTTTTAAGATACTTACTAGTCAGGTACATTCTTAGGCGTTTAATATGGGGTGTTGAGTCCATTTCGTTGAGCAAGGAGTAGCTCTTGTCTATTCCATATTTGGCTTAAGGAACTTTATCTGTGCTCATTTCAATCTCTGGTTTTATGCAGCACCCCAACTCACCTTTCCCCTTAAGCAAGCATAAGTTGGTTTTCTAAATTTGAGACCCTGTTCTGTTTTGGAATTCAGTTCCTGTGTAGCCAAGTTTACATTCCGTGTATTAGTGATATCTTATGATGTTTCTTTTTCTGTGTGACTTATTTCAGTTAGAATCATCGTACCTGAATCCACTCATTATGCTGCTACGGGCCTGATGACATAGATTTCATTGCTGAGTGATATTGCTTTGTAAGTAAATACCACATCTTCTTTATCCATTTTTCACTTTCTGCGATGTTGAACTTGTACTGTAAACGAGGTTCTTGTAAACAGAGGCGTCCCAAACTTTGGGGTGGCTGTGTCTTTTTGATTTTAATTTCCCTAAGCTATAGGACCATAAGTGGAAGTGCCCTAGGCTCTGTTGCTTTGTTGTTTAGATGTTTCAGGAAACACCATACACTTCTCCCGAGTGTCTGTTGGCAATTTACATCCCGCCCATCAGCATAACAAGGCTCCCAGTTCTCCATGGCCTGTCCTGCCTTTCTGGATTTTACACTTTTTTCAGATGGCCCTTTTGACCGGGGGGAAGTGAGACTTCATTATAGTGCAGATTTCCTTTGCAAGTTTGCTTGGTTGGCCAAAAAGGGCGTATGCGTTTTTTCCTGAATATATTCAGGAAAAAACGCATACGCCCTTTTTGGCCAAGTGCATCATTGTGGACGTTCTGCCTCTTTTCCTATGCTTTCAATGCAATTGCAGTCTACCTCCTGAAATCGGTTTCCTGCAATTCTGCCCGTTTTCAAGTCCTCTTGGCAGCCTTACTTCAGTATAGTTTTTGACGATAGCTGTCATTTATAACTCTGCAGGTTTGTGAATTACAGTGCCCCTGAGCTCCTTTCTTCAACTCACTTTCTTTTGAGCTGGCCGCAACACCGCAGGATGGCTTCAGGCCCTAATCTGGTTCCGGCACGGCACGCTGAGCCTTTGGTTATTTCCTCTTCCAGATGGGAAATGAGAGTTAAATTTGCCCGTCCAGACACCTCCAGCTAGTCTCTCATTGGTTCTCCCTATTCCTGTTCATCTTCCGCAGAAATTGCAAACTGGGCCAAACAGGAGGTTAAAGGCGCTGACTCTCCAAGTGGGGAGAGTGTTAGTAAAGCGTCTGGAATGTTGCACCCGAGTACCAGGGGAGGAAAACTGAGACATATTTGAACACGTCTCCCGTTCACACGGTTGATCATACTCTGGGTTCCACATGCATGTTTTAGCTGAAGGAAGAATACCTTAAACCTGGAGAGTTGAGACCCGTGGAATGGGTACCATGCAATATGACTTCAAAGGGTCTTCATTTGCTCACCGAACCTCTCCAATCCTATCACTGCTGCGTTTATGCCCCTGTACACACGCTTGATTCTCTTTCGGAGACATAGCAATCCATAGGTTTTAAGATACTTACTAGTCAGGTACATTCTTAGGCGTTTAATATGCGGTGTTGAGTCCATTTCGTTGAGCAAGGAGTAGCTCTTGTCTATTCCATATTTGGCTTAAGGAACTTTATCTGTGCTCATTTCAATCTCTGGTTTTATGCAGCACCCCAACTCACCTTTCCCCTTAAGCAAGCATAAGTTGGTTTTCTAAATTTGAGACCCTGTTCTGTTCTGTAATTCAGTTCCTGTGTAGCCAAGTTTACATTCCGTGTATTACTGATATCTTATGATGTTTCTTTTTCTGTGTGAATTATTTCAGTTAGAATCATCATACCTGAATCCACTCATTGTGCTGCTAAGAGCCTGATGACATAGATTTCATTGCTGAGTGATATAGCTTTGTAAGTAAATACCACATCTTCTTTATCCATTTTTCACTTTCTGCGATGTTGAACTTGTACGGTAAACGAGGTTCTTGTAAACAGAGGCGTCCCAAACTTTGGGGTGGCTGTGTCTTTTTGATTTTAATTTCCCTAAGCTATAGGACCATAAGTGGAAGTGCCCTAGGCTCTGTTGCTTTGTTTTTTAGATGTTTCAGGAAACACCATACACTTCTCCCGAGTGTCTGTTGACAATTTACATCCCGCCCATCAGCATAACAAGGCTCCCAGTTCTCCATGGCCTGTCCTGCCTTTCTGGATTTTACACTTTTTCCAGATGGCCCTTTTGACCTGGGGGAAGTGAGACTTCATTGTAGTGCAGATTTCCTTTGCAAGTTTGCTTGGTTGGCCAAAAAGGGCGTATGCGTTTTTTCCTGAATATATTCAGGAAAAAACGCATACGCCCTTTTTGGCCAAGTGCATCATTGTGGACGTTCTGCCTCTTTTCCTATGCTTTCAATGCAATTGCAGTCTACCTCCTGAAATCGGTTTCCTGCAATTCTGCCCCGCTTTCAAGTCCTCTTGGCAGCCTTACTTCAGTCTATTTTTGGACGATAGCTGTCATTTATAACTCTGCAGGTTTGTGAATTACAGTGCCCCTGAGCTCCTTTCTTCAACTCACTTTCTTTTGAGCTGGCCGCAACACCGCAGGATGGCTTCAGGCCCTAATCTGGTTCCGGCACGGCACGCTGAGCCTTTGGTTATTTCCTCTTTCAGATGGGAAATGAGAGTTAAATTTGCCCGTCCAGACACCTCCAGCTAGTCTCTCATTGGTTCTCCCTATTCCTGTTCATCTTCCGCAGAAATTGCAAACTGGGCCAAACAGGAGGTTAAAGGCGCTGACTCTCCAAGTGGGGAGAGTGTTAGTAAAGCGTCTGGAATGTTGCACCCGAGTACCAGGGTACGAAAACTGAGACATATTTGAACACGTCTCCCGTTCACACGGTTGATCATACTCTGGGTTCCACATGCATGTTTTAGCTGAAGGAAGAATACCTTAAACCTGGAGAGTTGAGACCCGTGGAATGGGTACCATGCAATATGACTTCAAAGGGTCTTCATTTGCTCACCGAACCTGTCCAATCCTATCACTGCTGCGTTTATGCCCCTGTACACACGCTTGATTCTCTTTCGGAGACATAGCAATCCATAGGTTTTAAGATACTTACTAGTCAGGTACATTCTTAGGCGTTTAATATGCGGTGTTGAGTCCATTTCGTTGAGCAAGGAGTAGCTCTTGTCTATTCCATATTTGGCTTAAGGAACTTTATCTGTGCTCATTTCGATCTCTGGTTTTATGCAGCACCCCAACTCACCTTTACCCTTAAGCAAGCATAAGTTGGTTTTCTAAATTTGAGACCCTGTTCTGTTTTGGAATTCAGTTCCTGTGTAGCCAAGTTTACATTCCGTGTATTAGTGATATCTTATGATGTTTCTTTTTCTGTGTGACTTATTTCAGTTAGAATCATCGTACCTGAATCCACTCATTATGCTGCTACGGGCCTGATGACATAGATTTCATTGCTGAGTGATACTGCATTGTACGTAAGTACCACAAGTTCTTTATCCATTTTTCACTTTCTGTGATATTGAACTTGTACGGTAAACGAGGTTCTTGTAAACAGAGGCGTCCCAAACTTTGGGGTGGCTGTGTCTTTTTGATTTTAATTTCCCTAAGCTATAGGACCATAAGTGGAAGTGCCCTAGGCTCTCTTGCTTTGTTTTTTAGATGTTTCAGGAAACACCATACACTTCTCCCGAGTGTCTGTTGGCAATTTCCATCCCGCCCATCAGCATAACAAGGCTCCCAGTTCTCCATGGCCTGTCCTGCCTTTCTGGATTTTACACTTTTTTCAGATGGCCCTTTTGACCGGGGGGAAGTGAGACTTCATTGTAGTGCAGATTTCATTTGCAAGCTTGCTTGGTTGGCCAAAAAGGGCGTATGCGTTTTTTCCTGAATATATTCAGGAAAAAACGCATACGCCCTTTTTGGCCAAGTGCATCATTGTGGACGTTCTGCCTCTTTTCCTATGCTTTCAATGCAATTCCAGTCTACCTCCTCAAATCGGTTTCCTGCAATTCTGCCCCGCTTTCAAGTCCTCTTGGCAGCCTTACTTCAGTCTATTTTTGGACGATAGCTGTCATTTATAACTCTGCAGGTTTGTGAATTACAGTGCCCCTGAGCTCCTTTCTTCAACTCACTTTCTTTTGAGCTGGCCGCAACACCGCAGGATGGCTTCAGGCCCTAATCTGGTTCCGGCACGGCACGCTGAGCCTTTGGTTATTTCCTCTTCCAGATGGGAAATGAGAGTTAAATTTGCCCGTCCAGACACCTCCAGCTAGTCTCTCATTGGTTCTCCCTATTCCTGTTCATCTTCCGCAGAAATTGCAAACTGGGCCAAACAGTAGTTTAAAGGCGCTGACTCTCCAAGTGGGGAGAGTGTTAGTAAAGCGTCTGGAATGTTGCACCCGAGTACCAGGGGAGGAAAACTGAGACATATTTGAACACGTCTCCCGTTCACACGGTTGATCATACTCTGGGTTCCACATGCATGTTTTAGCTGAAGGAAGAATACCTTAAACCTGGAGAGTTGAGACCCGTGGAATGGGTACCATGCAATATGACTTCAAAGGGTCTTCATTTGCTCACCGAACCTCTTCAATCCTATCACTGCTGCATTTATGCCCCTGTACACATGCTTGATTCTCTTTTGGAGACATAGCAATCCATAGGTTTTAAGATACTTACTAGTCAGGTACATTCTTAGGCGTTTAATATGGGGTGTTGAGTCCATTTCGTTGAGCAAGGAGTAGCTCTTGTCTATTCCATATTTGGCTTAAGGAACTTTATCTGTGCTCATTTCAATCTCTTGTTTTATGCAGCACCCCAACTCACCTTTACCCTTAAGCAAGCATAAGTTGGTTTTCTAAATTTGTGACCCTGTTCTGTTTTGGAATTCAGTTCCTGTGTAGCCAAGTTTACATTCCGTGTATTAGTGATATCTTATGATGTTTCTTTTTCTGTGTGACTTATTTCAGTTAGAATCATCGTACCTGAATCCACTCATTATGCTGCTACGGGCCTGATGACATAGATTTCATTGCTGAGTGATACTGCATTGTACGTAAGTACCACAAGTTCTTTATCCATTTTTCACTTTCTGTGATATTGAACTTGTACGGTAAACGAGGTTCTTGTAAACAGAGGCGTCCCAAACTTTGGGGTGGCTGTGTCTTTTTGATTTTAATTTCCCTAAGCTATAGGACCATAAGTGGAAGTGCCCTAGGCCCTGTTGCTTTGTTTTTTAGATGTTTCAGGAAACACCATACACTTCTCCCGAGTGTCTGTTGGCAATTTACATCCCGCCCATCAGCATAACAAGGCTCCCAGTTCTCCTTGGCCTGTCCTGCCTTTCTGGATTTTACACTTTTTTCAGATGGCCCTTTTGACCGGGGGGAAGTGAGACTTCATTGTAGTGCAGATTTCCTTTGCAAGCTTGCTTGGTTGGCCAAAAAGGGCGTATGCGTTTTTTCCTGCATATATTCAGGAAAAAACGCATACGCCCTTTTTGGCCAAGTGCATCATTGTGGACGTTCTGCCTCTTTTCCTATGCTTTCAATGCAATTGCAGTCTACCTCCTGAAATCGGTTTCCTGCAATTCTGCCCCGCTTTCAAGTCCTCTTGGCAGCCTTACTTCAGTCTATTTTTGGACGATAGCTGTCATTTATAACTCTGCAGGTTTGTGAATTACAGTGCCCCTGAGCTCCTTTCTTCAACTCACTTTCTTTTGAGCTGGCCGCAACACCGCAGGATGGCTTCAGGCCCTAATCTGGTTCCGGCACGGCACGCTGAGCCTTTGGTTATTTCCTCTTCCAGATGGGAAATGAGAGTTAAATTTGCCCGTCCAGACACCTCCAGCTAGTCTCTCATTGGTTCTCCCTATTCCTGTTCATCTTCCGCAGAAATTGCAAACTGGGCCAAACAGGAGTTTAAAGGCGCTGACTCTCCAAGTGGGGAGAGTGTTAGTAAAGCGTCTGGAATGTTGCACCCGAGTACCAGGGGAGGAAAACTGAGACATATTTGAACACGTCTCCCGTTCACACGGTTGATCATACTCTGGGTTCCACATGCATGTTTTAGCTGAAGGAAGAATACCTTAAACCTGGAGAGTTGAGACCCGTGGAATGGGTACCATGCAATATGACTTCAAAGGGTCTTCATTTGCTCACCGAACCTCTTCAATCCTATCACTGCTGCATTTATGCCCCTGTACACATGCTTGATTCTCTTTTGGAGACATAGCAATCCATAGGTTTTAAGATACTTACTAGTCAGGTACATTCTTAGGCGTTTAATATGGGGTGTTGAGTCCATTTCGTTGAGCAAGGAGTAGCTCTTGTCTATTCCATATTTGGCTTAAGGAACTTTATCTGTGCTCATTTCAATCTCTTGTTTTATGCAGCACCCCAACTCACCTTTACCCTTAAGCAAGCATAAGTTGGTTTTCTAAATTTGTGACCCTGTTCTGTTTTGGAATTCAGTTCCTGTGTAGCCAAGTTTACATTCCGTGTATTAGTGATATCTTATGATGTTTCTTTTTCTGTGTGACTTATTTCAGTTAGAATCATCGTACCTGAATCCACTCATTATGCTGCTACGGGCCTGATGACATAGATTTCATTGCTGAGTGATACTGCATTGTACGTAAGTACCACAAGTTCTTTATCCATTTTTCACTTTCTGTGATATTGAACTTGTACGGTAAACGAGGTTCTTGTAAACAGAGGCGTCCCAAACTTTGGGGTGGCTGTGTCTTTTTGATTTTAATTTCCCTAAGCTATAGGACCATAAGTGGAAGTGCCCTAGGCCCTGTTGCTTTGTTTTTTAGATGTTTCAGGAAACACCATACACTTCTCCCGAGTGTCTGTTGGCAATTTACATCCCGCCCATCAGCATAACAAGGCTCCCAGTTCTCCTTGGCCTGTCCTGCCTTTCTGGATTTTACACTTTTTTCAGATGGCCCTTTTGACCGGGGGGAAGTGAGACTTCATTGTAGTGCAGATTTCCTTTGCAAGCTTGCTTGGTTGGCCAAAAAGGGCGTATGCGTTTTTTCCTGCATATATTCAGGAAAAAACGCATACGCCCTTTTTGGCCAAGTGCATCATTGTGGACGTTCTGCCTCTTTTCCTATGCTTTCAATGCAATTGCAGTCTACCTCCTGAAATCGGTTTCCTGCAATTCTGCCCCGCTTTCAAGTCCTCTTGGCAGCCTTACTTCAGTCTATTTTTGGACGATAGCTGTCATTTATAACTCTGCAGGTTTGTGAATTACAGTGCCCCTGAGCTCCTTTCTTCAACTCACTTTCTTTTGAGCTGGTCGCAACACCGCAGGATGGCTTCAGGCCCTAATCTGGTTCTGGCACGGCACGCTGAGCCTTTGGTTATTTCCTCTTCCAGATGGGAAATGAGAGTTAAATTTGCCCGTCCAGACACCTCCAGCTAGTCTCTCATTGGTTCTCCCTATTCCTGTTCATCTTCCGCAGAAATTGCAAAGTGGGCCAAACAGGAGGTTAAAGGCGCTGACTCTCCAAGTGGGGAGAGTGTTAGTAAAGCGTCTGGAATGTTGCACCCGAGTACCAGGGGAGGAAAACTGAGACATATTTGAACACGTCTCCCGTTCACACGGTTGATCATACTCTGGGTTCCACATGCATGTTTTAGCTGAAGGAAGAATACCTTAAACCTGGAGAGTTGAGACCCGTGGAATGGGTACCATGCAATATGACTTCAAAGGGTCTTCATTTGCTCACCGAACCTCTTCAATCCTATCACTGCTGCATTTATGCCCCTGTACACATGCTTGATTCTCTTTTGGAGACATAGCAATCCATAGGTTTTAAGATACTTACTAGTCAGGTACATTCTTAGGCGTTTAATATGGGGTGTTGAGTCCATTTCGTTGAGCAAGGAGTAGCTCTTGTCTATTCCATATTTGGCTTAAGGAACTTTATCTGTGCTCATTTCAATCTCTTGTTTTATGCAGCACCCCAACTCACCTTTACCCTTAAGCAAGCATAAGTTGGTTTTCTAAATTTGTGACCCTGTTCTGTTTTGGAATTCAGTTCCTGTGTAGCCAAGTTTACATTCCGTGTATTAGTGATATCTTATGATGTTTCTTTTTCTGTGTGACTTATTTCAGTTAGAATCATCGTACCTGAATCCACTCATTATGCTGCTACGGGCCTGATGACATAGATTTCATTGCTGAGTGATACTGCATTGTACGTAAGTACCACAAGTTCTTTATCCATTTTTCACTTTCTGCGATGTTGAACTTGTACGGTAAACGAGGTTCTTGTAAACAGAGGCGTCCCAAACTTTGGGGTGGCTGTGTCTTTTTGATTTTAATTTCCCTAAGCTATAGGACCATAAGTGGAAGTGCCCTAGGCTCTGTTGCTTTGTTTTTTAGATGTTTCAGGAAACACCATACACTTCTCCCGAGTGTCTGTTGGCAATTTACATCCCGCCCATCAGCATAACAAGGCTCCCAGTTCTCCATGGCCTGTCCTGCCTTTCTGGATTTTACACTTTTTTCAGATGGCCCTTTTGACCGGGGGGAAGTGAGACTTCATTGTAGTGCAGATTTCCTTTGCAAGCTTGCTTGGTTGGCCAAAAAGGGCGTATGCGTTTTTTCCTGAATATATTCAGGAAAAAACGCATACGCCCTTTTTGGCCAAGTGCATCATTGTGGACGTTCTGCCTCTTTTCCTATGCTTTCAATGCAATTCCAGTCTACCTCCTGAAATCGGTTTCCTGCAATTCTGCCCCGCTTTCAAGTCCTCTTGGCAGCCTTACTTCAGTCTATTTTTGGACGATAGCTGTCATTTATAACTCTGCAGGTTTGTGAATTACAGTGCCCCTGAGCTCCTTTCTTCAACTCACTTTCTTTTGAGCTGGCCGCAACACCGCAGGATGGCTTCAGGCCCTAATCTGGTTCCGGCACAGCACGCTGAGCCTTTGGTTATTTCCTCTTCCAGATGAGAAATGAGAGTTAAATTTGCCCGTCCAGACACCTCCAGCTAGTCTCTCATTGGTTCTCCCTATTCCTGTTCATCTTCCGCAGAAATTGCAAACTGGGCCAAACAGGAGGTTAAAGGCGCTGACTCTCCAAGTGGGGAGAGTGTTAGTAAAGCGTCTGGAATGTTGCACCCGAGTACCAGGGGAGGAAAACTGAGACATATTTGAACACGTCTCCCGTTCACACGGTTGATCATACTCTGGGTTCCACATGCATGTTTTAGCTGAAGGAAGAATACCTTAAACCTGGAGAGTTGAGACCCGTGGAATGGGTACCATGCAATATGACTTCAAAGGGTCTTCATTTGCTCACCGAACCTGTCCAATCCTATCACTGCTGCATTTATGCCCCTGTACACATGCTTGATTCTCTTTTGGAGACATAGCAATCCATAGGTTTTAAGATACTTACTAGTCAGGTACATTCTTAGGCGTTTAATATGGGGTGTTGAGTCCATTTCGTTGAGCAAGGAGTAGCTCTTGTCTATTCCATATTTGGCTTAAGGAACTTTATCTGTGCTCATTTCAATCTCTGGTTTTATGCAGCACCCCAACTCACCTTTCCCCTTAAGCAAGCATAAGTTGGTTTTCTAAATTTGAGACCCTGTTCTGTTTTGGAATTCAGTTCCTGTGTAGCCAAGTTTACATTCCGTGTATTAGTGATATCTTATGATGTTTCTTTTTCTGTGTGACTTATTTCAGTTAGAATCATCGTACCTGAATCCACTCATTATGCTGCTACGGGCCTGATGACATAGATTTCATTGCTGAGTGATACTGCATTGTACGTAAGTACCACAAGTTCTTTATCCATTTTTCACTTTCTGCGATGTTGAACTTGTACGGTAAACGAGGTTCTTGTAAACAGAGGCGTCCCAAACTTTGGGGTGGCTGTGTCTTTTTGATTTTAATTTCCCTAAGCTATAGGACCATAAGTGGAAGTGCCCTAGGCTCTGTTGCTTTGTTTTTTAGATGTTTCAGGAAACACCATACACTTCTCCCGAGTGTCTGTTGGCAATTTACATCCCGCCCATCAGCATAACAAGGCTCCCAGTTCTCCATGGCCTGTCCTGCCTTTCTGGATTTTACACTTTTTTCAGATGGCCCTTTTGACCGGGGGGAAGTGAGACTTCATTGTAGTGCAGATTTCCTTTGCAAGCTTGCTTGGTTGGCCAAAAAGGGCGTATGCGTTTTTTCCTGAATATATTCAGGAAAAAACGCATACGCCCTTTTTGGCCAAGTGCATCATTGTGGACGTTCTGCCTCTTTTCCTATGCTTTCAATGCAATTCCAGTCTACCTCCTGAAATCGGTTTCCTGCAATTCTGCCCCGCTTTCAAGTCCTCTTGGCAGCCTTACTTCAGTCTATTTTTGGACGATAGCTGTCATTTATAACTCTGCAGGTTTGTGAATTACAGTGCCCCTGAGCTCCTTTCTTCAACTCACTTTCTTTTGAGCTGGCCGCAACACCGCAGGATGGCTTCAGGCCCTAATCTGGTTCCGGCACGGCACGCTGAGCCTTTGGTTATTTCCTCTTCCAGATGGGAAATGAGAGTTAAATTTGCCCGTCCAGACACCTCCAGCTAGTCTCTCATTGGTTCTCCCTATTCCTGTTCATCTTCCGCAGAAATTGCAAACTGGGCCAAACAGGAGGTTAAAGGCGCTGACTCTCCAAGTGGGGAGAGTGTTAGTAAAGCGTCTGGAATGTTGCACCCGAGTACCAGGGGAGGAAAACTGAGACATATTTGAACACGTCTCCCGTTCACACGGTTGATCATACTCTGGGTTCCACATGCATGTTTTAGCTGAAGGAAGAATACCTTAAACCTGGAGAGTTGAGACCCGTGGAATGGGTACCATGCAATATGACTTCAAAGGATCTGCATTTGCTCACCGAACCTGTCCAATCCTATCACTGCTGCATTTATGCCCCTGTACACACACTTGATTCTCTTTTGGAGACATAGCAATCCATAGGTTTTAAGATACTTACTAGTCAGGTACATTCTTAGGCGTTTAATATGGGGTGTTGAGTCCATTTCGTTGAGCAAGGAGTAGCTCTTGTCTATTCCATATTTGGCTTAAGGAACTTTATCTGTGCTCATTTCAATCTCTGGTTTTATGCAGCACCCCAACTCACCTTTCCCCTTAAGCAAGCATAAGTTGGTTTTCTAAATTTGAGACCCTGTTCTGTTTTGGAATTCAGTTCCTGTGTAGCCAAGTTTACATTCCGTGTATTAGTGATATCTTATGATGTTTCTTTTTCTGTGTGACTTATTTCAGTTAGAATCATCGTACCTGAATCCACTCATTATGCTGCTACGGGCCTGATGACATAGATTTCATTGCTGAGTGATACTGCATTGTACGTAATTACCACAAGTTCTTTATCCATTTTTCACTTTCTGTGATATTGAACTTGTACGGTAAACGAGGTTCTTGTAAACAGAGGCGTCCCAAACTTTGGGGTGGCTGTGTCTTTTTGATTTTAATTTCCCTAAGCTATAGGACCATAAGTGGAAGTGCCCTAGGCTCTGTTGCTTTGTTTTTTAGATGTTTCAGGAAACACCATACACTTCTCCCGAGTGTCTGTTGGCAATTTCCATCCCGCCCATCAGCATAACAAGGCTCCCAGTTCTCCATGGCCTGTCCTGCCTTTCTGGATTTTACACTTTTTTCAGATGGCCCTTTTGACCGGGGGGAAGTGAGACTTCATTGTAGTGCAGATTTCCTTTGCAAGCTTGCTTGGTTGGCCAAAAAGGGCGTATGCGTTTTTTCCTGAATATATTCAGGAAAAAACGCATACGCCCTTTTTGGCCAAGTGCATCATTGTGGACGTTCTGCCTCTTTTCCTATGCTTTCAATGCAATTCCAGTCTACCTCCTGAAATCGGTTTCCTGCAATTCTGCCCCGCTTTCAAGTCCTCTTGGCAGCCTTACTTCAGTCTATTTTTGGACGATAGCTGTCATTTATAACTCTGCAGGTTTGTGAATTACAGTGCCCCTGAGCTCCTTTCTTCAACTCACTTTCTTTTGAGCTGGCCGCAACACCGCAGGATGGCTTCAGGCCCTAATCTGGTTCCGGCACGGCACGCTGAGCCTTTGGTTATTTCCTCTTCCAGATGGGAAATGAGAGTTAAATATGCCCGTCCAGACACCTCCAGCTGGTCTCTCATTGGTTCTCCCTATTCCTGTTCATCTTCCGCAGAAATTGCAAACTGGGCCAAACAGGAGGTTAAAGGCGCTGACTCTCCAAGTGGGGAGAGTGTTAGTAAAGCGTCTGGAATGTTGCACCCGAGTACCAGGGGAGGAAAACTGAGACATATTTGAACACGTCTCCCGTTCACACGGTTGATCATACTCTGGGTTCCACATGCATGTTTTAGCTGAAGGAAGAATACCTTAAACCTGGAGAGTTGAGACCCGTGGAATGGGTACCATGCAATATGACTTCAAAGGGTCTTCATTTGCTCACCGAACCTGTCCAATCCTATCACTGCTGCATTTATGCCCCTGTACACACGCTTGATTCTCTTTTGGAGACATAGCAATCCATAGGTTTTAAGATACTTACTAGTCAGGTACATTCTTAGGCGTTTAATATGGGGTGTTGAGTCCATTTCGTTGAGCAAGGAGTAGCTCTTGTCTATTCCATATTTGGCTTAAGGAACTTTATCTGTGCTCATTTCAATCTCTGGTTTTATGCAGCACCCCAACTCACCTTTCCCCTTAAGCAAGCATAAGTTGGTTTTCTAAATTTGAGACCCTGTTCTGTTTTGGAATTCAGTTCCTGTGTAGCCAAGTTTACATTCCGTGTATTAGTGATATCTTATGATGTTTCTTTTTCTGTGTGACTTATTTCAGTTAGAATCATCGTACCTGAATCCACTCATTATGCTGCTACGGGCCTGATGACATAGATTTCATTGCTGAGTGATACTGCATTGTACGTAAGTACCACAAGTTCTTTATCCATTTTTCACTTTCTGTGATATTGAACTTGTACGGTAAACGAGGTTCTTGTAAACAGAGGCGTCCCAAACTTTGGGGTGGCTGTGTCTTTTTGATTTTAATTTCCCTAAGCTATAGGACCATAAGTGGAAGTGCCCTAGGCTCTGTTGCTTTGTTTTTTAGATGTTTCAGGAAACACCATACACTTCTCCCGAGTGTCTGTTGGCAATTTACATCCCGCCCATCAGCATAACAAGGCTCCCAGTTCTCCATGGCCTGTCCTGCCTTTCTGGATTTTACACTTTTTTCAGATGGCCCTTTTGACCGGGGGGAAGTGAGACTTCATTGTAGTGCAGATTTCCTTTGCAAGCTTGCTTGGTTGGCCAAAAAGGGCGTATGCGTTTTTTCCTGAATATATTCAGGAAAAAACGCATACGCCCTTTTTGGCCAAGTGCATCATTGTGGACGTTCTGCCTCTTTTCCTATGCTTTCAATGCAATTGCAGTCTACCTCCTGAAATCGGTTTCCTGCAATTCTGCCCCGCTTTCAAGTCCTCTTGGCAGCCTTACTTCAGTCTATTTTTGGACGATAGCTGTCATTTATAACTCTGCAGGTTTGTGAATTACAGTGCCCCTGAGCTCCTTTCTTCAACTCACTTTCTTTTGAGCTGGCCGCAACACCGCAGGATGGCTTCAGGCCCTAATCTGGTTCCGGCACGGCACGCTGAGCCTTTGGTTATTTCCTCTTCCAGATGGGAAATGAGAGTTAAATTTGCCCGTCCAGACACCTCCAGCTAGTCTCTCATTGGTTCTCCCTATTCCTGTTCATCTTCCGCAGAAATTGCAAACTAGGCCAAACAGGAGGTTAAAGGCGCTGACTCTCCAAGTGGGGAGAGTGTTAGTAAAGCGTCTGGAATGTTGCACCCGAGTACCAGGGGAGGAAAACTGAGACATATTTGAACACGTCTCCCGTTCACACGGTTGATCATACTCTGGGTTCCACATGCATGTTTTAGCTGAAGGAAGAATACCTTAAACCTGGAGAGTTGAGACCCGTGGAATGGGTACCATGCAATATGACTTCAAAGGGTCTTCATTTGCTCACCGAACCTGTCCAATCCTATCACTGCTGCATTTATGCCCCTGTACACACGCTTGATTCTCTTTTGGAGACATAGCAATCCATAGGTTTTAAGATACTTACTAGTCAGGTACATTCTTAGGCGTTTAATATGCGGTGTTGAGTCCATTTCGTTGAGCAAGGAGTAGCTCTTGTCTATTCCATATTTGGCTTAAGGAACTTTATCTGTGCTCATTTCGATCTCTGGTTTTATGCAGCACCCCAACTCACCTTTACCCTTAAGCAAGCATAAGTTGGTTTTCTAAATTTGAGACCCTGTTCTGTTCTGTAATTCAGTTCCTGTGTAGCCAAGTTTACATTCCGTGTATTACTGATATCTTATGATGTTTCTTTTTCTGTGTGAATTATTTCAGTTAGAATCATCATACCTGAATCCACTCATTGTGCTGCTAAGGGCCTGATGACATAGATTTCATTGCTGAGTGATATTGCTTTGTAAGTAAATACCACAAGTTCTTTATCCATTTTTCACTTTCTGCGATGTTGAACTTGTACGGTAAACGAGGTTCTTGTAAACAGAGGCGTCCCAAACTTTGGGGTGGCTGTGTCTTTTTGATTTTAATTTCCCTAAGCTATAGGACCATAAGTGGAAGTGCCCTAGGCTCTGTTGCTTTGTTTTTTAGATGTTTCAGGAAACACCATACACTTCTCCCGAGTGTCTGTTGGCAATTTACATCCCGCCCATCAGCATAACAAGGCTCCCAGTTCTCCATGGCCTGTCCTGCCTTTCTGGATTTTACACTTTTTTCAGATGGCCCTTTTGACCGGGGGGAAGTGAGACTTCATTGTAGTGCAGATTTCCTTTGCAAGCTTGCTTGGTTGGCCAAAAAGGGCGTATGCGTTTTTTCCTGAATATATTCAGGAAAAAACGCATACGCCATTTTTGGCCAAGTGCATCATTGTGGACGTTCTGCCTCTTTTCCTATGCTTTCAATGCAATTCCAGTCTACCTCCTGAAATCGGTTTCCTGCAATTCTGCCCCGCTTTCAAGTCCTCTTGGCAGCCTTACTTCAGTCTATTTTTGGACGATAGCTGTCATTTATAACTCTGCAGGTTTGTGAATTACAGTGCCCCTGAGCTCCTTTCTTCAACTCACTTTCTTTTGAGCTGCCCGCAACACCGCAGGATGGCTTCAGGCCCTAATCTGGTTCCGGCACGGCACGCTGAGCCTTTGGTTATTTCCTCTTCCAGATGGGAAATGAGAGTTAAATTTGCCCGTCCAGACACCTCCAGCTAGTCTCTCATTTGTTCTCCCTATTCCTGTTCATCTTCCGCAGAAATTGCAAACTGGGCCAAACAGGAGGTTAAAGGCGCTGACTCTCCAAGTGGGGAGAGTGTTAGTAAAGCGTCTGGAATGTTGCACCCGAGTACCAGGGGAGGCAAACTGAGACATATTTGAACACGTCTCCCGTTCACACGGTTGATCATACTCTGGGTTCCACATGCATGTTTTAGCTGAAGGAAGAATACCTTAAACCTGGAGAGTTGAGACCCGTGGAATGGGTACCATGCAATATGACTTCAAAGGGTCTTCATTTGCTCACCGAACCTCTCCAATCCTATCACTGCTGCGTTTATGCCCCTGTACACACGCTTGATTCTCTTTCGGAGACATAGCAATCCATAGGTTTTAAGATACTTACTAGTCAGGTACATTCTTAGGCGTTTAATATGCGGTGTTGAGTCCATTTCGTTGAGCAAGGAGTAGCTCTTGTCTATTCCATATTTGGCTTAAGGAACTTTATCTGTGCTCATTTCGATCTCTGGTTTTATGCAGCACCCCAACTCACTTTTACCCTTAAGCAAGCATAAGATGGTTTTCTAAATTTGAGACCCTGTTCTGTTCTGTAATTCAGTTCCTGTGTAGCCAAGTTTACATTCCGTGTATTACTGATATCTTATGATGTTTCTTTTTCTGTGTGACTTATTTCAGTTAGAATCATCATACCTGAATCCACTCATTGTGCTGCTAAGGGCCTGATGACATAGAATTCATTGCTGAGTGATATTGCTTTGTAAGTAAATACCACATCTTCTTTATCCATTTTTCACTTTCTGCGATGTTGAACTTGTACGGTAAACGAGGTTCTTGTAAACAGAGGCGTCCCAAACTTTGGGGTGGCTGTGTCTTTTTGATTTTAATTTCCCTAAGCTATAGGACCATAAGTGGAAGTGCCCTAGGCTCTGTTGCTTTGTTTTTTAGATGTTTCAGGAAACACCATACACTTCTCCCGAGTGTCTGTTGGCAATTTACATCCCGCCCATCAGCATAACAAGGCTCCCAGTTCTCCATGGCCTGTCCTGCCTTTCTGGATTTTACACTTTTTTCAGATGGCCCTTTTGACCGGGGGGAAGTGAGACTTCATTGTAGTGCAGATTTCCTTTGCAAGCTTGCTTGGTTGGCCAAAAAGGGCGTATGTGTTTTTTCCTGAATATATTCAGGAAAAAACGCATACGCCCTTTTTGGCCAAGTGCATCATTGTGGACGTTCTGCCTCTTTTCCTATGCTTTCAATGCAATTCCAGTCTACCTCCTGAAATCGGTTTCCTGCAATTCTGCCCCGCTTTCAAGTCGTCTTGGCAGCCTTACTTTAGTCTATTTTTGGATGATAGCTGTCATTTATAACTGTGCAGGTTTGTGAATTACAGTGCCCCTGAGCTCCTTTCTTCAACTCGCTTTCTTGTGACCTGGCCGCAACACCGCAGGATGGCTTCAGGCCCTAATCTGGTTCCGGCACGGCACGCTGAGCCTTTGGTTATTTCCTCTTCCTGGTGGGAAATGAGAGTTAAATTTGCCCGTCCAGCCGCCTCCAGCTAGTCTCTCATTGGTTCTCGCTATTCCTTTTCATCTTCCGCAGAAATTGCAAACTGGGCCAAACAGGAGGTTAAAGGGACTGATTCTCCAAGTCGGGAGAGTGTTAGTAAAGCGTCTGGAATGTTGCACCCGAGTACCAGGGGAGGAAAATTGAGACATATTTGAACAGGTCTCCCGATCACATGGTTGATCATACTCTAGGTTCCACATGCATGTTTTAGCTGAAGGAAGAATACCTTAAACCTGGGTAGTTGAAACCCGTGGAATGGGTACCATGCAATATGACTTCAAAGGGTCTTCATTTGCTCACCGAACCTCTCCAATCCTATCACTGCTGCGTTTATGCCCCTGTACACATGCTTGATTCTCTTTTGGAGACATAGCAATCCATAGGTTTTAAGATACTTACTAGTCAGGTACATTCTTAGGCGTTTAATATGGGGTGTTGAGTCCATTTCGTTGAGCAAGGAGTAGCTCTTGTCTATTCCATATTTGGCTTAAGGAACTTTATCTGTGCTCATTTCAATCTCTGGTTTTATGCAGCACCCCAACTCACCTTTCCCCTTAAGCAAGCATAAGTTGGTTTTCTAAATTTGAGACCCTGTTCTGTTTTGGAATTCAGTTCCTGTGTAGCCAAGTTTACATTCCGTGTATTAGTGATATCTTATGATGTTTCTTTTTCTGTGTGACTTATTTCAGTTAGAATCATCATACCTGAATCCACTCATTGTGCTGCTAAGAGCCTGATGACATCGATTTCATTGCTGAGTGATATTGCTTTGTAAGTAAATACCACATCTTCTTTATCCATTTTTCACTTTCTGCGATGTTGAACTTGTACTGTAAACGAGGTTCTCGTAAACAGAGGCGTCCCAAACTTTGGGGTGGCTGTGTCTTTTTGATTTTAATTTCCCTAAGCTATAGGTCCATAAGTGGAAGTGCCCTAGGCTCTGTTGCTTTGTTTTTTAGATGTTTCAGGAAACACCATACACTTCTCCCGAGTGTCTGTTGGCAATTTACATCCCGCCCATCAGCATAACAAGGCTCCCAGTTCTCCATGGCCTGTCCTGCCTTTCTGGATTTTACACTTTTTTCAGATGGCCCTTTTGACCGGGGGGAAGTGAGACTTCATTGTAGTGCAGATTTCCTTTGCAAGCTTGCTTGGTTGGCCAAAAAGGGCGTATGCGTTTTTTCCTGAATATATTCAGGAAAAAACGCATACGCCCTTTTTGGCCAAGTGCATCATTGTGGACGTTCTGCCTCTTTTCCTATGCTTTCAATGCAATTCCAGTCTACCTCCTGAAATCGGTTTCCTGCAATTCTGCCCCGCTTTCAAGTCCTCTTGGCAGCCTTCCTTCAGTATATTTTTGGACGATAGTTGTCATTTATAACTCTGCAGGTTTGTGAATTACAGTGCCCCTGAGCTCCTTTCTTCAACTCAGTTTCTTTTGAGCTGGCCGCAACACCGCAGGATGGCTTCAGGCCCTAATCTGGTTCCGGCACGGCACGCTGAGCCTTTGGTTATTTCCTCTTCCACATGGGAAATAAGAGTTAAATTTGCCCGTCCAGACACCTCCAGCTAGTCTCTCATTGGTTCTCCCTATTCTTGTTCATCCTCCGCAGAAATTGCAAACTGGGCCAAACAGGAGGTTAAAGGCGCTGACTCTCCAAGTGGGGAGAGTGTTAGTAAAGCGTCTGGAATGTTGCACCCGAGTACCAGGGGAGGAAAACTGAGACATATTTGAACACGTCTCCCGTTCACATGGTTGATCATACTCTGGGTTCCACATGCATGTTTTAGCTGAAGGAAGAATACCTTAAACCTGGAGAGTTGAGACCCGTGGAATGGGTACCATGCAATATGACTTCAAAGGGTCATTTGCTCACCGAACCTCTCCAATCCTATCACTGCTGCATTTATGCCCCTGTACACATGCTTGATTCTCTTTTGGAGACATAGCAATCCATAGGTTTTAAGATACTTACTAGTCAGGTACATTCTTAGGCGTTTAATATGGGGTGTTGAGTCCATTTCGTTGAGGAAGGAGTAGCTGTTGTCTATTCCATATTTGGCTTAAGGAACTTTATCTGCGCTCATTTCAATCTCTGGTTTTATGCAGCACCCCAACTCACCTTTCCCCTTAAGCAAGCATAAGTTGGTTTTCTAAATTTGAGACCCTGTTCTGTTTTGGAATTCAGTTCCTGTGTAGCCAAGTTTACATTCCGTTTATTAGTGATATCTTATGATGTTTCTTTTTCTGTGTGACTTATTTCAGTTAGAATCATCGTACCTGAATCCACTCATTATGCTGCTACGGGCCTGATGACATAGATTTCATTGCTGAGTGATACTGCATTGTACGTAAGTACCACAAGTTCTTTATCCATTTTTCACTTTCTGTGATATTGAACTTGTACGGTAAACGAGGTTCTTGTAAACAGAGGCGTCCCAAACTTTGGGGTGGCTGTGTCTTTTTGATTTTAATTTCCCTAAGCTATAGGACCATAAGTGGAAGTGCCCTAGGCTCTGTTGCTTTGTTTTTTAGATGTTTCAGGAAACACCATACACTTCTCCCGAGTGTCTGTTGGCAATTTACATCCCGCCCATCAGCATAACAAGGCTCCCAGTTCTCCATGGCCTGTCCTGCCTTTCTGGATTTTACACTTTTTTCAGATGGCCCTTTTGACCGGGGGGAAGTGAGACTTCATTGTAGTGCAGATTTCCTTTGCAAGTTTGCTTGGTTGGCCAAAAAGGGCGTATGCGTTTTTTCCTGAATATATTCAGGAAAAAACGCATACGCCCTTTTTGGCCAAGTGCATCATTGTGGACGTTCTGCCTCTTTTCCTATGTTTTCAATGCAATTCCTGTCTACCTCCTGAAATCGGTTTCCTGCAATTCTGCCCCGCTTTCAAGTCCTCTTGGCAGCCTTACTTTAGTCTATTTTTGGATGATAGCTGTCATTTATAACTGTGCAGGTTTGTGAATTACAGTGCCCCTGAGCTCCTTTCTTCAACTCGCTTTCTTGTGACCTGGCCGCAACACCGCAGGATGGCTTCAGGCCCTAATCTGGTTCCGGCACGGCACGCTGAGCCTTTGGTTATTTCCTCTTCCTGGTGGGAAATGAGAGTTAAATTTGCCCGTCCAGACACCTCCAGCTAGTCTCTCATTGGTTCTCCCTATTCCTGTTCATCTTCCGCAGAAATTGCATACTGGGCCAAACAGGAGGTTAAAGGCGCTGACTCTCCAAGTCGGGAGAGTGTTAGTAAAGCGTCTGGAATGTTGCACCTGAGTACCAGGGGAGGAAAACTGAGACATATTTGAACACGTCTCCCGATCACATGGTTGATCATACTTTAGGTTCCACATGCATGTTTTAGCTGAAGGAAGAATACCTTAAACCTGGGTAGTTGAAACCCGTGGAATGAGTACCATGCAATATGACTTCAAAGGGTCTTCATTTGCTCACCGAACCTCTCCAATCCTATCATTGCTGCGTTTATGCCCCTGTACACTTGCTTGATTCTCTTTCGGAGACATACCGATCCATAGGTTTTAAGATACTTACTAGTCAGGTACATTCTTAGGCGTTTAATATGCGGTGTTGTGTCCATTTCGTTGAGCAAGGAGTAGCTCTTGTCTATTCCATATTTGGCTTAAGGAACTTTATCTGTGCTCATTTCAATCTCTGGTTTTATGCAGCACCCCAACTCACCTTTCCTCTTAAGCAAGCATAAGTTGGTTTTCTAAATTTGAGACCCTGTTCTGTTCTGTAATTCAGTTCCTGTGTAGCCAAGTTTACATTCCGTGTATTAGTGATATCTTATGATGTTTCTTTTTCTGTGTGACTTATTTCAGTTAGAATCATCATACCTGAATCCACTCATTGTGCTGCTAAGAGCCTGATGACATAGATTTCATTGCTGAGTGATATTGCTTTGTAAGTAAATACCACATCTTCTTTATCCATTTTTCACTTTCTGCGATGTTGAACTTGTACTGTAAACGAGGTTCTTGTAAACAGAGGCGTCCCAAACTTTGGGGTGGCTGTGTCTTTTTGATTTTAATTTCCCTAAGCTATAGGACCATAAGTGGAAGTGCCCTAGGCTCTGTTGCTTTGTTTTTTAGATGTTTCAGGAAACACCATACACTTCTCCCGAGTGTCTGTTGGCAATTTACATCCCGCCCATCAGCATAACAAGGCTCCCAGTTCTCCATGGCCTGTCCTGCCTTTCTGGATTTTACACTTTTTTCAGATGGCCCTTTTGACCGGGGGGAAGTGAGACTTCATTGTAGTGCAGATTTCCTTTGCAAGCTTGCTTGGTTGGCCAAAAAGGGCGTATGCGTTTTTTCCTGAATATATTCAGGAAAAAACGCATACGCCCTTTTTGGCCAAGTGCATCATTGTGGACGTTCTGCCTCATTTCCTATGCTTTCAATGCAATTCCAGTCTACCTCCTGAAATCGGTTTCCTGCAATTCTGCCCCGCGTTCAAGTCCTCTTGGCAGCCTTACTTCAGTCTATTTTTGGACGATACCTGTCATTTATAACTCTGCAGGTTTGTGAATTACAGTGCCCCTGAGCTCCTTTCTTCAACTCACTTTCTTTTGAGCTGCCCGCAACACCGCAGGATGGCTTCAGGCCCTAATCTGGTTCCGGCACGGCACGCTGAGCCTTTGGTTATTTCCTCTTCCAGATGGGAAATGAGAGTTAAATTTGCCCGTCCAGACACCTCCAGCTAGTCTCTCATTGGTTCTCCCTATTCCTGTTCATCTTCCGCAGAAATTGCAAACTGGGCCAAACAGGAGTTTAAAGGCGCTGACTCTCCAAGTGGGGAGAGTGTTAGTAAAGCGTCTGGAATGTTGCACCCGAGTACCAGGGGAGGAAAACTGAGACATATTTGAACACGTCTCCCGATCACATGGTTGATCATACTCTAGGTTCCACATGCATGTTTTAGCTGAAGGAAGAATACCTTAAACCTGGGTAGTTGAAACCCGTGCAATGAGTACCATGCAATATGACTTCAAAGGGTCTTCATTTGCTCACCGAACCTCTCCAATCCTATCACTGCTGCGTTTATGCCCCTGTACACATGCTTGATTCTCTTTCGGAGACATAGCGATCCATAGGTTTTAAGATACTTACTAGTCAGGTACATTCTTAGGCGTTTAATATGCGGTGTTGAGTCCATTTCGTTGAGCAAGGAGTAGCTCTGGTCTATTCCATATTTGGCTTAAGGAACTTTATCTGTGCTCATTTCAATCTCTGGTTTTATGCAGCACCCCAACTCACCTTTCCTCTTAAGCAAGCATAAGTTGGTTTTTTAAATTTGAGACCCTGTTCTGTTCTGTAATTCAGTTCCTGTGTAGCCAAGTTTACATTCCGTGTATTAGTGATATCTTATGATGTTTCTTTTTCTGTGTGACTTATTTCAGTTAGAATCATCATACCTGAATCCACTCATTGTGCTGCTAAGAGCCTGATGACATAGATTTCATTGCTGAGTGATATTGCTTTGTAAGTAAATACCACATCTTCTTTATCCATTTTTCACTTTCTGCGATGTTGAACTTGTACTGTAAACGAGGTTCTTGTAAACAGAGGCGTCCCAAACTTTGGGGTGGCTGTGTCTTTTTGATTTTAATTTCCCTAAGCTATAGGACCATAAGTGGAAGTGCCCTAGGCTCTGTTGCTTTGTTTTTTAGATGTTTCAGGAAACACCATACACTTCTCCCGAGTGTCTGTTGGCAATTTGCATACCGTCCATCAGCATAACAAGGCTCCCAGTTCTCCATGGCCTGTCCTGCCTTTCTGGATTTTACACTTTTTTCAGATGGCCCTTTTGACCGGGGGGAAGTGAGACTTCATTGTAGTGCAGATTTCCTTTGCAAGTTTGCTTGGTTGGCCAAAAAGGGCGTATGCGTTTTTTCCTGAATATATTCAGGAAAAAACGCATACGCCCTTTTTGGCCAAGTGCATCATTGTGGACGTTCTGCCTCTTTTCCTATGCTTTCAATGCAATTCCAGTCTACCTCCTGAAATCGGTTTCCTGCAATTCTGCCCCACTTTCAAGTCCTCTTGGCAGCCTTACTTTAGTCTATTTTTGGACGATAGCTGTCATTTATAACTGTGCAGGTTTGTGAATTACAGTGCCCCTGAGCTCCTTTCTTCAACTCGCTTTCTTGTGACCTGGCCGCAACACCGCAGGATGGCTTCAGGCCCTAATCCGGTTCCGGCACGGCACGCTGAGCCTTTGGTTATTTCCTCTTCCTGGTGGGAAATGAGAGTTAAATTTGCCCGTCCAGCCACCTCCAGCTAGTGTCTCATTGGTTCTCGCTATTCCTTTTCATCTTCCGCAGAAATTGCAAACTGGGCCAAACAGGAGGTTAAAGGGACTGATTCTCCAAGTGGGGAGAGTGTTAGTAAAGCGTCTGGAATGTTGCACCCGAGTACCAGGGGAGGAAAACTGAGACATATTTGAACACGTCTCCCGATCACATGGTTGATCATACTCTAGGTTCCACATGCATGTTTTAGCTGAAGGAAGAATACCTTAAACCTGGGTAGTTGAAACCCGTGGAATGGGTACCATGCAATATGACTTCAAAGGGTCTTCATTTGCTCACCGAACCTCTCCAATCCTATCACTGCTGCATTTATGCCCCTGTACACATGCTTGATTCTCTTTCGGAGACATAGCGATCCATAGGTTTTAAGATACTTACTAGTCAGGTACATTCTTAGGCGTTTAATATGCGGTGTTGAGTCCATTTCGTTGAGCAAGGAGTAGCTCTTGTCTATTCCATATTTGGCTTAAGGAACTTTATCTGTGCTCATTTCAATCTCTGGTTTTATACAGCATCCCAACTCACCTTTCCCCTTAAGCAAGCATAAGTTGGTTTTCTAAATTTGAGACCCTGTTCTGTTTTGGAATTCAGTTCCTGTGTAGCCAAGTTTACATTCCGTGTATTAGTGATATCTTATGATGTTTCTTTTTCTGTGTGACTTATTTCAGTTAGAATCATCATACCTGAATCCACTCATTATGCTGCTACGGGCCTGATGACATAGATTTCATTGCTGAGTGATATTGCTTTGTAAGTAAATACCACATCTTCTTTATCCATTTTTCACTTTCTGCGATGTTGAACTTGTACTGTAAACGAGGTTCTTGTAAACAGAGGCGTCCCAAACTTTGGGGTGGCTGTGTCTTTTTGATTTTAATTTCCCTAAGCTATAGGACCATAAGTGGAAGTGCCCTAGGCTCTGTTGCTTTGTTTTTTAGATGTTTCAGGAAACACCATACACTTCTCCCGAGTGTCTGTTGGCAATTTACATCCCGCCCATCAGCATAACAAGGCTCCCAGTTCTCCATGGCCTGTCCTGCCTTTCTGGATTTTACACTTTTTTCAGATGGCCCTTTTGACCGGGGGGAAGTGAGACTTCATTGTAGTGCAGATTTCCTTTGCAAGCTTGCTTGGTTGGCCAAAAAGGGCGTATGCGTTTTTTCCTGAATATATTCAGGAAAAAACGCATACGCCCTTTTTGGCCAAGTGCATCATTGTGGACGTTCTGCCTCTTTTCCTATGCTTTCAATGCAATTCCAGTCTACCTCCTGAAATCGGTTTCCTGCAATTCTGCCCCGCTTTCAAGTCCTCTTGGCAGCCTTACTTCAGTCTATTTTTGGACGATAGCTGTCATTTATAACTCTGCAGGTTTGTGAATTACAGTGCCCCTGAGCTCCTTTCTTCAACTCACTTTCTTTTGAGCTGGCCGCAACACCGCAGGATGGCTTCAGGCCCTAATCTGGTTCCGGCACGGCACGCTGAGCCTTTGGTTATTTCCTCTTTCAGATGGGAAATGAGAGTTAAATTTGCCCGTCCAGACACCTCCAGCTAGTCTCTCATTGGTTCTCCCTATTCCTGTTCATCTTCCGCAGAAATTGCAAACTGGGCCAAACAGGAGGTTAAAGGCGCTGACTCTCCAAGTGGGGAGAGTGTTAGTAAAGCGTCTGGAATGTTGCACCCGAGTACCAGGGTACGAAAACTGAGACATATTTGAACACGTCTCCCGTTCACACGGTTGATCATACTCTGGGTTCCACATGCATGTTTTAGCTGAAGGAAGAATACCTTAAACCTGGAGAGTTGAGACCCGTGGAATGGGTACCATGCAATATGACTTCAAAGGGTCTTCATTTGCTCACCGAACCTGTCCAATCCTATCACTGCTGCGTTTATGCCCCTGTACACACGCTTGATTCTCTTTCGGAGACATAGCAATCCATAGGTTTTAAGATACTTACTAGTCAGGTACATTCTTAGGCGTTTAATATGCGGTGTTGAGTCCATTTCGTTGAGCAAGGAGTAGCTCTTGTCTATTCCATATTTGGCTTAAGGAACTTTATCTGTGCTCATTTCGATCTCTGGTTTTATGCAGCACCCCAACTCACCTTTACCCTTAAGCAAGCATAAGTTGGTTTTCTAAATTTGAGACCCTGTTCTGTTTTGGAATTCAGTTCCTGTGTAGCCAAGTTTACATTCCGTGTATTAGTGATATCTTATGATGTTTCTTTTTCTGTGTGACTTATTTCAGTTAGAATCATCGTACCTGAATCCACTCATTATGCTGCTACGGGCCTGATGACATAGATTTCATTGCTGAGTGATACTGCATTGTACGTAAGTACCACAAGTTCTTTATCCATTTTTCTCTTTCTGTGATATTGAACTTGTACGGTAAACGAGGTTCTTGTAAACAGAGGCGTCCCAAACTTTGGGGTGGCTGTGTCTTTTTGATTTTAATTTCCCTAAGCTATAGGACCATAAGTGGAAGTGCCCTAGGCTCTCTTGCTTTGTTTTTTAGATGTTTCAGGAAACACCATACACTTCTCCCGAGTGTCTGTTGGCAATTTCCATCCCGCCCATCAGCATAACAAGGCTCCCAGTTCTCCATGGCCTGTCCTGCCTTTCTGGATTTTACACTTTTTTCAGATGGCCCTTTTGACCGGGGGGAAGTGAGACTTCATTGTAGTGCAGATTTCCTTTGCAAGCTTGCTTGGTTGGCCAAAAAGGGCGTATGCGTTTTTTCCTGAATATATTCAGGAAAAAACGCATACGCCCTTTTTGGCCAAGTGCATCATTGTGGACGTTCTGCCTCTTTTCCTATGCTTTCAATGCAATTCCAGTCTACCTCCTCAAATCGGTTTCCTGCAATTCTGCCCCGCTTTCAAGTCCTCTTGGCAGCCTTACTTCAGTCTATTTTTGGACGATAGCTGTCATTTATAACTCTGCAGGTTTGTGAATTACAGTGCCCCTGAGCTCCTTTCTTCAACTCACTTTCTTTTGAGCTGGCCGCAACACCGCAGGATGGCTTCAGGCCCTAATCTGGTTCCGGCACGGCACGCTGAGCCTTTGGTTATTTCCTCTTCCAGATGGGAAATGAGAGTTAAATTTGCCCGTCCAGACACCTCCAGCTAGTCTCTCATTGGTTCTCCCTATTCCTGTTCATCTTCCGCAGAAATTGCAAACTGGGCCAAACAGGAGGTTAAAGGCGCTGACTCTCCAAGTGGGGAGAGTGTTAGTAAAGCGTCTGGAATGTTGCACCCGAGTACCAGGGGAGGAAAACTGAGACATATTTGAACACGTCTCCCGTTCACACGGTTGATCATACTCTGGGTTCCACATGCATGTTTTAGCTGAAGGAAGAATACCTTAAACCTGGAGAGTTGAGACCCGTGGAATGGGTACCATGCAATATGACTTCAAAGGGTCTTCATTTGCTCACCGAACCTCTTCAATCCTATCACTGCTGCATTTATGCCCCTGTACACATGCTTGATTCTCTTTTGGAGACATAGCAATCCATAGGTTTTAAGATACTTACTAGTCAGGTACATTCTTAGGCGTTTAATATGGGGTGTTGAGTCCATTTCGTTGAGCAAGGAGTAGCTCTTGTCTATTCCATATTTGGCTTAAGGAACTTTATCTGTGCTCATTTCAATCTCTTGTTTTATGCAGCACCCCAACTCACCTTTACCCTTAAGCAAGCATAAGTTGGTTTTCTAAATTTGTGACCCTGTTCTGTTTTGGAATTCAGTTCCTGTGTAGCCAAGTTTACATTCCGTGTATTAGTGATATCTTATGATGTTTCTTTTTCTGTGTGACTTATTTCAGTTAGAATCATCGTACCTGAATCCACTCATTATGCTGCTACGGGCCTGATGACATAGATTTCATTGCTGAGTGATACTGCATTGTACGTAAGTACCACAAGTTCTTTATCCATTTTTCACTTTCTGTGATATTGAACTTGTACGGTAAACGAGGTTCTTGTAAACAGAGGCGTCCCAAACTTTGGGGTGGCTGTGTCTTTTTGATTTTAATTTCCCTAAGCTATAGGACCATAAGTGGAAGTGCCCTAGGCCCTGTTGCTTTGTTTTTTAGATGTTTCAGGAAACACCATACACTTCTCCCGAGTGTCTGTTGGCAATTTACATCCCGCCCATCAGCATAACAAGGCTCCCAGTTCTCCTTGGCCTGTCCTGCCTTTCTGGATTTTACACTTTTTTCAGATGGCCCTTTTGACCGGGGGGAAGTGAGACTTCATTGTAGTGCAGATTTCCTTTGCAAGCTTGCTTGGTTGGCCAAAAAGGGCGTATGCGTTTTTTCCTGAATATATTCAGGAAAAAACGCATACGCCCTTTTTGGCCAAGTGCATCATTGTGGACGTTCTGCCTCTTTTCCTATGCTTTCAATGCAATTGCAGTCTACCTCCTGAAATCGGTTTCCTGCAATTCTGCCCCGCTTTCAAGTCCTCTTGGCAGCCTTACTTCAGTCTATTTTTGGACGATAGCTGTCATTTATAACTCTGCAGGTTTGTGAATTACAGTGCCCCTGAGCTCCTTTCTTCAACTCACTTTCTTTTGAGCTGGCCGCAACACCGCAGGATGGCTTCAGGCCCTAATCTGGTTCCGGCACGGCACGCTGAGCCTTTGGTTATTTCCTCTTCCAGATGGGAAATGAGAGTTAAATTTGCCCGTCCAGACACCTCCAGCTAGTCTCTCATTGGTTCTCCCTATTCCTGTTCATCTTCCGCAGAAATTGCAAAGTGGGCCAAACAGGAGGTTAAAGGCGCTGACTCTCCAAGTGGGGAGAGTGTTAGTAAAGCGTCTGGAATGTTGCACCCGAGTACCAGGGGAGGAAAACTGAGACATATTTGAACACGTCTCCCGTTCACACGGTTGATCATACTCTGGGTTCCACATGCATGTTTTAGCTGAAGGAAGAATACCTTAAACCTGGAGAGTTGAGACCCGTGGAATGGGTACCATGCAATATGACTTCAAAGGGTCTTCATTTGCTCACCGAACCTGTCCAATCCTATCACTGCTGCATTTATGCCCCTGTACACACGCTTGATTCTCTTTTGGAGACATAGCAATCCATAGGTTTTAAGATACTTACTAGTCAGGTACATTCTTAGGCGTTTAATATGGGGTGTTGAGTCCATTTGGTTGAGCAAGGAGTAGCTCTTGTCTATTCCATATTTGGCTTAAGGAACTTTATCTGTGCTCATTTCAATCTCTGGTTTTATGCAGCACCCCAACTCACCTTTCCCCTTAAGCAAGCATAAGTTGGTTTTCTAAATTTGAGACCCTGTTCTGTTTTGGAATTCAGTTCCTGTGTAGCCAAGTTTACATTCCGTGTATTAGTGATATCTTATGATGTTTCTTTTTCTGTGTGACTTATTTCAGTTAGAATCATCGTACCTGAATCCACTCATTATGCTGCTACGGGCCTGATGACATAGATTTCATTGCTGAGTGATACTGCATTGTACGTAAGTACCACAAGTTCTTTATCCATTTTTCACTTTCTGCGATGTTGAACTTGTACGGTAAACGAGGTTCTTGTAAACAGAGGCGTCCCAAACTTTGGGGTGGCTGTGTCTTTTTGATTTTAATTTCCCTAAGCTATAGGACCATAAGTGGAAGTGCCCTAGGCTCTGTTGCTTTGTTTTTTAGATGTTTCAGGAAACACCATACACTTCTCCCGAGTGTCTGTTGGCAATTTACATCCCGCCCATCAGCATAACAAGGCTCCCAGTTCTCCATGGCCTGTCCTGCCTTTCTGGATTTTACACTTTTTTCAGATGGCCCTTTTGACCGGGGGGAAGTGAGACTTCATTGTAGTGCAGATTTCCTTTGCAAGCTTGCTTGGTTGGCCAAAAAGGGCGTATGCGTTTTTTCCTGAATATATTCAGGAAAAAACGCATACGCCCTTTTTGGCCAAGTGCATCATTGTGGACGTTCTGCCTCTTTTCCTATGCTTTCAATGCAATTCCAGTCTACCTCCTGAAATCGGTTTCCTGCAATTCTGCCCCGCTTTCAAGTCCTCTTGGCAGCCTTACTTCAGTCTATTTTTGGACGATAGCTGTCATTTATAACTCTGCAGGTTTGTGAATTACAGTGCCCCTGAGCTCCTTTCTTCAACTCACTTTCTTTTGAGCTGGCCGCAACACCGCAGGATGGCTTCAGGCCCTAATCTGGTTCCGGCACAGCACGCTGAGCCTTTGGTTATTTCCTCTTCCAGATGAGAAATGAGAGTTAAATTTGCCCGTCCAGACACCTCCAGCTAGTCTCTCATTGGTTCTCCCTATTCCTGTTCATCTTCCGCAGAAATTGCAAACTGGGCCAAACAGGAGGTTAAAGGCGCTGACTCTCCAAGTGGGGAGAGTGTTAGTAAAGCGTCTGGAATGTTGCACCCGAGTACCAGGGGAGGAAAACTGAGACATATTTGAACACGTCTCCCGTTCACACGGTTGATCATACTCTGGGTTCCACATGCATGTTTTAGCTGAAGGAAGAATACCTTAAACCTGGAGAGTTGAGACCCGTGGAATGGGTACCATGCAATATGACTTCAAAGGGTCTTCATTTGCTCACCGAACCTGTCCAATCCTATCACTGCTGCATTTATGCCCCTGTACACATGCTTGATTCTCTTTTGGAGACATAGCAATCCATAGGTTTTAAGATACTTACTAGTCAGGTACATTCTTAGGCGTTTAATATGGGGTGTTGAGTCCATTTCGTTGAGCAAGGAGTAGCTCTTGTCTATTCCATATTTGGCTTAAGGAACTTTATCTGTGCTCATTTCAATCTCTGGTTTTATGCAGCACCCCAACTCACCTTTCCCCTTAAGCAAGCATAAGTTGGTTTTCTAAATTTGAGACCCTGTTCTGTTTTGGAATTCAGTTCCTGTGTAGCCAAGTTTACATTCCGTGTATTAGTGATATCTTATGATGTTTCTTTTTCTGTGTGACTTATTTCAGTTAGAATCATCGTACCTGAATCCACTCATTATGCTGCTACGGGCCTGATGACATAGATTTCATTGCTGAGTGATACTGCATTGTACGTAAGTACCACAAGTTCTTTATCCATTTTTCACTTTCTGCGATGTTGAACTTGTACGGTAAACGAGGTTCTTGTAAACAGAGGCGTCCCAAACTTTGGGGTGGCTGTGTCTTTTTGATTTTAATTTCCCTAAGCTATAGGACCATAAGTGGAAGTGCCCTAGGCTCTGTTGCTTTGTTTTTTAGATGTTTCAGGAAACACCATACACTTCTCCCGAGTGTCTGTTGGCAATTTACATCCCGCCCATCAGCATAACAAGGCTCCCAGTTCTCCATGGCCTGTCCTGCCTTTCTGGATTTTACACTTTTTTCAGATGGCCCTTTTGACCGGGGGGAAGTGAGACTTCATTGTAGTGCAGATTTCCTTTGCAAGCTTGCTTGGTTGGCCAAAAAGGGCGTATGCGTTTTTTCCTGAATATATTCAGGAAAAAACGCATACGCCCTTTTTGGCCAAGTGCATCATTGTGGACGTTCTGCCTCTTTTCCTATGCTTTCAATGCAATTCCAGTCTACCTCCTGAAATCGGTTTCCTGCAATTCTGCCCCGCTTTCAAGTCCTCTTGGCAGCCTTACTTCAGTCTATTTTTGGACGATAGCTGTCATTTATAACTCTGCAGGTTTGTGAATTACAGTGCCCCTGAGCTCCTTTCTTCAACTCACTTTCTTTTGAGCTGGCCGCAACACCGCAGGATGGCTTCAGGCCCTAATCTGGTTCCGGCACGGCACGCTGAGCCTTTGGTTATTTCCTCTTCCAGATGGGAAATGAGAGTTAAATTTGCCCGTCCAGACACCTCCAGCTAGTCTCTCATTGGTTCTCCCTATTCCTGTTCATCTTCCGCAGAAATTGCAAACTGGGCCAAACAGGAGGTTAAAGGCGCTGACTCTCCAAGTGGGGAGAGTGTTAGTAAAGCGTCTGGAATGTTGCACCCGAGTACCAGGGGAGGAAAACTGAGACATATTTGAACACGTCTCCCGTTCACACGGTTGATCATACTCTGGGTTCCACATGCATGTTTTAGCTGAAGGAAGAATACCTTAAACCTGGAGAGTTGAGACCCGTGGAATGGGTACCATGCAATATGACTTCAAAGGATCTTCATTTGCTCACCGAACCTGTCCAATCCTATCACTGCTGCATTTATGCCCCTGTACACACACTTGATTCTCTTTTGGAGACATAGCAATCCATAGGTTTTAAGATACTTACTAGTCAGGTACATTCTTAGGCGTTTAATATGGGGTGTTGAGTCCATTTCGTTGAGCAAGGAGTAGCTCTTGTCTATTCCATATTTGGCTTAAGGAACTTTATCTGTGCTCATTTCAATCTCTGGTTTTATGCAGCACCCCAACTCACCTTTCCCCTTAAGCAAGCATAAGTTGGTTTTCTAAATTTGAGACCCTGTTCTGTTTTGGAATTCAGTTCCTGTGTAGCCAAGTTTACATTCCGTGTATTAGTGATATCTTATGATGTTTCTTTTTCTGTGTGACTTATTTCAGTTAGAATCATCGTACCTGAATCCACTCATTATGCTGCTACGGGCCTGATGACATAGATTTCATTGCTGAGTGATACTGCATTGTACGTAATTACCACAAGTTCTTTATCCATTTTTCACTTTCTGTGATATTGAACTTGTACGGTAAACGAGGTTCTTGTAAACAGAGGCGTCCCAAACTTTGGGGTGGCTGTGTCTTTTTGATTTTAATTTCCCTAAGCTATAGGACCATAAGTGGAAGTGCCCTAGGCTCTGTTGCTTTGTTTTTTAGATGTTTCAGGAAACACCATACACTTCTCCCGAGTGTCTGTTGGCAATTTCCATCCCGCCCATCAGCATAACAAGGCTCCCAGTTCTCCATGGCCTGTCCTGCCTTTCTGGATTTTACACTTTTTTCAGATGGCCCTTTTGACCGGGGGGAAGTGAGACTTCATTGTAGTGCAGATTTCCTTTGCAAGCTTGCTTGGTTGGCCAAAAAGGGCGTATGCGTTTTTTCCTGAATATATTCAGGAAAAAACGCATACGCCCTTTTTGGCCAAGTGCATCATTGTGGACGTTCTGCCTCTTTTCCTATGCTTTCAATGCAATTCCAGTCTACCTCCTGAAATCGGTTTCCTGCAATTCTGCCCCGCTTTCAAGTCCTCTTGGCAGCCTTACTTCAGTCTATTTTTGGACGATAGCTGTCATTTATAACTCTGCAGGTTTGTGAATTACAGTGCCCCTGAGCTCCTTTCTTCAACTCACTTTCTTTTGAGCTGGCCGCAACACCGCAGGATGGCTTCAGGCCCTAATCTGGTTCCGGCACGGCACGCTGAGCCTTTGGTTATTTCCTCTTCCAGATGGGAAATGAGAGTTAAATTTGCCCGTCCAGACACCTCCAGCTAGTCTCTCATTGGTTCTCCCTATTCCTGTTCATCTTCCGCAGAAATTGCAAACTGGGCCAAACAGGAGGTTAAAGGCGCTGACTCTCCAAGTGGGGAGAGTGTTAGTAAAGCGTCTGGAATGTTGCACCCGAGTACCAGGGGAGGAAAACTGAGACATATTTGAACACGTCTCCCGTTCACACGGTTGATCATACTCTGGGTTCCACATGCATGTTTTAGCTGAAGGAAGAATACCTTAAACCTGGAGAGTTGAGACCCGTGGAATGGGTACCATGCAATATGACTTCAAAGGGTCTTCATTTGCTCACCGAACCTGTCCAATCCTATCACTGCTGCATTTATGCCCCTGTACACACGCTTGATTCTCTTTTGGAGACATAGCAATCCATAGGTTTTAAGATACTTACTAGTCAGGTACATTCTTAGGCGTTTAATATGGGGTGTTGAGTCCATTTCGTTGAGCAAGGAGTAGCTCTTGTCTATTCCATATTTGGCTTAAGGAACTTTATCTGTGCTCATTTCAATCTCTGGTTTTATGCAGCACCCCAACTCACCTTTCCCCTTAAGCAAGCATAAGTTGGTTTTCTAAATTTGAGACCCTGTTCTGTTTTGGAATTCAGTTCCTGTGTAGCCAAGTTTACATTCCGTGTATTAGTGATATCTTATGATGTTTCTTTTTCTGTGTGACTTATTTCAGTTAGAATCATCGTACCTGAATCCACTCATTATGCTGCTACGGGCCTGATGACATAGATTTCATTGCTGAGTGATACTGCATTGTACGTAATTACCACAAGTTCTTTATCCATTTTTCACTTTCTGTGATATTGAACTTGTACGGTAAACGAGGTTCTTGTAAACAGAGGCGTCCCAAACTTTGGGGTGGCTGTGTCTTTTTGATTTTAATTTCCCTAAGCTATAGGACCATAAGTGGAAGTGCCCTAGGCTCTGTTGCTTTGTTTTTTAGATGTTTCAGGAAACACCATACACTTCTCCCGAGTGTCTGTTGGCAATTTCCATCCCGCCCATCAGCATAACAAGGCTCCCAGTTCTCCATGGCCTGTCCTGCCTTTCTGGATTTTACACTTTTTTCAGATGGCCCTTTTGACCGGGGGGAAGTGAGACTTCATTGTAGTGCAGATTTCCTTTGCAAGCTTGCTTGGTTGGCCAAAAAGGGCGTATGCGTTTTTTCCTGAATATATTCAGGAAAAAACGCATACGCCCTTTTTGGCCAAGTGCATCATTGTGGACGTTCTGCCTCTTTTCCTATGCTTTCAATGCAATTCCAGTCTACCTCCTGAAATCGGTTTCCTGCAATTCTGCCCCGCTTTCAAGTCCTCTTGGCAGCCTTACTTCAGTCTGTTTTTGGACGATAGCTGTCATTTATAACTCTGCAGGTTTGTGAATTACAGTGCCCCTGAGCTCCTTTCTTCAACTCACTTTCTTTTGAGCTGGCCGCAACACCGCAGGATGGCTTCAGGCCCTAATCTGGTTCCGGCACGGCACGCTGAGCCTTTGGTTATTTCCTCTTCCAGATGGGAAATGAGAGTTAAATTTGCCCGTCCAGACACCTCCAGCTAGTCTCTCATTGGTTCTCCCTATTCCTGTTCATCTTCCGCAGAAATTGCAAACTGGGCCAAACAGGAGGTTAAAGGCGCTGACTCTCCAAGTGGGGAGAGTGTTAGTAAAGCGTCTGGAATGTTGCACCCGAGTACCAGGGGAGGAAAACTGAGACATATTTGAACACGTCTCCCGTTCACACGGTTGATCATACTCTGGGTTCCACATGCATGTTTTAGCTGAAGGAAGAATACCTTAAACCTGGAGAGTTGAGACCCGTGGAATGGGTACCATGCAATATGACTTCAAAGGGTCTTCATTTGCTCACCGAACCTGTCCAATCCTATCACTGCTGCATTTATGCCCCTGTACACACGCTTGATTCTCTTTTGGAGACATAGCAATCCATAGGTTTTAAGATACTTACTAGTCAGGTACATTCTTAGGCGTTTAATATGGGGTGTTGAGTCCATTTCGTTGAGCAAGGAGTAGCTCTTGTCTATTCCATATTTGGCTTAAGGAACTTTATCTGTGCTCATTTCAATCTCTGGTTTTATGCAGCACCCCAACTCACCTTTCCCCTTAAGCAAGCATAAGTTGGTTTTCTAAATTTGAGACCCTGTTCTGTTTTGGAATTCAGTTCCTGTGTAGCCAAGTTTACATTCCGTGTATTAGTGATATCTTATGATGTTTCTTTTTCTGTGTGACTTATTTCAGTTAGAATCATCGTACCTGAATCCACTCATTATGCTGCTACGGGCCTGATGACATAGATTTCATTGCTGAGTGATACTGCATTGTACGTAAGTACCACAAGTTCTTTATCCATTTTTCACTTTCTGTGATATTGAACTTGTACGGTAAACGAGGTTCTTGTAAACAGAGGCGTCCCAAACTTTGGGGTGGCTGTGTCTTTTTGATTTTAATTTCCCTAAGCTATAGGACCATAAGTGGAAGTGCCCTAGGCTCTGTTGCTTTGTTTTTTAGATGTTTCAGGAAACACCATACACTTCTCCCGAGTGTCTGTTGGCAATTTCCATCCCGCCCATCAGCATAACAAGGCTCCCAGTTCTCCATGGCCTGTCCTGCCTTTCTGGATTTTACACTTTTTTCAGATGGCCCTTTTGACCGGGGGGAAGTGAGACTTCATTGTAGTGCAGATTTCCTTTGCAAGCTTGCTTGGTTGGCCAAAAAGGGCGTATGCGTTTTTTCCTGAATATATTCAGGAAAAAACGCATACGCCCTTTTTGGCCAAGTGCATCATTGTGGACGTTCTGCCTCTTTTCCTATGCTTTCAATGCAATTGCAGTCTACCTCCTGAAATCGGTTTCCTGCAATTCTGCCCCGCTTTCAAGTCCTCTTGGCAGCCTTACTTCAGTCTATTTTTGGACGATAGCTGTCATTTATAACTCTGCAGGTTTGTGAATTACAGTGCCCCTGAGCTCCTTTCTTCAACTCACTTTCTTTTGAGCTGGCCGCAACACCGCAGGATGGCTTCAGGCCCTAATCTGGTTCCGGCACGGCACGCTGAGCCTTTGGTTATTTCCTCTTCCAGATGGGAAATGAGAGTTAAATTTGCCCGTCCAGACACCTCCAGCTAGTCTCTCATTGGTTCTCCCTATTCCTGTTCATCTTCCGCAGAAATTGCAAACTAGGCCAAACAGGAGGTTAAAGGCGCTGACTCTCCAAGTGGGGAGAGTGTTAGTAAAGCGTCTGGAATGTTGCACCCGAGTACCAGGGGAGGAAAACTGAGACATATTTGAACACGTCTCCCGTTCACACGGTTGATCATACTCTGGGTTCCACATGCATGTTTTAGCTGAAGGAAGAATACCTTAAACCTGGAGAGTTGAGACCCGTGGAATGGGTACCATGCAATATGACTTCAAAGGGTCTTCATTTGCTCACCGAACCTGTCCAATCCTATCACTGCTGCATTTATGCCCCTGTACACACGCTTGATTCTCTTTTGGAGACATAGCAATCCATAGGTTTTAAGATACTTACTAGTCAGGTACATTCTTAGGCGTTTAATATGCGGTGTTGAGTCCATTTCGTTGAGCAAGGAGTAGCTCTTGTCTATTCCATATTTGGCTTAAGGAACTTTATCTGTGCTCATTTCGATCTCTGGTTTTATGCAGCACCCCAACTCACCTTTACCCTTAAGCAAGCATAAGTTGGTTTTCTAAATTTGAGACCCTGTTCTGTTCTGTAATTCAGTTCCTGTGTAGCCAAGTTTACATTCCGTGTATTACTGATATCTTATGATGTTTCTTTTTCTGTGTGAATTATTTCAGTTAGAATCATCATACCTGAATCCACTCATTGTGCTGCTAAGGGCCTGATGACATAGATTTCATTGCTGAGTGATATTGCTTTGTAAGTAAATACCACAAGTTCTTTATCCATTTTTCACTTTCTGCGATGTTGAACTTGTACGGTAAACGAGGTTCTTGTAAACAGAGGCGTCCCAAACTTTGGGGTGGCTGTGTCTTTTTGATTTTAATTTCCCTAAGCTATAGGACCATAAGTGGAAGTGCCCTAGGCTCTGTTGCTTTGTTTTTTAGATGTTTCAGGAAACACCATACACTTCTCCCGAGTGTCTGTTGGCAATTTACATCCCGCCCATCAGCATAACAAGGCTCCCAGTTCTCCATGGCCTGTCCTGCCTTTCTGGATTTTACACTTTTTTCAGATGGCCCTTTTGACCGGGGGGAAGTGAGACTTCATTGTAGTGCAGATTTCCTTTGCAAGCTTGCTTGGTTGGCCAAAAAGGGCGTATGCGTTTTTTCCTGAATATATTCAGGAAAAAACGCATACGCCCTTTTTGGCCAAGTGCATCATTGTGGACGTTCTGCCTCTTTTCCTATGCTTTCAATGCAATTGCAGTCTACCTCCTGAAATCGGTTTCCTGCAATTCTGCCCCGCTTTCAAGTCCTCTTGGCAGCCTTACTTCAGTCTATTTTTGGACGATAGCTGTCATTTATAACTCTGCAGGTTTGTGAATTACAGTGCCCCTGAGCTCCTTTCTTCAACTCACTTTCTTTTGAGCTGGCCGCAACACCGCAGGATGGCTTCAGGCCCTAATCTGGTTCCGGCACGGCACGCTGAGCCTTTGGTTATTTCCTCTTCCAGATGGGAAATGAGAGTTAAATTTGCCCGTCCAGACACCTCCAGCTAGTCTCTCATTTGTTCTCCCTATTCCTGTTCATCTTCCGCAGAAATTGCAAACTGGGCCAAACAGGAGGTTAAAGGCGCTGACTCTCCAAGTGGGGAGAGTGTTAGTAAAGCGTCTGGAATGTTGCACCCGATTACCAGGGGAGGAAAACTGAGACATATTTGAACACGTCTCCCGTTCACACGGTTGATCATACTCTGGGTTCCACATGCATGTTTTAGCTGAAGGAAGAATACCTTAAACCTGGAGAGTTGAGACCCGTGGAATGGGTACCATGCAATATGACTTCAAAGGGTCTTCATTTGCTCACCGAACCTGTCCAATCCTATCACTGCTGCGTTTATGCCCCTGTACACACGCTTGATTCTCTTTCGGAGACATAGCAATCCATAGGTTTTAAGATACTTACTAGTCAGGTACATTCTTAGGCGTTTAATATGCGGTGTTGAGTCCATTTCGTTGAGCAAGGAGTAGCTCTTGTCTATTCCATATTTGGCTTAAGGAACTTTATCTGTGCTCATTTCGATCTCTGGTTTTATGCAGCACCCCAACTCACTTTTACCCTTAAGCAAGCATAAGATGGTTTTCTAAATTTGAGACCCTGTTCTGTTCTGTAATTCAGTTCCTGTGTAGCCAAGTTTACATTCCGTGTATTACTGATATCTTATGATGTTTCTTTTTCTGTGTGACTTATTTCAGTTAGAATCATCATACCTGAATCCACTCATTGTGCTGCTAAGGGCCTGATGACATAGAATTCATTGCTGAGTGATATTGCTTTGTAAGTAAATACCACATCTTCTTTATCCATTTTTCACTTTCTGCGATGTTGAACTTGTACGGTAAACGAGGTTCTTGTAAACAGAGGCGTCCCAAACTTTGGGGTGGCTGTGTCTTTTTGATTTTAATTTCCCTAAGCTATAGGACCATAAGTGGAAGTGCCCTAGGCTCTGTTGCTTTGTTTTTTAGATGTTTCAGGAAACACCATACACTTCTCCCGAGTGTCTGTTGGCAATTTACATCCCGCCCATCAGCATAACAAGGCTCCCAGTTCTCCATGGCCTGTCCTGCCTTTCTGGATTTTACACTTTTTTCAGATGGCCCTTTTGACCGGGGGGAAGTGAGACTTCATTGTAGTGCAGATTTCCTTTGCAAGCTTGCTTGGTTGGCCAAAAAGGGCGTATGTGTTTTTTCCTGAATATATTCAGGAAAAAACGCATACGCCCTTTTTGGCCAAGTGCATCATTGTGGACGTTCTGCCTCTTTTCCTATGCTTTCAATGCAATTCCAGTCTACCTCCTGAAATCGGTTTCCTGCAATTCTGCCCCGCTTTCAAGTCCTCTTGGCAGCCTTACTTCAGTCTATTTTTGGACGATAGCTGTCATTTATAACTCTGCAGGTTTGTGAATTACAGTGCCCCTGAGCTCCTTTCTTCAACTCACTTTCTTTTGAGCTGGCCGCAACACCGCAGGATGGCTTCAGGCCCTAATCTGGTTCCGGCACGGCACGCTGAGCCTTTGGTTATTTCCTCTTCCAGATGAGAAATGAGAGTTAAATTTGCCCGTCCAGACACCTCCAGCTAGTCTCTCATTGGTTCTCCCTATTCCTGTTCATCTTCCGCAGAAATTGCAAACTAGGCCAAACAGGAGGTTAAAGGCGCTGACTCTCCAAGTGGGGAGAGTGTTAGTAAAGCGTCTGGAATGTTGCACCCGAGTACCAGGGGAGGAAAACTGAGACATATTTGAACACGTCTCCCGTTCACACGGTTGATCATACTCTGGGTTCCACATGCATGTTTTAGCTGAAGGAAGAATACCTTAAACCTGGAGAGTTGAGACCCGTGGAATGGGTACCATGCAATATGACTTCAAAGGGTCTTCATTTGCTCACCGAACCTGTCCAATCCTATCACTGCTGCATTTATGCCCCTGTACACACGCTTGATTCTCTTTTGGAGACATAGCAATCCATAGGTTTTAAGATACTTACTAGTCAGGTACATTCTTAGGCGTTTAATATGCGGTGTTGAGTCCATTTCGTTGAGCAAGGAGTAGCTCTTGTCTATTCCATATTTGGCTTAAGGAACTTTATCTGTGCTCATTTCGATCTCTGGTTTTATGCAGCACCCCAACTCACCTTTACCCTTAAGCAAGCATAAGTTGGTTTTCTAAATTTGAGACCCTGTTCTGTTCTGTAATTCAGTTCCTGTGTAGCCAAGTTTACATTCCGTGTATTACTGATATCTTATGATGTTTCTTTTTCTGTGTGACTTATTTCAGTTAGAATCATCATACCTGAATCCACTCATTGTGCTGCTAAGGGCCTGATGACATAGATTTCATTGCTGAGTGATATTGCTTTGTAAGTAAATACCACATCTTCTTTATCCATTTTTCACTTTCTGCGATGTTGAACTTGTACAGTAAACGAGGTTCTTGTAAACAGAGGCGTCCCAAACTTTGGGGTGGCTGTGTCTTTTTGATTTTAATTTCCCTAAGCTATAGGACCATAAGTGGAAGTGCCCTAGGCTCTGTTGCTTTGTTTTTTAGATGTTTCAGGAAACACCATACACTTCTCCCGAGTGTCTGTTGGCAATTTACATCCCGCCCATCAGCATAACAAGGCTCCCAGTTCTCCATGGCCTGTCCTGCCTTTCTGGATTTTACACTTTTTTCAGATGGCCCTTTTGACCGGGGGGAAGTGAGACTTCATTGTTGTGCAGATTTCCTTTGCAAGCTTGCTTGGTTGGCCAAAAAGGGCGTATGTGTTTTTTCCTGAATATATTCAGGAAAAAACGCATACGCCCTTTTTGGCCAAGTGCATCATTGTGGACGTTCTGCCTCTTTTCCTATGCTTTCAATGCAATTCCAGTCTACCTCCTGAAATCGGTTTCCTGCAATTCTGCCCCGCTTTCAAGTCCTCTTGGCAGCCTTACTTCAGTCTATTTTTGGACGATAGCTGTCATTTATAACTCTGCAGGTTTGTGAATTACAGTGCCCCTGAGCTCCTTTCTTCAACTCACTTTCTTTTGAGCTGGCCGCAACACCGCAGGATGGCTTCAGGCCCTAATCTGGTTCCGGCACGGCACGCTGAGCCTTTGGTTATTTCCTCTTCCAGATGGGAAATGAGAGTTAAATTTGCCCGTCCAGACACCTCCAGCTAGTCTCTCATTGGTTCTCCCTATTCCTGTTCATCTTCCGCAGAAATTGCAAACTAGGCCAAACAGGAGGTTAAAGGCGCTGACTCTCCAAGTGGGGAGAGTGTTAGTAAAGCGTCTGGAATGTTGCACCCGAGTACCAGGGGAGGAAAACTGAGACATATTTGAACACGTCTCCCGTTCACACGGTTGATCATACTCTGGGTTCCACATGCATGTTTTAGCTGAAGGAAGAATACCTTAAACCTGGAGAGTTGAGACCCGTGGAATGGGTACCATGCAATATGACTTCAAAGGGTCTTCATTTGCTCACCAAACCTGTCCAATCCTATCACTGCTGCATTTATGCCCCTGTACACACGCTTGATTCTCTTTTGGAGACATAGCAATCCATAGGTTTTAAGATACTTACTAGTCAGGTACATTCTTAGGCGTTTAATATGCGGTGTTGAGTCCATTTCGTTGAGCAAGGAGTAGCTCTTGTCTATTCCATATTTGGCTTAAGGAACTTTATCTGTGCTCATTTCGATCTCTGGTTTTATGCAGCACCCCAACTCACCTTTACCCTTAAGCAAGCATAAGTTGGTTTTCTAAATTTGAGACCCTGTTCTGTTCTGTAATTCAGTTCCTGTGTAGCCAAGTTTACATTCCGTGTATTACTGATATCTTATGATGTTTCTTTTTCTGTGTGAATTATTTCAGTTAGAATCATCATACCTGAATCCACTCATTGTGCTGCTAAGGGCCTGATGACATAGATTTCATTGCTGAGTGATATTGCTTTGTAAGTAAATACCACAACTTCTTTATCCATTTTTCACTTTCTGCGATGTTGAACTTGTATGGTAAACGAGGTTCTTGTAAACAGAGGTGTCCCAAACTTTGGGGTGGCTGTGTCTTTTTGATTTTAATTTCCCTAAGCTATAGGACCATAAGTGGAAGTGCCCTAGGCTCTGTTGCTTTGTTTTTTAGATGTTTCAGGAAACACCATACACTTCTCCCGAGTGTCTGTTGGCAATTTCCATCCCGCACATCAGCATAACAAGGCTCCCAGTTCTCCATGGCCTGTCCTGCCTTTCTGGATTTTACACTTTTTTCAGATGGCCCTTTTGACCGGGGGGAAGTGAGACTTCATTGTAGTGCAGATTTCCTTTGCAAGCTTGCTTGGTTGGCCAAAAAGGGCGTATGCGTTTTTTCCTGAATATATTCAGGAAAAAACGCATACGCCCTTTTTGGCCAAGTGCATCATTGTGGACGTTCTGCCTCTTTTCCTATGCTTTCAATGCAATTCCAGTCTACCTCCTGAAATCGGTTTCCTGCAATTCTGCCCTGCTTTCAAGTCCTCTTGGCAGCCTTACTTCAGTATATTTTTGGACGATACCTGTCATTTATAACTCTGCAGGTTTGTGAATTACAGTGCCCCTGAGCTCCTTTCTTCAACTCACTTTCTTTTGAGCTGGCCGCAACACCGCAGGATGGCTTCAGGCCCTAATCTGGTTCCGGCACGGCACGCTGAGCCTTTGGTTATTTCCTCTTCCAGATGGGAAATGAGAGTTAAATTTGCCCGTCCAGACACCTCCAGCTAGTCTCTCATTGGTTCTCCCTATTCCTGTTCATCTTCCACAGAAATTGCAAAGTGGGCCAAACAGGAGGTTAAAGGCGCTGACTCTCCAAGTGGGGAGAGTGTTAGTAAAGCGTCTGGAATGTTGCACCCGAGTACCAGGGGAGGAAAACTGAGACATATTTGAACACGTCTCCCGTTCACACGGTTGATCATACTCTGGGTTCCACATGCATGTTTTAGCTGAAGGAAGAATACCTTAAACCTGGAGAGTTGAGACCCGTGGAATGGGTACCATGCAATATGACTTCAAAGGGTCTTCATTTGCTCACCGAACCTGTCCAATCCTATCACTGCTGCATTTATGCCCCTGTACACATGCTTGATTCTCTTTTGGAGACATAGCAATCCATAGGTTTTAAGATACTTACTAGTCAGGTACATTCTTAGGCGTTTAATATGGGGTGTTGAGTCCATTTCGTTGAGCAAGGAGTAGCTCTTGTCTATTCCATATTTGGCTTAAGGAACTTTATCTGTGCTCATTTCAATCTCTGGTTTTATGCAGCACCCCAACTCACCTTTCCCCTTAAGCAAGCATAAGTTGGTTTTCTAAATTTGAGACCCTGTTCTGTTTTGGAATTCAGTTCCTGTGTAGCCAAGTTTACATTCCGTGTATTAGTGATATCTTATGATGTTTCTTTTTCTGTGTGACTTATTTCAGTTAGAATCATCGTACCTGAATCCACTCATTATGCTGCTACGGGCCTGATGACATAGATTTCATTGCTGAGTGATACTGCATTGTACGTAAGTACCACAAGTTCTTTATCCATTTTTCACTTTCTGTGATATTGAACTTGTACGGTAAACGAGGTTCTTGTAAACAGAGGCGTCCCAAACTTTGGGGTGGCTGTGTCTTTTTGATTTTAATTTCCCTAAGCTATAGGACCATAAGTGGAAGTGCCCTAGGCTCTGTTGCTTTGTTTTTTAGATGTTTCAGGAAACACCATACACTTCTCCCGAGTGTCTGTTGGCAATTTACATCCCGCCCATCAGCATAACAAGGCTCCCAGTTCTCCATGGCCTGTCCTGCCTTTCTGGATTTTACACTTTTTTCAGATGGCCCTTTTGACCGGGGGGAAGTGAGACTTCATTGTAGTGCAGATTTCCTTTGCAAGCTTGCTTGGTTGGCCAAAAAGGGCGTATGCGTTTTTTCCTGAATATATTCAGGAAAAAACGCATACGCCCTTTTTGGCCAAGTGCATCATTGTGGACGTTCTGCCTCTTTTCCTATGCTTTCAATGCAATTCCAGTCTACCTCCTGAAATCGGTTTCCTGCAATTCTGCCCCGCTTTCAAGTCCTCTTGGCAGCCTTACTTCAGTCTATTTTTGGACGATAGCTGTCATTTATAACTCTGCAGGTTTGTGAATTACAGTGCCCCTGAGCTCCTTTCTTCAACTCACTTTCTTTTGAGCTGGCCGCAACACCGCAGGATGGCTTCAGGCCCTAATCTGGTTCCGGCACGGCACGCTGAGCCTTTGGTTATTTCCTCTTCCAGATGAGAAATGAGAGTTAAATTTGCCCGTCCAGACACCTCCAGCTAGTCTCTCATTGGTTCTCCCTATTCCTGTTCATCTTCCGCAGAAATTGCAAACTGGGCCAAACAGGAGGTTAAAGGCGCTGACTCTCCAAGTGGGGAGAGTGTTAGTAAAGCGTCTGGAATGTTGCACCCGAGTACCAGGGGAGGAAAACTGAGACATATTTGAACACGTCTCCCGTTCACACGGTTGATCATACTCTGGGTTCCACATGCATGTTTTAGCTGAAGGAAGAATACCTTAAACCTGGAGAGTTGAGACCCGTGGAATGGGTACCATGCAATATGACTTCAAAGGGTCTTCATTTGCTCACCAAACCTCTCCAATCCTATCACTGCTGCGTTTATGCCCCTGTACACATGCTTGATTCTCTTTTGGAGACATAGCAATCCATAGGTTTTAAGATACTTACTAGTCAGGTACATTCTTAGGCGTTTAATATGGGGTGTTGAGTCCATTTCGTTGAGCAAGGAGTAGCTCTTGTCTATTCCATATTTGGCTTAAGGAACTTTATCTGTGCTCATTTCAATCTCTGGTTTTATGCAGCACCCCAACTCACCTTTCCCCTTACGCAAGCATAAGTTGGTTTTCTAAATTTGAGACCCAATTCTGTTTTGGAATTCAGTTCCTGTGTAGCCAAGTTTACATTCCGTGTATTAGTGATATCTTATGATGTTTCTTTTTCTGTGTGACTTATTTCAGTTAGAATCATCGTACCTGAATCCACTCATTATGCTGCTACGGGCCTGATGACATAGATTTCATTGCTGAGTGATACTGCATTGTACGTAAGTACCACAAGTTCTTTATCCATTTTTCACTTTCTGCGATGTTGAACTTGTACTGTATACGAGGTTCTTGTAAACAGAGGCGTCCCAAACTTTGGGGTGGCTGTGTCTTTTTGATTTTAATTTCCCTAAGCTATAGGACCATAAGTGGAAGTGCCCTAGGCTCTGTTGCTTTGTTTTTTAGATGTTTCAGGAAACACCATACACTTCTCCCGAGTGTCTGTTGGCAATTTCCATCCCGCCCATCAGCATAACAAGGCTCCCAGTTCTCCATGGCCTGTCCTGCCTTTCTGGATTTTACACTTTTTTCAGATGGCCCTTTTGACCGGGGGGAAGTGAGACTTCATTGTTGTGCAGATTTCCTTTGCAAGCTTGCTTGGTTGGCCAAAAAGGGCATATGCGTTTTTTCCTGAATATATTCAGGAAAAAACGTATACACCCTTTTTGGCCAAGTGCATCATTGTGGACGTTCTGCCTCTTTTCCTATGCTTTCAATGCAATTCCAGTCTACCTCCTGAAATCGGTTTCATGCAATTCTGCCCCTCTTTCAAGTCCTCTTGGCAGCCTTACTTCAGTATATTTTTAGACGATAGCTGTCATTTATAACTCTGCAGGTTTGTGAATTACAGTGCCCCTGAGCTCCTTTCTTCACTCGCTTTCTTTTGAGCTGGCCGCAACACCGCAGGATGGCTTCAGGCCCTAATCTGGTTCCGGCACGGCACGCTGAGCCTTTGGTTATTTCCTCTTCCTGGTGGGAAATGAGAGTTAAATTTGCCCGTCCAGACACCTCCAGCTAGTCTCTCATTGGTTCTCCCTATTCCTGTTCATCTTCCGCAGAAATTGCAAACTGGGCCAAACAGGAGGTTAAAGGCGCTGACTCTCCAAGTGGGGAGAGTGTTAGTAAAGCATCTGGAATGTTGCACCCGAGTACCAGGGGACAAAAACTGAGACATATTTGAACACGTCTCCCATTCACACGGTTGATCATACTCTGGGTTCCACATGCATGTTTTAGCCGAAGGAAGAATACCTTAAACCTGTAGTGTTGAGACCCGTGGAATGGGTACCATGCAATATGACTTCAAAGGGTCCTCATTTTCTCACTGAACCTCTCCAATCCTATCACTGCTGCGTTTATGCCCATGTACACACGCTTGATTCTCTTTCGGAGACATAGCAATCCATAGGTTTTAAGATACTTACTAGTCAGGTACATTCTTAGGCGTTTAATATGGGGTGTTGAGTCCATTTCGTTGAGCAAGGAGTAGCTCTTGTCTATTCCGTATTTGGCTTAAGGAACTTTATCTGTGTTCATTTCGATCTCTGGTTTTATGCAGCACCCCAACTCACCTTTCCACTTAAGCAAGCATAAGTTGGTTTTCTAAATTTGAGACCCTGTTCTGTTTTGGAATTCAGTTCCTGTGTAGCCAAGTTTACATTCCGTGTATTAGTGATATCTTATGATGTTTCTTTTGCTGTGTGACTTATTTCAGTTAGAATCATCGTACCTGAATCCACTCATTATGCTGCTACGGGCCTGATGACATAGATTTCATTGCTGAGTGATACTGCATTGTACGTAAGTACCACAAGTTCTTTATCCATTTTTCACTTTCTGCGATGTTGAACTTGTACTGTATACGAGGTTCTTGTAAATAGAGGCGTCCCAAACTTTGGGGTGGCTGTGTCTTTTTGATTTTAATTTCCCTAAGCTATAGGACCATAAGTGGAAGTGCCCTAGGCTCTGTTGCTTTGTTTTTTAGATGTTTCAGGAAACACCATACACTTCTCCCGAGTGTCTGTTGGCAATTTCCATCCCGCCCATCAGCATAACAAGGCTCCCAGTTCTCCATGGCCTGTCCTGCCTTTCTGGATTTTACACTTTTTTCAGATGGCCCTTTTGACCGGGGGGAAGTGAGACTTCATTGTAGTGCAGATTTCCTTTGCAAGCTTGCTTGGTTGGCCAAAAAGGGCATATGCGTTTTTTCCTGAATATATTCAGGAAAAAACGTATACACCCTTTTTGGCCAAGTGCATCATTGTGGACGTTCTGCCTCTTTTCCTATGCTTTCAATGCAATTCCAGTCTACCTCCTGAAATCGGTTTCATGCAATTCTGCCCCTCTTTCAAGTCCTCTTGGCAGCCTTACTTCAGTATATTTTTAGACAATAGCTGTCATTTATAACTCTGCAGGTTTGTGAATTACAGTGCCCCTGAGCTCCTTTCTTCACTCGCTTTCTTTTGAGCTGGCCGCAACACCGCAGGATGGCTTCAGGCCTTAATCTGGTTCCGGCACGGCACGCTGAGCCTTTGGTTATTTCCTCTTCCTGGTGGGAAATGAGAGTTAAATTTGCCCGTCCAGACACCTCCAGCTAGTCTCTCATTGGTTCTCCCTATTCCTGTTCATCTTCCGCAGAAATTGCAAACTGGGCCAAACAGGAGGTTAAAGGCGCTGACTCTCCAAGTGGGGAGAGTGTTAGTAAAGCATCTGGAATGTTGCACCCGAGTACCAGGGGACAAAAACTGAGACATATTTGAACACGTCTCCCATTCACACTGTTGATCATACTCTGGGTTCCACATGCATGTTTTAGCCGAAGGAAGAATACCTTAAACCTGTAGTGTTGAGACCCGTGGAATGGGTACCATGCAATATGACTTCAAAGGGTCCTCATTTTCTCACTGAACCTCTCCAATCCTATCACTGCTGCGTTTATGCCCATGTACACACGCTTGATTCTCTTTCGGAGACATAGCAATCCATAGGTTTTAAGATACTTACTAGTCAGGTACATTCTTAGGCGTTTAATATGGGGTGTTGAGTCCATTTCGTTGAGCAAGGAGTAGCTCTTGTCTATTCCGTATTTGGCTTAAGGAACTTTATCTGTGTTCATTTCGATCTCTGGTTTTATGCAGCACCCCAACTCACCTTTCCACTTAAGCAAGCATAAGTTGGTTTTCTAAATTTGAGACCCTGTTCTGTTTTGGAATTCAGTTCCTGTGTAGCCAAGTTTACATTCCGTGTATTAGTGATATCTTATGATGTTTCTTTCTCTGTGTGACTTATTTCAGTTAGATTCATTGTACTTAATCCACTCATTATGCTGCTACGGGCCTGATGACATAGATTTCATTGCTGAGTGATACTGCATTGTACGTAAGTACCACAACTTCTTTATCCATTTTTCACTTTCTGCGATATTGAACTTGTACCGTATATGAGGTTCTTATAAACAGAGCCATCCCAAACTTGGGGTGGCTGTGTCTTTTTGATTTTAATTTCTCTAAACTATAGGACCATAAGTGGAAGTGCCCTAGGCTCTGTTGCTTTGTTTTTTAGATGTTTCAGGAAACACCATACACTTCTCCAGAGTGGCTGTTGGCAATTTACATCCCGCCCATCAGCATAAGAAGGCTCCCAGTTCTCCATGGCCTGTCGTGCCTTTCTGGATTTTACACTTTTTTCAGATGGCCCTTTTGACCAGGGGAAAGTGAGACTTCATTGTAGTGCAGATTTCCTTTGCAAGCTTGCTTGGTTGGCCAAAAAGTGTGTATGCGTTTTTTCCTGACTATATTCAGGAAAAAACACATACGCCCTTTTTGGCCAAGTGCATCATTGTCGAGGTTCTGACTCTCTTCATATGTTTTCAATGCAATTCCAGTGTACCTCCTGAAATCGGTTTCCTGCAATTCTGCCTTGCTTTCAATGCTTCTTCATAGCCTTACCTCAATATATTTTTTGAAAATAGTTGGCCTTTATAACTCTGCAGGTTTTTGAATTGCAGTGGCCCTTAGCTCCATTTTTCAGCTCTTATTTTTGTGATCTTGCCCCATAACCACAGGATTCCTTGAAGCTCTATTCTTCTTCTGGGGCACCTTGCTGTGCCTTTGGTTAATTCTTCTTACTGATGTGAAATTAGAGTGACATGTGCCCATTGAAACCGCTACAGCTAGTTTCTCACTGGTTCCCCCTATTCCCATTCATCCTCCGCACTAACTGCAGACTGTGCGATACCAGAACTTAAAGGCATTGACTCTCCATGTGGAGATGTTGTTAGTAAAGTGGCTGGAATGTCGATCCGGAGCCCCAGAAGAGGAAAAATGAGGTGTGTTTTAGAAACCTTTCCCGATCATATGGTATACCAGTCGCTGGGTTTCCCAAGCATGGTTTAGCTGTAGGAAGATTCCCTTCAACCTGGAGTGTTGGGACCCTTGGAATGAGTAGCATGAAGTATTGCATTAAACTTTCGGCAGTTGCTCACCAAAGCTCACCAATCCTCTCAGCCCCAAGTGTCCAGCCTTATGTCTTATCCAGCTGTGGGTTTATATGTGGTCAATCCAGGTTGCATCACAGCCCCTGAGCGAATTTTGTAAGAATTTTTCTCTCTTTCATTGTTTCTGCGTTTTGTTTTTAAAATTTATTTCTATAATGGGGTTTAGCTCATTTTCACTGCTGTGTTTGTGCCGCTCTGCACACACTTGATTCCCTTATGGAGATATATCAATACATGGGTTTTAAGATTCTTATTACTCAGATATATTTCTCTGCGGTGTATAGGGTGTGTTGAGGCCAGTTCATTGAGCAAGGTGTAGATCTTGTCTAATACCTATTTGGTTTATTGAATGGTATCTGTGCTAATTTCAAACTCTGGTTTTATGCATCACCCCACCTCTCCTTTCCCCTTAAGCTGACATAAGTGTGTTTTCTAAATGTGAGACACTGTTCTGTTCTGTAATTCATTTCTTGTGCAGCCATATTTACCCTCCCTCTATAAGTGATATCTTATGATATGTTTCTTTTTCTGTTTGACTTATTTCAAGTAGTATTATCGGACCTAAATCCACTCTTTATCCTTCTACTAGCCTTATTACATTGATTTCATGGTGAAGAGATATTCCATTGTACATAAGTACCACATCTTCTTTATCCATTGTTCTCTTTCCTGGGATATTTAAGGTGTACTGAAGTTGAGGTTCTTGTAAACAGAGTAGCCCTAAACTGTGGTGTGCTTGTGTCTTGTTGATTTTTAGACTTCCTTAGATATACTCCCATGATTGGAAGTGTCCTATGCTCTGTAGCTCTGTTTTTTAGATGATTTAGGAACCACCATACACTTCTCCAGAGTGGCTCTCGGCAGTTCACACACTGCCCATCAGCGTATAAAGGCTCCCTGTTCTCCATGGCCTGTCCTGCATTTCTGGTTTTTACAATTTTTTAGGATGGCCCTTTTGACCGGTGGGAAGTGAGACTTCTTTGTTGTGCACATTTGCATTGCTTGCTTGCTTCGTTGCCCATAAAGTGCGTATGCGTTTTTTCCTGGATATAATCAGGAAAAAACGCATACGCCCTTTTGGGCCAACTGCATCATTGTCGAAATTCTGCCGCTTTTCATGTGCGTTAAAGACGAGTCCAATCTATCTCTTGAAATCTGTTTCTTGCAATTCTGTCTTGCATTCAGATCCTCTTCTTTGCCTTACCTCAACATATTTTTGGACGTTAGTTTTCATTTATAACTCTGCAGGTTTGTGAATTGCAGTGACCCTGAGCTCCATTTTTTAAGTTGTTCTTTTGTGAGCTGGCCTCAAACCCGCAGGATTGCTTCAGGCCCTATTTTGGCTCCGGCGAGGCAGGCTGAGCCTTTCTTTAATTCTTATTCTTAATGGGAAATTAGAGTGATATGTGCCCGTCCAAACCCCTACAACTCTTCTCTCATTGGTTCCCCCTCTTCCCGTTCATCCTCCTCACAATTTGCAAAATGTGTGAAACAGAAGTTTAAATGTGCTGATTCTCCAAGTGGGGAGATTCTAAGTAGCGTGGCTGGAATGGTGAACAGGAGCACCAGGAGAGGATAAATGAGGTGCATTTTAGACACATCTCCCGATCACATGGTGTACAGTCCTCTGGGTTTTCCATGCATGTTTTAGCTGTAGGAAGATCCCTTGAACCTGCAGATTTGGGACCCATTGAATGGGTACCAGGTAGTATTACTTTAAAGGGTGTGCATTTCCTCACCCAACCTCACATTTCTCTTAGCGCAAACAGTTTCCAGCCTTATGTCTCATCCTGCTGTGGGTCTAGATGTGTTCAATCCATGTTGCATCACCGTCCCTGAGGAAAAGTTGTAAGAGGTTTTCTCTGTCTCTCTGTCGTTTATTTTTTTCAATTTATTACTATATTGGTTACAGCTGATTTTCAAAGCTCTGTTTCTTGCTGCTGTACATCCACTTGATTCACGTACAGAGAGACATCAATAAATTCTTTTTCAGATTCTTACCAGTCGTATATATTCTTTTCCGGTGACTTGAGTGTGCTGAGTGCAGTTCTTTTAGCTACCGTGTAGGCCTTGTTGATTATCAGTTTGGTATTTGGAATGGTATCTTTGCTAATTTCAACCTCCTGGATGATGCCTCACCCCTCCCCACCTTTCCCGTTTAGCAGCCTTATGCGTGTTTTCTACATATTTGACTATGTTTTTGTTTTGTAATTTATTTCATGTGTAGCCATTTTGGATTCCACCTTTAAGTGATATCTTATGATATGTGTCTTTTTCTTTTTGAATTCTGTCACTTAGAATGATCATACGTAACTCCTCCGGAGTTGTTACAACTGGCCATATTTCATTGATTTCCAGGCTGAATAATATTCCACTCTACCTAAGTACCACATCTCTATCCATTTTTTCCCTCCAGAGACATTTAAGTTATATCCTAGTCGAGGATCTTTTAAACAGAGAGGGGGTAAACATTGGGGTGCCTGTGTCCTCTCGATTTTTGTTTTTCCCAAGATATACGCCCATGAGGGCAAGTGCCCTATGCTCTGTAGCTCATTTTTTAGATGCTTTAGTAAACACAATACACTTCTCCAGAATGGCCGTTGGCAATATACATTTCCACTATAAGTCTCACAGGGCTCCCTCTTCTCGTTGCCCTGTCCTGCATTTCTGTTGTTTACGCTTTATGAGGATGGCTCTTCTGACTGATGCGAAGTGATATCTTTTGTAGTATTGACTTCCAGTGCCCACCTGTTTGGTTGGCTAAAAAAGTGTATGCCCTTTTCTTGAATATATACAGAAAAAAACGCATACACCCTTTTTGGCCAACTGCAATGTTGGCAATGTTCAGCTCCTTTTCTTGTGCTTAATGGCGAGTCCTTTCTACCTCCTCAAATCCCTTTCCTGCCATTCTCCCTTGCTTACAAGTCCTTTTCTCTGACTTTCCTCAAGACATTTTTCAGTGATGGATATTTTCAACTCTGCAGTTTTGTGAATTTTACTGCCCCTGAGTTCCATTGTTCAACTTGTGTTTATGGGAACTGGCCACAAAGCAGCGGGATTTCCTCAAGCCCTATACTGTTTCCATAGGCAACCCTAGCCTTTGGTCAATTCGTCTTCCTGATTGGAAATTAGAGTGACATGTGCCTGTCTGAACACTTAGGACTTGTCTCTCATTGTTCCTCATCCTTCCGCTTCATCCTCTGGACAAATTCCAAACTGTACGCAACAGGATGTTGACAGTGCTGACATCTCCAAGTGGGGAGACTGTTAGTAAAGACGCTGGAGGGGTGAACCAGAGCACCAGGAGATGAGGAGACGAGATGCCTTTTCCAAACTCTTCCCGATCAGACGGTATACCATCCTCTGGGTGTGACAGACATGTTTTAGCAGTAGGAAGAGTCCCATTCATGTAAGGAGAACACCAGGGCTTTTTCAAAATCAGTGTCTCCCCGAAACCCAAACTGGGGAATTTTTTAAGCTACGGCTACACATATGTTCATTAAGGGCCTTGGGAAGTAGGCAGAGTCCAAACTTTAGATGATTGAAGTCTTCAGGGTCAGAAGCACTCACCACCAGCTTCCCTTAGGCTACACTTTAACTATCATTGATAGATGATGTCAATAAAAATATCTATTCTTTTTCAGATTATTTCCCCTTATAGGTTATTGCAAAATGTTGAGTGTAGTTCCCTGTGCTATACAGTAGTTCCTTGTTGATGATCTATTTTATACATAGCAGTGTGTATGTGTTAATTCCAAACTGTTAATTTATCCCTCCTCCCACCTTTCCCCTTTGGTAATAATAAATTATAAGATTTTATACTTCTCAGAAATGGGGGAGCTGAAAGAGAGGTATCATTTTCAATGGAAAAGCATTTAAAACAAGATTGAAGGTTTAACCAAGATTATTAGATGTACATCCTTGGAAAGAAATCACTTCGTTTCTCTAATATTGACCTGACAAATAAGACAAACCTTTTCACTGAACTTGCTTATAAAAAGTGATGGAAATATCAAATGGAAGTGTTAGAAACATCTTATTTTACCCGAGCCTTATACACTGTTCTATGTTAACTACAGTTTGGCTCACACATCTGTTCATTGAGGTTACAATAGTCTCAATTTCTGTTACTGATCCTCCAGAGTGGACCCCAACAAGTGTCCCCCTGCCCAGTGTCATTGGGGCCAACAGATCGAGACTGAGTTTGGTTCACAAGCAAAGGAAACTTTATATTTTGATCAGAGAATGGAGAGGTGAGAGCATGCACTACCCCGTGGGCTGTGGGCTGGGCTGCTGTGTAGAGATCCTGTCAGAGTCAGTGGGAGGGAGGGAGGCGGCGGAGCTCTCGAGGGCCGGGTTGGCTGTAGCTCAGGCTCTATATCGTGGCGTCTGCACTGGGCCCCAGGAGCTGAGGTGTCGACCCAGCCATTCTGCACTAGGAAATCTGGTCTGAAGTGCCGGGTGTGGAACCTCTGCATGCGGGACCCTAGGAGCACGTGAAATTAGACAAAGCACAAAGGATAAAAAAGGTTAGACTTGACTTTATTGCCCAGATTCTATTTTTATCTCCCAGGGATTTTTAATGGGCTTTGCTGGGGACAAACCCCTCCTCTGCCTTTTGTCCCGTTCCTCATTCTTGGAGTGCTGAGGGTGCAGACCCTTCTTCTGTAACTGCTGAGTGCTGAGTTGGGAGCCCTCATACCCTGGGGCGAGGGTCAGAGCTTCTCCCCAGCAGCCTCCCGGTGACGTTGATTGTCCCCAGGACCCCTGCCTCCCTGCTCGTCCACCTGAGCACCAGCATTGGAAGTGTTATAGATTCTAATGACCTTTAAGGGTCCAGGAAAGAGATGTGCAGAGACGCTGTGGGGGCCGGTTTCACCCCACCCCACATTTGTTCGGCCACCTTAGGCTGACCGTTTCTGCCAGCCTAGATGCTCTGACCAGTAGTCTGCGCTTTCTTCAATTAGGCCCCTGAATTAACGTACAAACAGCACCAGGTGTCAGAGCCCTGCCCGCTCAACTCCCAGAGAGTCCAGGGTCAGTGGTGATAAGGACCATGATGGCTACTGAGTCAACAGCCTTTTGAAGTAAACAGGAGTCCAGCCGGTCTTATTGGCCACCATCATCACGGTGTCTGTAGGCTTTTCTATGGTGACAGTGTGGTATACGGTTCCCCCGCCAAGATTATTAGCTCCCCTCTGGGTGCAGTAAGTCCTGCAAGCAGTAGTCTACTCTTTTGGGACACACTCTTGTTGTTTTATGAGAGAAACTCCAGGTCAAGTGATGTTCACACGAGTCGTCATGGTGCCCTGTTGCCCCCGGTTATCTCTCTGGATGTTGGAGTTGGAGGGCCTCCTCACTCGAGGTCGGTGTGCCCACGGAGCGAACCCTGCAACTTCAGGGCATGGTTGGTGGTTAGGATCACCACGTGGGGTCCTTTTCCCTTAGGAGGGAGGTGGCCTTTTGGGCTGCTGATTTCCAGGTTTTTAGATACCGCCAGTATCTTGGCCAGATGTGGCAGTGGGCCAAGCTCCTTAGTGACCGTAGTTTATCCTACCTGGATGGCATTCTTGCATTGTTCCATTTCAAGTGGTCCCAGTTTTTGCACTAATTCTCCAATGGCGATTCACCTTTCACCGGGAATGTAAAGGTCAAAGGGTTTAGCTAAATTAGGGAGTTCCAGGGCAAGGGTCTGAATTGACTGCTCTTTCCATTCTTGAAAGGCCACTTCTGGATTCTATTCAAAAGGATCATCATCTTTTCCTTTCAGTGTTTCATATAGAGGCCCAGCTAGTAGACTGTAGTTAGGGATCCAGAAGCAGCAAACCCTGGCCTCCCCAGGAACCCCTAAGCTGTCTTCTAGTTTTAGAAAGGGGTAAGGCTGAAAATGGTTTCTTCCCTTTCCTGGGATGGGCTTCTCTGACCTTCTGTGAGAATGAAGCCCAGGCAGGTCACCGCAGTCTGTGATATTTGAGCTTTTTCTTGGACAACTTCTATCCTTTATTGGCTTGGTAGTTCAGGGGCCTCCTTAGTAGGGCTGGCGATCAGAATGTCGTCTGCATATTGAAGGAGGGTTTCCTTTTCCAGAGGTAGAACTTTTAGGTCTTTAGCTAAGCTTTCCCCAAAGACGGTGTGGGAATTTTTGCACCCTTGGGTCCAGACGGCCCGGAAGTATTGTTTTAGTTGTATGTTGAGTCCTGCCACTCACAAGCCAAAATTTCTTGTGACTCTGGGACTAATGGAATACAAAAGAAGACATCATTGAAGACTAATACAGAATACCATGTCCTGGTGGTTGGTAGAATGACCAGCAGGGTGTAGGAATTAGGAGCAACTGGAGGTATATCCTCGGTGGCTTCACTGACTGTCCTGACATCCTTTACCAGGTCCCCAGCAGCCCATGGGGCTCTCGTGGTCAGACCAATCCCAGAATATGGAGCTCACCTGGGCAGGTACCCCACCCCCACCCCAGCCCACGGGGCTCTCGTGGTCAGGCCCCTCCCAGGATACAGAGCTACCCTTGCAGGTACCGTGGCAGGGCTGGGCACACAGGAACCGTGCACATAGCCCTCATTGCAGAGCACCCCCAGCTCACCTGTCGCTCAGAGCTGACACAGAGCACCTCAGAGCAGGACTTGAACTAACAAACAGCAGCTGCGACAGGTCTGTGTCCCTGGGCATCACTCCGTGAGGCCTCCCTCCACCTGGTCTTCCAGAGACTTCCACTGCACCCGGGGCACCAGGCCTCTGTCTCCAACCACCACCCACCCCTCCTCTCCCTGACTCCTGGGTTCCTCTCATTAGGAGAGGGTTTTCTTGAAGTTGTCTCCCACTCATGGGCCAGATAAAATGATTAGAAAACAAGCCAAAGCTGCAACCCCTTGTCTATCCTGACTCTCAGGAGCCCACACCTGTTCCTTGGACCTGGCCGGTTCAGCAAGTTCCATTTTCTGCAACTGTGAGCCCCTGAGGGGTGATGATTGGCTGACCTGGGCAGCCTTACCGTGCCGGCCAGCCCTCCCCAGGTGTGCCTGGGTTGAGATCAATATAAATACCACTCCAGGCAGCAAGAGCACCTGCAGCCGTGCCTGACACCATTTTCTCTGCCCTGTCAGCAGTCTCGGGGCTGGGCTGGTGGGAGGGAGTGAGAGGCCACGGCTTTGTGGGTGGCCCAGTGTGAGTGGGGCTCTGCTGGACTTTCTGCAGCAGTTGCCAGGCTGCCACCTGCTAAAGAAGAGGATGTGTCACCCATACCTGCTGCTGGAATTTCTCCCTGGGCAGAGGTGAGGAAGGAAAAAAGCAGTGGGGGCAGGGACAGGACGGGTATCTCAGGCAGGGAAATGGAAATCTTCCAGAAGAGCACCCAGGGCCAGGACCATCCTGGCTGGCCTGCAGGCACCAAGTTGGCCGGCATGCTGTCACTCGTGTGGCTCTATGGCCCTTCCTCTAGGCTTTCAAGTCCTTGTATATATTCAGGTGTTTTACCTGGGACGGGTGGGAATAGTTCAGCAGCAACTGGCCTGGGGCTCAGCTCACGTTTACTCACAGATGCCTCGGCACGGTGCCCCAGCTTTGCAATGAGGACGCTTGTTGCGTGGGGGCTGCTGGCTGAATGGGAGACGATTCCCCACCACTGACCAACTTCAGAATTGTTTACAACTGGAGCAAGTGCCCTGATACGGTTTTCCTCTGTGTAACTGGTGGGTTCTGTGTTTTTTTCTCTTTTTCGTTTTTGGTTCAAGGTAGATTTTATTCCTCTTTTTTGTATTTACAGATATAAGCATGGAAATAATTTATTCATATAAATACATGTAAGTGCAGGGAATAATTGTTTTTTGTTTTATTTTTTAAAATTTATTTCTTTTTAATTTTGAATTTTATTTTATATTTTTATACAGCAGGTTCTTATTGGTTATCTATTTTATACATATAAATGTATACATGCCAATCCCAGGCTCTCAACTCGTCCCACCACCACCCCCCCAACAGCTTTCCCCCCTTGTTGTCCATACGTTTGTTGTCTACATCTGTTGCTCTATTTATGCCTTGCAAAATGGTTAATCTGTACAGTTTTTCTAGGTTCCACATATATGCATGAATATACAAGATTTGTTTTTCTCTTTCTGACTTACTTCACTCTGTATGACAGTCTCTAGATCCATCGACGTCTCTACAAATGACCCAATTTCATTCCTTTTCATGGCTTAGTAATATTCCATTTTATATATGTACCACATCTTTATGCATTCCTCTGTCTGTGGGCATTTAGGTTGCTTCCATTACCTCGATATTGTAAACAGTGATGCAATGAACATTGCGGTGAATGACTCTTTTTGATTTATGGTTTTGTCTGGGTATATGTCCAGTACTGGGATTGCTGTATCATATGGTAATTCTATTGTTAGTTTCTTAAGAAATTCCATATTGTTCTCCATAATGACTGTATCAATTTATATTCCCAACAATAGTGGAAGAGGGTTCCTTTTCTCTACACCCTTTCCAGCATTTTTTGTTTGTAGATTTTCTATGATGCCTATTCTACCAGGTGTGAGGTGATACCTCATTGTTGAATCCATTTCGTTGAGCAAAGGGTAGGTCTTGTCTATTACATATTTGGCTTATGGAACGGTATCTGTGTTAATTTCAAACTCTGCTTTTATGCAGCACCCCAACTCACCTTCCCCCTTAAGCAGGCATAAGTTGGTTTTCTAAACTTGAGACCCTGTTCTGTTTTGTAATTCAGTTCATGTGTAGCCAAGTTCACATTCTGTGTATTAGTGATACCTTATGAGGTTTCTTTTTCTGTGTGACTTATTTCACGTAGAATCATCGTGCCTCAATCCACTCATTATGCTGGTACGTGTCTGGTGACATAGATTTCATTGCTGAGTGGTATTCTGTTGTACATAAGTACCGCAACTTCTTTATCCATTATTTGCTCTCTGGGATATTTAACTTGTGCCGTAGAAGAGATTTCTGTAAAAAGAGCCGTCCCAAATTTAGGGGTGGCTGTGTCTTTTTGATTTTAATTTCCCTAAGCTATAGGACCATAAGTGGAAGTGCCCTAGGCTCTGTTGCTTTGTTTTTTAGATGTTTCAGGAAACACCATACACTTCTACAGAGCGGCTGTTGGCAATTTACATCCCGCCCATCAGCATAACAAGGCTCCCAGTTCTCCATGGCCTGTCCTGCCTTTCTGGATTTTACACTTTTTTCAGATGGCCCTTTTGACCGGGGGGAAGTGAGACTTCATTGTAGTGCAGATTTCCTTTGCAAGCTTGCTTGGTTGGCCAAAAATGGCGTATGCGTTTTTTCCTGAATATATTCAGGAAAAAACGCATACGCCCTTTTTGTCCAAGTGCATCATTGTGGACGTTCTGCCTCTTTTCCTATGCTTTCAATGCAATTCCAGTCTACCTCCTGAAATCGGTTTCCTGCAATTCTGCCCCGCTTTCAAGTCCTCTTGGCAGCCTTACTTCAGTATATTTTTGGACGATAGCTGTCATTTATAACTCCGCAGGTTTGTGAATTACAGTGCCCCTGAGCTCCTTTCTTCAACTCGCTTTCTTTTGAGCTGGCCGCAACACCGTAGGATGGCTTCAGGCCCTAATCTGGTTCCGGCACGGCACGCTGAGCCTTTGGTTATTTCCTCTTCCTGGTGGGAAATGAGAGTTAAATTTGCCCGTCCAGACACCTCCAGCTAGTCTCTCATTGGTTCTCCCTATTCCTGTTCATCTTCCGCAGAAATTGCAAACTGGGCCAAACAGGAGGTTAAAGGCGCTGACTCTCCAAGTGGGGAGAGTGTTAGTAAAGCGTCTGGAATGTTGCACCCGAGTACCAGGGGAGGAAAACTGAGACATATTTGAACACGTCTCCCGTTCACACTGTTGATCATACTCTGGGTTCCACATGCATGTTTAACTGAAGGAAGAATACCTTAAACCTGGAGAGTTGAGACCCGTGGAATGGGTACCATGCAATATGACTTCAAAGGGTCTTCATTTGCTCACCGAACCTGTCCAATCCTATCACTGCTGCATTTATGCCCCTGTACACACGCTTGATTCTCTTTTGGAGACATAGCAATCCATAGGTTTTAAGATACTTACTAGTCAGGTACATTCTTAGGCGTTTAATATGCGGTGTTGAGTCCATTTCGTTGAGCAAGGAGTAGCTCTTGTCTATTCCATATTTGGCTTAAGGAACTTTATCTGTGCTCATTTCGATCTCTGGTTTTATGCAGCACCCCAACTCACCTTTACCCTTAAGCAAGCATAAGTTGGTTTTCTAAATTTGAGACCCTGTTCTGTTCTGTAATTCAGTTCCTGTGTAGCCAAGTTTACATTCCGTGTATTACTGATATCTTATGATGTTTCTTCTTCTGTGTGAATTATTTCAGTTAGAATCATCATACCTGAATCCACTCATTGTGCTGCTAAGTGCCTGATGACATAGATTTCATTGCTGAGTGATACTGCATTGTACGTAAGTACCACAAGTTTTTTATCCATTTTTCACTTTCTGTGATATTGAACTTGTATGGTAAACGAGGTTCTTGTAAACAGAGGCGTCCCAAACTTTGGGGTGGCTGTGTCTTTTTGATTTTAATTTCCCTAAGCTATAGGACCATAAGTGGAAGTGCCCTAGGCTCTGTTGCTTTGTTTTTTAGATGTTTCAGGAAACACCATACACTTCTACAGAGCGGCTGTTTGCAATTTACATCCCGCCCATCAGCATAACAAGGCTCCCAATTTTCCATGGCCTGTTCTGCCTTTCTGGATTTTACACTTTTTTCAGATGGCCCTGTTGACCAGGGGGGAAGTGAGACTTCATTGTAGTGCAGATTTCCTTTGCAAGCTTGCTTGGTTGGCCAAAAAGGGCGTATCCGTTTTTTCCTGAATATATTCAGGAAAAAACGCATACGCCCTTTTTGGCCAAGTGCATCATTTTCGACGTTCTGCCTGTTTTCCTGTGTTTTAAATGCAATCCAATTCCGATTCCTCCTGAAATCGGTTTCCTGCAATTTTGCCCCGCATTCAAGTCCTCTTGGCAGCCCTACTTCAGTATATTTTCGGACAATAGCTGTCATTTATAAATCTGCAGGTTTGTGAATTACAGTGCCCCTGAGCTCCTTTCTTCAACTCGCTTTCTTGTGAGCTGGCCAAAACACCGCAGGATTGCTTCAGGCCCTAATCTGGTTCCGGCACGGCATGCTGAGCCTTTGGTTTATTCCTCTTCCCTGTGGGAAATGAGAGTGAAATTTGCCCGTCCAGACACCTCCAGCTAGTCTCTCATTGGTTCTCCCTATTCCTGTTCATCTTCCGCAGAAATTGCAAACTGGGCCAAACAGGAGGTTAAAGGCAGTCACTCTCCAAGTGAGGAGAGTGTTAGTAAAGCGTCTGGAATGTTGCACCCGAGTACCAGGGAACGAAAAGTGAGACACATTTGAACACGTTTCTCGATCACATGGTGGATCATACTCTGGGTTCCACATGCATGTTTTAGCTGAAGGAAGAATCCCTTAAACCTGGAGAGTTGAGACCAATGGAATGGGTACCATGCAATATGACTTCAAAGGGTCTGCATTTGCTCACCGAACCTCACCAATCTTATTAGCCCCAAGTGTCCAGCCTTATGTGTCACCCAGCTCTGGGTGTAGATATGGTAAATGCAGGTTGCATCAGAAGCCTTGAATGAATTACTTAAGTATTGCTCTCTATTTCACTCTCATTGTGTTTTGTTTAAGAAATTTATTTTTAATATGGGATTTAGATGATTTTCACTGCTTTAATGCCGCTGTACACATTCTTGATTCTCTTACAGAGATATATAAATCCATAGCTTTTATGATTCTTACTAGTCAGGTATATTCCTAGGCGTTGAATATGGGGTGTTGAGTCCATTTCGTTGAGCAAGGAGTAGCTCTTGTCTATTCCATATTTGGCTTAAGGAACTTTATCTGTGCTCATTTCGATCTCTGGTTTTATGCAGCACCCCAACTCACCTTTCCCCTTAAGCAAGCATAAGTTGGTTTTCTAAATTTGAGACCCTGTTCTGTTTTGGAATTCAGTTCCTGTGTAGCCAAGTTTACATTCCGTGTATTAGTGATATCTTATGATGTTTCTTTCTCTGTGTGACTTATTTCAGTTAGATTCATTGTACTTAATCCACTCATTATGCTGCTACGGGCCTGATGACATAGATTTCATTGCTGAGTGATACTGCATTGTACGTAAGTACCACAACTTCTTTATCCATTTTTCACTTTCTGCGATATTGAACTTGTACCGTATATGAGGTTCTTATAAACAGAGCCATCCCAAACTTGGGGTGGCTGTGTCTTTTTGATTTTAATTTCTCTAAACTATAGGACCATAAGTGGAAGTGCCCTAGGCTCTGTTGCTTTGTTTTTTAGATGTTTCAGGAAACACCATACACTTCTCCAGAGTGGCTGTTGGCAATTTACATCCCGCCCATCAGCATAAGAAGGCTCCCAGTTCTCCATGGCCTGTCGTGCCTTTCTGGATTTTACACTTTTTTCAGATGGCCCTTTTGACCAGGGGAAAGTGAGACTTCATTGTAGTGCAGATTTCCTTTGCAAGCTTGCTTGGTTGGCCAAAAAGTGTGTATGCGTTTTTTCCTGACTATATTCAGGAAAAAACACATACGCCCTTTTTGGCCAAGTGCATCATTGTCGAGGTTCTGACTCTCTTCATATGTTTTCAATGCAATTCCAGTGTACCTCCTGAAATCGGTTTCCTGCAATTCTGCCTTGCTTTCAATGCTTCTTCGTAGCCTTACCTCAATATATTTTTTGAAAATAGTTGGCCTTTATAACTCTGCAGGTTTTTGAATTGCAGTGGCCCTTAGCTCCATTTTTCAGCTCTTATTTTTGTGATCTTTCCCCATAACCACAGGATTCCTTGAAGCTCTATTCTTCTTCTGGGGCACCTTGCTGTGCCTTTGGTTAATTCTTCTTACTGATGTGAAATTAGAGTGACATGTGCCCATTGAAACCGCTACAGCTAGTTTCTCACTGGT